>NW_026694968.1:1345000-2617011 GCF_021218885.2 Marmota monax | reverse complement strand
TTCATTTTGTTGCATATGGATTTCCAGTTTTCCCAGCACCATTTGTTGAAGATGCTATCCTTCCTCCATTGCATGCTTTTAGCCCCTTTATCAAATATAAGATAGTTGTAGTTTTGTGGATTGGTTTCTGTGTCCTCTATTCTGTACCATTGGTCCACCCGCCTGTTTTGGTACCAGTACCATGCTGTTTTTGTTACTATTGCTCTGTAGTATAGTTTGAAGTCTGGTATCGCTATACCGCCTGATTCACACTTCTTGCTTAGCATTGTTTTTGCTATTCTGGGTCTTTTATTTTTCCATATGAATTTCATGATTGCTTTCTCTATTTCTACAAGAAATGCCATTGGGATTTTGATTGGCATTGCATTAAACCTATAGAGAACTTTTGGTAATATCGCCATTTTGATGATGTTAGTTCTGCCTATCCATGAACAGGGTATATTTTTCCATCTTCTAAGATCTTCTTCTATTTCTCTCTTTAGGGTTCTGTAGTTTTCATTGTATAAGTCTTTCACCTCTTTTGTTAGGTTGATTCCCAAGTATTTTATTTTTTTTGAAGATATTTTGAATGGAGTGGTTGTCCTCATTTCCATTTCAGAGGATTTGTCGCTGATATACAGGAATGCCTTTGATTTATGCGTGTTGATTTTAAATCCTGCCACTTTGCTGAATTCATTTATTAGCTCTAATAGTTTCTTTGTAGAGCCTTTTGGGTCTGCTAGATATAGAATCATATCATCTGCAAATAGTGATAATTTAATTTCTTCTTTTCCTATTTTTATGCCTTTAATTTCTTTCGTCTGTCTAATTGCTCTGGCCAGTGTTTCGAGAACTATGTTGAAGAGAAGTGGAGAGAGAGGGCATCCCTGTCTTGTTCCAGATTTTAGAGGGAATGCCTTCAGTTTTTCTCCATTCAGAATGATGCTAGCCTGAGGCTTAGCATAGATTGCTTTTACAATATTGAGGTATGTTCCTGTTATCCCTAGTTTTTCTAGAGTTTTGAACATAAAGGGATGCTGTACTTTGTCGAATGCTTTTTCCGCATCTATCGAGATGATCATATGGTTCTTATTTTTAAGTCTATTGATGTGGTGAATAACATTTATTGATTTCCGTATATTGAACCAGCCTTGCATCCCAGGGATGAATCCTACTTGATCATGGTGTACAATTTTTTTGATATGTTTTTGTATCCGATTCGCCAGAATTTTATTGAGGATTTTTGCATCTAGGTTCATTAGAGATATTGGTCTGTAGTTTTCTTTCTTTGAAGTGTCTTTGTCTGGTTTAGGTATCAGGGTGATGTTGGCCTCATAGAATGAATTTGGAAGTTCTCCCTCCTTTTCTATTTCCTGAAGTAGCTTGAAAAGTATTGGTATTAGTTCTTCTTTAAAGGTTTTGTAAAATTCTGCTGTATACCCATCCGGACCTGGGCTTTTCTTAGTTGGTAGTCTTTTTATGGTTTCTTCTATTTCCTCAATTGATATTGGTCTGTTTAGGTTTTCTATATCCTCCTGACTCAATCTGGGCAGATCATATGACTTAAGAAATTTATCTATGCCTTCACTATCTTCTAATTTATTGGAGTATAAGGATTCAAAATAGTTTTTGATTATCTTCTGTATTTCTGAAGTGTCTGTTGTGATATTGCCTTTTTCATCCTGTATGCTAATAATTTGAGTTCTCTCTCTTCTTCTCTTCGCTAGCATCGCTAAGGGTCTGTCGATTTTGTTTATTTTTTCAAAGAACCAACTTTTAGTTTTGTCAATTTTTTCAATTGTTTCTTTTGTTTCGATTTCATTAATTTCAGCTCTGATTTTAATTATTTCTTGCCTTCTACTTCTTTTGCTGTTGTTTTGCTCTTCTTTTTCAAGGATTTTGAGATGAAGTATGAGATCATTTATTTGTTGGTTTTTTCTTTTTTTAAGGAATGAACTCCAAGCAATGAATTTTCCTCTTAGAACTGCTTTCAATGTGTCCCATAGATTCCGATATGTTGTGTCTGTGTTTTCATTTATCTCTAAGAATTTTTTAATTTCCTCCTTGATGTCTTCTATAACCCATTGATCATTCAGTAACCTATTGTTCATTCTCCAGTTGATGTATGCTTTTTCCTTCCTTCTTTTATCGTTGATTTTCAGTTTCATTCCATTATGATCAGATAAGATGCATGGTATTATCTCTACTCCTTTATATTGTCTAAGAGTTGCCCTGTGACATAATATATGATCTATTTTTGAGAAGGATCCATGTGCTGCTGAGAAAAAAGTGTAACTGCTTGATGTTGGGTGGTATACTCTATATATGTCAATTAGGTCTAGGTTATTAATAGTGTTATTGAGTTCTATAGTTTCCTTATTCAACTTTTGTTTGGAAGATCTGTCCAGTGGCGAGAGAGGTGTGTTGAAGTCTCCCATGATTATGGTGTGGTGGTCTATTAGACTCTTGAACTTGAGAAGAGTTTGTTTGACGAACATAGCTGCACCATTGTTTGGGGCATAAATATTTATGATTGTTATGTCTTGTTGGTGTATGGTTCCCTTGAGCAGTATGTAGTGTCCCTCTTTATCTCTTTTGATTAACTTTGGCTTGAAATCTATTTTATTTGATATGAGTATGGACACGCCTGCTTGTTTCCGAAGTCCATATGAGTGATATGATTTTTCCCAACCTTTCACCTTCAGCCTATGTATGTCTTTTCCTATCAAATGCGTCTCCTGTAGGCAGCATATTGTTGGGTCTTGTTTTGTGATCCATTCTACTAGCCTGTGTCTCTTAATTGGTGAGTTTAAGCCATTAACATTTAGGGTTATTATTGAGATATGGGTTGTTCTTCCAGCCATATTTGTTTATTTCTGTTACTAAACATTGTTTGTTTTCCTCTTTGATTATTTCCCCCCCCCCCTTTACTGTCCTACCTCCCACTGTTGGTTTTCATTGTTATTTTCCATTTCCTCTTCCTGTAATACTTTGGCTAGGATGTTTTGAAGAGATGGTTTTCTAGCTGCGAATTCTTTAAACTTTTGTTTATCGTGGAAGGTTTTAATTTCATTCTCCATCCTGAAGCTTAATTTCGCTGGATACACAATTCTTGGTTGGAACCCATTTTCTTTCAGTGTTTGAAATATGTTATTCCAGGATCTTCTAGCTTTCAGAGTCTGTGTTGAAAGATCAGCTGTTATCCTGATTGGCTTGCCCCTAAATGTAATCTGCTTCCTTTCTCTTGTAGCTTTTAAAATTCTCTCCTTATTCTGTATGTTGGGCATCTTCATTATAATGTGTCTAGGTGTGGATCTCTTATGATTTTGCACATTCGGCGTCCTGTAGGCTTCTAGGATTTGGGATTCTGTCTCATTCTTCAAGTCTGGGAAGTTTTCTTGTATTATTTCATTGAATAGACTGCTCATTCCTTTGGTTTGGAGCTCTGTACCTTCCTGTATCCCAATGACTCTTAAGTTTGGTCTCTTAATGTTATCCCATATTTCTTGGATGTTCTGCTCATGGTTTCTTAACAGTCTTGCTGAGCTGTCTATGTTCTTTTCCAGTTGAAATACTTTGTCTTCATTGTCTGATGTTCTATCTTCTAAGTGTTCTACTCTGTTGGTAGTATTCTCCATTGAGTTTTTAAGTTGGTTTATTGCTTCCTGCATTTCTAGGATTTCTGATTGCTTGTTTTTTATAACCTCTATCTCCCTGTATAGTTGATCCTTTGCTTCCTGGATTTGTTTGCGTAATTCGTTGTCGAAGTGATCTTTCATTGTCTGATTTTGCTGTTTAATGTCTTCCTTGATACTCCAGATCATCTGAAGCATGTATATCCTGAATTCTTTATCTGACATTCCATCTGCTGCAGCTGTTACCTCTTCTAAAGTTGCGTTGACCTGCATTGCTTGTGGTCCTTTCTTTCCTTGTCTTTTCATACTGCTTGCGTATCTTTCCTGCAGGTGCGGGCGGCGGCTCTGCTCTCTCCTTATTCCAATTGGGGTGTCGTGGCTACCACGCCGGCAGGTCACTGGGCCTGTTCTGGGAGCTGGTGGCGGCTCTGTTCTGCCCCTACTCCAATTGGGGTGACGAGTGTACCACGCCGGCAGGCCACCGGGCCTGATCCGCCGGTCGGTTGCAGGTTTGCCTACCCTGCAGGCGCGGGCGGCAGCTCTACTCTGCCCCTACTCCAAATGGGGTGACGTGTCTGTCGTACCAGCAGGCCACTGGGCCTGTCCCGCTGGTCGGTCGCAGATCTGCCCACCTTTCGGGCACGGGTGGAGGCTCTGCTCTGCCCCTACTCCAATTGGGGTGTCGTGACTACCCCGCCTGCAGGATGCTGGGTCTGTTCCTGGCAAGGGAGGCGACTCTGCTCTGTCACTACTCCAATTAGGGTGGTGTTTGTACCACGCCGGCAGGCTCCTGGGCCTGATCCGCGGGTCTGTTGTAGGTCTGCCTACCTTGAAGGCGCGGGCGGCGGATCTGCCCTGCCCCTCCTACCACGCCTGCGGACCCCCGGGCCTGATCTGCAGGTTGATCACTGGTCTGCTCACCCTGCGGGCACGGGTGGCGGTTCCGCTCCGCCCCCACTCCAATTGGGGTCACGTGACCACCACACCGGCAGGGCCTGATCCGGGCGTGGGAGAAGGATCTGCTCTGCCCCTACTCGAGTTGGGGTGACGTGTGTACCACACTGGCAGGCCACTGGGCCTGACCCGCCAGGCTGTCACAGGTCTGTTTACCTTGCAAGCGCGAAGGGCGGCTCTGCCCTGCCCCTCCTACCACGCCCATGTACTACTGGGTCGTGGGTCTGCCCACCTGGCGGGTGTGGGTGGCGGCTCCGCTCCGCCCCCTCTCCAATTGGGGTCACATGGTCACCACGCTGGCGAGCCGCTGGGCCTGCTCCGGGGGCTGGCGGTGGCCCGGCTCCTTCCCTCTGGCTCGAGGACAAATTGAGGAGACTCGGGTGACTGAGCCTCACCCCCCTTACCAGGAGACCAACTGCTTATGTCACCGCTGGTATTGATGAAGATCTCTCCTCCACCGCTTTCTGCTGACATCAGATCTCTGCCATGTTGGTATCCTATGCGAATGGCAGCATTTCGTTCCCCTTGCCGGGCAACCCAAGCAACGGGTGAGTCCTGACCAGCCCTCAGCAGGACCCGGACCGAGACACAGTTTCCGCGGGCTCCTAGCCCCGGTCCAGGGAAGTTCCGGGAGCCGGAACTCGGTCGCTCCGTGCTCGGTGTAAGCTCCTATAAGTGTAAGCTCCAAGAAGCAGCCCCCGCGGGCTCAGTTCCGGGAGCCGGAATTCGGCTTCTTGGTGCTTGGTGTATGCTCTGATAGTAGCAGGGTCCAAGGCCACCAATCTACTTTCATTTTCTGTGAATTTTACAATTCTAGGTACCTATGTAATTGGAACATACAATATTTGTGCTTTTGTGTTTGGCTTATTTAGCAAAGTATTTTCAAAGTTTATCCATGTTATAGCATGTATCAGAATTTAGGTTCTTTGGTTTTGGTCTTAGTAATGTGTGAATGGCAGTAATGTTTCCTGAGATGGAAGACGTCTGTGGGAAAGAATGAGGATTAAAAAGCAGTTTTCTTGTAGGCATGTTAAGTTTCAAATGCCCAACAGACAGCTAGAGTAAATATGTTGAGTAAGCCCAGAGCTCAGAGGAGAGGTTGGGGTTGGGGATTTAAATTTGGGTGTTATCACAGCATTGGTGGCATTTAAGGCAATGGAACTGAAAAAGATCACCTTATAAGGAAGAATATATTTGAGAAAATGATCTTTTAAATATTTGTGCATTTTAAGGTTGTAGTAAAGAATAGATGTATTTCAATACTAATCTAAATTGCGAAATCTATAGAGTTAAAAAATGACATTGGGGGTTGGGGCTGTAGCTCAGTGGTAGAGTGCTTGCCTAGCACATGTGAGGCACTGGGTTCAATCCTCAGCAGCACATAAAAATAAACAAATAAATAAAGGCATTCTGTCCATCTACAACTACAAAAAAATGACATTGGTTTTAAATGTTTTTATTGGTATAGCACATTGGTGTTAAGCAATTGTTTGTTTGTTTTTTTGTTAGCCAGTTACCTTACTTTTGCTGACTTATAATCAGGGTAATCTTTGTTCTTTTAGAACTTCTCTGAATAATTAAAAAATTTGTGTCAGAATGAACTGGGTATTGACTAGTATGGTTATTTATAAAAGCTACACAGAACAGAAATTGAATCACGATAGGGACAATTTGAAAATTAATAGATGCCAGTGAAAATAGCATAGAGAGGGCTTGTTTATGAATGGAGTATTTAGTGAGGATTCCAGCTGGTATGAGTACGGGTGGCACCTATCCAGTAGAAGGACATTTTGGAAAAATCTGTGTATTTGTTTTCTTAACATCAGAGAGGCTCCTTAGAGGCTATTGGTCTTTTTTTTTTTTCCCTCTAGAAAATTAAATTTCAAAAGAATGATCAGATTACTCTGGTAGAGTAAGGTGGGAATGGAGGAAATATTTAGAATAAGAGGTATATTTGCAGTAATACTGGGGTAGAATTTTCCCTAGATTCTGTTTCATAGACTTTTTTTTAAAAAATATTTATTTATTTATGTATCTTTAGTTTTAGGTGGATACATTAGTTTGTTTTTATGTGGTGCCGAGGATCGAACCCAGTGCCTCATGCATGCTAGGCGAGCGCTCTACCGCTGAGCCACCACCCCAGCCCCATCATAGACATTTGACTAAGTACTTAAGAGTCACTTCTTATTATTACTTGGGGGTATTTCCCTCCTTTTAATGAGATTTACTCAGCTTAGTTAGTTCCCAGTTTTGTCTTAACAATAATCACTCCATGAAGTTTGTGAATCTCAATTCTTTTAGAAGAACTTTAACCATTATAAGTAATACTTTTATGTTTTGAGTATCACATTTTTTAGACTTTTTAAAAATTTTGATTTGTTATATATGATAGCAGAATGCATTACAATTCATATTACACACATAGAGCACAATTTTTTATATCTCTGTACACAAAGTAGAGTCACACCATTTGTTTCTTTATACATGTACTTTGGGTAATGATGTCTATATCATTATACGGTCTTTCCTAACCCTATGCCCCCTCCCTTCCCCTCCCACTCCTTTGCCCTGTCTACAGTTCATCTAATCCTCCCATGCACACACCATACCCTAACCACATTATAAATCAGTATCTTTAAATCAGAGAATACATTTGGCATTTGTTTTCTTTTGGGATGGCTAACTTCACTTAGCATTATATTTTACAACTCCATCCATTTACCTGCAAATGCCATGCTTTTATTCTCTTTTAATGCTGAATAATATTCCACTGTGTATATATACCACATTTTCTTTATCCATTCATCTACTGAAGGGCATCTGTGTTGGTTCCACAGTTTAGCTATTGTGCATTGTGCTGCTATAAACATTGAAGTGGCTGTGTCCCTGAAATATGCGATTTTTAAGTACTTTGGGTATAGACTGAGGAGTGGGATAGCTGGGTCAAATGGTGATTCCATTCCCAGTTTCCCAAGGATTCTCCATACTGCTTTCCATATTGGCTGCACCAATTTGCAGTCCCACCAGCAATGCATGAGTGTGTCTTTTCTCCCACATCCTTGGCAACACTTATTGTTGTTTGCATTCTTAATAGCTACCATTCTGACTGGAGTGAGATGAAATCTTAGAGCAGTTTTGATTTGTATTTCTCTAATTGCTAGAGATGTTGAACATTTTTTCATATATTTTTTGATTGATTGTATATCATCTTCTGAGAAGTGTCTGTTCATTTTGTTGGCCCATTTATTGACTGGGTATTTGTTCTTTTGGTTTTAAGATTTTTGAGTTCTTTATATATCCTAGAGATTAATGCTCTATCTGATGTGCAAGTAGTAAAAATTTGCTCCCAAAATGTAGGCTCTCTGTTCACCTCACTGGTTGTTTCTTTTGCTGAGAAGCAGCTTTTTAGTTTGAATCCATCCCATTTATTGATTCTTGATTTAAATTTTTGTGATATAGAAGTCTTATTAAGGAAGTTGGGGCCTAATCTGACAAGATGGAGATTTGGGCCTATTTTTTCTTCTAATAGATGTAGTGTCTCTGGTTTAATTCCTAGGTCCTTGATCCACTTGGAGTTGAGTTTTGTGCATGGTAAGAGAGGGGGCTTAATTTCATTTTGTTGCATATAGATTTCCACTTTTTCCAGTACCATTTGTTGAAAAGGCTATTTTTTTCTCCAATGTATGTTTTTGGTGCCTTTGTCCATTATAAGATAACTAATTATGTGGGTTTGTCTCTGTGTCCTTTATTCTGTACCATTGGTCTACCAGTCTATTTTGGTGCCAATACCATGCTGTC
The DNA here is from genome assembly GCF_021218885.2 of Marmota monax. Classification (NCBI taxonomy): domain Eukaryota; kingdom Metazoa; phylum Chordata; class Mammalia; order Rodentia; family Sciuridae; genus Marmota; species Marmota monax. Next base: position 2,608,645 of record NW_026694968.1, on the reverse strand, counting down.
TTTGTTACTATAGCTCTGTAGTATAGTTTAAGGTCTGGTATAGTGATTCTATCTGCTTCATCTTCTTGCTAAGGATTGCTTTAGCTATTCTGGGTCTCTTATTTTTCCAGATGAATTTCATGACTGCTTTTTTCTATTTCTATGAGGAATGTCATTGGGATTTTGATTGGAATTGCATTATATCTTTATAGTGCTTTTGGTAGTATAGTCATTTTGACAATACTAATTCTGTGTATCCAAGAACAAGGGAGATATTTCCATCCTCTAAGGTCTTCTTTAATTTCTTTCTTTAGCATTCTGTAATTTTCATTGTAGAGGCCTTTCACCTCTTTTGTTGATTCCCAAGTATTTCATTTTTTTTTGAGACTATTGTAAATGGGATAGTTTTCCTTGTTCCCCTTTCAGAACATATGTCACTGATATACAGAAATGCCTTTGATTTATGGGTGTTGATTTTATATCTTGCTATTTTGCTGAATTCATTCACTAATTCTAGAAGTTTGCTGGTGGAATTTTTTGCGTCTTCTAGGTATAAAATTGTGTCACTGGCAAATAGTGTTAATTTGAGTTCTTTTCCTATCTGTATCCCTTTAATTTCTTTCTTTTGTCTAATTACTGTAGCCAATGTTTCAAGAACTATGTTAAATAGAAGTGGTGAAAGAGAGTATCCCTAGCTTGTTCCAGTTTTTAGAGGGAATGCTTTCAATTTTTCTCCATTTAGAATGATGTTGGCCTGGGGCTTAGGATAGACATCTTTTATGATATTGAGGTATGTTCTTGTTATCCCTAGTTTTTCTAGTGTTTTGAACATGTAGGGGTGGTGTATTTTGTTGAATGCTTTTTCTGCATCTATTTAGATGATCATATATATGGTTCTTGTCTTTACGTCTGTTGATGTGATGAAATACATTTATTGATTTTTGTATGTTGAACCAACCTTGCATCCCTGGGATGAACCCCACTTGATTGTGGTGTACTATCTTTTTGATATGCTTTTGTATTTGATTTGCCAGAATTTTGTTGAGAATTTTTGCATCTATGTTCATTAGAGATATTGGTCTGAAGTTTTTTTTTTTCTTTGATGTGTCTTTGCCTGGTTTTGGGATCAGGGTGATATTGGCCTCATAGAATGAGTTTGGAAGTCCTCCCTCTTTTTCTACTTCCTGAAATAAATTGAAGAGTATTGATATTAGTTCTTCTTTCTTTAAAATATATATATTTTAGTTGTAGCTAGACACAATACCTTTATTTTATTTATTTGTTTTTATGTGATTATGTGATTCTGAGGATCAAAACCAGCACCTCACATGTGGTAGACAAGTGCTCTACCACTGAGCCACAACCCCAGCCCCTAGTTCTTCTTTAAAGAAGAACTCAGCAGTGTATCCATCCGGTCCTGGGCTTCTCTTGGTTAGTAGGCTTCTGATGGCAAGTTCTGTTTCATCGCTTGAAATTGATCGGTTTAAATTGTGCGTATCAACCTGATTCAATTTGGGCAAATCATATGACTCTATAAATTTGTGAGTGCCTTCGATATTTTCTTTTATTGTAGTACAGTTTTCAAAATATCTGATTATCTTCTGTATTTTTTAGTGTCTGTTGTGATATTTTCTTTTTCATCATGTATGTTAGTAATTTGAGTTTTCTCTCTCTTTCTCTTCATTAGCATGGCTAAAGGTTTGTCAGTTTTATTTAGTTTTTCAAAGAATTGTTGCATCTATGTTCATTAGAGATATTGGTCTGAAATTTTCTTTCTTGGATGTGTCTTTGCCTGGTTTTGGAATTAGGGTGATATTGTCTTCATAGAATGAGTTTGGAAGTCCTCCCTCTTTTTCTATTTCCTGAAATAGTATTTCCTGAAGACTATTGGTATTAGTTCTAATTTCATATATATATATATATATATATATATAATATATATATATATTTGTATATATAAAATATATATATATATATATTTGTAATATATAGTTTTTGTTTTGTCAATTTTTTCAATTTCATTGATTTCAACTGTGATTTTAGTTATTTCCTGTCTTCTATTGCTTTTGGTGTTGATTTGTTCTTCTTTTCTTAGGGCTTTGAGATGTAATGTTAAGTCATTTATTTGTTGACTTTTTCTTCTTTTAAGGAATGAACTCCATGCAATGAGCTATTGTTACTACTGCCTTCATAGTGTACCAGAGATTTTGATACATTGTATCTATGTTCTCATTTACACTCTAAGAATTTTTTAATCTCCTCCTTGATGTCTTTTGCAACCCATTGTTTATTCAGTAGCATATTATTTAGTCTCCAGGTGTTAGAGTAACTTTTTTTTAAATTTTATCATTGATTTCTAATTTCATTCCATTATAATCTGACAGAAGGCAGTGTAGTAGCTCTACTTTCACATATTTGCCAAGAGTTGCTTTGTGGCATAATATATGGTCTATTTTAGAGAAGGATCCATGTGCTGCTGAGAAGAAAGTGTATTCGTTCATTGAAGGATGAAATATTCTGTATATGTCAGTTAGGTCTAAGTTATTGATTGTATTATTGAGTTCCATAGTTTCTTTGTTCAGCTTTTGTTTGGAAGACCTATCCAGTGATAAAAGAGGTGTGTTAAAGTCACCCAGAATTACTGTGTTGTGGTCTATTTGACTCTTGAACTTGAGAAGAGTTTGTTTGATGAATGTAGATACTCCATTGTTTGGGGGCATATATATTTATTATTGTTATGTCTTGTGGATGAATGTTTCCCTTAAGTGGTATGAAATATCCTTCTTTATCCCTTTTGATTAATTTTGGCTTGAAGTCTACTTTATTTGATATGAGAATGGAAACCCCTGCTTGCTTCTGCAGTCCATGTGAGTGGTATGATTTGTCCCAACCTTTCACCTTCAGTCTGTGGATGTCTTTTCCTATGAGATGAGTCTCTTGGAGGCAGCATATTGTGTGTGTGTGTGTGTGTGTTTTTTTTTTTTTTTTTTAAATTCAATCTGCCAGTCTATGTCTTTTGACTGGTGAGTTTAGGCCATTAACATTCAGGGTTATTATTGAGACATGATTTGTATTCCTAGCCATTTTTGTTTATTTTTGGTATTTAACTTGACTTGGTTTCTCCTTTGATTAATTTTTCCTTTAGTGTAATACCTCCCTTTGCTGATTTTCATTGTTGTTTTTCAATTTTTCTTCATGGAATATTTTGCTGAGGATGTTCTGTCATGCAGGCTTTCTAGTTATAAATTCTTTTTAACTTTTATTTATCATGGAAGTTTTTATTTCATCATCAAATCTAAAGCTTAATTTTCCTGAATATAAGATTCTTGGTTGGCATGCATTTTCTTTCAGAGATTGGTATATGTTGTTCTAGGATCTCTGGCTTTGAGGGTCTTGGTTGAAAAATCTGCTGAGATATGAATTGGTCTCCCCCTTTTGTGATCTGATTCCTCTCTCTTGTGGCCTTTAAGATTCTATCCTTATTCTGTATCCTAAGCATTTGCATTATAATGTGCCTTGGTGTAGATCTGTTGTACTTTTGTGCATTTGGTGTCCTGTAAGCCTCTTGTATTTGATTTTCAAATTTATTCTTCATGTTTGCAAAATTTTCTGATATTATTTCATTGAAGAGATTGTACATTCCTTTGGTTTGAAACTCTGTGCCTTCCTTTATCCCAATAACTTATGGTTTCTTACCATTTTCAGGATGTGATCAACTTTATTTTCTAGAATATATACTTTGTCTTCATTATCTGACGTTTTGTCTTCCAAGTGATCTAGTCTGTTGGTGATGCTTTCTATTGATTTTTTATTTGGTTTATTGTTTCCTTCATTTCAAGGATTTATGATTTTTTCCCCCCTGAATCTCTGTTTCTTGAAGTAATCTTTTTCTACCTGTATTTGTCCCTTATCTCTTTGTTGGAGTGGTCAATTTTTGCCTGTAATTTCTCATTTAGATCATTCTTTAATTCACAGATCATTTTAATTATGAACATTCTGAACTCCTTCTCTGACATTTCATCAACTTCACTGTCCCTGGGTTCTGTTATTGTAGTATCCTGGTTTGTTTGAGGTACTTTCCTCCCTTGTTTTTTCATGTTGCTTATGTGATTTTCTTTCTTGCAGTGTGGATCTGAGATATTATAGTGTCTACCCTATAATCTTGTTATATCTGTGCAGGTTATCTGTATCTCACCTTGGTGTTGTGCTTCCAGACCCTTGAAGTGTCCCAGGATGGATGCTACTGCAACTATAGGTTATAGCTACGGCAATAGCAGGAGGTAACTTGAGGTAGTAGTGGAGGTGCCCCAAGATGGATGCCACATCTTTCAGAGATGGAGCTGAAAGGGTGGGCCTTACACTGGCATTGGGATGCCTGCTCCAAGATGCAGCTGTTTCTAGGCCCTGTCTGTTGTCCCAAGATAGAGGCTACTGTGTGGGGAAGGCTATGGAGATGACTGCTGTGTCTCAAGATGGAAGTTGGGGTCAGACTCAGGCCTACCCTAGGCCCTGGCTCCCATGCAGGTGGATCTGGGCTGGGCCTGAGCTCTGGTAGATATCTACTGGTAGAGGGATGGACTTGGGCCTACCCTGGGCCTAAACTCCTGCGCAGGTCATTGAGGCGCATCTGGGCCCAGCCTGTGGTCTGGCGGGGGTCTACTGGTGGGCCGAAGTGGTCCTGGGCATTTTTGCAAAAGTAGTCTGGTAGAAGTTGCTTTTATAATGGAGAAAAAGGAGTTTGGTTTCATGTTACTAATGTGTATTATAACAAATCAAAGAAAAAGGAAAACTTGAGAATCTAAAGAGTCCACCAAATGTCATTTTTTGAAGGAGGAAATTGAAGTCATGGAAGAACAGACTTGCTTGGAAACAAGTCCTATAAATGGAACTTGAGTAGCTAACATCTGCATTTCACAAAATCCCTTGCAAGGCTGTTACTTTTCCTTGTAGTCCTTGAGTTAGGACTCTGACATTTTCATATTTGCTATGGAAATGCTTGTGACAATATAAGTGATGTTTTATTTTTATACATGATTAGATAGGGATGATGGAAGCCAGCTGTTACCTAAGTGTGTGTCTTATGAAGCACTGAAGGAAATATGACATAGGACAGAGTAAATCAAAGGTGGCAGAGAGGGTGTTGCTGGTGCTCACAGAGCAGGGTAACTATGGATAATCTCTCGTGTTTCTCTTGATGATTGTTGGTTTTGGCTCTGAGAGGTTAGCTGATTACATCACACAGCCTGTGGTTTTATGATTTAGTTTATGAAACTGGAGAAGTTAAGGCATTCCTTTAAAGGAATGTTTGTTAACTACCTTCTATATGTCAGGAATTTTGGATACAAAGGTAAAGAAGATAGACATTTCAAATTAGTTATTTACATCTGTGATAAGTGCCACAAAGGAGAAGGTCTGTTGTGAGGAGAACATATAGCAACTCATCCTAATCTGAGGGCTGAGACAAGTCTTCCCCAGGGAATAATAGTAATGACATCTGCTTTTCTACAACTACCATTATTACTCTGCATCATATCAAATCTGTTTTAATTTTGTTTCCTTGGTCATAATGACTGTTGCCTCCATTTCTTTTTATTTGTTTACTGTTTATCTCCTTCCATGCTCTCTCACCCTGTCATTAAAATGAAAGCTCTTGGAGAGGGAGGACCTTTATGCCAGAAAACCCTGATTTTAAAGGAGGATGGGGATGTGAACCTACCCAGGGAAGTGTGAGAGAAAGGGTATCAGCCTTGGAGGCTATGTCAGGAATTTTAGTAATGGGATCAGATTTGCTTAAAAATTACTTTGCTGTTGCATGGAGGATGGGGAGGGGCAAGTGTTAGAGTAGATACTGGAGATCAGTTTATGTTACTCTAATAACATAAGCAGGAGAGTGTGGTAATTATCTTGGACAGGGAGTTGGCACTGGAGATGGAGAAGGAGGTAAAATTGATAGGCCTTGTTTATGGATTAGATATGAAAGGTGAGAGGAAAGGGTCAAGGATGACCTCCATTCAAAGTTTCTTGCCCATGAAACTGAATTGAAGTCAGTAAGACAGATTTTTCCCAGTGCATTTGAAAAATAATATTCATGTTTTCAAGTTCAGTATATAGAATTTCTCCTGCTTACAAAAATTCACAAATGTTTTGAGCTTTTCCAGTTATCTTTCTGATCAAAATAAAAAAGGAAGATACTTTTCAGTCTATATTGTTTTATCTACTAAATAATCAATATTTTTGTCTAAGGCTTGCAATTGTCATGATTGACTGGAATCCTAGAAGTTTTTTTTAAACAACTTTATCGAGATATACTTTGTGTATCATATAATTCACCCATATAAAGTGTATAATTCATTGACTTTAGTATATTCTCAGAGTTTTGCATTTCACCATCAATTTTAGAACATTTTCATTGTCCCCCAAAGAATCCCCACATCTCCTAGGTATCATCCCTCAATTTCGCCTTGGACCCCAGCCCTAGGCAACTACTAAGGTACTTTTAGTCTTTACAGATTTGCTTATTTTAGATTTATATTTCATATAAATGGAATTGTCTTAGGTTGGGCTATTTAGCAAATTACCTTAGACTAGATGGCTTAAATAACAAACATTTGTTTCTCACGATTTGAAGGCTGGAAAAATCCAAGATCAAGATGCTAGCAGATCTAATGTCTGATTGAGGTGCAGCTTCCTGGTTTGTCAGTACTTTCTCATCATATCATAATATGATGGAAAGTGAGTGAGAGAGCTCTGTGCAGTTCCTTTTATAAAGGCCCTAATTGCAATCATGATATGGCCACTCTCATAGCCTAATTATTTATAAGTCTCTACCTCCTAATACCTTCACATCAGGAGTTAGGATTTCAACACATGGATTTGGGGGGAGGGACATAAGCATTCAGTCCATCAAATGTAATATTCTGTGATTGATTTCTTTGACTAAGCATGATGTTTTAAAGGTTCATCCATGTTATTAGTACAATATTCTTTCTTTATTGTCTGAGGATATGTTCTGAGACCCCCAATGAATCCTAAAATTGTGGATAGTACCAAAATCTATAATTTAATGACATTTCCATCTTAATTAAGCACTTGTCACACACTGTGGCTGTAATGTTTGTAGCTTGATGTGTGACTGCAAAACTGGCTTGACTTTCTTCTTCAAATTTCAGGGATAAATGACTCATTCTTACTGTATAGTTTAACAAACTCAGTCAAGGACCTTGAGTTAAGAACTTCACCTTTTCACTTAAAGGAAGCACTTTATAGCTCCTCTTTGGCATATATGAATTGCCAGTATTACTACTTTTGTGTTTTGAGGCCATTATTAACACAAGGGTTACTTGAACATAAGAACTGCAATACTTCTACAGTGGATCTGATAGTCAAGCCTGTTACTAAGTGATTATGGGTGGGTAACATGAATACTCTGGACAAAGGGATGATTCATACCTGGAGTGGGGGTCAGAGTGGGTTGGAGTGAGATTATGTGAGATTTAATCATGTTATTTAAATAGTGTGCAATTTAAAACTTATTGTTTATTTCTGGAATTTTCCATGTAATATTTTTGGACTATAGTTGATGGGTAGTTGGAACTACAGAATATAAAACTGTGGATACAGGGAGACTACTATGTGTTTCAGTACTTAATTTCTTTTTAGTTCTGAGTAATATTCTATTATATGGATATACTTCATACAATCTATCCATTATATCAGTCGATGGACATTTGGGTTTCCACTTTTGGGCTATTGTGTATAGTGATGCTATGAATAGTTGTATACAAGTTTTTGTGTGGATATATGTTTCAGTTCTCTTGGGTATATACCTAGAAATGGTATTGTTGGGTCATTTGAAAACTCTCTTTAATTGTTTGAGAAACTACTGGACTTCTCCAAAGTGGTTATATGATTTTATATTATCAATAGCAGTATATGAGAATTTCAGTTTCTCCATATCATTACCAATCTTTATTTTCTGTCTTTTTGATTATGGTCATCTTGTGATAATCATCTTGTCATAATCATGTGGGTATGTAGTGGTATGTCATGATTTTATTTGCATTTTCCAACAGTGTTTTTTAAAAAATATATTTTGTAGTTGCATATGGACAGAATGCCTTTATTTTATTTGTTTATTTTTATGTGGTGCTAAGGATCGAACCCAGTGCCTCACATATGCTAGGCAAGCGTTCTGCCATTGAGCCCCAGCCCTAGCCCTCCAACAGTGTTTTTATTGGATTAAAATGAAATTGAATTGAAGCTGAGAAGTTTACTAAGGTAGAAATTAAGAAGTCATTTTAATCATAAGAGAGTAGAAGAGAGTTGAACTGCCATATACATGTATTTTAAGCATTTTGTAAGGCTTTATTTACATGGTATGATTCTCATTTAGCAACAAATGGTTAAAATATTTTATTTTGTACCTAAAGTTCCAGTTTGAGATACCTCAAAAATAATTATCCCAAAGCCCCCAAATATTTTTGTTATATTTTTTCTTTCCCTTTAAAGTACAGCTGCCATTCTTTTAGCCCTAAATAACATAATTGAGAATGTCTGAGAGATTATGGACAAATTCAGTTAAATAATACATGGATCATCTTGTATTAGAGACTGTGTTTACCCATGGATGGGTAAAAAGCCTTGTGGGGAAACAGATCTATGTATTTATTTATATAAAAGAAAGAATGTAGCAGATATGGCAGTTGGTGTGTAAGTATGTTTTACCTGTTAGGTGTGGTAGCACCTGCCTGTAATCCTAGCACCTCTGGAAGCTGAGGCAGGAGAATTGCAAGTTCAAGGCCTGCTTGAACAATTTAGTGAGTCTCTCCTGCCTTGAAATAAAATATTAAAAGGGCTGGGAATGTAGTGCAGTGGTAAAGCTCCCCGGGTTCAATCCCTATAACAACAACAACATTATATATATATATATATATATATATATATATATATATATATATATATATATATATATATATATTTATGTATATATACCTGAGAAACTAGTTCCAGTCTCTTGAAGGCTGGGTTGAATTTTGGCTGGTAGAAAAATAGGGGAAAATTAGAATTCTAGATTGAAGGAACTATAGGAGCAGAGTCATAGCAGCAGGAAATTACAAGGTGTAAATGAGAAATGGTTTGTATGGTTTTAGTATGATACATTAGGACAAGAGGGTTAGTGGAGAATCCATCTGAAGATCGAATGGATGCATATGATGCATAAAGGAGTTTGCATTTTTTCCTGTGATCAGTGTGAAACCTTAGAAAGCTTTCTACTAGTTTTCGGTTCATGATAAAAGTGTGCTTTTCAAAAGTAAGACTTATAGTGATATTGAAGTATTAGACAGTTTGGAAGCACTAGGGGCTGTTGCAATAGCCAGAGTGAGAATTAAATTATCAACTAAATCAATCTTAAAAATAGGTGTTTACTATTTCACTTAACAAGAAGTTTGGAAGTTATGGAGTTGGTTAAAAAGCAGCTCAACTATATCAGGGCTCTGAGGTGGCATTTCTGCATCTCTCTTGGCTTAATCCTTATAGTTACAAGATGGCTGCCTCAGTTGCAAAGAGGAAGAAAAAGGGTGTATTCCCTTAGGATTTTGTTGTTGTTGTTGTTAGGGAAGAAAACTTGTTTTACGGGCCCTCTCTAATGTCACTGACCAGGATTGGATCTTATGACTATGTTTAACTGCAAGGAAGCTGGGCAAGTGTAGAATCTGAGGTTTTCAACTTTATAGTGGTGTGTGCTGTGTATGGAAAGGAGCAGATGGGGATAGAAATTACTGTTGGGTAGCAACCAACAGTAACCACAGATGGCAATGTGGTTAGTAGTAAAAAGGTCAAGGAAGAGATCAATTTAAAGGATAGGTTGGAAGGGAAGAGGCATTAAAAATGACTCCAGGTTTAGGTGGTGAATGAACACATTTACCAAAATATATTTTCCAATCTGAAATTGAATTGCGTCCTTACTCTCTTACTTGAATCACTTACTTTTATCTAAAGCTCTGTGCCTGGTACCTTATATTCCCAGTTTCAAATCATGAAAATGGAGGAGCATTTGGAAGTAGTACAGTGGTTTTTAAATGCCACTCCTAGGACCAGTGCCAGCTTGCTGCTTAAGAATCACTTGGGAGCTTGTTAAATAAATCAGACTCTGGGAATTGGTATTTTTAGGTATGGGATTTGACCATCAGTTTTGCTAACAAGCTCCCCAGGTGATTCTGATGCACAACTAGCTAAGTTTTAGCACTTTTACTAGGAAAAGTGTGGGCTTTGGATTCAGGCAAACCTGAATTTGCATCCTAACTTGTCACTTAACTGTAGGAACTTGGGCAAGGCATTTGACCTCTCAGAGCTCAGGTTCCTCATCTGTGGAAATGTGTAATAGTAAAAATAACAACTACGTTTCAGAGCTTTTGTGAACTATAGAGATATTATACATGTAACACTGTAAGGATGTGTGGCACTAGTGGTTATAGTTCAGTTCATATCATTATGTGTGATAGCCTATAATAACTAGCAAGCATTTGATTTATTTCAGAAACACAGATTTTTGTACAACTACAACAACAAAAAATAAACAGAGTATAATAAATTGCTTCTTTTGCTGCATAGTATTCATTATAATCAATAGCTGATTCCCTTTTAACCCCGTCAAATATCTTCTAGTCTTGATCATATTTTCTTAACTGCTTTTTTGGCTGTGTCTGTTTTGTGTAGTTTATATAACTTATAAATTTATTTTATAAATACCAAAATCTCTAAACCCAATTTCTATGAAATATGTTACTTATTTAATAGAGGCTATTTTTCATAGTGATCTCATATTAAACCTTAAACTGAACATGATTTTTGTTCTTAAACAAAAAGGCAATATGAATTCAGATAAAAGTATTAAGTGTACATTAAGGATCATTTTGTTATTCTCAAAGTTTATGTTATGTAGTTGCCTGGGTTGTTAATTGGAATGTAGCTTTGGATGGTGGTTTTGTGTAGTAAAAAACCACTTGGTAAGAATGAATGTTTATTTTTCCTCTTTCAGTGAATACAGAGATACTGGTGGAAAGAAGAAAGTCACTAACATTAAGTTCTTACTTTGTGCTAGAAATTTAACTTAATTCGGCTTATTGGAGCAGTATGTTGTAGTTGTTACCTGCAGTCTCTGAAGGCATGCTGCCTGGGTTTCTTGCACTTACAGTTGTCCAACCTTGGGAGATTTCTATCTTGTGTGCCTTGGTTTCTTCATTGAGTGTTACTGTACACCCACCCCAAAAGATTCTTGTGAAGATTAAATAAATTAACATAAGCAAAGGGTTTAGAAAGCTCCTAGCACATAGTATTATATAACAGCTATTTTTTGAGTTTTACAAATTTACATTGCTTTATAATCTTTACAAAAATGCCGTAAGAACTCTCTCTCTTTCTTTTAGTTATCTATTTTTTGGTCTGTAAATGTTCTTCTTATTATTTTTAAGTATGATATGTTCTTTTTAAAAATTAACTAATTAATTAATTAATTAATTTTTTAGTTGTAGATGGACACAATCCCTTTATTTTATTTATTTATTTATTTGTTGTGCTGCAGATCGAACCCAGTACCTCACACATACCCTGAGCTACAACCACAGCCCTAGGATATGTTCTTAAGCTTTATTTTACAGATAAGAAAACTGAGGCTTAGTAATAATTTGTCCATAAAATCACTTAGTTATTTATATGGTATTAAGTTGACTTGATTTTCTTTTAACCAAAAAAAAAAAAACACCACATTTTTACTACTTGGCAAAATAATTAATGGGTTAACTTTTTTAACCTTGAGTTAGTTGTTAATATTTTTGAAAGTTCTATAATTGTCCCTTAGTTTAAAATATTGCAGCAATATTTAAATATACATTGTATATTATAAGAATAATTTAAATTAATTACATAATTATAATTTACCTGGGCTTAGGTAATGATATTTTTAGAGCATCATTTTGTAAGTAGTAATTACATTAGTATCTTGGGAATTTTCATACTTTTTCAACTTTGTTTTTAATTTGATATAACTGTATGGTTATGTTTATATTTGAATATAGTACAATTTTTAAATTCACTCATGATTTAATGTGATCTGTGATTAAGTAGATAATCAAAATCTTGAAGGTTCTTAAATTTTGTAAAAAATAAAAGCATTTACGTTTGCTAATTGAAAACCACTAACATGTTGTAGTATTGACTTGAGATGTGTATCTCTTATAAGAATGATTCACTGTTCTGAATAAGGAACTTAACATCAAATATTAAAACAAGACAATTTAAAAAAAATTAAATATATAATAGAGACATGAAAAAGTGTTAAACTAGATCCTAAAGCCAATCTTATATTAGGAATTTTTCTACCTTCTTACCAAGGACATAGATTCACACACTACACTTACTTAATATAATACAATAAAATACTGTGTTGAGATAATCTTGTAGGTAAAAAGCATCACAAGTCTTTCTCCCTATGTTTTCTGTATGGTTTTAGGTAGAAAGCATTATGCACAACACACTTTGAGATTTACAGTTAGAAGCAGTGAATTTTGTTTTGAATAGCTCTAAAGAACCTATTGAATAGGGTTTTTTCCTCCTCAGGACACTTTGGCCTATCTTTTAAATTTCTTTTGGTAAAGTGCAGCATGCTTCCAGTAATTCATTCTGTCACTTTGTTCAAAGAAGTATTTGTTTTTGAGTCAGAAAGAGAACAGTTACCTTAATTTTACATTTAATATATTCTTTCTTAGTTTCCTTTCATTAATTACACATAGGTAGCAAAAGTACTGTGCATCATTTGAATTTCATTAATTAATAAGAATTTATCCAGATCTTTTCTACAAAACAATTTCTTTTCTTAAAATAATTATCCTTTTTCTTCACTAACTTGGCACTTACCAACTCATTTTTTTTCTTTCTCAGAGTGTGTGTGTGTATAGGGTGTTTTTTATTGTCACAAGTTACATCTCCAGCCCTTATTATTTTTTGAAACAGGGTCTCACTAAGTTGCTTAGGGCTTTGCTAAGTTGCTGAGGCTGCCTGCAAACGTGTGATCCTCCTGCCTCAGCCTCCTGAGCCACTGGGATTATAGGCATGCATCACTGCACCTGGCTTTTTTCCCCTCAGTAAATTATTTCCCCCCATCTGATCTTCAGGAATAAGAAAGGTCTTAATCCTCAGCAGGGCAATGTTGGAAGAGTCACTGAGAGGACAAGAGTAGAGCATATGGGGCCATGGGTTTCTCCTTGGATGCTGAAGTTCAGATCAATTGCTCTGTTAAGAGCTGATTTTTGTTTTCTGCACATGATTTGGTATCAGCATAGTAAATGCTATTCTTTTACATTGCAGTTTAGTTAAGGACATTGTTAGGGAATTAATGTTGGTTCTCCAATGCCTTTGCTATAGTACTTTGTGGTTTGGGAAAGGTTCTTGTTTAGTTAGGGGTCTAGGTTCCCAGGCTTATATTCTGGCAACAAAAAGACCAGCTGATGTCATAAATATGATTATTGTTATTTTTAGGGCTTAGTGTTTATAAGCATTATTTTCTGCATTTTTGTAACATTTCATAGTGATGAAAAGTTTTCTAATTTTCTCTGTGTATAAAAAATTTACTAAGGACGTTAAGACTTTTTTTTAAGGTATATAGGGCAAGGATTTAAGGCTCTTCTTTCTTAATCTTGGTATTTTAGTTCTATTTTATTTTTGTCTTTTGCTTCCTAAATGAAAATGTGGGACTTAAGGCAAATTTCTTCTTCTTTTTGTTTGTTCTTTTTAGATATACATGACAGTAGAGTGTATTTTGATATATTATACATACATGGAGTATAACTTATTCTAATTAGGATCCCATTCTTGTGATTGAACATGATGTGCAGTTATACTGATCATGTATTCATATACGAACATAGGAAAGTTATGTCTGATTCATCTACTTTTCTTTCCCATCCCATTTCCCTTACCTTCATTCCCTTTTGTCTAATCCAGTAAACTTCTGTTGGGGTTTTTAGCCTGTGGGAGAGATGGGGAGAGAACACCCTACCAGGACGAGCCAAGAAAGGAGAGGGCCGTCTGACTGCCCACACCCAGCCCTCCCTCGCGGAGGACAATCAGACGCGTGGGGGAGACCAGTCAAAGCAGGAGCTCCTTTACTGAGAAAAACACACACAGCTAATATAATGTACAGGAGCCAATCAGGATAAAGGTCAACAAGGTGGAGAGAGTTCACATGTACACCCATCCTACAGGCAGTAATGGGTGACAGGAGCTGTCCACAAGGGCGGAAGGGTTCTGAGCCTCTCCTAGAGGTGGTCCGATTTTTCGTCACAACTCACGGTAATGCCTTCTGGCTGATCGCCAGGCGCCATCCTAGCCGTGTGCAGGCCCCAGGACCGGGAAGCGGGTAGTAGTAGCCAGCAAGTTAGGTTTCCTCTTTTCTGATGCAACATGCCCCACATGTTACATCATACCCTACATCTTTCCCTTTTTGTTTTATTAGCAGGTGTTTGCCTTACTCGAGAGTGTGCCTGTCTTAGGTTGTCCCCCTCTGGGGATCTTACCCGTCATTGACTACCACTCTAGCTCTTCGGGCAATCCTACCTGCAGGGCCTGCAGGCCCAATGGGAAGCCTCAAGGAAGAGAGATGGCTATCGCCTATGAAGGAAACCTTTCTGCTCCCGGCTTACACCTGCACATCCTGGTAGGGGCCGTGGCCAACCTCATAGGGTTCCCAGTCAGTATCTTGTAAGACAGCGTATTACTGCTGGACCACCATCAGTTGAACAGCTCTGGCTCGATCCTTAAGAAACTGGAGGAGCCTGTTGATTACACAAGGTCCAAATGTAAATACAAGACTTATAGTAACCAAGGGGCCTATAAAGGGGATAAGGTAAGGAAGCCACCCATTTAACCCAGTCCATAGGAAGCTCGATTGCAGCTCATTTCATCGATTTTCAAGGTCTTCTTGTAGTCTTTTGATTTTGTCTTGGACAATACCAGAGTGGTTAGTATAGAAACAGCACTCCTCCTGTAGGAACAGACATAGTTCTCCTTTTCGGGCGGTAATCAGTTCTAAGCCTCGATGATTTTGGAGGACTACCGCAGCCAAGGAATCGAGTTGAGATTGCAGGTCCAAGATAGTGCTGGCAACATGGTGCATATCATCTGTCATCTGCTGAGAAAGCTTATTGTACATCTGTAAAGAAGTACCAAGGCCAGCAAGTCCAGTTCCCATCCTCGTGGCCACGATGAATGCCACGAGGGAGACAATGAGGAGTCCGGTCACAACCAGGCAAAGCGTCCAGAATGGTCTTTCATTCCTGCAAATGAGAAAATAAAGAATCATACCTCAAGAGGGGGTGCTTTTGGGTAATCATTTTTGTTCTGGTGAACAGTATTTTAGATCTCTAGCGGATACCCAAATTGACTTGGCTCCCCAATAGGGAATACACACCCAATGCCCTCCCTACACTAATGAGGGGATTAGGACCGCACCATGATCCAGTAAGGGGGTCCCTCCATCGGACCTCTACCTTCAAATAAGGTGTCTGATTAGACCAATGTCTCTGGAAAGCAGTTAGAGGTTGGTCTTTGGAAAAATTTAAAATATTTAATGTAAGCATGGCTGTCCTTAATTGGTCATGGCGGTTGTTTCCCCCTTTTTGTTTGATTAGTTGGTCCTTTAAAGTCTTATTATGCCTCTCAATTATAGCTTGACCTTTTGGATTGTATGGTATTCCAGTGGTGTGTTTAATATTCCAAGTTTGGACGAATTCTTGTAATGATTTGCTCACAAAGCAGGGGCCCATTGTCTGTCTTAACCTGTAGGGGTAATCCCAAAATGGCAAAACATTGTAGGAAATGGCTTTCAGCGTGTAGAGCTTTTTCGCCCGGATGAGCAGTTGCCCAACAAGCATGTGAATAGGTATCTATAGACATAAATAGTTGAGGCTTAAGGAGACAGAGTCCAACCTAAGTTAAAAGGGGGTAAGGTCTGGACCTTATCACTAGATATATGTAATCCTCCTTTCTGTAAGAGAGTCTGGAGTTCCTTATAGGCGGAGCCTAACGCTTTGGCGTCTGCTGCCCCAATAATGATACCATCCATGTAAACATATAGAATTATGTCCGATTGCCT
Source organism: Marmota monax (assembly GCF_021218885.2). NCBI lineage: Eukaryota > Metazoa > Chordata > Mammalia > Rodentia > Sciuridae > Marmota > Marmota monax. Next base: position 2,592,519 of record NW_026694968.1, on the reverse strand, counting down.
CCAAAGGGGTTACAGGACTTGTGAAACATAATGTCGACAAAAAGCTGGACTGTTAGCCATGCCCTGGGGTAACACCACCCACATATCTTTGGTCTGGCCCCTGGAAGTTAACAGAGGGAATGGAGAAGGCAAACTTCTCACAGTCCTGGGGATCAAGGGGAATAGAAAAGAAGCAATCCTTGATATCAATCACAATGAAAGTCAAATCCCGAGGGATGGAGGGGATCCAGGGTAGCCCTCGCAAAGGGGACCAACGGGAATCATCCGCTCATTAATCTTTCTTAGGTCCTGTAACATTCTCCATTTCCCTGTGGCCTTTTGTATGAGGAATACAGGACTATTCCAAGGGCTCAGGGAGGGCCTAATATGCCCTGGGGTCAGTTGTTCTGATATTATCTCCTTTAGCGTTTGTAGTTTGTCTAGGAGAAGTGGCCACTGTTCTACCCACACTGGAGGGCCCGGAAGCCATTGAATGGCAGGGACGGTAGGAACAGTGGCCTCTAGGTTTGGGGGTGAGGCCTCACACAGAGTACAGGAGCATTCCGCCTCGATGTCTCAAAAAGTGGATCCCCCCGGTAATTGCTAAGGGGACCTGATAGGCCAAACTGTTGCTGGTATTCCTCTTCCTCTAGGATATCGTCATATATCCCTTTGTGATCTGTGGTGATGAACACCTCAGCTACCCCCAAAATATCCTGTCCCAGCAGATTAGCTGTCAGGCCAGATGCCACCAGAGGGCGTACCTCTCCCTGACTACCATTTACATCCTTCCAAGTAAGCCAATTTTTGGTTTCTTCAGACCTTGTATCAACCCTCACCCTAATAACTGAGGTCCGGGAATCAGTTTCCATTGTGGGGGAACCTCCTCTTTCCTTAATACTGTCCCATCCACTCCAATGTCAATCAAGCAGCGAAACTTTTTCCCTGCTATGAAGATATCCATTTTTGGCCTAATTCCCAGGATTATTGGGACTGTCCAGTGGGCCCTAGGTGGGTCACTAGGCGGGGTACCTCCTTTGGGCAACAGGGCTGGAGGGTGCCCTGTTATTAATTTAAAGGCTTCCCCTCAATATCAAATTTGGATTTACAGTCCCTCCGCCAATGGAATCCCTTTCTAAACCGGGGGCAAGTCATCTTAGGCGGAGTTTGCCCCTTAGTCTGGCCTGAGGGATGTCTCTGTGGGGCACCAGGTCTTATTCAGCCTGTAGGGCACTCTCTTGAAGTGGCCCTGTTGGCCACACCCATAACAAACCCCTTTCCCAGCGCCACTGGAAGACGCGAGGGTGGTACTAAGGGCCTCAGCAAGCGAAGCCCTTTGGGCCTACAAGGCTGCGACCAAAGACTGGTTGGTGGGCCTGAGTACCGACATCCTTAGGGGCCACTATCCACCTCCCCATAGATCTTTCACCCCATCATAGGCTAGTTTGTGGTCTGCCGTCATCCCCTCCCAAACCAGCATCTTGACAAACTGGTCCTGAAGGGGCCCTGGGGGGAATTTCCTTTGGAGGCTCTTTTCCACCCTCTCGATGAAGGTGGCAAGATCCTCGGTAGCCCTCTGAGTAATTTCTGCTACTGGGGGCTTTGAGGGGTCTTCCTTCAACTTTTTCCATGCTGCCAATCCTAAAGCCCATACCTGCTCCTGGTAGGGGGCAGGGAGAGCAGCCTGCTGAAGGCCTGTGGAAAATTGATCACTGGACCCCGACAGCATCCCATAAGTTACAGGAACTGGGGGATTAACAGCTTGATTCCTCTCAGCCTGAGCATGGCACTCCTCATTAAAAAACACACCATTTCAGGTACAGGGGACCAGGAAGCACAGTCTTGGTTAAGTTTTTCCAGCCTTGGGTGGTACACTGTTGGTGGGCCAGACCCTGGAGGATGGTTTCGGCCCATGGTGAATTAGGTCCATCCTCGGAGATGGCCTTTTTGAGTTCTTTCAAATTGTGGGCCTCCCAGGAATACCAAAAGTCCAGACTATTACCCCCAGGGTTAGTATTTACCGGGAAAGCCATACACGATGGGGATAAGTCATTGCTGGTCTTACAAGATGGCGGCTTAACTGGCTTTTCCGGATTTGCACAAGATGGTAGAGAATTTCTTCAGGGGAGGGGTGACATGGTGGAGGCTGCTCCCCATCCCGGCTGTCTACCATGTGTTGCGGGACAGGAGCACTTGGTGCGGAATTCAGAGGACCAGGCCAAGGATCAAAAGGGTCTAGGAGGCCTTGGTCAGAGTGAGGCTTTAAGCCCTTCTCCTCCTGGGCAGCGAGAGGACTGACTCGCTGTGACCCAAGTCGCTCCTCAATAAGGGTTTCCCAAGCCAGGTCGCCCTTTGAGGTAGTGGTAGGAGGAGTAGGTGTCTTAAAAGGGTCTTTGCCGCCCTTAGATGTTCCTTTTGAGGGGCCAGGGGAGAAACAGGCTTCGAGGGCAGATAGGGTCAGGTAGACCCCCAGAGGGGGGGTCCTCTCCCAGGTTAATCTCCCTCTTCCTTACCAATTGTTCTGCGCAGTCCCAGGTGGCCCAATCAAAAAGATTGGTAGCCACCAAACAGGGCGCAGCCTGTGTCAAGGTTTCCCAGACCTTTTTGGCCTGGGCATCCGAGATCTCTAAACCTCGGCTTTTGAGCATGAATCTCAGCACTTTAAGAGCTGGGTCATTATGCCTAGTGTGAGATTGCTCCATCTCTTCAGGGAGACCCTTACCTCAGAACTCGCTTGGCTTGGCTTGCCGATACTTTTACTTTTGGTGAACTGACTTCTTCATGTCCCTGTTCGGGCGCCAGATGTCAGGGTTTTTAGCCTTCGTTCCCTCCCGACCTGTGGGAGAGATGGGGAGAGCACGCCCGACCAGGACGAGCCAAGAAAGGAGAGGGCCGTCTGACCGCCCGCACCCAGCCCTCCCTTGCCAGAGGATAATCAGATGCTTCAGGGAGACCAGTCAAAGCAGGAGCTTGTTTACTGAGAAAACACACACAGCTAATATAATGTACAGGAGCCAATCAGGATAAAGGTCAACAAGGTGGAGAGAGTTCACATGTACACCCATCCTACAGGCAGTAATGGGTGACACGAGCTGTCCACGAGGGCAGAAGGGTTCTGTGCCTCTCCTAGAGGTGGTCCGATTTTTTGTCACAACCCACGGTAATGCCTTCTGGCTGATCGCCAGGCGCCATCCTAGCCATGTGCGGCCCCAGGACCGGGAAGCGGGTAGTAGCCAGCAAGTTAGGTTTCCTCTTTTCTGATGCAACATGACCCACATGTTACATCATGCCCTACAAACTTCTATTCTTCCTTCCCCCTCCCCTTATTGTATCTCTGCATATTAAAGAGAACATTCGGCCTTTGTTTTTTTTTTGAGATTGACTTATTTCACTTAGCATAATAGTTTCTAGATCCATCTATGTATCGACAAATGCCATAATTTCATTCTTCTTTATGGCTGAGTTATATTCCATTCTTTGTATATATCACTTTTTCTTTATCATTCCTCTGTTGAAGGGCACCTTCGTTGGTTCCGTAGCTTAGCTACTGTGAATTGAGCTGCTGTAAATGTTGATGTGACTGCATCACTGTAGTATGCTGATTTTAAATCCTTTGGCTATATACCTGAGGAGTAGGATAAGTGGGTCAAGTGGTGGTTCCATTCCAAGTACAAAATTAGATTTCTTCTTATTGTAGATGATTGTTGCTGATCCTGCCCTTGAAAGGAAAACACAAACACACACACACACATACACACACACACAAATTAAACAATAAAACTTCTGTGTATCCCTTTCATATATGAAACCCTTTGTGATACTGTGGATTGAGCTCAGCAGAGCCTTGCACACTGGATTAAGCTCTCTACCACTGAACTACATCTCCAGTGGTTTGATTAACAGTTTTCATGCAATGATATGGCTTTAGTTTTAAAAGTTTTAAACAATGTATCTATTTTATCATATTTCATGTACTAGCCTACCATAACCATTGTTTGCACTAGATTTTCTTCCATGAAGTTCCATTTTTCTGGAGTTGAAATCAAAAGAAAATTGGAGATTTATTGTGTATTATTTTCTGCAAAATCTTAAGACCTTCTTCTTTAATACCAGAACATGTTTAAGCTTATATATATTATCTGAGTCCTATAACTTTGCATATTAGTATGGAAGTAATTAGGAGAGTCAATTTCCTGAAAGCATAGAATGTTAAAGCTTAAGTGGGGCCTTAGGGATTGTATAGTAGCCAATCCTGATATTCTTCAGAGGAACAAATGGTAGTTTGTTCATTCATTCACTCATTCAGCAAATATTTATTTACTTCTTACTATTCTAGGTGCTTGGGACTATCCCTGTCCTTATGAAGCTTATAGCAAATAGATAATTTCTGTCATAATTAAGTTAAATAGTATGTCAAAGGTGATAGCCTGGGATTAGGGGAAGAGGGAGTACTTGAGAATGATTGTGGGTTTGTAATTTAAAATAGGGTAAACTATTGAAAAGATGACATTTGAGCAGAGACTTGAAGGAGATGAGAATATGCAGTGTGACTATCTAGGGGAAGAGTGTGTTGGGGAGAGGGCATAGCCAGTACAAAGTCCAATAAGTATGAAGATGCCTAGCTTACTATTTATTAGGAAGAAGGGCAATGTGACTTCTGAAGGGAGAAGTAGAATGGAGTAATAGATGATGAAAATTAATACAATGAGGAGGCAGGAAGTTGGTGGGAAACTGGCTAGATGATCTGGGGTCTAGTGGATAAGTGTTGTGAGGACTTTGGCTTTCACATGAATGAGATGAGGGAGTGGTGGCAATGAAGGGTGTTAAGTAGAACAACATAATATGACTTATGTTTTAACTGAATCATTCTGGCTGCTCTGTTCAGAAGAGATGCTGGGGTAGCATTTCTAGATTTAGCAAATGAAAATATAGGATGCCTTTTAAATTTGAATTGTAGATAAACAATGAGTAATATTTTGTATACATAGGTTTCTTGACTATTCTTTCAATCATATGGCAGAATGCTCACTGCCTTTTTAAAAAAACATTTAAAATAGAATCTCATCAAAGTTATTTTTGATAACTATATATTATTATTGCTGTGATTCTGCTGGTCCCAAGACTTAGGCTCGTAGAGCACATTGTCATATCTTTCTTCTATTATCTGCATTTCTGTTTTTCACATTCTGGTCACCTTATATCCTAGAGTTTTGCACATGCAGTTTGTTGGACCCCGGCTCAAACCTAATGAATCAGAATTTTTAGGATGGAATAAGGATTCATAAGTGCTTACTTTTCTAGTTCTGTGTATATGAACAAAACACACAAAACCCCCTACCTTCCTGGAATTTACATTTTAGTGGGAGAAACACTAAACAAACAAATAAGTAAATGTATAGTATGTCGAATACTGATACAGATACTAAGAAGAAAGAAAAACTGGCAAGGAGAATAGGAGATGTCTTAATATGGGGGGAGGGGATTGCAATTTTAGAGCGGCCAGTGAAGCCTTCTTACATGATTATGTTTAGTTCTTGAAGGAAGTGAGTGAAACACCTGTGGATATGGCAATGAAATGGAAGGTGGGAGGGTTGGGTAGGTGGGTTTTAGATTCCAGGCGAAAGCAATAGCAACTGCACGATCCTAAGGTAGAAGTGTGCCTGGCATGTTTAAGAAACTGTAGAAAAGCACTGTGTCTGGATTGGAATGAATGGTGGAGGATAGGAGATGATATAAGAGATAAAGACAAGTGGCTGATGATTGTTAGTGTTCAGGGTTTATGGTAAGTTGGAGAAAGAATTGGGTCCTGGGCTCAGCTGTGGCTGTATCTCTTGGCCTCAGTTTCTTTATCACTAAAAAGTGAACAGAAGATTAAGGTGACCTCTTCGACTTCTTTCTTCTCTAAAATAAAATTTTAACTTAGCATCTATTATTTTTCTTCCATTTATTCTTTTTGAGTACTTTTCATGGGCTTATCTGTAGTTGTGTTCTAACCAGGCTGGTGAACTTTTCCCTTTATGCTGCCCTCATTCTTCTTTCTTTCCTGAGTGAACTTGAAGATTTAGACAGTCCTTTGATAAACAGTAGGAGATTGTTCTCTTATCAATTTGTTCAACCATTAGTTCTTCTGACAATCAGATCCTTATTTAATCCTAGCTAATAGAATTAGGAAACATGTTTTTCCTCTACTAAGAGAGTGAAATTCTTATGAATGACAGCTTGACGTGAAGAAAGGCATAAAGAGAAGAAAGTCTTGAATCAACTCTAAATTGAATAAATACCAATTGCCAGTCCAAGATTAAATAGAATATAACATTTGAGGACTCATGGGAATCTTAGGTGGGTATTTCTATGGAAAGGACAACCTTTAGGTAGGTCTCAAAGAATATTTATTTAGAAATAATTGGGTGGGAGTGCTCTAAGATGTTGTTTTGATGGGTTCTATTAGCAGACGACAGGGATAAAAGGAACATGTCATGAAGCTTTACAGTCTTCTTTAGGATAAATTCTGTTGGAAGAACAAAGCAGTATCAAAACTGTTGTTGGTTTCTTTGAAATCCGACACAAAAAAAGAAGACTTGTAGGCTCTCAAATTGCAGCTTTCATGCAGTAGTAATGAAACAGTATAATCATTCTGAATAATTCTGCCACCTTTTACAGCTTTCACAGGGTGTTATAAATTATAAAGCAACAAATCTAAAACTCTAAATGGTGTCTTGGAGTTTGATCTGTCTTGTTTTATGTAACCTGTTGGGTTTTGAGTACCGCTTGGTAGTCAGAAAAAGAGCATATTGTTAGACACCAACATATTAGGCTAAGTTTATGATATAACATTGCTGTCATTAAAGATGACAGTCACATTTTGTAATAGTAAGTTTATAGTTATTTTTGCTAATAAAAATTTTCTTTTATTTGTTGTGTATTTGTAAGGCTTTTGTGGTGATTATTCTTTTGAGCCTGGATGAAATTAAAGATAAAAATTTCTAATTGAAACTTTCTTGGCTAAATATAATTACTATGGGAAAAGTGAGGTGGAAAGAATTCAAAAACTAAGCTAGTTAAATATCCAGCTGCATATATTTATTTATAGTCTTCTACCGTGTACATTTGTTTTCCTATAGTGTAAAACTGTTTGGAAGTTTAAATTGGAAGACTATTTATACACTTAAAATAGGCACTTATTTAAAAATAATGGGGTAAATTATGACGAACAAATGAAGTGCATTTGGCAGCTTCTGAACATGATTGGATTCTAGACTTGAAAATCTGTTTAAGATTATTTTTATAGCAATGTGATTGTATTGGTCCAGTTGCTGTGCCAATTCTTGAGAACTTGTGTGGAGGTTATAGCAGGAGAGTGCAGCTACGTGGACTAAAGAATGGTCCTCCCTTAACAGGGAAGGTCTTCATCCTTTTAGACCTAGCGCACTACTTCAGGGTGGACACACAGGGAGTGGCAAGGGAGGACGGAGACACCTGCCTAGCCAGCCAGGCCAGCTGAATCAACTCTGGCAATCAATGGGGTGACAGATGTTGCAGCCAGATCACCCTCACATCCAGCTGTGCCAATTATAAGTACAATATTACTTAATACCATTGGTGTTGGGTGATGATTTTATTCATTATATATAAAATCTGAGTAAGACATACTTAGTTCCTGGGAAACAGTCTGAAAAGTATACCATTGCTTATTTAAAAAAATTATCCAGTTAAGGATGAAGAAGTAAATTTTTACTGAGATAGCTCCTCTCACACTAAAAGAGATGGCTATTTGGGTAATTGAGTAACTTGCCTGTTTTTGTAAAGTTTTTTGGAACACAGCCATGCTGATTCATTTATGTATTGTTTACAGCTGCTTTGATGCTACAGTGGTGGCATTGAGTAGTTGGTGTAGGTATCATATGATCTTCAAGGCTTGAAATATTTATTAGTTGATCCTTTAAGAAACATTTTGCTCTATATTTAGGTCTTTTGTAGTCAGATTGCATTAAAGTTCTGGTGGAGGTTAAAAAGTTTAATATTTTCATGTTTAATAATTCCCTATTCTGCCTCATCCTAAGAAAGAATACATAAAACAAGCGTAGTTATTATGAGTGTTAATATTAATTTCTAGCTTGCTCATCCATAAGTAGGTATGATACCACCTTGCAGTGTTGCTATAAGGAGTATTTAGGAAATGTAAATAGAATGCTTAGATTAGTGTTTGGCAACCAGAAAGAATTTAGGCAATGGGGAGATATAATCAGGGAAAGTCTTGATGTTTGGGTGATTTAAAGTGGTATGTTTTTAGTTTCTGATTTGTCTGAACTAGCTGCGGACCCAGTTTATCCAGGGTCTCGATATAACATTGCTGATCAATTTCTCTTCATACTCTCTTCCTCCTTTCTTTCCTCTCCTCTCCTTCTCCCCGTCTTCATATTTTCTTCTCCTCTGTTTCCTTTTTGATATATATAAGCATTGGAACTAAATTTGGGAAATTATTCCTAGAGAGAATTTGCAGAGAGCCTCAAACAGAATATTCTCTATTATTATTAGCTCCATTTTCTAGGAAGCAGAGGAACCCTAAAATCTTGGGGTCTCCCTCTCCTCCTTAATTTTTGTATGATAATGTATATTGGCAGCCGTCCGGGTAATATATATAAAATTCATTCCTTTTATAGCAAATATTAGGGCAGGTCTTTAGTTTTTTTCTTAGACCATGGAACTAAGGATTCACCTTTAGGCATGTCTGATTTTCTTCTAGAAGGCAGGATAAATGATAGATTATCCCTAAGATTTTAATGGCAACTTGAAGATCTAGTGATGATGAAACTGACAGTCATATTAGTTAGAACTCTTGGTTATTATTTTATGAAAAAATGAACTTAAAATGCTAAGTTAGGGTTGGGGTTGTGGCTCAGTGGCAGAGTGCCTGCCTGCTATGTGTAAGGCACTTGGTTCGATCCTCAGCACCACATAAAGGTAAATAAATAAAATAAAGGTATTGTGTCCATCTATAAAAAAAAGAAAAAAAAGCTAAGTTATTTTACTTGATAGCTCTTGTTAGAAGAGCAATTTGAAACTTTGGACTTAATCCCTTCGAGTAATGGTAAAATCAACATTGATATAAATAAGAGAAGAAGGAAAAATTATCTTAAAATACTTTTGTTTCTATTACTATTTATTATTATTTTGTGGTAGTTTTTAGTTGTAGATATCACAGAAAAGATACAAAATTCTAGGTTGATACAGTATCAGTAGACCTTTAGGTAATAGTGTTAACAATTTGCCATATTTTAAAAAGTTTTAGGTTCCTCATTTGAAATCTTATAATTCATAGTAAATTTAATTCTGTTTTAATCCAATTAAATTATCTTGTTTAGTAAATATGTCAGCATTTCTCATAAAATGTTCCAACCTTTTAAAAGCAAGTATCTAAAGGCATTAGACCTAAATTTTATAAACTACCATTCATATTTAGTATATTTCCTATTTTCTCATTATTTTATAGTGAACCAAGATTTTGATATAGACAAGTATCAGTACCATTTTTTTCCTATGAGGACACTGAGTCACACAGAGAAACTATTTTTTTTTTTTTTTTTTTAGAATTGCAAGTTGTATCAGTGTAAAGTTAGAAAGGTAAATGTTGAATTTACCTTATGTATTTATAGGAACAGACAACAAAGTTTAAAAAATAATTTTGTGCCTTTAAATAGTTAGATAACATGAAAGACAAGGGATTGTTTCAGTTTTTTTAAAAATTTGCTGAGAAATGAATTAAACATACTTCTCAAAACAAGAAGTACAAATGACCAAAACTTATTATTTTTTAAAATTAGAGCTTAATGGTTACACATAGTAGTTGGGTTCATCCTGACAAACCCTACATGCCCAATTATCTAAAAAAAAAAAAAAAATTCAACATCTCCAACCATCAGGAAAATGCTAATCAAAAACTACATTGAGATTTCTTCTCATTCCAGTCAGAGTGACAGTCATCAAGAACACAAATAGCAATAAAGATGGCAAAGGATGCAGGAAAAGGGAACCCCTGTACACTGTTGGTGGGAATGTAAATTGGTATAGCTATTATGGACATCAGAATGGAGGTTCTTCAGACAACTAAAAATGAAACTCACATATGATCTAGCTGTATACCACTCCTCAATATCTATCCGTAAGAACTAAAGACAGCATACTTTAGAGATAACCTGTGTATCTCTAAATGCATGATACATTTATTGTAGCACAATTCAAAATAGCTAAGTTATAGACAGCCTAAGTGTCTGTCAGCAGATGAATGAATAAAAAATGTGGTATATATACACAATGGAGTTTTATTTAGCCAAAAAAGAACGAAATTATGTCATTTGCAGGAAAATGGATGGAACTGGGGAGCATTACATTAAGTGAAATAATCCAGACTCAGAAAAGTGCCATATGTTTCTCTCATGTGGAAACTAGAGAGAAAAAAAGAAAAAAGAGGGTGGGAGATATCATGAAAATAGGAGGGAGACCATTAGGGTAGAGGAAGGGAAGGAGGGGGCTAGGGAGAGGAAAAGTGAGCCAGGGGAGGTACTGGGGCATGAAATTGATTATCAAATTATGTTATATGTTTGTATGAATATGCCACAATTAAATCCCCTATTATGTATAATTGATATGCACAATAAAATTAAAAAAATTTTTTTGCTAAGAGGTTCAGAGTTTTATCTTGGCAGGATATGTAGAGAGTAGGAGGAGAATTGTGAGACTTGGTGAAATATATAGTTAGTATTAGCATATGGTTTCTTGTGGATGAGAAAGACTGATAATAGATTGATTTTGGGGAGAGGGAAAACAAGAAATACTTATTTTGGAATAATGAATTTTGTTTTCTGTTCCTTGATTAAGCTGCTGATTAACTGGCAGCTAGCAGAGACAAGTAAAGATATCTTTGGCACCTGGATAGGTTATCAAACAAAACAGTTTTTAGTTGTTTATGAATCCTCCAGATTCATAAACAGTCATGTTTGACTGTTTCTTATATGTAAGAGGTTATCTCTGTTATGTTGGCTAATATCCTTGTTAGCACTGTATTTCTTTTATGCCAGATCTGCATTAGAAATTTCTCACTTACTTTGTGAAGGTCTTGTTTCCATGATCTTTTTTTCATTTTATATTCTTTGATGTGTTAGATGGATTTTCCAAAAGTTAAAGCTCCATCTTCTTGGGATTTTGTTGCCATAGTAAATCATTATTTTAGCTTTGTTTGCATGTTACTTCTTAGTTCTCAAAGTCATGCTTAGATCAAAAAGTCTTAATCGTCTTGCAGCTGTATGGGAGACTTACTACAAAACGTAAAGCTTATGGAGTAGATGGGAGACCTAAACTACAAAACATAAACATGTGGACTGGATTTTTCTAGACAGTTATCCAGAAGATATTAGTAAATCAAAATGTATACCCTTAGCAATTTATGCTTTCACTTAATGTTGCTTTGAATGTTTAGGTTATGATTTTGAAATATTTTACAAATTTTCTTTTCCGTAGTCTGACTTATTACTGTATGCTTTATCTTTAATGAAGAATGGGAATAATCTTATGGTAAATTCTTTTTTCTTACAGTCAAAGGCCATTGGTTTGTTAGATGTAGATGTGTATGGTCCTTCAATTCCAAAAATGATGAATCTGAAAGGAAATCCAGAATTATCACAAAGTAAGTAAGAAGAGATAAATATTATGATAAGACTTGGACTTTTATATAGTATCTTCTAAGTGTCATAACTGTGCCAGATGCCAAGTGTACATTATACATCATATAGTATAGTGATTTAGAAATCAGATATGCTACCACACTATCTGGGTTTGCATCTCAGCTCTGGCACTGACTGTGTATCTATGAGTAAATTGTTTAGTCTTTTAATACCTTGACTCCCTATGTATAAAATAGGCTAACAATTGCTATGAGAATTAATATAAGTGTAATGTATTTGGTAAGTTCTGGCACATAGTAAATGATCAAATATGATAGATTTTCATCAGTCTCTTTCCATTAAATGTGTGGATGTATTGGAAATATTTGAATAGAAAATATATTTGGGTTAGGACAGATGAAAATTATTTTCTTCAAACAGATTTTTATCAGATTTTTCCTAAAGCATTTTCACAGAAGCCCTAAACACTGGTGCCATCAAGAGGAAGAAGTAATTTTTTGAACAAATCTTTTATATTTACTGTTTTTGTTATTACATTTTCTTGTAAGGCTATCAAATATAAATTTTAAGAATAAGAAAATTCTATGATCAAAAAAAATGAAAAATTGGAAAAGCTGTTAATTTTTCTTGAAAAATTATTTTATGTCAAATTGGTTTAATAAAATTGATTTGTAATCATAATAAGAGGATACAGTTGAATAATTTTTTTTGGTTTCATATTGGGCTTCTTATTTTCTATGAGTCAGGGACAAAATGATCACATTTACTTATGGATATTTATTGGATTATCTATGTAATAGAAGTATTATTTTTGTTGTTATTAAAAGTTATTTAGACATTGTCTGCTATTTTCGGTGCATTTGTTTGTGGTTTATTTGTGGAGTAAATTATAATGTTAAAATGTGGATAATTCAGTATGAGAAAGTAAAGTTCTCTGTAACATTCTGAAGAAAGCTTAAAGATCTAGTGACTAAAATTAACTTTAGCAGTTGTTTTCTTGTTTCATGAAAATATATATTTAAAAAGCTGTTATTCTAGTTTCTTTGTCCTTGGCTTTTAGTGCAACACATACTTAGTTTGCAAATACATGACATGAGCCAAGTTGACAAACTTTCACAAAGGAGTAATGAATTTGTGTACTATAAATGATAGAGTCCTTATGCCTGGCTCTTGATTAAAGTGATGTGAGAACTGGTGCATGCAGCCATGAGTGATGGCAGAACAGAGCCTCAGTGTCAGCCTTTTCTTAAGTAGTCTGTTCAGTCTATGCCAACGTAAGTACTTGAAGTGAACTTTAATTTCTTTCTTCTTGTTTTACTGAAGCTTTAATCTTAAATTTGATGTTTGCAAATTGGCTGCCATTAAGTAGGCTTTCTGGTAAAGATGAGATACTGGAAATCTTGGAAAGCATGGGGGGGGGGAACCTTTTTTGTGCTGACAAGCTGATCTTAAGTTCCTCAGGAAATAAATTGAATGATTTAGGCATTCACTCAAAAGAATGTGGATTTTTGAAAACTCAACTTATGAATTATTTTTGAACCTTAAGAAAACCTGCTGCTATTATACTAATTGGCATCATTTTGACATTTTTCATTTTATCATGTTAATTTATCCTGTTACACTCTCTATTCCAGAAAACACAATGCAATGTAAAAATTACCTAATTTACAATAAAGAAAATCTGTGAATGACTTGTTTTCAGCAGTTCAGGTTTTAGGGAGATAGACCAGCTTTTAGGCATTCTTCTGTTCTTGGACTGAGCTGGACAACCTTAGAGGGAGTAGGACTTCAGCATTGTCTGTTTCTCTTCATTATTTAAATAGATTATGGTAATGCAGTTTTCATCAATTTGTTTATTTTAAAACTCCATGGTAGGGTTGATGGCTCTTACGTTTATTCACATTCTTTTCTCTATTTGAGGAAGTTGTAGAACAATTAGAAAATTTTGGAGAACATATATTTTACGATTATGACATTTTAGCCTTGATTATCAAGAGAGATTTTATATCTGATTTTAGCAAAATGAATTTAGTGATTGGAGAAGAAATTTAAGTTTATACTACTTTTGCATTCCTTAGCCGGAGAATGTTTCTATCAGCTTTAAAATGACAGTAGTGATTTTTCTGTTAGCATACAAAATTTTGGTAATGGGAGGTCCAGAAGTTTGTAGAAAGGATATTATTATAGAAAAACATAAACTATTTGACATTGTATTAACTGCACACGACCAGTTGCTTTGGGAACCTAATAGAATTTAAAATAAAATCTATGTGTGGTTGGAAAAACTAGCATCTAAACCTGAATATAATCCCCTTCCCCTTTTGAAAACGAAAGAACAAATGCCAGTTCTTTCTATTTAAAATTTCAAAGTCATATAATATTCAAATTTTGTGTTATCTTGTAACTGAACTATAATCCTTATAATTAATTGACTAGAAAGTTTTCAGTTGAAATGGCAAATGAATATTAAATAATAGTTATACTCAGATGTATTGCTTCATTCCACCAATGTAATAGTCTTTATTATGACCAGGTTGAGGGCTTTCACTAAGTGTTTTAGTCAGCTTTTTCATTGCTGCAACTAAAAGTTCTGACCAGCACAATTGTAGAGGAGGAAGATTTTATTTGGGGTCTCATGTTTCAGAGGTCTCAATCCATGGACAGCAGACTCCATTCCTCGGGGCTCAAGATGAGGCTGAATATCATGGCAGAAGAGTGTGGCAGAGGGAAGCAGTTCACATGATGATCAGAAAGCAGAGAGAGATCTCCACTTGCTGGATACAAATATATACCTCAAAGGCATGCCCCCAATTCCCACCTCTTCAAGCCACACCCTACCACTTCAGTTATCACTCAGTTAATCCCTATCAGGTATTAGTTTACTAATTGGGTTAAGATCTCACAACCCAGTCATTTCTCCTCTGAACCTTCTTGCATTGTCTCACACGTGAGCTTTTGGGAGACACCTCACATCCAAACCATAACATTAAGCTTTCTAAAATGATTTACTGGTAGAAATCTCTGCTTTCTTTCATAGTTTTGTGATAATGTCCCTTTAAGTATACTTGTGAATTTGTTACTAAGTTTTACTGAAGAGTGTCTTTTGAAGTACGGAGCTAATAAAGTAGGAAAATTTTGAGACCTTGTTAAGAGAGCTTACTAAAATAGGGATGTCAAGCAGTTTTATTGGGGATGACACAGTGATTATTAATGATGAAATGTGAGACTTTTTTGAGTGGGATCCACATGTCCTTTCTATTGTTGGGAGATAGTAATTTTGCACTCATATTACAGTTTTATGCTTTAAGGAATTTAGCTTTTTTTTTTTTTTCAGATTTAGGAATGCATAGTATGTGGCCTTGTGAGAATTTGTAGGAAATCAGCATCAGCAAATGACCTAGTATAATAGCATCTGTCTCTGGAGTTTATGAGGAAGGGACTAAGAGTTCTTAAAGGTAATTTTAGTGTGTACAGGATGAGAATCAACTCTAGTTATTCCTGAATTTACAACATTGTTTCCTGTCAGAGAAGAGATTTAGGGATGTTGGTGAAGTTTTTGATATGCTTGGGCACATTTTAATCCAGTGTTTGGAGCTTCTAAAGCTTCTGATTTAGGATTTGCTTCTTTTGGTCATTGTCCTATGGACACTTTGATTTTATCTGATGCTATTTTACGTGATGTACTTGTGATGTACAGTGGTGATGGTAAGAAGTGATGGGATAGATATATAAGAGACTATGAGTAACACAAGGAAGGGGGGAAAGATGACTGGCTATTAAATACAAAATAAAACCAAAGAGTCAAAGAGGTTTTAAGCTCAAAGAGGTTTTAAGCTCCAAGGACCAGAATACTAATGCCATTAATATAAATCCACAATGCATAAACAGACAGCTGATGTTCTTTTAGACATACTGACTGAAATACTAGTGGTACATAGAGGTATCTGGCAGACAGCTGCAAATGCAGGCTTATAACCTGGGATACGAACATACCTGGAAATAAGATATTTGGAAGCTGCTCCCCTAAAAGACTACTAAACTCTAGAACTAAATTGAAACTGTGATATTGCTTCAATGAATAATAGTCAATGCTAAACGTGGCCAGAAACATTAAGTTCCAAGAAGATATCACTAAATTTGGAAACAGTACATTTTTAAATGTCTTTGAGATAGCAATGCCGAATAAAATAATGAGCATAGAAACCAGAAGACTGTAGAAAAAGTAAGAAGAGAATGAGGTAGAAAGGATCATTAGAAAAGAAATACATCAGTAAATCATCAAAATTTTGGGGGAAGATTCTGAGATATATTCCATAATCATAATGTTACAAAATGACTTTTCTTTGCTTTTCTGGATTCTCTTTTCATCCTGTTATACCTGGAATATTAAGTCAAGATGATGTTAACATAATCAGGGGTTAAAGAAATCTTAAAAAAAAGTTATTTTGCTCAGGCTTTCGACACTTTAACCTTTGCAATATCTGAAACAAGGTTTATATTCTTTGGAGAGTCTCCTCAGTTTAGTTTATCAAAGCAAAAGTCTATGCATCTCTCTATTTTGTCATTTCTTGTATAGTTCATTGAATATGCTTGAACTAAATACCTTACCTAATGTGTGGTAAGACCCTTTCCCTTTTTCCTCTGACCTTCCTGAGATGAAGAATAGCCAGCCTCTTTAGATTTTTATTGCTCTATTACAGACTGTCTTAGCTCAGGACTGTAGCAAGTGAAGTCAGTGAAAGAATGCCTTGTTCAACTTCTATGTTGGTAGCCATTATCGCCTGTTCAACTGTTCATTTTTTTTTCATAGGTTGGCAGCAAATAAGGTTGATATATACATCTATGTATATGTTAAAAAGATCATACATTTTTGTGTTTATGGTTAGCACCTGCCACCAGAAAAGTATAGGGGTGTTCTCCCATGTGTCTTAATTTTTTGAGTTAGATCTGAGGGTTTTCCTTTAGATATAAAGATTAATAGAAAGCACATTTGTAACATGGCCTGTTAAGGCTGTTTGTACTTTACATTTTTCTTTTTCAGTCTGGACTTGGGTTCAAAACAAAACAAAACAAAACATCTTTATTTCTTATTTCCTAACTCTTTGTTCCTCAAAATCTTAAAGTTACCAAATTTCCAATATCTTCCCTCAATGAGAAATATTAAAATAACTTATAATTGTTAGGTATTGGGAGGATTAGCTCATGATTTTATTTATACTCTATTTCTATTTATTTGCCTTATGATGCTTTTGTTTTTTATAATGTCATATATTGTTAATCTTTAGTTACTTTAATAATTTACTGGGTACTTTTAGTGGTATTTAACAAAACCTATAGTGCTTGCTTTCTTTGTTTTCTTTTTTTGGTTAACAGAAAGCAAAGCATTTAAGAAGGAAATTATTGTGGTGAAAGTAGGATATAAAATAAATTTTGAGGGTGTAAAATGTAGGGAGTATTCATTCATGAATTAGAAACTGCATAGTAATGATACTCTACTAAGAGCATAAGTAATAATACTCTACCAAGAGCCATGAGAAGTTTTGATGGCCCAGATTTGAATAAAGCACATATATAGAAATAGAGTATAAAGAGAATCACAAGCTCATTCTTTGTTTACCTAACAATTATAAGTTCTTTTAATTTTTCTCATTTTTGGTGAGGCTAACTAGAGAGAAGAGAAATTATATATACTACAAAGCATTTTAAAAATTAAAAAATATCGATGAAAGAGAACATCTTTCCCCCTTTCCTTTGGATTCCTTCTCTGATTTTATGTATATAATATGTATCCACACAGGGTATTAGATTGAAATGAAATATTGCTCATCAAGATTGGATAGATAATATCTATCCATTAGATAGATTGGATAGATCTATCTATTAAGGCATAAAAGTACAGGGTTTCTTCAGTAGTATCTGTGGTATTGACCCAGTGAGTCAATCTGTTCTTTCAAAGGGCAATTGTTACAGAACTGGAGAAAATAGAATAGTGATGTTTTAGTGGGAGACTTAGTTTAGCTACTAGCCTTCTCTAATTTTCATTTTGGAAACTATTAGCCTACTAGTTGTTATGAATTGTAGCATAAAATTATATTATCCTTTTTCATTTCATGAAAAGTGACAGAATTAAAAATCTTTAATGTTATCATTACCAATTTTACTAATAGTTACCAATACCACCAGTATTATAAAGTCCTTCATAATCTGGTCCTAGCTGTCACCTAAACTCTAAAGTCTGTATTTCAAGCTTATTTTGTTACTCAGTGACCACCAGTCACAGGGACTCTTCTTCTATAACATACCCATCTCTCTGCTATTTCAGAGACATCACATGCTTTATTCTCTTTGTTTTGAATGCCTTCTACTTCTTCTGCTCCCACTGTAATCATTCCACTCATCAGGTCTTAGTTTCTTTTTTCTTTCTTTCATTTTTTTTTTTTTTTTGGTACTGGGTATTGAACTCAGGGGCACTCTGCCACTGAGCACATCCCTAGCCCTATTTCGTATTTTATTTAGAGACAGGGTCTCACTGAGTTGCTTAGCACCTCACCTTTGCTGAAGCTGGCTTTGAACTTGTGATTCTCATGCCTCAGCCTCCCAAGCTCTGGGATTACAGGTGTACCCCACTACACCCGGCCAGGACTTAGTTTTAACATTTATTTTCTTTTTTTTAAATTTAATTTTTAAATTTTTAAATTTTTTACATACATGACAATAATGGAGTGCATTACAATCATAATTATCCATTCACAGAACAGTTTTTCATAACTCTGTATATAAAGTATGTTCACGCCAAATTATGCCATTATACATGAGCTCTCTTATTATTATTATTATTATTTTTGCATTATAATTCTTAATACACCTTTATGCCACAATTTATCATATCTCTGTATATAAGATATGTTGACACCAAATCATGTATGAAGATGTGAATTTAGTTTTGACATTTCTTATTCCATGGAGTCTTTCTGATTCTTCTACTTCCTTTTCTCAATTGCAAGGATAGACTTTTTTGATATTATCTGTTTATATATTTTTAAACTACTGAAGGATGCAACATCCACAGAGTGGAGGCTTTTTGTTTGGTTTGTTTCTCTAATGCTTGGTATATAATATACATGCGTGCAATAAATCTTACTTGAATAAATGAATAACATCACTACTTCTGTTTCATTTCATGTGTGTTGCTGCATAATTTTCTGCTTTGTATGTGTTAAATAACTTAATTTGATTTTTTTCTGAATAAGGCAGTTTAAATATATTATCTTCGTAGTGGTTTTTTTTTGTGTGTGTGTGTGTGTGTGTGTGCTGAGATTGGACCCTGGGCCTTGTGTACAGTATGCCATGTTCTATCACTGAGCTAATCTTAGCTCAGTAGTTAATTGTTGTGATATATTTGAGAAGCTATCTTATATTGCTCCACTTACCCTGATGCTTTAAAAAAAGAAAAAGGAAAAAAATCTGTATGGTTACTAATTTGACTGTTGAGCATTATATTATATGGAATAAAATAATTTTTCAGGCTGTTTCCATATGCTAAGGTAATGGTAGTCTTATTTTATATTTTAGTTTTGAATTGTTTAGTATTGTTCTGCCCACTTATAGATAGGGTCCTTTGCGGCCTGAATTTTCACCATGATGAAAAACTGTATTGTTGAGAATTCCAGGTCTGGGACTGTGAACAACTGTGAAAAAGAGAAGGAACTAAAAGGCCAGTATACCTCATTATTCTTTCCTCAGACCATCCTTATTGGTAGGCTAAAATAGTACAAGGAAACTAATATTAAGTCCTCTTTGAGAGTATTTATTCTTGAGATTAGTATTGTAATAGGTTAGGAGAAGTAGTGAGTGAGAAATCAGTGACAATAAGGTTTCAGTTTTATTCTGCTGCCTCTGAGGGTTTTCAGTTGAGGAAATGAAAGCAGAAATAGCAGCTTGAAGTTTAATGGGATAGGGATCTCCCTTGTAGTTTACAAACCACAAACTTTTCTGAGGTAATAGGTGTCTTAAACTGGCTTCCCCAGAAAGCAGAGCTCATGCACTTTAATTTTTTAGGTAGTGGAAAAGTGGAGTAAAGAAGGAAAGGAGGGAGAGCCAATATGAAAATGTGTTTTCAAACTAGCTATTGCTAAATAGGACAGATTGCTTGACTGCCTGGGCCTATATAATCTTGTACTATACCTAAGACAATCTGTTGGGGAGAAAGGAGTAAAAATTTATCTAGTGGTGTCCATCTCCCATTGCCCAAAGGCTCACCTTGGGAGTTAATAACTTAACTGTATTTCCAAGTTGTGTATATGTGAGTGCCCACCAGGGACCTGTGTTTCATGGTGTCCCCTCCCTGTGTTAACATGGAAGTTTCTGAATGGGAGGTGAGGAGTGCACAATGTATAGGCCTGAGTGAGCTGCAGCCCTGTAGCCCTCTCTGTGAGGTGGTCATAGCCTATGCAGAGCTGATTGCTACAGTGGCAGCTGCAATGACGGGCAAGTGAGTCTAAGAAGGTCTGGATGGCACATGTGGCACCTCTGATACATGGGGCTGACAAGTTGAACTCTTCTATAATCCAGACAGCTATTTCAGTGAATACCTTCTTTATTGATTGATGCTATGACACAACAGCAGGCACTTAAGAAGATAGAGGATTCTATCTATATTTTGATATCTTGAATTTTTAGGAGAATATGGAATGATCCCCAAATCTATTAAACCAATACATTTCAAAATTTTATTTGTCAAGGGAGTATATACTTAAGAGGGATACTTGAGCAATATTTAGAAATGTTTAGTTTCAAAGTTGTTTTCAGTAAGATATGTATAAATATATATGTATATGTTTTTATTGATTTTATTCTTTCAATCTGATAATTTTTTATTTTTAATATATAAAATTTGGTAACAACAGAGTCTAGAACTGGAAACCTTACTTCTTTAAGAATGGTGCTCTTTGGGAACAAGTAATGCTGCATAGGTGATACTGGCCAGTTTTAAGTATAGTAGTATTGTGGGGATTGGGACTTTAATAATAGTGGCTAAGTTTGAACTGATGGTCATTTGATCTTTCTGTAATCTGGTTTCTTATTTCAAGCAAATGTTTGTACAGTATGATAGTATGTATTGTACATTAAATCCAGAAGCCTCAAATAGCAAGTGTACTCTGTCACATCTGGGTATGAATTATAATGAAAAATTGAGGTACTTTAGCTCTTAGTAATAAGGAAAAGCTGATGGTTCTGTTTGGGTATATTAGTAGGCACCATAGGCATTGGAAGAACCTTTAGGGCTATTTTCATTTAAATGTTTATCACATGGGGCTAGAGTTGTAGCTCAGTGGTAGAGGGCTTGCCTAGCATGTGGGAGGCACTGGGTTTGATTCTCAGCACCACATATATAAATAAATAAATAAATAATCAAACAAACAAATAAATAAAATAAAGGCCCATCAACAACTAAAAACAATTTTGGATTCAGTGGCAAAAAAGTATACTCTGTCACACATTTTTAAGTAAAGCATTTAAAAAAATCTTTTAACTTGCAACTTAATCAGCACTGGCTTAAATAAAAATGGTTGCCTTTAAAAGTATAAACTATGCATATTTTAAATCTAGCTTTAAAATATACAGTTTGATAAAAAATGAAGGAGGCATTATTTTTGTTCATTAAACAAACATTTATTGAGTATCTTCTAGATAGTAGGCATGAGAAATTCTTTGTTCTTTGGCTATCAGATCAAATAAGATTTGGTCCTTGTTCTCATGAGCTTATAATACACACACTAGACAGTGGGTGATCTTAAGTGTCATCAACAGCTGTCATAGAAGATAAGAATGGTTCTTTGTAAACCCAGAGTTGGTAACTCTCTGGAACTTTGAGAAGACTTTTTGGAGGAGGTGTCTCTTGAGCTAAACTTTGAAAAGTTGGTAAGGTAGGAGTCGGTTGAAAGAAGTGAGGATGAAAAGTGAGGATGGCATCCCAAGCAGTGGGAATAGCAGATGTTAAAAGCTGCAGAATGCAAACTGTTTTGCATGGTCAAGGTAGAAGTTCGTGGGTGAGTTGCACAAGTGAGGGGAGGGCAGAGAGATAGTCAGAGGTCCTTTCATGAATGCTGTCTTGTGTCAAAGGTTATAAGAAAAGATCATGGATTAAAAGTCACAGTGATACTATCCCTTTTGTATTCTAGGAGGATCACTTTGGCATCATTGTGGAGGAAAGGTAATAGAATGAGATGGAAAGTGGAGGCCAGTTAGAAATCTATTGCAGTGATCCAGATGAGACCTGATTTAAGTCTGTGATAGTAGAAATGGAAAAGAAGGGACCTAATTGAGATCTGTTAAAGAG
Organism: Marmota monax; assembly: GCF_021218885.2. Taxonomy (NCBI): domain Eukaryota; kingdom Metazoa; phylum Chordata; class Mammalia; order Rodentia; family Sciuridae; genus Marmota; species Marmota monax. The sequence goes on along the minus strand of NW_026694968.1, from coordinate 2,570,523 downwards.
ATTGAATAAATGAGGCTTGTTAATTCATTGAACTAACTGAGAAAATGTACCTAGGACAGCTTTTGGATTTCTGAGTTAGATGATTATGTGTTGGTTGTATTATTTATCAAGATAGAATGAATAGGAAAAAGGAACAAATTTAAGGAAAACAATGATGAATTAAAATTTAGATTTGTTGAATTCAGCATCCAAAGAATGTCAATAGGTGACTGGATATGAGTTTAGAGTTCAAGAGAGAGGATTAATTTAAAGATGCAGATTTGGGAGTTCTGTGTGTGTGTGTGTGTTTTGAAGTTGTTAGTTTAGATCAGTGGTCCTCAGTCAGAGGTGATTTTGACTCCCAGGAGACATTTGGCAATGATTAGAGATTTTTAGTTGTCATAATTGGTATCATGTCTGGCATCTAGTGGATGGAGGCTAGGAATGCTGCTAAACATCCTATTAATGCTCAAGATATCCTCCTACAACAAATTATTAACTGGTCTAAAATGTTAGTTGTGCTGAGGTTGAGAAACTCTGATTTAAACAAGGCAACCCTAAGAGTTTTAGAGGAAGTCAAATATAGGACTAAGGATAGAATTTTAGGTACTATCACTCTGAGGGGATCTGAGGAAGACTAAGAAAGGGTTACCATAGAAGCATAAAGAAGACAAGGAACTAACTATACTGTAGAAGCCAAGGAAGGAGACAGTTGTGAAAAGAAATGGCCAACGTTTTTAGAGTGGCTAATTAAGGTAAGAACTGAAAGTCTCATTTTTAGACTTGACAGTATGTTCATATATTTTCAATTTACGTAACTACAATTTTGAAGATATCTGAGTACAAGTTGTATTTCTTGAAGGAAGATATTATGTCTGACCCTTGGAAGGTCATTCATTTGGAAATCACTTATTGAGCATCTCTATCATTGTACAGTGCTATGCTCTAGGGAAAATGGCTGAGTAAAACATAAATTCTCTTTTTTTAATTTTTTTTAGTTGTAGTTGGACACAATATCTTTATTTATTTTTATGTAGTGCTGAGGATTGAACCCAGGACCTTACCCGTGCTATGTGCGTACTCTACCGCTGAGCACAACCCCAGCCCCTATAAATTCTATTTTTGAGGAGTTCACAGTCCATAGGGAGAGAGAGATATCAGCACATTAAGTATCATAGTAAATATTGAGGTATATGAATGGAGGGCTGTGAAAACAGAGAAGAACTTACACTCTTCCCATGATGTAGTCCCACCAGACCTGGATCCTGACTTCCAATCATAGGGCATAAAAAGGAATAAGAGACTTGGGCACATTTTAAAAAATGTAATGAAAAAACACTTGTTTTAAATTTTGATATTAAACAAAAAAACTGACAGTTACACTATGGATTATTCCTTCTATCATGAGCAAAATATGTGTAGGATGTTTTATTTATAAGTTACCTTCTACCATCTCTACTCCCAAATAGCCTTGTACCTTTATAATATGCCTGAGGCTTGCATCTTCTCCTTTGTAATCTGCCTCCTTCCTCTCAGCCTTCTTATATTATTTTGTTATCCCATAGAGGGATTCCCACCAAATATTGGAAGTGGTAGTAAGTAATTGAATGCTACTGCAATCTTGAGAATTTGTAAATTCATCTGAGAGTTGCCTCTTTCTTTGCTTATCCCTTCATTCCCAAACAAACTATATCCATCTACCACCTAATCCCAGGTTTGACCCAGGGGTGGTGAGAGTTTTTCTCACAAATTTGTATATCTCTAGGATTCCTAATTTGGATTATAAATTGAGATTAGTGACATGAAATGATAGAGATGAAAGGCCCTTTAGAGAAATCATCTATTCTAGATATGATTGCTAGAGATGAATTATTTGTCTGGAGTTGCATTACTATTAATTTCAGAATTGTAGGCCCAGAATTAGAGTCTTTTTATTTGTGAATTAGAGTCTCAAATATTGTGAAGGAATTATATTGGAATCATCCACAGTGCTTGTTAAATATACAGGTTTTCAGGCTTACCCTGGACCCACTGAATGAAAAATCTGGTTAGGATCTGCTGGTTTCTTTATATGATTAGTAGGTAATTTAGAATGTATTACATACAAAGCATGGAGAACAGTGTCTAGTACATAGTAAGCATTCAGTACATTTTTTTTATTAGCATTTTAATAGTTGTTACAGTAGTTAGTATTTTGTCAGCATTCTGTACAATCAGAAATATGTATAGAAAAAGGAAATTGGAATTATATTTTTCCTTCCTAATGCTTCTGCCTTTTTTTTTTTTTTTTAAAAAAAACCCTTCCTATAAGGGAAAAATAAGTACCAAGATAGAGTAAGTTCAGGAGAAGGCATGTAGGTATAAAGAGTGTTGTAGAATGATTTTTGTTTGCTTAGGAGAAATTTGAATGAAAGTAAAAGCCTTTCAACAAAGAAATGTGGTGCATTACTGCTCACTTTTGCTTGTCATCAACTTCTATTGAGTATTTCTTTATAACATAATATAATGTAATGGTACTCAAACTTTTTGTTCTCTAGAGCCTATTATGATTTTAAAAATTATTGAGATCTGTGAGAAGATGTTGGAATAGAGGGATTGCTTCCCTTGTGTCTCTCTGGCATGAACCAAGAAAAGCAGACAGGGGGCTTTTTTCAGCAAGGTGGGTGAATGATCAAGAATTGGGGGAATTTTACTAGAATTTAATACTGGACACTCAAAAGAGATCAGGGACTCAGGAGACCTTATATAATAAAATAAGTGGTCAAGATCCCTAACCCCACAGCAGCAGCAGCGGCTGGAGGCACAAACCAGAATAGTCCCTCTGTGAATTCAGTAAAGCAATAAAGGAACTAAAGGAACACCCATTCTCTGGAAGACTGAGATATGTTGGGGTATGGAGAGTTTAGAGATCACAGTCACTCCCTGAAAAAACAGTAATCTGTGCTGCACAGTATCTTTGTATGGGAAAGAAGCCACCATCTCTCTCCTGGTGGTGTACATAGATGACAGTGGAAGGAATCATTTTGAGCCACAGCACAGGGGCTGACAACTAGGGGAGCCAATTACTGGCAGACTCAGCCCCAATCTGGTTCAAAAAAGAAGCCAGGCAAACCCACATGGTGTGTCAGAGAGTATACCTACGTGACTAGGAGAAAATCAAGCATGGAGGAGGTTTACATAGGGGAATACTGGTCATGGGAAACCCACATGGCTTTCCCCTCCTCCTTCAATCTGGCAGTGACGTGTCTGACTGGGAATTTGAAAGGGCAGGGGCAAGAGAGTTTGAGTTCAGAGACCAAATCAGAAAAGGAATCGTGGGGTCTTCAGGTGAAGTAGTGGGCTCAGAACAAGCTCTTATACCACATAAGTGGAGCCCAAGGAGATTCCTGGGGTGCAGGCTTCTAGTGTGGATCCGCAATTGCTGGGTCCTGGAGCTGTGCTAACTTAAAATCTCCAGACTAATTGCACCCAGCAAAGAGACTGGAGCATACCTAAGCCTACACCCTGCCTCCAGGAATTCTACCTCCAGGATTGTCTCTTACCCTAGCAACTCCACCCATCCTGAGGGTGGAGCTAGTATCATATACAAGACAACTCTATCTACCTGCTGAAAAGGGAAGCTGAGAAACTTTTGAACTCCAATGGAAACAATTGTTCAATTTTTCATCAAGATTTTTTCTCTTGTTTGCTTTTTCTTTTTTTTCTCTCACATTTCTACCATTTTTGAAACCAAGAATTTTTCATGTATCAGTTTATTGAGGACTGGGATGTCTGAATACTATATTATAGTTTTATTGTTTATTCTTTTTTTTCTTTAAAATTTAAAAAAATTTTTTTTTGCATTATATATTTTTCCTCTCACTTATGTGTTTCTTTGGATTCTCTTTCTCTCTCTTTTCTTGCAAACAGCCAACCTCCATTAATCCTTTTTTTACTCTTCCTATAATTTTTTACTTCTGTCTTCTCTCTTATGTCCTCATAAATATCTCCTCCTTCCTCATAGAGACATTTAAATCATGTGGAATATAGAGTATAAGATATAAAATTTGTTCTCATGTTGCTTGTAATCTTATTAATATACATACAAATATAGCAGTATAATATGTTTTATACTATCTCATAATTGCTTTAAATATTATGTCATATAATAGATCAGAGGAGAGAAAGATCAAGGCCTGGTAGATGAAGAATGGCTCCATGAAGATGATAGAACTAAATTATATTTTAATAGAAATGGGGAAATTATATGTGCCATAGTGCAAAAATAACATGTCATACTGATTAATCTTTCTCCTTTCCAAAAAAATACCCATTCAGAGTTTCACTGTCATTCTGTGGTTTAGAACATAGCTTTTTCTTGTACTTCTTTTCTCTCTAAGGTCTGTGATATCTGCTCTATTTAATACAACGTTGTGTGATACAAAGATCTTGGGTTTTGGAATCTGACTGACCCAGACCCTAATTCTGATAGTACATTTAGAAAAATACATTTAAAGAGAAACCTTTAGTTGAAGGCTTATTTACCTCTTTCCTAGGGTCATATCTTTCTGAGGACTCTACTTTTACTTTCTGGGTGATGGGAACATAAATGATTCCTAGTTGTGTGCTGTATCTGGGAATTATGAAATTTATACTTTCCAGTGATTCTTTTCTAAGTCTCAGGCAATTTCCTCTGACATGAAGGATTCAACAGGTCTCTGTTACATTTTGGGAGAGTTTTCTCTCTGTTTAGTTCCCTCCCTTTCCATATGATGCTTCTGATCCACCCCCCCACCCCCAACTTAGCAAGGTTTCAAGCTGTTTGGATTTTCCTCCTTTGCAATAGCCTGGAAACTGCCTCCAGGGTAATAAACTGGGCCAGTCATAGGTCTCATCTCAATTTTTCTTTTTTCAGGGATTATAGTCAGCCCTGCTTATTTTCCTGTGTCTGAAGATGTAGTTTTATGTGACCAGTTTTCGAGTATTTTAAAGTGTGTCTTTGTATGCATGTGTGTATGTGTGTAGAAGAGAACTCAGGGATTAAATCCTGCTCCTGTTACTTTTTTATGGCCAGAAGCAACATTCTGTACATATTTTTAAATGTTTTAGACAACTTAATATAGCTAGCTTTGTAATCAAGATAATTGTGTAGGGGAATTTAATCTGTAATGAATTAGTTAAACATGAATAAAAGAACATTATAAATTATATACAAAAATAAGACATGATGAACTTAAAGGCCTATAAAACATTTTAAAATAATTTAAATTAGAGATTAAACATAAATAACTGTAGGTAACTATTTTTGCATAATAAAGACTCACCTAAGTTGACATTGCAATAGAGTAAAAGTATGAGGTGATAAGATATTATGCACATGCAATTGAGACTGCTGAAATTATTATTTTTTTAACTTTTAAGTTACATTTTATGTTGTCAAGGAGGAGCACAAATAATATTTACATAATATTTTTCATTAGACTTGGATAAGTTTAGCTCTTTGCTTTTAGGAGATTCAAATTAAAGATTCACTTTTGTGTTGATCATGTTGTAAAAAAATATTAGCTATATACAGAGGAAGTTGTTAATTAGTTGAATTAGTAAACAATGGTGTAAGTCCAAATAATTGTATATGTGTGTAAAGATAAAACCTAACTTAAAGCATTTTGGGCTTTTCATTTAAAAATGTTCTCTTCTTGCTTAATGTCCATGTCTATTGACTACTTCTTTGAGAGCCAGATATTAAAATGCTATTTTAAAAACTGTTCTAAAATATCAAAATATCAAAAATTCTAGATCTTTGGATATTTGTTTAAACAGCTAAGTTGTATCTCATATTTTAATCTAAGTTTTTTTAACCAACATTTAAAAAAAAACATTTAATTTTTAAAAGATTTTTGGCAACCTATGGAATGGGAGAAGATATTTGTAAACCATATATGTGATATAAGGAGTTAATATCCAAAATGTATAAGGAACTCAAACAACTCAGTAGTAAGAAAACACATAACAATTGAAAAATGAGCAGGGATCTTGAATAGACATTTCTCAAAAAAAAAAAAAAAAGACATGCAAATGTCCATTTATAAAAAATGTACAACATCAGTAATCATCAAGGAAATGCAAGTTAACACTGCAATTTGATGTCACCTCATATTTGATAGAATGGTTATGATCAAAAAGACAAAAGGTAAGTGATAGTGAAGATGTGTTTGGGAATGTAAATTGTACAACCATTGTGGAAAACAGTATGGAGGCTCCTCATAAATTAAATAGAACTATCATATGCTCTAGTAGCCCTACATCTGAGTATCCAAACAAAATGTGATTTCATCTGCCCTCTAATGTTCATTATATCATTTAAAACTGGGGATTGAACTCCTTGAAAACTGCTTAAAGAAAACTGCTGGAAGAAAATAAGTGTGTAAAATAGTGGATATGTTAGTTAGCTTTATTAAATTATCTTCCAGTGTATACAAATATCAAAACATCATGTTTTACACCATAAATATATAATTTTATTGCATGCCTATTCTCCAGCATCTTGGGAGCCTGAGGCAAGAGGATTAAAAGTTCAAAGCCAGCTTAAGCAACTTAGCAAGAACCTAAGCAACTTAGTGAGACCCTGGCTCAAAATAAAAAATATAAAAAGGGCTGGGGACATGTGGCTCAGGCCCTTGGGTTCAATCCCCAGTTAAAAAAATATATATAACAAATAAAACTGCCTTTTCTTTAGATACATGATGGCATTTTTCTCTCTAGTAATATTTCCAAAATGTGTACCCTGATTTTAATGACATCAGTATGTGAAATTAAAACTTTAGAAAATTGTCAAGTGTAAAGGGTGCTTTTTTGAGTTATGAAATTTTCCTTTACTCCCAAAATGAGTGTGACTAGAACAAGTCCTGTGCTTTCCTGCAGGACTCATTTTGGTTGCAAGTTTACATTTGTGCAATGATTTCGTGGCAAGTCTTGATCTTTCCCCTAGATTTTATGTTTCTTGAGGAAAGATATTGTGTCTGTTTGTCTTTTTCATTATATCCCGGCACCAGACCTCCTGCTTGGTATATAATTTGCATTCAATAAATATGTTAGTGAATGGAAAGAATTCTCTTATGTAGTGAGTGTTCCTCAAGCCTTTGAAATAAAATTCCTTTTTTGTGAAAATACAATTTGTGTGTAGTTTTTGTTGTAGGGGTTGATATTTTATAAGTTGATAACTGCCTGTAATCTTACACAGCACAGGATAGAGTCTTTAAAACGGTTTCCTAGAAATGCTGAAATGAAAGCTTTGTAACCAAAATTGCAAAATACCCCAACATTCCAAAGTTTCATTAGCCTTCTGGACAGCCTCCATTTTACTTGTGGTGCAGATTTTGGGGACTATTTCCTATTCCTTCCTTTCTCTGACTTCTTATCTGATACATGAGCCATTCATATAAACTCTCAAACCTAGAATATAACTAAATGGGTAGTATAGTAAGGCTTTTATTGTCTATACGAAACATTTATGGAAAGGAGTTGGCCTCTTAGCATTTGTAAATGTATTATCTTTTATAGTTTCATTTTTTATTATAGTTAATGTTTATTTATTTTGCAGCTATATCTTTTTATTATACCATTTTTATTAGGCTAGAAAATTTTTTCAGCAGTTTTCTTAAAATATTTTTTCACTTTTATGTTTTGTACCTTTTTCTTTCCTCTCAAAAAACAAATTGAGTTTATGTAATTCTAGTAGCCACAGTGCTGTAAGGGCCATACTGACACCAGTGTTTTATCTTTGGTTCTATGTCTGTTTTTTTCCTATTATATGCTATTTATGTACTTAATTGGTTCCTTTTATGTTGGCAGTCATAATTTTGTCTTAATATTTTAAATGCTTAAACTTTTTTTTTTTCCTTTTTGGTTCTGAGAGATAGAAACCAGGGGCCTGTGCATGCTAGGCAAGTGCTCTGCCACTGAGCTACATTCATAGCCCTGTTTGAATTTTTGTTGTTGTTGTTGCTTCATATCATACATATTAATAGGCATTTTAGTTACTTATGAAAAATGCGGTTTTGTGTTAAGTTCTTGTTACGGGGCTTAAATATCTTTTTCTCATCATAGTATGTCATCCTGTTTTGCTCCTGCTGCTGTGTACCCTTATTTTGTCACTGCTCGTGGCCATGTATTGCCAGCAAGTTTCAAATTCCAGTCCCTGGAGCTCACTATTTCTGCTTAAAAATGAATTACAGGTTTTTGGAAGCCAGGTGCACTAATAGAAGATAACCAGTTTAATGAAGGTGGGAAATGTCATCATATAGATAGAAAGATTGGGGATAACAGAAATCCAGTTTAAAAATGTTCCAAAGCAAACAAACAGAAGGGTCAGCTGCAGTTTTTATAGCTCCTAACCCCAGCTAAGACCTTTTTCTTTGACTTAAAACATGATCAGCAGTGGTGTGCACTATAGTCCTGTATTCTAGAGGTTGAGGTAGGAGGATAGCAGGAATCCAGGAGTTTGAGGCTAGACAAGTCGACATAGTGAGACTTTATCTTTTTTTTTTTTTTAATTAGTTACACATGACAGTACAATGATCTTGACATTTCATACATTTGAATCAAATGGGGTATAATTTCTCATTCTTCTGATTGTATAGGAAGAAAGCAAAATCAGGAGCTGGGGCTGTGACTCAATGAAAGGATGCTTACCTAGCATATATGTGACATTGGGTTCAATCCTTAGCACTGCATAAAAATAAATAAGTAAAACAATCATTTAAAAAAAACAAAATCATATTATAGAATATCATTGTTTGTTAGAGCACTGCTCAGTCATTTCAGGGAACTTGTCTGGGCATCATCAAGCAATACAAGGAAACCTGTTCCTATATTAGCTAACCATCCAAGTATTATACGTTGGAATAACCACAAACCTTCTGTTGGATATGTGTATGGAGAGTATATGGGACTCAGGACGTGTGTTTGTCAGCTTTCTGTTACTATGATAAAATGCCTGAGAGAAACAACTTAAAGGAGGAAATATTTAGTTTGGCTCATGGTTTCAGAGTTTTCAGTCCATCATCTTCAGGCCCCATTGCTATAGTCCTGTGAGGAGGCAGAGTGTCATGACAGAGAGGGTCTGGCAGAGCAGACTTGCTTACCTCATGGTGGCCAGAAAGAGAGAGATAGGCTGGGGACAAGATATACCCTTCTAGAGCACACCCCCAGTGGCCTACTTTCTCCAACTAGGCCTTACCTCCTAAATTTTCCACCATCTTCCAGAGTTTCTACCACCTCCCAATAATGTTATCAGTTATGAACTCATCATTGCATTAATCCATTGATGCAGCCCTCATGGTCTAATCACTTCTTAAAACCCCCACTTCTGAACATTGCTGCATTGGAGACCAAACTTTCAACACATTAACCTTTGGAGAACATAGCAGACAGGAGGAAAACAGGCCTCCCTCAATTCAAATCCTTACTACTTTTGTTGCTGTTTAACTTTGGGCACATTAATTTCATTTTCTGATGTTCAACTACTCTATGTCATGTGAGGGTTTCATATATATATCATATGAAGATAACTTGTCCAATATCACAGCTAGTAAGTGGCTAATTTCTAATAACAATTTTTTACTTCATTAAAAATGCCTAAGGATTGAGGCTGGGGTTGTGGCTCTGTGGCAGAGTACTTGCCTAGTATGTGTGAGGCACTGGGTTTGATCCTCAGCACCACATGTAAATAAATAAAAAATAAAGGTACATAAACAACTAAAAATATTTTTAAAAATGCCTAAGGATCAAGCTTTCCTTTAATATCTGTTCACGTTTGACTGTTAGCTATTTACAAAATTACTTTGGCCTTTGTGTAAATGTAAGTTTATGGTAATTTGCTATAGTAAGCAGGGGAATATAGTATTTAGTGAGGCAGGAAGGGGCATAAGAATAGAACGTTTTGTTAAGTGTCAGATGCTGGAGAAGATCAGAAGAGGGATCACGGAGAGATAATTTGGAGGATGCTATTGAAGAAGGAGATTTACTTTAAAAAATTTTTGTTCTAAATATTTATACATGACAGTAGAATGCATGCATTTTGACACATCATACATAAATGGAGTATAACTTCTCATTCTTCTGGTTGTATGTGATGTAGAATTACACCAGTTGTGTAATCAATCATATATGTGCATAGGGTAATAATGTCTGATTCATTCTACTATTCTTCCTGTCCCATTAACCCCTCCTTTCCCTACATTACCCTCTGCCCAATCCAGAGTACTTCTATTATTTCCTAATGCCCCCTTCCCCTTACTGTGAATCAGCATCTGCACATCAGAGAAAACATTTAGTCTTTGGTTCTTTAGAATTAATTGTTAGAATTAATTGATGAATTTGCTTAGCATGATATTCTACAGATCCATTTACCTGCAAATGCCATAATTTCATTCTTTTTTATTAATTAATTAGTTAATTTTAATTAGGCATTATATGATAGCAGAATGCACTTTGAATCATTGTACACAATTGCAGCACAACTTTTCATTTCTCTGGTTATGCACAATATAGCATCCTGTGCAGTCATACATGTACCTAGGGTAATGATGTCCATCTCATTTCGCCATATTTTCTGTACCCATACATACCCCCTCCCCACCTTTCTATCCCCTTTGCCCAATCAAAGTTCCTCCATTTTTCCCCCATGGCCTCCACCCCCATTATGGATCAGCATCTCCTTATCAGAGAGAACATTCGGCCTTTGGTTCTTTGGGATTGGCTTGCTTCACTTAGCATGATATTCTCTACCTCCAACCATTTACCTGCAAATGCCATAATTTTATTCTCTTTTATTGCTGAGTAACATTCCATTGTGTATATATGCCACAGTTTCTTTATCCATTTATCTACTGAAGGGCATCTAGGTTGCTTCCATAGTTTAGCTATTGTGAATTTTGCTGCTATGAACATTGAAAAACTACTCCATTCACAATAGGATAAAAAAATAAATAAATAAAATATTTGGTAATCAACAAAAGAGGTGAAAGACCTCTACAATAAAAACTATAGAACACTAAAGAAAGAAATTGAAGAAGACTTTAGAAGATGGAAAAATCTCCTAAGCTCTTGGATAGGCAAAATATTGTCAAGATGGCCATACTCCCTAAAGCACTATACATATTCAGTGTGATTCCAATTAAAATCCCATCATATACCTTGTAGAAATAGAAAAAGCAATCATGAAATTCATTTCTATAAATAAGAAATGCAGAATAGCCAAAGCAATCCTTAGCAAGAAGAGTGAAGCAGGAGGCATCCCAATACTAGACCTTAAACTATACTACAGAGCTATAGTAACAAAAACGACAGGGTATTGGCACCAAAATAGATATGTAGACCAATGGTACAGAATAGAAGACAAAACCACATAAATATAGTTATCTCATACTGGACAAAGGCACCAAAAACATACATTGGAGAAAAGATAGTCTCTTCAAGAAATGGTGCTGGGAGAACTGGAAATCCATATATAGCAAAATGAAAATAAACCCCTATTTCTCACCATTCACAAAATTCAAGTCAAAGTGGATCAAGGACCTAGGAATTAGACCAGAGACCCTGCACCTAATAGAGAAAAAAGTAGGCCCAAATCTTCACCACGTCAGATTAGGCCCTGACTTCCTTAACAAGACTCCTAAAGCGCAAGAAATAAAATCAAGAATTAATAAATGGGATGGACTCAAACTAAAAAGCTTCTTCTCAGCAAAAGAAACAATCAGTGAGGTGAAGAGAGAGCCTACATTTTGGGAGCAAATTTTTGTCACATGCATGTTGTTGGATAGAGCTCTAATTTCATTCTTCTTTAAGTATGAGAAATATTACATTGTTTATATATACCAGTTTCTTTATCCATTCATCTGTTGAAGGACACCTAGGTTGGTTCCATAGTTTAGCTATTGTGCATTGAGCCGCTATAAACATTGATGTGGTTGTGCCACTGTAGTATGTTAATTTTAAGTCCTTTGGGTATAGACCAAGGAGTAGGATAGCTGGGTCAAATGGTGATTCTATTTCAAACTTTCTGAGGAATCTCCATACTGCTTTCCATAGTGGCTGCATCAGTTTGCAGTTCTACCAGCAATGTGTGAATGTACCTTTTCCCCACATCCTCACCAGCATTTACTGTTGCTTGTATTCTTGATAATTGCCATTGTGACTAGGGTGAGATGAAATAGAGTAGTTATGATTTGCATTTCTCTAATTGCTAGAAATGTTGAAGAGTTTTTCAGTTGTATTTATTGATTGATTTTATTTCTTGGAAGAAGGGGTTTTAGATAAGCAGAGAAGAATCTGAGGAATACCTTCTAATTTCCCCAACTGCAAAATGAAGATATTGCTAGCCTCATAGGATTGTTGAAAGGATTTAATAAAATAAAATATCTTAAATGTCTAAAATGTCTGTGGAGCTTTGTGACATGTAGGAATACTATGATTGTTGTTATTATTCTGGGCTGAATATAAATGATTGTTGTTATTATTCTTTCTTTCATCTTCTCAATTTTCCCTTCCCAGATGCCTGACTATTCCTTTAATAATACATAGTTTTCATCTTAAATATCAACTGGTTACCTGGAGCATAGTTGGCATACCTGACACGATCTCTAGTTTCAACAGGAAATCACATTGTGATCAATTAGTGATGCTAAGACAGGTGTGAAGTAGGTTAGAGGCCGGTATGGGTATTGGAGTAACAGTAAACCAAATATTTATCTATTGTTTATCAAGCTTGCCTTAAATCCTATTCTCTGTTTCTATCCTTTTATGTTTTCTTGTTAAGCTCTCAGTATAAAATATCGTTTTAGAAGTAGAACATCAAGTTTATATCTGTTTTTGGAGTTACTCAGTGAATTAATCCCAGAGTAGACAAGAATCTGAGATGTCATCCCAGCTCCAAAATATCCCTTATGCGTTCTCTTATTTATATTTTAGTGAAAATAGTTTTCATTTAAAACATTGTTCTATCTTTTGCAAAGCTTAAGTTTCTATTTTGATTTACTTGAGTCAGATTGTTTTTCTCCTATACCTGTGAGAAAATGTACCTTTTGATTGAGGAAGAGATGGATTGGGAAAAAAAGGCATATTTTTGTTGTTGTTCTTTTTTTTCTTTCTTTCTTCTTTTTTTTTTTTAATGAGAAAGAGGTTAGGTGTCTGAATAGCTTTCAGTTGTTAGATGGTAGGGTGCATGGTATGGGATGGCAGAGTTGCAAGATGGTACAAAAATAGTATATTAAAAGACATATGAAAGTATCCCGAATACAAGGGAAATTTTCATATTAAGAGTGTTAGAAGGCTTAAAAAAAACAAAACTATTTAAAAATAGTCCTTCTGCTTCCTTTTCTAATTTTCTAGATCTCACTTCTTCCTATTTCTAGATACAATATTACTGTATTGTCTTTTGGCTGTCCAGGTTGCCAGTCAAGTTTTGAGTTTTGACCCACCTTTACTCACCTTCTCTAATTTCTCTTCTTTTTTCCTAGGCAAACATGGTACTATAGACATCTCCTGGGGACCATTATTGGTGGAACTATTTTGTCTCTCCCAATCACATGAAGTTCTACTGAGAGAACAATAATGGATGTAATTCCTTTCTTGCATTTGAACTTTGATAAGAAAGGGCTGTGGTTTCAGAAAGAAAAGAAGGAATAGTGAAATAGATGGGAGAAAGTGAAATTGTACACTTTGTACTAGATGCCCTATCCTCTCTGATCATTCTTGTACCTTTGCTTATTTTCTGTTTAATATGGATAATTATTTTTAAATTTTTTTAAATAATTTTAAAAGTCCTTAAAATTCATGAAGGAGGCTATATATTCTTGGTTTTACTCTCAGTCCTCATTTTTTTAAAAATGCTTCAAGTTATATGGTTTCAAGTTATAACTTTTTTTTTGTCATCCCTCAACCTCGATGTTCATCTATATTCAAAATACTTCCATTATTTTTAAATCCAGGGAGTATAATGGAAAGTACAGAGGTTTCTCAGGTTTATTGCTAATACCATGTAAATGGTAATGTCTACTCCTTAGTTGAGTCATGAACAATGGGACCTCTACAGAAAGAAAATCTGATTCTAGATCAGAGTTATGCTTGGAACATTTAATGATGTCAACTTTAAAGATTTAAAGGGACCTTTCTTATACCTATTTCCTTTTTATCCAGCTCTTCAGTTTTACATGACCACAGTGCCATTCATTCTGGCTTAACAATTTGTAATATAAAAGCAGTCCCTAAATCTGTTCAAAATGCACTAGTGACATAAAATAAATTAATTAGATTCACACCTGTTAGAAATGAGGGAACTTTGTTGCAGTAGAGTGAGGTGGATGCAGCAGAATGTCATTGATTCTAAGAGCGGCATTATGGCAATTGAAATTGTTTGACTTATGGTAAGAATCTTTTGTGTTTAAGTGCATGAGCTATCGTGAAGATACGAAGAGGAGGGAAATAATGATCTGTGTCATGGTAACCTCAGCTAATTATGTTCAAAAAGTTATTGTTCACAGGGCACTGGATTCCAAAGTTTTTATATGAACTTTCAACCAGCAATAATAATTTTTCTATTATGTTTATGTGGAGAAATTGGTATGTATATTTTTTTACAGGATGAAACTAATTTGTGTTTGTAATCATGGTTTTTTTTTCAGAGCCTTTCTCTATTAACTTAAAAATATGACTTCAAGCTATGCCAACATTGCATTTGTGATAATTTTATTAATCAGTGAAAGTAAAATGTTTTTAGGCAGTATTAATTTTGTTTACTGACTCATAGTGAAAGACAATGAAGAATATTCCTATAACTTTCTTTTTAATGTATATACTATATATTTTTAGGGGTTCAGTATACATTTTTTCTGTGTTCAATTTAGCATATCATCCTTGTACAGGGGCCATGTTAATTTTTTTCCTAATTTTATTTTTTGTGTTTAAGGTATACGACAGATTTCATAAGACAGATATATGTAGTAATACGGCTACTGTAGTAAAGCAGATTAACAGCCATCATCTCACAGAGATACCCGTTTCTCCCACCTGCATGACAATAGTATCTAAAATCTACTCATTTAGAAGAAACCCTTAATACAATACAGTATTCTCAACTCAGGTTCTCATGTTGTTCATGAAATCTTGCAACTTGTTTATCTTACTTGTTTGGTACTTTGTATTTTTTTTTAAACCTATTTCTCCCCAATTCCTACCCATGCCCCAACCTGGTCATCAGTATTTTCTATCTCTATATATTTAACTTTAAATTTTGTATTTTTAGAGTCCTCACATAAGTGAAGTCATGTAATTTTTTTTATGTGTCTGGCTTATTTCATTTAGCATAATGTCTTTCAGGTCCATGTAGGTTGTAGCAAATGACAGGATCTTACTTTTTAAGGCTGAATAATATTCCATTGTATGTACATACCACAGTTTCTTTACCATTTGTCCATTGATAGATACCTAGATCGTTTTTATTTTTTGGCTATTGTATGCTGTAATGAACATGGAAGTACAGATTCCTTTATGAGGTAGTGATTATATTTCCTTTGGATCTATACCCAGAAGAAAGATTGTTGGGTTATACGGTCATTCTATTTTTAATTTCTTTAGAAACCTCTGCACTGTTTTCCATAATGACTGTACCAGTATTCCCACCAGCGGTGTACTAGGTTTCCCCTTTCTCTATATGCTTACCAACACTTATTATCTTTTGTCTTTTATTAAACTTTTTAAAATTAATTAATTAATTCATTCTAATCAGTTATACATGACAGCAGAATACTCTTGGATTCATTGTATACAAATAGAGCACAATTTTTGACTTCTTTGGTTGCACCCAAAGTAAGGTCTCACTATTCGGGCTATCATACATGTACCTAGGGTAATGATGTTCGTCTTATTCCATCATCTTTCTTACCCCTATGCCCACTCCCCAACTCCCCTTTTTCCCATTCAAAGTTCCTCCATTCATCCCATGCCTCCCTCTCCATTATGGATCAGCATCCACTTATCAGAGAGAACATTAGGCCTTTGGTTCTTTGGGATTGGCTTACTTCGCTTAGTATGACATTCTCCAACTCCATCCATTTACCTGCAAATACCATAATTTTATTCTCTTTTATTGCTAAGGAACATTCTATTGTGTATATATACTACAGTTTTCTTTATCCATTCATCTATTATAAACATTTAGGTTGCTTCCACAGTTTGGCTGTTGTGAATTTTGCTGCTATGAACATTGATGTGGCTGCGTCACTGTAGTATATTGATTTTAAGTCCTTCTGGTTTAGACCAAGGAGTGGGATAGCTGGGTCAAATGGTGGTTTTATTCCAAATTTTCTAAGGAATCTCCATACTGCTTTCCATATTGGCTGCATCAATTTGCAGTCCCACCAGCAATGTATGAGTGTACCTTGTCTCCTACATCCTCGAAAAAAAAAAAAAAGTGACATCTTTTGTCTTTTTGATGATAGCAATTTTTACTAGAGTAACATGGTATCTCACTGTAGTTTTGATTTACTTTTCTCATCTTCTCTGTATCATTCCAATTTGTCATTGACACTATACTAATATTTTGATCAATGACCAATTGCATATACAACAGTGGTCCCATATGATTATAAAGAAGCTGAAAAAAACTCTCACTAGTGACATTATAGCCATCTTAACATAATGTATAGTATAATGCATTATTTGCATGCTTGTGGAGATGCTTGTGTAAATAAACCTACTACTGCCAATTGTAAGAAAGTATAGTGCCTACAATTATACATAATAGAATAATTGTAAGAATAATAGTAAATGACTGTATTACTGGTTTAAGTATTTGTTTTATGTACAGAACATAATAGTTGATAAGTAACTATATTACTAATTTATATATTTAATATGCTTCTAATGTTATTTTAGAGTATACTCTTTATACTCATAAAAAATTTTATTGTAAAACAATGTTCCATGTTATTTCTGGCAGCAGCTTCATGTAGTACATACAGTTCATGCTTATTGTGTCCCTTTGTTGCGTCATTTTCTCTTGTGCCTGATTTTCTCTCATGTTGTTTTGTTTATTGTGACCCTAGGAACATTAGATTACAACACACACACACACACACACACACACACGTGCACGCACACTCATTTATACACATACCATGTAGTCTAGGTGTGTAGTGGGCTATATCATCTGGGTTTGTGTATACTTTGTGCACTTTATGATGTGCACATGACAAAAATCATCTGACAGTGCAGTTTTCAGAACATCCCTGTTGTTAAGCATTACATTACTGTATGGGCTGTGGAAATGAGTACCTATTGAAGTTTCAAGATACACATTTAACTTGGTGATGAATTTTCTGATATTGCTGAGCTTTCAATTTATAATATCATTCATTAACATCAAGAAATTTGAAGTTCACATTTCTGTGGTTTATGACATAACATACTGATAAAGTAAGTAAAAGACCATTTTTTAAGAAAATAATTTTTAGTTGTCAATGGACCTTTATTTAATTTATTTATATATGATGCTGAGAATACAACCCTTTGCCTCACACATGCTAGGTAAGTGCTGTACCACTGAGTCACCACCCCAGCCCCAAAAGACTATTCTTTATGTAGTATTCAGAGATTTTATGTTTCAATTTTGTGAGAATGTTTTTGACTATCCCAATCCTAGTTAGAATTTCAGGCCATGTTTTGAACAGGGTTTAAACTACTTAGATTTTTTGCAGGGGTAGAACAAGAGATGCTTTACCATTGAGCTACATTTCTAGCCATTTTTGATTGTATTTTGAGACAGGTTCTCACTTTATTCTCTGATTTTATTTTGGTATGTTGTATTATGTTCCATTAAGATCAAGATGAGGATGCTATTACTGCTGCAGTTTTTAGCCAATGTCCTAAAATAAAAGGAGGGGACATATATAGTGAAGGAGAAGACAAAATTATTATTAATTCCATTTAATATATTTGCTTATGTAGAAGATTCAAACAGAATAATAAGATAAAACTTATATACATAATGGCATATTACTCAGCAATAAAAGAATAAAATCATGGCATTTGCAGGTAAATGGTTGGTGTTGGAGAAGATAATGATAAGTGAGGTTATCCCAATATCAAAAAAACAAATGCCAATGTTTTCTCTGATATATGGAGGCTGATTCATAGTGGGGTAGGAAGGGGGAGCACGGGAGGATTAGATGAATTCTAGATATGGAAGAGGGGAGGGAAGGAAAGGGGGAGGGGGCAGGGGATTAGCAAGGATGGTGGAATGTGATAGACATCATTATCCAAAGTACATGTATGAAGTCATGAATTGGTGTGAACATACTTTATATACAACAAGAGATATGAAAAATTGTGCTGTATATGTGTAATAAGAATTGTAATGCATTCTTCTGTCATATATTTTTTAAAAATCAATTAAAATAAAAAATAAAAATCAGTTTCACAGAAAGTCTCGTGACACAGGCAAAATGCAGACAGCTTCTCAGCCAGAACGTAACACGAATGGGGGGGAAAAAAAAGGAGAGTTCTAGTGCTAGGCACAGTGGTGCATTTCTGTCATCTCAGTGGCTTAGGAGGCTGAGGCAGGAGGATTGTGAGTTAAAAAACCAGCCTCAGCAGAAGCGAGGCACTAAGCAAGTCAGTGAGACCCTATCTCTAAATAAAATACAAACTAGGGCTAGGGATGTGGCCCATTGGTTGAGTGCCCCTGAATTCAATCCCGGGTACCAAAAACAAACAAACAAACAAACAAAAAACCCCAACAACAACAACAAAAAAGGAGAGTTCTAAAAGATACCTTGGGGGCTTTAAGTGAGATATAAGACCACTACATAAAAATAAGTAACTTTCCATGTGTATTTCTGGCAATCTGGCAGGCTAGGTGTTTGGAGAAACTCTTCCTGTGATAATGTACCTTAAAATATTGGATGAAATATGAACAAAGTATTAGGAAAGGAAGTAGATTTCTCAGAAATAACAAGAAAATAGGAGTTCACTGGTATAGATATGATGTTTTCTCCAATGTCACTTGTAGAAGTTTCTGGCTATTTCTGAAAGAATCAACTTAAAAAGAATTAAAAAGACTTATGATTTCAGAAGATTCAGTCCATGGTCAGTTGGCTCCATTGCTTTTGGGCCTGTGGCAAGGCTGAATATCACATGTGGGGGAGCATGTGGAGGAGCAAAGCTGCTCAATAGTAAGAGAAAGAAGACGAGAGGAAGAGAATGGGGTCCCACAGTCCTCTTCAAGGGCAAATGACCTAAAGATCTCTTGGCCTACCTCTTAAAGTTTGCACCTCCCAATAACACCAAGCTGGGGACTAAATCTTTCACCACATGGACCTTTAAGGGACATTCCAAATCCAAAACATAATGGTGACTTAGGTTTAGATGTTATAGGTCCATGTATGAAGGAATGGAGACAGTGTTTGGTGCCTCAGGAGGGAAAAATATTCAATGGAGTATCACTACATGAAACCTGCTAACCCCCAAAGGATGGCATCCTTAGTAAGTGATCTGTGGATGAAATCTTCCCAACACTGGTGGTCATTGAAGATGTGGTTACATAGAAAATGTGCTGAAAGAAACTATTTTATAATAACCATTTGCTGACTATGTAAAAATATATTTTCTTTTGTGGTACTGGGTTCAATCCCAACCCTGTGGAGTGTTGGGAGAATTGATTAGATGTGTGTGTTTATATGTGTGTATATGCAAATATACACATACAAGAATATGCATACTGGATAAGCATATATATATATAATTTATGAATTTGTATATCCATATACATGAATATAATTGGTGAAAAATTACTTATTGAGGCTATTTTTTAAGAAACATGTTGAAATTGTAGATAAATTGTTTCTTAATGTAGCTAACTATATTCCAACTATTTTTAGATGTTGCATTTATCAAGAATATAAATTATGGGGCTGGGATTGTGGCTCTGTGGCAGAGTGCTCACCTAGCATGCATGAGGCATTGGGTTTGATCCTCAGCACCACATAAATGTAAAATAAAGATATTATGTCCACCTAAAACTAAAAAAATAAATATTTTTTAAAAAGAAGCTTATAAAAAAAGAATATAAATAGTATAATTGTTCTAATGTTTAAATGGTTACAAATTGAGGTTAATTAATTGTAAGTTAAATTACAGCAGTATAAGCAGCCTGTGTGTCCACAAGGGTGCATTGGAAGAGGGGAAATGTTAATCAGAGGGTACAAGTTTCATTTAGACAGGAGGGATAAGTTCTAATGATCATGGTGACTATTGTTAATAATACATTATTATATATTTCAAAATTGCTAAAGGAGTGAATTTCAATGTTCTTGCCATAAAGGAAGGAGATATATATATATATATATATATATATATAGAGAGAGAGAGAGAGAGAGAGAGAGAGAGTGTAATGGATATGTTAGTTATGTTGATATAACTATTATACAATGCATACATGCATATGTAATTATTTATCAATTAAAAATAATAAAATGTTTTAGAAAGATGAATAAAAGTCAGTGTGTGTTAGTCAGCTTTACTTTGCTGGGACGAAAATGCCTGACAAGAACAAAGAGGAAGAAAGATGTATTTTGGCTCATGATTTCAGAAGATTTAGTACATAGTTGGCTGACTCCAAGGTAGAAACATCATGCTAGAAGGGCATGGCAGAGGAAAGCTGCTTGACTCATAACAAGTGGGAATGATGGGGGAGGGGAGAAAGGAGCTAGGGACAGATATATTCTGAAGGCCATGCCCCTCAAGACCAGTGACCTACTTCTAGCTGTGCCCTACCTGCCTATTGTTTTCACATATTCCAGTAAGTCCATTCAAATTATTAATCCATCAAATGGATTAATCAATCCGCCAGTGAGGTCAGACCCCTCATAATCCAGTCTTTTCACTTTTGGATATTGCTGTATTGCCTCACACACTTGCTTTTCCAGGGACATTCCAGATTCAAACCATAGCAGTATGTTTATGTATAATGGTTTACCTTTCTAAAAGAGACATTTATTTTCTTATTTCAGACAACCTTATGAGGCCTCTTTTGAATTACGGTATTGCATGGTGAGCATATCTTTTTAATTTTGTATTACTTTGCAGACTAATATCCATTAATTTATAGAAATGACTTTTGTTTTTATATTACTGTTGCAGTATGTCTATGGGCTTCCTGGTTGAAGAAACTGCACCAGTAGTTTGGAGAGGCCTTATGGTAATGTCAGCCATTGAGAAACTGTTGAGACAGGTAAGAAAGTTGTATTAAATATCTTTTTATTATTGGAAAGGCTGTAGTTAACACATTTGCTGATTGGAGAGTTGTTAAAATCCTCAATCAAGTTTGAGATTTTTTCAAAGGAATCTAGTTGATATGCTGAATGTACAATGAATAATGTACATAATGAGTTATGTGGCACCAAGACCAAATTTCAGTGTTACATGATTTAGTCTTTCTCATTGCTTGTGAGTACTAAAACCCTGTGTCTTATTTTAGATTGTTTTGTTGATTGTTGAGTCTGTGATATGAAGAACAAATCTTTTTTTTTTGTTTGTTTGTTTTATAAGTAATCTGCCTCCTTTAGATTTATGGTTAATCTTATTGTGGTCACTATTGAGTTACAGGGGCAGTATAGAAATTTCTGAGATGTAGAAAAATTATATAAATTATGGTATTTGTGATTTTAAATTGCTTCATAAAAATGTAATTTTGCTTTACTTTGAGTATATGTAGTTATATAAATCTGTCCAATACTGTCTGTCCAATCAACTTTAATTTATTGGTAATAAATGAAGAGAAAGTTGGATTGAATAATCTAAGTATATAAGGGGAGCTTTGTCTAGATTAACCCAGCCTTTCTTTTCTCTACTGCTGAATACTGTCAGAGAATATAGAATAATTTTGTTAATTGCCTATTATGCATTTTTTCCCATTGGTACTGGGAATTGAACCCAGGCACACTTAACTACTGAGCTATATCCCCAGCCCCTTTTTATTTGTTTTATTTTGACATAGGATCTCTCTAAGTTGCTTAGGGTCTTGCTAAGTTGCTGAATCTGGTCTTGAACTTGCCATTCTCCTGCCTCAACCTCCAGAGTCACTGGAATCACAGGCATGTGCCATAGCACCCAGCTGCATTATACATTTTTTTTTTAATAGCTACACATGACATTACAATGATCTTGGCAATTCATACATTTGAATCATTGGGGTATAATCTCTCATTTTTCTAATTGTACAGATCATTATACATTTTTTATATCAAAATTTGTCTACTCTCAACACTTTGTTATCTAATTTTACTCATTGTTCTTAACATTTATCAAAAGTTCCATTTAAAAAAATATTAGAAAATTTGGTAACCTGGCTTAGGATCAAGTGGAGATTTGGTGAAAATGAGCTTTCTGACAAATTATATGAAAGTCAGTTTATTCTTATAAGCACCGAAGTTACATTTTTAGCAAACATACCACAGAAATATCAGGATAAAAGTTGAGATTGAGAAAATGAATTTATTTTATTATTTTATCGGGATGCCTAGGGGTTACCTGGAGTAGTGAATTATTGTATATCTACCTTACAATCTTTTGTAAAGTCATTTTCATCTGTGCATATTAATGGGAGCTGGAAAGCTATATTTTAGGACTACGTTCAGGCTAATGTCCATCATATAAGCTTCTAATTAAGGGTGTTTTTCCTTTTTATTTGTTTTATTTAGAAAAATTTTTGCTTTAGAAATCAGGCCAATGGCTGGATGGGGTGGCACATACCTGTAATCCTAGCAGCTTGGGAGGCTGATGCAGGATGATCATAAGTTCAAAGCCAGCCTGAACAATTTAGCAAGACCCTGTTTCAAAATAAAAAATAAAAAGGGCTGGAAGTATAATTCCGTGACAGAGTGACCCTGGGTTCAATCTGTATTACTGAAAATTAATTAAATAAGAAAACGATAGCATATTTATTGTTTTAATGCTTTTTATTTTTTCACTATAGATCTGAATTGTATTTGATATATTTTTTTTCTTTAACCTAAGAACTTCTCTTAGTGTTCTTTTGTGGTGTGGGTTTACTGGTGATAAATTTTCTGAACTTCAATGTACTGGAAACATCTTTATTTTTCCCTATATATTTTCACTGTATATAGAATTGAGTTGACATTTTTTTCTTCAACAATTTAAAGATATTCTTTTGTTTTTTGGCCTCATTTTCTGGCCTCATTATTTCTGATAAGAAATCTGCCATAATTTCTATAGTTGTTCCACTGTGAGTACTGTGTTTTTTCTCTGGTAACTTTCATAATTTCCTTTATAGCTTAAGGTCATTATATTCTTGCCTATCCCTTTAATATGGATGTTGTCATAGCTTGGTAGCTAAGGGTGTGGATTCTGGAGCCACATCTGCCTGAGTTCATTCCATTTTCCATATCTAATAGTTTTGTTGTCTCTAGAGTTCTAGACAAGAGGCCTGACTCTGGGGGTCCCAACAAATGAGATCTGGCCACTTGCCTCAAAAACAAAGCAGAAAAAGTAATGGCGAAGAGCAGGAAAGAAACTTTAATCCATGTGGTCATAATGAAAAGGAAAGGTGAGACAAGCATCTCAGTCTTATCTTTGAGGGTACTGACATGAGCTTCCAGATTATATAGACAAGGGAGACCAGAAATATACATAGCCAAGCATTCTTGGTTAAACTGTTAGTCTGGTTGATTTTGATATCAGTATTGGTCAGGTGGGGGTTTTGTGTAATAAGAAAGTTGCTGTTGTCTGGGGGATAGTGTCAATTCATCATAGATGTTTGTGATCAGACTTGTTATTCCTGAAATCCAATGTGACTCACAGCAAATGAGACAGATGCAAAATGTGGGCAGAAATGTCAAGTTTTTTATTATCCTGCTTTTAGTTGTCTATTGGATATTTATTTGCAGGCCTAAGAGTTTTAAGTCCTCATCGCAGTGTGATTTTGAGCAAAAACTTCTCTGAGCTTGTTTCCTCACTTGTAAAATCGGATTAATGGTAGCATCTTTGTCTTCAAGGTTAAATGAGTTAAAACATGTAATGTCCTTAGAAAATCTGTATCATATAAATGTGCTGTTATTATTGTATTTTATCAATCACAATATAATTTTCTTTTAATATTTTTATTTCTTTAATCAGGATATATCTTGTAACTTTTGGCTGTTTTAGGATTGCTTTATGCTTGGATCTAAGTGCAGTCATCTGGGAATACTTTCAATCTGAGGCACCTTTCAACTAAATTCTGTTAGAGGTTTTTGGGTCCACTTCAGTGGTATGAATTCAGATTGGAAAGCATTGTGGGTACCAACTTAGGGTTCATGTTCCTAAGGAGGTGCCCTGTCCCACTCTCCTGCCAAAGCCAAGGTTTATTGATGTTTATTCCCTCTAATTTCTTTCTAAATTTTGGATTTTTCATTTACTTTAGTTTAAAAGAATGTAGTCCTTTGGGATCTCCTGATAGATTCCAACTCATTTTAGGTGTTTTATTGTTCTTTAACTGTGCTATATACGATAATGATACATCTTACATTCAGTGGAGTATTAGGTTTGTGTTTGAAGCAATGTTTTTCCAACATATCTGTACAAGAGAATCATCTAGTGATCTTGAAAAACTTCAGGTCACACTCCAGTCCAATTAAATCATATGCTCTTGTAGTATGACCCAGGTATCAGCATTTTTGGAGTCTCCATCTGATTCTAATCTGTAAATAAGTGTGGGAATCTCTAGTTTGGAGAGTTTTACGAATGAAAATTCAGTGAGAATGTGGCTTGAGATAGGACATGGAGATAATAGCTATTATGTGACCATTTCTTAACTTTGGGTAGGAGAGAGAATGAAAAAGAAATTGGATTATGAGAGTTTAAGAATAAAATTAAAGCAAGACAATAAAGGGGGTGGTATCTTCTGCTTATTAGGTAAACAGCCATTATGGGGATTTGGGGAAATAGCTTATGGGGGAATGGTATGAAAAGAAAGCCTCCCCCATTCACAAAAGGGGACAGTCATATCTTTTCCAAGGTACTAGGATTCATTGAGCAGGGACTGAAGATTGTAGGAAATAATTGGATTATTGAAAAAAGAAATATTATGAAAGAGACAAAAGGCAATGAAGTTAGATATCATATGAATTATTTTTGAAAAGGAAGTCTATAGTTTCAAGTTCAAACTTCAAATGGAAAGGAGAGTAGATGAGGTAACCCTATCATATTTGTTGCTAAAAAAAGGTTAATAAAAGTTATTCTTTCCTTGGTCTTCTCAGTTGGAAGGAAAAGGACGTTGAATTTACTCAATAAAAAATGATTCACAAATTTCAGTGTTCATAAAATACCTGGAGAGCTAGGAGCTGGTGGAGAATTCAGATTTACAGTTTCCCTATTTAATTCTTCCACTTGAAGATTTTCATTTGGTAAATCCAAGGTATGGCCAAGGAATTTGCAGCTTTATTTCAGTTATCCCAGGTGACTAACCCAGTTCTGAAATTGCGTTTAGGGATACAATGATACATGCTTTATAATTCTTTCAGAGGAATAAATTAAAAGATGAATGATAGGATTTCTGTGCAGTAGAAAAAGCCCACTGGGTGCTAAATATCAAAGCTTTTAGTTTTACCAAGTTTTTATGACTGTCTTCAGTAACTCTCTAAAGCCTGAAAGTTAACGTGGGCAAACCTACTGTTAGATCTAGGATTAGTAACTGGCATGGCAGAAAGTTCAAAAGGGGAACGTATCCAGGGAATAAATTGAGGGAAACATTGAAATGAAATCCTGTTTTCCAGGAAGATATGTAGTCAGGAGGGATCAGGAGACTGGGAAAAATTGAAGGCATCAACTAATTGAAAATCTCCTGTGATGGGGAAGAAGTGATTCAGTGGCTATGAGAGAAGCCATGTGAGAAGTGAAGTTAAGAAATGGTTGTCTTCATAAAAGGAAAGACATTTAAGAAGTTAGGCATTTTTTTTTAATAAACAGAATTTTAAAATAAGGTTATATGTGAAAAAAGTCAGGTCTCTAATAAAGTGAGAAAGTATCAGGGATCGAGGTATCTTACAATAGGGTTACCAAATAACATGTGGGATACTCAGCTAAATTTGAGTATCAGATATACAATGAATAATTTGGGGCATACTCAAATGAAAAAAAATGTTTCTGATATTCAAGTTTAACTGAGTTTTCTGTATTTTTATTTGCTAAATCTGGCAATCCTCAGTGGAAATAATATTTATAAAACAAAGAAGATGAGCAAGAGTCAGTTTGAGAGAAGGTAGGCCTGCTAATGAAGTCCAGCACAGTAGCTTGAGATAAGAATTTGGGGTTAGTTATTGAGCAGGGCATGTTTTTGAGCCCAGAATGGCAAATGTAAGTAACCGAAATGAGGTGAACATTAGGGTGGGAGGTGGAGAGAAGAATTATAATATGGCATGGAGCCTTACATGATTTAATTTAATGAAGGAAGATGGTTTGTAAGTTTTTTTTTTTAAAGAATATTGAAGCTGTAGTATAGAAATCTTTTGGTTTCAACTTGCCAATGTCTAGTAATTTATCTCTATACTTTCACCCTGCTTCCTTCTATCTGATTTGTTAATGGAAAGGAAAAGATTGATGAATAGATATGGTTATGTGGGTATGTGTTCATGAATATATTTTGTGTTGTATTTCAAAAAAGTTTGTTGAGACATAAAAACAGAAGTTAAACTTTAGGATCAGTTAGGAAAACTAGGTACTTAAATGCTAGAATGTCGTTTTAAGTACTGGATTTATCTTTATGTGTTTCTTTTCTTTCTCTAGATATTTGAAATAATTTCTTTTTATTTCTCATCTTGACTTTAAATATCAAAGACATATGTAATATATTTCACTCAATGAATAACTAATAGTTTTTAACTTTTCAGTAATTTGGAAGATTCCTGAGTAGCATTTTTGACTCTTAAATTGTGGTCAACATAAACTTAATTAGTTTAACTCCTGAGCAAATCTTTTCTTAGAATCCTGAGTTGAAAATGTGGAATATTAGAAAAATAATTTTAGTTATTAGAAAAATAGCTACAGAAAGGGAAGCTTCAAAGGCTACTCTGATATGAGCACCTGCTGTGGTCACAGTGTAAACCTTGGAGACCCGGGATTTTGGCAGCAGTTTCAGTGCTTTTAGTTCAATCTCTAGTATCCCCAAATGTGAAGCAGATGCCAGTTTTCTTCTCTAGGGTTCTGATAATGGCATATAATGAGTTCGTTGTTTCCTAGCAACTAAAGAAGCAGTTTCACTTTAGCTGATCCTACAATAGGAATGAGACATTTTCCCTTGATACTTGGTATTAGTGATTTCCCTGACAATGGAATTTCACGTTTGAATAAGGAATGTTCTCAGCCTTTGGTTTCCTAAAGAATTTTGCTTTTGAGTTGGGCTAAGCTCTGCTTAATCCTGTATAAAATGAAAAAAAAAAAAAAAAGTTTGAACCCCCTAAGTACCTCTCATGGGAAAAGCCAAAGGAGTTTGATACATAGTTTCTCAAACGGCAAGTGATTATACAAGAAGCTATAATAGGCAGTACTTTTCCCAGTGTTTAATAGGATAATTAACAACCAAATTCTTTCCTGTATTTAATGTTTGCAGCAAATAGAAGTTTATTAGGTTATGACTAATGTGTTGTGGAAATAAATATGCATAAAATTTTATTACCAGTACTATTTCAATATAAAGTCTATATAATAAGAGCATTTTTATATAACCCATTGATTTAAGTAATATTTATATCAAATAATAATTATTCCCAAAGATTTTAAACAGGCCCTTATAGTTGTCATTAAGATGAGTCATTAAACAATTCAATGTTTATCTTTAAATAGCAGTTGTAAGGCATCTGCACTTAACCAAATTATATTTTTAAATCCTTATTTGACAGTAGCAATAGCTTTGGAAATCATCTGACTGTTAAGATATATGGAGGCATGAAAAAATTACTGCAGACAACCTTCTTTGTAGTCACTTATAGTTTAAACAGTTTCTAGGGAAATTACTCATTTTTCTTCTTTTGACATTATATAACTAATAACAAAGTACCTTTCTCATCTAGATTTATAGTATGATATATTAAGTTTCAAAGGTTCTCAGACACTTAGGCAAAGAGATAAAATATTAAATGATGTTCTTAAGATAATTAAGTTAGCCCTGTTTAAATATAACAAAGAAATTTATTACCTTGCAGGGATTAGGTTCACAGACTGCATTAAGTATTGGTGAAGTCATTGAATGTCTTCATTGTCAGTTTTGGATATTTGACCTTATTCAGTCCTCTTTATGATTTTTGCATCATCAGGTACTTTATCTGAGCTCATACTTTTAAATACTTTATTAGGTCTTCATGAAACATTAAGAATGAAGAACACCAATTAATTCAGTTAGAGGGTAGAGAGTAAGTAGTCTTTCAAGCACCTAAGACATGTTTGTTTTTAATATTTTTATTTTTTAGCCCTTTAAACATGAAGCAGATTTTCTATACAATATATCTCAATTATTATTCTTAGATTTATTTGGAACTTTAATCTGAGGCCCAAGAGTCAATTATGCTAAACCTAGTTAGTTTTGAGTTCCCCTTTCCCATTTAAGAGTATAGATTAGTCAACAAGGAAAAAGAATTATAACTTGGCTTTAGTGCCAAGTTCTTTGAAATGTTTTTTATAAGGTGATATTATTTCATAAGTGGCTTTGTTTGATTAATCTAGCATAAATTTCTTTTAAACACCATGCATTTATTCATTCATTTAATAATTATCTATTGAACTTGCATCAGTTATTTTTGTACTTTAAAAAAATGTCATTAGACTGTCATTTCAGCAGTAGACATTTATTGGCTACTTATTACTTACTATGTTTGGGACGTTGGTTAGATGCTGAAGATAAAACAATGTGTGAGAAAAAGTTCCAGATTTCAAATTGTTAAAAAGAAGTTTTTAGGGGGGCTGGAGATATAGCTCAGTTTGTAGGGTGCTTGCCTTGCATGCACAAGGCCCTGGGTTCAACCCCCAGCACCACCAAAAAGAAATAAAGAAAAGAAAAAGCTTTTAGTTTTAGACTTACCTTTGACATTCAGATATGCTGGAAATGTTGGTGATTTTTCATATATCATTGTATAGTGTTTTATTTAAGGCAATTGAAGTTGGAATTTAGAGAACAAGGCTGAGTAGTATATGGTTTGACCATTTAGGTTGTGTTATCATTATAGGATACCAGATTTTGCAATCTCATTTAGGATCCATGTCATAGAAGAAACCCTGTGGTCAGCATTGAAAGAGAACAAGTTGTCAAAAGGAATTAAAAACAGCCTATGAATATTAATTGCTGATTATTTCCTTCTATTTAAAATGCCCTTCATTTTCTGCTAATTGTCAGGGATGACTTACATGACTTACCTTCAACTCACTGTGATGACTGAGTACTTATCCATGCAGTTTTGAATATTATAATGTAATATTCTTTTTTACATGTTGCTATTATAGATTTCTAAGACCAAAAGTATTGCAATTTTTTTTAGACTGGCACCGACTGTTCCCAGTTTCCCACACAAGTCATTTACAGCGAATTGTTTAAGCACTGGAGTAGATCTGTCTTCACCAATTTACTTTTGTTTCCTCTCTTCCCTATTAATACAGGTATAGAGACACTTTTCACCTAGTAGAACTACTTAGTGATCTAAAGCTTTACATGGGTAATTTTATCAAGATGGCAACAGAAATAAAACAAAGCAACCAAAGTATTAAGAACAGGGAGTTAGTATTTACAGTGTCAGTCACTCATACATACTCTAACTTCTTGCTTCTAGTTTTGAGTTGGAGCTGTTTGTGAGGCTAAGGAGAGTGCCGTGGCTCTGTGAGCATTTTTCCTAACCCATTACCCAGTGAAGGCCTTCTGTTGTAGCCCTCTGCAACAGCATTGAAAAAGAACAAGTTGTTAGAAGGAGTTAGAAACAGCCTATGAATTTTAATTGCTGGTTATTTCCTTCTACTTAAAATACCCTTTGTTTTCTGCTAATCTAGCTGAGCTAGATTATCTTTTGTTCTGTATTGATGATTGACCTTCTTGGATTAGCCCTTGTTCTGGTACCTTTGAAAGATGAAAGTACTTCACTATTCTTAGCTATAAATTGTCTTCCTTAAATTTTAGGGCTTTCAGACATATCTCGCATTGTCCTGGATGCAGGAACTACCATGTCATCCCCCCATGTCCCATTCGTTTTATCACTAGCTGTTTCTCTCTTTGATAAGGTAAAATGGCTTCCTTACCTAGTTGCATCACCTTCTTCCCTGGAACTTTTCAATACAGTATTAATTTTCTCACCCTTCAGATCTTCCCCTTCAGAGTTCCAAACCTTTGTTTACTTTGAATATATCTTTTTGCCTGAATAATAACCATGTTCTAAGCCCATTTGTGGGCTAACCAAACATCTAGGAATGCTTGAGACTGTGGACTTAGGTCACCAGTTTTACTTCTCTGTCATTGACTCAGGTGCTTCATAAGGAGAGGTAGACTTTACCTTGATTTTATTTCTTCATATTCTCATTCTCAGCAAGTGAATATAGAGAATCAGAATACATAGAATTTCAAGACATATGATTTGCCTCTTTATTCCAAACATAAAAGTATAACAACAGATATCATTAATGTATTTTTCTGGCATCTAAATAAAGAAGAAAGGAAAATTAGAGAAAAATAGAGTATCTAGCCTAAATCTAGGCCTAACTGAAAAAAGAGCAAACAGAAAGTAACAAGAGAAAGAACTTAAAAGTGCTAGGAATCAAAGCTATTGTTGTGATTTAAACTGGGCCAGTGTTTCTTTGATAAAGCAAAAACACTTAGATATTCTTCTGTCTGACAACAGAGAACATTTCTCATTTCATTCTTTGCGTATGTGCCAGAGTAAAGTGATGCAGTAGAGGTCTTGAGACGGTCATTTCATGTTAAGGGCAGGCTTTAATTGTATATCTGACTTAAGTGGGCAGCATGCAGAAAACTGGCTTGTTTCTGAGAGAATTGATAAAATGGTACTCTACCGTTTAATTGAAAACCAGCAATCAAAATTAGTGCAAAAGGAAGCACTATTAGGAAAAACTGTGCTAAGCCAGAAGAATGTATTGATCAAAGGAGGATGAAAGATGTCAGACACAATTCATTAGCAGCAAAAACCAGTGAGGCTAAAGTAATTTGCTTTTGAAAATGAGTAAATTAAAAAGGAGGCTGATTGCCAAACCCTTAACAATAGACCATTTCTACCTTGAACACATCCAGAGGAATTTCTAACTTTTTCACACAATTCTGTAGTTGATGTAGACCTTGAAGAATGATCTACAACAATTTGAACTAAGTCTTAGATGAGGTAATTATAAAAGAATCGTGTCTTCTGCAGTGATAATTAAAGCGCCTTAGTAAAGGTTATATAAAATTACTTGCTATGTCTTTAGGAGAGCTTCTTGGAGCTGTGGCCCCTGTTGGATGGGCAAGGGCTTACCCTGTCTGTTCAGGTGCAGATGTGGGATCATGGGGTCAGAGGCAGATGTCATAAGCCTGCTGGAGCTGTTCGAGCTTCAAGGAGACTTCAACAGATCCCAAGCAGGCTCTGAGGAGGGTTATGAATACAACTGGGGATTTCATAGGATTGTGACCTCTTTTTACTATTTAGGCAGATACTATATTTCATTAATTTTAAGATACATGTTTTTCAAATTTTAATGTCTCTGAAATGGGAGTGTATTTTATAATCAACAACTTTGTGGTATTGTGTCATCAGTTTAACATTTAGCACTTTCTTATAGTTTAATTTTAGAATTTTTTTCTTTCTTGGTGGTATATAAAATAATGGTATAACTTATAGTCTACATTTTTTTTAAATAATGTGATAACTATTTTTCTAGTGATTCTTTTAATGGTGAGTGATTTGTATTCCCTTTTCTATCATAATTGCTGCAGAGTAATTCCATGTCATTCATTTTGGTCAATTTTTTTTTTCATTGTTGAAAGACTATTTTAAACTTCTGGTGACTGTTTTGGTAATCTTTTTATCTTCTTTCATCCACCCATCACTAAATTTATTTCCCCCTCTCACTTACTCAGAGATTTTTCTTCCCAAAGTATGACTCTCATGATATCAGTCATTTTATACACCATCAGTGTTACTTTTTAAAACAACCTGCCCTCTGACTTTATTCATAAATTCATAGGAATAATTTTAGGAATATTAAGTAAGAAAAAAATCCATGCATTATTTATCAACCTTTACTCATTGATTTTTTTTAAAAAAACATTTTTAGTGTATTGTGGATATACAAAATAGTGTGGTTCATTTTGATGCAATGATAATATGCAAGAAATATAATTTGCTTCATTTCAGTCCCCAGTACTGCTTCTTTTCCTTTTTCTTCCCTTTCTCCCTCCTGCCATTTCCCTTTCTATACTCTATGATCTTCCTTCTATTTATTGTTCCTTCTATTCTATTATTGTTCTATTATTATTCTGTTCTTCTATTCTATTTATTGTTCCTTCCTTCTACTTTTGTTTTTTAATTAGCGATATGTATGTGTGTGTGTGTGTGTGTTTATGCCAAGACTTTATGTTACAGAAACAAATGTTAGACTGTTACAGTTAGTTTATTTTGATAGAATTTTAGTGTGGTGAATTAGTTAGCTGGATGTAGGAAGCATCAAATTAGATAGGTCAGATTAATATATTATCCCTATTTACCATGTGCTAAGCCGTATAAGCCTTATGCTGTTTGCCTACAGTGTTATCTCATTTAACCCACACAATTCTATATAATAGGTACTGTTATTATTTTTTTATTTTTTTAAGAGAGAGAGAAAAGAGGGAGAGAGAGAGAGAATTTTTTAAAAATATTTATTTTTCAGTTTTTGGTGGACACAACATCTTTGTTTTATCTTATGTGGTGCTGAGGATTGAACCCAGCGCCCCCGCGCATGCAAGGTGAGTGCGTTACCACTTGAGCCACATCCCCAGCCCGGTACTGTTATTATTTTTACTTTGAAAATGAAGAAACTGGCCCAAAGAAATTAAATAACTTGGCCAGTGTCCTACAGTTTATCTTGCTGATTCTCTAGGCTGAGCAACTAAACTATACAATTGGAAGTTTTTCAAAGTTCTAAGTTTTTACTTAAAAGAATGAAAATACTCTTTTATATCATCCTTGAAATGATCATTTGATATTAATAAATTAAATTGGCTACAGATTTTGTGTTCTGTTCATTATGATTTAGAAGGCATTTCTGAGAAACTGTGAATCTCTTTACTCTGTTCATTATTTAAATGCCCCTTTTTTATCCCATGTCAATTGCATTTTTACATTTTTGATAATATGTTATTTGGGGGCAATTTTTATATGGAGGTGAGTTATTAAAGTATTTTTAAATAATATGGCAATGAGAAGTTTGATAAATCCTTCTATATTATGGTGTCAGTAATTACAGTAATAGAATTCATTTATTAATGTAATAGCTATAGATGAAATATTAAATATTATCCCCAAAATAAGAATGTGAGATGATGGGTATGTTTGTTAGTTTAATTTAGATTATTTCATAATGTCATTGTATTATTAAACATCACATTGTAACCCATAAATATTACTATTATTTTATCAATTAAGAACAAAATTTAAAATGAATTCAAATTATTTCACAAGATTTACTCTTTGGACATGATCACATCACACCAAGGTACAATAGCATTTCACAGTTACCTAGAACAAGGTGTACAGTAAAGGGAGACTTTTCCATCTCAGTGATACAATGTCTGCTTTATACAGATTAAAACTCAGCAGTACTTGGTGTTAATTGTTGAGACTTGTACAGTGCTTGGAGGGATTTATGGAAGCAGGTGGTCATTAGCAGCTTAGTAAACTAGTTGCCATTCAGTGACAGTTTCAGCTAATCTCAGGTCTTCTTTTCAAATCATTATCCCCCACCCCCATGAACAAATAGATTTAGGGAGAACATATATTGTGAAAAAATTAGGCCAAATAATGAAGTTAGAGGGCATTATTGCCCTTGTTTACAACACTGATTGCAAGTTCAGGGGTTCCCAATCATTTGCTAGGACTCATAGAACTCACTGAAAGCTTTTATATTCACATTATGGTTTATTACAGGAAAAGGATACAGATTAAAATCAATCAACAGAAGAAGTTGGTTAGAGTTCAAGAAATTATTAAATTCAGAACTTCTACTCTCTTTTTTTTATTGGTTGTTCAAAACATTACAAAACTCTTGACATATCATATTTCATACATTAGATTCAAGTGGGTTATGAACTCCCATTTTTACCCCAAATACAGATTACAGAATCACATCGGTTACACATCCACATTTTTACATAATGCCATATTAGTAACTGTTGTATTCTACTACCTTTCCTATCCTCTACTATCCCCCACTCCCCTCCCCTCCCATCTTCTCTCTCTACCCCATCTACTGTAATTCATTTCTCTCCTTGTTTTTTTCCCATTCCCCTCATAACCTCTTATATGTAATTTTGTATAACAGTGAGGGTCTCCTTCCATTTCCATGCAATTTCCCTTTTCTCTGCCTTTCCCTCCCACCTCATGTCTCTGTTTAATGTTAATCTTTTCCTCTTGCTCTTCCTCCCTGCTCTGTTCTTAGTTGCTCTCATTATATCAGAGAAGACATTTGGCATTTGTTTTTTAGGGATTGGCTAGCTTCACTTAGCATAATCTGCTCTAGTGCCATCCATTTCCCTGCAAATTCCATGATTTTGTCATTTTTTAGTGCTGCGTAATACTCCATTGTGTATAAATGCCACATTTTTTTTTTATCCATTCATCTATTGAAGGGCATCTGGGTTGGTTCCACAGTCTAGCTATTGTGAATTGTGCTGCTATGAACATCGATGTGGCAGTATCCCTGTAGTACGCTCTTTTAAGGTCTTCAGGGAATAGTCCGAGAAGGGCAATAGCTGGGTCAAATGGTGGTTCTATTCCCAGCTTTCCCAAGAATCTCCATACTGCTTTCCAAATTGGCTGCACCAATTTGCAGTCCCACCAGCAATGTACAAGTGTACCCTTTCCCCCACATCCTTGCCAGCACTTGTTGTTGTTTGACTTCATAATGGCTGCCAATCTTACTGGAGTGAGATGGTATCTTAGGGTGGTTTTGATTTGCATTTCTCTGACTGCTAGAGATGGTGAGCATTTTTTCATGTACTTGTTGATTGATTGTATGTCCTCCTCTGAGAAGTGTCTGTTCAGGTCCTTGGCCCATTTGTTGATTGGGTTATTTGTTATCTTATTGTTTAATTTTTGAGTTCTTTATATACTCTGGATATTAGGGCTCTATCTGAAGTGTGAGGAGTAAAAATTTGTTCCCGTGATGTAGGCTCCCTATTTACCTCTCTTATTGTTTCTCTTGCTGAGAAAAAACTTTTTAGTTTAAGTAAGTCCCATTTGTTGATTCTTGTTATTAACTCTTGTGCTATGGGTGTCCTATTAAGGAATTTGGAGCCCTACCCCACAATATGAGAGGGAAATTCATCACCTGGAGGTCATTCCTCAAAAAAAGAAAAAACCAACACATAAATGAGCTCACACTTCATCTCCAAGCCCTAGAAAAGGAAGAGCAAAACAACAGCAAATGTAGCAGAAGGCAAGAAATAATTAAAATCAGAGCAGAAATCAATGAAATGGAAACAAAAGAAACTATTGAAAAAACTGACAAAACTAAAAGTTGGTTCTTCGAAAAAATAAATACGATCGACAGACCCTTAGCCATGCTAACGAAGAGAAGAAGAGAGAGAACTCAAATTACTAACATACGGGATGAAAAAGGCAACATCACAACAGATACTACAGAAATACAGAAGATAATTAGGAATTATTATGAAAACCTGTATTCCAATAAAACAGAACTTCTACTCTCTTCTCTGCAGAGTTAAGATGTGCCAGTCTTCTGGCATTAATGTTTGAGAATGTGTGTCAATATTGTCAACTGAGTAAGAGCATCTGAGTCATGATATTCTGAACTTTATTGAGGGATCTGTTGCTGGCAGATGATTGGCTCACAGCGGCCCCAGCAACATCTAGCTGATTGGCTCCTCGGCCCCAGCAACATCTAGCTGATTGGCTCCTCTGCGGTGATGCTCATTGGACTGTTTCCCTGCCCTTTCAGACCACGGAGCTGCTCATTGGGGGACTTTTTTGGCTCCGCCCACGTGACCCAGCCAATCGGCCTCAAGAGCAGGAGGATTGTGGGAGGTAGAGAGAAGCTTGTGTGGGAGAGAGAGGCTTGGGGAAAGCCGGTGGTGGCAGTTGAGGCTCTGAGGGTTTTTCCTGAGAGACTATTTTGTTTGTCGTGTGTGGTTCTAAAAAATAAAGTTAGTTTCTTTTGACAAGTGGCTCCTGATTGTGCCCAGCCAGACTGCGGCATTTGGTGGCCCGTACGGGGAGCGACTGAGGGTAAGTGAAACTGCTCGCCCCTGAGGGCAGGGCGAGAGGATGGGTAGCCATTTTAAGATTCTTCTTTTGTTATTTTGTTTCACTTTTGTTTTAAGTTGCCTGTCCCTGGAGATGAGTGAGACGGAAGAAAAACCGCTCACATCTGAGGAAAAACTATTTACGTCTGAGGAACAGATAGGGAGAAAGGACGGATGCCCATGTCAGGAGGATAGAAAGGCTATAATGACTTTTTGTTGTTCCCTTTTTATTTCATTCTGTCTCGGTTTTGTTTGGCGTCATCTTGTTGGGTTGTATTATAGTAGAAATACGGAATCAGAAATTAGTAAAAAACAAACTGAAAGAGTGTTAAGTAAATTGTTAGAGGAAGGAGGCATCTCAGTAAAATCAAGAACAATCAGGGCATACGTTGATACAATACAAAAATGTAGCCCATGGCTTTTTAAGGAGGAGTTGTTAAATATATCACAATGGAACCATCATGGTGAAGATTTAAAAAGAATAGAAAAGAAAAGCCCAGGGACTCTGCCAGTTGGCACATTGCCATTGTGGACGTTCGTATCTTGTTTGCTTAGTCCAAAGCCTTCAGTTCAGACAATGGTAGAGGAAGGAGAAGACATAATGATTCAAGTAAAAGAGAAGGCCTCTCAAGCTAGTCAGACAGAGAAAGAAAGTGTAAAACAGAAAAAGCCATCAGGGGGAAAGTTACAACAGGAGACTGCTACTAACACCTTTCTATCACCAGAGGGTGTAAGTGTCCAACCAACAGCACCACCTCTACAGGAGACTGCTACTAACACCTTTCTATCACCAGAGGGCGTAAGTGTCCAACCAACAGCGCCACCTCCATATGCTGGGAGGCCCCCAACCCCCGCAGTTGATAGTTGGGATCCTGAGACAAGGTCTCAAATATTAACATGCCCTGTATTTGAGGCAGGAGGGCAGCGATTTTACCAAGTTTTAAATTTCAAAACAGTGAAGCAGCTAAAAGAGGCTGTAACAACCTATGGTCCTCAAGCACCCTTCACTGTAAGCTTGGTCGAATCCATTAACAACTTGAACATGACGCCAGCAGATTGGGCTAATATGTGTAAAGCTGTGCTAAATGGAGGACAATACCTGTTATGGAAGGTTGCCAATGAGGAATTTTGCAAGGAGACGGCTAGGCGAAATGCAGCAGCTGGTTATCCTCAGAGAAATCTAGATATGTTGTTAGGAAAGGGACCTTATGAGGATCAGCAGCAACAAATTGCATATGATCCTGGCGTATACGCACAAATTGCTGCAGATGCAATTAAGGCATGGAAGACTTTACAAGGACATGGAGGTTTACAAGGTCAATTATCTAAGGTAATACAAGGAGCTAATGAACCTTATGCTGAATTTGTAGATAGGCTTATTCAAACAGCTACCAGAGTTTTTGGGAATACAGAACAAGCAATGCCATTACTAAAACACCTGGCTTATGAGCAAGCGAATCGTTGGTGCAGAGATATCATTAGACCATGGAAACATGAAGATTTAAACACATATATTAAATTATGTAGAGACATTAATGAACAAGAGCAAGTCGTGGCAGCTGCAGTAAAACAGGCTTTAGATGCCAGAGACATTAATGAACAAGGGCAAATTGTGGCAGCTGCAGTAAAACAGGCTTTAGATGCCAGGCCAAGAACATGCTACAATTGTGAACAAACAGGACATTTTAAAAGGAATTGCCCCATTGGAGGAGGGTTTAACAAAACTAGGTATCAAAGGAGTAGAATACCAGGTATTTGCCCACGGTGCCGTAGAGGGAGACATTGGGCTAATGAATGCCGTTCTCAAACCACCATAGAGGGTACTCCATTATCAAAAAACGAACAAGGACCAGGTGTTTATCCACGATATCGTGGAGAAAGGCATCGGGCTCCATTGCCAAAAAACGGACAGGGGGGCCCAATGCTCCGGGGCCCAAAACCACAAATATACGGAGCACTGGAGGAACCCAGCAACCCCATCAGGGTAGTGCCCAGGACACATTGTCCATCAGATCCCTCATCAGACAAACCAGAGGGAGCGCAGGGTTGGACATCTGCGCCTCCGCCAGAGCAGTACTAACTCCAGAGATGGGAGTTCAAATCATTCCCACAGGGGTGAAAGGACCTCTTCCCAAAGGAACAGTAGGCTTATTATTGGGACGCAGCTCTTCTACTCTAAAAGGACTTATGATAAGTCCTGGGGTAATTGATCCCGATTATGAAGGTGAAATAAAAATTATAGCCAGTTCTCCAAAGGGTATATCAGTAATTTCACCAGGAGATAGAATAGCACAGTTACTAATAATACCCAGCCTACATGATAAATTTTCCAGTCGTACTGTAGAAAGAGGTTCCAAGGGATTAGGCTCCACAGGTGTAGATTGGGCTATGCTTTCTTTAAATTTAGATTCTCGCCCCATGCTAAAACTAAATATTCAAGGACATGAATTTAATGGGCTACTGGATACAGGTGCAGACCTTAGCATCATCTCTCGTCAAGAATGGCCAAAACATTGGCCATTACAACAAGCCACTCAAACGCTTCGAGGCCTAGGAGTGGCGACTAATCCCCATAGAAGTGCAATGGTATTAGATTGGAAGGATCCTGAAGGATGTGAAGGAACTATACAGCCATATGTATTGGATCATCTTCCCGTAAATTTATGGGGACGAGATGTCCTAGATCAATTAGGTTTGACATTAACAAATAACATCAACCAAAATGCACCCACTATTATGACTAGACAAGGTTTTAGGAAAGGAAAAAGATTAGAAAAACAAGAACAAGGTATAGCAGCACCAATACAAATAGATCAAGGAACAGACAGACATGGGTTGGATTTTCAGAAAGGGCCACTGAGACAATAAAAATTACTTGGAAATCAGAAAGACCAGTATGGGTTCCTCAGTGGCCCCTGACTAAAGAAAAGATACAAGCAGCCCATGACCTGGTCAAACAACAATTAGCAGAAGGACATATACAACCTTCTGTATCTCCCCATAATACTCCCATTTTTGTCATCAAAAAGAAATCTGGTAAATGGAGATTATTGCAAGATTTAAGAGCCATTAATAATGAGATGGTTATTATGGGACCTGCTCAATCAGGGATTCCTCAGTTGTCTGCTTTGCCAAAAACCTGGTATGTTTTAGTTATAGATATTAAAGATTGTTTTTTTTCAATTCCAATTCATCCTGAGGATAGTCCACGTTTTGCATTTACTATCCCTGCACTGAATCATGAAGGTCCTGATCAGAGATATGAATGGAAAGTACTCCCTCAAGGGATGGCTAACAGCCCAACTATGTGTCAAATTTATGTTAACAAAGTAATCCAGCCACTTAGAAATCAAAATCCTGAACTACAAATATTTCACTATATGGATGATGTATTATTAGCACACAAAGATAAAAACACATTGCTAGAATGTTATGCCACACTTACAAACTTATTAAAAAATTATAATCTAGAGATAGCAATAGATAAAGTACAATTAAATTTTCCAATTAATTATTTAGGAGTTCTATTATCCTCAACCATGGTCCGTCCACCAAAAATTCAAATACGAGTAGATCAACTCAAATCACTTAATGACTTTCAAAAGTTATTAGGAGACATAAATTGGATAAGGCCTTATTTAGGTATACCAACAGGAGAGTTGGGACCTTTATTTGATATCCTAAAAGGTCCATCAGATCCAAATTCACCCCGAATGTTAACGCCTGAAGCAAGAAAGGCATTAAAAATCATTGAAACATATATGGAAAATATGCATTTGGATAGAATTGATATAAGTTTGCCTTTATTATTTATTGTACTACCAACAAAAAATATTCCTACAGGAGTATTTTGGCAAGAAGGTCCAT
Organism: Marmota monax; assembly: GCF_021218885.2. Classification (NCBI taxonomy): domain Eukaryota; kingdom Metazoa; phylum Chordata; class Mammalia; order Rodentia; family Sciuridae; genus Marmota; species Marmota monax. Next base: position 2,530,166 of record NW_026694968.1, on the reverse strand, counting down.
TATTATGGATACATTTATCTTATTCTCCTAACACTATTCTTACTAGGTATCCTGAGGCTGTAGGACAATTAATACTCAAAGGAATAAAAGCAGCAAAGGGAGTGTTTGGAATTTCTCCCAATAAAATTATTACTCCATATACTATGAATCAAATTGATGAGTTAGCTAATGAGTTAAATACTTGGGCAATAATCATGTGCAAATCTAATGTTTCATTTGATAACCACTTACCATCTAATCCTTTATTGTCTTTTTGGTCATTGCATCCTGTAATTTTTCCAAAAATGACAAGAAAAACACCTATCATGAATGCTCCAAATATATTCACTGATGGGTCAAATAATGGTACAGCAGCAGTAGTTACCCCTGATCAAACTTTTACATTTTTAGTACCCAAACAATCAGCTCAAAAGGTAGAGCTTAATGCAGTTTTACAAGCTTTTGTGATGTTTAAAGATTCTGTATTTAATTTATTTTCTGATAGTCAGTATGTAGTTAATGCTATAGTATCTCTTGAAGATGCTGGTAGGATTTCCCCTTCTTCTACTGTTTTCTCTTTGCTTTCCACTATACAAAGTCTAATCTGGGACAGAAAAGATCCATTCTTTATAGGACATATCAGGGCACATACAGGATTGCCTGGAGCCCTTAGTTTGGGCAATGATTTAGCAGATAAAACTACACATGACATACATATTTTCTCTACACTAGAAGAAGCTATAAATTTTCATAAAAAGTTCCATGTCAATGCTAATACTTTACAAAAGCGTTTTAAAATAACTAAGGAACAAGCTAGACAAATAATAAAACAATGTCAAAATTGTGTGACCTTTTTACCACAAGTTAATCTTGGAGTCAATCCTAGAGGATTGATACCTAACCATATTTGGCAGATGGACGTCACACACTTGCCAGAATTTGGAAAATTAAAATATTTGCATGTTACAGTTGATACTTCTTCTGGATTTTTGATGGGCTCCCTTCATGCCGGAGAAAAAACTAAAGATGTTATAGCTCATTGCTTACAAAATTTTGCCACTGTGGGTGTTCCAAAACAGTTAAAAACAGATAATGCCCCTGGTTATACTTCTACCTCTTTTAAACAATTTTGCTCAACATTTGGCATTACTCATATAACAGGAATCCCATACAATCCACAGGGACAAGGCATAGTTGAAAGAGCTCATCAAACTATTAAAATGTACTTATTAAAGCAAAAAGAAGGAATTGGGAAGGGGTATATATTCCCCAAAGATAAACTTAAAATAACCCTTTTTACTCTAAACTTTTTAAATTTGGATTCATCAGGACTTAGTGCTGCGGAAAGGCATATGTGTCCAAAAAATGTACATAAGCCCAAGGTACTTTGGAAGGATATTCTAACAGGACAATGGAAAGGTCCTGACCCAGTAATTGTCTGGAGTCGGGGGTCTGTTTGTGTGTTTCCACAGGGAGAACAGCAGCCAATTTGGATTCCAGAGAGATTAACCAAGGTCCTGACCCAGTGATTGTCTGGAGTCGGGGGTCTGTTTATGTGTTTCCACAGGGAGAACAGCAGCCGATTTGGATTCCAGAAAGATTAACTAAAGCGATTTCTACAGACCAAAAAGAAGATGATTTGGCTCAAATCCATAACAACTGATATCCAAAACTCCAGTTTGGCTATTCTTACATCTGCAACAGAACCAGGATGCTTTTTTCAATATCTATTTTATTATTGCCCTTTGCCATATCATGAAGTTCTATTTTGTTTTTTGAGCTCATACAGACCTAGGTTAATGTTTTGCTGATCAGTTCTATTTTTTGACTATAGAGTTTTTAAGCATTGCAATGGAGATTTCACCTGTAAAAAGTTATAAGGCCTTTACTATAATGTTATGTGTTGTATGTATTATATTATGTGTGCACACTTGTGTTTTGTGTTATATGTTTGAATGTACGTATGTCCATATATCATATATGATGAGCGCTCATGATAAAATGGATCCAAATATTTTTTTTTCACGTGATTTATATGGTTTAATTTAAATTGGGTAAACAACTGTTGAGGATTGTTTTAATATGTAAACAAAAAAGAAGGTTAACAGATCTGTTTGTTTACTTTTACCTTTCCTTTTCATTATATTTAATAATTCTCTTAAAGATAATGTAAATTGTTAAGAAAATTGTTTTCTTTTAGTGCCTTCTGGAATGTTACATAATTTTTTCTTTAGCCATTATTGCCAGAATTCCTATCTTCATCCCAGTGCTGGTGAAGTGAAAGATAAAACCAATCTACAGCTTCTACAATAGCCATCACTGAACTGCTTGCAGAACTTGCCTGGACACATTGTGAGCTCACCTGTATGCATTGTGAACTATCTGTTGGTACAGCGAATTGTGGTAGTGCTGGAGTATTTTTGCTGATGGTGTCACCGGTGGTACAATTTAGGAGCCCTCAATTGGCTTAATGTCATGGCATTTTGCATCCTCCTCTACTAGTGATGGTCTAAAATTTGGGGGCCAACAGAGGTGAGGCAAAGAACCTCACCCCCCCACAGGTGCAAAGGCCTATCCACAAGTATGGCTGTATGCTGGACCGGTAGTCAGTGACGGGTATGATCCAATTGCAGTGGTACCAACCTAAGACAGGAGGCTGACGCCTAGAGGTCAGTTCATCCGATGACGGGTAAGGACCATATGTTGAATTGGACTGCCTAACAGGCACGGTCCCTAAGCCACATGCTTGTTGTTTAAACAGAGAGGGGGAGATGTTGAGAGCCACAGCCAAAGGGGCCCCAGCAAACTTCCAGCTGCCAGCAAACTTCCAGCTGCTGGCTGATGATTGGCTCACAGCGGCCCCAGCAACATCTAGCTGATTGGCTCCTCGGCCCCAGCAACATCTAGCTGATTGGCTCCTCTGCGGTGATGCTCATTGGACTGTTTCCCTGCCCTTTCAGACCACGGAGCTGCTCATTGGGGGACTTTTTTGGCTCCGCCCACGTGACCCAGCCAATCGGCCTCAAGAGCAGGAGGATTGTGGGAGGTAGAGAGAAGCTTGTGTGGGAGAGAGAGGCTTGGGGAAAGCCGGTGGTGGCAGTTGAGGCTCTGAGGGTTTTTCCTGAGAGACTATTTTGTTTGTCGTGTGTGGTTCTAAAAAATAAAGTTAGTTTCTTTTGACAAGTGGCTCCTGATTGTGCCCAGCCAGACTGCGGCAATCTGTGACATGGGCATAATTCATTATGCAGGTGTCCGATCTTAGTCTCTATTCTTCTGTCCCTCTAGGCATGATGCAAATTCCTACTCCATTGCTCAAGACCTGTAGTCCAGCAGAGACCTTAGAGATTATTTCTAAAAGCTAAAGTCAGAAGCCAGTTATGTTGAGTCATTTTTTTGTACAAGGTTAAATTCTTCACTACATAGAAATAAGGTTTGAGGATCCTTAATCTTTTTTTTTTCTTCAATATTTATTTTTTAACTGGATCCTTAATCTTAACATCCAAAATCCACAATGTTCCAAAATCCAAAATCTTTTGAGTGCTGACCTGATGGCACAAGAGGAAAATTTCCCATCTGGCTTCTTGTGACAGTTGTAGTCAAAATGCAGATGCAGTAAAAATATTGCATAAAATTATTCCCAGGTGCTGGGCGCAGTGGCACACACCTGTAATCCCAGTGGTTTTGGAGGCTGAGGCAGGAGGATCACAAGTTCAAAGCTGGCTTCAGCTGTGGCGAGGTACTAGGCAACTCAGTGAGACCCTGTCTCTAAATAAAATACAAAATAGGGCTGGAGATGTGGCTCAGTGGTTGAGTGCCCCTGAGTTTAATTCCCGATTACCACCTCCCCCCAAAAAATTACTCCCAGGCTATGTATATTTAAAGTGTGTATGAAAAGTTAATGAATTTCATGGTTAGACTTGTGTTCCAACCCCAAGATATCTTCTTGAGTATTTTCAAATATTACCAAATTTGAAAAAATCCTCAACCAAATCCCCTTTTATCCCAAGCTCTTGGGATAGCCTGTGAAGTGAATAATATTGGTTTCCAAAATGTATGTGTGTCTAAAGCTAAATTAGAATATTAACCTAGCCTGTATGAAACATTGTTACTGAAAAAATTAGGCGACATAATTCAGAATAGTAATTCCTTGAAAGTGTAATTGTTCTGGGCCATATTGTTTTCCAGCCAGAGAGATTACTAGGACTAGTTCTTTGGAATACCTGTAGGCCTAATCCCATTATGTACCGTGTTCCTGTCATTCTTGGTAATCTCTGAAATATAAGCCTCTCTGGTCATCTTTATACTGTATAGGACTTCTTTTCTAAACTCAAATATTCCTCCCTTCTTCCCAAATTTTTGTTTTGTACTTCTGGAGCTCCAGTTTTATATTAAATAAAGTTTTTCTTAATATCTGAAACTGAAAACTGACTCTCTGCAGACATAACTTTTCATGGAGTCTTCTTTAGTGGATACAGCTCATTCTTTCACTGTCTACCTGTAGATTTAGAATAATATTTGGCATATTCCTTGTTTCCTCAGACACCTTCTCCTCCACACTTACATTCTTTTTGATAATCATTGCTATTAAAAGTATAATCACCCTCTCCCTTTCTCCTTTGGTTATCTTTTTTCTTTTGTAAATAAAGGTATTGGTTGTTCCTTTTTACTCTAGTCCTATGCACAATTCTCATTGACTTCAGTGTCTGTGTAGACAATTCATTTAACATCCTAATCTTTCAATTTCCTCACCTGCTTGAGTACCCTATATGTCTGTTTTACTTCAGCTGCTTATTCTCAGGGCATCCAACATGTCCACTGGAGGTACTTATCTTATTCATCTGACCGTAGTTTTTTACATTTCAGCCCTTTTATTATGGCCAGTATACCTTGGGTTCCTTGATTGTCCTACTCTGTCTGCTTTTTTCAAAACTTTCATTTCTTTCCTAACACAATTATATATGGCCCATTATTTCCTTCACTGGCTTGCTGATGATAACTTCAACTCGTTTGTCTCCTTGGTTTTGTATTGTACTTGCTACTCATTGCTATATTGCTTTTCCTCTAAACCATAAGCTACAGTTTATGGTGGATTTGACAATCTGCTTTCTCTATTCTTAATCTCAGACTGCTGTACAATTTCAAGGAAATCCTTGTAAGTGGTATGGGTAGCATTATGAATAAATGATATCTGCACTGCCAACAATCTCTAGGAAATGATTCTTTCATTCTTTTCTTTCTTTCTCTCTTGCCCAGAAACCTATTATCCTAGGCAGCCCTCTCTCATGTTCTAAATACGAACTACTCTAAAATCAACTTTGTTATTCTGAAGACTTCTAGCCTTCAACCTCATCTGAGACTTTTAAATGAGTAATTCTGTTTTCTGCTGAAATTAAATTTATGTGGCACAAACTCTCTCAATTCCCAACCAGCCTCTTATAGATTTATCTGGATCTGAATTCACTTTTGCCCCTTCCCTTCTGTGTCTTTGACTTCTCTCTCTCTCTCTCTCTCTTTTTAATATTTATTCTTTAGTTTTAGGTGGACACGATATCTTTATTTTACATTTATGTGGTGCTGAGGATTGAACCCAGTGCCTTGTGCATGCTAGGTGAGCACTCTACCACTGAGCCACAATCCCAGCCCCTGACTTTTCTCTTTTTTATACCAACTTCTCATCAGCATTTAAACTTACCATGGCAGACAGCATTGGCTGGCTATGTAAAAGTCATTTTTACTCCCATCTTTCTTACTTTTTCAAAATAGAACTGGAAAGTTTGGTCATCTTCTTCCTACTCTTATCACTAACAGTGGCCATGTGACCCAGTTCTAGCCAATGAGCTGTAAGGAAGTCTAATGGGGGGACCTCAAGGGAAGATGTTTTGCTTCCTAACAGAGGGTAAGCATTGTTCTCACCATTTGTTTCTGTGGGGAATGTGTTTTAAGGACATGATGCCTGTCTTGTGTAGTCACTTTGATAGAGACTTGGTCAGATGATATCACTGAAATTTTTTGGGGAAAAAAACCCCACCAAAACACAACCCCAGAGTCATGTACTTTTCTGACTTTTTAAAAGTAAGCAATAAGTGCCTTAATTGTTTAGGCATTGATAATTAGGTTTTCTCATATTTGCAGCTAAAGACATCTTAACCTATCAAGTTTGTTCCAGTCAAAACAAACAAACAAATAAACAAACTAAGCAATTCTATCTTGACTTCATGATTTACACTAGATAACTACCTAATCTTTGCTCTTTCTTTTGCCAAGCTTCTTAAAAGAATTTCCTGTATCTGTCTGCCACTCCCTTGCCTACCACTTTTTTTTCTGTCTATATTTTTTCCTCCACCATACTTTTGCCGGGGTAACCAAAGATACCTTTAAAAAAAAAACTCCTATGTATACTTTTCAATCCTTATTTTTTTAAATATATTTTTTAGATATTGATGGACCTTTATTTTATCCATTTAGTTATATGTGATGCTGAGAATTGAACCCAGTGCCTCACACAAACTAGGCAAGTGCTCTACCACTGAGCCACAACCTCAGCTCCTTCATTCCTTATTTTAATTGATCTCTGCAGCATATGATCATTAATCATGAGCTACTCTTTTCCACTAGTTTTTCTAATACTGCATTCTCTTGTGGTATCTACCTTTTATCTTTTATTATTCTACTTTATAGTTTCTCATTTCTCTACTTATTCCTTATCAATCTTCAGCATAGGTATAGTTATTCTAATTTTATAGGTTTAGAAATTAAATAACTCAAGGTCATGTACTTGGTAAATGATGCAGCCAGCATTTGAACATAGTTTAAAGCCTCTAAAATTTATCTTGAGGACTCTCCTCTGATTTTATGCTCTCCCTGGGCAATTTTATCTAATTCTGAAGTCCAGATACTTAAAGTTCAGCCCAACTATCTCTCCTGAATTGTAGATCCACCTACTCATCATAACTGCCTATTGGATAGTTCTGCTTCATTGTCTCATGGATCCCTCAAAGTCATAAAGTCCAGATGAGAACTTATCACCATTCACCTGAAATTCCTCCTTCTTTGCTTATGACAGAGATTCAGTGATAGGAACTACCACCTACCGAGATATTCAGGCCAAAATCCTGAGTGCCATCCTTGACTCATCCTTCTCACTGCTCATATTCACTGTGTCCTATTTTTCCCATCTGTCTGCTGTCCCTTCCCCAATGTAGTTTCTCACTTCCATTCCCAGGGAAAGCTATAACAGACTTCATACCAGGTTCTATGTAATCTGAACTAGTCTGACAAGCCATTCCAAGGTATAGGTTACCCACACCCCCCACACCCCCATCATGTTACTTTCCTGATTTAGACTTTTAGTTGTACCTTGTTTTCAGGACAAAAGTTCAAAATCTAACTCAGGAAATCAGGCCTACTTGATCTAGTCATGGTGCATTCCCCTATTCCTACTCTGTTCCAACTGACCTAAGCCGTTTACTATTCCTGAATTCAGTTTGCTTTCTCTTGCTTTAGCAAGGCTTTCACTTTTGCTTTTTCCTCTTACTGAAATATTCTTCTGAAACTCCATCTCACCCTTCACCTCTCTGCTTAGATGTCACCTCTTTTGGGAAAGCTTCCTGTGATAACCCCTCATCCCACACTGAGTGCCCTAGCGTGTTTGCAGTACCTTAAAAGGGCCACCCACTCTCTTGTCTCCGGCCTTTCTATGAGCTGCTTCCTCTGTCTGAGGACTCTTCTGTACCTCCACCCTGTTACTACTCATTCCACTCAGTAGCAGTGCTCTTCATCATAGCAAGAAATTCTTCCTTTTACTTTTTGAAATTTGAAATAATTCTGTTGTTTTCTTAAATTTTAGAAATTTAGAATATTGTACATTTTGATTTTTAATGTCTTTTTTCTTTTTGCCCCTTAATCTAAGCTTTTAAAAACAAAACAAAACCCCAAGCCTGTTCTTTAGCTTTATGCTTCTCTAAGCAAGCTGACATTGCCTAACTTGGGAATCGATTATATGCCAGAAGTCAGCTGATACTGTTTGTTTTAAAAAAAAAAAAAATGGTATTTTCAGCTTTCAGCCCCAGCCACTGAACCTGACAAGTTCTGACATCTCTTCTCTTGGCTGCCTCTCACTTCTTTTCCTGTTTCCATGGAAATGGACATCAGATCACAGAAACATAGTAAGATACTGGTGGCTAATTGCTATTGCAGATTTCTGAATTCTCTTTGTTTGTGGAGTGATTATTTTAGTGACTCTTGCCCACTATGTCATATGTGGTAGTTAGCCAAAATATGTAAGGCTGTTTCTGGGTTTGGGAGCTATATAAGGTTTCCCAAGTGCTGCTAACTGGTATCCTAAAATGTATCCTTTGTTTCATCTCTCTGGGAAAATATATTTTAATTTAAGAACTGTAATCTTGTCAGAAAGAGGCACTAGTTTTCAAGCCAGGAAACCTGGCCATAGTCCCAGATCTGCTACTACCTCACTGTATAACCTTGGTCAATTTCGTTATATTTATTGAATGAGTCAATGGCTGCTACTTAGCTGTACAGCTTCTTTACAAGTGACCCAGTGTAAAGATGGTCCTTCTGCCAGTGTGTTTTAATAGAAAGCATAGAAATAAACTATATAACTAATTTTAGTTAAGGAAATCAAACCATGTTTGTAGAAATCTAAAATGGAAAAGTGATTTTATTCTCAGCCTTTTGTTTACTTCTTCTGTAGAATGATCAGAATAAGCCTTGGCATTATAGCTAGAAATGTTAGTCTAACGTTATCTTTTTATTATATGTGTGGTTTCCTGAAACAAGTACAACCCTTATCTTATAGCAAAGTACAGTGATTAAAATTATGGTTGGAAAATTTCTTTCATTTTTTATTTAATGAGGGGATTTATTATATCCTTTATCTAATTTGTCTTTTGTTCACATACAGTATGTATAAGAATTTGTCATAGCCATGTATCTCTGTAGTAGGCTTATCTATGCCAGGTCAGAATTTCTTTTAAATCTAAATTTAGAACTTGGAAAGCTGGGTTTTGTTAAGTGTAAGAAAGGACTGGCATGCATGTATAAAAAAGGTTAGCATTTACTGAACCACTTCTTCAGCATACAGTGTCTCCTCTATTTCAAATGAACTTGAGTAATTGTAATTGATATGAATAGAATGAATCTCTTATTTTGGGTGGCAGAATAAAATGCAGGTTTATACAACATTCCCAACTGTAGTTGCAAATATACAGATGTAAGCTATACATGTATTCTGAGGGCCCCTAGTTAAATTGGGGTTCTACCATCAATGTAGCTAGGGGCCTTGCCCAAACAGTAAAGAAAGTGTTGGTAGATGTGGTTGTTTACAGTGCATCTTTCAAAGGATACTTTAACCTGGCCCATGCTGGGGTCAGTATACCATCACAATAGGAAATAAATTCCAAGATTTATTACTTACAGATCCTGAGTGTGGAGGATAGCCCTCTGTCAGCAGATCAGGCAGAGAGAGAGAGAGAGAGAAGGAGAGGAGAGTACACACCCAAGAATGTGATAACTAGCAGTATATACAAGGAATGAGGGTGGGAGTTACTTTAAGTTTGTGGGAAACTGCCTGAGTTCTTGCTGACCATTGGCTTAAGCTATGAGGTGTGTTATCCTACTTTTAATACCTAGGCAGCAACTTTTGCTGAGTCATTCCTGTTACAAATGTTAAGACATTATAAGTAAATTAAATGGGAAATAATTCATTTTATACTTCATAGTCTGAGTAGATTTTTCTAAAAGAAAAAAATCTGCCTTATATTCAATTTGCTAGCAAGTTTAGTTTCCTATATGGAGCCTATAGTAGACTTGAGATCTGGCCATGCATGTCAAATCCTCCATTTGTGACATAGCTGTGGACTTTAGTAGATCCACCTTATGGCCTAGTGCTTTTAGGTACAATGCTTAAAAGCAAAAGTTTATTTCTGTAAATAAAAAAATATTCAATACTTGTAGTATCATTAAAAAATAAAAAAATAGTCACCAAAAAAACCTAAAATGACCCACTAATAAGTAAATCACTATTGATTTTTTGGCATATTCCTTTAATTAAAAAAATCTAATGCATAAAATGAATTCATAATAATGCTATATATGATGCTTTATAGCCTACTTACTTCATTTTCCACTATCCTGTGTGTATTCTTTAAAAATAATTTTAGTAACTCTACTGTATACCATCGTGAATGATTACATAATTGATTTGACTTTTAAGAGCTTATTGTCTTATTTAGATTGTTTTCTTAAATACAACATTGAACAGGAGTCTATAAACTTTCTTTAATTCCTTTATTTGATGTAAAAATACCTAGATATTATTTTTGTTTTTTTCAAGGCTGGTACCTCAGTAGTTCTTACTTTAATTTATTCTTGTCTGCCACATCTCAGAGTTCTTTAGGTCTCATTAATTTTATCTGGAATATGTTCCTTCATCTCTATTCTCACTGTTTTTATAGTAGTTCAGGCCTTCATCATCTAACTTGAATTACTGCAATATCTGCTACATAACTGGTCTTCCCACCTTTGGCCTTTTTATTTTTCAAAATATTACTCATCCTGTAGTTAAAAATTACCTTTGTAAACCATGGATATAGTCATATAGTCCTTGGCTTTACAGTCTTTGATTTTTTTTTTTATTGTCTTCAATATTATATTGAAGCCTTAGCTGGTTTTTAAAGACATTCATATTTTGGTCCTGTCTAACCCTTTTAACCTATTATTCTCTGCTCTACACATTCCATATTTCCTAGGCAGTCTTCCCTGAACATACCAAGGTGTTCTCAGAGACTTTTGTATAGTTCCTGTCCTTCCCATTACACAGAATACACTAACTCCTATCTCTGATGACTTCTGCTCAAATATTACCTATCCTGTTGATCTTTGTTATCCAATATAGTAATTGCTAGACATGTGTCTACTTAATTAAATTTATTAAAATAAATCTTAAAATTTGTCCATCATAAGCATATTTCAAGAACTCAGTAGCCACATATGGATAATGGCTATTGTATTGGATAACACAGATTAAAGAATATTTTCATTACAGTAGAAATTTCTGTTGGACAATGCTACAATAAAGCCTTTCATAAAAGAATTGAGTTTCTTCCTAGAGTTTCCATAATCCTTAATATTAGCCATTTTCAAACCCCTGAATTCCTTCTTGGTGGGTGAGGGACCAACCCTTGTTCTTTTCATCTTGAACACATAGTACATGTCATGTAGCTGAATTTTACTGTGTGTTTGTTGGCTGAATGAACAAATGAGTAAAAAATGATATGAATTTTGGGGAGTCACATGGAATAATGACAATGTTGGAGTCTTTCCAGTCTAAAGAAATGTGGATCCCCTTTAGTAGAGTGCATGATTATCAGTTTTACCTCATTAGTGACTAAAAAAGTCTTTGGCAAGTTGCTCTCTTTGGTTCTTCTGCAATTTAGATATTGGGGAGTTAGGTATGTTTGCCCTATAGAATTGAACTCAATGCCAACATTTACTGAGTCTGGGACAGACGCTGCCAACATTCCACGAAATATAAAGTATTTTTCTAGTAGATTCCACATGCTTGAGTTTATAGTCCATGATCCATGAAATATAAAGTATTTCTAGTAGACTCCACATGCTTGAGTTTATAGTCCATGAACTGAGAGAGCAAACATTTAGCATAGTAGAATATGCCTAGAATCTTCACCTCTTATTTTATTTCACTTTCATAATTTTTATGAGGTAGGGTACATTTTTTTTCTATTTTGGATAAGAAAACAGAAGTATAAGAAAGCTCAGTAGCTTTCATAAGATCATATATACCTGGGAAAGGATTCTTTTACATCTCACTGCCTCTTAAGTAACTTCATTTGAATTTTTTGTTCCATTTTGATGAACATGTGATAGTTGTACATACTTATGAAGTACAGTGTGAAATTTCAACACATGTGTACAACGTGTACTGATCAAATCAAGGTAATTAATATTTTCATCTTCTTAATGTTTCTTTATGTTTGGAGCCCTCAAACTCAACTTTCTAGCTCTTCATAAAATGTCTAAGTTATTGTGAACTATAAACACTTCACTGTGCTGTGGAACATCAGAACTTATGTTTTTTAAAAATATTTATTTAAAATAAAAAATATTTATTTTAAAAAATACTTATTTATTTTAGTTTTAGGTGGACACAGTATCTTCATTTTATTTTTATGTGGTGCTGAGTATCGAATCCAGTGCCTCACGCATGCTAGGTGAGCGCTCTACCACTGAGCCACAACCACAGCCCTATCTGCCTATGTTTTGATACCATTATCCAACATCCCTCTCTCTCTTCCCTTCCTGCTCTCCTAGTCACTATTTTACATTCAAATCAACTTTTTTTTTAAACTTTTACATATGAAAGAGAACATGTAATATTTGGCTTTCTGTGTCTGGCTTATTTAATTTAATATAAAGTCTTCCACTTCTATCTATTTTGCTGCAAATGACAGGATTTCATTCTTCTTTATGGATAATAGTCCAATATTTCATCACTATGTACATATACATATATATATATGTGTGTGTGTGTGTATGTGTATACACATATATGTATATATATACACATATGTGTATATATATGTATGTATGTATGTATGTATATATATATATATTTATCACTGTGTGTTAGTATATATATATATACTCAAACACATACACACCATCCATCCATGTACACCTAGGTTGATTCCCTATCTTGGTTTTTGTGAATAATGCTGCAGTAAACATAGGCATGCACATATCTCTTTGATATGCCAATATCATTTCCTTTGAATATGTACCTAGATATGGGATAACTGGATCATAGGGTAGATCTATTTTAGTTTTTTTGAGAGGCTTCCATATTGTTCTCTATAACAGCTGTAATAATTTACCTTTCCACTAACAGTGGAAAGGTAAGTGTAAATAGTATATGAGTTTCCTTTTATTTGTATTCTCACCAGCATTTGTTATTAGTTTTCCTTTTCATTAATGCCATTGTAATTAGGGTGAGATCATATCTTATTGTGGCTTTGATTTGCATTTCTCTGATGGCTAATGATATTTAGCACCTTTTTCTCATATTTGGTGGCCATTTGTGGCCATTTGTATTTCTTCTTTTGAGAAATGTTATCCATTTTTAAATTGCATTATTTGTTTTTTGTTGTTCAGGTTTTTTTTTAAGTTCCTTATATATTCTGGATAATAACCCTTTGTCAGGTGAATGGTTTGCATTCCATAGGTTGTATCTTTATTGATTGTTTTGTTTTCTGTGCAGCAGTATCTTCGTTTGTTATAATCCCATTTGTTACCCATGCTTCTGAGGTCTTACCCCTGATTCCTGTGTCCTAAAGTGTTTCCCATATGTTTTCTTCTAGTAGTTTCATAGTTTTAGGTCTTACATTAAGGTCTTTGGTCAATTTTGAATTGATTTTTGTATAGGGTGAAAGGAATGAGTCAATCTTTTACATATGGATATCCAGTTTTCCTAACACTATGTATTAAAGAGGGTGTACTTTCTTCCATGTAAGTTTGTGGCACCTTTATCATGCATCAGTTGGTTGTAGACACATGGGTTTATTTCTGGGATCTCTCCTCTGTTCCATTGGACTGTGTGTCTTTTTTTATGCCAGTATCAATGTTATTTGATTACTGTGGATCTGTAGCATGTCTTGAAATCAGGTATGGTGGTGCAACCAGCTTTATTCTTTTTGTTGAGGATTGCTTTGGCTTTTTGGGGTCTTTTATGTTTTCTTGATTTCTTGCTCAGCAGATTTGTTATTGGTGTATGTAAATGCTACTGATTTTTGTACATTGATTTTTTTTATCCTTTAACTTTACTGAATTTATCCATTCTCATAGCCCTCTGGTAGAGTGTTTAGGTTTTTCTATGTATAGAATCATATCATTTGCAAACAGAGTTAATTTGACTCCTTCCTATTTGTATGCCTTTTCTTTCTTTCACTTGCCTAAATGCTCAGGCTAAAACTTTCAGTTTTATATTATTCAATAAGAGTAGTGGGAGTAGACATGTAAGTCTTGTTCCAGGTCATAGAGGAAATGCTTCCAGCTTTCCCCCATTTAGTATGATATTGGTTGTGGATTTGTCCTGTAAATGTTTATTATGCTGATGTATGAGCCTTCTATAGCTAATTTTTTTTTGTTTTTTATCATGAGAGAATGCTGAATATTACTGAATTTTTTCTTTATCTATTGAGATGCTCATATAATTTTTATCTTACATTGTGTTGATGAGATACATTACATTTATTTATTTACATATGGTTGAATCCTTGCTTCTCTAGGGTAAATCCCATTTGATCACAATGAATAATCTTTTTGATGTGCTATTGAATTCAGTTTGCCAGCATTTTGTTAAGAATTTTTGTATGTTCAGCAGGGATATTGGTCTATAGTTTTCTTTGTTGTATTCTTGCCTGATTTTGATATCAGGGTACTTCGGCCTGGATTCCCCTCCTTTCAATTTTCTTGAGTAGTTTGAGAAAAATTAGTGTTAGTTCTTCCTTAAATTTTGATATAATGTATTAAGGAAGCCATCCAGTTTTGAGCTTTTCTTTGTTGGGAGTTTTCTTTATTTCTGACGGAATCTCATTGGTCATTATTGGTCTGTTTTGATTACTTTGTTCTCATGGTTCAATTTTGGTAGCTAATATTTGTCTAGAAATGTATCTGTTTCTTCTAGTTTTTCCAGTAGTTTATAGTAGTTCCTAATTATTTCTTATTGTTTCTGAAGTATTGATCGCAATGTCTCTTTTTTCACCTCTGATTTTATTTATTTTGGTTTTCTCTCTTTTTTTTCTTCACTAATCTAGCTAAAGTTTTGTTGATTTTGTTTACTTATTCAAATACTTTCTGGTCCTTGTTATTTCTTTCCTTCTACTAATTTTGCGTTTGGTTTGTTCTTGCTTTTCTGTGACTTTCAGATGCATTTAATAAATCAGATGCAGATTTGGAATCTTCTTTATTCTTTTTTGTGTAGATGCTTATTGCTATAAACTACCTTCCTCGTACTGTTTTAGCTGTAGCCAGTAAGTTGGGGATGTCGTGTTTTCATTTTCATTTGTTTCAAGAAATTTTGTAATATACATCTTGATTTCTTCAATGACCCATCATGACTCATTCAGTACTATATTGCTTAGTTTTCATGTATTTGTATCATTCCAAAGCTACCTAGCTTGTTTCCTTTCCTTTTCTTCTTTCTTTTTTTCTTTAAATGGATTGAACCCAGGGCACTTTACCACTGAGCTACATCCCCTGTCCTTTTTTTAGTTTTGGTTTTGGAACAAAATCTCACTAAATTGCTGAGGGTCTCCCTAAAGCGGTGAGAATAACCTTGAACTTGCAATTCTCTTCCCTCAGCCTCCCAGTTGCTAGGATTACAGGCCTGTGAAAGTTGTTAGTTTCTAACTTTATGCCATTGTGTCCAGAAAAGATATAGGGTATGATTTCAATTTCTTTGAATTTGTTGACACTTCCTTAATAGTCTAAATCAAGGTCTATTCTAGAGAATGTTCCATGTGCTGATGAAAAGAATATGTATTCTGCAGTGTTTGGATGAAATATTATGTAAATATCTGTTAGATCTGCTTGTTTAGAGTATAAATCAACTGTTTATCTGTTGATTTTTTTTTTTTTTGAGTCTGGATTATCTGTACATTGATGAAGGTGGAGTGTTGTAGTTTCCCACTATTGTTGTTGTATTGGAAATTCTCTTTCTTTAGATCTAATAATGTGTTGTGTTTTTTTAAAGTAAAGTTGAACGCTCTAACATTAAATGTATGTACTTTTACAATCATGATATCTTGTCGGATCTATCTCTTGATCATTGCTCTTAAGTGTCTCTTTTTTATATCCTTTGTCTTAAGGTCTATTTTGTCTGATATGAGTATGGTTACTCCTACTTGCTTTCAGTTTCCATTTGTGTAGAATATCTTTTTCTGTCCTTTCACTTTCTTTGTTGGTGAAATGAGTTTCCTATAGGCCACATCCTGTTTAATCTTATTATTAAATAAGATTATTTATTCAGCTATTCTGTATCTTTTACTTGGAAAAACATAGCTTATTTACATAAAATATTATAATTCATAGTAAATCCTTGCTTATATCATTTTGTTAACTTTTTCTGTTTGTTTTAAATAGGCTTGTTCTTTTCTTTTTCTCTTATTTATCTTTGTTGATTTGCTGGTTTACTGTATTGATAAGGCTTCTGTTTCCCTTCTTATATATTGAGTTGTTCATTTCCAAGATTTCTGTTTGTTTCTTTTTCATGATCTCTATCTCTTTGCTGTATTTCTCATTCTTATCATGAATTGTCTTCCTAATTTTATCTTTTTGTATTTTCTTTAACCTTTATCAGGTTTTTTGTCAACATCCTTTTCTTTTGGATCTGTTTCTAAAGAGTTATTGAGTTCCTTTGAAGACATTGTGCTACCTTGTTTTTTCATACTTCTTGTGTCCCTACGTTAAGATTTATGCATCTGGTGGATCAGTTGTCTCTATCACTTTCATAAGTTGACTTTCATAGTAAATTATTTTCTCTTGAAAATTTGTTTTATGATGTCAGTTTGATAATCTATATTGGCTTTGATTCCAGCTGGGTTCCATGGTGTAGTTTCCTTTTATTTTTCAGCCTTAATTGATTGCTTTAGGCATGGTATATGTGGTCAAATGGTCAGTGAGCCCTTTTGTCTCTGGAGACCACTTAGAGGAGAGGGTACTCCATTGCCCCATGTGTGTGTGGTACACATAGCAATGAGATACCTACTATTTTAGTTAGCTTTTTGTTGCTGTGACCAAAATAAGCAACAGGAACAACTTAAGAAGAGGAAAAGTTTATTTGGGGATCATGGTTTCAGAGGTCTCAGTCCATACACAGCTAACTCCATTGCTCTGGACCCAAAGTGAGGCAGCACATCATGGGTGAAAGGTGTTGCAGAGGGAAGCTGTTCCCCTCATGTCAGCAAAGAAGCAGAGAAAGAGGGGGTGAAGAGTTCATAGGAAAGATGTACCCTTTCAGTACACACCCAGTGACCCATCTGCTGTAGCTACACCCCACCTGCTTATGCTTATCACCTAGTCAGTCCATTCAAACTAAGATGTAATAATTTTACCTTTTAGTATTTCTGCATTAACAGTTTTTGGGGGGCACCTTATATCCAAATCATAATACCTACAGAGTAGTCAGTCTGCATTGGGAATGGTGGAATATGGTGGATATTTATTCAGTAGCAGTGGCAGCACAAGGCATGGTTTGCTTGTGCTTGAACCAAGCAGTGCTGCAGGGCAGGCCAGTGCTGATGGAATGTGTGTTGTCAGGCCTAACAGTGGCATAGCCTGCAGGGTAAATCTACCTCCCATATGACAACTCTACTACAGCACCATCTGTTTTGATGTTGGGTTCTCTTATTTACCCTTCTCTTACAAAGGGGAGTCTCCTGGCCAAGGAGCTAGGGTTGTAGTTGTCAGGTGTGTTTTATTCTACTCTATGTTGTCATCCCAGGTCTCCACATCTTACAGGGTTTCTACCTCTTCCTTGCTGGGTTTGACAGTTGTTGCTTGGCCACTTTCCTTAAAATGCAACAGTTTGTTTGTTATTCTAGTTGTTTGTGGAGGAGAGGCCACTGCTGGACAACTGTATTTGACCACCTTGCCAGTTGATTGACCATTTATTTAGTATCTACGATGTGCTAAATACCATGATAGGGGCTCTAGAAATAAAAATCCTATTCTCATAAATCATATGTTTTATGGGAGAGACAGAAACAGATAATTAAAATAATAGTGATCAATGTTATGGAAGAAAAAGCATAAGATATGAGAATGATGAGGGAAGACTTCTCTGAGTAGGTGAGAATTAACTAGAGACTTGGTTGAAGGAAAGGGAGTGAGCCATCAAAGTATTTGTCAGAGCATTAATATGGAGGGACCAAGTGCAGTGGTCCCAAGTGAGCAAGGAAGCCAAGGACTAGATCATGTAGAATTGTATAGGCTTTGGGTTTTATTTTAAGTGTGGTGAAGCCATTGGGGTTTTTTGAGCAATGGAGTGACATGGTCAGATTTTATTTTTGGAAGAATTACTTTGGTGGATTGTGTAGAGGGAATGAATTAAATGCAGGAAAGGATGAGGAAAACAGAAGTAGGATGATGCCAACTCAAAGCCTGTTCTGATTTCAACAAGTCTATGGGATAGATTCTATTTTTTCCTCCATTTTTAAGTTAGAATACAGAGACAGAGAGAGGTTAAAAGGCCTGTCCAGTGCTACAAATACAGTCTGCTATATTAATTCCTGTTCTAACAGTGCCTGACTACCATGAATGAATTTAAGAATTTTTGGCATTGTATATTATTACAGTATATCTAATTAGTATATAAATTTCAAGTGGATATTGTCTTAAATTATTTCCTTAATAGAAAAGCAAATTTGTTAAAATATTTGCTATGTAGAATT
This sequence comes from Marmota monax, assembly GCF_021218885.2. Classification (NCBI taxonomy): domain Eukaryota; kingdom Metazoa; phylum Chordata; class Mammalia; order Rodentia; family Sciuridae; genus Marmota; species Marmota monax. The sequence goes on along the minus strand of NW_026694968.1, from coordinate 2,511,702 downwards.
TATTAACCAGAATTCACTATAACTATACAGAATAGGTCGGAAAAGAACATATATTCTTGGTATTCGAAAGTGGCATTCGATGTGAGAATATATGTATATATTTTTTTACTAGCATAAGATTCTTCTTTATGTGAGCATGAACTACTTTGAGGTTGCCTTCATTGTAAAATAGAAATAATGTAATCTGAATAACTGAATTAAAATATGAAAGTCAGCATATTTTATTTAGGCAACATGGGCTTAGGTAAAGGATGGGATCTTGGGAAAATTCTGTTAATTTTTCTGAGCCTATTATTTTTAGAGCTAAACTAAAGACACTTCAGTTTACTTCACAGGATTGTTATGGTTATCCAATGTGATAATGCATCTAAAGTTTGCAGCATATTTCTTTGTACATAGGAATTACTAAATGTTATATTCTTTCTTACAAAAAGCAATATTATAGGTTTGAGATGGATCATTGAAGAAAAATTACATAGAAAATACTGATTAATAGCCTAAATTATTGTAGAACCGTAGTGTTTTTTACTCATTTCCTTCTATTCTTAAGTATCATGTCTTATAAAAAGCTGTCTGAAGCACTGGTAGAATTGTATTAGCCTTTAGAAGACAAAATTTAGAGATGTATGATAGTTGTCTTTAAATGTGTAAAGGACTGTCATGTGGAACAGAGATTTTGTTCTTTATGATTCAAGAGAGCAGAACTATGATTCAAGGGTGAAAACTATGGAGAAGGTTATTTTGGCTCATTAAAATAAAGACATTTCCAAAAATAGAATGAATGCTATATCAGTATAACAGCTTATTCATAGATACATCAATTTTTCAGACTGTGTCAGGCACTGAGGGTTTTTGATTCAGTTGAAAATTTGTTCAGCCTCTGAGTTTCACTAACACCCAAGCTACATGAAAGCAGAGATTTTGTCTGTCTGTGGGGCTACAATATCTCAATGCATAACTTAATGCCCTATATCTGTTGAATGAATGAATGATTCAATTGTTCTTGAAAGTCAATATACATACTTCCCTCCTCTTTGCCTTAAGTTCAGTACTGATTTTGTTTGGTGGTTTGAGTGTTTACTTGGGATAAAGATAGGAGAAACTATGTGGAGTTACTATTTAATAAGTAAACAAAGGAGTTAGTGCAGTGTTACTTAACAGTGGCACTAGGAATATTATGGGATGATGATGCTTTGTTTTGGGGGATCTGTTCTATACAGAGTTGGATTTTTAGCAGCATCTCTGCCTTCTATATACTCATCAAATACCAGTAACCCCCCACTCCCACACATACATACCAGTTATGGCATTAAAAAATGTCTCCAGACATTGCAAATGTACCTTTGTGGGCAAATTGCTCCTTGTTGAAACCACTAAATTATGAATAATCACTAGACCACATACTCATGCAAAAAGACAAATCCAATATTTTCATTAGATAAGATTAGAGACAATAGTGTTATTTGATAAAGCTCATTGTAAATTATTTAATAAAACTCTGCATTGATATAATTTATATGTTGAGACATACATGTTACTTTAGGAAAATTGTTTTTGTATTCCTTCTTTTTAAATATGATGAATTCAAGTTCATCATTTAGCTTTAACAGCTTAGTAAATGAGCACTTACCAGTTTTCTTTCAGGGTGGTAGAATTGATTTAGGTCATATTTTTAGCCCCTGCTTGCTTTGCAAATCATTATATTTCAATAGAGATGTGAAGAGTTCACAAGCAGGGCTTGGTAGAAATAGTATTCTATAACTATCAAAGACAGAAGAAAGCAGGAGTAATAGCAGAAGGAGTAGAAGCAGAGTACGCTGTAAGCAGTAAGCTGACCAAGGATTCCAGAAGCAGAAGAACTAAGCTTTTTAAAAATTATGTATTTTTAAAGTTTCATATTTTTCATCTCAGTCTAGAGGTTTGATCATCTCATGATGAATATGGCTTCATAAGTAATTATGGTGTACACTAGTCTCACTGGAAATCAATCATTTTTAGGCTGCACTAAGTTTGTACTTGTTGACTTCTCTCCCTGGTATTTATGTTGATATTTCCTGTTGTTTAAATCTAAATGACAAGCTTTAATAAATCCCTGCTTGCATTATATTTTAACTCAGTATATTTTATTGTCACATTATACTTTCTTTACAATGTATTATATTGAACTATTCATGATCCTGATTTAATTATAGACTAGGCATTCTTACATTTTAATATACAGAACTTGCGTGCATACTGTGATGAAGTCATTTCTAAAATATAGTGGCCTTATCAGACATTATTTTAAAGAAGCATCTGTCAACATTTCTATTATAAACTCTAATTTATTTTTAAGGAGTTTTTGACTTGCTATTTCTAAATTGCTTTGAGTCAAAACCTAGTATAGAAGTTGTCAGCTGAAATCCGAGTTTTGTTATATTATAGAAGGAAAAAATTGAAGCTCATGTTTTCAACTACTTTGTGTTAAAGCATTTAAAACACTTTATTTTTAGTGGATTCAGGTGCTTTTAACTTGATATTTATTTCCTATAAACTCAAGTAAGGAAATAGAAACTGTCAGCCACTTAAATGGACTTTTTTCTTCTTCTGTGTTGTGCTATAACATTTTTGATGGACTTATATGAAAGTATTTACTGAGTATAGATGCATTAGGTATGTTGTTTGAATCACCTTATAACCCGAAAGTGTCTGTATAAAGCCTGTGGGTAACTAGATCTAGGTTTACTGCAAACATAGAAACTTGAAAAAATATCAGCTATAATGAGATTCTGGAGACAGCTCTGTGGTTGAGGAAGTCATTAGTAGTCAAATGATCAATAGTTGTCATTCTTATTCCCTTTGTCCTTTCTTGAGTGGCATTACTTTGTAGTCTCTAACCTAGCTGATTGCTGCTCTTCCCCTTTGTGATATGTTGCTATTAAAGTAAGTGCTTCTGTGATTATTTTAAAATTGTTTTTAAACCACTTGAAAACCATAGTTATTATTTATTATTATCTAAATTTGAACATGAGATTTTGGGATCCTGTTATGAGAGTGAACCTTTGTAGAAAGTAAACATTGTTACTGTAGAATTTCATACAAAATTAAAAGCATTAAGAAGCTAAAGTATCAGAAATTCAATGAGTTTCTTCACTTATTATTATTCAACAATTGAGGAGCAAAAAAGGCACACCTTACCCTCTTGTGTCATGCAGTAAGGATTTACATGATGATATGCAAGCAAACATAGAATAAAGAGTACTTATTTATTTTGATCAAGTATAAAAATATTCCAAAGGATTACCCTTTTAGAAATGATCCACAATACAGATTAGAAAAACATTGTCATGGGAAGGGAGTGAGCCACCCCCTGCCCTGCGCCGCCCTGCCGGCAGATCTCACCTAGTCGAAATATTCTATCTCTGAGAGTGTTAGAGGACCCATATACAGCTGCTCTCCACAGAAATCACCAGCGCGGGACTCCGGGGCCTCAGCCTTGGAGTAGAACACCCGGTGTAGGAGCAGGATCCAAAGCCCGAAGTTCTAGCCCTTGCAAGACTCAGTGAGCACCTTAGCAGAATCACCTATTAACACATCTACAGATTGCCAAGACTCCCCTTCACTCCCACGCAAGTCACTCAGCTGCTACCTACCTGCAGCACAATGTAGATGCCCAGCTCCCCTCACCTCATCAGGCTTCCCCCTACCTCAGTAGACATCCCAGCACTAAAAGCATCCCGCCACCATCTTGGCTCAACATTCTCGCCATATTAGGTGGGGGCAGTTCCCAGATTGGATTTCCAGCAGCCAGGTACCAGGTTTCCAACCTTCCCCAACCCCCCAGTGGTGGTAATCCAACACAGTAGCTGCCCAACACAGGTGTTCATTGGGGCCAGGGAGCTGCCCATGGGAGCCCCTGTGAGAGTTTCTAGATTGGGAACTGCTACGGGAGAGGGAGATAGGGCTATAGTTTGGAGCCTAACAGAGAGAGACTAGGAACTGGGAAATCTCCAGACAAGAGAGGAGATTTATATATATATATATATATATATATATATATATATATATATATATATATATATATATATATATATCCTATATATATGATATATATATAGGATATATATATCCTCACATCCTACCATCCTAGAACCGGACACTCAAGTCATATAAGCAGTCCCAAAAAGAGACATGTGAGGTGCAGTCTTTCTGCAGGGACTGGCGGGTGCCATTTCCCACATCCAGGCACCCTGCACCAGGACCAATCTTCCCACCCTGGTTACCTCCACCATCCGGAGGGCAGAGACACAAGCTTACAACAGACGACCCCACCTATTGGATAAGAAGAGAAGCAGGAAAGATACGGACCTCTAAAGCTAGTTACAAACTTGGTGTCTTCCTTTGAGTTTTTTGTTTGTTTGTTTGTTTGTTTTTTCTCATCTACCCCTCTATCCTCCAGCCCTCACATCCCCAAAATATGTGAAACCAAGAACTTTGCATGAAATAGGGACTCTTAGGACTGAGTCATCTGAATAGAGGTGTTGTATATGCCCTTTTTTCTTTTCCTTTTTATTCTTTCATTTTTCTTTCTCCCTCCAAATTTTAATGTTTTAACATCTGTATTTTTCTAAATACATATGTGTGTTTGTTTTATGTACTCTAATGTAATCCCACATACTTGCCTACCTGAAATTACTTCCTGTCTATTCTCTTGCTACTAACCCTCTTCATTAGATTTCTCCTTCACACTTCCTAAGATATATTAACTCTATATCCTCACATCCTACCTCCTCAGCATATTGTCCTATGCCTCACCCTCAGTTTATTATCCACCATCAGAAACTGTAAACCTTTTTACAAAACTAATGATTATATTTTAGATAATAATTGAATCCAACATTTCTGTACATTGAGACTAAACTGTAAACAAATTGTTCATAGGTGGTATATTGTTGATATTGGGATCTGTTAACATTGTTTTTCTTCACAAAGGAGAGGTCTTGGAATCCTACAAAAGCACTACAAACCTATAGGGTAACAATAACAACAGTAGTAACAATCTAGACCCACAGAGCTGGAAAGGAAGATACCCAAGCAACATGAGATGACAAGGCAAGAAAGTGCCCCAAACAAATGAAGACACCACTGCATTAGAATCATTGGCAGCCACAGCAGAAGAAATCACAGAGAAGGAGTTTAGGATGTACATGGTTAAAATGTTCAGTGAGCTCAAGGAAGATATAAGAGAGCAAATACAGGCAGTGAAATATCACTTTGACAAGAATCTACATAAACAAATACAGGAAGCAAAAGATCACCTCAACAGGGAGATAGAGGTTCTAAAAAAAAAAACCAAACAGAAATCCTTGAAATGAAAGAAATAATAAATCAAATTAAAAGCTCAAATGAAAGCATCACCAACAGAGTAGACCACTTGGAAGATAGGACATCAATGAAGACAAAATATATAATCTTGAAAAGAACATAGATCACACAGTGATAATGGTAAGAATCCACGAGCAGAACATTCAAGAATTATGGGATAGCATAAAAAGAACAAAATTAAGAGTTACTGGGATAGAGGAAGGCATAGAGGTCCAAACCAAAGAAATGAACAATCTATTTAATGAAATAATATCAGAAAGCTTTCCAAACATGAAAAATGAATTGGAAATCCAAATTCAAGAAGCCTACAGGACGCCGAATGTACAAAATCACAACAGATCTACACCGAGGCACATTATAATGAAAATGCCCAACATACAGAATAAGGAGAGAATTTTAAAAGCCACAAAAGAAAGGAATCAGATTACATATAGGGGAAAACCAATTAGGATAACAGCAAATTTTTCAACATAGACCCTGAAAGCTAGAAGATCCTGGAACAACATATACAAGCTCTGAAAGAAAATGGATGCCAACCAAGAATCTTCTATTCAGCAAAATTAAGCTTCAGATTTGAAGACGAAATAAAAACCTTCTATGATAAAGAAAAGTTAAAATAATTTATAGCTAGAAAACCGACACTACAAAACATCCTTGGAAAAATATTCCATGAAGAGGAAACAAGAAACAACAATGAAAATCAGCAGAGGGAGGTAGTACCCCCTAAAGGAAAAACTAATCAAAGAAGAAAATCAAGTCAAATTAAATAACAAAAATAAACAAATATGGCTGGGAATACAAACCATGTCTCAATAGTAACACTGAATGTTAATGGCTTAAACTCACCAATAAAAGACATAGGTTAGCAGATTGGATTTAAAAAAAAGACCCAACAATATGTTGCCTCCAGGAGACTCATCTGATAGGAAAAGACATACACAGACTGAAGGTGAAAGATTTTGACAAATCATACCACTCACGTGGACTGCGAAGCAAGCAGGGATTCCCATCCTCATATCAAATAAAGTAGACTTCAAGCCAGAGTTAATCAAAAGGGGTTAAGATTGACATTACATACTGCTCAAGGGAAGCATACACCAACAAGACATAACAGTCATAAACATATATGCCCCAAACAATGGTGCAGCTTTGTTCATTAAACAAATTATTCTCAAGTTCAAGAATCAAATTGATCATAAAACAATAATCTTGGGTAACTTTAACACACCTCTCTCGTCACTGGATAAATCTTTGAAACAAAAGTTGAATAAAGAAACTATAGAACTCAATAATACAATCAATACCTTAGACTTAACTGACATATATAGAATATTTCAACCTGCATCAAGTGGATACACTTTCTTCTCAGCAGCACATTAATCCTTCTCTAAAATACACCATATACTATGTCACAAAGCAACTCTTAGCAAATACAAAATAGTAGAGACACTACCATGCATTTTATCAGATTATGATGGAATGAAATTGGAAATTAATAATAAAATAAAAAATAAAAATTACTCCAGCACCTGGAGACTAAACAATATGCTACTGAAAGAACAATGGGTTGCAGAAGACATCAAAGAGGAGGTTAAAAAATTCTTACAGGTAAATGAGAATATAAACACAACATATCGAAATCTCTGGGACACTATGAAAGCAGTTCTAAGAGGAAAGTTCATTGCATGGAGTTTATTCCTTAAAAGAAGAAAAAGTCAACAAATAAATGACCTCACTTTATATCAAAGCCCTAGATAAAAAGGAACATATCAACGGCAAAAGCAGGAGAGGGCAAGAAAAAATTAAAATTAGAGCTGAAATCAATGAAATTGAAACAAAAGAAGCAATTGAAAAAATTGACAAAACAAAAAGTTGGTTCTTTTAAAAAATAAATAAAATTGGCAGACCCTTAGCTACGCTAATGAAGAGGAGAGAGAGAACTCGAATTACCAGCATACGTGATGAAAAAGGTAATATCACAATAGACACTACAGAAATACAGAGGATAATTAGAAATTGTTTTGAAAACTAATCAAAATATTATCAAAATGACCATACTATCAAAAACACTATACAGATTTGGAATATTGAAGGCATCGACAAATTTCTTAAGTCATATGACTTGCCCAGATTGAATCAAGAAGATATACACAATTTAAACAGACCAATATCAAGTGAAGAAATTGAAGACACCAACAGAAGCCTACCATCCAAGAAAAGCCTAGGACCGGATGGTTACACAGCTGAGTTCTACAAGACCTTTAAAGAAGAACTAATACCAGTATTCTTCAATTTATTTCAAGAAATAGAAAAAGAGGCAGCACTTACAAACTCATTCTATGAGGCCAATATTACCCTGATTTCAAAACCAGGCAAAGACACATCTAAGAAAGAAAACTTTAGACCGATATCTCAATGAACATAGATGCAAAAATTCTCAATAAAATTCTGGCAAATTGAATACAAAAACATCAAAAGATTGTACATCATGATCAAGTGGGATTCATCCCAGGTATGCAAGGTTGGTTCAACATAAGGAAATCAACAAACATAATTCACATCAGTAGACTCAAAGTTAACATTCATATGATCATCTCAGTAGATGCAGAAAAAGCATTTGACAAAATACAGCACCCCTTCATGTTCAAAACTAGAAAAACTAGGAATAACAGGAACATATATCAACATCGTAAAGGCTACCTACACTAAGCCCCAGGCCAACGTCATTCTAAATGGAGAAAAATTGAAGGCATTACCTCTAAAAACTGGAACAAGACAGGGATGCCTCTTTCACCACTTCTATTTAACATAGTCCTTGAAACACTGGCCAGAGCAATTAGGCAGACGAAAGAAATTAAAGGGATACGTATAGGAAAATAAGAACTTAAATTAGCACTATTTGCTGATGATATGATTCTATACATAGAAAACCCAAAAAGCTCCACCAGAAAACTTCTAGAACTAGTATATGAATTCAGCTAAGTAGCAGGTAATAAAATCAATGCCCATAAATCAAAGGCATTTCTATATATCAGTGACAAATCCTTTGAGAGGGAAATGAGGAAAACTACTCCATTTACAATAGCCTCAAAAACAAAAACAAACAAACAAAAAAACACTTGGGAATCAACTTAATGAAAGGGGTGAAAGATCTATACAATGAAAACTACAGAACCCTAAAGAAAGAAATCAAAGAAGACCTTAGAAGATGGAAAGATCTACCTTGCTCTTGGATAGGCAGAATTAATATTATCAAAATGACCATACTATCAAAAGCACTATACACATTTAATGCAATTCCGATCAAAATCCCAATGGCATTCATTACTCATAGAAATGGAAAAAGCAATCATGAAATTCATCTGAAAAAATAAGAGACCCCAAATAGCTAAAGCAATCCTTAGCAGAAAGAGTGAAGCAGTTGGCATCACAATACCAGACCTTAGACTGTACTACAGAGCAATAGTAATAGAAATCAGCATGGTATTGGCACCAAAACAGACTGGTAGACCAATGGTACAGAATAGAGGACACAGAGACTAAACCACAAAATTACAACTATCTTATATTAGACAAAGGCGCCAAAAATATGCATTGGAGAAAAGATAGCCTTTTCAACAAATGGTGCTGGGAAAACTGGAAATCCATATGCAACAAAATGAAATTAAACCCCTATCTCTCACTATGCAAAAAACTCAACTCAAAGTGGTTCAAGGAACTAGGAATTAAACCAGAGACTCTGCGTCTAATAGAAGAAAAAGTCGGCCCTAATCTTTATCATGTGGGATTAGGCCCCAACTTCCTTAATCAGACTCCTATAGCACAAGAATTAAAACCAAGAATCAATAAATGGGATGGACTCAAACTAAAAAGCTTCTTCTCAGCAAAAGAAACAATCTGTGAGGTGAATAGAAAGCCTACATCTTGGGAGAAAATTTTTACCCCTCACACTTCAGATATAGCACTAATCTCTAGAGTATATAAAGAATTCAAAAAGCTAAACAACAAAAAACCACAAATAACTCAATCAATAAATGAACCAAGGACATGAGCAGACACTTCTCAGATGAGGATATTCAATCAACAAATATATGAAAAAATGTTCATCATCTCTAGCAATTAGAGAAATGCAAATCAAAACTACTCTAAGATACCATTTCACTCTAGTCAGAATGGCAGCTATTATGAAGACAAACAACAATAAATGTTGGCGAGGATATGGGGAAAAAGGCACACTCATACTTGCTGGTGGGGCTGCAAATTGGTGCAGCTAATATGGAAAGCAATATGGAGATCTCTTGGAAAACTTGGAATGAAACCATCATTTGACCTAGCTATCCCATTCCTCGGTCTATACCCAAAGGACTTAAAAACAGTATTCTACAGGGACACAGCCACATCAATGTTTATAGCAGCACAATTCACAACAGCTAAACTGTGGAACCAACCTAGATGCCCTTCAGTAGATGAATGGATTAAAAAATGTGGCATATATACATAATGAAATATTACTCAGCAATAAAAGAGAGTAAAATCATGGCATTTGCAGGTAAATGGCTGGAATTAGAGAAGATAATACTAAGTGAAGTTAGCCAATCCCAAAAAACAAATGTTGAATGTTTTCTCTGATATAAGATGACTGACTCATAGTGGGGTAGGGAGAGAAGGAGCATGGGAGTAATAGATGAACTCTAGATAGGGCAGAGGGGTGGGAGGGAAAGGTAGTGGGCAGGGGGTTAGCAATGATGGTGCAATGTGATGGACATTATTATCCAAAGTACATGTATGAAGACATGAATTGGTGTGAACATACTTTATATACAAACAGAGATATGAAAAATTATATTCTATATCTGTAATAAGAATTGTGATGCATTCTGATGTCATGTATTTAAAAAATAAAAGCAATTAAAAAAAAGAAATGATCTACAATACAGAAACATTTAAATATACAAGTTTTCTGTGTTTATTGGGATGTAAATATTAAAACATATTACTTTGGTTATACCTAAACTTTTGTTATTTCCACATATATGGATTTATTTTTTTACTTTTCTGTGTATTTTAATTTGTAGTTAATTGTTTGTTTGGAATTTGATTTTTTGTGTATTTTTTTCATTTTTGGTTACCCTAACAGTAGGAACAGTACAAAATGGGAAGTTCAAAGAAGGACAGTTTTTTTAGTTTATTATTGTTTATTCTAATAGTTTTTCAGTAGACTTCCTAGGCAAATGGTCTTGTCTTTTGCAGTGTATGCCTCTTAATTGTTTTACTTTTCTTGTTGTGCTTGTCTGGCATCATCAGTTGAATTTTGACTAGCAACAGTGATCCCTGCCTCTTATATAATATTGATGGCAGTGCTTCTCCTCTTTCACTATAAAGTATGATATTTACAGTAGGTTTATAGAAGGTCCTTTTAGCAAGTTAAGTATATTTCCTTTTGCTGTCAGTTTATAAACATTTAATTATTTAGAAAAAATAAGATTCTGCTTATAGAATGGCAGGCTAGGTAATTTGGACCAAGAATTCTCCTACGGACAACTAAAGAAATTGTATAAAATATGAAAAACAGATTCTTAACCAGCATCTGGGAGAAATTGAGACCCCATTGTAATAAGCCTATTCTTTCAAATCTACTTTTTTTTTTCTTTTTTTGATGGTGGTTCTAAGGATTCAAACCAGGGTCTTATACTTGCTAGGCAAGTGCTCTACCACAGAGCTACATTCACAACCCCACTTTTGTTTTAAGCATGGTTGTTGATCATAGCTTACTAGCTTCGAAAATGAGTCCTACATGTTCCTCACAGGACTGAAGGGTATATGTCAAAATACGGATTCTGCCAAGGGTGGGGAGTGAGAAACCACAAAAAGCTGAACTCTCAGAGTAAGAGTGACCTATGTTTACTCAGTCCTTCCAAGAACTTGTAGCCCAACTTTTCATCATGTGCTGGATCAGGGAACCTTAAGTTTAAAATTTGGATTAAGATGTTCTTGGATTGTTTACTTTACCAAACCCTGGCAGAAATAAACAAAAGTTCTCTATGGAAGAGGATCATCATCTAATATATCAGTTTATTTTTTCAAATAATTTTTTTTCAAGTATCTTGTCCAGAATACTGGCAAAGATACCAAGGCACAGAAAGACCAAACAAAACAAAGCATACTTTGAATAATCATTAGTGGATATAACAGGCAGTAGAAATAGACTCAATGAAGATGAAATATTGGCATTTTTAGACATAGACTATAAAACAACTTACTATGTTCAAAGAAATAAAGTCAAGAATAAGGAAGGGGAGAAAATATAGGGTAGAAAGCATAGTAGAATGGATCATACACTATTACCCTGTGAATATGTATGATTACACAACTGGTGTGATTCTACATTATGTACAACCAGAAGAATTAGAAATTATACTTCATTTATGAATGATGTCTCAAAATGCATCCCTCTGTCATGTATAACTAATTAGAACAAATTAAAAAATTCAGTAAGGAACTGGAAACTAGAAAAAATTACCTAACAGAGTTAAAAAAGATTCCAATAATTTTAAAAGCTGAAATATATACCATTTAAAGTTTAGTTATTAGGTTGGGTGTGGTGGTGCACATCTGTAATCCCAGTGGCTCAGGAGGCTGAGGCAGGAAGATCTCAAGTTCAAAGCCAGCCTCAGCAACAGTGAGGCACTAAGCAACTTAGTGAGACCCTGTCTCTGTCTCTAAATAAAATACAAAATAAGACTGGGGATGAGGCTCAGTGGTTGAGTGCTCCTGAGTTTAATCCCTGGTACACCCCCCCCCCAAAAAAAAAAGGTTAGTTATTAGATTTTATATCAGATTAGATGCAAATGTAAAGAGAATTAGTGAACATTGAGGTTGATTAGAATAAATCATCTTCAATGCAATGAAGTGGGAAATTCAACAAAGGACAGAGATATAGATATTCAGTGCAGAGAATCAGAAAGCCCAGAGAGCCAATGTGAGTTCCAAATTCCATACTTCGCTTATGTAATACATTTGACTAAGGCAGTACATTTTTGTGCCCCTGGATTTCATCATCTCTTCTGAAATGGGTACTGTTGTGATAATGCAAATTTACTTAGCTCTGTCCTAACATTGCTTAAGTTTTTGTTGTAACTTCACCCTTCTTTCATTCAGGAAAACATTGAAGTATCTAATATTTCTTAGACCCTCAGGTAGGTGCCCAGAATGAATACAAGGAACAGTTTTCTTATGAGAAACTCTATGCTGTCAACTGTCAGCTGTCGGTACCTGGAGAGCTAAGAGGCTGAATTCTTGGAAATGCCTAGTATTCTGAAAACCCAGAGTTAAATTTTAACAACAATCTATTTTTGTCAATTACATTCAGAAATACTACTAACTCCTTTTGTAACCTTCCTCAGAAGAGAACATCACCAGAAGATACTCTTGAGTATTATTCTCAAAACTTGATCAAATATGTAATATAAGCTAAGGACAGAATTTGGATTTCATGTTGGCTCTCCAGATTTCCAGTTCTTTTCTTGAGAAAGTAAGCTGGAAGACCTAAGTTCTAGCTATGCTACCACTTATACCAACCTCACTGTTCTTTCTTTAACTTTGCAGTTTTGAAAGTAGTTAGACTAGACTCTGGACCAGTTACTTTTCCTACAATTCAGACTCTGGGCAAGTCATTTATTTTACATTTCTAGGGCATATTCTTTTAAAACACTACTGATTCAGTGCACCATTTTAAAAAATTAGAATTACATTAGTTTTCTAGTTTTGTGCATTCACAGTCTCCAAAGTGGAAGGATTCTTTAAAAATATCTGGGCCAGCTGGGCACAGTGATGAATTCCTGTAATTCCAGGGGTGGCGAAGGAGATGAGGGGGGGCAGGGGCTGGCGCTGAGACAAGGGAATCGTGAGTTCAAAGCCAATAGCAGCAAATTATCGAGGCCTTAAGCACGACCCTGCCTCTAAAGAAAATGCAAAAAACTGCTGGGGATGTGGCTCATTGGTTAAGTGCCCCTGGGTTCAATCCCCAGTACCAAAAGAAATACAAAATAAAAAATTTTAAAAATGTGTCTGGACCTAATTACTTTCAAGTTTTCAGCTGGTTTTTGATTATTTTTCAATTTTGTGAGTGTGTGTTATGTGTGTTTTTTAAAATTTATTTGTTCTTTCTAGATATACATGACAGTAAAGTATATTTTAACATATTATGCATACATAGAATAAGTATAACTTGTTTCAATTAGGATCCTTAACTCCATATCATGTATGCCTGTTTGGTGGTGGTGGGAATTGTTGTGATTCTGAATATCAAACCTAGGGGTGCTCTAACACTGAGTTACATTCACACTCCTTTTGATTTTTTATTTTGAGCCAGGGTCTTACTAAGTTGGTGAGGATGGTCTTGAATTTGTGTTCCTTTTGTCTCAGTCTCCTGAATAGCTGGTATTATAGGCATGTGCCACACACCCACCATCTTATATTTTTATTTAGGTTTTCTTTCTTATCTTGCATTAGTTAATTTCTGTTTTCTTAGGAAATGATCCATTTTACCTAGTTTGAAAATTTTATTGGTATGATAGTATATTTAGTATTCTGTTCTAATATAAAAATTACATTGCTGTTAAACTCCTTTCTTTTTTAAAACTCCTTTTTTTGGTTAAACTCCTTTATTTTCTGTTAAACTTTCTTTCTCATTTCTAGTTCTATTTTTTCTTTGTTAAAAAATAATTTTTAGTTATAGATGGACACAATACATTTATTTATTTGTTTGTTTGTTTGTTATGTGGTGCTGAGGATCTAACCCAGTGCCTTACATGTGCTAGGCAATTGCTCTACCACTGAGCCACAATCCCAGCCCCTCTAATTTTTTTTAAATGATTTGTCAAAATGGTGTCTTATTTTATTATTTTTTAAGAAAAGAAATCTTTTGAACTTTGTTGATTGAATATACAGGTTATTTTGTTGGTTTTACTAAAGTACGTCTTACATGGAATAAAATGTGAGGATGATGAGTGAACATTTTGGTGAATTTTGAATATTGTGCATGCCCATAAAAACCAATATCCAAAACAAGACAAACAGCATTTCTATTATTACAGGATGTTCTCTTGGGCCCCTTTGCAGTCAGTTCTCCTCTGTTTTCCCAGAGACAACCACTCTCTGAATATTTTTGTCATAGAGTAATTTTACCTTTGCTCAGAATAATTTGAGATCCACCCATGTTCTGTACATTAGTAGCTTGATCTTTTTATTGCTGAATAGTATTTTATCTTTTTTTTTAGTTGTAGATGGACACAATGCCTTTATTTTGTTTATTTATTTTTATGTGGTGTTGAGGATCGAATCCAGTGCCTCACACATGCTAGGCAAGTGCTCCACCCCTGAGCCACAATCCCAGCCACAGTATTTCATCTTAATATGCCGTAATTTATTCATCCACTCTCTGGTTGTTGGACAGTTGGGTTGTTTAAACTTCTTTGGGCTAGTATGAATGTAGCCACTACTATATACTTTTGATATATATTTGTGAATATATGCTCTCAGGAGGGGCATACGGAGATTGAACTCAGGGGCACTCAACTACTGAGCCACATCCCCAGCCCTATTTTGTATTTTATTTGGAGACAGGGTCTCACTGAGTTTCTTAGCACCTTGCTTTTGCTGACTCTGGCTTTGAACTCACGATCCTCCTGCTTCAGACTCCCATGTGAATATATACTTTTTATTTCTTTGAGTTAATTCCTAGAAATGGGATTGTTGAATCACAGGTTATATATACACTTAATTTTATAAGAAACTACTTAAAGATTCTCAGAGTGACTGCACCATTTTCCATTCCCACTAGCCATATGTGGGAATTGTCATTCTTTTTGACTTTAGTCATTTTAGTGGAAGTATAATGTTTACCTTATTGTGTTTTTTAAATGTCTTTTTAGTTGTAGATGGACATAATGCCTTTACTTATTTATCTTTATGTGGTGCTGAGAATCGAACCCAGTGCCTCACATATGCTAGACAAGTGCCCTACCACTGAGCTACAGCCCAAGCCTCATATCTTATTGTGATATAGATAAGATATGAGCAGTGGAGATGAGCACCTTTTCATGTGGTTAACAGCTATTTGAATATCTTCTTTGAGTGAGATAAGTTAAGGCTTTTGCTCATTTTTAAACAAATTTTTAAATTTATTAATTTGTAGAAGTTCTTTATATGCTACATATGTGTCCTTTGTTATTTATCTTTTGTGTAGAAGAGGGGGAGAGAGAGAGAGAGGGAGGGAGGGAGGGAGGGAGGGAGGGAGGGGGAGAGAGAGGGAAGAAGGAGGAGAGGGGGCTTTTGTCTCTGCTTTACCTGCTTATTTTTTTCTATCTATGTTCATAAGGGATATTGATCTTTAATTTTCTCATAATATCTTTATAATAGCTAATTATATTGTATTATTTCATAAATTTTATTTTTAAGTTTCTTCTGCTTTCTCAGGATGTATTTTAATTTTCTAATTTTGTAGTTTATTTATCTTTTGAATCATAAACACCCTTAAGTCTATAGATGTTCCTGAGTATTACTTTGACTACCTCATTTTAAATGTAATCATGTGTCACTTAATATGGGATATGTTCTGAGAAATGCATTAATAATTGATTTTGTCATTGTGCAAACATCATAGAATAAACCTAAATGGTATAGTTTATTCTACACCTAGACCATATAATACATATATGGTATTGCCTGTTTTTCTTAGGGCTGTAATGTACAATGCAACACAGGTATAGGTCAAACACAAGAGGAAATGATGCAATCAAGAAACACAGTACATAGGAGATGTATGAGGCTGCTGCTGGCATAGTATGGCATACTACTTTACAATAAACTTTTAAAAATTTATAAGTAAAAGAAAGAGACTCTAAAATAATGGTGAAGATATACTGTAGTAAAAACATAAGCCAGTAAAGTATTCACTTAGTATCAAGTATTATGTACCATACACAATTGTATATGCCATACTTTTATAATACTAATAAGTTTATTTACCCTAGCATCACTATAAATACACTAGTAATGCATAACACTGTGACATTCAGTTGACTACAGTCTAGTGTCATTTCTATTCATTTTTCTATTGTCATTAGGCAATAGAAAATTTTCAGCTTCACTATAATCTTAGATACCATATGCTTTGCATGACCATAAATGTTATTTATTATTTATAATCAAAGATAATGTTGCCATAGAAATTCAGTGGTACTGCAGAGGGCTTCTCTTAGCTGTCCCTCTTCTGTGAATCCTATGTAGTCTTTTAATCTGGCCTTTGATCTCTGGATTATAACCAGGAAGAAAAGTCAGGGATGATCAGATGACATAACATTTTTTAGTCCCTTTCATACCGACTCTAAGTTTTATTAACTTTACCATTGACATTTTGTACTGGTTTATCCTTTGTTGGGAGGCAAAGAATGTTGTCTTTTGTACTAGAAGATGTTTAATAGAATCTCTAGTTTCTGTCCACTAGGTGTTCAGAGCTTCTGATAATTAAAAATGTCTGTAGACATTACCAAATCTCTCGTTTTAGAAGTGAGGCCCAAATTGTTTCTAGGATACATCTACCACTCAATGTCAATTTCTTTTGGTGCTTTCTGTGGTGCTAATAGATTCCCACATAAGTAATTAAATTGCTTTTTCAAGTGATAGCAAGTCAGTAAGAAAATGACAAAGTCAGCTCTTCGTTACTTTAAACCATAGAATATTGAGTAATATAATCACTCCTACCTTGTTTGGTATTATAATAGTATCTAATCAAGGGAGTAAAGACACTTAAATGTATGGTTGAAAAAACTGAAAAGTATAAGGGAAGAGCACCTGCTTTTCTTCTGTGTCTGTTTTTTAGATGTCTTTCATTAATTCTTTTCTTATATAACTTTATATTATTTGTAATTTATTTTTTTAATGTGGTATTGAGGATCGAACCCAGTGCCTCACATGTGCTAGGCAAGCACTCTACTCTTGAGCCACAACCCTATTCCTCCCATTAATTCTTTTACCTGAGAAGCAGAACTGCTTCCCTGGTCTTAAAAATCAGGATGAATATACATTTATAATCATGGACAGGCAGAAAGCCACATTACTTGTTTACCTATCACTGGTGTGATATATGTCTGACACATGCTTCACAAGCTATACAGGCACACATAAAGCATTCTCAGTAAATGGTAACTTGTTACAATAGCTTATATACATTTCAGAGTGAATATATATTACTTAGTCTTACAGTTATTTGAAATGCAGTGGGTTTTGTTTTCTTTTGTTGCTTTTTCTCCTTATCATTATCAATAAATATTTGTCTGAAACTTATTTTGTGCATAAAATTCTTTTAAATATATAATCTTTTCTTTGCAGTGCTGGAGATCAACCCAGGGCCTTGTGCATGCTAGGCAAGCTCTCTACCATTGAGCTAAACCCCAGCCCATGATGTTGCTTTTCTGTTCAGATTTTTCTTAACATTGTTTTTGTCTTTTTTCCCCACCACTCTAACTTAAAAGTAATAATAATAAAAAAAAAACTTTAAAAGAACGATTTAACAATAAATTGTGTAAGGTATATTAATCTTAATATATTATATGCCTCTATATAACTGCTACCCATAGCAAGATCTAGAATATTTTTAATACCCAGGAGTTTCTTTCTTGTGCCTTCACATTCATTATTCACACCCACAAATAACCAGTATATGACTTCTTTAAATATATATTTAATTTTAAAAAAATTTATTTACTTACTTAACAATAGTGAGGAGTGCACCCAGGGCCACTCTACCACTGAACTACATCCCCATTTATTTATTTAATTTTGAGACAGGGTCAAAATTAAGTAATTAAAATTAAATTGTTGAGTCTGGCCTCAAACTTGCAATCCTCTTGCCTCATCCTCCTAAGTCACTAGATTATACTTGTGTACTAGGGTGCTTTTAAATATTTATTAGCTTTGTCTGTCTTTAAACTTCATATTAGTAGAATATTTTAACCCTTACTTTTTTCTCAATATAATGCTATGACCTGTCCGTGTTTTTACATGAATCTTGAGTCTATTCTTTTTGTTGCTATATAGTATTTCATTGTATTATTCTATAATTAGTATATATATTGCAACATATCCGAAGTAGAATTTGTTTCTAGTTTGGGATATTACTTTAAAAGCTGCTATAAATATTCTTATACATACTTGACAGCATAGAAATGTACTCATTTCTTTGGGATATATACCTAAAAGTGGATTTCTGGATTTTGGCTTGTATATGTTTACCAGATACTAAGCAGTTTTCCAAAGTGGTTGTATCATTATTCTCCAAACTTTAATATATGAGAGTTCCAGTTATCAACCCTTGGTATGTCTGTCTCTTTTAAATTCTGTGGGTATGTTTTGGTATATATTGGTTTAAAAATGCATATGTGTATTGAGTCATGCTTCTTGGCTAATTGGATATTCTTTTGTAGTGAAGTGCCTGTTCAGGTTTTTTGTCCATTTCTCAGTCACATTACTGGTCTTTTTCTTGTTGATTTATAGGTGTTTGATATATATTTTGTGTATGGGGCCCTTTGCAGATGCATTGGAAATATCTTTTCTTAATAGTTGTTTGTATTTTCACTCTCTTGATGGTATATTTTGATCCAAATATTCTTTCTTTTAATTAAGCCTAGTTCATCAAATTTTCTTTTTATTTTATGTATTATTTAAGAAATATTTCTTTTACATCCTCACAGTGTTTTCTTCTACAAGCTTAATCATTTCAACTTTCACATTTAGGTCTATGATTGTTCTCAAATTAATTTTTGATGAGGGTTAAATAGGGTCAAAGTTAATTTTATTTTCCATATGGGTATTTAGCTATCCCAATAAATAATTACTGTGGCATCTTGATTGTAAATCAAGTGATCCTGTATGTGATCAAAACCTAACCCTTGAGAACTATCTCCGTAAGCATCTTATTTGTATCTTTGTGCTTCCTACCGTAATAAATAATTCTGTTCATACTAGTTGCACTTAACAGTTGAATCTCTCCTTTTTCTTACAGAAGAATATAGAAAATTTAAAACCATAATCCTCCAAGCTCTAACTTTTTTGATGTTTTATTTATTTGTTCTTTGGAAATGCTTTTAATTTAGTATTTATTTGCAAGTATAGTTTTTACTATAGAAATAAGTTCATTGATGGATATGTATAAATTTTACATTATTACCTTTGTGTTTTAATATAATATTTAAGAATTTGAGAGCTTTTAAGCTTTCAGTACCCAACTTGAAACATAGTTGTTGTCACTACTTGTGTCATGGTTCATGTTCTGAACAAAGTAGTTGATATGTTCACATTCACTAACATTACTTTCACTTGTTTTACCCGAGGCCATATCACAAATGCAAGGGGGAGCTGTGGCAATTACTCAGGAAAGAAAGTAATTGGAAAGTTGAGCTATTTGGAGGGTAGAGTTAAAAGATTGCCAGTTACGTGGGTTCTACTGGAATTCTCTTCATCAGAAGCTATAGCCTTACAGAGCTGTGATGAGTGACTTTTGTTGTGTGAGTTTTACGTTTTTTGCAGATGAAACTCTGTGAGCCTGAATCTGAGATTTAAATGGTTGGGGGACCCTTGATGATTCCTTTCTTCCCTCTGTGTTTATTTTATACTCTGTTTTTTGATATACTTTCAAGTACTTTGAAGAATAGACTTAATTTATCTCTGTGTATGTTTTCTTACTCCCAGAAGAAAATGATAATCTGGACAGCCCAACAGAGAAATATGTCATCTAACCTCTGAGGAGAGGAATTAGCTTTAAATATCAATATAAAACAATAAGTTTTTACATCTATGGTTGTACCTGAAGCATTTCTTAGTAATTAGAAATGTCTTTTTTTTTTTTAATTTTTGAGATGATGTATTGTCTAGGAGTATCAAACTTAGATACTCCTGCCTAAGCCTCCTGAGTGACTGGGATTATAGGCACCCTCACCATGCCCTGCTTAGTAGTGATTTTTAGGTAACTACTCTTTAAAAGTACATTTTTGTAGAATAGATATCACAATCAATATCATTTTGCCATTCTAATAGTCGTTTAGTGATATCTTAAAATAACCTTGTACATACAGATTGAGTGTATTTTACTTGAAAGCTAGGGACTAGGAATGTTTCAGATGTCAGCGTTTTTCAGATTTTAGAATGTTTGCATAGATTTACCAGTTGAGCATTCTTAGTCTAGAAATCCAAAATCTTTTTTTTTTTTTTTTTTTTTTTGAGTACCAGGGTTCAGTTTTGGGTGGTAGAGCACTTGCCTAGCATATCTGAGGTTCTCGGCTCTATCCATAGGAAAAAATAAACAAAAAAAACTTCTATATTTTTATTTTTGAACATTTGCTAAGACTGTCTCAAAAAATAAATATATAAGGAATGGTACCTCTGTGATAAAGAGGATGTACCTCTGTGATAAAGTGCCCCTAGGTTCAATCCCCAGTCCAAACAAATAAACAAACAAAAATCCCAATTCTCCATCCTATCCAATATGTCATTACTGCCATTCATTTCACTTTTACATCAGCATATATCTAAATATATGAATGTGTATTAAAAATATCCATTTGGAAACATTATCACAATTATCTTGAACACTGTTATCTGTTAGATCTGTAAGAAAAATAAGTTTTATTTTACCTTTCTTATTTCTTCTCTTATGTTCTTCCTGTCTTTTGTAAATCCATGTTTTCAGTTTTGTGAGTTTCTATTGAGATGTCCTTAAGCTCCGAGATTCTTTTCTCAGCTGTTTCTAGTCTCTGAATATGCCCATCAAGACCATTCTGCACTTATATTACAGCTTTTTTTTGTTCTCCAGCATTGCTTTTTGATTCTTTCTTAGAATTCCCTTCTCTCTGCTTAAATTGCCATTTGTTTTGCATGCTGCCTATTTTATTCATTAGCACCCTTAGCATATTAATCATCATTTTAAAAAATTTCTGGTCTGATAATTCTAACATGTTTGCCATATTGAGTCTGGTTCTCATACTTTCTTTGTCTTTTCAAACTGTGTTTTGGTGGTGGTGGATTTTTTATTGTTATTTGCCTCTTAGAGTGCATTGTACTTTTTTCTCTTGATAATTTTTCTATTAGTGAATTGTAGTTTGTTCATAACATTGGAGTTTATTTGGGCATAATTATATAAGCATGGAGTATAATTTGCTCCAATGTACTTTTTTTTTGATAGTCAGACACTATGTATTCTGTAAAAGGAGTAGCTGTAAATAGGTTTTTCAATGTGTTTTTGAGATGTGAATAGAGGGGAAGTATTCTGTAGCCCAGTGAATGGGTAGGTCCTAGTCTCTTAATGAATCTGTGCCCCTGGCATGTGAAGTTCAGAGGTGTTTCTCAGACCCATGCTTGCCAGCCTCCCCCACTTTCCTCCAGGAAGGGCAGAATTTAACTGGGATGTGTTAGGCTCTGATATAAACCCAGTAGGTGAGGCTTTGGTAAAATAGTTTCTTCTGAGGGTTAGACCTTCTTGAGAATAACTGAATTCTCTGGTATATAGCAGAATGGCTGCTTTACCACTTATGCCTAAAGCTCTATAGATTTTTCTCAGATATTCATTGTGAGAACCTGGTTGAGCTCCTGTATGTAAAACTCACAAAGTGTAGGGATCCTCCTATATTTGAATCTCCTTGGAGTTTTTGACTGTGAGCACTGAGCCTTCAGAAATTGTTAATTACAGTTTAGGTTTTCCTGAACTTATTCTGAGCAAGATTTCTGCTTGTGGGTTTCTATATCAAATTGCATATCTACCTATCTGCCTCTCCAGTTTTGGAGGTAGTGGTTATTCTGTATTCTTCCAAATTTTGTTGTTACCATATTCTCTTTCAGCAATCCATTACCATGATCTCACTTAGATTTTATTATGAGTAGAACTCTCCTACCTCTAAGTCTTACCTTTCAGAATCCTACTCTTACTCCAGACTCCCAGCTTATTCCTTCACTTTATATAGCACACTGTCAATTTAACCTCATTCTGATATTTTTACTTTCTCTGACCCTAACAGTACCTTACAATATATCCTTCTTTTCTGAATCTTAAGTTCATCTCCATCCTTTAGATGACTTTCTCACCATTGTCCTCCTTGTTTTTCAATTGCTCATTCTTGTATCAGAATTCCAGTTCAGCCTCTCTATTTCTATAGCCAGGTTGCTGAACATATCTGGTAGAAATCTCATACTGTCCAGATCGGTGTCTTTTATCCATTTCAGAGTGTGGTGCCCATTCTCAGATGCTACTGTATAACTCAAAGATTCTCAAAGAAGGCATCCTTTTGCTTGGGTATAGAAAAAGACTTTTTTAATGTGAAGGTCCATATAAAAATAACAACAAAGTGTGTTCCTGAAAATAGAAAATGTTGATAACTGAAGTGCGACATAGCAGTTAACAAATGAAAGAAACCAATTCTTCAGATGTCTCTGTGATACCATTCCTCAGGCTGCTCAGAACCTCAAGATTTAGAATGGCGTACAGTTCCTACACCCACTTTTATCACACGTCTGCATATCTCAATGCCTTATTCTTTCTCCTACTCAAAGCTCTAGTGTTCTTTATTTTCATGATTCCATTTCTTCCTGACTTCTCCAAAATCTTTCCATCATTGATGATAACCTCTCTTCATTGTTCTGTGAAAAGGGTTAAAGTACAAGGAGCAAAAGTAAAAAAAAAAAAAAAAAAAAATAGTGTCTTTAGTTCAAGAAGACTCTACATTCTTTTTTTTCCCCAGTTTTAAAAATTTGTTCTAATTAGTTATACATGACAGTAGAATACACTTTGACACATTCTCATTCTTTGAGTATACATGATGTAGAATTACATCAGTTGTGTAGTCATATATGTACATAGGATAATAATGTCTGATTCATTCTACTGTCCTTCCTACCCACATACCTTCTCCCCTTCCTTCACTCCCCTCTACCTAATCGAGAGTATCTGTGAATCAGCATCTGCATATCAGAAGAAAACATTCAGCCTTTGATTTTTTGGGGGGATTGGCTTATTTTGCTTAGCATGATATTCTCCAGTTCCATCCATTTACCAGCAAATGCCATAATTTCATTCTTCTTTATGGCACAGAAATATTACATTGTTATTTATACCACATTTTCTTTATCCATTCATCTGTTGAAGGACATCTAGGTTGGTTTCATTGTTTAGCTATTGTAAGTTGAGCTGCTATAAACATTGATGTGGCTCAGTCACTGTAGTATGCTGATTTTTAAGTTCTTTGAGTATAAACCAAAGAGTGGGATAGCTGGGTCAAATGGTAGTTGCATTCCAAGTTTTCTGAGGAATCTCCATACCACTTTCCACAATGATCGCATCAATTTCCAGTCCCACCACAATGTATGAGTGTTCCTTTCTTTACATGAGAATCTCTAAAGAATGCCTTCCCATTCTAATATTTAATTTGCACATATTTTAGTGATTATCATTTTCATACATGTTATCAAGAAATTGTTACTTTAAGATATAAATGATATAATTTAAGTTGTGTATTTGAAAACTGTAAGCTATTGCAAAGATGTATTGAATAGAGTAAAAACAGAAAGAATTAATGATTTGATAAAAGATTTGTAGAGTGATATTTTCAGTGATTCTTTAGAGGTGACCATGGGTGGATATTTTATGAAATTCTTTTTTTTCCCTCTTTCCACAGTTTTTTTTCCACAGTTTTATTTGGTGCATTATAGTTTCCTAATTGATGAAATTTGTTGTTACATATTCATACATATGCACAATATAACAATATAATTTGGCTAATGTCACTTCCCATCTATTTAACTCTTACAAGCTGATTTAACTCTAGATGTTCCTTACTACAGGTTATGGTGATATCCTCTACTAGGCAGCTTTTTTCTTTGTCATAATCATCATTTCCTCCTCCCCCTCCTCCTCCTTCTTCTTTCTGTTTTGAATAAAAAATGTAAGATTCTTAAAATGCTTCTGATGAGTAAATATCTTCACTCACTTGTTTACAGAAATTCTGGCTTGATTATAACATATATACCTTAAACTTGAGAAAAATTTCCCCAGGATCAGATAATCCCTGACATTCTGTGTCTGTGTCTACACATTAAAGTCATTAGATTTACATTTCATCCCACTTCTTAAAAGTTACATTACACTAATTTCTATAGCTAAGAGTAGGGTAAGCAGAGTAGCTTTCAGAGGAGGTCAAAGAAATAGCAATTGGAAAGACCAAGGGAATGAAAATATGTGCATTGCTGCTGTTAGGCCAAACCATAACTATGTTTCTCGCTTTACCCATGTTAAGGATGATACATGAGATGGATGTTGAAGAAATTGTCAATTACTTATTTTGGAGAAGGGTTAGAATTTAGATAGGGAGATAATGAGGTAGAAGAAATATAGTGAAACTTTTACATGGGAGTGAGTTAGAAAAATATGGAAATTACCCGGAGGGGCAGGGCATTGGGGTGGGGATCTCTTAGTAGATTAGCAAAAAAAATTTAAGGCTAAGAGGTCTCATTTGAGATCTTATGTCATATACATAAATATAAAGAATCTATTTGCATTACAAATAATGTCAATAGATATATCATCTGGGTTTGTACATTTTTTTTTTGTTTAAACAGCAGTTTGGAAGTCTGACTATGCATTTTTGAATACTTGATATTCAGAATACAATTTATCATCTCTGAAGATGTTTGATGGAACTAATTTGCATTTAAACATTCATGATGATTCTGACTAAGAAAAATATACAGAAGCACAAAGTACTTAATTATGTTTCTTTTAAAATAAGTGTCAAGAAAAGCATTTAAAAATAAGATAAAATGTAGTACTTAAAAAGCAATTATATCTCAGAATTCAAAATATTTTATAATTCTACACAATATAGTAGAAATACTTTATATATTTTAATGTGTACATTATATTGAAAGATATTATAAAATATTTTTTTTGTCTTCAGACATAGCTTAAATATCATCCTTACTTTTAAAGTCTTTGTAAATGAACCCACCCTCCTTTCTTTCAATAGTTCCCTTAAGTCTAAGATATGTCTTGCTAATTATTGAAATATTTGATCTGCATTTGTGGTGTTTGAAATTATATTTGTGCTTATCCTTTTTCTTATTTTATAGCTTGATTGTAAGTGGCAGTTGTTTCTTTTACTCCTTAAATCAGTAGAGTCCAATTAATAGGACAGTGTTGACACTGGGAAATGTAACTAGAGTCATCATTTCCATATAAAAAAGAAAGGTCTATCCTGGAGCCCAGTTACTATTAAATAAGCTAAATTTACACATAAATATGTTCTAATGCAAATCCATATAATTTGTTCAACTGTTATTCATATTTTAATTTATATGTGAATGATTCTTTACATTCATAATCTGGTATGAATGATTCATATATGAATATGGAGTGATTTCATATCATTTTTATCTCACGAATTAGATATTCTGTAAATATAGATTACCCAACTGTGTAATATTCTAAAATTTTTATATGTTTTAATTATTTGTGACAAATCTGATACTCTTTTTCTGTATGAAAATTTAGATAATATATCTTATAAATGTGGTCATTTATAAGTTAACATTAATTACTTTTGTTGTCAACATGTTGAGGTTGGGCTTCTCAAACTTTCCATATTCTTCTTCTTACTTCCTAGAGAGAGGTAAGAGAAAATCCAACAGGACAATTTGAATTAATGGTACTCACTTAGAAATGTTAGAATGGAACATGAGCTGCTAAAAAATGAATTGGTATTCCCCTTTTTTTTTTTTTTTGGTACTGGGGATTGAACTCAGGCACACTCAATCACTGAATCACTGAGCCACATTTTTTTGTATTTTATTTTTTGTATTTTATTTAGAGACGGGGTCTCACTGAGTTGCTTAGCACCTTGATAAGTTGCTGAGGCCTCAGCCCCTCCAGCTCTTGGGATTACAGGAGTGCACCACCTCACCCAGCCATGGTGTTCCCATCTTCTCCCAAGATTAGTTGGTTAATATTAATCAACTGGTTATTGTTTTCGAGCCCTGCTTCTCCATTGTTCTATATTCTGGCCGTCTGTCCAGCGCTTCTATTTGTGGTGATCTCTTAGCTCCTATGAGAGATTGATAGTCAATCTGAATTAAAGTAATATTTATTACTATCCTTTAAAATTTGTTTTAGCCTGGCATGTCTTTTTTTTAATATATACTCAGTGTGGGGGGTTAGAAAATATATTTATCTGATATAAAAAGGGCAAAATTTATCCTATCTCATATTTATATTTCAACAAAAAGTATTGTTGATAGAAAAATATCCTTAAATTATATTTTATTTTTACTCTGAAAGTTTTATTACTTTTTGGCAGGATGCAAACAGCAATGTGATAAATATTGTTTTAATTTCATCTACATCATAAGTAGATGATTTTGTTTCGTAAATCTGTTTCTCCTTGTGTTTCCCATAAACCAGTTTGCTCAGGCCAAGTACTTAGGACCCATTATTAATGTCTTTCTTCCCCTCGCTCCATATGTATAATCTTTCAGCAAGCCCTGTTGATTTTACTTTCCAAATATATCCAAAATCTTTCTGTTTCTCTTTGTCTTTTCTACTATTCTAGTACAATCCATTGACATTTCTTATTTAGAATAACCTATAGATTATAACCTATAGGATATAGGATAATCTATAGAGATTGTGGTAGTATTTGCAAGAGGAGTCCATGTCTTTTAGAGATAGATCCTAAAATCTATGTATGTGAAGCGGTATGATGCCTGAGGGGTAAATAGGGAATGTGTAAGGGTATAAGTTAAATAAGACTAGCCAGGAATTGATAATCACTAAAAACAAATGATAAATAATACATAGGGGTTAATTTTGCTCTTTTTTTTCATGCATGTTTAAAATTACTACAATTAAATATAAAACAAAGCAAAAATCTGGTGTCCTTAGACCGTAACTCAAAGTCTCTATATTAGCCTCAAGGTTCTGCCTAGTTTGATTTCTGCTTACTTATTCCATCTCTACCAAACTTGCCCTTGACCAGAGTTTTTTTTTTTTTTTCTCTTTTCGTCAAATACCCCAACTTCATTTCCACTTTGAACTTAGGTCTGTTCTGTCTGGAACTTTCTGCAATCTTTATGGTCTATCCCTGCTTGTTATTTATGTCTTGTCTTAAGCTTTTCATCTCAGAAAAGCGACTGTCACAATAAGTATTATTTTCTTTTGTTTCATGAGATCACTTATTATGATTTTACATTTTCTTTTGTATGTGTTTATTCGCCATTCCCACCTTGTAGAGTATAAGTTCCACAGGTGTGGTGCTGAGTTCCTGACTATCTTGTTCATCATTAAATTGCCACTACTTCAAATGCTTGGCAAATATGGTTGGTGTTCAGTAAGTGTTTTTTTGAGTAAATCAATTAAAAGTATATAGAACTGTTAACCCTTTATTCATCTTTTAATGTATAAATATCAATAATATCTACTATTGTTGCCTAGCAAAAGTATTTAAAATTCAGTTGGCATTCTCTTTATTTTTACAGTTGGCATTTATTTAGTTTTTAAATAATTTTATTTTTTAAATACATGACAGCGGAATGCATTACAATTCTTATTACACATAGAAAGCACAATTTTTTGGGGGGGCTGGGGATGTGGCTCAAGAGGTAGCGCGCTTACCTGGCATGCGTGCAGCCCGAGTTCGATCCTCAGCACCACATACAAACAAAGATGTTGTGTCCGCCGAAAAGTGAAAAATAAATATAAAGAAAAAAATCTCTCTCTCTCTCTCTCTCTCTCTCTCTTTTAAAAAAAAGAAAGCACAATTTTTCATATCTTTGTATATAAAGTATGTTCACACAATTCATGTCTTTATACATGTACTTTGTTTTATTTTTTTGCATTACAATTCTTATTACACATATATACCACAATTTGGCATTCTCATTATTAATGCTTTCAAAGGTTTATGTGTGAGAAAATTCGCTCTATTAGCATAGTGTCAGAAGAATTTAGAAAACTCACAAAATATCAAATTTTCTCTTAGTATTTATTTAAAAATATTTGTGTTTTGGGTAATGTCATATCTTATCTAAAATTTGTTTTTTATTTCTAGATAAGGAGAGGTTAATTTTTGGGATTTGTATTTATATGTGATCTGATAAATTGGCAAATAGTTCTTGGCTGATGTAAATAAAAATGAAACACATACAATTATAATAAATGCATAGGGAGATGAAGACTTCTCTTTTAAACACACACACACACACAAACACTATATAGTTAGGAGTCAGCAACAAGGATACTTTCTGAAAAAATGCGTTTTCTGCTAGTTTCCTCCTTGCACAAACATAGGATGTGTCCTTACACAACTTATATGGTGTAGGTAAGTCACTCTCTATGGTCTCTTAATGCAATCAGGAGACAGGATAAATATGAGCTATGAGACTGCTGTTGGCATAATGCTGCACCCTTTCTATAGTAAGCTTTACTTTTATAAGGAGGAGTATCCTCTAAAAGAGTAATATGAAGTATATTATGGTAAATACATAAACCAGTAACAGTCCTTTATTATTGTTGTCAATTATTATGCAGTTTACATTAATATGCTATACTTTTATGATTGGCAGTACAGTTGATTTTTACACACCAACATCACTACAAACATGTGAGTAATGCACTGTGCTACCACATTATGACTGCTAAGATGTCACTTTGGAATGGTAATTTTTTATCTCTATTATAATCTTTTTTGGACCCCATTATACATGTGGCCCATCATTGACCATTATCATGACCATTATCATGAGGTATGTGACTATATTTATATTCAAGTAAGTGTTGTCATTCAAAATAACTAGGGAAATTGTTCATAATGGTTATTGAGTAAAATGATGTATTTCACTCGTGAAATAACTTTTTATCCTATCCTTTATTACTGGAGATACAAATACAGTATGAAGACTGGTGAATTTTTGTATCCTTGTGTCTTAGAAAAGCTTTTATTCCACAGCACATCAGGAGCTGCAGAATTGGACTTATTTTGCCATGGCCAAGGTGGCTCCTCTCACCATCCTGTGTATGGCCGGTATGATCTTAGATCATGACTTTTTCACCAGAAACACACCACTATCTGCTTCTGTTGTTACTAGCTACTAGTGCTACAGATCTGGCAACTTCCTCAGATTTGGGTGTTTGCCAATATAAATTTTCTTCTAAGGAGATTTGCTTTTTTTTTTTAATTTTTTTTTAGTCAATGATGAACCTTTACTTTTATTTATATGCAGTGCTGAGGATCAAGCCTAGTGGCTCACACATGCTAGGCAAGCATTCTACCACTATAACCCCAGCCCTGTTTATTTCATTTTTTCCCCATATTTAATGTAGGTTTATTGTGGCTTGTTATATGGAAAACATCTTTAAGGTTTAGG
This sequence comes from Marmota monax, assembly GCF_021218885.2. Lineage (NCBI taxonomy): Eukaryota > Metazoa > Chordata > Mammalia > Rodentia > Sciuridae > Marmota > Marmota monax. Next base: position 2,481,882 of record NW_026694968.1, on the reverse strand, counting down.
AAATCATACTCTATGAAAAATGAACTTATTTCAGGGATGTTGTCTTTGATAATTTCATTTTTGGAACTACTATTATAGAATTGCCTTTAGACTTAACTGAAACATTTTAAATTTTACAGAATTTGAAAAAAATTCCAGAAAAGAAGTGTGAAAAATATTTAAGCAGTCAAAAAGCCATTGAATTATGCATATAGTTTTTCATGCTTATAACTATGAAGAGATAAACAATTTTAAAATTTTCTAGTTATAAAGAAAATATATTTTCTGGATATAAGTCATACCCCAAAAGGAGGTAAAGCAATCAGAGTATGAAAGCTGTAACCTAATCATTAGATTAATAATCCATTTGATGAATTAATAATTTGAACAGATTACTGGGTAGTATAACTCTAGGCAGGAGAGGCATGGCTAAAGGAAATGGGTCACTGGGGGCATGCCTGGAGGAATATATAGTCTGTCCCTGGCTCCTCCCTCTGACTCTCTGCTTCCTAGCTGCCATGAGTTGAATGGTTTTCCTTCATTATTCCCTTCCACCATGTTCTGTCTTACCTCAAAGCTGTTCTTGTCAGATATTTTGGTCAGTGATGAAAAGCTAATAAACTATCCTGTGTATGGGATAGCACCCATGTTGACTATATAATTTCTGTATTTATTAAAACATCTGATAAAACATGTATTATGAGTGTGTGTATGTATGCAGTTTAAATGGATCCATATTCAGTTTTTGAGGGAAGTGTTGGTTCCACATATGGGGACTCCTGTGCCTCACATTGGTAATATGTGAAGTAGTCCTTCAAGAAAGTATGAATGCCAATAAGGCTTTTATTTTTGTAGCAAAACATTTTTCATCCGCATATTGGATTTTGGAACTCATGGCTTTTTGATTCATAGGTACTTACTTCTGAGCTTATATTATAATGTTTAGCCAATAATTTATATCCCAATACTAAAACAATTGCTGGTATAGAGAAATTAGCCAATCTTGTCCTCTGTCCTTAAATGAGTGAGTTCACTGCCTAACAGGAAGGCAGTGGTATGGCTCTATTGCTAGTATAAGTTTCTCTCTCTCTCTCTCTCTCTCTCTCTCTCTCTCTCTCTCTCACACACACACACACACACACACACACACACCCATTTTTGGTCTTAGCTTATCATTCCTGGGTTTCTTCATAAATTAGTTGTGAAGTTTGTTGAATGGTCTTTGTAAAACCTTCAAAATGTTATTTAGTTACATTCAAAACTTTCATCAAGGATCTATGTAAGATCTTTTGAGGATAATAGGAGAGGAATGAGAATAATAGGGATAGAGGTAACCATTATTGAAAGGCAGTACATTACATAGTAAGAATGTGGGCTTTGGTGCCAGAGGTCACTAGTTTTGGTGGTGGGCAGGTGTGAAAGGTCTCTTAATTGCCTCTGTGGTTCTCAGAAAAATTAGACATTTATTGTTCAGTGTGCCTGAACAGTGCGTGGCATGTATTGTTAGTAAACATTTCTTCAATTTTTTTTTTTTTTTTTTTTTTTTTTGCTCAGTTTTAGCCTTAGTTTTCTCAATGTAGGTCTTTATTGCCCTATGTTTTCATGTGTTGTTGGTTGGGGAGGATTGTGGTGTGTGTGTGTGATACATGTGACACATAGAGATTGATTGATTCAGGCCATTACTAACTTACACAGGGAATCTGCATGTATAGCTTTTCTCTGATTTATTTTCTTTACATTAATGTTTCAGAATTACCAAGAAAATACTTGATTCAAAGACTTTTAATTCCTTGTATCCAAATGGTCTTGTTTTCTGATGCAAAGGTAGCTTAGTAAGAACTTTAACCCTTAATTTTATTTTCTCCTTTTTATCTAGTTGTCTTAAATACAAGAACCAAACACCAAGCTATAGGCCTGTTTTGATGCAATTTTTCAAAAGTATATATTCATCCTGTCAAATAAAATTTAATTCTTCTACTAGGAGAAAAAAAGAATTCTCATGTCAAAATATAAGTTAGAATTCATAATCTGATTTGCATTAGTTTAGTTAGTAACAAAGGTTTGTAAACTGATAGTCATATTTTTTAAATAAAAATGCCTTAAATGGACACTCACATTGAAACTAAGGCAGATAAAATATGCTTCAAATGCTACGTATTTATCATTATGATTTTATTTGAGAGCACATCTATATAGAACAAAGTCTTGGACTGAATCCTATCATGAAACAGTTTTCTTCTATTTTCACAGTGTGCCCTCACCTCAAACTCTGGTGGGCACTCTGTTATGTATGCAGTACTGGAGGTGGGGATAGAGCAGGTATAATTGGCATACAAGTCCAGAGGTAATTTCTGACTTGTAAATGTTTGTCATGTTTTTTGTTTGGGAAGGATATAATGATATTTATAAAAAGTAATGTTAGTTTTCCAGTTTTACAGATAACACACTGAGATAAATTTCACCAAGATTAGAAGTGATCTACTAATTGGTTTGCTTTTTTGTTTTCCTATCCCCCTTTCCTGGGAGCAACGACTTCAAAGATCTTGTTCACTGCTGTAAACCTGATGTCTAGAACAATACTTAGTACTTGTAAATGTTGGTATTAAATTATCCTCTATACTGGCTTACTTTGTACTCTGGCATTAAGCACAAAATATTAGATAAATATGAAGATACTAGTTACGTATTGAGGCAGGAATAACTTCTAGCTACATTGCCGCATTCACTTGCTCATCAGGATACACAATTATTTTGAGTAAGCTTAGATGAAATGACTAGTGTACTTAAATGAGAATGAAGGATTGCTCATTTAATGGTCTTTTAATGAGATAAATAAAATCATCCGTTATCTTACTTCTTTGCAATTTCATGATTTTAGGTTTTTTTAGATGTCTTTTGCATGGTTCTGGAGTAATTATGTAGTTTAGGAAGTTAGAAAATGTTGAAATTAGTGACATGGGAATTAGGTTGTTTTATGTGTTTATTATTCCTCCATCCTCATTGTTATTTCCCTCTATATCTTATCATCTCCATCTCAATTCTCATATATTCATTAACCTTTTAAATATCTTTTGTGGTAAAACTAGTTACAATTAAAGGCTGCTGCATTATTTAGTTTTCACTATGAGGTCACTACTTAGGTACAGCCTTCTCTTTGGCTTTGTAGATGAAAGTCTGCTTAACAGTAGACACCTGGTATAGGTCTCTAAAATGTACTAATTTAATTTATCCAAACAACAGATGTGACTTCTCTCTAGTCCCTAGTTTTAGTCAATTTACATATTTTAAAAATTATATTTTGACCAAATATTCTCATGCTTAGTTTTACTCTTGAGAATTTTTCCTTTAGCCTTCAAAAAGGCAATTCACTCTGATTAAATTATCAAGGCAAATCGAAAAGATTTTAAAAATTACTTGTTTGGATCATTTTGGAATGTGTTGACCTCATAAATGGACAACTTTTTTCGTAGTGTTTGTTGGTAAGGCTAAACATTTTATGCTCGTTGAGATATTTTAACTTTTTTCTTACATTATATGATAAACTTCTCTTTTAACTTTTTCATCGTAATACTACTACTATGTAATTATCTAGTACTTTTTTTTTTAATTACAATCTCAGGGCTGGAGTTGTGGCTCAGCGGTAGAGCGCTTGCCTCGTGCGTGCAAAGCCTTGGGTTCAGTCCTCAGCACCACATAAAAATAAGTAAATAAAATAAAGGTATTGTGTCCAACAACAACTACAAAAAATAAGTATTAAAACAATCACAATCTCATTTACCCTTCTAAAAACAAAACTGTAAAGCAGACAAAGAATGTTTTAATAGTCCCTACTTTCCAGGGTAACTTTCAGACAATCATTTAACTTCCGAGTTTCAGTTTCTTTATTTGTAAAATAAAAACCTTGGACAAGATAATCTCTTGGGTCCTTTCTAGCTCTAAAATTGTCTGTTCATACCACTGTAATATGAAGAAACAAAATGACAGAAAATGTATAACATCTTGTGGAAGTTCAGTGAATTACTAATAAGACTTTGACACCTAACTTTGTGATTAGCATATCCATTGACCATTCACATAACCCTTCTATTTTATACTGAACGTTTTGCTAATTTCTTTACCTACTGAAAGGTTATTTTTTTAAAAAAAAATTATTCTGTAGCTCTATTTTAAAATTTTTTAAAAAGCATGAATATATTTGGGTAATCCAAAGGAAAAAATTCTTTAATTGATTATCATATTAAGAACTGGAGAGAGGTCACATAAATAGCAGTTCCTCTAGTAACTAAAGACAAATGAGAAAACAAACCATACCTAAAGTTAGATGGTATCAGAAATAGAGTAAATCAAAAGTAAACAAATCTCATGTATAGCAAGAAAACAAATAGGACAAGTTTCTTTTTTAAAAAAATCTTTATTTTTATGTGGTGCTGAGGATCAAACCCAGTGCCTCACACGTGGAAGGCAAGTGTTCTATCACTGAGTTACAGCCCCAGCCCCTAGGACAAGTTTCTTAAGTGATGTTTTCTTCTATTCTTTTATTGATCCACAATAATAGATGTGTGGGAAGTACCAGAATGAGCAGAGCTTGGTTTTGTTGGCTTATGATATAAATGGTCATGAGTGGTCAAAGAAAGGAGGTTTGTATCCCTCCCTGCTCCTCACCTGGGGGGACATCCACTCAACAACTGTGGGTCTACTTTTACAATCTATTTTGTAAATTCATTTTGTATCAATATAATTATTAATTATTAGTTCATAGATGGGTACAATGAGATATTTTAGGATTCTTTATAAAATTCAGCTAAATTTTCCAAAGGAAATAAGGTCATTATATAAAATAAATTTGTGAATTATACCAAGTTACTTAGAGCTTTTTTGTTCTAACAGGAGGTATACTATTACCACTGTTATTTCTTTTTTCCTCCTCTTTCTCCTTTTTAAAAAAGTTTGGTATTTTGGTATTTTGGAGTAAAATATCTTTTGTTTACTTTTTCTGCAGGCAATTTCCCCAAATATTTTTCAGTTTACACAGATTGTTGTCAGCCTTTTTTCCCTTTTAAGTAATTTGAAGGAAACTTAGTGATATCCTAAAAATACTTTATTTTACAAAGGAGAAAACAAAGGCAGAGCACTTACTTAGCTGGCCCATCATCTCACAGCTAATTTGTCACAAAGATCATTAGAATTTATATATGCGTGTTTCCCAGTTCTCTATCTGATGAGTAAATGTTTGGATTCTTATCTGGCCCAAGCTAGGTTCATAGTCTCAGTTTTTGTCAAACTTCCCTTTCAGTGCTGATTTTTTTTTCTTAAGATCATAGCAAGTAATGTCTGAATCAGAATTTAAAATACAAAATTTCAGTATAATAGCTTATATTTAAAATTTAACTGCATATGGAGCTAAAATTTCTTGTGATCAGTTTCTTATTTGATATGATTTAGATTTTTCAATTTTTTAAATGAAATCTACTGACCCAGTTTTAAAAATGTTATGTTTAAAAAGCTATAGGTATTTTAAGAACATCTTTAAAGTATTTTATCTGTTCTTAGTCTTTATAGTTTTTTTTACTATGATTTAAATGATTGCTCCACATAAGTTCCTTGTGTAGATGTTTGTAATTATTGATTTAATATAAAACCTGGATTTAATGGTAGATTATTGAAAGTTAAAATATCCCCCACCCCTTTGGACTGTTTTAATGTTTTTTTGTTGAGGCTTTTTTTTTTTCAGTATTTTTTTAAATTTATATATGACAGTGGAATGCATTACAATTCTTATTACATATATAGAGCACAATTTTTCATATCCCTGGTTGTATACAAAGTATATTCACACCAATTCATGTCTTCATACCTGTACTTTGGATGATAATGATCCTCACATTCCACCATCATTAATAACCCCATGTCTCCTCCCTTCCCCTCCAACCCCTCTGCCCTATCTAGAGTTTGTCTATTCCTCTCATCTTCTCTCTCCTTATCCCACCATAAATTAGCCTCCTTATATCAAAGAAAACATTTGGCATTTAGTGTTTTGGGATTGGCTAACTTTACTTAGCATTCTTCTGTAGCACAAAATCAGGAAATTTATACCTCAAATTGCCATGGTTACTGGAACCCTTTACTTTATGATACAAAAGACTCAGAATGATGTAAAGAGTACAGACATAACCATTCATTCACACACACACAGAAATAAACATCATTGTACTGAACCAGAAAGAGGAAAAAATGGGAAATAAATGAATAATTTTTCCATTTTTATATTGTGTAAATAATTTTCTGCCATTCTGCATGTTCTATTTTATATTCCTATTTTACCATATGAAAAAGTAATATAATAAAGTTCTTATGTTCTTGTAGTCATGAGATTTTGCTAGCAGAACTCTTTTTTAAAAAAAATATTTTTATTAATTGTTCATGGACCTTTATTTTATTTGCTTTTTTGTATGTGGTGCTGAGAATTGAACCCAGTGCCTCACACATGCTAGACAAGCGCTCTACCACTGAGCCACAACCCCTGCCCTATTAGCAGAACTCTTAATGAGCTTGAAGAACAGTAATGCTATAACCCACACTGGGAGAATGGGAACATGAGGCAAGTCACACAGTCAAGGATCCAAATCCCAGCTCTGTCATTTATCAACAGCATGACCTTTGGAAACTTCCGTAACTTCTTTTAATCTGCAGTATTCTTATCTGTAAAATAGAGATATCTATTTTGTAGCATTATATATTTCCAAAGTATCTAATACTGACCTTATACTAGGCTCTCAGTGACTACTTAATTTCTTCTGCTCTTGTTCACCCGTTATCCATAAACCTACCATCTCACCTCTTTCCCATTCACTAGTCCCTCTACCCTAAGGTTCAAGAGTAGAATGTTACTTCATTTTTTTTTACATTTTTTTTTTCATTTGTTCTAATTAGTTGTACATGATAGCAGAATGTATTTTGACTAATTATACATACGTAGAGTATAACATCTCATTCTTCTGGCTGTACACGATGTAGAATTGCATTAGTCATTTAATCATATATGCATATAGGATAGTAATGTCCGCTTCATTCTACTATCTTTCCTATAACCATTCCCACTCCCTTCCTTTATTCCCCTTTGTCTAATACAAAGAACTTCTCTTCTTCCCAAACTCACCCCCCACTTATTGTGAATATGCATCTGCATATCAGAGAAAACATTTGGCCTTTCGTTTGGAGGATTGGCTTATTTCACTTATTTCACATAGTTTCCAGTTCCATCCATTTGCCAGAAAATGCCATAATTTCATTCTTCTTTATGGCTGAGTAATGTGTGTATGTACAGCATTTTCTTTATCCATTCATCTGTTGAATGGCACTTAGGTTGGTTCTATAGTTTAGCTATTGTGAATTGAGCTGCTGTAAATATTGATGCAACTGAGTCACTGTTTTTAAGTCATTTGGGCATAGACTGAGGAATGGGACAGCTGGGTTAAATGGTGTTTCCATTTCAAGTTTTCTGAGGAATCTCTTTATTGCTTTCCAGAGTGGTTGCACCAATTTTCAGTTCTACCAGCAATGTATGAATGTATGTTTTCCCCCACTTCCTTGCCAACATTTATTGTTGCTTGTATTCTTGATAATTGCTATTCTGACAGGAGTGAGATGAAATCTCAGTCTAGTTTTAGTTTTAATTTCTCTAATTGCTGGAGATTTTGAACATTTTTTAAAAATACATTTTTTTTAGTTGTTAATAGACTATTTATATGCTAGTGCTGAGAATCAAACCCAGTGCCTCACACATGCTAGGCAAGCACTCTACCACTGAGCCACATCCCCAGCCCATGGACGTTTTTCATATATTTGTTGACCAATTGTATTTCTTCTTCTGTGAAGTGTCTGTTCAGTTCTTTAACCCATTTACTCATTGGGTTATTTGATTTTTGGTGTTAAGATTTTTGAGTTATTTATATATCCTGGAGATTAATGCTTTGTCTGAGGTGCAGATGGTAAAGATTTTCTCTCATTCTGTAAGCTCTCTCTTTATGTTCTTGGTTGTTTCCTTTGCTGTAGAAAGCTTTTTAGTTTGATTCCATCCCATTTATTGATTCTTGATTTTACTTCTTGTGTGTTAAGAGTCTTGTTAAAGAAGTCAGTTCCTAAATCAACATTGATGGAGATTTGGGCCTACTTTTTTTTTCTAGTAGGTGCAGGGTCTCTGTTCTAATGCCAAACTTGATTCACTTTCAGTTGAGTTTTGTGCAGGGTGAGAGATAGGGGTTTAATTTCATTTTGTTACATACGGATTTCTACTTTTCCTAGCACCAGTTTGTTGAAGAGGCTATTTTTTTCTCCGATGGACATTTTTGGCATCTTTATCTAGTATGAGATAACTGTATTTATGTGGGTTTGTCTCTGTGTCTTCCACTCTGTACTATTGGTCTGTATGTCTGATTTGGTGCCAGTACCATGCCATTTTTGTTACTACAGCTCTGATATTGTGATGCTTCACTTTTCTTGCTACAGAATGCTTTGGCAATTCTGGGTCTCTTATTTTTCCAAATGAATTTCATGATTGATTTTTTTATTTCTATGAAGAATGTCATTGGGATTTTAATAGGAATTGCATTAAATCTGTATAGCACTTTTGGTAGTATGGCCATTTTGACAATCTTAATTCTGTCTCTCCAAAAGCAATCAGAGTCCTTTCCATATTCTAAGGTCTTCTTCAATTTCATTCTTGAGTCTTGTGTAGTTTTCATTGAGAAATAGTTCACCTCTTTTGTTACATTTATTCCCAAATATGTTATTTTTTGAGGCTATTGTGAATGGGGTAGTTTTCCTAATTTCTCTTTCAGTGATATATATATAGACATGCAATTGATTTATGGGTGTTAATTTTTTTATATATCCTGCTAATTTGCTGGATTCTTTTATGAGTTCTAGAAGTTTTCTGGTGGAAGTTTTTGTGTCTTCTGAATATAGAATCATGTTGTCAGTAAATAGTGATAGTTTTAGTTCTTCTTTTCCTATTCATATCACTTTAATTTCTTTCTTTTCTCTAATTGCTCTGGCTAGAGTTTCAAGGACAGTGTTGAATAAAAAGTGTGGTGAAAGAGGGCATCGTTGTCTTGTTCCAGTTCTTAGGGGGAATGCTTTGCTTTCAATTTTTCTACATTTAGAATGCTGCTGGTCTTGGGTTTAATATAGGTTTTACAATGTTGAGGTATGTTCCTACTATCCCTCGGTTTTCTAGTGTTTGAAAAAGAAAGAGTGCTTTTTCCACACCTCTTGAGATAATCATATGATTCTTGTATTTAAGTCTATTGATGGATGAATTATTTTTATTGATTTCAGTATGTTGAACCAATCTTGCATCCATGGGATGAACCCCACTTGCTCATGTTGCACTATCTTTTTAATATGTTTTGTATGTGATTGGCCAGAATTTTATTGAGAATTTTTGCATCTATGCTCATTAGAGATATTGGTCTGAACTTTTGTTTCTTTGATGTGTCTTTGCCTGGTTTTGGGATCCAGGTGATATTGGCCTCATAGAATGAATTTTGAAGGGTTCATCATTTTCTATTTCATGGAATAATTTAACAAGAATTGGTGTTAGCTCTTCTTTGAAGGTCTTATAGAACTCTGCTCAGAATCCATCTGGTTCTGGGCTTTTCTTAGTTGGTGGGCTTTTGATGGCATCTTCTATTTCATTGTTTGAAATTGATTTGTTTAAATTGTGTATGTCCTCCAGATTCAGTTTGAGTAGGCCATGTATCTCTAGAAATTTGTTGATATCTGCCACAGTCTGGCTGGGCACAATTCAGGAGCCACTTGTCAAAAGAAACGAACTTTATTTTTAGAACACACACACACCGAACCACACAGCCCTTCAGGAATTCCCTCAGAGCCCAACTGCCACCGGCTTCCCACAAGCCTCTCAACCTCCCCCACTCCTCCTGCTCTTGAGGCTGATTGGCTGGGTCGTGTGGGCGGAGCCAAAAAAAGTCCCCCAGTGAGCAGCTCCGTGGTCTGAAAGGGCGGGGGAACAGCCCAATGAGCATCACTGCAGAGGAGCCAATCAGTTGGCAGCTAGAAGTTTGCTGGGGCCGCTGTGAGCCAATCATCAGCTGGCAGCTGGAAGTTTGCTGGCAGCTGGAAGTTTGCTGGGGCCCCTTTGGCTGTGGCTCTCAACAGATATCTTTAATATTTTCTATTTTATTGGTATATAAATTTTCAAAATAGTTTATAATTATTGTCTGTATTTCAGTAGTGTCTGTTGTGATATTTCCTTTTTCAGCACAAATTCTAGTAATTTGAGTTTTCTCTCTTTCTTCACTAGGATGCCTAAGGGTTTTTCAATTTTATTTATTTTTTCAAAGAACCAACTTTTTGTTTTGTCAATTTTTCAATTTTTTTCTTTCAATTTCATTGATTTCAGCTCTGGTTTTAATTATTTTCTGTCTTCTGCTTTTCATGTTGATTTGTACTTCTTTTTCTAGGGCTTTGAGATATAATGTTGGGTTATTTATTTGGCTATTTTATATTCTTTTAATAAATGAGCTCAATGCAATGAACTTTCCTCTTAGAACTGCCTTCATAGTGTCCCAGAGATTTCGATATGTTGTTTTGCTATTCTCATTTACTTCTAAGTATTTTTTTTTATTTCATCCCTGACTTTTTCTGCTATCCATTAGTCATTCAGTAGAATATTATTTAGTCTCCATGTGTTAGAGTAACTTCTACTTTTATTTTAGTATTAATTTCTAGTTTTATTCCATTATGATCTGATAGAATGCAAGGTATTATCTCTATTTTTTTATTTGCTAAAAGTTCCTTTGTGGCATAAGATATGGTCTCTTTTAGAGAAGGATCCATGTACTGCTGAGAAAAAAAGTATATTCGATCATTGATGGATGAAATACTCCATATATGTCTGTTAAGTCTGAATTATTGATTGAATTATTTAGTTTTATAGTTTATTTGCAGGATTTATCCACTGGTGAGAGAGGTGTGTTAAAGTAACCCAGTAATATTGTGTTGTGGTCTACTTGATTCTTGAAACTGAGAAGGGTTTGTTTGATGTACATAGATGCTCTATTGTTTGGGGCATTGATATTTATGATTGTTATATCTTATTGATGTATAATTCCTTTAAGCAGTATGAAATGTCCTTCTTTTCCCCTTCTGATTAACTTTGGCTTGAAGTTCACTTTATGTGATATATGGATAGAAACCCCTCTTGTTTACACAATCCATGTGAGTGATATATATTTTTCATCCTTTCACCTTTGGTCTGTGGATGTTTTTGCTTAGCATATTGTTGAGTCCTGTTTTTTAATCCAATCTGCCAGTCTATGTCTTTTGTTTGATAAGTTTAGGCCATTTACATTTAAGGTTATTATTGAGGTATGATTTTATTCCAAGTAATTTTGGATTATTTCTGGTTTTTAAGTTGAATTAGTTTCTTCTTTGATTGACTATTCCTTTAATGTAGTTTCTACCTTTGCTGGTTTCTACTTTTTTCCCTCCACTTCAACTTCATGGAATATTTTGCTGAGAGTGTTCTGTAGAGCAGGCTTCTAGTTGTGAATTCTCTCAACATTTGTTTATCATGGAAGGTTTTTATTCCATCCTCAAATCTGAAGCTTAATTTTGCTGGGTATAGTATTCTTGGTTAGCATCCATTTTCTTTCAGAGTGTGGCAGAGTTAAGCAGCTCACATGATGATCAGAAAGCAGATACTTCACTTGCCAGACAAAAAATTTATACCATAAAGCCACATCCCAATGCCTCACGTCTTCTAGCCACACTCCACCTGCCTTCAGTTGCCACTCAATTAACCCTATCAGGGGATTAATTCACTGATTGGGTTAAGGCTCATGTAACCCAATAATTTCTTCTCTGCACCTTCTTGCATTGTCTCACATGTGAGCTTTTGGAGAATACCTCATATTCAAACCATAACATTGGTGAATGGATGGAACTGAAGAACATTATCCTAAGTGAAATAAGCTAAGACTCAGAAAGTCATAGGTTGAATGTTTACTCTCGTATGTGGAAATGAGAGAGAAAAGAAGAATAAAAAGGGAGGTTCTCTTGAAAACAGAAAGGAGATCAGTAGAATAGAAGCAGAGGAGCAAAGGAGAAGAAGGAAGAAAGGGAAGGGAGAAAAACTGGAGAAAGATGTTGATCAAATTGTGCTATGTGCATATGTGAATATATCACAATGTATTCCAATTTTATATATAACTATAATGCACCAATTTAAATAAATAAATATAGAAGAAAGATCAGTAGAGAAACATAATCAGGGGAGAAAGGAGTGGGGGAAAGGGCTACTACTGAGAATTGAAATGGAGAAAACTGTGTTCTGTACATTTATGAATATGTCAAAACAAACCCCACTGGTGTGTATAACCATAATATACCAAAAATAAATAAATTTTAAAAATTATTTTGGTAATTTAATTCATTTATTTATTTTGGTGCTGGGGATTGAACCCAGGACCTCACACATACTAGGCACATGCTCTACCACTGAGCTATATCCCCAGCCCCTAGGAATTTCTTTAAAATAGTTTGATATTTCAAACAGGTTTGTAGTATTTCAGACTTTTTTGGTACCAGTCCTATCCCGCACTAACATCTATTTCCTAGGTTATGAAAATCTATACATATAAGCAGTTGACCCAAAGCAGGACTTGAGAGAACTTAAGAGTTTCTATAAGTAATTGAAATACTTTTACTTTTGTGGTAGTGTCATTATTTTTGGTTTTGAAGTTCTACTGTTTCAACTGTATGTGTTTACATAGTTATCCTTGGGACAACATGTTTTAAATATTATTTAAGTAAGTAGGTTCAGAGAGTTTCCAAAGATGGATCCATGTATTAGCTTATAGAAATAGTTATCTTTCTCCAAGCTGTCAGGGCCAGCCTGCTTTACATCTCTACTAAGAGGACAACTAAGGAAATGATGATGGTAAAGGGAAAGGAGAGGAATAAAGTTTTCATCTTTTTCTCAATATGCTGTCTGTTTGGGTTTATAGTAATTTTGGAGGGATTTACCCAAGTAGCCTCTCCTTAGAAAAGAAGATATTTTAAAAAGAATGGAGAACTTTATCATGGTGGGGAGGATGAAAAGATTCGGGGGAGAATACTTATATCATTGTAACTTGAATAGTGTGTTCTTGTATAATTGGGTCAACTCTTAGAATATCTCAAGGATAAGTTTATTGTGTTGTATCATTTATTTCCACAAGCCAGTAGGCCATCAACTGTAGTAGGATGTTTTTTTGTATTATTCAGACATTTGCTGTGGAATTTATATTTAAATAATTTTTCTTTCATAGCAATTTTCCTCTCATAACTAAAATAAAATGTTGCATGATTTTATAAATAGGCCACAGGGCAGAGCAAAACTCATGGTTCAGATATAAAGAAAAACACTTCATGTTCCATTTTACATGTATATTATATGTAAAAGTTACCTATGGCAAAGATTTTAATTTTAGTTGTATAATAAAATTGTAAGCAGCAACTTGATTCACAGAATCATTCAGTAGCTGTTGATTAAATATTGTTAGACATTGTGGAGAGGGCTGGATGTAGAGGAAAGTACAGAAATGCATATAAATGTTCTTTTCTGTTAGGAAGCATACATTGAAATTAGGGAGATAATTATGTATAAAAATAACTAAGAATTATTAGAGTTGGAAGAACGATGTCAAATCCTAGAAATTAGTTAAATCTAAGGTCCTAGGAGTTTGGTAATTATTGCCTGTAAAATTTGGCCATGGGGCTTGAGACCAGGCTAAATGCGTCTTCCATACCAGTTTTATTAGTCTATCTTCTTTAACAATATCTAAGGCTTCGGTAAATTATAAAGAAAAGACATTTAGCTGGGTGTAGAAGCATATGCCTATAATCCCAGCAGCTCAGGAGGCTGAGGCAGGAGAATCACAAGTTTGAGACCAGCCTCAGCAACTTATTGAGATCCTACCTGAAAATAAAAGGGCTGTGGATACAGCTCAGTGATAAAGCACCGCTGGATTTAATCCCCAGTACCAAAAAAAGGAAGGAAGGAAGGGAGGGAAGGAGGGAGGGAGGGAGGGAAAAGAGATTAATTTGGAAGCTAAAAGTCAAAGATCAGGTGGTTCCATCTGTTTGGCCTCTGATGAGGGCCCCCTTGGCTGTATCACAGCATTGTGGATAGCATCATGGTAGGAGAAATCACTTGGTGGACAAGAAGCCAGAGATTTGGAATACAAATGAACACTAAGATGGAAGAGGAGATGCGTAGGGCAATATATATGGGAGAAGGGCACTGAGCTTCTATCCCCTCTCCTGAAAGGCCACCCTCCGGGAACTTTCACATATTCAGCTATTCAGAAACCCTCAGAACTCTGTCCTTTAGGTTTTTATAAGAAGCTTTATTATATCATGATTGATTACATCATTGGCCATTGCTTTGTCAACTCAGCCTTCAGCCCTTCTCCCTTTTCATGCTGATTGAGTCAGGTGTAGGACTAAAAGTTCCAATTCTCTGATCACATGGTTGGTCCCACACTGAGGCTAAGAGTTTCCAGCCTCCTGTCAACTCATTAGCACACAAAAGACACTCTTCCCATTCTGGAGTTTCCAAGGATTTTAGGACTTTCAAGTCAGGAATGGGGTACAGACTGTGTAGTCAGCTTTATTCACTGCTGTGACTAAAATGACCCAACCAGAACAACTGTAAAGGAGGAAAAGTTTATTTGAGGGATTGTGGTTTCAGAGGTTTTAGTCTATAGAAGGCCAGCTCCATTCCTCAGGGCTCGAGATGAAGCAGAACATCATGGAGGAAAAGTGTGGCAGAGGGAAGCTGGTTCACATGATGATCAGATACACACACACACACTCACACACACAAATATATATATCCCCAAAGCCATGCCCTACATGAACCACTTCCTCCAGCCACAGCCCATCTACCCACAGCCTAGCCACCACTCAGTTAATCCAATCAGGAATTAATTCACTGATTAAGTTAAAGATATAGCCCAATCGTTTCTCCTCCAGACCTCCTTGCATTGTCTCACTTGTGAGGTTTTGGGGGACACCACATCTAAACCATAACACAGATATATAAATAGATAGATAGTTAAGATAGATATGGCTTTGTACAAGTTCTGGGATTGCATTATATTTGGATCTGGAAGTGTTGCATGTCAAACACTTCCAAGGGACATAAGAGTCCTGAGTTACTGTGTAAAAGAGGCATCTAGTGGAAATCTTCTTTTTACAGATTCAAGTCCTAATTGCTTGTCTCATCCCATTTTCCTCAGTTGCCCTGGACACTAGCTTTGTGTTTTTGTTTTCCTAAGTTTTTTATTACATAAATATGTACATAATTGTACATATTTATAGGGCACGATGTAATGTTTCAATATTGGTATATATTGTCTAATAATCAAGTCAGGATAATAAGCGTATTTATTGCCTTTTTAAACATTTATCATTGCTTTGTGGCGAAAACATTCAAAATCCTCTCTTCTAGTTATTTTGAAATATATAGTCAATATATTATTGGTAACTTTGGCCTCCCTACTGTGTGTCAATTAGGAGGACTAAGTTCTGACTTCTTTTTTTCTTTTTTTGATTCTCCCTTTTTGTTGTTTTGTCCCCCTCAGTTTTACATGTATTTGACTTGGTAGCTACATGCTGAATTCTCTGCAGTAGTGCTATTTCTGTATTCATAGGGCATCTGGACTACCTTGGTATCTTCAGTTCTAGACTGACTTGAGACTTTCCTACTGGGATCCTTTGTGATTGGAGCATGGGAGGAAACTGAGGAGGTTTTACTAGAGTGGAATTCCATGGAGCTAATGAAACTTCAGCTTAGTGTTACATGTTCACATGAGACCTTATAAGATCTTGGGAATTGTACAATGTTCTATTCTAGATGGAGAGTGGAAACCAGGTTGCATTTAGGAAGCATTCCTGTTATTCAAGAGATCTTAGATAACTTGAATCTTTAAAGTTCTGGCACTTAATGGTGATTTTTTTTCATATTCTAAATAAATACAGGTGTTCCCTTCTTAAGAGACTTAAAGTAGTTCCACTTTATAGTGATGGGAAAGCAATACACAATCCATAGAAACGACTTCGGATTTTGGAATTTCATCTTTTCCCTGACTAGTTGTCTATGGTCTCTTGTTATGTTGGGCAGCCACAGCAAGCCCCTGTTCCCAGTTAACCATGCATTATGAAGACAACCACTACCCTAGAGAATTGCTAAGCTATTGTGGTTGGTAGGTTAGGTATGTGAAACACATTTTTCACTGATGATATTTTCAATTTTCTGGAGTTGCAATCTGATTATAGTCAAGAAGCATCTATATTGATGACTATATTTAATTTTGCATTCACAATTTTGAGTTTCTATTTGAATAGAGAACCGTTCAAAATGTATATGCTTCAAGCCACACAAAATCTGGTTCTACCACTGGATTTTATTAATAAATGAGATTCTGGTATATTTCTTTACATTTAGTAAAACATAATTTCTACAAGTAACAAACTCTTACGTAGAATCTGGAAAAGCCCCAAATCATTCTAAAATCAATGCTTTTGGTGGCTCTTTTATAAGATAACTGGAACTTCTTGGTAGTTAATATATTTCAATATTAGTATTAGTGAGTACCATAAAACTGAAACTCACATATCAAATTTAGTTAAGTCCAATTCCAATCAACAAGCCTTTATGGAAAGCTCACTATGTGTGACAAAGGTGTTGGACTAGGTTCTTTTCTCAAATAGATTAAATTCATTTTAAGAGTAATTGGAAATGAATTGCCTTAACAATTTTTTAATAGGTCTCTGAAATAAAAACTTGAGGATAACATGATAAATATGGTTAAATGCCAAGGAAAAACAGTGATAAATTGTTGGCACCAGTTATCTGGTATTCTCTGAAACAAACCTGTTAGTCTGCTTACTGAGAATAAAAAATTAAAAGTGTTTTTTATCCTTTTTTTTTTCAGTGCTGGGGATACAACCTAGGGCCTCACCCCAGCCCATCCTTTATTTTTTCTTGGAGATAGTTTTATAGATGGTGCTTATAGGTAACCTTGGGGTAATCGTTTTTCAAACCAAAGAACCCTATATTGGATATTAGCCAAATGATGTTCATCGCATCATCATTCTCTTAAAATATGGCATTTTATTAGTATCAAGTGCATACATTTGTGAAATAGCATAGGATTACTAAAAGACAAATCAATATGTAGTGTCAGATACTGGTAAATATTTGAAGAAAAGCAATGTCAGGGAAGGAGAGAAATCAGTGATAATGGGGGTGCTATTTTAGAAAGACTGAGCTGGTTTTCTCATTATTCCTTGTATGTGCCTATCACTTGCTGGGGCTCCTGGCTGGAATACTTTTCTTTAGCTGTCTGCATCACTTGCTTTATCACTTCATTTGTAGCTCTGGCCACCCTTTCTACAGTAGCACCCGCCACCATCTATCCTTTCTCCCTACTGTACAAGTTTTCTTAATCATCTGACCTTGGGAATCAAAGAGAGTCAAAGAAATTTTTTGATAAATTCTTTGCTATCTGAACTCTTATCACTTTATATCTGAAATTCAAGAATTGAAGAGCTTTTTAGAACTTTTCTTATTTGATCTGGATATCCAAAACAGGAGCCAAATAACTATATAGTGAGAGATGCTTGTAGTTTTCTTCATAACACATATTGCTCTGATTTGTCTGTCTTCAGGTCTCCCTTAATAAAATATCAGTAGCTAGAATGTTGTTTTATTCATTGCTCTATCCCCATCACCTGGAACAATGGCTGGCACCTAATGGATTCTCAATAAATATGTGTTGAATAGGTATATTAATATGTGAATGAATCTATTGATCTAATCTCATTCAAGCTTTTTATCAAAAAAATTATTATGTGGGAAAGGCATGTTACACATTGAATTTTACGAAACAGAATATGGAATTACCTACATAGTTACCATTTAGATTAAAAAAAAAAAAATCTCAAACCTTTGTATGTGTTTATTTGTTCATTCATTCCGTAGGGAGAAAAAACTTAGTAATTATCTCCTATGTGTCCATTCCTTTCTAAAGTATTCTAACTCAGTTTAGTTTTATAGGAAGATACAAAATCTTTCAAGTTCTGAAAAGTAGGTACTATGATACCATTT
The DNA here is from genome assembly GCF_021218885.2 of Marmota monax. Classification (NCBI taxonomy): domain Eukaryota; kingdom Metazoa; phylum Chordata; class Mammalia; order Rodentia; family Sciuridae; genus Marmota; species Marmota monax. Next base: position 2,463,722 of record NW_026694968.1, on the reverse strand, counting down.
AATTATGAATACTTAACTCAATATATACAAGGTACTTAACCATTTCTTTGACAAGTAAATGAGTGGCTAGGTAAAGTATACAGTAGGAACGCTGTATCTAATCTAGTGGGAGATTTCCCTAAGGAAGTGAATTTTAAACTAGGATCTGAAGAATGAGGAGGAATTACTCAAAAACACAAGACAGAGTGTTTTAGAGCTTAAACTCAGACTTTATCCTAAACGCTGGAAAAGAATTTTAAGCAAAAAAGCACAACTAGTCTTGCATCTTTTATGTGGTCTGTTTTTCAATGTTGCTAGGGACAGACTGGAAGGGCAATACTGGAGCAAAGACAATGGCTGGGAGGCTTTAATAATAATAGGTGGTAGTGACCTCCCTTGGCTCCTTGGCGGTGGAGGAAGAGAAATTCATTTGAGAGATTTTAGCAGGCAGAATAACTGACTGGGGTAAAGAAGGAAAAGGAAGCATTAAGTATGATTTCAAGATACTACTTGAGGCAACTGAGAGGATCCTAGGACCTTTCAGAAGACTGGAAACTCAGGGAAGAACTATCTGAAAAGAAAAGAGCACAAGATATCCTTGAGAACTAACTAGATTGAGTCTGAGCATTATAGACTTATATAATTGCTAAATTTCTTTTTAAAAAATGTTTGGAAAGAAAGAATCAATGTTAATAGTATTGGGATGGTAGTTATATTTAATTTTTTTCTTATTATTAAATTTTGGTTTTCATTATTAGTATGTCTTATTTTGTGAAGGAAAAATAATAAATTTAGAAAATTTATGTTTGCATAGGAAGTGCTATGCCAGCAAACAACAACAGTAAAACCCCAAGGGCAAAAAGCTAAGACCTTTTAGATAAAATGTTGGATTATACCCAGTGAAATTAAATGATTTGTCCTGATTAGGAGATAATTGTAAAATGGGGTTGCCATTAGTATCTGGAAATTTAAGCGTGTCATTCAAGGATCTACCAGAGGCAGTGGCTGTCATGTATGCATCTTTGACCTTATCCCTTGGTGCCTGGCACCTAGTAAGGTCTCAAGTGACAGCTGTTATTTTAGATTTGTTATTAGCACATTCATTTTGTTTATACTCATTATTTTCACTAGAATGGATATACAATGATGTTATTTATGTCATTTTGATTTTTAGGTAGATTGGGGTCAACTGGACTATTTAGTTGTTGACATGCCACCAGGAACGGGAGATGTACAGTTATCAGTTTCACAGAATATTCCCATTTCAGGTAAATCTAAATCTTAAAAGGTTAAAGTAATTTATGCTTTCTTTGATGTGTTGATGTTGCCATAGAGAAAAACAAACTGTGAGACAGCCAAACATTTTTATGTCTTAAAAAAGAACTTATAAATTTTCCCTTAGAGATCTAAAGCATAAATTGAGTTTTCCAGATTATCAGAATGAGCATATTTAAAAAAAAAACATAAAGACACTTTGAAAGGTGGTGATATAATTCTATGTTCCAGAAATGTAGGCACTTAAGTATATTAAAGTATAAAATGTACAAACTTCACTGGTTGATAGCAGTCTAATAACTTACAGCACTGGTGTACATGGTAGGCACTTGGTAAATATTTATTGAGCAAGTATGGAATGAGAGAAAATATTAGGAAATTTGTCTGTTTTGTAAATACAACTATAAGAAAATTTTATATTCTGCTACTTATTTAAAGTCAAAAGAGCAATTAACAAAGTAATTTATCAAATACAAATTATTTATATATTGTAGTGGATTTTTTATTATGTGGAATTGAAGTATTAGTTAGTAGTTACCTTTTGTATGAACCTGTTTCTAAAGATTTCCCCAAATTTCACAAAGATGTAGTTGCATATATAAATGAACTCACGGAAAAATAGTTAAAATGTCTTCACCAGTTATTTACTGATTCTCGAAGTCATTTCATTGACATTTAATTACTAAAAGCATGTAATTTAAGTTTTTGACAAGATACACTTTTATTTTAAAATATCAGTATAACCTCATTAATATGGATATTTTGAATGTTTTAATACTTTGGTAACCTTAATGGAATCTGAGATGTTTTCTTTAGTGAGACAGGTTATTAAGTATGAGATGGGAGTAAACTGATGTGAAAATAATTCATCCTTTTTGTAATCACTGGATGGTGCAAAAGCTCTATCTAAATGTATCATTTTTTAGAAACTACTTGAACACTTTAAAACAGCTTTTCAGGGAGGGGTAGCGAAATGTCATCAGTTAGGAGTCTTGGTGTCATTGCATTTCTAGAAGCCATGATGAGAATGAAATTTTTTATATTTGGAAAAAGACATTCTTTTAGAAAATGTATACAGGCAGACCTGTATCAAAAAGATCCTCTTTGTGAATGCTAATTAGCAGCTCTTTATATGTGTTCTATTTTGTTCCATGGGTTGGATGACAGGCTCATTATAAGAAGAAATTTTGAAGAAAAAATAATAATTCCTTACTTGTGTTAAAAATATTGTATCACAACAATAAAGGTAAATGTGTTGACAGTAATATTAGTGGCTAATAGATTTAAGTTTGAGTTTACATAGACTATTGAATCGTTACATATTACAAGTATAGACCAGAATGATACCTAGTGGTTGCAGTAATTGCTGAAGGGAAAGGAATTAGGTTAAAGGATGAGAAATGACCAATTATAATTATAGTCTTTAGATTTGCTCTTATCTTATTGAACTTGCCAAGAGGAGAAGGCAGCGTTTTGGTTTTGTTTTTTTTATGGCTGGCTTTATTATTTTTCTACTTTTTTTTTCTTTTTTGTTTAATTACACAGTTTACTAGCTTTTTGCTTATTTGTTTGTTTATTAGTTGTTGCCTATTTTATATTGGACAGATTCCAAGACTGACTTCTGGAAGTATGTCTTAAATGCATGCTTATATACTCTTAGGAATCATTGATCACTCAGTTGCTTTTCCGTAATAAAAATGATTAATATTCTTCAAGAAGTATTATAATTTCCTTGAAAATTTTGAAAATACATGGACTATTTTAGTATTCAAATTCTAATAGATATTACCTAAAATATTTTTTTTCTTTATTCAACTGAAGTCCTCTGAATTACTGTCTAAAGACTGTCTTAGTTTCATTTTAACTATTGGAATTAAGTGAAGATTAATTTTACTAAGAATTGAAGTTTCAGTAATTTACTTATATTAAAGTACATATTAGTCAAGGTCCTAGCAGGAAAAAAGAATTCATTTAATGAAGGGATTAGTTGCAGAGGTGTGGGCAGCATTAAGAAAACCATCAAGAGATGGTGAAGTACCCAGGGACTAGTGACAGTAGGAAGTTGTTACTGCCCCCTGACACACACACACACACACACACACACACACACACACACACACCTAAAGAGGCAAAGGATTGAACTGTGTTAGTGGAAGCTGGAGATTTCTTGGAACCCTGGAAAAGGGCTGTCTGATGGAAGCTATGGCCATTCTCAGAACTATAGCAAGGTTGGAGAGAGTAGCATGCAAGGTAGGTAATAATACTTCACCTTTTTTCCCTCCCACATTCTCTTTTTTCTGCTACTGGTACCTCTTGGTGGCAGATCCCCATTTAGAGCCAGAAGACAAGGAAACTCGGTGATACAATCCACAGAGGTCAGCTACCAGGGCACTCACTGGTCAAGAGACAGAGGGATGGAAAAATGAACCTGGGCAGAGCCTGAAGAGGGAAAAGAAGGAAGAGTACATCCAGTGGAATTACTAACATAGCTTCTCATCTTCATGGTCATCATTTCATTATAAATTAGTGACTGTGACAGATGAAATACAAAGCCAGGGGACAAGATTCCTGCCCTCTAGAAGTTTGCAAGCTAATATAGACAGTACTGCACAATAATACACTCAAATTGGTAGAAAATCGATATTATCGTGAGACAATATTATACTGTCATTAAACATAAAGAGAATATATACACTGTAGGTGAGCAGTGATGCAAATATATTTTGTGTAGTGAGAAGTAATAGATGAAATAGTTGTTTTTGATAGGATAAAATTAGGGGGAAAATGTTCTTTATAAGTAAAGATTGATACAGAAATGAAACATTTGGAAATTTTTCTTATAAGAGAAGGGACAGAGACTGAGCAGCCAAGAGGGGAGCCATTATGGTCCCTGGTTTGTTCTTTCTTTTTCTTCCAGCAAATGGCAAAAGTGATATAGAAAACAGCCAGGCAGTTCTTAATGTTCTAATAGTCCACAGTGTGGGTCCTATTTTGATTTCTTATCTCCTGGAGAGGGAAAAGCTGCTGTGTATAGCAAAGTATTCAGCTAATTAATATGCTGAATATCTATGGGCTCCAGAAAAGCTGCCCTAACATCTGGTGTTATATTATGATAATGAGGTGATGTCCTTTCTTCCCTAAGACCTTTCCTGTCTAGGTCCTGTTGATAGAAGGAAAGCCAGAGGCCCTTTTTCTACTTTCTCATTTAAATGAGATGGGATAGGAATTTTAAATTAAGCTACTGTAATATTTCAGTCATTGCTTAAAATGAAAGACTTTTCTGGCTTGTGAAAAGTGTTGGACCTATTGCCACACTGATTGAACTACTCATCAAAAATTCTTGAGGAAAAAACCCACGCATGTTCACCCTGGTATTTTGCTCTCCATCAGTAATTTACCTGGCTTAATCAATTGTCTGTTCTATGATGACACTCTTTGTGAATTTGGACAGTGGTTTTGTGATGTGAAAACCTACCCTCATGAGGGATTGAGAGATCAGAAACTTATTGGTGATGTGATAAATACGTGAATGGCCAAAGGCCTCTGCTTGAAATAGTTCCTTGATTGTAATTTACTCTTTCAAAGCAAAAGGAACAATACTGTTTGCATTGAATTTTATTGCTATATTTTCCTTACAATTTTACAATTTGTAATGAACCCATACTATAAAGCTAGAAATATGCTTGAATCTTAAAAGTAGAAGACTTAAGGGGCTGAGGTTGTGGCACAGCAGTAGAGTGCTCACCTAGCACATGGGAGGCACTGGGTTTGATCTTCAGCACCACATTAAAAATACATAAGTAAAATAAAAGTATTATGTACCTCTATAATTAAAAAAATATTTTTTTAAAGTAGAAGATTAAATTATAGATTTTCCTAGTGTTTTGGGATAGTAAATCTTCATTTATGTTTTCAGTTCCCAGATTGGAACATTAAAGGAGATAGTCTTTTGGACTTCTTTCAGGCACACTGTCTTTCCATTGCAAATGTTGGATGCAATTATAATTAATGGATACTTGGCAAGAACTTCATGATGTAGACAGAGTTATTGTTTTATTTATCAAATTTTAAAAATTCTTTTCAAAATAAATTTGCTTTGTTGTTACACAATTATACCAACTGTTAGAAAGACTAGCAACTGTATTCCACAATTTTATCTTTTAGGTCATTCCTGGTATTTCATTCTGAAACTTTAGTCCTTGTTAGAATTGGAATAAACTTTATAAAATTAAATATAACATCATTGGCTAATAAATAATATATTTCTAATCTGCAGTTAAAAAGAAATAAACTCTTCAGGGCTCCTGTATTTGGCTGAACATTCTTTACAAGTAGACATTACAGTACAATTCAAAGAAGTAGCCTGAGAATTAATAATTTCTGAACTATGACACAAAAAGGCCCAGACTTTATAAGCATCCCCTCCTGATTTCTATATTTAGCTTTGAGAATTTCTTATCTAAGCCAACCATCATTTGAATTCCTTGAATTCCTACCAGGTGGTCCTCTATCCTGTGTTTAGATAGTGTCTGAGATCATTCAGTTTTGCTGAATTTCTGAGCATTTCCTTCATGACAAGCTAGATAGCTAAAATTCCTTAAAGGTCTTAAAGTTCAGTGAATAATATAATGGCCAATGTGTCATTGGGTTCATTTTAAAAGCTACTTTTAAATCCATCAAATATTGGAAAAAGTAAAGTCCCAAATGTAGATGTTAGAAATTTATCAGGATCTGAAGCATAGCTTGAAGAATGTCTTCACATCTTAAGTATAACGTATTTGGATATTGACTAAGATCTTCCCATATAGAGTCTCAGTCTCTTTTCCTCTCTTTTATGAAATGTACCTGGTTATATAAAGCCCAGTGTAAATGAAGTAGCAGTTCTCTCTGGATCTTTTAGCAAAAAAAAAAAAAAAAAAGGTTATAAAAAGGAATATGTTGAGCCGGGCATGATGGAGCATGCCTGTAATCCCAGCTACAAGGGAGGCTGTTGCAGGAGGATACAAGTTCGAAGCCAGCCTGGGCAATTTGGCTAGCATGTCTCAAAAGGAATGTGTTCCATTATTAAACAAGCATCCTTTAGTAGTGGCTTGCTGTAGTTGCAGGCAAGCTGAGCTACATGTGCTTCTAACAGAATTTGAAATGCAGAATAGTAAATCTTAGAGTTCAACATGAACAGACCTTCAGAAGAAGAAAAGATCTTTGTGAGTTGTAGAGACACATTTGTACAATGTGTAGGTTTCCCGAGGTGTTTTCTGATCAGCATAAGCATGGATACAAGACTAGAAAGAAGCCAGGATTTTATCTTAACTTTTTTGGAGGCATCAGAATAGAGAAGGGAGATGAGAATGAGAATGGGGAGGGAGAGAAAGAGAGAGAGATGGAGGGAGGAAGGGGGAGAAAGACAAAGAGGGAGAGAGTGAGAGAACATTTTATTTGTGATAAGATCTATCTAATTCCATCCTATACTCCTGAAAATCTGTGGAAGCCTCATTGAGCCCCAGTGTCTCCTTATTGATTGCAACCTGAGTAACCCTGGTTAAATCTTTGTAGTATCATTAATGTAAATTGGCTGGAAGCCCTTTACTTGTTGAATCTATTATATTGAAGAACCAGTCTTTATTTCTAAACAATAGATATGTATCCAGATTCCTTGATGAACTTGAATTCTTAATGAAAATTCTAAAGTACAACATGTTCGTATTCATCAGTAGCTCTCAAATACTGTGGTTTCTTTAATTACTGTGTTTGATAAATCTGTTTTGGCAGCAATTAATGTAATTTTTTAAATGTAATTTGTTTCTGAGGTGAGCAAAATGATTGATTCTTTTTTTTTTTTTCTGAATACTGGGGATTTAACCATGGGACACTTATCTGCTGAGCCACATCCCTAACCCTTTTTATTTTTTATTTTGAGATGGGGTCTTGCTGAGTTGCTTAGGGCCTTGCTAAGTTGCTGAAATTGGCATTGAACTTGTGACCCTAAATTAATAGGACACATCCCCTTTGTGACTGTAGTCAATTCTTAACTCTGTTGGAAGGTAGCATGGAGTCTACAACAGTGATTCTTCCGAGAATTATAGCTGTTGAAGTGTAGTCTGTGAATACAATTGAGGTAAATTGACTTTTAAATCATATTGCTTAAGCTGATACTAATATTAGTAGACTTCCTTGATCTTACAGCACATAATATTTATAATTCAGAAAGTTCAAAGAGAAAGAGGAGAGCTAAAAACTACCAAAGCCAATCTACATTATGGTTAACTTAAAAATCATAAAGTGTTTGTTATTTTTTTGTGTTAAAGTCAGAAGAAGTTGAGTGATTCTTTTCTTCTTCTATTTTTATGCTACTGGAATCAAACCCAGGGCCTCACACATGCTAAGCATGCACTCTACCACTGAGCTATATCCCTAGCCTCTGATTATTGTCTTTTGCTGCAAGTCTATCTCTAAAAAAAAATTAAGGAGAATCAGTAGCACTAAATATTAAAAGCACTGTGAGCATTAAGAATAATAGTTAATGTTTGTTTTTAGTCTTAGTTGGTTTTGCATTGATGGGCTCAGTAGTTGTAAGATATAGAATTATTCCTCCAGGTATACTTCTGAGCAGATTTTGTTGTACATGTTTATGAGGTTCCAACCCTGAAGTTCTCAATCAAACTTGGGAATTAGATTCCATCTATGCCCTGGAGACTAGAATGCATAGTTGAGTAGTTCCAACAGTGGTGTAATTATGATCAGCCTAACATCTGGAATAATTAGTTTTAAGTGTTTAATTACTCTGAACTCTGACCCAAATCCAGATATCCAGTTGTAGATTTTCCTCTTAATAGTAAAGAGAATTAACAATTAAGATAGTACTCTAAATTATTTTGTAAGATGTTTTCATATTTTTCAGAATCTACCAAGATGACCTTTCTCAGAATTTGACAGCTGATAAAAAGCAGATTACAAGTTGGGAAATATATTTAAATAATATTATTTGCTAGGACTTAGACATTTACCTTAGAAAATGGATAGAGATTTCTCAATGGGATTCTTGAGATGGGCAATCAGTCTCCCAGATAATCCCATTTATTGCAAACTGAGCATTCTCTTTTTTTTTTTTTTTTTTAATGCTACTGCTGACATTTTTTGCTTTTGCTGACATTTCCTTATGGTCAGTACAGGGAGCACAAGTTTTCCAGCATCATGAAACTACAGTGACATCATTAGTGAAGTTATAAAGGAAGACATTTCTAGGCGTGTTCATAATGGTTCACATTTCATGAGCCATGAACAAAATTAAAATTTAATAGGAAGAAAAGCCAAGAACCATAAAGATAAAATGTAACACCAGGGTTTGGATACCATTTTTTAAACTAAGAGATACTAATAAGAAAAAATTGACATAGTTCTTTTAAAGTTAAAAATTTGGAATTAAGATATATAAATTGATTAAGGATTAAATTTAATTTTATTGGAGGTTTTGTTTATTGTTTATTTATTTCTTCTCGTAAATTCTAAATGCCATTGTTGGGCTGTTTGAAATGGTTATTTACATGATGCACTACATTTTAGTGCAACATGAAGAGATAGTGATTTATGTTGGACCAGGACAGTATGCCAAAGGCTGATTATATTGTGATCAAAGACTTAGTCACTAATTTCTATTAATGTGGTTGGTAGTTCCAATGAAATGTTCACATATTTTGTGAATATTAAATGGGACATACTGGTTGTCCTTGTCAAAAAGTTATTAATTTATGTGCTATTCAGACAGCAAAGAATCTCAGCTAAAATGAATGCTTATTTGTGATTTTGTTAGGGTTAAGTATAGAGAAATTCAAATCACTTTAATCCCTCTCTCTAGTGTCTTATAGCTATTAAAAATAATGTCAATGAACATAATTATTATTTTTTCATATTATTTTTTATAAAATAATGAAATAACACTTTAAATAGACCTATGGAAATAAATTCATTTTATAGAGGAGTTAATTGAGATGTATTGAGATTTACTGAATTTTTTGAGGTTGTATAGTACATAATGCAGAGCTCTTGAGTCTTAATTTAAGGAGTTACCAACTAAGAATTCAAGCTGCAGTAATCTAGGATGGATAAGTCTGAAAATAAAAGAAAGTTGTTAAGTCACTGATCTTTTGTTAAGTGCCTATTTTGTGTAAGATATTACATCATTATTTTTGTTTGACTAAAAAGATGAAAATAAACATGACTTCCCATTGTGTTAACTTGTTTTCCACTTAAACAAAATACATAAGGATAGTTATTATAAAGAAAATGGGTTTATTTAGCTCACAGTTTTAGAGGCTGAAAACCTAAAATCAGGTAGCCCCATCCATTTGGTCTCTGGTAAACACCTCCTTGACTATATCACATCACGGTAGATGGCATAATGGCATGTGGGAGTAGGAATCACATAATAAGACAGGAAGTCTGAGAAATTGAAAGGGTCAGTCAGGCTCTCTTTTATAACAACTCTCTTTTGCAGGAACTAACTGGGGTCCTATGAAAATTACCTTATTTTTTTCTAAAGACAGCATCCCCAATGAAAGCCTGATTATTTCCCTAAAGGACCCATCTCTTAAACGTTCTGGTCCCACCTCTTAAAAGTTCTGTCACGTCAGAGTCATCACAGGGAGGACCAAACCTCTACCAAATGAACCCTTGGGGGACAAATCACATCCAAATCATAACAATCATAAAGCTATATTTTGTAATGATAGTGCAAATAGTAGACAAGAGTGTATAGTAGTATATATTTAAGGAGAAGATTTAGAGGGAATAACTAAGGAGTTTCCATATGTATAAAGAGAATGGCTCTGAGATTGAGAGGCAATACTTCTTGAAGGAGAGGGCATTTCACATTGACCTAAATGAGATTATTTTAGGGCAGTCAGGTTGAGCAAGGGTGGTTTTGAAAATGTTTAGAGTTAAGTGGGAATGCTATATTATATAATCAGAGATAAATGAGACCTTGGAGACCAGTACATGTAGTAATTTTACAGCTATGAAAACTGATACCCAGAGTGATTCTGAGTTATTTGTACAAGATTAGTTACATAGCTAGATGGGGCCAGAGCTAGAATTCATCCCTTCAGAATGGCTGAAAATGAAAATATGGTGAAACATTGACAACAGAATCTAAAAGGTAGCAAACCATAGAAATATATCAGATTTGTAGAGTATAATTTTTGCAGAAATATGATTTCCATCCATCCTTAAAATAGAGGAAAAAGAACCATAGTTTATTAGGCAGAATAAATTAAAATAGGAAGATGGCTGCCCATGGAACAGTTTGAAAGTAAGATGCAGTTGTCTGATGGCATATAGGAAAATGATCTTCTCAGAAACTTCTAAGACATTTTAATAATAGCAATAAAAAACATAATAATGGTGATGATATTATTAACAATATCTATCATTACTGAATGTGAGGCACCATATTAAGCTTCTGTGTACAGTGGTTTATTGTATTATTTCAGTCCTGATTTAGTCAGCTTTTTCACTGTTATGACCAAAAGACCTGACAAGAACAATTAGAGGAGAAGTTTTTCTGGGGGCTCACAGTTTCAGAGGTCTCAGTCCATAGATAGTGACTCCATCCTAGGGGCTGGAGGTGAGGCAGAGCATTTTGTTAGAAGAGTGTTGTGGAGAGAAGCAGCTCAAGACATCACACCAAGGTGGAGGTGGGGGAGGGAGAGAAAGAGAGAGCCATACAGACACACTAAGCTTAGCTCACCAATGTATACCCCCAGTGACCCACCTCCGTCAGCCACACCCTACCATCCTGCAGTTACCACTCGGTTAATTCCTGTCAGGGAATTAATTTACTGATTGGGTTAAGGCTCTCATAACCCAATAATTTCTCCTTTAAACCTTCTTATATTATCTCACACATGAGCTTTTGGGAGACACCTAGTATCTAAATCATAACAGATCTTGAAATCTAAATATCACTGTGTCATTTTGTAAATGAAGAAACTGAAACTCAGGTTAAGTAATCCCTGAATCACAAGGTAATCAGTTATAGAATCAAACTTCAAATCCTTGTGTGTTTGAATTCTAAAGCTGGTATATCTCAAACTTGAATAATGAATATAAACCCTCCTTCTAAAGGGAAAGTAATTTCCTCCCCTTATCCCATATTGATTCATTTTTATTATAAAACTAGTTACTTAAATAGATGTAAACACAAATTCATTTTGTTTATAGCTCTTATATAATTAAAAACACTAAAAACATAAAAATATAAGAAAACTTACAAAATCAATGAAATTCAAATTAGTGACATTTAATGTGAAAGATAAAGTTTTGCAGAAATGAAAATGCTGATTGCAAGATGAATTTATAGCTTACTGTTGCACAGACTTTTTTTAAGTTTGTTATGCTTATATTACCTACCATGTACTTGGTGAAAACTAGTTTCACCCACAAATTTTCTCTATTCTAATTTCTTCAGAATGTCCCTTCGGACAGTACTTTGTAGTGTCATTTGTCCTCCACTTGGTATAATCAGTTATTGTTAATTCTTTCTCTATTTTCGTTAACTATGATAAACCTTACAATTTGGTACCAATTTAATGGTTTGGGGTTCTGAAATGTCCTAGCACTGTGTATTTAGTTAAAAGGTTTTGGCCAATCATGTGATCTATAACATGTTCATGTTAATTATTTTGGGGTTATTATCTAAAAGAAACCACATCTTTGTACTGCAAAAAATTCCAATGTAGAAGAAACCATAAAATTTAAGAAATTTATAGCCTCTGTCAATCATAAATAGGCCTTTGTTATTCTCACTTAATGAAAAAATCATACTTCAGTTTTTCTCAAAACTCTGTATCCATCCCAATAGCTATCTGGTTTCTGTAAGGCTAAAAGTGGAAATCTAGGGAAGCTTCCATCTCTGTCACTTAAGTACTGCCTTAATTCAAGTCACCACTATTTTGAATCTGAATTCATGCCATGGCTCTCAGTTTATCCCCCACCAAACCATCTCTACAATGTGAGTTTTCTAGAATATAAACTTTAGGGAGTTGGGGTTGTGGCTCAGTGGTAGAGCATTCTCCTAGAATGCTTGAGACATGGAGTTTGATCCTCAGCACCACATAAATATATGATAAAGATATTGTGTCCACTTAAAACTAAAAAAATAAATATATAAAAAAGAGTCCTTGTCTTTAAAAATTTTTTTTTAAAAATAAACTTTTGGGGGCTGGGGATGTGGCTCAAGTAGTAGCACGCTCGCCTGGCATGCGTGCGGCCCGGGTTCAATCCTCAGCACCACATACAAACAAAGATGTTGTGTCTGCCAAAAACTAAAAAGTAAATATTAAAAAATTCTCTCTCTCTCTCTCTCTCTCTCTCTTAAAAAATAAAAATAAAAAATAAACTTTTGGGTCTCTACTTAGGAATATCCTTTCCTGGAACTTTTCCTCAATGCTTCTAACCTTTCACCTCCCACCCCATAGTGCATCATCCTCTGTTCCTTCCTGTCCCTCCTTTATAACTTCAGATATACATCTCTGGTTTAATACTTAGCACTTTGTGTTGTAATCTTTGATTTTTTTTTTTTTTTTGGCGGGAAGGTCTCCCAGATAGATTATTAGCTTCTTGACGTAATGCGTGCTTTATGCATGTCTCACTAGCACATTATGTGAATGGGAAGAGGATTCAGTGATGTAGTTATGATTCTTAATCACTGATCAGTTGTGATTTTAGAAGTGAGGAGTCTAAGGCAAGAGCAAAGTACACATTTCCTCATCTTTCTTATTTATATAAAATCTGTATGAATTACCTAACTCATGGAGTAGACTCTTTGAATCTGTAAGGAACATAATGTTAGAGAAGTCATGTTTTCATGAAGAATTAAAAGATAGCATTGTTTTGGGGCTAGGGTTGTGGCTCAGCAATAGAATACTTGCCTAGCACATACGAGGCCCTGGGTTCCATCCTCAGCACCACGCTAAAATAAATAAAGGTATTATGTCCAACTACAGCTAAAAAATAAATATATAAAAAAAGATAGCATGAGATGAATGTTAACTGGTGGGCAGGAAACAGTGGAGGGGGTGTGGGTATCCCATACAATCAGGTCAACCAGGTTCATAGGTAAGGGGTATTTTTTAGTATGGTGTTTCATGTCAGCCTCACAAGTGGAGCAGAATGGCCAGTCTTCTGCCAAAAGGGCCAGAAAAGATGAACAGGCCGATTATGGGGCCTGACTGATGCCAGGAGCCCGGATGTTGATTGTTGTATTGAATTTAGAGAGAATATCTCAGCCCAGCAAAGGAACTGGACATTGAGGCATAATTAGGAATGTCTGAGAGAATGGGAAGTTGTCTATGGAACAGAGTAATAGGGGAGTCTTTCTTGGATAGATGGTCTTTCCTCCTACCCCAACAATAGGAGAGGTGGACGGCACTGTTTAACCCCAGAATTCTGTCAGGCCTAAGAAGGTAGCCCCGGTGTCAAGGAGAAAGTCAACCTTGCGCCTATCCACCTGAATCTGCACCCTGGGTCCCTGTCTATTGATCATTATGGCTGGGGACAAGGACCCAAGACTCTGTCAATTGATTGCCATGCCCAGAAGGTCGGAGGATTCCCTGGCCATAGGCCTCCTACGGGATCTAGGACAGTCAGAGCCCCAATGACCTTGTTGTTGATATTTAGGGCATGGGGTACGTGGAGTGCGTTGTGTGGGGCATGCCCTGACCCAATGTCCCTCCTTGCCACACTTGAAGTAGGCGCGGTGGGGGGGGGGGGGGGGGGCGGCGGGGGGCGGGGGGGGGGTGTTTGACCCGCGGTGATGGGTGATGACCCGAGGAAGCACCCTGCAGGGCCTGGGCTAGCATCTGAAATTTCTCAGTCTGGGGGGTGGCAGGGCTTTGTTTGAGCTTTTTTAGTTTGGCCCGGATGTCGGGGTAGTTCTGCGAGAGGAAATATGTCATAAGGACATGACGGCCATCTGTGGTTTCGGGATCTAGGTTACTGCTGAAGGGCTTTCGTAAGCTGATCCAGAAATTCCGATGGGGTCTCTTGTAATTTTTGGAAATTGACGGCCTTACGTGCTGCTTTTTTTAGCCCAGCAATAATACATTCAAAGAATCAGTCCCTACTCTGTGTGCCAACTTGTATATTATCTGGGGCAGCAAGTGGCCCCGGAGGGTGACTGGGATTAACTCGGTGAGTTTCATCTGCATGGGCTCTGGCAAGTTCCCAGACTCTGGTACGTTCCTCAAGAAGGAGAGTATTAGCCAATAACATTTATAAGTGAAGCTATAAGCCTGGAGGACCCATTGAAACTCTCTTCTGTGGTGAATGAGCCCAACCTTCGCTCAAGTTGCGTGAGGTCATTCATAAAGAATGGGACATGTACCTCGATAATGCCCTCAGGTCCAGCAACCTCTCTTAAGGGGGTCATGGTTTGTGGGACTAGTTTGGGAGGATTAAAGTTGTCGGCTGAGTCAGGGGGAGCACCTGAGGGGCTGGACGGAGCCAACGGGGGAGGTCGGTAGGGATGGGGTTCATCTGCTGGATAGGCTGGGGTGAAAACGAAGAAGAGAAAAAAAGCCTCAACATAGGGGATCTCCTTCCACTTTTTTGAGCACTCGCAGAAGTTAAACAGATCTCTGAGAATTGTGGGATCTAGGGATCCTCCTAGGGGCCATTGACTTTGATTGTCTAATTGATAGTAAGGCCAATCTTGTGTGCAGAGTTTAATAAGTGGGAATCTGCATGGAAGGAACAAGAGGCCCCCATAGTTCAGGAGAGGGACAAGAGTGGTTAAGAGAGAGAGAGAGAGGAGTGCCTGTTCTTCCACCCCTCAGTACCTCCCACTCATGAACCGGGTTCCAGAGAGTCCACGGTGACTGTGAAGGTCGTGGTGGGGTGCGTTCTCTCCTCCAGATTGGGCGTCAGAGGTTTTCCGGATGATCACGGTCAAAGCCCCTGTGTAGCCCGTCTGAAGTTGGATACCCCAAAGGGGAACTCACCTACTGAAGAGCCAGTGTTGTGTGAGTAGCAGCAGTGCTCGAAAGAGTGGACGATGACGGCAAGCCTTGAGAGAGGGGGCCCTCGAGCACCAAGGCATTCCCCATCCCAGGTTTTGGTACCAATGAAAGAATGAACAAGGCCCGTGGTCAGAGAAAATGCCCGTGTATTGAGGAACAGCTCTGCATATTTATAGAGCCGGGGGCAGTTTGACAGTTATGACAGTTTAGTGGTTGAACAGTTTGACAGTTGGCATGGGGTGCTTTCTGATTGGTGGGTAAGGATCATGTGAGTCAGCAGAGCTAGTCTGATTGGTGGGTAAGGATCATGTGAGCCAGCAGGGCTCACCATTGGATGACTCTTCTTGGGGGATGGGGAAGTTAGTCTTTGGAGCCCGGCCGACTCCCAACAGTTTTGTTTCTCTTTTGGTTAGGTGCTGTGATTGTCTCCACACCCCAAGACATTGCATTGATGGATGCACACAAAGGTGCTGAGATGTTTCGAAAAGTCCATGTGCCGGTAAGCATCGACAGCTACATTATTGAAAAAAAATGAAACTCTTCTAACTGAAGAAGCAAGTAATTGAAGAATATAGTCTGAGTTTTAATTTAGTCTAGTACAGAAATTTTTATGAAATTCCTAGTTCATATTTATGGTCACTTTAAAAGCTCTTATAGGTACCTGTCTATACATTATTAATTAAGAAAAATTCTGAAATATCCTTCTGATACAAGTTTTCTGAAAAAGTACTATTCCTCTCAAATACTTGTAGCCTTCTTCACTAAAAAAAAAAAAAAATGACAATGACGAGCATTTTAGAAAACTAGGTAGATAGACTTGAAGAGATCACTTATGGGAGAACAAGTGAAAAAAGAATACTTTTTTCTTTTGTTGTCTCCTACTATTATGGTTTGATGTGAGTTGTCCCCCAGAAGCTCACATGTGAGACAATGCAAGAAGGTTCAGAGTAAAAATTATTGGATTGTGAGAGCCTTAACCCAATCAGTGTATTAATTTCCTGATGGGATTAACTGAGTGGTGACTAGAGGCAAGTGGGGTGTGGCTGGAAGAGGTGGGACATTGGGGATGTGGTTTGTGGGTATATATTTTGTGTCTGGCCAGTGGAGTGGCTCTGCTTTCTGATCATCATGTGAACTGCTTACCTCTGTCACACTCTTCTGCCATGATGTTCTGCTTCACCTCGAGCACCTCCAGCCTCCTCAAGGAATAGAGCCGGCTTTCTATGGACTAAGACCTCTAAAACCATGAGCCTGCAAATAAACTTTTCCTTCCCTACAATTGTGCTGGTTGTGTACTTTAGTCACAGCAGCAAAATAGCTGACTAAAACACCTACATTTTTACTCACTATTAGCCTACCTTCTTCTAAGAGATACTTCAGGATTTTCTGCACAGTATGATAAAATTGAACAAGGTAAAAATATAATAAAACAGACAAAGAATAATTTAAATCAGATAGAATGAATAGAAAGTCAGTATAAATGCATGCCATTAGAACTTCAATACCTGCTGGAGGCATGCCCTGAGTTTTCTACCAGCCAAGGGCACCATTAAAACACCCTCAACTACCAGAAGGTGAAAAAAGTCTGGGTGCTCCAGAGAAACAGCTGAGACCAGAAGAGAACTTTTCTGTGTTCTCAGAAAGAAGGAACTATATATATTGAACATGTTCTCATTACTTCTTTACAATAAAAAAAGTTTTCTCCTTCAAGTATGCCTCAACAAGAGAAACTGTGCCAGGGGACAATTAGAGTAAGCTGAGGTGACAAGGTGTACAAGGTGTACAAGTCCAAGGTCAAAGTGATACTTCTGTCTATGCAGCTCTCTAGTGGACTTGCTAACTTCAAGGATAGATTTTAAAGTTTATACAACAGAGCTTTTTTAGCTCTTGGATTAGCTTCAGAGATCTCATAATTCTCTCTATCTCCTGTTTCCCATAACAAGTTGTATGCTCAATTATGTTCATTTTGGCATAGAAAGAATTCATAACTATCTTCAGATACTTCAATGAGACCATGACACAGGATAAGACCCAATAATGTATTAGAATGAATGGACTCTCAGAAAAGCTTTCATAAATATTTATCAGGGGAGATTTGAAAAGTATAAAATTGTACAATAGTGGGATTCAGGTGACCCTCCTTGACAAGTACCTCTTCTCTCTTGCCAGTTAATGCAGAGCTGTGTGCATTGACAAGATGTGGAGCTCTGGGTTGGATCAACATGCTCTGGTGAAAATAGAGGAGCCTGGGAAGTGGGGGTTGTGGCTCAGTGGTGGATTACTTACCTTACATGCACACAGCACACAGGGCAAAAAAAAAGAAAAAGAAGAGAAAATTAAGCCTAATAAGGAAGACACCTTAACTCTTACCTTCCAAGTAATCTAAGGCTATTTTTCACTAGCAAGGGTAAAATTGTGATTGATAAGTAGTGTAGGGCCAGTGTTCTATGTTGTGAATTTTAGCTTAGAAAAATTTTAAAGCAATGATATCCAAATGGTCATCTCATAAAACTTTGTCTCTAAAACACCTAGTTTGAACAGAGTGACTTTATGTCCTCCAAGAAAAACTAGAAATGAATAATGCCCACCCAGATAGCTAAATAGGTTTGCTTATTATATGATATTTTAAATTATAAAATTAAGAGAGAGGGCTTTCTACTAAAAATGATGACTCTGAATTTACAAGTAATCTGTCATTCTTTCTGGCAGAAATGAGGTAACAGGGCCCATGGTCTGTTAAGATCACCTTAAGATTAGGATAATGGCCTTCTTTCTGTGTGTAAGTAAATGCTTAACTTCTCATTCTGTAAGGTGGAGGTAGAGAAACTTGTCTAGCTCATTCGAAACATCATGAAGTCTGTGAGGAAAATAAACTTAAAAGGGTGGGAATAAGAACTTTTTCCTATTTTATCCCCTTGTCAATAGACCATTTCAGCTGACACTGTCATTTGAGGTGGCAGCAGCTATGGGGAATTTCCTACTAGACTACTAGACTTTGCTAGTTGAGAGTCTGATAACCATAGTTGCCAAATTCATCTTGTCTAACTCCTTTTAGTTCAGGAGTTAACTTGCACTTACTGGCAGCCCGTGGCACTTACTACCTGTTAATAAATAAAAAGGTAAACAGCCTCATACTGTTCTAACAAAATTTTCTCTAGGTTTTAAGACAGAAAGTAGAAAGTTACTCCTTCTAGAACATAACAAAGGGGGAAAGGGATGGTCACAAAATCCAGGTTAGGCTACTATTAGGTGGATGCCATTGAAGGGTAAAAGTTGAGGATATTAGGGAATGCGGGAAGAAGTATCTCAAGTGAAGGATGATGGGCTGTATAAGGCACATAGGAGTATTTCAGGCATTATTTAGAGAATAAGAGAACTGTTTGGGATCGAACAGTTAATGTTGGAGTTCAGATTTACAGAACTGGAGCAGATCTGGGTCATGGTAAGGTCCAGGATGTGGTTGTGGGTGTGTGGGACTGAAGGAGAGTAGAAATAAGTCACTGAAGCTGTGTATTCTAAGATTGATTCCAAGATGGAATTAATGGTTCCTTCCTTTGTTTTTTTTTATGCCTTCCAATATCTTTATTATAGCCCTATTTTTACCCATATTTTAAAATTATTTGCCCTTTCAAATGTGAAATTTTTTAAAGAGGTAGAATGTCTTAATGATTTCTTAAACTTTCAGACCAAAAAAGATGTTCAACAACGTTTACAAGTAAATGAGTGAGAACTATTTTGACAATGAGCTCTATCTGTGATTTGACAACCATAGTGCAGCTACCTTGAGAAGGGAATCTGGGCTGAAAGTGAGAAGTGGATTTGATCACTTCTAAGATCCCCTGGCTCTTAAAAGCCTCAGAGTCTAAATAATGGTAAAGTGTTTGAAATTAGAAAGTGTTCCATAAATGCAAAGGAGATGTTATGCTTTATTTATTCCACTTTATTCCATTTTTTCCCCTGGTTTTTAGTCTTGTTCTCTGTTTTCCCCCTTTTGAAGTGCATTAGTTACCATGGAAACAATGATGTCATTGGAATTCATTGGTATGGACTGAGTTAGTAATGTCTGCTGAAGATAATTTAAATGATTTTCTTAAAACTCAATGCATAGATATCGAAAGGTGGAGAAGAAATGACTATTAAATTCTCTATTCTCTGCTTGAAATGATATCAACTATGCCAGTACTTGTAGGCACACAATTTTTTTAAATTAAAAACATTCAGTTTTACACATTTTTAATAAGTAATTTATGTAATTTCTCACCTAACCTATTTTTATTACCTTCATTTACAAGGGAGTCCCAGGCCCATTGATTTGGAGTTCTTCCCCTACCATTTGAATTTTTGAGTCACAGATATTTCACTTCCTTCTTTGGTAATATCCTTCCCAGCCCATGAAAATTATCTTAGAATATGTTTACTCTCTTATTCCTTCCTCAAATAAGGGATCACTTAGTAAATACATATTTACTGATATTGAGTGCTTTCTGTAAGTACAGTACTATGATAAGCTTCCTTGTATGATTTAAAAAAGAAAAAAGGAGATGAAGCCTGTTTCTTCAATCTGCCAACTAACTCCATGGTGGTACAGGGTCTCTAAATTCTGAGGAGCATGAAAACACAATCCTCCTGCAAATGCCATGATTTTATTCTCTTTTATTGCTGAGTAATATTCCATTGTGTATATCTGCCACATTTTTTTTATCCATTCATCTATTGAAAGTCATCTAGGTTGGTTCCACAGTTTAGCTATTGTGAATTGTGCTGCTATAAACAATGATATGGCTGTGTCCCTGTAGTGTGCTGTTTTTAGGTCCTTTGAGTATAGACTGAGGAGAGGGATAGGTGGGTCAAATGGTGGTTCCATTCTCAATTTTCCAAGAAATCTCCACTCTGCTTTCCATTTTGGCTGCACCAATTTTTAGTCCCGCCAACAGTGTATGAGTGTGCCTTTTTCCCCACATCCTTGCCAACATTTATTGTTGTTTGTCTTCAAAATGGAGTTAGAGAAGATGATGCTAAGTGAAGTTAGCCAATCCCCAAAAAACAAATGCCAAATGTTTTCTTTGATATAAGGAGGCTGATTCATAGTGGGATAGGGAGCGGGAGCATGGGAGGAATAGATGAACTCTAGATAGGGCAGAGGGGTTGGAGGGGAAGGGAGGGGAGAGGGCATGGGTTAGAAATGATGGTGAAATGTGATGATAATTATTATCCGAAGTACATGTATGAAGACATGAATTGGTGTGAAAGTATTTTGTATACGACCAGAGATATGAAAAATTGTGCTCTATATGTGTAATAAGAATTGTAATGCATCCCGCTGTCATATATATATATTAAAAAAAAGATAACACAATTCTCCTGTGGGCCATCATGGAAAAGTCATGCTTTTTAAAAATTTTTTCTTGGTACTATAATTTTATATATGCTGGTCCTTTGCTTTATAAGTCATTGTCAGCTAGGGAACTCATATCATTTTTCAAATTTCTGTTCAGGTATTACCTCCTCTAGGAAGCTTTTCCCAATATGTCAGGAAAAGTTAAATCCTTTCTCTGAACTATTTGTACATGTATCTACTTTGGCTCCACTACAGGCTTACCTATCAGTTTTCACAGAAGAATGTGAGTTCCTGGATGGCAAGAAAACATGCCTTAAACCTTTGTAGATGCTAAGATACCTAGCATAGGTTGTCATGGTAAATACTTCAATCTAGGATATAACATCATCTACGGCATACTGTTCCATTTTCCCCAGGCTGATGGACTGCTCTGCCTTGAATTTTCTCTGCTGTAGCAAGCTGGTCTTCTACTTCTTTGGATTTCTATGTACCATTTTTTTCTTCAGAACCCTTGGCATCCTATTTTCCTACTTTTTATCTGGGAAATCCTTTGGTACTTAGATTAAGCAAATGGCTTTTCTCTTGGAGACTTGGTGCCACATTGCCATTCACTAGGTGATATCTTTCTCTCTGTAGTCCAGCTGTATTCTATTTCTCCTTTTGTCAGTAATTTCTCATTTACAGTACTCTACTATAAGCTCTATGAGTACAGGGACCACCTGCTTCACTCTATGGATAGGACATGTAACTACTCACTAAATAAATATATACTGAATGATTGAGTAGAATTTTCACAAGCATATCTAAGGACTTGGGAAAAGAATGTGATCTGAGAAGAATCAGAAAAGCTCAAGTTATGATCAGGATTATTCACTTTGTAGTTGGGGTAATGTATTGACGTAGGTCTGGTAGACCAAGGGATTTGGACTTTATTCTTTAGATTATAGGAAGGATCCATTTAGGACATGAAGTAGACAGGATAAAAAGTAGACATAGTTAGTATGGCCCTTTAAAAAGTTTAATTTGGTGGAGGTGAAAAGAAAGGAGCCAGGAGACCATGATGGCACTAAGGAAGCATTTGCAACAGGTAAAGTTATTCACACTACTAGCTGTGACCCACCAGTGATCATGAAATTGATAGTGAGAGATGTAACCAAATATTAAGTAATATTAGAGTACATTGCTCTTAGGAAGAGAAAATCTTATTTCATAAAGATTTGATGTCGGTTATAAATGCACATATATATGTGTTTATACTGGGTCAAGATGTAAAATATTTCTATTAACAGGAAGACAATCTAAAAAGTTAGAAAAAAAACAGGTGCAGTGGCACATGCTTGTAATCCTAGCAACTCAGGGGACTAAGGCAGGAGGATTGCAAGTTCAAGGCCAGCCTCAGCAACTTAGTGAAACCTTGTCTTAAAATTTAAAAACAGGGCTGCAATTGTGGCTCAGTTGTAGAGCGCTTGCCTAGCATGTGTGAGGCAATGGGTTCAATCCTCAGCACCACATTAAAAAAATAAAATAAAGGTATTGTGTCCACCTACAACTAACATTTTTTTAATTTAAAAATAAAGTAAAATTTAAAAGGCTCGGGTGTGACTCAGTGGTAAAGCACCCCTGGGTTCAGTCCCCAGTACTAGGAGAAAAAAAAATGTTAGAAAAACACTGGAGTAGGTGATAGGTAGTAAGAATCTGATTTAAAACAATGGCAGTGAACATAGTAAGGGGAATTGAATGCACCTGACATTTTCAAGGAAGAATTAGAAAGCTTGGCAATTGACTTCATGAGGTCAGGGGTTGAACCAAAAAGTCAGAAATCAAAGAAATGTTGAGAGTTATGTTGCCATTAATAAATCTACCAGGGACTGGTTTTCTGATCAGGGTGACAACAAACTAGAAATAAGAGGTTAGATGCTCACTCATGAATCTCTGCCCTTATTCATTGTGAAGGTTATGATTTAATACTGTTTGTCAAGGAAGAGACTGAAAGAGAAAGCAATTTGGTCCTGGCTTTTTAAATATCATTTGCATCAGATAGAACCACTTATTATTCATATTTTGTAACTATTTAGAGGATTCTTTATTTAATGTTCATTTTTATTTCATTTAGTTTCAAATTAAATTACTCTCCAAATTTTATAATTTTGGGGTGATAAGACGTTTTACTTGCAGAGCCATTGTTACCTAGTAGTGAAGAGCAGGAGCTCAGGAATTTGAACTGTAGAGTTCAAATTCCAGCTGTGTCATTTTGTAACTCTTATGATATGAATAAGTTATTCTATACCTCAATTTTCTCATTCATAAAGTGGGGATTATAGTAGAATTTCCCTCAGGGAGTTGAGATGAGAAATAAAGGGGATAATGTAATGCTAAATGACTCATTACAGTGTTTGGCACAATCTGAACACTCAATGTTGATATAATGTCATATAATTAATGTCCCTTATTATAATAACTTTTCATGATGTTGTCATTGAAGCAGATGACTTTGTAATTCATAGATGTTTATGTATTTGGCTTAGGCATTTTTGACTAATGCATTATTTGTTAATAAGAATTTTGACAAGAAGTTTTTAAACATTTAGATAAATACTGTATGAGATTTCCTTAATTTTGAGTATTTTAGTTGAACCTAAACCATCCTTTTTCATAAAGAGTTCTTAGGTTGCTAAAGTCATTAAGATTCTAAAAATCTGCATTATTTAAACTTTAAAATAAGTTGAGCTAATTGCTGTCACAAACACACCTCAAAATATATAATGATGCAAATACAAGTTTATTTTTTGTTCACATTAACATTGCTAGTAGATTAACAGGCAGTCAGGGTAGTCTTCTTCCATGTGGTCATTTAGGCTGTTGTTGCCTCTGTCATTTTTCATAGACGTATGTTATAGTTGTAGAAGGACACATATCTTTATTTATTTTTATGTGGTGCTGAAGATTGAACCCAGTGCCCCACATGTGCAAAGCAGGTACTCTACCACTGAGCTACAGCCTCAGCCCCTCACATGTGACTTTTAAGGTCTTCCTTGGGACCATCTTTATTCTAGTCATCCTGGAGGGAAAGACACAGTACAGAAGCATGTTCATGGAAATTTTTATTGACCAAGCCTAAATGCAGTACAGAAACTTGTACTTACATTCCACTAGGTGAAAGTCAGCTAGTCACATTAGCACAAGGAGACCCCCATGTGTAGTTGAGCTATGTGCCAAGGAAGATGAGACCATTGATTTTGGTGAGAAGCCAACAGTCTATACCATATAATTGGCCAGGCAATAAATATGAAGATTAAAGCCTAATGTTGGTCATTTACTTTATTTTTTCCTAATAAATAACTCTGAAAGTTCTATAGCAGCCTTGCAAATAGTTATTCATTTTATAAGAGAGAGATTGGTTTACTTTGTCTACTAAAAACAAAGAAAGAAAAATCCTGTTTTGTTCTGGAACTTTTTAGTAATTTGTAAAGGTAAATGGTTATATTGTCTTCTAAGATAAACTAGATGATATTACAACCTCGAATAGACACTTCTTATCACTGTTTTCTTTCCATTTCCCACTTTCATAACCAAATATCCTACAAATGTGAAACACCTTCTTGACAATAAAGATCAGAATTGTGGTTTATTATTTTTCTGGCAAAGTAATCATTTATGGGCCAGGTGCGGTGGCGAATGCCTATAATCCCAGCAGATTGGGAGGCTGAGGCAGGAGGATCACAAGTTCAAAGCCAGCCTCAGAAAAAGCAAGGTGCTAAGCAAGCAACTCAGTGAGACCCTGACTCTAAATAAAATACAAAATAGGGCTGGGGATGTGGCTCAGTGGTCGAGTGCCCCTGAATTCAATCCCTAATACAAAAAAAAAAAAAAAAGTAATTATTTATGGCAAAAAGTTATTCATTTGAACTGAGTGCCACATCTACATCCCTGAATGCCTTCAGAACTCCTGTGTTTGTAATGTCAACCATAGCATTTTTAGCATCTAGTTAGTCCTATTTTACCTAATTTTCTTGCCTACCAGCACTAAAATTAAAAAATAGGTACTCTTTTGTGGAAGTGGAGGCAAGTGATCTATTTATTCTTTTTTATCCTTGAGCATAATTTTTCCTATGTGATCATCAAGAGGTTCTACTTAACTCTCTAGTGTGTTTACTACCTTTGATGTTCTATGGTTTGGATGTGGTTTGTCTTCCAAAGGCTCATGTGTTGGAGATTTCTATCTTTAGTGTGGTGGTGGTATCTTCAAGAGGTGGGGACTAGTGGAAGTCCTTCAGTCATTGGAGGCATGCTCTTGGAAGGGATGATGGGGACCTTGAGCTTTCTTGAGAATGAGTTACAAGAGCAAGACTGACCCCTGAATCAGTATCTAGCTTTCTGTTTGGCAATACAATCTCTTGCTCTCCCAAGCTCCTGCCATCTGCCATGATGTCCTCACCAAAGCCAAACTGATGTCAGGGCCATGCCCTTTAATCTCCAAGACCATGAGCTAAATAAACCTCTTTCCTTTAAAATGTTAGCTTACCTTAGGTATGTTGTTATAGTAATGAAAAACAGACTAATGCAGATATATTTAAAGAATCTCTCAGTATTACCTGTGGAAACCTTACAATGTACTATTTAAATTCTTTTTAGGAATGTATGTTAATTGGTTTGCATATGATATATCACATGTGGCTTCCTTCTTCACAATTGGGTAATTTTAGTTTTAGAAAAATGACTTTTCTCTAGTGATAACCTTTACAAGACCAGACAGCATTCTGCATCTTAGCCATAATTACTTCTTAGAGACTGAAAGTGTATGTTCATCTGTGTCTTGCCACAGGATCTCTCAATTCATATGTGTTTTAAATTAGGATGCTCTTCTTTGTGATTTGGATTAATTAAACTCATCCTTGCAAACAAGCCTGTGAAGTAGAGGACATTATTTAACCAAGTAGTAGCCTGCTGTTTTATAAAGCGCTCCCCCGCCCCCCCACGCTGGGAATTGAACTCACTTGCTGGGCAATTACTGAACCACTGAGATATTACCCCATCCCCTAGACCCCACATTCTTTTTTTTTTTTTTTTAATTTTAATATTTATTTTTTAGTTATCGGCGGACACAACATCTTTATTCGTATGTGGTGCTGAGGATCGAACCCGGGCCGCACGCATGCCAGGCAAGCGCGCTAACGCTTGAGCCACATCCCCAGCCCCGACCCCACATTCTTAACTGCAATTTCTGTGGATGATCCAGAGTTCGAGTTGAGTACTGTCATCATCAGGGAATATCTCAGGGTGAGATAACTGTAGGATATAGGAGTCTTCATTATAATTTGCTTCTCATTGGGATTCCGATTATTCAGGTAAACAGATGAAACCAGAAGAAAATGATGGATTAAAAAATAGAGAGGAATTAAAAATCTATAAATTTTGTTGATATAAAGTCGAATAAGGATTAAGGGAAAGGGAGTTTCATGCTCAGGATCTTGGAGAAGAGAATGAAGTCTGAAGCTTGACTGTGGCACCAAGTGGCAAGAAGATGGTTCTAATCAGGCCTTCCTTGCAACTGTGCTCTTAATTATTATGTTAAATTGCTCTACTAAACCATGTGGATAGGGCTGGGGAGGTGGCTCAAGCGGTAGCGCGCTGGCCTGGCATGTGTGCCGCCCGGGTTCGATCCTCAGCACCACATATAAACAAAGATGTTGTGTCCACCGTAAAACTAAAAAATAAATATTAAAAAATTCTCTCTCTCTCTCTCTCTAAAAAAAATAATAATAAATAAATAAAAATAAACCATGTGGATATTCATTATCTCAGGCTACCTAATTCCATACACCAAATCCTCATCCATTTACTTTTTTTTTTTTTTTTGGTGACTTCCAAATACATACCAGTAACTTAAATAGTTTGGATTGTGGCTTTGTTATTTACAGTGTAATCTTGAACTAATAATTTAGCTTTACTGTTCTCTTCCATGAAATAGAGATGGCAATATCTATCAGTCACTGTGGCACATATATGCAGTATGTAGTACAACCTCAGTACCTAGTATTATAAATGGTAGCTCTGAATGTTGTTTCTATAGTGGTAGACTTTAGACATCATTATAATCCTCATTTTAGAGATTAAGAATTCAAGGAATAGAAAAGTTTAGTTATACATCATGGTCCCACAGCTACTTAGTTGGTCTCTGAGAGCAACATGGATGCAGGCCTCCCTACTTATTGTTCTTTCCATGTCAGACTACTTCTTCTGAAAAAGAAAAAAAAGAACACTCATCTCATTTTTTAAAATTATAATATCTATAGACATGCTTCAGATGTCTACCAAAAACTGGTTTGAGGCTAATGGAGAACTGAAAAGCACTTATGAATCTAATCTATTTCATTTATTATAATTCATTCTCTATTTAACAATGAGTTTTTCCTCCTCAATTTTTCTTGAAACATAGCTTTTAATCCATATGACAGTCTCCAACCAGCAAGCATTTAACCTGATTGTAACCTTGAGAAATTGGATTATATAGTAGCCTGAAAATCTTGCTTGTTACTTACCTGAATCTGGGTTTAAAATGTCAAGAAGAAATTAAAATTGGGGCCTTTTGAGCCTGCTTAATTCAGTACCTTTAGACACAAAAATCCAATATTCAGAGCAATGTTGATATTTCAAGAGAGTCAATTTTTTAAAAGTTAATAAAGGAAGTACCCTTCTGAGCCAATGATGGATTGAAATAACATATAAAATGTTTGTGGTGGCTGATGTTAGCTTTCTTTCAGTAAAACAAGCTGAGGTTAAAAAGAAAAGGAGCTTATACTTTGATGAGGCATTAAAAAATGATTGAGCATGCTTACAGCTGCATCTCAATGGCATTATGTAAATTAAGCTATAACAAACGTCTGTTCTATAATGTTTCTGCTATCAAAGGAAATACACAATAGCTCTACAATAAACAAACAGCTTAACAATACATAAAGTATTCGTAAAATGTAAGGTTTTTTTGGTGGGGGCCATGTGGAAATGAATTCTTTCCTATTTAAGAAAGAAAAAAATTTATGAACAAAATTGGAATATGGATATTCTAATGTTCTTCCTTAGTTTATTAGTTTTCCCCATTCAAAGCCCCAGTGATTATAGAGGATTGCTCTTAAATGAATATGATCAGTGATTTCTAACTTTTTAATGCTCACACCTTTCTTTTATGTTTTTCTCCAGCTCACCCTATGTTTTGAAAGAGCTGTTTGCCACACAGTCTGCATGTGTTATTTAATAACTAATTTATTTAATTAACTAAAGAGAGGATATATAATATATGTATATGTGTGTCTATCCATACATGGGGTTTTATATGTATAAAACTGTTGTATGAGCTTCTGCACAGAACAAGATAACCACATAAGAGTGCTATCACTCTTTGTTGATGTGATTCCAGCTAAAAGCAAAGAAACTTGATAGTTTAATCTGTCTTGAGTATTCTTGAAAGTAAATGTTTCTTTTCTGTTCAATATTTTAAAATATTTATAATAAATCACAGAACCTGATAAAATGTTTTTGGACATCATTAGGACTTTGAAACTTTAAATAGGATAAATACCAAAATATATTGTATATAAATGTAACTTATAAATTTTTAGTAGCCATATTTTTAAAAGTAAAAATAAAAAACAAGAAAATGGGTGAAATTAGGCACCTGTGAACAGATGAAAATAGGCCAGACACCTGATCAGGCATTTTATAGGAAATGACATGAAAATGACCAATAAATTTTTAAATATATTCAATTTAATTAATAATTATGGTAATGCAAATTACAACTGTAGTGGAAAGGATAGCTGAGGTATAACCTAATACCCAATCCCCCACAAAAGGACATATAAAAACATTAATAGAAGCATTACTTATAGTATCCAAAGATTGAAAATAACCCAAGTGATCCTATAGGAGAATGGATATGAAATTTGGGGACCTAATGAAAATGAACCACACAGAAATAGTTTAGCTGGAAGAATCACATATACACAGAAGAATGTGTTGCATGATTTCATTCATATCAAGTTCAAGACCAGATAAAATTAATTTATGGTGTTAGAAATCAGGTTAGCAGTCTATTTTGGTGCTAACACCATGCTGTTTTTGTTACTGTTGCTCTGTAGTATAGTTTAAGGTCGGGTATAGTAATACCACCAGCTTTACTCTTCTTGCTAAGGATTGCTTTGGCTATTCTGAATCTCTTATTTTTCCAGATGAATTTCATAACTGCTTTTCTGTTTCTATAAGGAATGTCATTGGGATTTTGATCGGGATTGCATTGAATCTATATAGTGCTTTTGGTAGATTAGTGGTACAGAATAGAGGACACAGAGTCTAACCCACATGACTATAGTTATCTTATATTAGACAAAGGCACCAAAAACGTACATTGGAGAAAAGATAGTCTCTTCAATAAATGGTGGTGGGAAAACTGGAAATCTACATGTAACAAAATGAAATGAAACCTCTTTTCTCTCACCATGCACAAAACTCAATTCAAAGTGGATCAAGGACCTAGGAATTACACCAGAAACCTTGCACCTAATGGAAGAAAAAGTAGGCCCAAATCTTCATCATGTCAGATTAGGCCCCGACTTTCTTAATAAGACTCCTGTAGCACAAGAATTAAAGCCAAGAATCAATAAATGGGATGGATTCAAACTAAAAAGCTTCTTCCCGGCAAAGAAACAGTGAGGTGAATAGAGAGCCTACAGAATGGAAGCAAATCTTTACCACAAGCACATCAGATAGAGCACTAATCTCTAGGATATATAAAGCATTCAAAAACTTTAACACCCAAAACAAAAACAAAACAAAACCAAATAAGCCAATCAATAAATGGGCCAAGGAACTGAACAGACACTTCTCAGAAGAGGATATACAATCAATCAACAGACATGAAAAAATGTTCAACATCTCTGTCAATTAGAGAAATGCAAATCAAGATTTCATCTCACTCCAGTCAGAATGGCAGCTATCAAGAATACAAACAACAATAAATGTTGGCAAGGATATGGGGAAAAGGTACACTCATACGTTGCTGGTGGGACTACAAATTGGTGCAGCCAATATAGAAAGCAGTATGGAGATTCCTTGGAAAACTTGGAATGGAACCACCATTTGACCCAACTATCCCACTCCTCAGTTTATACTCAAAGGACTTAAAACAGCATACTACAGGGACACAGCCATATCAATGTTTATAGCAGCACAATTCACAATAGCTAAATTGTGGAACCAACCCAGATGTCCTTCAGTAGATGAATAGTTAGGGAAACTTTGTTTTATTTATATATATATATATATATATATATATATATATATATATATATATATATATATATATACATACACACACACACACACACACACATACACATAGACATACACACACACACACATACATACATACACACACAATGGAACATTATTCAGCATTAAAAGAGAATAAAATCATGGCATTTGCAGGTAAATGGATGGAGTTGGAGAATATAATGCTAATTGAAGCAAGCCAATCCCAAAAAAACAAAGGCTGAGTGAGGATGCTAACTCATAATGGCAATGGGTGGGGAGCATGGGAGGAATGGAGGAACTTTAGACAGGGCAAAGGGTAGGGAGAGGAAGGGAGGCGGCAAGGAGACAGGAAAGATGGTGCAATGAGTTAGACATCATTACCCTAGGTATATGTATAAAGACATGAATGGTGTGAAAAAACTTTGAGTACAATCAGTGACTTGAAAAATTGTGTTTTATATGTGTAATATGAAATGAATTGCATTATTCCATCATGTATAACAAATTAGAATAAATAAATTTACAAAAAAAGAAATATATACCTTTGGGGAAGTGTTTTGGAGGGTAACAAGGAAACTTCCAGGGTGCTGGCAGTGCTTAGCAGGATTTTAGTAACATGGTTGTACTTTATTAAGTTCATTCAGCCATACACTTAAGATTTGAGCATGTTTTTGTGTGCATCTGTGATATGCTTTGACAAAAAAATTGAAAATTAAACATAAACTTAAAAAAGTATTGATATGTTTTACCTGTTTTTACTCATACTGTCATTGATATTCAGTGTGTATTTTACACTTACAGCACATCACAGTTCTAACCAGCCACAGTTCAAGTGGTCAGTAGCCCCATGTGACAAACGATTATCTGATTGGACATTGCAGATCTATAACCTCATCATTTCACAGCTTCTTTGGGGTTAGACTTTTGTTTCAGATCTTTCATTGTAGTATTAAGAAGAACAGGAGGTTGTTTCTCCCAAGCAGCTCATTTTAATTTTACTGTTACTTTCTTGTTTTTATATAGTATTTCCTATTTAAATCAGATGGTTATTTTTGTGTGCAGGTATACAAGATGAGTAATATACCATTGTTTTAGTTACTTGTCCTATTGCTTTATTACTAGTCTTCTCATGACTACCTCTTTATTTAAGCAAATTTTTATTGGACTATGACTTACCTACCTAAAAGGCACAAACTGGAAGTGTATCCACAATGAATTTTTACAAAGTGAACGTACACACTGTTTGTATTCAAGAAATAGAACAATGGAGAACCCAGAAATAAATTTACACATTTGTGGCCAGTTGTTTTTTGACAAAAGTGCCATGAATACACATGGGAAAAGGATAGTCCCTTCAGTAAATGGTGCTAAGATAACTGGATATTCACATGCAGAAAAATAAAATTAGTCCCTTATCTCATGTTGTATACAAAAGTAACTCAAAATGGCTTAAAGACTTAAATGTAAGACTTGAAACTCTAAAACTGTTAGAAGAAACTATGAGGGAAAAGTTCTCTGACATTGTTCTGATCAGTGATCTTTTGGAGATGAACCCAAAAGCACAGGCACCAAATGTAAAAATAGACAAATGTGATTTGTCTGCACAAGCAAGGAAACAATTAGCAGAGTAAACAGACCATCTGTGGGTGAAGGTATTTGCAAACCATACATTTGATAAGGTATTAATATCCAAAATACCTAAGTAACTCAGCTCAAGGGCTAGAAACAAATAACCCAGCTGAAAAATGAGCACATCCTCATCAACATTTGGTATTTGTGTTTGTTTTTGTTGTACTGATTTTCATCTTTCCTAAACTAGTCTTAAGCATGAATGTACTTTGGATTGGACATCCTCTTTTGTGAAGTGCTTATTAAGTCTTGTGTCTGTTTTTATTGTGTTGTCTGACTTTTCCTTATTGATTTACAGGAGTTCTTTATATATTTATATATTTCAGGTAAAACCATCTCCTGCTCTGTGGTCTGCCTTTTCACTCTGTTGATGAAGTTCTAGTTAATAAAATGTCAAGTTGATGTTTAATGCCTCTTTGTATAGTTCTAGAAAAATCTCTGCCTGCCTCTACCTATTTTCTTCTATAAGTATTATTGTTTTACCTTTTTATATTTGATTCTACATCTATCTAGAATTAACTTTTGTGTATGTGGTGAGTAGTGGGTTGAGATTCATTATTTTCCATGTGAAATATGCAATTAACATGCAGTGCTATATCATCTCCTCTATAAATTAGTGTTTCATTATAACCAATTTTTTAATCAAGCAAAGGTATATACATATGAGAAGTTCTTAAGATAACAAATTCTAAAGTTAAGTGGAATTAGTTTATTTAAGATGACCTAGGAAGCATTACTGGGGCATTTATCCTTGAACTGAAAGAAGTTAGATATTAGCAGTAATAGATCCAAGTGTTGTCTAAACCCTGGCTCTCAAACATACAGAGGGTTCTTTATTTCCTAACTTTTTTGATTATGAATCCTTATCAGTAAATGATGCTTGAACATATACCCAATATATGAATATTTGTTATATATACATATATATAGTATATAGTATGCATATATTACTGAATTAATTCTATTTGTATTATAAAGCACAATAATTGAAATTAAAAAGGTGATCATAAAATAGGAATTCTAATATTTTCTTTATATACTTCTGTATCAGCCAAAAATGGGATAGGCCATGTGTGTTAACAATCCTTAAATTCCAGTGGTTTAAAACCACACCAGTTTCCTTTCTTTTGCTGCATATCCATTGTGGTTTGGCTTCAACATTTCCTCTGTATTGTTCTAACTCTGGCACCCAGACTGACAGAGCAGCTCCCATCTGAAAGCTTGCAGGCACCAGGATAAAGAAAGATAATGAAAAACCAACACTTAAAGCTGAATTCAGCCTGGAAGGGACAGGTGGCATTTCTGCTCACTTTTTATTGGCCAAAACAAGTTACATGTCATTACCTAATTGCAGAGGAGAAAAATCCTAACTTTGTGCCCAGGAGAACTGAACATATTTTAGATAGCACTAAAAATGATCACCTCTCCACGATTGATTTTGGAGCACACAGACCTGAATTTGTGTTTGTTTAGTAAATACACAAATTTTTTTAGTTTTTTTTTTCTGATATTTTGTGATGTTTTTTAAATCTGAGATAGGAACCCCAAGTAGTAAGTCCACTACAACTGCTGGCCACTTTGGCCTCTGTTACTTGAAACCGTTAGCAGCTTCTCTGTGCTCATTAGAGAACCCAGACACCTGAATGTGGCCCATATGCCCTGCCTTGCCATCCTGATTGCATGTCACTCTCATCACATCCCTGAGGCCTCAAGACTGGCCTTTCAATTTCTTGAAGGTAGACATATGCTCCCTGTCTTGAATATTTTTCTTCCCTTTTCCTAGTTTTTGCCTGGTTATCCTGTATTTTTTAGGTTAAAAGTTTCCTTAAAGAAACCCTCTCTGACTTCTAGAGTCAATGGAGTCTTCTCTGATCTGCTCTTTCATATACTTTGTGCTTTGCTTCCACAGAAATGTGTTTCTTGTTTAATCCATTTCTGCAATTAGAGCTCAAGCTTCAAGGGGGCCAGCATCAAGTCTGTTTGGCTCACCACAGTATGCTAGCATTTGTGTTTAGCCTGGTTACTGGTATATAATAAGAGTGCATTAAATATTGTTTGGTTGTCGTTTCATATTTTATGTCTGTGACATTTATGTAGTCTGTAGGGAATATGAGATAGTTATACAATCCATGGAGAATAATTTGATAATGAGAAGTAAATCATGCAAACTGCAGGTATATTCTTGTCTCTTGTGTCTTGGGAAGTCTGAGAAATTCCAAGGTAATAAGGCTTTTCCTGTTCTCTATGAATTGAAATATGCCTTGCCTAGATTTTTCACTGTCTATAAATATCCTAATCTTATTTGTTGAATGATATTTCTTATGTTTAAGTTGAAAGCCCTGCAGTCAGGGTATATAAAACATTTAACATAAATGGCAGAAAAACTGCCCAAGCAATAAGTATATTCATATGGACATAGTGAATAAAAAAAAAAAAAAGTGCTCTGCTATGAAGCTGTGTTTTCTTCTAGCTTTCTGGAGTTGGTGCTGAATTACCAAAACCCAGTGTAATTTATTTTTGTGATACTTTGCATCAGCAAAAGGGTATATATTAGATGCTTGGAACATGCTTTGCTCCAAATTAATGTCTTTCACTGTTTGTCTTCATTTATATGTGTTGTGGGCAACCTTAGTCTTTTCTGTTCCTCTTTCCAAAAGAATAACAAATTTTATCACTTTCTTGTCTGTTTCATTATGGACTATCAATGCTATTCTTCATTTTATATGTAAATGTTCTAATCTTCTGCAGTGATAATCTTATGGTGGAATTGATAGGATGATCCAGACATTGTTATCTCTAAGCTTCTGATGGTAGTGTTCTGCATTTTTATTCTGGAAGGGAGTCACTGTTTTTCATCAATAAGAAAGCGAGATTAAAAGGATCATGAATACAGATTATATTTGCAGAGCCTGTGTATTTATCCAATGAATGTCTGTTAAGGATCTATTTTGTGCCAGAAGCTAGGGAAACCCAGAAAGAGATGGGAATTTTCTATATTACTACAAAACTTTGTTTCAAGCAATAACATTCTAATAAGAGCTGACAGGCTCAGTTTTCACAAGGATAGAATGGGGGTGATAAAATACTTATGAATTTTTTGTGAGGAGAAAATAAGATAGTCCCTTTAAAGCATTTATTCTAGTACGTGATCTGTAATAAGCACTGTTTGGGCCTGTTTGTTGGTTGTTGTTATATGTTAGCTATTATTGACCATGAGACTTTGCCCACAGGTAAGCTCTTAACTATTTATTTTCCTCTATTTTCTCCCCTCTTGTTTTCTCCATATTGTTATCAGGACTAACCTGATTGTGTAACACTACCTCTTTGATATCACCTTTTTTTGTCTTTAAAAACCTTTGTGGTTTCCTGTGTCTAAGTCTCAGATATATGGATGGCATTTGGCACCTTACCTTCTGACCCTGGCCTTCCTTAATAAACCATCTTCTGTCTTGACCACACACTAGGTTACAAATTATGTGGGCCCAAATAGTTACATTTGGCTGCCTGGGTTTGTGCCCTTTCTTCTGTCTGTATTTCCTTTTGTAGGCCTTGCCCACTCTTGCCACTTGCAACCTGAAGAAACAAATGTCTGTGAGCGACTCAAAAACTCCTCTTATTCTTCCCAGGCAGTTTTCCGTGGCTCCTGTTTACTCAGTGACTTTTAGTACTTATCACTATATTAATTACCTATGTCTCTATGTCTCACTAGCTTGTGAGTTCCTTGAGAGCAGAGTCTATAACTCATTGTATCACCACCTAGTAGGTACTCAGTGCTGAAATGATGTATTAAAATATGATGTAATTTTATTTTAATTTCAATGTGTTTTTTTTTTATTCTAGGTTCTTGGTCTTGTCCAAAACATGAGTGTTTTCCAGTGTCCAAAGTGTAAACACAAAACTCATATTTTTGGTGCTGATGGTGCAAAGAAGCTAGCACAGACCCTTGATCTTGATGTTCTGGGTAAGTTGTTCTAGGTTAAGTTCTGCAGTGGAAATTGCAGAAGGGGAGATAGGTCTGAAGCTTTGTGATAGTGTCACAGAAAATGATCAGTGGCTTTTGGCTTTGTGTTTTAATTATGTTAGTACAGTGCCATTCTATGTGTTAACCTTTCTTTGGCCTTTTTAGTAGATTTGTTCTACGAACTATGAAAATAATTTCTACTAGATAAAAACTGCCTATAAGTTAAATTTGAGAAGAAAGTTTTGTGGTCCAAGTACAGTGATCTTGAAGCAATATTTTAAAAATGGTTATCAATTTGTTTGCTAAGTGGGCACAAATATTTCAGTATAAACAGATAAATGCAATTTCTGTGTCAGTTCTTAGAGAATAAATGAAAATGCCTTCCTGATCACTTCTGTATTTGTCATTTTTCCAGCTTTAAAATGACAGTATTTACTGCTTTCTACAATATTTTTTATTAGTACATTATAGTTGTATATAGTTGTGGGATTCACTTGGACATATTAATAAATGCAATTAACACAATTGGGTCTATTTCAGTCCTCAGTACTTCCCCCTTCTTTCTTCCTCTCCCTCACTGCCATCTTCCTCTATCTATAATCTTTTTTATGTATTTGCTAATGTCTATAAAATATGACACCTGAAATTTATATTATGTACACTGTTCATAGCACTGAATTAAAGAATCAATTTAAATTAGTGAAAAGAACTACAATCATCTTAAGTGAGCAAAACCCAGATTTGGGTTAAAATGAGATTTTTCAAAAATCCACAACTTAGTGGACTTTTTAGAAAATGTTTTGATATTGTTATTGTGAGTGAGTTTCTGTTCTGGGAAATAGCAGATATTACATTCTGAATAAGGGAGACAGAATATGAATTATTAGTTTTAGGTAGTTAAAAATTAAGATCCCTTAGAGATCAAAGAATTTCAAAACATTCTCTATTATAATTAAATTTCTAAAAGTTAATGATAAATGTGTTACTGTTATTAAACATTTGCACTATTAGAGCAACTATAATGCTAGGTGAATACTAATGATATATTTTGATACATTGCTATAATCATAGCCACTAATTATATTCTGCAATGTTTTCATTAACTAACCTAGAAAGTTCAATTTTCCAAATCTGCATAATGACATAACAGATTGACATTCACTTATATCATAAAGTAAATGTGTAATAATTATAATGGCATTATTCAATTATGTTGACAATATTGTAATTCCCTAACTTATGAGTGGTGCAATTTTGTAAGTCATTTACTTAGAATTTGAAACATCTCATAAAGAAACAATCTCTTATTGGGAAGTTACATTTTAACCAATGGCTCACAAGTGTACAGTAGCCTAAAAATGTTATCAGAAACATTGATACAATGATACAGAAACAGTGATTTCAGGTCACAAAAATTGGATAGTTCTGCAGACTGCCATGTCTAACATTATTATGGGAAAATAATTTAGAGTTCCAGCTCAGGACCCATCTCCCGCCTTTTAATTCAGTCACAGAATCCAGAGGGTTACCCCTTGAACTAGAGCAGCAGATTCAGTTATGAAGAGATTGAGACTGAAATCAGGTAACATCTCCAACTACTATCTATATAGTGGAGGTTTTTATTATATACTTCCTGAGAACTCTTCAAACTTATAAGTTACATATAATGGTACATAGATGAGTAAATTGCAAAAGAAAGATGATTCTACTTGATAGAGGGGCAGACAGGTGAAGCAACAGGTTGGCCTACTTTCTCTTGGCTCACTCATCTGCGAGCATTGGAAGGTTATTTTGTCGTAGTTTGTTTGGACTACTGGGCATCTTCTCCTCTTGCTGTGTGGCATGATATATCTATACTGGATATTACAGGGGAAAATAATTTACAAATGTCTCCTAAGCTATTCCTTGCTAAAAGACCTCCAGTGAAAAGCAAATTGAGGCTTCATGTATTGGTTGATTGCCACATAGACTTCATGTGCTCACATGCAGTTCTTGCCTCTAAATTTTTGTTTGAAATTCCTTTGTCCGAGATTTAACAAATTGAGAATGTCATGACTCAGCTTAATTCAAGGATAGTCATAATACAGTTTAATTCAAATGAGTTCTGTTCAGATTTTATTTATTTTTTTCCCAAAATTTAAATAGTGGAATTCCAAATGCCTGTAAAAGACCTCTCTGGTACTAACAAATATCTTGTGGGCTCTTTCAGGAGAGATCCCCTTATACCCCAGTATAAGGGAGACTTCAGATACAGGCCAGCCAGTTGTGTTTTCACAGCCTGAAAGTGATGAGGTAAGTTATGATTTTAAATATTTTTTATTACTTTTTACAGGATATACACTTTTTGAAAAATAACATTGGGATGATCAAGCTTATCTGTTCATGTTCAGAGGGCATATATATAAACAAGGTTTAGTTAACTTGTTCAAAATATATTTAAATTAATCACTGTTTTATATGGCAGGCTGCCAGTGTTGACTCTAAACTACCAGCTCAATAAATTCACTTATAGAGAATCATCACCCAACCAGTTTTCTCATGACAAACACAAATAAGAGTCTGTAAAGGGGCTAGGGGTTGTGGCTCAGTGACAGAGCACTTGCCTGGCATGTGTGAGGCACTGGGTTCAATCCTTAGCACTGCATATAAATAAATAAAACAAAGGTCTGTTGACAACTAAAAAACTATTAAAAATATGTGAAATATAATGAGATAATTATATTTCAGTATTCCAAGTCCAGTTGATTGTTGGGAGAAGGGAAGCTAATGTAATAAAGTGTTACCTTGGATAGATAAAGAGTGTGCAACATCAGAGAAGTGGAATGCAAAGACTAGTAATGTTTCATTAACTAATATCATTGGGGATACATTTAATAGATTTTAAAAATTGCCAAAATATAAAATGTTTAAGAATAAAATCTTTTATTTTAATCTTTTCAAAGTAGAAGTAAAATGTATCTTTTCTGTCCTAAGTAGTACTTGCTATTTAACTTTAGAAATTGAGTTGTCAACTAGTAGATCAATTTTGGTGTAGTTTTTGTGTCCCTTTCCTGAATATCCCCAGTCAATCTTATTCTAATAGTTTGTCTTTTTTTTAACCCCTTAGCTAATGGGTGTGACCTTATAGTACTATATTATTTTGTCTTTCCATAATCTCTACCCTTTTCATTCTAATTTGCTTTGTCAAATCTTCTGTGAACTGAAAAAATAAAAGATACCAGCTTGGCTAGAGCTATAAATAAAGAATAAATTACACCAAGAATTTTGGATGAGTAAAGTTGATTCATTTTGAGTTATCTCTTTCAGAGGCCCAGGGGCCTTTTCCCTTTCTTAAGGGTCAATAGCTACGGCACAGGTGATTGAGTTGCTGGTAATATGATCTTCGAGTAAATCCAGCATAGCAGTTATCATTGTTTTACTTTTCTCCACCTTTTAGGATTAAATGTTAAATTATTCTCCATTTATGTATGATGTGTCAAAGTACATTCTACTGTCATGTATAACTAATTGGAACAAATTAAAAAAAAATTAAGACCAAGACTCAAAGATGTGATCACCATTAAGTCAGGGCAGTGGCTACTTTGTAAGATGACTAGAAAGGAGTGAATAGAGGATTTCAGGGGTATCAGCAAGTATGGTTCTTGGTCTGGGTCGTGATTACATATGTTTCCACTAGAAAAGTAATATATTTATGCTTTATGTTCTTTTTATATTCCACAATAAAAACGATTCTTCAAAGACTAAAAAAAATGTTGTTTCCTTTTTTAGTCTTGTATAGATAGCTTTCAGATAGCAAAACTTTAATTCTTTTTTAAAATTTATTTACTCTAATTTATTATACATGACAGAATGCATTTCAATTCATAGTACACATATAGAGCACAATTTTTCATTTCTCTAGTTGTACACAAAGTAGTCACATCATTTGTGTCTTCATACATGTACTTAGAGTAATGATATCCACCTTATTCTACCATCTTTCCTACCCCCATGCCCTCCCTTCCTCTTCCTTCCCTTTGCCCTATCTAAAGTTTCTTCATTCCTCCCATGCTCCCCTCCCCACCCCCATTATGGTTCAGCATCCACTTATGATAGAAAACATTCAGCCTTTGGTTTTTTGGGATTGGCTTACTTCACTTAGCATGATATTCTCCAACTTCATCTATTTACCTGCAAATGCCATGATTTTATTCTCTTTTAATGGCGAGTAAAATTCCATTGTGTATATATACCACAGTTTCTTTATCCACTTATGAATAAAGGCATCTAGTTTGGTTCATAATTTAGCTATTGTGACTTGTGCTGCTACAAACATTGATGTGGCTGCATTACTATAGTATGCTGCTTTTAAGTCCTTTGGGTATGAACAGAGGAGTGGGATAGCTGGGTCAAATGGTGGTTCCATTCCAAATTTTCCAAGAAATATCCATACTGCTTTCCATATTGGCTGCACCAATTTGCAATCCCACCAGCAATGTATGATTGTGCCTTTTTCCCCACATCCTAGCCAACACTTATTGTTTGTATTCTTAATAGCTGTCATTCTGCC
This sequence comes from Marmota monax, assembly GCF_021218885.2. Taxonomy (NCBI): domain Eukaryota; kingdom Metazoa; phylum Chordata; class Mammalia; order Rodentia; family Sciuridae; genus Marmota; species Marmota monax. The sequence continues at coordinate 2,423,673 of NW_026694968.1, read as the reverse complement.
TGGAATGAGTTGAAATCTTAGAGTAGTGTAAAACTATAATTCTTAATTGCTTTCATAATTAAAATCTGACAATCCCAACTACTATAGGTGTATTTTATAAATGTAGTATATGAAAAATACCAAAATTGAAGGATTTTTTTTTAAAATTACACACATTCAAATGCCTCCCAAGAACTGAATATTTAGACATCCCACAGTGATTCCTTATAAATAAGAAAAGTTACTTACTAGTTTATTTCAATTATGGGTTTTGATTTTTAATTATTTTTCCACCTATTCATTATTTTTTTTCTTTGAAATTCTCCAAAAGCAAGACACATCACTGTGATGTTAGAGGAATATAATATAAGAGAACATGAAACAGTCATCCAAAGATAGTTAAGATGATTTGAAAGTCTAAACAACTGTGTTTGTGGAGTTTTTTGGAGTTACATATTTTTACAATATTATCTATATTTGCATAAATATTAGACCCATTATTTTACTGTTTCTGGGTAACATTTCTAGAGTTGGAGGACAGCCTAAACCTTTATAGTTTAGGCTAACTTTGATTTGGTGAGGTTATTGTAAAAATGATGAGAATTTCATGTAAGAATATGAAGATATCTGATCAATTTTAAGATTTAGACATGGCCATAAGAAGGAAAAAATAATAATATGTTGTATTTAGTTCTCTTTCCATGGAAGATATTACTTCCTACTCATGGTTTGCAGATATTTGTTATTACTAGTCATCTTCTTAATAATAATGTTAATTATAGTGTGCTAGACACTGTCAGGCATTTTATTTACATTATTTTAATCCTCACAAATCCTCACAAAAAATTAATATGTAAATAGCCCCGTTATTGCAGATGAGGAACCTGAGGCTTATCGAATTTAAATAATTTTTCCAAGGTTACAGAGGTATTAAATTGTAAGGTGTGATTAAAAGACAAGTCTATTCCTTTCAAATGTTAGCTTCTTTCCAGTATATCAACTTCTGGGTCCTATATTATAGCTATTATTTCTTCAGTTTCTTCTATAGTGCTTCAGTATATTGAATACATTATTTTATTTGATTCTCATAGCATATAGGTATAATAATATAGGTATAATAATCTACATTATTTTAGATGAATAGCAGGGGTTCATTTACATTAAGGAAGCTTGTCTAAGATAGTACTGAAAGCCAATTCCACGCTCACCTCTGATGTACAGCCCATGCATTCTCTTCCCAACGCATTGTCTGCTTCACTTTCTAATAACTGCAAGGTTAGTTCAGTGTCTGTTGTGTATATAAGCTGAGTTTCAGTTCAACTCTGTTCATAATATCACAGAGCTTAGAGAAGAGGATAAGCAGACTCTATCTCTTGGATTGCCCTGGCATGCACAGCTGCAGGGCCTAACATGATCTTCACATGGGTCTGAGAATCCCCTGAAATTAAATCCAGAATGTGTGAAGAAACGTTTTTCTGGGGAACTGAACAAGAAGTTTTGTTAAATTCTCAAAGGGGATCTCTGCATGGAAGGAAAAGACTAAAGCTGAGTCAGCGCAGGGATTCATCACCAAGTTTGCCAGTTTCTAAGTGTAACCTGAAGCAATTTCCCTAACCTCTTGAACCTTTCTCTACATCTATAAATTTATGTCATAATGAGGATGAAATGAAATAATAATGTGAAAATACTTTGAAAATGCCAAATAGAATACAACTGTACTTATTAACTTCTGAAACTTGCATCTAAGATGTCATGACACAAAATGTCTTTTCTCTTCCCTTTATTAAAGGGCTGAGCCCACTTATGCCCATTCCCTTACATAACACTAGATAAATGTCACTCTCCCTTGGCATTTGAAATTCACAGTGGCAGAATTTGAATTTTGAAATGAGAGTAGAGTTCCCAGCTTCAGTGTTAAAGAAGTTAACTCCTGAAGGTTAGGAAGTTGTAATTGAGTCTTGGAATCTGCATTCTTCTAGTTAGTCTCATAATGAGTTTTGCCTGCTCATAAAACTCTTTCCTTTTCCCCTACAAACTGAAATGGAAATTCAGTCCCAGAAAGTAATCACAACACTTTTCAATAGATCCTGTGGTATTGGCAGAAGCTCAGTGCCAATTCTACCTATACACCTTCATTTAAAGAATAAAGGGAGAATTTACTTGCCAACATAAACTTCCACAAAAGTTAATAGGATGGAAACTGTAAAATTAGTTGTTGCTTCATGCCCATGTCCCACCACGCAGGCGGTGGGAATGGGGTTCCTCTTGGTGGAATAGGCTGGCTGAGAAATAAAGACTAAGAAAGAAAGGTTGTGTGACCAAAAAAAAAAAAAAAAAAAAAAGAACACAGGAAATGTTTCTAGAAAGGACAAGCTAGCCGATCTTAGGATGGAGCTTGCACACCGAAAAGAACAAAATGGAGCTCCCGCTTGCTTTATTTATAGCAGGGAACATCGAAAGTTTTTCATGGAATGTTCTTTGCCAAATAAGGTAAGAGGTGGGCTGTCCAGTTGCCAACGGGTTACACCCAACTTCGGAGGTATGAGGAGGGGTCTTCCTCATAGAGCGGAGATAGAGGTCATGTGCCTTGGTCAGTCTAATGCATGCAGGGGAGCAGTGGATGGATCCCAAGGAAAAACCTAAATCTACATGGCTTGATGTAATTCATGAGTGGCTCCCTGCAGTTGCTCATTAGCCCTTTAGCCCTACACTTTTTTGTTTGCTTTTAGAGGTTGATCCACAAGCAAAATTACTAATCAGCAAAGTTTCATCTTTTGTTTTTGACTTCCTTCTTAATCCACATTCCCTTCTATCCCATCACTCCCTCCTCTAGCACCAACTGTCAGAACTCTCAGTTCTCTACCCACAGAATACTTTAAGGGCACTAAGGAGTTAACATTCCCGACAACATTTAGCTTTCAGAAGGGGCAAACACTAAAGGCAGTGATTAATTTAAAGGTGTGAATTTTAGTGAATTTGAGATATCATTGGAAAAGTTGGAAGGACTTGTAGCACCAATTAAAAGCACTGACAGGCTGCTATGGACCCAGCAAATGGCCAAACCCTATACATACACACATCACTTAGGGAAAAGGAGGAAAACTCCAAATGTGAGTGGCATTAACAGCCAGGGAAAGCAATAGAGGAAGGTGGGGGTGGTGGGGAAGGTGGTTACTTAGAAGGTAGAAACACAATAGCATGGCCTCATGCAGGTCAGAATGTAATTGTTAATTCAACTAAAACTGTCTTTGCCCTTGACTGAGACCAGGATACAAGAAATGGGCCCATGATTGACTGATAATTTTGTGGCTTTATCCTTTCTATCAAGTACAAATGTTAGGTGCAGAAAAATGTGCTATAAGAAACTTGTGGTAAAGATTTACAAATGTAAGTGGAAAATTTATTGTCTCTTATTTTCCAAAGTATCACCTCACATTCTTAATATGAAATGACCATGCATGACAAATTAAAACTTCAACATCTAAAGACAAAGGAAACTTCCATAAACTTCTTGCATATTGGTTCTCCACTGTTGCAGACAAATAGGTTCTATATGTATATTTGTGCTTCTAGGCGGTCTAATAAAGAGACCTAGAGTAAAAAGGAATGATCAGTTGTGTTGAGTTGAGGTGATGGAAGAAGAGAGTGTTTGGGAAATCTCAGTCAAATCTTTTACATCTGATGTATGTGTGACCTTTTGCCAGATACGTATTAAACAAAAAGGAAAAGTTTAGTTTAATTATTCCTCAGGTGGGAAAAGTGCTCAAAGGGCATGTTAATATGAGCTCTTAAATGAGATTGCAAATTTCTCAAGTGTATGATGATAATAGCAGCAGCTCCTCATAAATCCTATCTGCTTCCTCTGTGCCAGCACTCCACATGCCTTATTCTCACTTAATATTCCCCCAAGCCCTTTTAGGTAAATATATTTTATAACCACTTTACAGATGTGAAAATTAAGACTAGAAGGGTCAAGTAACCTACCAGTGTCCCCTCAGCTCATAAGTACTGATGCTGAGATTCCAAACCTGGCCTATCTGCTTTAAGGCCCCAATTCTTCACCCTCAAGCTCTTCTGCTTCCCTTTATATCATTACATCCCACAGTATGGGGGAAAAGGAGTATTTGTAAGGATGATGAGTGAAAATTAACACATTAAGTTTGAGAAAAATATTTATTTTTAAGTACAAGTTATTTCCATTTTAAACAAAAATGATTGATTCTATAAAATATAACAGAGTTAAACCATTTTTAGACTATTCATTATGATTATAATTACTTGTGTTGTGAATAACTGCTTAATATATGGTATAGTAGAAAGAGCTGGGCATTAGAGTGAGTTGGACCTACTGTGAATGTTTTCCAATCTGCACATATTAGGACCTTGAACAAACAACTTCCAGTTTCTTCATATAAGTTGAACCCATGATGCTTTTTTTACATGACTAAGTGTGAAGTACTTGATATAGTAGGTACGCTGTAAAAAACATTTAACTTATCCATGTTTAGAAAGCTTCTTTTTTTTTAAAGAACTTTTTAAGATGAAATTTTAACAGTTTTCTTGTAAAATTAAAATATAATTCTTAGGGTTCAGGCAGTCTCTAAAAATGAAGATATGTGAAGCATCCTTAACGCATTTCATCAAGTCAGCAAACACACCTCAAATATATCTTTTTACCGTGCGGAGCTGAGAGGTTGGTCAGCTAGGTTCAAAGCCCAGCTCAGTATCTACTAGCATTAATGCTCTGGACAGACTCTTTGCTTTTCTGGGTCTTGATTTCTCATCTGTAAAGTGAGAATAATGACAGAATTTACCCACTATGGTAACTATGTAGATAAATGAAATACTTGCCAAATATTAAGTACTCAGTAAATTTTAACTGTTATCACTGATACATAGTATACTGATACATAGTATAAGGTGCATGACTTTAAATATATCAATAGTTTTAGAAAATCTTACTGTTTGTTTTGTAGTTGTGTTTTATGAGTAGGGTAAGTCAAGAAAGTAATATTTGCATGACAATTAGTTTTTAAAATTTATAAAATTCAAATACTATGATCATTGTTCTAACTAGGACACATGGGCTTTGGTTTAATTTGTGGCCCACTCTGGTTTAGAAGCTTCTCTTAGTAATTCATTGCACTGCAGATCCCAGTGATGAAGAGTGTAACACTGAACCAGAAAATCTTGGATGACACCCAAAATTTGCTAGGTAAAAGAGCCCACAGGTACTCAGTGCTGGTGTTACAAACCATTTAGAATGAAGAAAATGCTTTCTAAAGATAAACCATAGGGTCGTGATAAATAATCCTCCTTAAAATGACTAAGACCTCTATGCCAAAGCAGTTCTGGTAGTATCTAACTCAGGATTATCAACTTATCAGAGGAGGAAGGTATAATTTTTCTACAACTGCACTGGGTTTCTTGTGTGTTGACACTAGGATTAGAGTTTGAAAAACAGTAATTGCTGGCTCTACAAATTTTTTCAGAAAGTTACCTTCCAAATAATTACCATAATCTAAAATCCTTTCTCCCCTGCCCCACCTGTAATATACACAGCATTATCTCCTCCCTACTGAATTTCTTCCTCTCAGCCAACCTTTTTACCATCAAATACAGTGGGCATCTATGACAAACAGTTCATGAGTCATTCAGTGTCTACTGGGAGAAATGTGGAACAAATGAATCTGTTTTTTTCCAGGCTAAAGCCTACCTGAGGATTGCTGTAGAAGTGGTCAGAAGATTGCCACCGCCTCCAGAATGATTCCCTGTGTGCCCTGGAAATTGTCCTCGTATTTGATCAGAAAGAGACCTTTGGAAACAAGCACTGTGGTGGTAGAACCTTAAGAAATAATAGCAATCATGATTGTTTTATTTCTAAGGAAATAATATCTTATTGTACATTTGATTTGCTAAGCTATGACCCACAGCTAAAATTTTCATGTATCAATGCTAATTGCTATATATTTAGGATTTTTTTTTTTTTTTTGGTGTCAACTGCACCAAACTGCTTTTTGTTTTATTGAACTACCTCTTGAGGAATCATGGGTTTATGATGTTATAATCCCAACATGAGAGAGAACTACACTCTTCAGGATAGCAGAGTTAATCATTTAAAGGATATACTAAATTTGTACATGGACACAAATGTAATGCCTCCCCTCCAAGAAATTTGGTCTGCATTTAAATACTGTCTATATAGTATTTATCTTGGACATATTTTTAATAAAGTTGAGCCTCTGCTTCCATCAAGACCAGACTCTTACCCCATACTTAACGAATCTGCATCCCCAGGAATAGGGCCTATGTATTATGAAAATTTGAATTTGTCATGGCAGTAATAGAAATAAATAAATAATATTTATCAAGTGCTTTCTATGTGTCCTCACATTCTTCCATTCATATGAGTGGAATACTATTCATTTTACAAATGAAGACACTTAGGTATAGGAAGGTTAAGTGTCTTGCCAAGGGTTACTATTTCTAGCTAGTGATGAATCTGGGATGTGAACTTGGGTAGCTGGCTACTGAATTCCTCCTTTTGTACATCAGTGTGCATTTGTTAATTTCAAGAGTAATATATTCTTCAATGTGGCCATGAACCCCCCTCCACCACTACCTTTTAGGAACTTTTCAGGAGTTCATGTTTCAAATAATATGCTTTGAAAAACATTTATCTTATCTAGTTAAGGCTCAGTCAAGGACTTTGCAAGGTCAGGTAAGAGATAGTTGTAAAACTGCAAGTAAGGATAAGAATGAGTCATTATTTAATTGTCAGTTATAAGGAAGTGGTCTAGGATATTTGGCAAATGCTTTGATGTCCTTTGTTCTGTGGTTATCAGCCAGAAAGTTAGGAAAAGAGTTGCATATCATTATAAACACATTTTCAGGCAACACCCTGTATTGCTATTTATAGCCACTTTATGTGTAAGAGCCAAAAATAACCCAAAATTTCTTGAATGGGTGAATGGATAAGCAAACAGTGGTACATGTATACCTTAAAATATGACTCCACAGTTAAAAATGAACAAACTATGGATATGTGCAATATCTTGGGTGAATTCCAGATAATTATGCATGGTGAAAAACTCAATCCCTTTCAACATTCTTAAAACAACAAGATTATAGAAATGGAAAACAGATTACTGGCAACCATGTTATAGAGGGAAGGGGACAGAGGGAATTGAATGTGGCTATAAAAGGGCAATAGGAGAGATCTGTGTGATGATGGAGATATTCTCTATTGTGATTCTTTGATGTCAGTACCTTGCTTGTGATATTGAACTACAGTTTTACAAGATATTACTATTGGGCGAAATCAGATTAAGGACAAATGGAATCTATATTGTTTCTTGCAACTGTATATAAATTACAATATGTCTAAATAAAAATAAAAGTCCAGTTAAAAGGAACATGTGCTGCTGTATGTGAACTGAAATTTGGGGACCTCTTATCCATACTAATTTATATCACGAGTAAAAACCTTTGTGGACACAGTAATCATCATTCATCACTGAGAAGGAAATAATGACTTAAAGTTGCAGATGGTTATTTTTATTGTTAATTTAGGAAGGAAACGATATAGAAGACCATTGAGCACTTCTGCATACTAAAAAGCAAGTACTTAAACCAAACTTCACTCTGAAAAACAGGATTTTAGCAAGATTTAGAGGAGCTTTATATGCCATAATCTGGAACATTTAGTGTAGAAATGGGAAAAGTAGTCTCTACATATGACTGTCCCCTCTTCTCCTTCACTTAATTAGTGTCTACAGGTGCTTCAGAGAAAGTTATTGGGAAAAACATGGAGATGGATTATACATACAGATTTAGAAGTGGAAGGAGGGAAATAAGCCATAAAAGCAAGAAGTAAGAAGCCTTGAGGTCAATCCCCAGTACCACCAAAAAAAAAAAAAGATTTTAAGAGCTCTTTTCAAAGATAAGACTCGAACATAGCTAGTCTGCTTGTCTGCCTGTTAAGGAGGAACGTTTCTTTCTTTCTTTTCATGTGTCTATATAGAGTGTTAGAGAATGACTATTCTGCTATCCAAGGGAGAAAGTAGACTTCCTTACTCGCTGTGACTCATCCTAAAGGAAAATCTCTTCCCAAAGCCCTTTATGTTCTTTGACTTCAGCCAAATTCTAAGATTCCTAAGGCAGGCTACAGGGAAAACTGAAGTCTCCCTTCTCTGCTTTGGACTTAAGTAGTGTTTGGGTATTTCATAGCCTACTGTGGTCACTTATCTTTGAATCCAGCTTTTGTGCATAGTAAAGCCAACATTTACATATGCCTTTATCTGAAGTCTGCATCTCTCAGTTCCACATAAGGAAAGAACCCCCAACCCCTGCCTTACTTCAAGAAAATGCAGAATATCTTTATAGACTCCTAGACAGAACTCAAGAGTGTGTTAGAGGTTAACCAGTCCCACTCCTCCATTTGAAGCACATATAGTAAAAAGAAAGCTTACCACTGGGCAAAAACTTTTTTAGGGGGTTAGCGGAGATTCTCACATAGTACAATATATATGCTGGAAAATACTGAAGACATAAATATACAGCTTCAGTGATTATTCACAAAGTGAACATTCACATGACTACCAGCCAGGTTAAAAAGTAGAACCTGGATGGTGATTCTGCCAGCATCCAGAAGCCCAGGGGTTTCCTTCAGTCACTACCCCTCTTCCCATGCAGAGCTAACCCACTGCTGAGGTCTTAACACTTAATCTGTGCCTTAAACATTAGAGTTGGCCTATTCTTTGAAATTTATATTAAGTAGAATCATATATAAAGCTTTAATAAAAATTTAATTTTTTAAAAAATGTTTGGGGCTGGGGTTGTGGCTCAGTGGCAGAGAGCTTGCCTCACATGTATGAGGCACTGGGTTTGATCCTCAGCACCACATAAATAGATAGGTAGGTAGGTAGGTAGGTAGGTAGATAGATAGATAGATAGATAGATATACTGTATCCATCTACAACTAAAAAAATCTTTTAAAAAAGAATGTTTTGGCAATGCATGATTTTTTGCATTTTCATTTTAAATTCAGGGGTAGCTAACAAAGTCCAAAAGCAACAATGACAAACTACTGAGGAGAATTTAAGTTTTTCTTAGGTAGGAGAAAATCAGAAAAAGCATCATACCCACATTTGCAACAAGAAAAAAAACTGATCCAGGTGTGGTGGCACATAACTGTAATCCCTGCAATTGGGGAGGCTGAGGCTGGAGGATCACAATTTTGAAGGCAGCTCCGGAAATTTAGTGAGGCCCTAAAAAACTTAGTAAGAGTCTGTCTCAAAAAATAATAAAGACTGGGGATGTAGCTCAGTGGTAAAGCACCCTTGGGTTCAATTCCCAGTATGTCCCCCACCAAAAAATCTGAATGAACTGCAGAATTACAACTTGTCTTTTAAAAATAATAATTATTAATACATTTTAATTCTACAAATGTAATGAATTTCAAGAGTGTCATTTCCATACATGTGCATTTCATGCTTTGATTATCTTTACCTCCCCACTGCCTTTGTCCTCCCATCTCTCCTCTCTTGCCCTGGTCTTATTCCCCTTCCCTAATATTCCCTTTTCTACTTTGGTGATTCTGGTTTTTTTGGTTCTTTTACTTTTTACATGAGAGAAAATATGCAATACTTATCTTTATGTTCTTGCTTGTTTTGCTTAATGTGATGACCTCCAGTTCCATCTATTTTCCTACAACTGACAAGATTTCATTCTTTATGGCTGAATAATATTCCATTATGTATATATCCCATATTTTTTAATCCATTCATCTGTTGAGGGGCATCTAGGCTTATTCCATATTTTGGCCATTGTGACTAGTGCTGCAATAAGCATAGGTATGCTGACTTCATCTCCTTTAGGTATATGTACCCAAAAGTGGTATACCTGGATTATATGGTAGCTGTGTATTTAGTCTTCTGAGGAACCTTGATACTGTTTTCCATTGTGGCTGTAAAATTTACATTTCCACTAACAATGTATAAGGGTTTCTTTTTTTCCACATCCTTACCAGTATTTTATTTTTTTTAATAATAGAAACTCTGAAGAGGGTGAGAAAGAATCTCAGTGAAGTTTTGATGTGCAGTTTCCTGATGGCTCAAGATGTTGAACATCTTTATTTCATATATTTACTTCTTTTTTAAAAAAAAATTTAAATGTAGATGGGCACAATGCCTTTATTTTATTTATTTATTTATTTTTATGTGGTGCTGAGGATCAAACCCAATGCCTCACACATGCTAGGCAAGCACTCTACCACTGAACCACAACCCCAGCCCCATATTTACTACTTTTGAGAATCATTTGCCCAGTTATTGACTGGATTACTTCTTTTGTCATTAATTTTTTTGAGTTCTGTGTATATTCTGGATATTACTGCTCTGTCAGATGAATAGCTGGCAAGGGTTTTCTACTATTCTGTGGGTTTTCTCTTCACTGTGTTGATTGTTTCCTTTGCTGTACAGAAGCTTTTGAATTTGATGTAATCCCAGTCATCAGTCCTTGCTTTTATTTCCTAAGCTATTGGAATCTTATTCAGGAAATCATTGCCTGTGCTAATACCTTGAAGTGTTTTCCCTATATTTTTTCTCTAGTAGTTTTTAAAGTTTCAAGAACTATCATTCAGGTCTTTGATCCATCATGAGTTGATTTTTGTACAGGGTGAGAAATGTGAGTCTACTTTCTATCTTCCACATGTGGATATCCAGTTTTCCCAGAATCATTTGTTGAAGAGGATATCTTTTCTCTAACGTATGTTCTTGGCACTTTTGTCAAAAACACAGGTGGCTGTAGGTGTGTGCATTTATTTCTGGGTCCTCTATTCCATCTCCTTACCCTGTGTGTCTGTCTCCATGCCAGTACCATGCTGGTTTTATTATTATGGCTCAGTAATATATTTTGAAATCAGGTCTTATGATGCCTCCCAGCATCTCCTGACTATGAGTGATGTTGGAGTCTAACAGAAAAGTTTGACAACATGCTTGAGGAAACAAGGGATTTTAGAAAAGTGATGGAAACTAAAAAAAAAAAAAAAAAAAAAAAATTAAAATGCTAGAAATGAAAAAACAGCAACAGTTGAAGAATCCCTTTGGGCTCATCAGTAAACATGATAAAGAAAAAAATATGAATTTGAAGGTAGATGAACAAGAAACACCCAAATTGGGATAAAAGAATAAAAAGTTAAAAGCACACACAGCATGCAAGAGTGGGGGATAATTGGTACCTCATAAGAAGAGGAGAGGGACACTGAACAAACGAAATATTTAAAGAAAACTAATAGATTTCTAGAAGGTATGAAACTGCAAATTCAGAAAGGTCTAAACAAGTTTTTTTTTTTTTTTAAATCTAGACACTTTGTATTGAAACTGTAGAAAAACAGAGAACGAGAAAATGGTGAAGCAGTAAAAATGTTACATATAAACAAAAATAATTACAGCAGATTTGCTGTAAGACATAAGAGGTATGTTGAAAGTATTAAATTGACAAACACAACTGTCAATCCAGAATTCTATGCCAATGAAAACATTCAAAAGGTAAGATTCATTTCAGAAAACAAAAGCTGAGACAGTCCATTTACAGTGCACTACACTGCCATAAATGTAATAGGAATTTCTTATTTGTAAATGTTCTAAAAGACAATTGACTAAATATAAATAATAACAATGTATTATAAGTTTATAGCAAGTGGCAACAATAACACAGGAGATGAGGAGCATATACTAAGAGTATACCATTATAAAATTCTGACACTATACAAGAAATGGTATATTATTTGAAGGTAGATTGTGAGTAATGAAAGCTAAACATTGTAAATTTAAAAACAGCTACTAATAGTTTTAAAATAAAGTTAAGTAACTGACCAGCAGTAGAGAGAAAACAGAGTAATAAAAATACATAGTCCAAAAGCAAGCAGAATTAGAGGTACAAAAGAAATACTAGAACAAATAAAAAATACCAAGATGGCAGATTTTAATCCAAATATATTCATAATTTCAATAAATAAAAATGTCCCAAACATATTAATTAAAAGATACTGTCAGTTTGGATAAAAAAAAGAAAGACCCAATTATATACTGTCTAAAAGAAAGCAATTTTTTTTCCTTTCCTTCTTTTGAGAATCATTATGTTTTTTGTTGCCTTAGGCTGGTCTCCAACTCCTGGGCTCAAGTGGTCCTCCTGCCTTAGACTCTGGAGGGGCTGGGATTAAGTCATGATCCACCACACCTGGATAAGAAAAACATCTTAAATACCAAGATAAAAAAAAGATGAAAAGCAAAAGATGGAAACAAATGCACTATAAATAGTGAAAGGTAGAGGGCTGGGGCTGTAGCTCAGTGGCAGAGCACTTGCCTAGCATGTGTGAGGCACTGGGTTTAATCCCCAACACCACATAAAAATAAACAAAAGTGTTGTGTCCATCTACAACTACAAAAAACAAAGGTGGAGTGACTATAACATCAGATACTAAAGAGCAAAAAGTATTACCAGGGATGTAGAAAGACATTACATAATGATTGATAAAGATAAGCAAGAAGATGTAGCAATACTAAATATCCACCTAACAAAACAGGCTTGAAATATAAGGAAAAAAAATAGAACTAAAAGTAAATAAATTTGCAATTATAGTTGGAGACTTCAATATGTATTTCTCAGTAATCAATGGGACCAGAACAGACAATTAGTAAGGATTATAAGACCTAAACAAAACCAAACACTTACAGGCCACTCCACCCCAAAACAAGCAGAATACATATTATTTTCCCATGCATGTGGGATATTTAACAAGTTAGACCATATTCCAGGCCATAAACATACTTAAGCACATTTAACATAACAAATCATGTAAAATATTTATAAAAGAATTATAGAATATAATAACAAAAGGGTATCCAAAAATTCCCAAATATGTGAAAACAATTTGGGGAATCCAAGATGGCGGGCCAGAGAGAGGCAGCATTCTGTGTTTCTCCGTGACCTGAGACTTAAGTAGTGAGAATACTGCTTCTCTGTGAGCAATATTCCTGCTTCCATGCAAGAATCATGGCCAACGTGCCTGTCCAGGGCTCCAGGTCTCAGCATCAGAGTAGGTCTCCCAACTGCTCGCCCACACAGTTCTACCTGGTACCCAAGAGGGACCATCAGCGGCGCAGAACTTTTGGCCACCCACCCGAGCAGAAGTCACCAACCCCACTCCCACACAAGACACCCAGCAGCTTCTCACACACAGGAATTCCTGCCGCACTCCTGTATGAACCCCCATCTATCAGCGTAGGGCTCAGCCGGTTGCTGCCATCTTGGGGCTCTACAGCAGCGGACATAGACCCCTATGGCAGTAGCCTGCCTGCACGGGAGAACTTCACACAGGCTCTGAAGTCAGCCGACAGCCACTCACTGCAAGGCACAGAGCTCCTCTCTCAACTCATCGTCCAATGCCATCACTCGGCTCCCTGCACCTGACCTGACAGCTCACTGCTGAAAGCAGGCGCCTCCATCTTGGGTCACCTTCATCACCCTCAGTAGGGGGCAACTCCCAGTTTGGAACTGCGGCTGGCCAGGTACCCAGTTTCTAACTCCCCCCTCTCCCTAGAAGCCACTACCCTGGCACAGTGACATCCTGGTTACCTTCACCATCGCGAGGGTGGAGATAAAAGCTAACAACAGACAACCCCACCTATTGGATGAGAAGGGAAGCAGGAAAGATACTGATTTCCAACCAAAACAATCCCTGTGTCTTCCTTCAAGATTTTTTTTTCCCTCTCTCCATTCTCACATCCCCAATATATGTGATGTGAAACCAAGTACTTTGCATGAATTAGGATTTTGAGGACTGGGGCATCTGAATAGTATATTCCATTTGTGTTGTATATTCTTTTTTTCCCTTTTTTTCCCCCACCAATTTTTACTATTTTAACATTTTTTATTTTTCTTTATATGTGTATTTGTTTTATGTATTCTGTCTTCCCATTTACTTGTCTACCCAAAATTACTTCCTCTCTTTTCTTTTGCTATTAATCATCTTCTTTAGATTTCTCTTTCACACTTCCTAAGATATAACAACTCTATATCCTCACCTCCTACCTCCTCAGCATATCATCCTACTTCTCACCCCTGGTTTTGTTCACCATCAGAAAGTGTAACCCCTTTTACAAACCTACTGAGTATATTGTAGATAATAATTGAATTCACGATTTCTGTACATTGTGACCAAACTGTAAACATCTTATTAGCAAACATTTGTTTTTAGGGTGTATGTTGTTTATATTGGGATCTGATAACATTGTTCTTCACCTCAAAGGAGAGGTATTGGATCCTTACAGGGGCATTATAAGCCTATAGGGTAAAAATGGTTACACCTCGCATTCACAGTGCTGAAACGGAAGACACACAAGCAATTTGAAAAGACAAGAGAAGAAAGTGCCCCAAACAAATCAAGATACCACATTATCAAAATCCATGGCCAGCACAGCAGAAGAAATGACATAGAAGGAGATCAGGATGTACATAATTAAAGTGTTCTGCGAATTAAAGGATGATATAGGAGAGAAAATACAGGCAGCAAAAGATCATTTTGACAAAGAGCCACATGAACAAATCAGGAAGCAAAAGATGACTTCAATAGGGAGATAGAGATTGTTTAAAAAGCCAAACAGAAATCCTTGAAATGAAAGAAACAATAAACCAAATTTAAAGTTCAATTGAAAGCATCACCAACAGACTAGACCACTTGGAAGACTGGACCTCAGACAATGAAGACAAAATATATAATCTTGAAAAGAATGTAGACCATACATTGAAAATGGTAAGAAACCATGTGCAGAACATTAAAGAAATATGGGATAGCATAAAAAGACCAAATTTAAGATTGAGATAGAGAAAGATATAGAGTTCCAAACCAAAGTAATGAGCAATCTATTCAATAAAATAATATTTGAAAATTTTCAAAACATGAAGAATGAATTGGAAAACCAAATTCAGGAGGCTTACAGGATGCCAAATATACAAAATCACAACAGCCACACCAAGGAACATTATAATGAATATGCCTAACATACAGAATAAGGAGAGAATATTAAAAGCCAAGGTAAAAAGGAATCAGATTATATATAGGGGAGACCAATTAGATTATGTGCAGATTTTTCAACCCAGACCCTGAAACCTATATGATCCTGGAACATATATCAAGCTCTGAAAGAAAATGGATACCAACCAAGAATCTTATGTCCAGCAAAATTAAGCTTTAGATTTGATGATGAAATAAAAACCTTCCATGATAAACAAGTTAAAAGAATTTACAACTAGAAAGCCTGCACTACAGAACATTGTCAGCAAAATATTCCATGAAGAGAAATTGAAAAGGAACAATGAAAATTAGCAAAGGGAGGTATTACACTAAAGGAAAAAATAATCAAAGGAGAAACAAAATCAAGTTAAATAACAAAAATGGCTGACAATAAAAATCATGTCTCAATAATAACCCTGAATGTTAATGGTCTAAATTCACCAATCAAAAGACATAGACTGGCAGATTGGATTAAAAAAGACCCAATAATATTCTGCCTCCAAGAAACTCATAGGAAAAGACATCCACAGACTGAAAGTGACAGTTTGGGACAAATCATACCACTCACATGGACTGCAGAAGCAAGCAGGGGTTTCCATCCTCATATCAAATAAAGTAGACTTCAAGCCAAAGTTAATCAAAAGGGATAAAGAAGGATATTTCATACTGCTTAAGGGAGCCATTCATCAACTAGACATAACAATGATAAATTTATAAGTTCCAAACAATGGAGCATCTATGTTCATCAAACAAACTCTTCTCAGGTTCAAGAGCCAAATCGACCACAACAAAATAATTCTGGATGACTTTACCACACCTCTTTCACCACTGGATAGATCATCCAAACAAAAGCTGAACAAAACTATAAAACTCAATAATATAATCGGTAACTTAGACTTAACTGACATATATAGAATATTTCATCCTTAAATGAACGAATATACTTTCTTCTCAGCAGCATGGATCCTTCTCTAAAATAGACTAGGTATCATGCCACAAAGCAACTGTTAGCAAATATTAAAAAAAGCATAGATACTACCCTGCATTCTATCAGATCATAATGGAATAAAATTAGAAATCAATGATAAAAAAAAAAGGTACTCCAACACCTGGAGACTAAATAATATGCTATTGAATGGGTTGCCAAAGATATCAAGGAGGAAAAAATTCTTAGAAGTAAATGAGAACACAGACACAATGTAGCAAAATCTTTGGAACACTATGAAGGCAGTAATAAGAGGAAAGTTCATTGTATGGAGTTCATTCCTTGAAAGAAGAAAAAGCCAACAAATAAATGACTTAACATTACAACTCAAAGCTCTAGAAAAAGAAGAACAAATCAACACCAAAAGCAGTAGAAGACAGGAAATAATTAAAATCAGAGCTAAAATCAAGGAAATTCAAACAATTGACAAAACAAAAAGTTGGGTTCTTTGAAAAAATAAATAAAATTGACAAACAGCCATACTAATGAAGAGAAGGAGGGAGAAAACTCAAATTACTAACATACGTGATGAAAAAGGAAATATCACAACAGACACTACAGAAATACAGAGGATAATTAGAAATTATTTTGAAAAAAACTTGTACTCCAATAAAATAGAAAATATCAAAGGCTTTGACAAATTTCTAGAGTCATATAATTTGCCCAAATTGAATCAGGATGATATACACAATTTAAACAGATCAATTTCAAGCAATGAAATAGAAAATGCCATCAGAAGCCTACCAACCAAGAAAAGCCCAGGACCAGATGGATACAAGCTGAGTTCTACAAGACCTTTAAAGAAGAAGTAATACCAATACTGTCCAATTTATTTCAGGAAGTAGAAAAAGAGGGAGCACTTCCAAACTCATTCTATGAGGCCAATATCACCCTGATTCCAAAACCACGCAAAGACACATCAAAGAAAGAAAACTTCAGACCAATATCTCTAATGAACATAGATGCCAAAATTCTCAATAAAATTCTGGTGAATTGAATACAAAAATATATCAAAAAGATAGTATACCACGATCAAGTGGGGCTCATCCCAGGGATGCAAGATTGGCTCAACATACAGAAACCAATAAATGTAATTCATCACATCAGTAGACTTAATGATAAGAACCATATGATCATCCCAATAGATGCAGAAAAAGCATTTGACAAAACACAGCACCCCTTCATGTTCAAAACACTAGAAAAACTAGGGATAACAGGAACATATCTCAATAATGTAAAACTATCTATGCTAAGCCCCAGGCCAACATCATTCTAAAGGGAGAAAATTGAAAGCATTCCCTCTAAAACTGAAACAAGACAGGGATGCCCACCTTTACCACTTCTATTTAACATAGTTCTTGAAACACTGGCTAGAGCAATTAGACAGACAAAAGAAGTTAAAGGGATACAGATAGGAAAAGAAGAATTCAAATTAGCACTATTTGCCAATGATATGATCCTATACCTAGAAAACCCAAAAAATTCCACCAGAAAACTTCTAGAATTAGTAAATGAATTCAGCAAAGTAGCAGGATACAAAATCAACACCCATAAAGGCATTTCTATATATCAATGAAAAATCTTCTGAAGGGGAAATGAGGAAAACTATCCCATTTCCAGTAGCCTCAAAAAAGTACTTGGGAATCAACCTAATGAAAGAGGTGAAAGAACTCTACAATGAAAACTACAAAATGCTAAAGAAAGAAATTAAAGAAGACCTTAGAGGATGGAAAGATTTCCCTTGTTCTTGCTTAGGCAGGATTAATGTTGTCAAAATGACCATACTACCAAAAGCACTATACAGATTTAATGCAATTCCAATCAAAATCCCAATGACATTCCTCATAGAAATAGAAAAAGCAGTCATGAAATTCATCTGGAAAAATAAGAGACCCAGAATAGCTAAAGCAATCCTTAGCAAGAAGAGTAAAGCAGGTGGTATCACTATACCAGAGCTTAAACTCTACTACAGAGCAATAGTAACAAAAACAGCATGGTATTGGCACTAAAATAGACAGGTAGATCAATGGTACAGAATAGAGGACACAGAGACTAACCCACATAATTACAGTTATCTTATATTAGACAAAGGCACCAAAAACATACATTGGAGAAAGATAGCTTCTTCAACAAATGGTACCAGGAAAACTGGAAATCCGTTTGTAACAAAATGAAATCAAACCACTATATTTCACCACGCACAAAACTCAAGGACTTAGGAATCAAGATCAAGGACCTAGGAATTAAGCCAGAGACCTTGTGTCAAATAGAAGAAAAAGTAGACCCTAATCTCTGTCATGTGGGATTAGGCCCCAACTTCCTTAATAAGACTCTTACAGAGCAAGAATTAAAATCAAGAATTAATAAACTGATGGATTCAAACTAAAAATCTTCTTCTCAGTAAAAGAAACAATCAGTGAGGCGAGCAACCAGTGCAGGCTCTCTAAGCCGACAGCTTGGGAGCAATTTTTTACCACTTGTACATCAGATAGAGCACTGATCTCTAGGGTATATAAAGAACTCAAAAAGCTAAACACAAAAAAAACAAATAACCCAATCAATAAGTGGGCCAAAGACCTGAACAGACACTTCCCAGAAGGTGATATACAATCAATCAACAAATATATAAAAAAATGTTCAACATCTCTAGCAATTAGAGAAATGCAAATCAAAACTACTCTAAGATTTCATCTTACTCCAGTCAGAATGGCAGCTATTAAGAATACAAACAACAATAAGTATTGCCAGGATGTGGGATTGCAGTATGGAGATTCCTTCGAAAACTTGGAATGGAAACCCCATTTGACCCAGCTAGTCATCTCCTTGGTCTATACCCAAAAGGCTTAAAAACAGCATACTATGGAGACACAAACCACATCAATATTTATTGCAGCACAATTCACAGTAGCTAACTATGGAACCAACCTAGATGCCCTTCAGTAGATGAATGGATAAAGAAAATGTGGTATATATAACAATGGAATATTACTCAGCAATAAAAGAGAATAAAATCATGGCATTTGCAGGTAAATGGATGGAGTTGGAGAACATAATGCTAAGCGAAGTTAGCTAAAAAACCAAAGGCCAAATGTGTTCACTGATATAAGGAGGCTGATTCATAGTGGGGTTGGGAGAGGGAGCATGGAAAGATAAGACGAACTCTAGATAGGGCAGAAAGGAGGGAGAGCAAGGGAGAGTGCAAGGGGTGTAAAAAAATGGTGGAATGAGATGGACATCATTACCCTAAGTTCATGTGTGAAGACACGAATGGTGTGAATATACTTTGTATATAAGAGATATGAAAAATTGTGCTCTATATGTGTAATATGAATTGTAATACATTCTGCTGTCATATATAGCAAATTAGAATTTTAGGGCTGGGGATGTGGCTCAAGCGGTAGCGCGCTCGCCTGGCATGCGTGCGGCCCGGGTTCGATCCTCAGCACCACATACAAACAAAGATGTTGTGTCTGCCGAGAACTGAAAAATAAATATTAAAAAAAAAAGAATTTTTAAAAAATTGAAAAAAGGAAACAATTCTAAATTATCCATGGTTCAAGAACGAAGGGAGGAAAATCATAGAATATTTGGAATTATATAGAAATGAAAACAAACCATATCAAAATTTATGGGATGTAGCTAAAGCAATGCATCTTAAAGGGAAATTTATAGCATTAAATACATACCTTAGAAAGGAAGAAAGATCACGTATCAATGATGTTCCACATTAGAACCTAGAGAGAGAAGAGAAAATTAAACCCAAAGCAAGAGAAGGGAAGAAAAAAAAATCAATGAAGTTGAGAAGAAATCAATGGGGGAAATAGTGAAATCAAAAGTTGGCATTTTGTAAAGGTGAACAAAACTGACAAACTCTAGCTAGTCTCATTAAGAAAAGAGAAAAAGAAGGAAGACATAAATCACCACATGAAAGAGGAAATATCACTACAATTTAATTGTACAATTAAAAGGACAATAGGAACTATTACCAACAACTTTATGTGCATAAAACTGACAACTTAGATGAAATAAGTGCCTTGAAGGAAACTATCAAACCTCACTCAAGAAATAGATCACCTGAATAGTCATGAATCACTTAAAGAAATGTAATTTGTAATTAAGAACTAACAAAGAAAACTCCAGCCATGTATGCATTCAGTGATAACATCTACCCAACACTAAAGGGAGAAATAATGCCCGTTATTCGCAAACTTTCCCAGAAAACAGAAAGGGAAGAAGCACTTCCCAACTCATTGGATGAAGCTGGCATCGACCTGGTACTCAAAACATGACCCAGACAGGGAAGGAAAAGAAGACTACAAATATTTCTCATTAACAGGGACAAAAATTCTCAGCAACATCTTAATTAATTAAATCCAGCATTAAGTTTAAAATACAAAAATGTTATGACCATTTTTTTGTTGTTTTGCAAATTCAAGATTGATGTAATATTTGAAAACCAATCCAAGTCAACAGCAGATTAGCTGGGTGTGGTGACACATTCCTCTAATCCCAGCAGCTCAGGAGGCTGAATGGGAGGATCACAGTTAAAGCCACCCTCAACAAAAGCAAGGATCCGAAGCAAATCAATGAGACCCTGTCTCTAAAAAAAATACAGAAAAGGGCTGGGGATATGGCTCAGTGGTTGAGTGCCCCTGAGTTCAATTCCCGATACCCTCCCCCCCCCCCCCCCCCCCAAAAAAAGCAGATTAAAGAAGGAACTGACTAAGCAGAAAAGACTAAAGAAGGAAAACCACATCTCTCTCATTAGATATACACAAAGCATGTACAAAATTTATTGTTCATTTTCAACCTAATAAATGGTACCTACCCACCCCACCCCCATCCCCAAAAAAAGAAAGAAATGAACTACATTTCACATCATAGCTAATGGTGAAGACTCATTACACAGCTCTCCAAACTCATCACTTTTATTCAATATCAGACTGAAGTTCTTACACAGTGTAATAGAGAATGAAACACATGCAAACAGATTAGAATGGAAGAAATAAAACTGTTCACCGATGATTCCATTATCTATGGAAAAAATTGCAAAGAACATACAAAAAGGCAACTAGAACTAAGAAGTGAATTTATTGGGACTGAAGTACTCAAGGTCAACGTACAAAAATCAATTTTATTTCTATATACTGATGAACAATTAGAAATTGAATTTTAAAAAGTATAATTTACAATAGTACCCTCCCAAAACAACCCATGAGATATTGACATATAAATGTAATAAGATATAAAAAATCTGATATGCAAACAACTAGAAAACAATAATGAGAGAAAACATGTAAGTGATGAGAGGTACCGTGCTCATGATCTGAAAGACTCAGTATTGTTAAGATAACTGTTCTGCCTAAATTGAACTATATCCAATGCAGTCTCACCAAAATCATAGGAGACATTTTTATTGAAATGGATGACTCTAAAAATTATATGTAAATAAAAAGGACCCTGAATAGCCAGACAGTTTTTGAAGAAAAAAATTTAAAGTTGGGGACTTATATCACCTGATTTCAAGACTTATTATAAAGCTTGAGTAGAGCAATTAATACAATGTGGTCTTGGTGCAAATATAGAAATATAGAATAGTGAGATAGATTAGAGAATGAAGACATAGACTACATAGTTTGGTGACATTATTTAGATCATTGGTGTCAAGGCAACTCAGTGGAGAATGGAATCTTTTCACAATTGTGCTTGAACAGTTAGACATCTTTTTGCAAAGAAGTGAACCTCTCCCTATACCTTGCTACTTGCACTTGTATGAGTCAAAGGAGGAGATGTAGGCTGGGGACGGTGGCACACTCTTGTAATCCCAGTGGCTATGGAGGCTGAGGCAGGAGTATTGCGAGTTCAAAGCCAGCCTCAGCAATGGCAAGGCACTAAGCAACTCAGTGAGACCCTGTCTCTAAATAAAATACAAAATGGGGCTGGGGATGTGGCTCATTGGTTGAGTGCCACTGAGTTCAATCCTCGGTACCCCTCCCCCAAAAGGCGGGGGTGGGGGATGTAGCTCAGTGGTGGAATGCCTGCTTAGCATATAAGAGGCCCTGGTTCAATCCCCAGCAACACTTTACACACACACACACAAAATCCTATGTACCTAAAATGTAAAAATGAAAACTGTAAATATCCTAGAAGGAAAAATATAGGGGAATATCTTAATGATCTTGAATTATGCAAAAATTCCTAAATAAAACACAAAAATCACTCTAAAACTAGAACACTAATAGCTGATAAGTTAACAGTTTGAAAGGCACAGTTAAGAAAAAATTAAAAGGCAATTTATAGACAGAAAACATTTGTAAAACATATGTCTAGCAAAGAATTTATATCTAAAATATAGAAGGAGCTCTTATCACCCATTAATAAGATAACACAATTTTAAAATGAGCAAAAGATTTGAACAGACATTTCACCAAAAGAAATTATATCATTAAAAAATAACATTAAAAAAATGCTCAACATTTTTAATTAGTAGGGAAATGCAAATTTAAATCACTAAAATGGCTACAGTAAAAGATTGACCAGGCCAGGAGCAGTAGTGCATGTGTCTATAATCCCAGGTACTTGGGAGGCTAAGGTAGGAGGACTGCAAATTTGAGGCCAACCTAGGCAACTTTGCAAGACCCGTTTCAAAAGAAAAAAAGATCGACCACACCAAGTGTTTATGGCCATGTGGATCTACCGGAACTCTTACACAGTGATGGTGAGAGTCCCACTTTGGAGTACTATCTGGCACTGAAGCCAGATTTAAAGTTAGGTAGTCAGTGTAGTTAGATAAATCCGGGTCTAATATCGAGTGAAATCTAAAATGGAGGCCATGCTGGCAATGATTCCGGGAAATGCAGGACAACTCATGGAATGTTAATGAAGTCCCGAAAAGGCCCTAGGCCAAAGTCCACCTCAAAGAAATGTTAATGAACAGCCCCCAGCAAAAAGGTGCTGACTCAGAAGTCCTTCCTGACCAGATTACTTCTTTGGCCCACCTGTGTCCCACCCCTGGGGCCTTCCCACCTACATTCCATCACTGAAAGAACTATAAAAAGGGGAGACAACATCCCTTCCACGGATTCCACCTCTTGGGTCCCCTTCTTCCTCCGGGAGAAGTCTTTTCTGCTGTCCTTTAATAAACTTCTAATTTCTACTCTGACCTTGCCTCGGCGTGCTTCTTTGGTGTTATTCTTCAACATTGGGGAAGCAAGAACTCGTCACCAGTCAACAGAGGTAACAGCACATTCTTAAAAGTTAAAGGTTCACTCTCCATAAAATCTATTCTCCTTCTCAATATTTACCCAAGAGAAACAAGACATACATCTCCATGAAGACTTACATGTACATGTTCCTAGCAGCTTTGTTTATAATATACAAAAACAGGAAATAACTCAGATATGCAACAAAAGGTGAATGGCTAAAGTTTGTTATATCTAAACAATAGAATACTCCTTGGTGATAAAATGGAAAGCATTATTGATGTAACAATTGAGTATTAAAATAATAATGCTAAATAAAAAGATAGACAAAAAATAACACAACCAGCATAATTGCAGTTACATACAGTTCTCCAGAATGTGAATTCAATTATGTGACAAAGTGATTAGTACCACCAGGAGGTGAGTACTGGGAGAGAAGGGTTGTGGAAAGAGGGATGGATTAACTTGATCCTAGCAATGGTTCCACAGGTATATACATTGGTCAGTGTACATTTTAAATATGTGCAGTTTATTATGCATCAGTTATACTTCAACAAATCTGTAAAAATGACACATTAATGATTTGCTTTCTGATAGTGGATTATGCTTTTCAGGACAATATTTTGTCTATTCTTTTTTTTTTTTTTGGGGGGGGGGTGCGGGTACCAGGGATTGAACTCAGGGGCATTTGACCACTGAGCCACATCCCCAGATCTATTTTGTATTTTATTTAGAGACAGGGTCTCACTGAGTTGCTTAGCACCTCACCTTTGCTGAGGCTGGCTTTGAACTTGCTATACTCTTGCCTCAGCCTCCAGAGCCACTGGGATTACAAGCATGTGCCACTGCACCCATCTTAGAATAGTATTTTTATAAGACACTAACCTTTTTTAAATGCCTAAAATGTCACAATTGCCATATAAGATTATTTTAAAATTACTTTTTCAAAGTCTCTCTCTCTTAAGACACCATATTGAAAAACTAGATGAGCATTCTCTTCCTTTCGCTTGTAAATTTGTATAACTACTGACATTTGGAGTTCAGGTTGAAAACTGAATAATAATCAGTTTGATTGTTCTCTTTTCTTTCTTTGCCACATCCTATTGTGTGATCTGGAGCAGCAAATTGTTAATCACATTTTAAACTATTTTGAAACAATTTGGCTTGAAGTTTCCAAAGAGCATAATAACACTAGAACTTAGTTGTTGACCACTTTCCTAATCAGAAACTCTTACTTAACGAACATTTAAATCCAATCTTCAGTTTTAAGTTCCTAAAAGAACTCTGAAAATGTGAAACTCTGAAATTGGATGGCCTATATAAAACAGAGATGTGCCACACTTCCAACTTATTAATTGCCAAGTATTAATTTGGTAATTCCCCTTGAATGTTAGGTTATTAGCAACAGAGTTGGTTAATAGAAGAAGGATTTTAATACCAAAAAAAAAAAAAGTTCTTTAATTAAAAGAAGACAAAAAGTGTCTGTATATTTCAGTGTCTACTTTACTGCTGTTTATCCCTTTTAATCTTTTAGGTATTTAAAGTTCCATAGCTGGGAGTTTTTGTTTCATCTCACTTATACCTTGTGCCTTTGGTAATTTTATACTGCAGGTTAGTTTGGACCTTTAGAGTAACACCAGCTTTCTTTTAGAAAAACATGTCAAGCAATGAAGATTTTCATTTTTAAAAAATTGAAAAATAAGGAATAATAAATCCTTTTCAACTACATATGTTTCAAGCCATGAAAATCCACTGAAGGGTATGGGTGTCACAGCTGCTAAACTGTTGTTTAAACATTATCTTTCACACTGTGCCTAATAGATTTAATTATGGTTCACACAGTTGTTTCTTTATCATCTCTTCAAATGGAGAACTATACAGATACATTGTAAACCACCATAAGATCATGTTATTAAGCTGTCTGTGCTGATGAAGGTATTTTCAAATTATGTTGTAAAAGCCACTTGCAAATAAATTCCATTAGATGTTAGCTTTCTCTCGTAACTCACGAAGCATAGTTGCTCACCCAGATCAAGTACGACAAAAAGCCAGCATAGGAAAACTAAAAGGCCTTATTGTGACTGGATCCAAAGGTTGGCAATCACGGTTAGTCTAAAATATATTGAACACGAGAAGAGCCAATCAAGAATACTCCTTCAACTCTTTTTCAGCCTGCACTTGCTGTTGGGGAGTCATGCTTTAACTGAGGATACTAAGCTACCACAAATTAAGTGGATTTTAAAATAAAAGAGTCTATACCTGACTAATGGTACATTTGCTCTTTTAAGGAGTGGATTAGGGAAAGAAGACCTGGAATCAGGCTTGAAGAATAAAGAATAAGTGGTTAAGGGCTGGGATCGTAGCTCAGTGGTAGAGCACTTGCCTAGCATGTGTGAAGCACAGGGTTTGATTCTCAGCACCGCATATAAATAAATAAAAAGATCCATTGACAACTAAAAATAAATAAATAAGTGGTTGAATATGAGGAACAATTTGTTCAAGAAATGATGAGTGTGAGAAAATTATACATGCAGAAAGCCAGGAAGAAACCAGCCTACTGGAGATGTAGCTTCATATGTGTAAAACAGGTAACAGGGTGGAAGACGGATCAGAATACAGAGAGCCTTGAGTGACATAAAATATTGTTTGACCTTGATACAATAAGCAGTTCTGAAAAAAATGTTTTTCATAGGGCTGGAGATTTAACTCAGTGATAGTACAGTTGCCTAGCATGTGTGAGGCCCTGGGTTCAACCCCAGAATAGCCCCCCAAAATTATACATATATATATATATAATTTACATATATATATATATATATATATATATATATATATATATATATATAATAGTTACATACACACACATATATGATGCACGTCTTCCAGACAAAAACTTAAAAATACAAAAAGGCATCCCATGAAACATAATTCTACCTTTTTAAAGAGCCCCACGAACTGATTTTTAAATTTACATGAAGAACAAAGGTCTAGGAATAGCTGAGGAGCTCCAAGATAGGGCAACTCACTCTATCAAGACTTATATAAATCTATAGTAATTAATACAGTTTGGTTTGATACAAGAATAGAAAATTGGAAAAATAGACTTGAGATAATCCATTAAACATTTGAGCACTGATATATGATTTTTTAAAAATAGGGCATTCCAGGGCTGGGGATGTGGCTCAAGCGGTAGCACGCTCGCCTGGCATGCGTGCGGCCCGGGTTCGATCCTCAGCACCACATACAAACAAAGATATTGTGTCCACTGAAAAACTGAAAAAATATATATATATTAAAAAATTCTCTCTCTCTCTCTCTCTTTAAAAAAAATAAGGCATTCCAGATCACTGGAAAAATTGGGATGAGACAATTGATTATCCAGGTAAGAAAAAATAGATTCCTACCTTGTGCAATGTAAAAAATCAACTTTTAAGGATAACTTTTAAAACTTAGAGGAAATTTTTGGATTTTTATGACCATGGGAAGAAGCTCTTAAACAAGATACAAAAGGCACTAATCATAAAAGAATAAATTTCTCTATATTACAGTTTCAAATATCTGTTTAGTAAATGACATCATGTAGTGCCGCAGTCTGGCTGGGCACAAATGCCGCAGTCTGGCTGGGCACACAATCACGAGCCACCACACAGCTTGTAGATTCAAACAGCAACTCTTTATTCCCGAACTCACACCAGCCGTCTACAATCACGTTCTGGGGAAATCCATGTTCTCTGCCCAAATCCCCCTCCACTGGGCTTCTATCTCCCAAAAAATACTGTCTGAATTCCGTGAGAACTCAAGGGGAACTCAGGCAGCAGGATACGCCCTATTCCCAGCAGGAATAATCTTAAACCTGGAACGCCCTAAACCCAATTATCCTAAACTGGGAACACCCTAATCCCGGATCCGCCCTGGTCCTTGAGCAAGGTCACCTAACTGCAATGTCACTGCAAAATGTCCTATTTCCACAAGTCCTTCCACTAAGCAACATGGAGTACGCTGGCAAGGAAATTGTCATACCTACTTGGCTAATGGCTCCCAGCAATGTAGAAAGTGAGATAAGCCACCAACAGGGAAGATGCTTGAAGCACGTAAAACCAGCAGAGAACTAGTTGTTGGGAATAATTCAAGAACTCTTACAAGTCAATAAGGGTATGTTATTGGAAACTGAGCAGTGGAGACAAACAGGCATTTCACAGAAGAGAGAACATGAGTCACCAATAAACAGAACAAGCTCAATCCCAGTACGGATCAGGAAAAGGCAAATTAAAACCAATGAGATGCTGTTTGACACCTACTAGATTGTAAAAGTTGAGAGACCTGATAAAGTGTTAGAAGAGATGGGTCTTGGACAATGCTGGCAGGGGTAGTAAAGTGGCACAACCATTTTTAGGAACACTATTGTAATATTGTAGTCATACAGCTTACTACTCTGCTTCTTGGTATTTCCAGAGAATTCCTTGTACATGTCACCAGGAGACATGTATAAGAATGTTCAGAGCAGCACTGCTCAAAGTAGCAAAAATCTGCAAATAATCCAGTTGTCTGCTACCAGTTTGAATGTGCTCTCCTGCTATCTTTGGGTGTGGATTGAATGTTCCCCAAGAGTCCATTGTGATTGAAGTTTTGGTCACAGGGGAGCCCTACTGGGAGGTGGTGGGTCCTGATAGGAGGTCATTGGAGATGTGCCTTCCAAATGTGGTTCTCCAGAGATCCTTGGTTTGTCTCAAAAGAGGGCTGTTATAAAAGCCACCCCCCACACCACCTGTGTCCTGTTTCAAGATGTAATCCCTTGCACACTCCTGCCATTGTTATCCGCCAAGACCTCATGCTGCTGAGAACTGAGCCAATGGAGGTGCCATGCCCTTGAACTTCTCAAACTGAGTTACATAAACTTTTTGTTCTTTATATGTATGGCATTAGATATTTCATTATACTGAAAAAATTATAATACAGGTCCCCAAATTTCTAAGTTGAAATCTTAACCCCCAAGGTGATAGTGCCAGGAGGGTGGGGCTTTGAGGAGGTGACGCGGTCATGAGTATTTCATGGCTTTTTTTTTTTTGATAATCATTTTTTATTGATGTATAAGCATCTTTTTAATAAGGTACTAGTTTATTCACTAAGGGCTTATCTTTTTTTATTATTAGTTGTTCAAAACATTACAAAGCTCTTGACATATCATATTTCATACATTAGATTCAAGTGGGTTATGAACTCCCATTATTACCCCAAATACAGATTGCAGAATCACATCGGTTACATATCCACATATTTCATGGCTTTTAATACCTTTACAAAAGAGACCCCAGAGAGCTACCTAGTCTCTCCCTCCCCCCATGTGAGGTTATAGTGAAAAGACAGCCATCTCTGAACCAGAAGTAAACCTATATGAGACAACTTTTTCTTGGACTTCTCATCCTCCAGAACTGTGAGAAATTAATTTCTGTTGTTTATAAGTTACCCAGTCTATATGACAGCTTCACCAGACCAAGACATCTGGTTATAGAAGAATAAATAAATTCATTGTTGCAGTCACACAATAGAATATCATGCATCAGTTCTACTTTATAAAACAGATGAATCTTAGAAATATAATGTGAGAAAAGTGCACATTACAGAAGATAATTTACAGCGTATCATTAAAATATCTGTTTAGTAAATGACAACACATGTCTGGTTTTTCTATATATACGTGGGATTAAAATTTTCTTAAAAACATATGGGATTGGGGCTGGGGTTGGGGCTCAGTGGTAGAGCACTTGCCAAGCACTTGTGAGGCACTTGGTTCCATACTCAGCACCACATAAAAAAATTAAACAAATAAAATAAAGGTATTGTGTCCATCTACAACTAAAAATATTAAAAAGAGAATATAAAGGGTGATAAACATTAAAATCAGGTTTAGGGTTCCTTCTAGGGTATGAGACGGGAACATGAGGCAGGAAAGGAGCATAATGAGCAGGTATATTGGTAAATGTTAAGTTTTTTTTTTAAGTTAGGAGGTTGAGTGGGAATCATGGGTATTGTTCTATTTCACTTATTTTTACATTTGTGTATTTGTACAGAATAAAACCTTGTAATATGATGTGGAGAATTACATACATCCTCCTTCTCACTCAAGCCCATTCCCTTCAACAGAGGCTTGTTAGAGAAATTACGGAACATGCATACATACCATGGAGTACAATACAGCTACTAAAAAAGCATGAAACAGCACGAGTGTTCTGAAATGGAATGATCAATGGATTATATTGTTATAAGGCAATGTGTGAGGAATGCTACAATTTACATTGCATGCGTCATTATCTTTACAAGTTAAGATAGGTAGAAAAAACAGTTGATAGCATTCTACTGTCTGACTGCATCCCTCAAAATTCTTATGGTGAAGTTCTTGACTCTGGACATAACTTATAGAAGCTATATTTTTAGAAAGATTGGTTCAGCCCTATGCAGGAAGTTAGGTGTTGTTGTTGTTGTTGGTGGTGGTGGTGGTGGTGGCAGGGCAAGGGAAGGTCATTCAGTAACAAAAGCAGTGAAAACGGTTGGATGCCATCACAGGAATATAGCCAGGAGGGAGCAGGACCTGGATAAGGATGATGGCAGTAGCTCTAGACAGTAGAACATAGGGAAGTATATATTTTGATGATGTAAATGATTAAGTGGTCCAGTCTGCTTAATTACTGTTGCCAAAATCCAAGAGTCTAAAAAGTCATATAAAACTACATTTCCAATCTATTAAATGCAACTTAGCTTATTATTAATGGCCTATTAAATTCAAAGTGTAGTCGAATACTGTCACAGAATAGATGGTCTCCAGAAGGTCTTGTGGAATCTCCTTTTGCACTAATACCACAAGGGACAAATCTCTACAAAAACTGAAATTCTTCCTGATTCGCTCTATATAAACTACTGATAAGTCTTTGGGGGATTATAAAAATGTTTGCCTCCTACTATGCCCTACAAAGCAATGCCAGAGCTGTGGGTATCTTAGATTTTAAAGGATTTATTCTCTTGACATCTATAATTAAATTTGATAAAACTGCTATGTCAGTCCTTTGCGATTACTGTAAAAAAAGAGAGGAAGGAAGGAAGGAAGGAAGGAATTAAGGGAAAGAAAGATGAAAGAAAGATAGATTGGATTATTTGTTTATGTTGTAAACATGTTGTTTAGATTTCTATGCTGCTATGTTGCCCAGGCTGGACTTTAACACCTGGGCTCAAGTGATCCACTCACTTCAGCCTCTCCAGTAGCTGGGCTACAGGTACACACCACTGTGCCCGGTTTACATTTAAAAATAATAGAAATTAATTTCTTAAAGTTCTGGAGTTAGGATATCCCAGATCAAGACACTAGCAGATGTGTCCTTGGTAAGGACTTACTTTTTGCTTTTAAGATGGTGTCTTCTGTCTCCATCTTCACATGGCAAAAGAGGAAGATGAGACCAAGCTCCTTGAAGCCTCTTCTGATGGCGCGAATCCCACTCTTGAATGTAGAGCTGTGGAGATCTTAAGGCCCCAACCCTCACATTTGGGATTAGGTTCACCATAAGAATTTGAGGGCTGCAGTCAGACAGTGGCATGCTATAAACTGCTTTTTCTACCTAATTACTGTATTTTGTAGAATGAATTTTTGCATATTTATAGAATTGGGTTGTTGGTTTTTCTTAAGTTGTCCCATAAATATTGACATGCCCATATTTCCACTAATTTCTGTGTGAACTGCCTGTATTCCAATATCAGAGTCCTGTCCAGTTTTTCTCCCTTCCCACCTGCCATCCCCCTTTCTTCAGCTTTTCTTGCCATCATTACTCTTCTTGCTCTTTTTGCCAATAAGAAGCCAGGAGCTAGCCGTGTGCAGACGTATTGATGTAGTGCTGTATGGGTGACTCTGTGCCCTATTTTCATGCACCTTAGTTGGAGTTGTCACTCTCACCACTACAAATCAATTACTTCTTATTGGAGTACCTTGGTCTCCAAACATCTGTTGTCCTTTATGTCATCATTTATGGGACTCAGAAATCCACTTGAAGTTTTTTCTCTCATACCACAGGGATTTTCTAAAACTTGAGTTATTTCCTGTGGCCCAGAGATAGTTCCATTTTCCTGCAGGAGTGGGGGGGAAAGGATCTAAATGCTTCCTGTGATTGCATAAAGTTTATTTTAGGAACTAAGATCTGCAGTCTTTTTATTTTTTTCTATTGCACACTATTTTCCTTGCTGAACAATTACTATGAAATACTGTGTGATGATCACTCCTTTGCACCAAAGGAAATGTTTCTCTAACTGATTAGAAAATATAAATATTCTGTGACCCTCTAGTTCAAAGTCCAGGTTGCAGTGTCTTATGGAGGAGGGACAAGACGTGTT
Organism: Marmota monax; assembly: GCF_021218885.2. Lineage (NCBI taxonomy): Eukaryota > Metazoa > Chordata > Mammalia > Rodentia > Sciuridae > Marmota > Marmota monax. Next base: position 2,392,061 of record NW_026694968.1, on the reverse strand, counting down.
TCTGAGTTGCTCTTCCTGGTGTCATTAGCATTCAGAATGTTGCTTGAAATGATAGTGTTCTTTAGTCTACCTCTGCAGGAACCAGGTATATAAATAGTGTGCATGAAATCACCAATAAACAAAACTATCAAAACCCCTTCTTAGTTTATATGTCTTTACGATGAGGCACTTTTTTACTGTCTTGAATTAGCAAGTGTTTTTTTTTTTTTTTTTTTTTTTCTCCTGTTGACTCAGGAAGATTTCTGTTCTTTCCTAGGGAGGAATTGCCATATAAACAATATTGTTGTATCCATCTAAGGCTTCTGATTCATTAAAGTTTACAACAGATTATCAAAAGTGAAGGTTTGTGGTAACCAGTTCTTTTTGGGAAAGAATAGAGTGCAGGAGTCCAGTCAAGTTGCATGTTATAAAATGAAACATCTCAAGGGTGGGAAAGTGTACCATCTAAGACCTGAGGCCACCACCTGTATAACCTTCTTTATTTATGGATGATGGTTTTATTGCCATACTCTACCCCTGAGCTACATCTCTAGTCATTTTTTGGTTTTTATTTTGAGACAGGATCTTTCTAAATTGTCCAGGCCTGCCTTGAACTTACAACCCTCCTGCCTCGGCCCTCCAAATTGCTGGGATTACAGGCATACACTACACCACTGTTTGGCTTGCTTGAACATTTTCCTAGAACATGATTTTCTAATGCAGAATAGGTGCTGCTCCTTCAGTTCTGGTTTCACTTCACAACTCTGTTAATAAAAATCCTTGTAGCAAACTAATTTTCCTTGACAATTCCTAGCAATCCTTGCAGGCTATTATTTTAAGCAATAATGGAGTTATTGTTTCCCATGTAAGCAAGAGCATTAGTCACTAACTTCAAAATTGGTTTGAGGAAGGAGGAGGGGATTGATTTCCTGATGATACAGGAGATCCAATTATGGGAATAATTTCCTCTTTGTGTAGTTAATTTATCTGGGCTTGAAAATACCTTACCAACACGAATTTCTTTCCTTGTGTTTTTACATAGATTGCTAAGCCTACAATATCCATTGTTTTTTAAGGTGGAAGAAACAAGTTTGGAAAGTTCAATCAATATGCCTTAGACTGTCTAAGAAGGATATACTAAGGAATCGTGAAGTCCACAGTATTAAGTGGATATTAATTGATGTGGCTGAGATTTTGTCCAACAATATCTATATCCAAATTTCCTTGCTTTACTTTCTGGAGGAGTAATTAAGAACTTGAAGGAAACTTAATTCACATAGCTATTGCCATTCTTGTTGAATTAAATATTAATCAGGAATATAATTCTGACTTATTTCTGTTATTTATTTACTATGACCCTCTTCTGAAAGATTTTTGGTTTTGTTTTATAGCTTAAAGTAACATTTGCTTTCTCCAACTTCATTGCTCATGCATGTCTGGTTTTTATAATAGTGTTGGGGAAAGTTTTCAAGGAGGTTGGCATCTGGGAGAAATGAGGAGTTTGCCTCTTGATTTCCCCACCATGGAGGGCAGTGGAGAGGAAGTGTGGAGTACTTGAAGTGATTAAATTTGCTGGGCCATCTGGTCATCAGGAAAAAGCTGTGTTTTCAATTTCACAGTGAAAAAGAAGTTTATTAAAGAAAGAGAGTAGTTAGTTTAAGAAGGAAGGGAATCATACTTTATTTCTTCCACTGTATGCATCAGCTTGCTTAATTATAAAGAGAAGGGTCACTTGTGAAAGACTGGTCGTAGATGGAGCTGTACTGTCATGTCATCTGTATCACTAGGGAGAACTTGAGGGCCATGGTTGGGAAGAAGAGTAACACGCAAGGTAACCACTTGTGATGGAATTGTTCCTAACTCGACTACTCGCCTCCATACAATTTTTATGGAGGGAAAAAATGAGTCACAGGGGTGAATTTACTCAGGCCAAAAAAGAAATCAGGAACTTGATTCCATAAAGTTTATTGCCAGAGTCTCTGGTCCAGGTATCAGTTGGAAAGCCATGAATCAAGTGTAATTGATTACCATCTGTCCACTTATCTATTTATCGCACTACCTCATGCTTTAAATGGTAAAACCAACTCATGTTTTATTTAGCACTTTTTAAATAAAGCACTAAGTTCAAGAGAGGCTGTAGGGAGAATATCAAGAACAGTAAGATAAATCAATGCAAAAAGCATATATCTGCACTAAACATTGCAATTGGAAGTCTGGCAGAGAGATGGCAATGCAAAAAATGCCATTTTTGATATGCAAAAAATGAAGAACTTGGAGGCAAACCCATACCTTGCTACCTGCTGTGGGCTCAGTCTTTGCAAGTAATTAATACAATTATCTGATGCTACCTGAACTGAACCAAGATAGCTCAAATCCTAGGATGTGATTGAGATTGAGCAGTCTGAAACTTTTAAAACTATTTGTAGAATCTGCAGTTCCATAGGAAAGTACAATTTGCTCCATTGAAAGTTCAACTCATCACTGAATATATGAAGAAATTTTCCTGACCCCCTTAAGAGACTATTGCTCAGATAGCCATTGGTTTATTAGGAGTGGTAGTCAAAATGAGGATTCTTTTTGACCTCATTTTAAATCTCCAGTATGGAAAGAGAGGAGTAGGGCCAGGAGCAGAATGCCAGCCAGGAAGAATGGGATATGCAAAGACTTGCTGGCCGGGAGCATAGTATGCTTCCAGATCTCTTGAGAAAAGGTCAGTGTGGCTGAAGCCAGGCTGGGCTGGGGCTGAGCAGAGTCATCGAACAGGGAAGGTGCAAAGTGCTGAGTCAGGAAGAGCCTTCCTGCTACACAAAGGAGCTCAAGGGCACTGGAGAATTTTAGCAGGCAGTGGTTCCTGTCTACGGACAAGCTGGCTCACCACCTCCTCTGTCCATTCCAGGCCCCACACTCAAGTGGAAGGCACCCCTTCATTGTGCACATGAAGCCCATCCAGCTCCCAAGCCTCAAAGTTCTCTCAGTTCCACATTGTTTACATTTATTCTTTGACTGTTCTTATTCAGAAGCACTCTGCACAAAACCTGAAACTCTCCTCACTCTGAAGGCAGTGACTTACCATCGTTCTTAGTCCCAAACAGAGTTTCCTTCACTGAACTTACTGTTTAGGGCTCTGATACCTTGACGTCCCTTCACCCAGTTCTTTCCCTCTGTCCTGATTTACCTTCTATATTAGTCAGAGTTCTCCTGAGAACACAATAAATAGCTTGCGTGTCTATCTAAAAAGAGCTTTATTTTAAGGAATTGGCTCAAATGATTACAGAGGCTGCCAGTCTATGATCTGCAGGGAGTTGGGGGCGACAAGGTTAGAGACTCAAGGAGGATCCCCTATTGTGGTTCAGGTGTGAAAGCGGTCTGTTGGCAGAATTCCTTCTTGGTTGGGGGAATTCAGTCTTCTCTTCTATTTATACCTTTCAATAGGTTGAATAAGGCCCACCCACATGATTGCAGGCCATCTACTTTTCTCAAAATATACTGATTTAATCTCCTCCAAAATCATTCTCACAAAAACTTAAAGAATTTTGTTTACCAAAAGTATCTGGGCAATGTTTTCAGCCACATTGACGCGTAAGATTAACCATTGCATCTTCCTTTTCAACCTAGACCTACACAGTGGATGGTTTCATTTGCTTCCCTCTCACTCTCTTAGCTTATTGTATAACCACTGCCTCTGCTTTGTGAACACCAAAGCTTGTGTCACCCCTACTGTTACTGACCCCAGGTGGGGGGTTTAATCCCTTGAAAAATCAATCCAAGAGACATTCAACAGACAAATGTTATCAAGAAAGAAAGTCTGTATTTGGTGGACCAAGAATGGAGAAGAGGGAGTTTTGGTCACAAATCAGCTTCTTGACTCCATGGGGTTGAGGAGTTGCAGATATAGGATGGAAATAATAAGGTAGAGGGATAGGCTAACAGTGTCTTTTCTGGGAATAGACAGGGATCTTCCAGGAACTTGGGTACCACCTGTTGTTATTCCTTTCATGGTTTCTGGTCATGGTGGCTGGTAGGTGTCTTTAGCCTTAAGGGTTGGTGGGGAGGAAGACTAGGCAAGTCTAGATCAACTTAACCCTATATTATCACCTTGGACTAAACACATCTCCAATGTTCAACAGGTCTACATATAGAACTGAGTAGAATCTAACCCCAAAGTCAAGGCAACAAAGGAGAACAATAAAAACATGGAAACAGACGTCAAACCTTTTCATCCCATTCCAGTCGCCCATCAGACATCTGTAGGTCCTAGTGAAGAGTCAATGTTTTCAGCAAAAGCAGGCTTAGGATCACTGAAGAGTAAATTAGTCAACAATTATCATCATAACCCATGTGTCAGAGGTGTCACCCACAGCAAAGCTAGTGGGAGACTAGTAATGCATTGCCCAGCTATGCACATGAATTCCCAAATTCATGGTTTTTAGATCAATTCAGAACAAGTGAAGCTAGAAGGTTTATTTAGGGTTCTCCTTGTTAACACTGCAATTAGTTTCCTCTTTTCCTGAAACCATTCAATACTAAAGAAAACTTTAAGTCAAAGTGTAATGGTGCTACGACCAATGCATAGTCTTCAGTTTTAGCTGGATCACAGGGTTGTTGGGGAGTGTTTTTGTGTCCCTGATCAACTTCCTCTCCATTCCCAGAAAGGTTATTTCAGACCCACACAATTCTTCAGAGTTCTGTCTCTCTCCCTCTCACCAGATCAATTTACTTGTTATTGCACAGTGACAGTCAAGGTCTTGGGCATGAACCAGCTTGTCCTGCTGCTCTTCGCCCCTGTGCTAATCATTTGAATGATCTTGGCTTGCCCACATGAGAGAATGTTGGGAGCTGATAAAAAGTTCAGTACTTAGGGGATGGGGTTGTGGCTTAGCAGTAGGGGGCTTGCCTACTGGGTTCAATCCTCAGCACAACATAAAAATAAATAAATAAAATAAAGGTATTGTGTTCAACTATGACTTAAAAAAAAAAAAAGTCCAGTAGGCATTTACACTACTTGTCTTCAAAATCCTTTCCAAGTAACTCAGCTTCTTCTCAGTTTTGACTTTCCTGGTGACTTCCTTCCATTTCCTGCCTTTGTTTCTCTCTTTCTTTCTTTCTTGAGACAGAGTCTCACTATGTTACCCAAGCTGTTCTCAAATTCTGGGCTCAAACAACCCCCGATCTCAGCCTCCCAAGTAGCTGGGACTTCAGGTGCACACCACTGCATCCAGCTCTATATCCCATTGTCCACCTTAACTCTTCAACCAGGGACTTAGTATGATCTCAACATGTTGGCTTTGACCTTCACACTTCTCAAGATCATATGTTCTAGTGGCTGTTTTCCTCAGGAAAGTAGAGGGTGGCAAGGATGGAGACCTCATTCAGTTTCTGTATCTGTGGCTCAGCTAGATAACATAGTGTTCTGAACTGCCATAGACTTCAGGGATTCCATATCTAACACAACACCCTTTAGGTCTTACTACTAGCCTCTCAGCAGCCAGCCATTGTCTGTAGCAATTACAAATCTCCAAGCAGACTTCTTGACATCCTCTGATGATTACTACTGAGGTCTCTTTGAAGGGCAGGGGCCATTACTACCTGAATCCTGAATCTAGCTGATCCCTCCAGAATCATCTATTTCATCTTTCAACTCACCTTACCTCCTAAATGTCCACCTTCAACTCCTACCTCTGACCCGCCAACTCAGGATAAGGGAGCTAAATTGGATTTAGAGATCCTAGGACATGGTGTCTAGATGTGATTCGGCAAATGGTACCAGTCATGTAGAAAATGGAAATCGGAAGAGGAGCAGGGTGTTTTAAGAAGATGCTATGTGGTTTGGACCATGTTAAGTCTCAGGTCTCTGAGGAACATATGTAACCATTGTCACCACTTGAATGGTTTTTTTGCAGGGCCCTATTAAAAAACAATGTTACCAGTGTTACCAGGGATTGAACTCAAGGGTACTTGACCACTGAGCCATATATCCAGCCCTATTTTGTATTTTATTTAGAGACAGGGTCTCACTGAGTTGGTTAGCACCTCGCTTTTTTTTTTTTTTTTTTTTTTTTTGCTGAGGCTGGCTTTGAGCTCACAAACCTCCTGCCTCAGCCTCCATGGCTGCTGGCATGTGCCATCACGCCTGGCTTGAATGGATATTATTATGCCTAGAACATACAGCCTGACTTATTCCCTTCCCTTAAGATCATGTGTGTTCATTTTTTATCTCCTGGGTCACAGAAATGAAAGGAACAGTGCTAATCACCTAATCCCTAAGAAAGGATTTGTTATATGTAACTGAAAAGACCCTTGTTCCAACAGGGATACCATGCACATACATCAGAGGTAAGTCCCAACTCATGGCAGCTTCAGCAGTCTATTACCCTCTTTATATAAGATTTTCTTGCTCTCTTTGCTTAACCATTAATGGTCAGAAGCTCATCACAAACCAAGTGGACTCAGAAGCTGGGGAGCTAATAATGAAGGAAAAATACCTCTAATATCACAAACTAACAAGTATTGTTATAATAGTCAAGTGTACACTTTCTGCAGAACTATCAAATAACATTCTTCTAAAAAACCTCTGTTTATTCATTGGTTAATCTAAGCATATAAAATCATCGCTCCATCAAATGTGAGCCAAGGAGGAGACAGAGTAATAAGGACAGTACCTAACTATACCACAGGCATCTGAAAGGGCCTAGAATTATCAGTTGCCATTTGCAACATTGGTTGGCCTCTGAAATAGGCTTGGAAGAAGACATGAGCTGAGATGTCTCCTGAACATGTCTCTATCCTGAAAACCTGGCTCATTTGCCACACAAAGGCCCACTCTTAAAAGGCTGTTTTATGAGCTGGGTGTGGTGGTGCATGCCTGCAATCCCACCAGCTCAGGACACTGAAGCAGGAAAATCCCAAGTTCACAGCAAGCCTCAGCAATTTAGTGAGACCCTGTCTCAAAAGAAAAACAAACAAACAAACAAAAAAGGTGGGCATGGTGGCACACACTTGTAATCCCAGTGGTTCTGGAGGCTGAGGCAGGAGGATCACGAATTCAAAGCCAGCCTCAGCAAAAGTGAGGTGCTAAGCAACTTGGTGAGACCCTGTCTCTAAATCAAATACAAATTAGGGTTGGAGATATGGCTTATTGGTCAAGTGCCCCTGAATTAAATCCCCAGCACCCCCCTCCCTGCCACACACACACAAAAGGGCTGGGAATGTAGCTCAGTGGTAAAGTGCCCCTGGACTCAATCCCCAGCACACACACACACACACACACACACACACACAAAGGCTCTATTATCAACTAATGATAGGACATGCCAGGTGTGCATGTGTGTGCATACACATGTGATTTAAATGCTGAGTATTTGAAACAGGCCTTGACAACCTCTGTCCTATCAGAGTGATAGTGTATAGCTCTGTGTGCAGCCAGGAGGCAGAGCTTTCAGAGTGATTGACATGCTGGTGGAGGCTGAGACATTTTGTTCTTTCTTGCACACACAAAATTTCTTAGTTTCAAAGGTTCAGCAGATAAGGTAAAAACTTTTTTTTTCTTTTGTACTGGCAATTGAACTCAGGGGCACTCAACCACTGAGCCACATCACCAGCCCTATTTTGTATTTGATTTAGAGACAGGGTCTCAATGAGTTGCCTAGTGCCTCACTTTTGAGGCTGAGGTTGAACTCATGATTCTCCTGCCTCAGCCTCCCAAGCTGCTGGGATTACAGGCATGCGTCACCACACCCAGCACAAGGTGACTTTTTTAAAAACAAAAAATATTGCAATATTTTCTATTATCAGAGTTGTTAATACCACTGCTATATGGTATCAAGAACCATTTTAGTGGAAAAAGAAAGGGTGAGGACATGGTGAAATTTAAAATGAGGAAAATTTTTGAACTATTTTTTATTAATTTCAGGAAGATTGGAAAGTGAACAGAATTCCTCTAAATGTTTTACAGGATGATTTCAGTCATCAAAAGAGTCAACCGAAGGCATAGAAAAGTGGATAAATCAATTGTCCTACTTTTAAAATCTAAAGAACATCTAAAGGTATAACTGAGAGCAAATTAAAGAGAAATGAATGAAGAAATGAGTCAGTAAGTTTTCGTTGAGAGTAAATTAAGCTCTTTGGGATGTCCCTTATCTTCCTCAGCCTACTTAACAAATTATTGCCATGGTGCTCCTGAGCCAGAGAGTCTCTTGTTATTCCTAAGCCAAAAGTAAAAATGATGGATCTAACACCCTTATTAATTCATTAGTTAACTCTGCATTATTTCATCAAGTGTACCAAGGAATCATTGCCAGTCACCCAGTTTTGTTTTTCTCTCTAACGTATGGGAGCTGCTCCACATAGGTGCTGCTCTTCATTCATTCTCCAACTCAACTTTCCAAGACAGGTGGTATTCCAGGGCCAGGAGATCAAACTTCCAAGGTTGTTGACAATAGATCTTACAATGAAACCAAATATGTTTTCCTGAAAATATTGATGAAATAAATTGTTTTCATGGAAGGCTGTTTACACTGATAGATGGTCAAATAAAAGAAGCAAAATAAATATGGTTGATTCTGGCATAACTGCCTTCAACTTTTTTATTATTTTTAATTCTTTTCTATAAAATCTATAGGTATGGATGAGTGCCAAACCTGCATTTATTTTTTTATACCTCCTGGAATTACAGTTGTTACTTTTATATACTAATTCTTAAAGGAAAATACATTTTTTATGAAGATGTAGTACTTCAAATTAATAATATGTTTTGTACTTTCTAAATATTTTAAACTTTAATGAATAGGGATGCATGTTTAATGAGATATAGGGATTAATTGAAACCTTCTTAAAACAAACACAAATTTCATATATCCTTGCCTAACTAAATTATCTTTAGTCTAGTCTACTTAACTTCCTTTGATTAATCTGGATTTTGTCATGCTTTGGGATATAATTATTTATGTTTCTGCTATAATATATATCTGCATATATTGAGGAAGAAAGCCATTTCACTCTATTTTTAGTTCTAACCTCAGAATTGGAGCTAAAACAATAACTAAAATCCTTTATTTCCATTTGTTTTCTTTTGGTTTCCTCTTTAACCTCAGGGATAACTGAGTACTGTCCCAAATTCAATTTCATTGGGGATTTAGTTATTGAGGTTTTAAAATCACTCTTAATCTTTTTTTCCTATTTCAATTGGAAGTCAGATTTTTAATAAAATATGTTTAAGTTGCTTACTAAACCCAAGAAATGAGTGTCTTCTAAGTTCCAGAAAGTATTATTTAAACAAAATTCTAAATTAGATTTCCTTCGATGTGAATTTATCTGATGATTGAATGCTATAATCATCTGCAGACTTTCTTCTAACTTTGACTCATTGTTCAGGCAATGAATATTTATCAAGTGTCTACACCTGTCAGACAATGTGTGAGATGCTGGGGGACACCTAGATGACAAATCACAATCTCTGCCCTCAATGTACTTAAAAGGTAGTGAGGCACCAGACAGGAATTCTTTTCAGCATCAATGACTGATAGAATCAAGGCTAGATTTCAAGTTCATTATTCTCAGACAATAAAAAAAGTAAAATTTTTAGTAAGGCTTCCTGGAAAAATAAAGCTTGCCTCTGGCTTCTAAAGCTTCCAAGAAGCTTCAACATAGGATGGTTCTGTATCAGTGGTCTCAGACACTCACATGTCTGAAATCACTGGAGGGCTCCTTAAAACACAGATTGCTAGGTCCCACTCCAGAGGTTCTGATTCAGTAGGTCTAGAAGGTGGGGGTGGGGCTAGATTTGTATTTCTAGCAAGTCCACAAGTGAAGCAGATGTTGCTGGTTTGGGAATTATACTTTGAGAACCACTAGTCTAGTTATCTTGTTGCTTAATAAACACTCCTTCCAATTGCAACGGTGAGGTCAATAATGATGATGGAAATGGATCTCATTTAGTGCCTTCTTGTGGAATGTCAGATAAATTGCCCGTTGCATCCCTCATTAGCTTCAGCCTTCACAACAATCTAATGAATAGATGTGATTACACCTTCATTCTACATGTGAGGACATCTTGACCACGATCCGTGCAGATGAGATGAACTGGGTTTAAAAGAGGTGGCTGCAACATTAAGCTAAGAAAGCAGCGAAAAACCACACAACACAGAGAGCACTTTTAAAACCGAGGGCAGGATGGCTCTGCAACCTTAAGGGTCAGTTTCACTCTGGAAAGAGAGAGTGAGCACCAGGAATCCTTTTATAGGGAAATTAACAAAGGAGTTTCCATAGAATGTTCTTCACCAAATAAGGCAGGGGGTGGGCTGACATAGCCCCACTGTGTAACGCCCAAGTCCAGAGCTATGAGAAAGCGGACTTCTTTGCCGAGTGAAGGTAGGGACCACCTGCATCATGCAGCTCAAACAGTGTGCAGTACCAGACCAACATCCGCTTGGCTCAAGGCTGAGAAAGGATGCTTAATATAGCTCATGGGTGGCCCCCACAAAGGACATGGACGTGAGGAAAGGTGGATTAAATTGCTCAAGGACAGATTAGAAAGGGACAAAGATCAGGGTTTGAACTTAAATCGTGTATACTCCCACCATCTTACTCTCCTGCCGTCCTGTGATGACCAGCACACCTGGGCAGTGAAGGGACAGTGCAATCAGCACCTTCTGGGAGACACCCACAGCATGTGCTTGACCTGTCTTCCCCTGCTCCCACACCTTCGGGATTCTGCATAGAAGGATCTTTAGTTTCTTGTGGCAGAGTTTTCCTTAGTAGTCTATTCTGATGGTTAACAGACTTTTGTAATAAGAAATTCTCTGTTTCGTTGGATAGAAAGCTTTCCTTTTACAGATTTTAAAGCCATTAAAATTGTCAAGAAGTAGATAACCATAGCACAGTACACTCAGTTGAGCTGACCACGGCTCTAGATGAAAGAGGACTTGACAATGAGGGCTAGAACAAGGTCTGATGTTTTTTTCCAGGAGGTCAAATACCCCCTAGTCCTCATCCACTTATAGCCCTTTTTAAAGGTGGCTGCGAAATTAGCTTGAGCTTTCCTGACTTGTCTCAGTTAAAGTTATTTTTGCATATCTTCTGACATAAAAATAGCAATTATCCAGGATATTAATTAATAGTTCTCTCAAGAGAGTTCAATGATTTTCCTTCCCTACAGGGTGAGGAAAATCAAAGAATGTGCTGGTGGTGGTCCATCATCCCAGCATCCTGGGAAAGCCATCATGCTGCCTGGTTAGACAACATTGTCTTTGGTGCAGAATTGCTTTCATCTCCTGAGCCTGCACCAGAGACTGCTCCCACCCACAAAAGTGGGAGGTCCTTTTCAGGTGGGAGTTCAGAGGCCCAACCTGTTATTGAATTTGATGACTCTGCTCTCCTCTTTCCTTCTCCCCACTCCCAGCACTGGGGATTGAGCCAGCCGATGACCTTACATATCTAGGCAAATGCTCTACCACTGAGGTACGTCCCCAACCCTTTTTACTTTATTTTGAGAAAGGCTAAGTTGATCAACACTGGTCTCGAACTTTCAATCCTCCTGCCTCAGTGTCCTAAGTAGCTGGGATTACAAGCATGTACCACCACACCTGGTTTCCTTCATTTTGTTAATCCTAAAATTAACTAAAATCACTAAATCCTAACCCATGGTGCAAGGAAGTGTATTATTTACTTTTCCCCATGATTGATGAGTAAATAGAACAGTTTCTTGTATTCCTCATCTCTACAGTGCTGTTTATATGTTTTAGTTGTCTTTAAAGGAAATCGAGGTGCCTCAGCTCTGACTGATTATTTGCTAGGTGTCAAACTTACTAGTATGGCAATATGTAAATCAATGGATGTGTAACTGATGTGATTCTGCAATCTGTATACGGGGTAAAAATGGGAGTTCATAACCCACTTGAATCAAAGTGTGAAATATGATATATCAAGAACTATGTAATGTTTTGAACAACCAACAATAAAAATTTTAAAAATAAATAAATAAATAAATAAAATAAAAGTTAACTCTCCTCCAAGAGGACTATTTGACCAAGCTACTGGCCAAAGTACTACTTTATTAAGTCGCAGTCTATGTGATACTTTTTAAAGCTTTAGGGAGCTTTATCCTCTTCTTCCTCCTTCTCTTCCTCCTCATCATCAAAAAAATAAAGCACAGGTATAGAAAACAACACAGAACAACTATAGGACACAATGAATTATTTTAATGTGAGCATTTTTGAAATATAGTGCAGTCAAGGAATAGAACTTTTTCACCCATTCCATGCGCCCCATTCCAATCACAATTCCCTTCTTCTCAACAAAAGAAACCAGGTCCTGACTTTATCACAATGACTTTAGTGCCTGCTTACAGTGTTACTCTATGTGCATCATTAACACTATTATAGTTTAGTCTTACATTTAAAATTTATTGTGCCTTTTCAGTTTCTCTGTCTCTGTTTCTCTCTCTCTCTCTCTCTCTCTCTCTCTCTCTCTCTCTGATGGTTCTGGGGATTGAACCCAGGGCCTTACATATGGTAGCAAGTGCTCCATCACTGAGCTACACCCTCAGCCCCACGTTTCTTTTACTTTATAGATTTTCTCTCCATCCCTTTCTTTTCTTTAAACTTTATGTAAAAGAATCCAGGCCATTGGCCTTCAGAATTTCTCAAAGTCTGGGTTTTGCTGATTGCAGTCTCTTGGTGCAGTGCAGCATGTTCCCTGTCCTCTGTATTTCCTGACTATTTCGCAACTAGATGCAAACAGTGCATCAGACCCATGATTACTCCCTTTGCAAGACTCTAGGTGGTATTTGTCAAGATCATAGGAGGCACGTGAACATGCGGTTCTCTCTCTTTTTATGACAGTAACAGCTTTGATGTTTAATGTCTATATCTATGAATTCATTGGGGTTGCAAATGGTACTATTCTGTCACTTCTTTCCCACTTATTAGCTGGAACATATTTATAAAGAGATACTTAATTTACTACTGATTTATTTTGATGGAGTGGTTCATGTAGAAAAAGAAGGGTAAATGCTTGATTCTTTCCCTTTACTTACTAATTCTTAAGATAATAAACTAGTCCTCTCTGATACTCAAAGATGACCAATTCCTTTTTTGAAAACTCATTTAAGAATTCATGGATTTAAATGTGTTTAATAGGCTTCAAAACTTTGTATTTATTATCATCACTGTAGCTTAAACTGTTAATATCTATGACTAGCAGAAACCCTCTTCAAAGTGACTCCCAAGTCCTTTAGACATGACCTGAGTGTTGTTCATAGCTTCCTTGCTGTTTTATGACAAGATGTCCTAGACTTGTCTTGTGTACTTCCTGTGCCGCTCCTGGAATCTACCATGTATATAATTTGTATTTTCATGAGAATTTGTATTTTAATACCACATCGATATAGGGATGCTCTTTGTTACTAGATTAGTGTTTATTTCTAAACCTCTTCCATGAACAGAGCTGTGAAATGTTTATGTGTGTAGACACATACATGCACACATGCATATATTTTGAATCTACTCTTTCTGCCCCATTTTTCAATAGCTATACTTTATGTATACTGTTGCCAAGCCCTCACGGAGTCTTAGTTCACAGGTCAAGTGTGTTTTTAATGCCCACGTAATCCTCATGTCAGTGTCACCCTAAAACAGTCTGTTCCTTATTTATTCCTCAGGAGAGCTCTTGAGTCTGTTGATAAATATGTCTATTCCTTATAATGCTAAATGAAGTTAGCCAATCCCAAAAAACCAAATGCCGAATGTTTTCTCTGATTTAAGGATGCTGATTCATAATGTGGTGGGGGGGGGCATGGGAGGTTTAGATGAACTCTAGATAGGGTAAAGGGGAGGGAGGGGAAAAGGAGGGGGCATAGGGGTACGAAAGACAGTGGAATGAAATGGACATCATTACCTTAAATACATGTATGAAGACACAAATGGTGTGACTCTGTGTACAACCAGAAATATGAAAAATTGTGCTCTATATGTATAATATGACTTGTAATGTATTCTGCTGTCATATATAACAAATTTTTAAAAATGTGTATTCTTTTTATATCTGAAAGTGAGTTTTGCTGGATTTAAAATTATTGGCTCATTCTTTCTTTGAGTATCTTAAATATATTACTTCATTTCCTTCTGGCAGAAAGCAACTGTGGAGAAAAACTAACAACTATCTAATTTATTCTATTCTAAGTCTCTTGTTCTTTTTCTTAGGTGCCCCTCTATTGTCTTCCCCTCCCCTCCCTTCCTGATTTTGTTTGTTTGCTAACAGCATAGTTTTTTTACTACAGTGAGGTTTGGTATTAATCATTCTGGGTTGATAAGTTCAGGTACATGGTGTATTTGTTTTTCAATATGTAGTTTCAAATCTTTTTGTTTTAAAATTTAGAAAAATATTTTGTGAATTATAGTTTTTAGAATTTGTTCTATTCCCCCACTTTGGTGGCTTTTTTTCTACAAATGATGCTTGTTATCAATTTATTCAAACTCCTTTGTGTATTTTAATCTTTCTCAATTTCTCTTGAATTCTTTTTATTTATTTTTATAGTTTTAAAATGCTTTTCTTTTGCACATTTTGTTTCAGTTAAGGCATTATTTATTGTATATATTTACTCTTATGTTCCTTCTAGTTCATTCATCATTCCTGAAATATTTGCTTTTCTGGTTTTTTTCTTTTGCATTCTGAATTTTTCTAATTTTGATTTTTTTTTTAATTTTCTTTTTTTTTTTAGTTATAGATGGACACAACACCTTTATTTTATTTGTTTATTTTTATGTGGTGCTGAGGATAGAACCCAGTGTCTCACAAATGCTAGGCAAGTGCTCTACCAATGAGCCACAACCCCGGCCTTGATTTGCTTTTCTTTTTCATATTTTCTAAATGTCTTTTAACTCATTTTGAAGGATTAGTTAACATTTGTTCTTTTGAGGCATACCTTCCTAACATACTTTCTTTGCCTATGGAATGCTATTCAAGTCCTTATTTTCTTTTTCCTTATAACTTATGATAAATACTATTATTTGATATTTAGTTTGATACAATTCTATAGCTCATTTTTAGCAAAATTAGCTTTTCTGAACTTCAGAATGCTTCTCTTACTTCACTGAGCTCCCTCTTTTGTTGTTTTTGTGTAGTATTCAAATATATGGGCAGTTGCTTTCTGAGCTACCTTGGCCTGTTTCCCTCCCCCACTTTGTTCTGAACTTTGTTTCCTCTGTCTTTGTTCTGCTCCATTTTGATTGTGCTCTGAGCAGCTTCTTCCCAGCAGGGCCCTGTCCTAGAAGGGAGTGCTGATGAGTGGGATTTGGGAGTACACTGGGACCTTTCCAGTTCTTCTTACTGCAGGCCCTTTGCTCTGCTCACTTGCTACTTGAGAGCACGACACCTCCAGTTTAAACTGCTGTTCTCGAGTCAGTCCTTCATATTTTCCAGTGAATACCTGCCGACTGTGTTGCACACTTTTTGTTCTGAGGTTCATAAATCAGAGTCCCCACTGTTTTCTCTCCCTCCTGTACTGATGGACTACCATACAGGTCTTGTGTGTATTAGTGTCTGTTTCCCCTCACTTATAATTAGGGGAATTTGTCTAATTTTGTTAGAAAAGATGTTCATTTGCTTTTCTTTTTGCTGTCTTGTTCTGTTTTTATGTTTGTGTTTGGAGAGATTGAAAAACTACACTTGCCACTACTGCTGTCTTCTCAGAGTCTTCCTCTAGAAGGCGCTCTTAAGAAATGTCCCCTGCACCCCATTTCCTTCTCACTTAGAGCAGGGAGAATTAATTTAGCCTTTGTGGTGGAGACCTTTGAAAAGAGTTTGTTAGGATTTTTGTTTGTGCATTTTTGCTTTGTTTTATGGTTGAGATTGAACCCCATGCCTCAGCCATGCTAAGCATGTGCTCTGCCCTTCTGTTACAAACCCAGCGTCTGAGGTGTTTTTGAGGGAGAACTCTCTCTCTTCCCTGTGGTCTGCTCAAGACCCGTTCCCCCTCCCTTATTCCCCCAGGCAGCCTTTAGCAGGATGGAAGGGAACAGACCTGCCTTCGAGTTTAGCAATAAGAATGAATATGTGATTTCCCTTTTCTCGCCGGGTTCGATCCTCAGCACCACATACAAACAAAGATGTTGTGTCTGCCGAAAACGAAAAAATAAATATTAAAAAAAAAAAAAAGAATGAATATGTGGTACATTACTCTCCATAGAACTGAACCAAAGGGTGAATGAGAGCACAAAGTTTCAGAAGCAAAAGCTGTTTCTGCCCCCACCTAGAGCTTAAATTGTTTATTCTTTAATGGGAGGAAATCATTTAAAGTGTCACTTTTCTGAGTATACAATAGTACACTCCAGGCAAAGGCAAGACATCACTGGAGAAAACCGGCACTATGATCCGAGGAACATTTGTAATGCTTATACCATTCCATGGGGAAAATTGGAGAGGTCTGGATTAACCCTTTTATAAAGACCAGTCTCAAAAGTATACAAATACATAAGATTCCCCCCCAAGATGGCTTCCCTCCCTGCTCCTGCCTCAGGAGGAAGGCAGCCAGCACTCCTTCCTCCCTGCCTGCCGGTGTGGTGTTTTCCCCAGGTCAGTGAAGGACTGTCAAGTCAACAGGCTCTGCAGTTTTTCTGTGCAGGTGGTGGACATCCTTGAAAATCCTAGCACTGTCCAGTTTGGGGCCCCTGCTGACAGCTAGGGCTCCATTTGAGTTTGGACCAGGCCCGAAGGCCCCCTTTGATTGGCATTGCCTTTATTAGCTGGAAGCCTTCAAACAATCAACCCTTCTACTGCATGCCAGCATTTGGTGTTTGGCCTGCAAGTGTCTCTTGGTGACCTTTATTTGCATTGGCCTGCAGATAATAGTCAGTTTCCTTAGTGAGGAGGAGGCGGGAGGAGGTAAAGGGCACATGTGAAGCCTAAGTATTAACTGTGAGGACTTAAGTATAGGATGTGCGGCCTGCTCTGGCAACCTCAGTTCCGCTGCGCTTTATGAAAGGGACAATGACTGTATCATTAACCACCCTAGCCAAGCACCACCACAGGGCACTTACAAGTTCAAAGATTTTAGAGATTAAACAGCCAGCGTCCTTCAGGAGATCCCCCCAATAGGAGGCCACACCTGTTAACTATGAGAAGGGTCAGATTTTGCCATGTAGGAGATTGCCAGTGGACAGCCTGCAGAGGAGTTTTGTTTGGATTTCATAGTTAGAAACAATTTCCTAACTTAGTTGCCAACATTTAAATATCAGGAGGCTTTATGCTTTTGATTTAAAAAAAAAAAAAGGCAATTTCTGGCTTCCCGTGAGAAACCAAAGACCTGGCAACAGTGGGTTAGAGCTGAGTGGTAGCTCTCCCCTAATCTAGGGAACTGTGCTCCTCGTTGCCATAATCTCCCCTCTCTCCTCTCCCATGTTTTTTTTTTAACCCCTCTATACTGGACACTGACTCCAGTATCACTTTTGCTCTTCCCCTGGATTATTTCCACCTCATACAACCCTACTGTTATTTGCCCCTTCCTAAAAGAAAGTCAACCTTTTTCTGACTCTACTTCCCCTGCCAGCTGTTCCTTCCCATTTGCTTTCTCTTCTTTGAAACAAGAACTCCTCAAAAGAGTTGCTCATGGTATCTCCATTCCTCTGCTCTCATTCTCCCTAACTTAAACTGAAGTCAAGCTTGGCCCCCATGACGCCACCCCAATGTGCTGTGACATGTTTCATAGTGTGACACCACGTCGCATTTTTCCTCAGAGTGCACCAGTGACACAGTGTCCCCTCCCTCCCTTTGGTGCAGTGCTGTTCTTCACTGGCCTGACCTTTAGGTTCCTCATTCCAGAGCTTTCCCTTCTCTCTAGCCTGGTAGCTTAGAGATCCTCCGGTCTCTGCCCCTTGTCCTCACCTCTCCCCTTCACACCCTTTGTGATCATCTTCAGACTTATGGCTTTACAAAACCTGCTGAGTTCCAAGCACACATCTCCAGCTCAGGCCATAGATTCAGCTGCCCACCTGACACTTCCTTTTGATGTCTAATTGGCCTCTCAGATCTGACACATCCAAAGTGAACTTTATTCTTTCCCCCTTTGCCAGCTCGCTTCCATGTGTTTCCCCATAGCCACTCTCCACCTCCCCTCCTCTCCCTCACTCTCCCCGCTGGGAGATCAGTGTAGATCCCAGCAGGAAATGGGGGAGACAGGAGTGTGAGGTCAGGGTGTTTATTCCCTAGGGTGGTCCCAGGGCTGGCTGCACCCTTCTCTCAGAGGTAGATCAACACAGCATCTCCATATGATTCTTTTCTGGGTCTGGTAATGCCCCGTAAGGCTGAGACCTGGTCACTGCCCTGCTGTTTACTAACCTTGGGGTATCATTCTATGGCTTGTGATTTCCTTACACCCTGCTCACACCTCTGTAAACAGTCCCTTCATTAAACTCTCTATGAATTATCCTAATTTGAGTATGCCATCTGTTTCCTGCTGGGACCTTAATTGTACCCCATATTGTCACTCTTTTTATTTGAAGAAAATATTATTGAAAGTGACCATCCATTGTGTCAGGACAGTTAGAAAGGCATACATGTGTCCATCATTTTCATGTTACACTTTGATAAAAGCCTGAAGGGAATAAATATCTGTGCCTAGATCTTCACCCATGAGACCAGGTAACAATTCAGAAGTAAATGAAAATGAACTGAAAGAGCATTTATATTTAGATAATGACACTGTACGCACAAGTCACAGACTCATGTGCTCCACTCCAGACATGGAAATATAAAATTGTAATGTGTAGAATTTGTCAAAGAAGGCTGTGACCTGCATTCTGGTGCAGTTCCAACCACTTTCCCCAAGATACCTGTAGTGGAGGGGCACTGTATCTCCTTACTCTGAAAAGTGGGCATTGATTCAGTGCCTGAGACATATAGAGGCAACCATGATTAAGTTATCTACAGGCACTGACCCACGCCAGTCGGTGGTAAGTGGAGACCAATATAAGGATTATGTTTCATTGATGCCATTGTTTACTTTTGTTGGTGTCACTTATATGCTCAGCAAAACTCAAGCAAGATCTCAGTTTTTTAATGATTCACATTATTTTTGTACCAATGGATCTTAAAAGGAAGAAATGTGATAGATAGCTCATCTACTAAGGATGGTTAGGATAATAAAACAGAGACTTCCTCTTAATGTGGAAATTTGAGGTATGCAGAGATTTTATTTGTAATTTCACTTCCATATTCTGTTCTTCTCCACCACCTTCTCTTCCCTCGGAATTCCTTTTACCTCTATCTTTTAGGATTTAAATATAGCCTGTTTTTCCTTTCTGCACATAAAACAATCTGACAAATGCATTAGCACAAAGGCTTCAGAGATAAGGTCTGTGGACCAAAAAGGGGCATTTTTGTTTTTAAAATGATAAGAAAAAATAAATAGTAAAGGAACACAGAAAACATAAATCCTGATGAAATACATATCAGTTCTTTTATAATCTAGAGAGCTCAAAATTTATTTTTAAAAATTCTATTTTCAAGAAGCCCAAGTAGAGGAAAGTGAAGGCAGAAAGGGCAAATTATTATATGCCAGGGGCTTGGTACTAGAATTTTACATTCTGGTAGAAGTAACAAAGATATTCTACAATAGAGGAATAATTAGATAAATTCTGACATTCCCATATAATAGTTAAATGAGTTGTTATACCCCCATATGTACACATCAAATAATCAAAGTATCTCGGAATACATAGAAACCTGTTCAAGGTAAAATGTTAGGTGAGGAAAGCAACTATATGTTTTGTATTTTTCCCTTTTTGGTTATATACATGTACATACATATATGCACACCTATATCAATAATCAAAAAATTGGAAGGGCATATGCCAAAATGCTAGCAGTGATTACCTCTGGGTGATAGGATTATAGATGATCAATATTTGGTTCTTTATAAGTTTCGTGTTATTATAGATTTTTTTTTGTAATGAACATATGAGTTTGTTGATTTTATAATTAAATATGGAAAAAGAACTCCTAAAGAGAGAAAGCATTGATTTACATAAAGGTTGAGTGGAATTTCAAACCATAAGAAGTAGGCATTTTAATATGGGTAAGAGCTTTCTATTGTGCCAAACATAATAGACAAGAGAAATTAACAAAATGTTTCATAGAATAATAAATGACGAACCTTTATTTCATACTTACCATTTGCCAGGCACTATGCATTAACACACTTTACAGTCATGGATTCTCTTCTAATCCTCTTTTAACAGCATTATGAAGGTAGGTACTAGAGGTAACTAAAGTTTAGAGAAGTTAAAAATATTAGGGTTTTAGGTTAATCTCACTGGATTAACAAAAAGAAACATTATTCCTTAGTCATGTAAAGGTTATTTCTTAATCAAGTAAAATTGCTTTGGCAGCAACCATGGGATGGGATTTCCACTCCATGCACTGATAGAGGCCTTTGTGCTTCAATATGTGGCTTCCCAGGTTGCCCTGGGTATTCATACCAGGCCAGCAGCCAGGGTGGCAGAGTTAGCAGAGGCCTGTACAGTTTTTATGAGCCAGTCCTAATTTCCACCCACATTCCAGTGGCTAGAACTCAATCTTGTGGTCACACCTAAACTCTGGAGAGGCTAGGAAAGAGAGTCTAGTTGTATACCTCAGAAGAAAATAAGAATTTTGTGAATGGCTTACTAATCTTCACCATGTGAGATATCTTACTAGAGATCACACACCAAGTGGCAGAGCCAGAATTGAATACAGTCAGTACTGTTCCAAAGCTGACTGTCTAAACCACAGGGCTGCACATTCACTGTAAGAGATGTGTATGTAGATGGTGTTAAAATCTCAAGATTATTCTTTATTCTAAAATCTGCCCCTACCACTCCACTCCTCCTGACTCTTAGCTAATCTCATAATATTCAGTATTTCTTGCCAGAATTATTGCATTCCCTTCTGATGAAGTCTCCCAAGTTTACACTCCAGCTGTGCCAATCTATACTTCACATTTCTGCAGAGATGTCTTTTTAGCATGCAAATATGCTTATATTACTTCTTTGCTTACAATTTCCAATTACTCCTATGAATAAAACTCAAATTGCTTAGACTGACACAAGGCTCTTGTGAACATGTCCCTGACTGCCCTTCTACGTTCGCCTTCTAGCATCTCCCTTTGTAACTCCTGTGTAGTTCTCTGAACACATAGTTCTCTCTCTTCCACACCTTCCTGGCTTTGCCTGGAAAGTATTTTCCTGGTTGTCTGCTTGTCTGAATTATACTGCCCCTTTAAGATTCATCCAAGCATTATCTTCTCCTGGAAGCCTTTCCTGACTACCTCCAGCCTGTGTTAAATATTCCTTTGATTCAGTTAGGAATTAGTTACAGCTAACAATCTGTTCAGCTAGCTTTAAGAAAGGCTGGGAATGGAAAGGATTAGGTTCCTATAAAATTATTGGAAGGGTTAGAGGAAATGTAGGCTGAGTTTCCAGGAATGATTCCCAAATTAACAACGCAGAACTGGTCTACCAAGAGATTGCTGCCTTTGCATGATCAGAAAGTCAGAAAATGAGGAAGGTGCCACTGCAATCCTTTATTGGAGGTTCACACTGCCTCTGTCAAGACCCACATCAGCATGGTACCCAGGAAGTTGGGGGCTAGACATTGGCACCATTGCCACTAAAACCCAAAAGCCTCCACAATCATGTTCATCAGTATGAACATGGCTGCAGGCACATGTGGGCTCTCCCTTATGGTGGTCAGTCTTTGCTTCTGTTTGACAGAGGTAAGGTCCTTGGGGGAAATGGAGCTGCAAGGAGATTAGGAAATACAGTCCTCAGTGGTCCCATCCCTCATGCACAAAAAGGAGTGCTAGAAGGAAGTTGGAAAATATCCTTTCAGCAGCTCTCATCATTTCATTATTAACTTCAATTACTTCATTCCATTCTATGGTATAAACTCCATATCACCACCATACTTATCTTTCTAAAACATAAATCTGTGTTCACTCCCCAGCCTAAAAATCTTCCTATGGATTTTCCTTTATTTCAGATTTCTCTGCCGCAGTCTGGCTGGGCACAAATCACGAGCCACTCAAGCAGGAACAAACTTTATTTCTGAACTCCACCAGCACATTCCACACAGGCTGCCCGGGAACTCTCCCGAAAGCTCCTCCAGGAACACCACACACCAACCAGAACTCCCTCCCCTGGGCTGCACGCACTCAATGTCAGAACCCCGCAAGAACTCAACGGGAACTCCAAAGTAGCGGGAGCCCAACGCAGCAAGAGCCATCCTATTACCGGACAGTAAAGGTCTAATATACAATTGAATCAATCCAGCATCATCTTAATGGCTCGCCTCTCAACCATTACTTCTGGCAAAATGCCAGGGGCCATTCCGACTCGACTGTGGCTCTCAACATTCCTCAGCATGGCATTCAAGTTCTTCCTCCTTCCATCCACTGTCTTCTTCTCCAGCTTTGGTTCACACCATGATTTCTGGGCTAATGAAAATGCCAGCTCCTTAGCTTTGCTCTGATTTCCCAATTCTATGCATCCTTCAAGATCAGCTTAAAGGCCGCTTACCTTAGGGAGGTTTTCCACTACCTGCTCTTTATTCCTTCACTCCCAACACTCCACCTCTAACCAGCAGATTACTTTCACCCTCCCCTGAAGTTCTAAAATGAGGTTTTACACTGAGTTACACAAGGCTCTGGGCTCCATGGGGTGTTTTGGGGGCTCCAAAGGGAAAAGATGGAAGCTGACAGATGAGGTTCTGAGCTCCGCATCTCGCTTAACCAGAGCAGTTTTCAGTTGTGTTTCTTGTAAGACTTTGTTGAGACAAAAGTTTATATTGCTATGGGAAAAAGGAAAAAAAATACTTTCAAAAAGCAGTTTCTGAGGGACTTCGTACTGTAGATGTAATGATGATTCTCATATATGAAGTGTGTCTGCTATTGCACTATGCTCATTTTTTAATCCCCTGTGTTTAACCAGATACAGGAAGCTAATATGCACTTGTTCATGGACTGAAGAGAGAAGACTTAAGGAAAACCTGGTGAACATCAACTTCATGCAGAGCTGTATGAGAGAGGCAGGCTCGCCTTCATCTATTTCTTCAGAACAACAAAAAGTGAGTATGAATCGGTGTTGTCTTAGCTATTTTGCTGCTGTGACCAATTTTAGAGGACGAAAAGTTTATTTAGTGTTCATGGCTTCAGAAGTCTCAGTTCATAGATAGCCAACTCCATGGATGTCGCGGTTCTTAGCCCCCCCCCCTTCCCTCCTGACCTGCGGGAGAGATTGGGGGAGCACGCCGCCCGCACCCAGCCCTCCCTTGCAGGAGGACAATCAGATGCGCCAGGGAGAACAGTCAAAGCAGGATCTTGTTTATGAGAAAACATACACAGCTAATATAATGTACAGGAGCCAAACAGGGTAAAGGTCAGCAGGGTGGGGAGAATTTACATCTACACCCATCCTACAGGCAGTAATGGAAGACATGAACTGTCTGTGAGGGCAGAAGTATTCTGAGCCTATCCTAGAGGTGGTCCAATTCTTCATCACAACCCACGGCAATGCCTTCTGGCTAATCACTAGGTGCTCTCTTAGCCACATGTGGCCCCAGCACTGGGAAGCGGGTAGCAGCCAGCAAGTTAAGTTTCCTCTTTTCTGATACAACATGCCCCACGTTACATCATGCCCTACACATGGCCAAGGAGAGGCAGAACATCATGGTGGAAGAGTGTAGAGAAGAGGAAAGCAGTGCAGGGCATGGCAACAAGGAAGCAGGAAGCAGAGAAAGAGAGAGGGCTCCACTTGCCAGGGACAAAATGTAAACCCCAAAGCCACACCCCAGCGACCCACCTCCTCCAACCACACCCTAGTTGCCTATAGTTACCACCCAACTAATCCATTCAAGTCCATTAATGCGCTGATTAGGTTAAGGCTCTCCTACCCTATCATTTCACCTCTGAACTTTCCTGCACTATATCACATATGAGCTTTTGGGGATACCTCATATCTAAATCATAACAGGTGTGTTACAGGAATGGAGGTTCTAGATTTACATAAACAATTGTCACTTTGATTTAAGCAGTGATGGGCTATCTTAGGGAAGCCTCCCTGGCAGTGGGGTCATCTACCAGAAATGTCACAGAAGCAATCCTAGTGTGGGGTTGACCATCCCACAGAAGACCTCACAAGTCCCTGTGACTTCTGCGCCTCCCAGATCTTCTGTTGTAATTATAAACAGGCCACACTGTGATTCCAGATGGCTCGGTCTCTGCATTTTTTTTTTAGACTGTGAGATCAGTAGTATTTTTTTTTTTTAACTTGGAAAACAAATTGGTTTGATGCCTTTATATTGAATCGGTTGTTGTCTGCTTCTTAAAGTCTCCTGAGGCTATTTTAGAAAGGCAGCCCCAGGGCTGCAGTGCTGTCAGATGGGGAAGCCAACGCTATTGCTGAGGCAATGTTGGCAGCTCTGGTCATAGATTTGCTATGGCAGCACATTTAGAGAAAAATTTATAGCTTCTGCTGCTCAGTAGTAAGTGGGAATTTGCTTGAGTGGGGTAATGAATTGCGGGGGCTTCTGTAATTGTCTCTGTGGGTGGTTAGCAGCCACTTGTCAGCAGCATTGGAAGTGGAGGGTTTACTTTATGCCTGCTTCACATTATACTTTTACTGCAGTTTGATTGAGTTTTCCCACTTAGAGTTTGGGTAATAGTACATTTTATTCCCAGAACAACTAACTTTCAACAAGAAACCAAGATTGCTTCTTATTTCCATGCCTTCGGGTCTTTTGTGTGGTATGTTTTGGAACATATTGGCAGGGGAGACTAATAATGACCCTGGGGTTGCTAAAATTATCAGAGAATTTTGACAAAGTATTCTTAGAACTGTGGAAAAAATTTGTTTGCTCACTTAACTGGACCACATACCCATCTTTTCTGGAAATTTTTCATAAGATGGAAAAGTATTAAATGGAGCTCGATAATTCTGTTTTATTAATATTATTCTAATTAATTCTAGAAGTCCTGGCTGATGCCCTCAGGAAGAAATGGTTGGCACAATTAGTTAATTGTATTTCTTTTTACCTTTCTGTTTCTAGAGGTGGTCATTTAATTAAAGGCTTATGACATAGTATTTTTCTTTAATAGGAATAAATGTTTGATTTCATAAATCTTGTATGTTATAGCAAGAAAACATACTTTACAAATAAACTTTGAAGAACATATCTTCATATCAAGATAGGATATCCTCCTTAACCAATTAGGCTTGTGACTAGGAGACTAAACAGAAGTATAATTTATGAATTATAGATTCTAGCTGACATTGTCATTCATACTAAATGCCTGGCTCATATACAACACCACATAATTTGTGATTTCTTCTGTAGCTTAATCTGTCCTATATCCCTTAGCTTCTTGTACATATATGCAGACTTTCCATGTCTGTGTCCTAATCCTGTTGTGTCCTCCTCTTGAAAAGCAAGCTTTGGGGTTGGGAATTTTTTCACATTCAACCATTTTATTATTATAGGAATAGCTAAAGATCACTTTTCAAATTCTGGCAAAATCATTAGTTACATTATTTTCTTAAATCTGATGCTTTATTAGCAAGATAGTTTATTTATTCAGCAATTGCAACACAGTGAATAAAAGAGGAATTTATTTAATTGTCCATGTTAAAACTAACAGGATTAAAAAACCCAGATAGTATGTGTTATAAACATATGGCCCCCCTTTCATGACTAACCACTTGAGATATGTAAATGGTGTCACCATAGAAGCAGCAGAAGGAAATATAAAAATATGTGAAATAATCATGTTTCAGAGGAGGAATAACCAATTATATTATAGAAGATAAGCTCTAAAAGAATCAAGAAACTTGTTGTGTGTGGCTAAGGATCAAAGAGTGCTTTATTTTATATGCTCAAACAAATAAGTTCAGAAACCAAAGTCCGGGATTAAAAGGACTGTCATAAGGGATGCAAAATGCTTAGCACAGACACAATCTTTGATGCAAATGTCACAGTTCTAAAAATCGCCTGGTAGAGCTGGGCAGCCTTTGAAATTTGGTTCATATGTCGAGCTTGTCAATACACTACCCATTCTGCCAGAGGCTTAAAATTGGTTCTTTCTTGGTTCATTTGGGGTGGGGTTAAGGGAATGCAAAATTTGTTGCTCATTCATCATACATACAAGGCAACATCTGTTCCCTGCTAATGTTTTGCCTGCAATTGTGTCTTCAGAATATGTTAAGTAACCATAGAAATGAACTCTGTGGTAACCTAAAGGTGCACATAAATAGGTAGGCACATTATTTGGGCTAACATTCAGCTAAGATGCACCAGCTATGAAAACACTAACCCCTTCCATGTTAGTTGGGAAATAGCTACAATTCTGACACCTCCAAGTGCTCTCTGCTCTGCCTGCCCTAGCCCACCTCTTGCAATCCTCTAGACCTTTCTATAATACAACAACTAAAAACAGGACCTGATAAAACAGGGGCTCCAAAACACTGCTAGAGCATTACATTAAACATTTGAAGAGCACCTCAGCATATTACCAAATTTCTGAAAAGCAGACTTCCAATAAAAGACTGGAATGTTTCTACCCCTTAATATGGAGCAGTCTAGCATTACCCAGTGACCTAACAGGAAAGAGATGGCACACTGAAATTAAGATAATCTGATAAGTGTCTGTTGATGAGGGAACTATTTACAAATGTGCATGTGTGGGTGTGGGTGGAGTGAAATCACAGGGGCAGGCAGTAAAGCCTAGGGCTAGGAGCAGCAAACCTGCCTTCACTTTGCACCCTAGTGGATGGAGGAAGGTGGCTCCAATAAAGAGAAGGCTGCCTTGATAGAAGTGATCTGCAGTCAAGGACAGTCAACCTAAGGAACTCTGAAGGCAGGGGTTCCAACAAACCCTGTACAACTCACAGAAGGCCAGCTCTTCAAGTTTTCCATTAGTAGAACCCAATGGGAAGCCTGAAAGAACAAGAGCCATTGATAGTCAATAGGCCTGTGCCTCCTGGGGCAGTGTTCAAAGTAGAGAGGGTGGAGAATGATCTGGAAGCAAAACACCTGGCCTACCATGTAATTGTCCTTCTCATCTAGAATCTCTCAAAATTGTTCAAGTCCCACATGAAATGCTCTACACTTTACAAGAAGGAATCAATTAAAGATTTGGTTTCTTTAAATCTATCACTTCAGAGTAGGAAACATACTTCGTTTTGTTCTGTTAACTATCTCCTTTCTCCATGTTAGACTTAATATCAAAACAAAGCCACATCTCTAAAGTGGATTTTTCACAATCAATTGCATTTATACCATTTCAATAGTAGAATGATAACAAAAAAAGTGAACAATTGCTCAGCAGAGATTCCTGAAAATAAGGTTACAGAAACTAGATGTAATTACTCCGAAGTAAAACAGAATAATCATTTATTCTCCATGTGATTCAGTTAGTCCTTGTGATGTCTACAGTGTGAAAACACATATCTGTGGCTTAAAAAAACCCCACTGTTTTAGAGAGGTCACAGTTATTTCTGACCAAACTGACTCTTGTTCCTTCCTCATGAAAGAACAGATGCTTACTATCTACATATTAAAAGATCAAGAGAGAGAGATTATAGGCCAACAAGAAACTGTGCTTCTCTTTTGCCCTTGTTCTTTTCCAGCCCCACCTCCACCATGAGGAGTACACAGTGGCCTTGGTCAGAGTTGGGTTTGTGCTGCCCGCTACTTGCCTCCAGGTTACCACAGTTTCCTGTGGTCACATGCATTCCCTTGGCAGCTTCAGTTTGAGGGAACAACAAAGTGGGAAGCATATGTGTGGCCAGCCAGCAGATGGAGGAATGACTCCTGAGATGTGGGACAGCAAAAATCCTGTTTCCTTGATGATGTAGTTGACTTGGGAATGTTGCCAATTCCTTCATCCATGGGGGACCCTGGCCACACTCGGAGGCTTGGATTATACTCCCAGGAGTAACAGGTTTATCTCCACAGTTGGTAACAAGAAAGAGCCGAGTTCTAGATTCCACTTAAATAAATGGCTTAACTTCTTGCAAAAGGAGATCTTATTTGACTTCAGAGGACTTTCAAGAATACTGTTCAGAACTAGGCACAATGGTACACACCTGAAGTCCCACCTACTTGGGAGCCAGAGGCAGGAACATCCCTTGAGCCCAGAGTTCAGGACCAGTCTTTTTTGTTTGTTTGTTTTTTTGGTGGTGGTGCTAGGGGGACTGAACCCAGGGCCTTGTGCATGTGAAGCAAGCACTCTACCAAATGAGCTATATCCCCAGCCCCAGAGCAGTCTTAACACAGTGAGACCCCCATCTCTTAAAAAAATAAAGAGAAGAGAAAAAGAGATAGGACTGTTCAGCACTCTAGTGGCCTGCCATAGCCAGAGGGACCACTTTCCTTTTAGCCAAGGTCCTAGAGAGCCATTTTTACTTCTTTGTCATCTGAAGCTTTTGCATTCGGAATGATGTCAGCCCTTCTTGGCACTGCACTAAGGAAATTATAATGTCCTTGCTTCCTAAGAATATAATCTAATGCAAAGGCATACAAACAGCTTTGTGTATTCAAATGAAAAGGGAAAGAAATGAGTCTTAAAATTCTCTGAACTCTGAAGTTTTATTTCCCTTTCAATTATATATCTCAAGTGAGCAGCAAGAAATTTGGATAATGAAGAAATTCCAGGTAATTCTAAGTCATGAATCATGTATTAAAGACCTCCCGAGCACCTAGCAGTGCACCAAATGCTAAAGCAATAATAGCTATGATGTCTACCTTGGTCTTGGGAATCTTATGATCTGATAGGACAGAATATATATATATATATATATATATATATATATATATATATGATTTATTCATTTATTTTTTAAATTCCTTAATTATGATGGTTCTAGGAATTGAGCCCGGGGATTTTCTACCACTCAGCTACATCCCCAGCACTATCTTTTAAAGATTTTATTTTAATATTGGGTCTTGCTAAGTTGCCCAGGATGGCCTTGAACTTGCCATCCTCCTGCCTCTTCCTCCCAAATCACTGAGATTACAAGTGTGTGCCACTTAGCTTAGCTACGAAGGAACATTTATACTTAGCAGCAAAAGGGTTACAGAGTAGGGAGTGTATGTATAGTTGTTCATAGTATGGGAAAGACTTCTTAGAAGAGGTGACAACTGAGCTGGACTTTAACAGATAAATTCTAAGCAGTGGAAACTACCTAGGCAAAAGAATGGAGGGTAAAAAGCAGCATGGTGGGTTTGGATAAGGCGTGGTTGAGGAGGGTGGATCTGGAAAACAAGCAAAGACTGTCATGGAGGAACTGGTGCTAGGAAGTTGGATTGTATGCAGTCAGGGACATAGTTTAACATGTTAGGGCCATCAGCCTCATGTAGGCTTGGGAGAATGAATTAAATATTCTTTTTTTTAATATTTATTTTTTTGGGTGTAGTTGGACCCAATGCCTTTATTTTATTTATTTATTTTTATGTGGTGCTGAGCTACAACCTCAGGCCTGAATTAAATAGTCTTATTCCAAACATTTTTATGGCACTTCAGCATTTACTAAATAGCTTTCTCATTTATTTTAATTTAAATTAACAATGAAATGATCATCAACCAGGAGACAGAAGTCACATCAATTATTTCAGTGGGGAGAACTTAATATAAGGAGTTGTTAACGCGATGTTGAGGAACTGAGAAGACAAAGAGTACATTTAAATGTCATGGTAGTTAGTAGTAACTGGGAAACAGCTACCAGTCCTGAGGATAGAAGGACATGGAAAGAAGTCAGAATTATTAAAACCTAAAAGCTTTGGGGGGCGGGGGGGGGGGCCTACAGACTATGAGGTTGGTTCTATGAGTATTAGAAAAACTGCAAAGTAGAATCCACCACTGCTGCTGAAATGAACTGCCCTTTCCATGAAGAAGAAGTGAGACTCAGGAGGTGCTGACAAGTGAGAAGCAACTATAAAGCAAACAGGAAAAAGGAGGTCCCTTCTTCCTTCTCCAGCCTTGCCTTCTCTGTCTAGCACTCCTTGGCAGAGCCTGCTAGGGAGCCAGTGGGCCAGAGTCCAGCTCAGAACCACAAGCCAGAGCATAGCATTTGAGAGATTATAGCTTACTATGTACACAATCGCCATTCCCAGGGTGGATATCAGTGGCTGAGAAGAAGTGGGGCCACCATCCCAGAAGCCGAAGATTCCATCAGCAGGTAACAAATCATCTTTTAGATTTATTTTCATAGTTATCTGTGGGTACTACAGCTGTCTTTGTGACCTCTAATTCTCACTTTCTTTAATGTCTTAAGACTTGTTGCTTAGGACTTTTCAATATCCCTCACCCCAAGTCTATTATTGTTCAGACAGTAGAACTTCAGGGAAATGACAGAATTGGGTCCAGGGCATGCCAAGAGGTAGGCAGTGCCATCCTGAACCCACCACCTTATATCTATCCTCTTTGTCATCTCAGATCATCTGAGGTGTATGTGTCATTGATAGAAAACTCTTACTTCCTCTAGTCATTTCTACTCCATTAATGTCCCTGCAAGTACTTTGCTGAGGGCCTTGCTCTTTGTAGGCACTGTACTTGTTTGTAGAATTGCACTCGGGAGCCTTCATTACAAGAATTAAGGATTTAATTATGTTTTTGATTTGATTATGTTTCGCTTGTGTTTTTCTCCAATTGATTTTTCTATATAAGTCTTGTGACCCATTAGATGACAGTCTTCTCCGGGGCAGGTCTGTGTGGTGGGAAAGCATGGATTTAGAATCAACAGAATTAGGTTCAAATACCAGGTCTGATATATATTAAGTATATTACTTACTAACTAAATCTTAGTTCCTCATCTGCAAAATGGTGAACAATATCTATTTTTACTAGGTTAAGATGGTGAAATGAAATGATATCAAAGCTTAGAATCTGGTACTTAATGGTTGGTTAATAACACTTTGTATGTTCGCCCCACTTTATTTTGCATCTCTTTGACCATATCTCATGCTAGCAATGCAGTAATATTGGTGACCTGACTTACCAAAATAGAAAAGCTGTAGAATCCTTTTGGAGAGGAACTGAAATATCTTTGTACAGCTTCCTCCTCCCCAGCCACTGAGAACACTGGGTACACCAATAACAATTAAAAATTATATATAAATGACTGGAAGTTATTTCTAAAGAGGAAGGTCATCTTCAGTGTATGCAGACTCGAGCTGCCGGATACTCTGTCAGAACAATAGCTATTCAGTTTCAAAGCTGGCACCAGCAAGCCAGTATTCCAGTGCTATTCCCACACAAACAAATCTGGAGCAAAATTTCCATGACCTGAAGGTTTGGTGTAAACAACTCATTGCAAGAGCTTTTTACATGTATATCCATGTCTTTGGTTTGGACACTCAATACTTTTTGGAGACTCTTATAAACACAGCTTAATAACTAATGATTAAAACAACAACAACAACAACAAAAATCAGAAAACAAATGCTCATCAACCCCTGCCCTCAGGTTTGTGTTTTGTTGCTGAGTACAGTTCCTTCCACCAGAGCTGTAGATGGAAGATACAGCCTTCAGATATCACAGACTCAAGGAAAAGCCTTTTAAAGGCACCAAAGCTTTGCTGGGCTGGCTGAGGCATGCAGGCTGCCAGAGGTCCTGACTCCTGGGCCAAAGAATAATGGCAGGCTTTTTATTTTTAAGTAGTAGTTAGCATTTGATAGCTCTTAATATTTGCAGTGACCTTTACAGCTATTGTTATTAGTTATTCCTCCCAGAGGCTCTTTGAACTAAATGACACAACTATTTTTATTCAACTCCCCCAACACCTCCTTCCACTCCAACCACAAGACCTGCAGGGCTCTCTGCTCGCACGTGGAGCTGATGTTCACTTAGGAATAAGCTGCAGTTCCTCATGAGCAATGATCTCAGTGATAAAGCAGATTTTCAAGTGAAGATAGTATTATATACAGTGCATTTTAATTTATCCAATGTAAGTTAGATAGTGTCACTTGTCTGCTTAAAAATCCTACCCTGGATTCCCATCTCACTCCATGTAAAGCCAAAGTCTTCACAATGGCCTGAAAAGCCAGTGGCCCTTTCCTCACTTAGTGGACCTCACTTCCTACCCCTCACCTGCACCTTTACCCTGCCCCAGTCACACCCACCTACGTGCAGCAGCTCCTCCCACGCCAGCTCTTGACGCAGGCCTTCACACAACAGGGCTGGTTCCTCTACCTAACTTTTTCTTCCTACAGATCTGGCTGCCTCACCTCTTCCAGGTCTTTGCTTAGATGTCACCTTCTCCATGAAGTCTCCCCTGCTGATCTAATTTAAAATCACAGCTGTGATCAAGTACTTATTGCCTTCTGAGGTCCTATACATCATTTATTGAGTTATTAGGTTCACTGTTTATTTTCATGCCTCCCTTCCAAGAGGGATAGGGAGGCAAGGTAGAGGATGTTTGTCCATTTAGTGCCCTACTCTATATCAAGCACCTAGAACAATGCATACATATAGAAGACACGTAACAAATATTTATTGAATGAGCAAATATTACTCCTTTAAAAACTGTCGTAACATTTGACCTGCAGCCTTAGAATGCCTCTCAATATGTGGATTATCTTTATATGGCTTAGTAATAGTTGCTAAACCTGCTTTCCACGTGTGATAAACAGTTCATTTTGATAGCAATTCTGCACAGCTAACTGAAGCACAAAAATTCTTCAGGTTGGAAGGAACGGTATAATTTCAGTGGGGTGGCATGGAGAGGGACTTTCTAGGTGTTCTGGTTTGACAGCCCATCAAACTAATCCCATCGACTGCATCCCCAAGTGGTATTGCATCTCCCTTTCCATCTGTACAGGGAGTCAGAGGTGTGCACAGGTTGAAAGAAAAAGCTCTGTGGCCAGGTAGCCATATCATCCAGTTCTTGTTCCATGTATGGCTATTATGCAACCTTGAACAAGAGACTTTAGCTTCTCTCAGCCTCAGTTTTCTTACCTGGAAAATGGTGATAAAATAATCCCTACCTCAGGAGGATTTTTTTTTCTCCTCAATTTTTAAAAATTGTAGCAAAATATATAACATAAAATGTATTGTCTTAATCAATTTAAATGTACAATTTAGTGATATTAAATACATTTCATAATATTGTGCAACCATTATCAGCATCTCTCTCCACAACTCTTTATCTTGCAGAACTGAAACTCTATACCCATTAAACACTAACTCCTCATTCCTACCTCCCCCAGCCCCTGGCATCCACCATTCTACTTTCTATCTCTTATTTTGTCTATTCTGTGTACCTCACATAAATGGAACCATAAAGTATTTACTTATTTCACTTAGCATAATGTCTTCAAAACCCACCCATCAAATGTATGAAAGATGATATGTCATGAGCTTTGTAATGTTTTGAACAACCAATTAAAAAAAAAAGAAATCATTACAAAAAAAAAAAACCACCCATGTTGCAGCCAATGTCAGAATTCCCTTCCTTTTTAAGGTTGAGTAATATTCCATTGTATGTGCATACCATATTTTGTTTACTCATGTATCTGTCTGTCCATGGCCTCTTGAATTGTTTTCACATTCATGGGATTTTGTGATAATAAATGAAGTAAGGCATGTAAAGAGTCTGGTATATAGTAAACACTGAACAAATATTAGCTGCTGTGATTATTAATTCTGACTTTTATGAAATCCTTAGCATTGAGCTAAATCAAGGAATTAAAACGTATCCAACTGAGACAACCCATTTAACCACCACTTTGGGGGAAGGGGGAAATAATAGATGTATCTCCCCCCACCCCATCAGTTGCAGAACATTGTCCTACTCACATTAGTAGCAAGTGAAATGCCCCTAAGGCCTCCACCACCTCTCACCTTTTCTAAACAGCTGAGATTGCCAAAACCCTGATCTTTCTTTTGTTCAGAGGGCCAGTCTTAGTACCAAGTTCAAACAGAGAAAAGGACAGAGGAGTCAGAGTGGTCCGCCAGTATTGCCGCTTCTCACTCTGGATAATGCTGAAAACGGGCTCTACTCAGACTGGCAGCCTTTCCCTACTTTCCAGGGATTCTTTTATTGACCTGGGCTCTCTTCATGGTACTGAGTGCTTAGGCTCCAAGATTACAGCTCTTTGACAAGATTTCAGTTCCTTGTGCTCAATCATTGTTCTCAAACACACCCACATCCAGAAGGATTTCCTGTCTCAGCCACGGGCTGTGTTGGAACCAGTCACTCTCACCACCACCACCACCACCACCACCACCGTTAGTTACCCAAGATCAACGGCCAGACTATCTCTTTTCTTTTGGTGAATTTCCCCTTGGGAATTCCTGGTGTCCTTTTCTCCAAAGGGCTTTTTGTGGGATCTTTCCTAACCCACCAGGGAGATTGTAATCCTCCTATTCACCAGTGAGCAGCTCTGCATAACACCTCACTTGTCCTGGAGGGTCAGGCTTCCTTAAGCCACACCGAGTTCTGCTAAGCTCTCCCCTCCAGGCAATAGGGCGCAGACGTCTTACATCATCTTAAGTAAGAGTGACTCTCCCGAATGAAGAAGATCTGTATCCTTATGGGTAGACAAGTGACTGACATTACCCAGCTAATTTCAGGTTGCATCTTATCAGACACTTGTTACACTTAACATTTACTGGATCAGGTTCTACTTCATCAGGTCAGTAGGAGCCTTTTCCTTCTTCCCTCGACAAGTAACTGCCCTGGGGCCCTGGATTCTTTTCCTCTTCACTGGCTCCTCCACTTACTCAGTGCGTGAGTAGTAACATTTTTAACAATAATAGCTGATGCTTATTGAGCTTACCACATGTCTAGTACTGTTCTAGAAACTCTAATGCATTATCTAATTTAATCTTAAAACAACCATATCTTTTGTAGGGAAAGCTTAGGAGAATTCCCGAAGTCATGTAGCAGCTAGGATTTGAATCTAGGATCTCTGGCTCCATGACATGGATGCAATGCTGCTTCTCTAACTTGATTTTCAAGAACAGGGATGATACTTATCTGAGTGCTATAGTTAAGGACTAGTTGCAATAAAGTATGAAAAAGCGATAATCGCTGGTTCTGTAAGTGCTCCGAAAAATGGTCATTTGCCACCGTTCTCCTATTCAAATGAGCATCTCATCTTAACCACTCCATGTTTTTAAAATGCCTGACACATAATCAGCAAGGGGTGACTATTCCTATGATTGCAATATGTGGTTTGAAGCCTCTTCCCAATCCTGACTGTTCTCCTCCAGCTCAGTTAGATCTTAAAATGGGACACCCAGAATGGCCCATGCTCCACAAGGTGGGCTCAGGTTAAAGCACAGGGAAGGAGACAGTCACCTCCCTCGCACTGGGTGCTATGTCCTATTACCTGAAGTCTTAGGAGGCATTACTTTTCAGTTACTCATTTACAATGTCAACAGACGTTGAAATTGCTATTAGTCAAATCCTTGACATCTCTTTACTTAGGCTGTTGCTGCTCCACAACTTCTTGGCCTGCCCTTAATTTCTTCTTTTCTGAAAAAAATATCCTTTTTTCCTTTGACTTCATGTTTGTTGTGAAAAATTTTTTAAATGTAGAAGAGTGCAAAGAAGGAAATTAAAGTCACCACGAATAGCATGATCCAGAGATAACCACTATTATTCATTTTTATTTTTCTAATATGTTTGTGTATTTCATTTTTTAATAAAATTAAGATTATCCTATTCAAAAGACATTGAGCCTGCTGCTTTGCCTAAGTCACAATCTTCTCTTTCTTAGACTATTGCAAAACTGCTAGACTACTATTCCCTAAAATTAATTTCTCTGCTGCCATACTTACAGACTATTCTTCTGTACGGTCTAGTCTCCAAAAAAATTGGCCAGCGTAATTAACATCATCACTCTTTCCTGCTCACAGTCCTCCATGGCCTCCCATATCACATAAAATAAAACCCTAGCCAGAGCTTGCCCTGGCCTGCAGGGCCCTGCACTGCCGGCTGGTCAGGCCTCACTGCCTGCCCCTCTCCCTCATGCTCACCTGCTCCAGCCTCATGGGCCTTTGCTCTTCCCAGCACTCCAAGGCCCAGCCCCTCATTTCAGTCTGATGAAATAACCATTTCCTTGGAAAATACCTTCCCCCAAATAGTACCTCCGCCTCCATATTCTCCTTTCCCTTACTCTCATCCATTTTCTTCACTACATTAAATAGTCTTCTGAAACATGATTTTATTTTGATTTATTTAGTTTCTTTTTGTATGCTTTGAACTTTATCTTCCCATTCTTCCTCCTCTAGGCCCCCTGGGAAGCACCATTCTACTCCATTTCTATGTATGTATGTATGTATGTATATATAAATATATAATTTTTATTTTTTTAAAGATTCCACATATAAGTGAGGTCACGTAGTATTTTTCAGTGTCTGGTTTATTTTACTTATAATTGTTTTCATCCACGTTGTCACAAATGGCAGAGCTGTTTCTTTTTTTGAAGGTTGAAGAATACTGGGTTGTGCTAATACACGCCACAAGTTCTTCTTCCACTCATCTGTTGATGGACACGTCAGTTGTTTCCGTATTTGGGCTAGTGACTAATACCCTAACGAATTTGAGAATGCAGAAATCTTTATGAGCTAGTGACTTCATCTGGGTGTATACCTAAAAGAGGGATTCCTGGGTCATATTTAGTTCTATTTTAAACTTCTTAAGGAACCTACTGGTTTCCCAATAACTGTACCAATCTCCATTTACATCAATGTAGGATTGCACAAATGTTCTGTTCCTCCACCCCTTACCAGCACCGGTTATCTCTTGCCTTTTTTTTTTTTTTTTTTAAATAGAAGTCATCCTGACAGGTGATATCTCATGGTGGCTTTGATTTGCATTTGATTTGCATTTCCCTGATGATTATTGATGTTCGGCACTAATACCTATTGACCACTTTTATATCTTCTTTAGCAACTTCCCTCATTTTTCAATTGGGTTGCTGTGTTGTTGTTTATTTTGTTTTGTTTTGCTATTAAGTTATATGAGTTCCTTTATTTTGAATATCAGCCTCTTATAGAACATATGGTTTGGAAATATTTTCTCCCAATTTTTAGTTAGCTTCTTTGTTTTGGTGATCGTTTCCTCTGCTATGCAGAAGCCTTTTAGTTTGACACAGTCCCACCTATTTATATTTGCTTTTGTTGCCTGTAACAATTTGAGTAATTATAATATTCCATCCCCTATTGGCCAGAATTTTAGGTTGTATTCCTTTCAGGTAATATGAGTTACAATAAATATCTTTACAGTGTTCATTTTATGAGATTCTATCATTTCAGCTGTGCGGAGATGGTTGGGATCCTATTTATAACAACTTTGGTAATCAGATACTAAATGTTTTATAATACTAACTTGATCTACCTCACTAAGTAGATTATCATCCCCATTTTCTTGGTGGAAAAATTGAGTCAGAGAGATTAAGTAGTTTGTTTAACATCACAACTAGTAAGTGGTAGAGCTAAGATTCATTCAGGCTGCTTCTGAAGCCTGGGGCCTTAGCCCCTCCACCACCTCCCAGCTGCCTCCTGATCTTTCTCCCAGCAGATGTCAGCAAACTTCTTTTGTCATACAAGTCGCAACTGCCCTTGTATCATGAGGTATTAAAGACTAAGTCAAGTGCAATTAAAATCCCTCTGCAGACTACTATTAACCTGTTCTCCAGTCCTCTTTGAGCATTATAGCTGAGCCACTCTGAGTGCCCCTAATGGGACTACCATGGAGCACGTGTTTTTCTATCTGCACCAAGGGATTATGCAGCTTTATTTGTTACCATTTTCTAACTAGACTATGTCTGCAGAATGAAGTTACCATCTGAGGAATCCCATTAGAGAAGAGACATTTGTCAGACCAGCATTCATCTTTCTGGGTCAACACAGGGTGTTTTATCTGTGCTAGAATTTGGCAAAAAGTCTCTACTGATAAAAATTGAGACATTTGTTCCTCTGTGAGTTACGGGAAGTTCCGCCATGCTTCATAAACTTTCATATATTATCATATTGCCATTTTTTTTCCAGATAACATTAGATATTGTACTCATGGATTCTTGTTTTTAGCATACCAGCGCTGACTTTTTATTTTGTTTTGCTTTATTTTACCATCTCTATTGCAGTGAGTATTTGGGTCCACGTACAGACATGCTGAAATATCATTCATCTAAGCCTAGAGACTCAAGTGCAGCAGCCAGGTGCTCCCCTCCTATCTCTGCACTATCTCAGACTGTAATTTCCTATTGGCCCCGTTTTTGCTCTTCTTTCTGGCTCCAAGTTCATTCTTGATAGAGAAGATGAAGACAGAGTAGGAGCTGAGTAATTCTGTTTTAACTGTGTCATCTGCCCCAAGCAAGAGGCTAGAGCTTCTTTTGTCCTTTTCCTTGTTCTGAACCTACCCCGATGGCTCTTGTTGTTCTACGTGGGCATTATCCCAAGCCCCAAACTTATTTTTATTTTCTTTTTAGGCCTCTCCTTTTTATCTGCTCTTGGCTGCAAATTCCTCCTTCCTGTCTTTTGTGTCCTGATAAAATATAAACTCACTGGAGTTAAACTAATTTCTTTGAATAGTTCCCTCTCTTCTTCCTCTGTAGAATTTTATATGAATGGATGGTCAGAATTAAATATTGTGTGCCCTCAGTTCTTCTTGAATAAAGAAGAAAGCCTCTGATTTTGGAAACAAAAAAGCATCTAACCTCGTGCCTCACATGTAGGAATCATGCAATAATGATAACAATAACAGTTAACTTTTATTGAGTATTTACTATGATTCAAGCACTGTGGCAGGGGCTTGTTATGTATTATCTTATTTAATTCTCACAACCAATATGTAAGATAGTTCTTATTTATGATTACAGATGAAGAAATTGAGATTCAAGGAGGTGACATTTGCACCTTTAAGGGCAGAGTTAAAGCCTGGCTCAGGTCTGTCTATCTTCCAGAGAGTGGACTTTAACCTCCATAATATGCTGCTCTCTGAGACGTAGTTCACAGAATCTCCTTCTTTTCTTTGCACACGTGGAGTTCTGCTTTCCTTAAGCCTCAAAAACACAAACTGCTCATATTCCCTTTCCTAGCTCTTACAAATCATATGATGACAAGGTCTGTATTTCACTCCTGTGCCAGTCACTTCCTCTCTGTCATCCATCGAATTCTCCCTCATTGGTCAAAAACAAGTTCAAGCAGCAGCTCTTTTCACTGCATCCTTGTCCTTCCGTGATGTGAAGTTGTCAGGAGAGCAAGGCTTGAGTGAATTAGATGCTCTGCTTCTGACAGATGGGGGCTGCTAACCGACCCTGGATGGTTCTTCAATCATCCCAGCCTGTAGAGAACAGGGCCTGAAGGTGGGAGTGACAGGTGCTCTTGGACTGGTGGGCCTGAGGGGACTCAGCCTCCCCTTCATCTCCTCCTCCTTGGGCTTTTTATGCTCTGGGAATATTGTGCCAGTTTGAAGGTTTTTCTTCAACTCTGATTTGCATGCTACCTACTCGCAAAAAGGTTCACAATAAAATATGTCTAAAAAACACGACAGTTAAAACACATTTTAAAAAGAGAAGCAGACAGAGGTCAGAAATCACTTGGTTTGAATCCCTGACAAGAAGTTTTATAGCACATGAATGTACTTGATCAATTCCTGGCACAAATGTCTAGGTGAATGGGAATAGGAAAATAACTTTGCAGATGAGCAGGGCCTGGAATTCACAGGCCTATTCAGAATGTTTCTAAAATAACAAATAATATCTTTAAATAACATCAAATAACATCTTTCCCAGTGATATCCATGGAAATACTCATACCGCCTCATCTCAGGGAGCCTGGGGGAAGGCAGCAGAGAGACAATCACTGGGATTGATTCTAAGTTTACAGTAGCCAGTCTGTCCAAAGGTCAAAGTCAGTGTAA
Source organism: Marmota monax (assembly GCF_021218885.2). NCBI lineage: Eukaryota > Metazoa > Chordata > Mammalia > Rodentia > Sciuridae > Marmota > Marmota monax. The sequence goes on along the minus strand of NW_026694968.1, from coordinate 2,352,192 downwards.
TTAATCATTGTCATTGACAAGGGACCACAATAAAATTGTCTTTAAATATTAATATCTAAATCACCTATTATACAGACAGAACTCACATGATCCATTTATCTCTCTGCTATTATTTTTAATCACAGAAATAGTATAAATCATAATGGAACTTTTAAAATTTCCACACTTGCTTCAAGGGACACTTCTGCTCTGGTTTATCTATTATGTTATATTTCCAGTAGGGTATGGATAAGTGAGGAATGAATGAATGAGCGCCTTCATGGTCCTGACACTAACGAATCAGTCTCACTCTAGAGGTGCCACAGACAGTTCACTCATTAGAGCTGGGCAGAATCTCAAGCATCTCTTCCTATTGTGACAGGATAGGAAGGGCCCTAGGGGAGTTCTGAGTCAGACTCACAGCCAGCAGCATGACTCAGGACACCATGGGCAAGACAAAGGAGCACAGGCACTTCTCTGAGCACACCCAGCTTGGTAGTTTTATGCATGACCAAGTTCATTCTGTAGGTATGTAGGAAAAGAGAGAAAGAGCATTGGTGACAGAGAGTTAGCTTGTGAACTTCTATATCATTAAAGATGCAATAAGCACCTACAGTGACCAGGTGAATCAGAAGGGGGATTTAAGAGGTCCCTCATGGATACTTTCCCTCTTCTCTACAAATGCATAGGAGTATTTCTGTAGTTTGTGGCATGGAATCAAAGTGCAAAGACAACTTAGAAACTAGTACTGACCAGTTTCCGTTAAAAGCAAACAAACAGTATCAGACAAGAGATCTAACTATTCTTTTTCTGTTTTCTTAATGTGGAGGTTCTAAGTGTATTGGTATTCATGGGAGAGTTAAAAGTTATTTGTTGTAGGAAAATACCTCCTCACAGCTACAGGAAGTCATTAAAGATGGGGATGATTAGGATGGGGGAAATGGCATTGGTAAGTCAAGGTGTGGCTGTTTTTTGTCAACTGATAGAAGCTGGTGAGTAATAATTGGTGATAATATTTGGTGAGCAATATTTTTAAATAAAATTTTCAATGTCTCATAAGGCTCGATTATTATACATAATTTAAAACCTGTGTAATGGTACAACAGCAAAACCCAGTTTCCACAAGTGATTGTGTAAATTCACTCATTTCACCAAGCCTTTGCTGATTACTTGGTTGTTCATCCATCCATTCCTCCATCCATCCATTTATTCATCTGCCCATACTTCTTCCACTTATTCATATAACACTTATTCAATAAAAGCTGAATTGTGTTCTCCCTTCCCCAATTAATATGTTGAACTCCTACCCCACAGTATTTCAAGAGATGACTATATTTGGAGACAGGATCTTTAAAGGGGAAATTAGTTAAAATGATATCCTTAGAATGGACCCTAATTCTGTGATAACTGATATTCTTATAAGAAGAAGAGATATGGACAGATGCATATAGAGAGAAGACCATGTGAAGACACAAGAGAAGATGGTCATCTACAAGACAGGGAAAGAGAACTCAAAGAAATCAGTCTGCCATCTTGGTCTCAGACTTAAAGTCTCCAAACTCTTTTTCTATAAGATGAATTTCTGTTTAAGCCACCCAACATGTTATATTTGGTTTTCAAAGCCCTAGCAGGTACCTGTCGTATACCAGGCACTGTACTAGATATCATCTCTGCCTTCCATGAGCTTTCCAGTCTGCTTAGTGTCTAATATGATGAATCAAATGCTTAGTTCTGTGTGACATCAACATTCTATAAAAACAAAGCCCTGGCCTCACTGATTTTAGTATAGGTGCTACAATGGGCACATGCCCCCATTTTATTTTGCATTCTGACCAAACATGTTTCTGGCTGTGGAAGGGTTCAGTTGGAGAATTTAGTAACATTTTTATCAGCCACAGGATTCTAAAACTCAAAGAGGTATCAAAGGTTGTGCTTTGTGTTTTTTAAATTCATGTGGCATCATTTAGGTGTGAAACAGTCTTCAGAGTGTTTTTGCTGCTTTAGACTCATCACAAAACTCATTTTCACAGTAAAATCCTGTCTTCATGGCAGATCCATTTATTCCCAGCTCAGGCGGCCTCAGCTGATCTCCAGAGTGAGCAGAAGGCACAGCAGTGACAGCTGGCAGCCTGGCTCACTTACGTTCTGTTTGTGTAATTGCTGTTTATATGGAGTCACCAATGCAGGGAACAAATCATGGCTTGAACGAAGGTGAAAGACATGGAACAGGGGCCTGTGACTTTGGAATAGAACATAGTCACACATTTTAAGAAACAGCAGGAATCAAACTATAGAAACATGGGATTTTGAGAAACAACTTTGGATGTTGTCTAGTCAAAGCCCTCCTTTTATAGATTTGGAACCAAAGGCTTAGGTTAAATGCGAAGTGGCTTGCCTAAGGCTAAAAAACTAGCATGTTGCAGAAATGGGATAAGGCCCTTGTCTCTTGCTCTAAATACAACTGTCTCTTCTGTTACTGTAGGTTCCGTTTTGGGAAATTAGAGTTCCAGAGGTAATTTCCTTGCAGACACTGTGTCTGTGATTCAGGTGTGTCGATGCTGAATGGATAGTGCTGTCAATTTCTTGGTGTTGGTCTGAGCAGCTCAACTTCCTATCAGTGTTGGATACTGAGTCAAGCAAGAATAATCCTCCTTTTCCACTAAAAAAAAAAATAGAGCTGTTTATTGATATGACAAATGTGGACACAATGGGAAGAAGAAATGAATGCTTCTTAGGTACCAACTGGGTAGCAGGTATTGTGCTGGCCCTTCATAGCATCTTAACGTATGAGAAAACTGAAGGACAAAGAGATTATGTTGGTTGTCCAAAGATCTCACAAGAGCAATGGACAGTTCCAGAATATGTTCTATTCCAGAGCCTATATTCTATATTCTTCTGCTATTCCACATTCCTTCCCTGAGCATAATTAGTAAATGTTATTATAAGGTGAAGCTAGGTTTATATCAAGATGTAAGCACACAAACTAGAGCTATGTCTGATTTGTTAACCTTAACTTTTCCCAGTCACTGTTAGTGTGACACTGATTCTACCTCCAGGCTAAAATAGAACACAGTGGACACTCATTTTGACCCCTTTGGGCCAGGAATTTGCCTAGAGTTCTAAACCTTGAACAGCTTTGCATCAAGACCTGTTAGAGGCAGCTCTTACCTTTAGAAGTGATAAGAAGAGATTCACCAACTCCACAGGTCACCTTCTCTCATGTATCAGGTCTGGCTTCATTTATATCTGGAACATGACTCCCTTCCACAAAGTTCATTTTCCATTCCAGAGAAGGCTATGGGTGCTATGCCTTGTTCTTGCAGTCAGAAATCTGAGGGCTTAGGTGTACTGCACTTTTTTTCCTTTTTGTGGACATATAAAAGAGAACAACCATGGTGACAGATAATATGTCAGCCCGACTCACTTAGATTCTATTTGTGCTATTCTCTTTTCTCTGCAGCTATTATTTACTGGGTTCTAATGGCCCAGGCACCATATTTAGCCCTTTCTTAAGACTCAGACTAACCTCATGTTACCCTACCTATTAGAGGTGTGCTCTGCCACTTAGGAGGGTCAAACAACTCAGCCTGGTTCACCCTGCCATCAAAAAGCAGAGCAGAGCTGCAAACCCAGGCCATCTGTGCAGACCCCTGAGCTCTCAGTCACTGTGCACACTGCCTCCGACTCTTCGTTTCTTTGTTCATTTCTCTAGTTAGAAGGTTTTTCCTCTGCCCGCCTGCCCATTTATTTTCCATAATTCCTGCTCTTGGGACAGATGATTTCCAAGGTCCCTTCGAGGATTGAGATTCCATGACTGATTAAAGTTGTAATTTATGCAGTTTGATTAATTTGCACTAATGCCTGGGTTCATTCATGATGTTAATTCCTTTACTGAAGGTTCCAACAGCTTTTTAGTGTACTTACAGCTCTCTTTTTGATGTTAAAGGAATCATGCTGCTTTTCCTGGAATAATATTTAAAACCCCAATTTAAAAAATGTAAGGTTTAAAAACATATCTGAAAGGATTTTACCATGCACAAAACATACCAATTTTCCATATGGACCAAAATAATCATTTTAAGCCCCTGTTCTTTTGGTTGTCTTTCTCTAGTCTCACAGATGCAGTGCTAATTGCTTGCAGCTTCAGGTCCTTTATAACATGAGGTAACAATTTGAGCGTCTTGGGTTGAGTGCTGCATTTGTTAGACATGCCAGGGCTAGAATTGGCATGGGTTCATTCAACTGCTGAATCTAGGAGGAGATCGACTCATTGGAACTTTAGGAATCTTCTGGAGAACCTCCTGTTATGATCCTTGCAGATTTGGTGTGAGAGCCAGTGATGCGACTGGTTCTGTGGCCAGGATGCCTGTGGGTCAGACTCAGCAGCATTGGTGATGGCCCATTTGGACCAGTACAGGCATTTGAGTCTTTCTCGTCAAGCTGTGCTTGCTGGAAAATGGTCCCAGAAGTGACACCTACTAACGGCCCCACCAGCTGGGCTAGCACCAAATATCTATTGGCTCTCTGCAGCTGAAGGCAGACTCAGTATGGGATGCATTAAAATCTTCCTGACTGGACTGAGAAAATAAGGAGACCAAAAAGAAAGGAAATGGTGGGATTCTGCAATCATATCTGCAATTTAGAGGTCATGGGGTATGACTTTGAACACTATCAGGACCTTACCTTGCTTTGAGCCTTGTTTGTGGTTCTAGTTTTTGGGGTCAGACAAGCCTGAACTCTACCAAGCTCTTCTCTGAATGGCTGTGTGATAATGAGGACATAAGCTGACCTCCTGAGTCTTGGTTTCCTCACCTGTAAATTGGGATGATGCGCCTCCCCCATGGTCTCCTGTGAGGAGAACATGTGATGGTGCTCCTGATGTTCCCTAGGCACCCTGTGCTCAGCTTTGTGGCCAACGAAGTCAGCAGCTGCACAGTGCTATTTTTACTCCCTCTTTTCCTCCCTCCCCACAGGACACATTCCTCTAGGAAAAAGAAGGCTCATGCTAATGAGCATTTTAAGAGCACTTGTACAGATGTATACCATGCAATGCATGTGTGCTTGATGAGCTTTCATTAAATCTAATTTTACAATCATATTTTACAAAAAAGTATCCAGGGCAGGCTGTTTTATAAAGATAATAATAATTTCTGAATTATTTTCACTTAATATTTTAAAAGAATTTATTTCTATATAGTGCTGAGAATCACACTTAGTGCCTCACACATGCCAGGCAAGCGTTCTACCACTGAGACACAACCCCAGCCCCCACATAAGCTTTTTATATATTGTGTTTTCACAAACTGAGAGACCCTCCTACTCCACCCCAAGTACTCCCTAGAGGAACAACAGCAAGGTGCAGACATTCCTTGCCTCCTGGAGACTTGTCTGACCACACCTTTCAATGTTTCTCCTAAGTCTGGCTCACTCAATGGCAGCTGTCAGGGGCTCCAAACTCTTTTTAGGCCTGTTTTTGTCCTTGTGATAAGCAGAAGTGAGACCCAGGTCCATGGCTGGCCAAGACTCAAGTTAAAATGTTAAAGAGTAAAAGTGGATCTGTGTCAGAGAGAAGGGGACTGTCCTCCAGGGTGGTCCTCATCTCCATCCAGAGATAGATTCCCCAAGTAAATCTATTCAAAGCATGAGAACTGTGTCCAGCACACAGCACATGAACAATGTTAAGCATCATGATTGTTGCTACTGCTGCTGTACTGGCTTGTTCCAAGACTCTGGGAATTGGCTCACATTGTCTTTCCTCAATGGTCTTCCATCTTACATAATTGAGGGGTGGATTTTGGAACCAGTGGTTGCACAACCAATGAAGGAGCAATTCAGCAACCTCTGGCTTGATTCCCCAACCATCTCAGACCCTCGGTGCACCCTTTTTTTTTTTTGCCCTAAATTGCCTTGACTAGCTGGCTCCAGCTGGTTCTCTTTAATTTACCTGGACTATCACTGTCTCCCGTGCGCTGCTGGAGGGATGAGCACATCGTTGTGTATTCATCTGATGGGCTGACTAAAACAGTACGCAGTCAGACTGCTAAGTCCACACTGTCTGGCATGTAGTTCTCAGAAATCCGATTCTGAGAATAAATGTATACCTTGCATTGCAATCTAGATTTCAGAGGAAAGTTTTGGACAGAATAACCCAGACACAAGCCTGGGTAATTTAAAGCCTGGGTGAAATGGGGCAGAAAGAGCCCAGAATGTACAGGTCTGAATCTTGGCTGGGGAGATGGGGAAGACTCGAGGCGCCAGACGGCTGGCCTCCTTCCAAGTGTTTACCACCCTGGTGCCATGGGGCTGTGGGCTGGGTAGCCCATGTGTTCCCTTTGCCCTTCCTCTTCCTTCCTCACCCCCCAGACTTTGCCCCCTCCTCTTCTTATTTTCCATAGGCTGGAGAGACTCTTACCTCCTGACCCAACAATGAGGTATTTGAGACAAAAGAATCAGCCCCTACCCTGGCTGGAGACACCATGGGTTTACAGTGGGATAATGATATCTGTGCAGGTGCTGCTGGGACCAGTGTAAGGGCTGGCCCTGGACTTTGAACCCCAGTCTCACCCACCTCTACTGGGTGTGGCCCTTATTCCCTGGGAGCCTTCCTTGTTCCTTTGGGGAGAGGATGGTGTGATGTTTGGGGTTGTATCTCCAGGAAATAGAAATGCAGGGAGCAGTCATTGACTCAGAGCCGATGAGAGCAAGGGCAGCTGTTTTTGTCTGTGCTGATTTCTCCCTGGCCTGCTCCCCACCCCCACTCTTTGTCATGTGGTGCCCAGGCTGCCTGCCTTGGTTGTCCACCACAGACCTTGCCTTGGGCCTCCTAAGAGACCTCTGAGGCATGCAGCTGGTGGTCCCCTTATCTGTGTCTCTGTGTCCACCTCCCAGAGAAGAAGCATGTGCTGCTGGGACCAACTACAGCTCCTCACTGGTTCACCTGCTACTCGGACAGTTATTGTTCTTGGGATTGCTTTCTCTTCTTCCTAAAGTTTAATATAAATGGAGTCCTCAGTCCTGAGACGGCTCAGTCTCTGGGGCAGAAGAATTGGGCTTTTATAATCCCACAGTACTGTAGTTGCTGCACAAGGGAAATGTCCCCCCAGTTCCTTCTCCTCCTGACACCTATGTATCAAACTTGAGGGATTGCTTGAATAGGTGAAAGAGGGTATCTTGTGGCTATCATTGCTTCACTTCTTGTTGCTGGCAGCCAAGCATGTCTGAGGACAGAGAGGGAGCCAGAGGCCAGGAGCGTGGCTAGCAGCAGCACAGGTTCTGACAGTGTGGGTGGGGGAGGTTGGCACTGCTTGGGAACACCTACAGCACTCTGACTTGCCTCCCATGTGCCTGGGGCCCACGTGGGCAGGCTGCTGCAAGGCACCCAGATGCTGCCTTCATGGTCTAACCATGCACAGCTGCTCTGGGGACCATGATTAGGATCTCTTTCCAGGGGTCCTCTTAGATCTGTCCCAGAGGTATGGCAAAGGAGGGCATCCAGGGATCTCATTCACAGAGACATCATATTTTAAAATTTATCTCCCAAGATGCACTAATAGGACTTATAGAAGGAAATGATCATCAGCCTTAAACTTATCCCTGACTTTGATAGCAGATCTGTGAATTTAAAAAATGAATCCTGCTGTTATCTTGCAAATAGGATGGTTTATGTTGCCTTGTCGTGTATGTTTAAAATTTTGCACGTGCTAAATAAAAACTTTTTATTTATTAAATGTAAATTTCTGAAATATATTAAGGGGTTTGAAATCCTATTTGAACAGTTCATTTTAACATACCTGAAGCCTCAGGGAATATGAGTGTCCCAGTTTTCTTCGGACCTCCAGGTAGTTGGTTTGCCTCCTCCTACTTCCCTCTTGATGGATAGACTACAAGAAGTTGTTCCCTATCCAACCTGGAGATGTGGACAAAAGTACGCTGGTATTCTAAAGTACTTTACCCGTACGACTTAACCAAGGCTGCACATTGTAATCAAGTAGGAAGTTTTTCCAAGAACAAATACCTGGATTCCACCCCTAAAGATTCTGATTTACTTGTCTTGGGGTGTGGACTGCCACCAGGAATTTTTAAAACTCCCCAGGTGATTTTTACTATGCAGCAATATTTCAGAAATAGTGCCCTGAGATAGCGATTCCGAAACATTAAAATTCATCAGAATAACGTGGACAGGCTTGTTAAAACAGGATGCTAGACCCCACCCACAGTTTCTTATTCAGTTTCTGGGTGATACTTAATAATCTGTATTTCTAACAAGCTCCCAGGTGATGTGATGCTGCTGTTTTGGGGACCACAATTTGAGAACAGCTGACCTGTTCTTCCTGTTCTTCATTTAGTTTTATTTTATTTTTGGCAGTGCTGGGGACAGAACCTGAGGCCTCATGTTCCATTTCCATTTTAAATGTGGTAAAACATACATAAAACACTTTAATCATTTTTAAGTGCACAGTTCAATGTTGTGAAACCATCACTACTATCCACCTCCACAACTGTTTTCCTATTCCCAAACAAAACTCTGCAGTCATTGAATACTACCTCCTCATTGCCTGTCCTCTACAGTTTGTCTCTGAATGTGTCTACTGTAGGTACCTCACGTAAGTGGAATTATACAGTATTTGTGACTCGTTTATTTCACTTAGCACAATGTCTTCAGGTTTCATCCATGTTGTGGGATGTGTCAGAATTTCCTTTCTTCAGAGTTCAATAATAGTCTATGTATATATCAGAATTTATCTCTTTATCCATCAATAGACAGGTGGGTGGCTTATGTCTTTTGACTATTGTCTGTGATTGACATTTTTGCAGTACTGGGGAGTGATCTCAAGGGTATTCTACCATTGAGCCACATCCGCAGCCCTTTTTATTTATTGAGACAGGATCTCATTAAGTTGTGAGGCTGACCTCAGGCTTTCGATTCTCCTCAATCAGCCTCTAGAGCTACTGGGATTACAGGTGTGCTCCACAGCTTAATTTTAAATAATAGATTGTGGACATCTTTCCATGTGAATTCCTACAGAGCCTTCTCATTCTTCCTAATGGCAGCCTAATGTTCTGCTGCATGGAAGTGACTAGCCTAGCATCACACAACCAGCTAGTGGTGCAGCAGGGATTTGAACCCAGTTCTCTCCAACTCTGAAGGCTGAGTGTTTCTTGCCACTCTAGGAAACATGGGGGATGTGCACATTTTGAGCTACCATGTGGCTGGCATAGTGTCATGTGAATACAAAATAATGTGGTACAATTTGATTAGGTTTTGAGAGATTCTGATAAATCAAGTGACAAGAATGAGAGAAGACAGATCTAACTCTGATTCAGGACGGCTAATGCAGCCCTGGCCATCTCTTGGGGGAGCTGGAATAATAATGACCAGTAGCATCTGTAGGCCAGAAGAGACCTTAGAGTTCCTCTGGCCTAACCCTTTGTTTTAGGTGAGAAGGAAATTGGAGGCTGAGAGATGAGCCTGGGGCTAAGTGGGAGTTTCCCCCTGCCTCCACTGAGAGGGCAGGTCTGCTGGCCAAGTAACCCAGGGAGGATGTTCCCACTGTTTTCTTCCCAATTTTATTGCCTCATAGTAACTGTGTTGATGCTGGAAACTTGTATTCCCAAGTGTGTTATTTTTATTGCTTATTTCTCCTGTATACATGTGTCCTTCCAGCAGCCTGCCTGGCTTTATTAAAAGATATTTATGTTTTCTGATCACTTCCACTTCCTTCCAGGAATGGAAAATCAATCTGAGTGTCACTAAGAGAAAATTCCCTGAAGAAGATTGCTAGCAACAGTGGATTTGTCACCCAACTTACTTCCTTTTTACTGAGCATTTGAAATTTCTTCCACAGGGGATGAGGCCCAGTGTTATTTCACTGTCTGAACCCAGGGCTTTTACGGACTTGCCAAGTTTTCATTCCATTGTCTCACTGTCATCTGCTGATCCCATCTCTATACTAATTAATTAGTTTCAAACCCCTTCGTCTTGACCTAATGATATCACCTTGTTTAATTCGTGTTACGAAATTTCTGAGAACGTTTCATTTCAGATTCTGATAAGGGCCTTTTTTTTCCCCTACTGCTCTATTGGAGACACCCCTTGGGAGAGACAGCTTGTCCTTCCTGCGGTCTCTTGAATTACATGGAGCAAATGCCAAAATGATGGTGGGACTCTTCCTGCTGCCAGGTCTGGATGCTTTCACAACAAGCAGATCTGCCTGATCATGGGGCAGTTTTTATGTCTTCTCACCAGGAACACTTAGGACTCTTGTCTTTCCACTTCTGGGGGGTGGTCTGAACTGGTTCTAAGCTTCAAAACAGCTGGTTGGGGCGGGGCTTATGGATGTGTGTCCCTGTCAGGCAGGGCCTGGGTGGGGAGGAACCACAGCGCCTGCCTTCACCAGCTCCAGTTTCACGCCACTTGATTTATAAATGCCTGCCTGTTTTTACTGGCTCTGATCCCCTCAGGAGAGATTGGAGTCAAAGTCTCAAAAGTTCAATATTTTCTCATCTGTCACAAAGATGAGAAGAATGATACCACCGCCCTTAAAGGGGAAAAGGCTATTAGCTCAGAGCCAAGATGCTCTTAGGGTGTGGTTATTCCCTGGGTGGAATTAAAATTCCAATAGCTACTTTCCCAATCGGTAACCACCAGGATGCAGAGAGCTTGTTTATTTAATTCGATCAGGCCTCTGTGTAGGCAACTAATCTCTGCATGCATATCTCCCTTAAGATAGCTTTCATAAAATTGTGTAAGCATGCTCTTAGAATCCTCTTTAAATTCTCTCAAAGCCCCCTGTGACTGCCTGCCCCTGGCTGTAGCTTAGCCACCCCTCCTTGGGGGCATCACATACATCTCCATCAGGCCAGGGAAGAGCTGCAGGCAGACGTGAGCTCCCCCCACCAAGCAGCCCCCTGCGTGCAAGGCAGGGCCTTGGGAGCCGGGTGCAGGCTGCAGCATTTGGCTGATTCATTTGTCTTCATTAATGTTGCTTATAGCTGAGGACTTTGTCACATATATGATTATGTGAGATTCGATTCTCTTGAATGTGTAAACACAGAGCTCCAGTGTGAGGTTCCAAGCAGGCAGCAGCCTGAAGAGATTTCCTGCTGGTGGGGGGCAGGAATGGCTAATACTGTCAGCCCTTGGAATGGGGCCACCCTGGGGGACCTGTCTCTTAAATGTCAGAAACTGGTCCTTGGAGTGAAAAGGATTAGGAGAGTAGCCGCCTTGGGCCCCAGCCTCAGGGGCTTGCCTCTGTAGACCAGTCACCTCAGAGCATGTCCTCCTCCATTCCTCCCTCCCCTCTCTAGGGAGCCCAGCATCACCAAGTTCACTCAGTGTTACGCGCACGTCTCTTCACTCTTTCCTCTCCTCTGGCCTCCAGGGTCCAGTCTCAAGCCACCATCACCCTATGGCTGGCTTCCTTCAACAGCCTCTTAATCTTACACTCCCTAGTTCCCTTCTAATTCACTCCACGCCCTGATGATGTTTTTCTCTTTCTAAAATATGTATCAGTTTCTCCCAGAAACAGTCAAACTGTTCAGGCTGGTCTACAGGACCCTTCAAGGCCTGCTTCTCCCAACTTTAGCCCGCCAGTCTAACCATTTCCTTATCCCTGTTCTCACCTTTCTCCCTCTTTGGGGGTTTTGTCACAGGGTTGTGCCTAATATGTTAGGGCTTTTAGAAAAACAGTGTTTACAATTGTTAACTCACCTAACTCTGCTATTTCTCAGATTAAGACAGAAAAACACAGGAAGCTGAACCAAGTAAAATGCTGTCACTGACTTACTGGGCATCATTCTCCAGAGACTGGAGTTTCCTTTTTAAGCTGTCATCTTTAACCGCTTTGGGTGCAATAAAAATGATAGTCAAATTACCTGAGGAGAGAAGATGAGGTATTTATTAAAGGATATGCATGTGTGGGAAACCAGAGAAATCTGTCATGAAGGGCAGAAATAAGACAACCCTGGGCTCAGCTGTTCTGTGTGCGCTCCCACCCCCCAACCGCCAACCCCCCACACCACCCCAGTATTTCCCTCTCTCCATTCTATTTGCATTCTTTTGACCAGCTTCCTCTGTTTATTCATTTTGTACATAGTCCAAAATGGCAGCTAGGTGCCAGGGTCTACATGAACTTCCAAATCACCCCCCAGCCACTACAACTTTTTATTGTTTGAGAGAGGCTGTGATGGTCCTGAGTCATCTCTCTGAGCCAAGCTGCACCAGCCCTGGTTCCTGGCCAGCTATGGATTGATTGTCCTTGGCTCAGAGCTCTTTCTCACTCTCCTCCCCACTGGCTTTGACCCAGAGGGAAGGTTACAAGAATATTCTGCTCCCTTATGGGGGTGGGTGTGCTGGGAGTGGAGGCAGCTTATCAGTGGGAGGCTGTATTAGTTTGCTAGGGCTGATGTAACAAAATACTGTGTGGCTTAAACAATAGAAATTCATTGTCTCAATTCTAGAGGTTAGAAACCATAATCAGGGTGTTGGCAGGATTATTTCCTTCTAAGGACTCTAAGGGAGAATTTGTTCCATACCATTCTCCAAACTTCTGGTAACCTCAGGAATTCCTTGGCTCATAGATGACTTTTTGTCTGTGTCTTCACATTGTCTTCCTTCTGTGCATATCTATCTCTATGTCGAAATGTCACCTTTTTATAAGGATACCAGTCATATTGGATTAGGGTGCACACTGTTGACCTCATCTTAACTTAATCATCTGCAAAGACCCTATTTCCAAATAAGGTCACTTTTGCTGGAAGGACTTCAACATATTTTGAAGAAATCAGTTTAGTCCATAAGAGCACCTAAAGGCAGAGCCAACAGACATCTCTCTACTTCCTCTCTTGGGCCTTCTCTTGGGCTTCCTCCCCTTTGCTAGTCCTCCAAACATGGCTCCTTACTAGGGGAGAGAGAAATGCCAATTTCAGATTGAGGTTCCCACCTCAGACGAAAGGAACCTTGTAAATTCCAGGTGATCACATTTCATATGGCATTCCTGACCCAGAATGTAGCCTTTCTGTTTTGTATGACCTCTAGGGAAATATAACATAAACTAAGCATAGGTCCATTGTCCTGAAAGCAGCTGTTAATATGACAACAATAATTACAACATAATGAAAAACACTACATATGTGTCCACATGTTTACATACTAACTATTTTATAACCACATGAAGTAGCAAAAGCAGATTTTTGTTATATTCTCTCTGTGCCTCAATTTCCTCACCTGCAAAATAAAGGTAGTAATAATATTTACTCAAAGAGTCACTACATGGGTTAAATGAATAAGTGATAAAACAGTGGCACCCCTAAAACCTCCACAGGGCCTGGGCTGGCTATTGAAACTCAGGAGTGGGAGGACCAAATGTGAGCCCAGAAAGGAGGTGCTTCTCCACTCCTGCCTCTTCTTCCTGTCTTATAGCCTACAGTTACTTTGCTAGAGGCTTATAAAATGCCATTTTCTTTAAACTGTGTTTTCATTTATTTTATTTCCTGTCAAAGCTATTTTGTTGTTACCAAAGTTAGGAAAGCATAAAGAAAATACATTTTAGGATAAAAATAACATCCAACTCTTTAGTTATGTCTATAATAACTCAAGGGCATGTAATGAACCCTTTGCTCAAAAGAGTAAGGGAAAAACATACACCCACATGTGAGTGCATGCACACGCACACACGCACACACACACTCCTTATTATGGAGAAGACGTGGGATCTGGAAGGTGGTACTGTATACATCTTCACTTTCCCCACCAAGTCTCCTTTCATTCCTACATCAAGCCCTTCTCTCTTCTGTCCCTCCCTCACAGCCTCTTAGCTCAATTCTAGGGTGTCTTAAATTGGGTTCTCCAGAGGCTGCCTCTGAGATAAGGAATCAGGTAGAAGTAATTGTTGAGAAGCATTTCTGGGGAAAAAACTGGGGAGGGAGTGGAATTGGGAAGAGGAAAATAGAGTGCCTACAGAGGCACTCTTGGAGCTGGAGGAGGCCACACCTGAGAGTCATCTCTGAGGAGGGTGAGTACTTTACACCTCTGGAACCAACAGTCAGTTGGTTGTTGAAGCCCTCCCCCTTCCCTCCCCAGGGGATATTTCCTGTCACTTTCGCAGTGTGTGTGCAAGCCTGGGGGTGGTCCTTCAACAGAACGGAGGCTGGCACTGGACATGAAGGTGTGGCTCAGGCTGGCAAGGCTGGAGTAGGGAGAGGAGGTGGCCTGCTCCTTCAGGTGCCTGACCAACCCTGAAGGTTCCCAACTCTGGCCTGTAGGGGGTGGCATACAATTTCTCTGGTTTGGGGCTGAGGGAGGCTTTAGATGCTTCAGTGGAGAGTCTACAAAACAAATGCTCCTTTTGGCTCTCACAGGCACACCCTATTTCTTCTTGCAAAGTTTCTCTGTGTCTTGTGCTAAACCAGGTCTGTTTTGCTTTTAGCAAACTCGAGAAGGAAAATAAATGATAAGAGTAAAGGTAGGAGAAAGAAAACCCCTACTAGACCACAAACATGAACATATTTTAGTTCTACGTTTTTGATTTTTGTGTGAAATTAAGGATTGGTGGGACTAATTTTTTCTTTCATGGTAATTGAATACCTGTCTCAGACCTACAGACTTGCAGCCTTGCTCCTTGGAAGGTTCCAGATTTGCTGTCCAGTACTCCCCTCCCACAATCCCTCCAAGTCCTGTCCTAAGACTCATGCCCTACAGATTGCTTTTTCTTCCTCACTCTTCCCTCTTCTGTCTACAGTTAGCCTGGATTTCTTGATTTCCTTCTTTTCTTTCAAAGCTATGGGCTGATAATAGGGGAGAGAGGCTGAGCAAGGTGGCTGGAACACCCAGTCTGGATCATTTGGAGAACTAAGGTTTTATTTGAGGTGAGAACAGATTTGATAAGCTAACTCACCAAGGAAATTATGTGCATGAATGAAGGGGAGAAGGGAAGTACAGAAAGAGTGTACCAGAGTGCTCAGTGTCAGAGGGTGATTTCAGGAGTGCACGAATGGAATGGGGAAGATGGGTTTCTAGACCACAGAAGATAGGGTGTGGAGAGGGAAGCATTCTGCCAGGAGGAGGCTGTGGGTTGCAAGTACATGTAGCAGGGGAACTGTGCTACTCACCTTCAGTGCCTCTTGGCAGAAAGGCAAGTTACTTCCTAATGAAGACTGATGAAGCCAGAACTAAGAGAGATAATGAACTGAAACAGGATTCCTTTCTGAATTGAAAGCCAGGGCTGGTGATAATGAATGCAGTTGTCTCTATTGAGCCTAGAAGCTCCACTATGCATGGAACTTTGTGAAATGGGGCCTTCCTTGTAGAACAGCAGATTGTAAGGAGAGGAATCTGTGTTTAAATTGCTACTCAACAAAGCTAAGAAAAGTCAAGCAATAGTGTTCCAATTCCACAGATAAATCCTGCAAGCTGGGTACTTGGAAATCTGTAAGAGTCTTGAAAGCTTCTGGAGTCTTCTGGCAAACTCTGAATGCAAAGAGGTGCAAAATTCCTTCTGTCACAGAGGAGCTTAAGCATCTCAAGGGCATCCTGTGACACTCTGCAAGGTTGTTTCTCTGAATGGAGGGATATCCTCAAGTTGGAAACTTGTGATGTTATGGGGAAAGAGGAGTCAGAGCCTTGGGTGTCAGCACTTCAGGAGTCTAGTTTAAGCTGGGGAGAAATGATCAATAAAATATCCCATACTTTGGGGCACATTAAAGAAGACCCTGAAGGAATGTTTATAGTATGAGGTCAGATAACAAATATAATGATCCTGATACCCAGTATGACCCCCAACGTTGCAAGTGTTTCTACTATGCAGAATGTAAAAATCATGGTGTGAATTGGATGGGTTTGCGTTTGAGGCTGGACATTTTATTGATTTTTTTAAATTGATATTTGTCTTTTTAGCATTTGATATTTGCATTGTCATTCATAAATTTTTTGTCTCATGCTATGCATAACTGCCAGTAGTATGGGTAGTCTGCTTTAGAAATTTTTGTGCAAATTAAATTTTTGTAAGTCAATCATAATTTTAGTGATTTAAGGGTGATAATAACATCTATAAATCTCTTCCAAAATTTACAAAGCTTAGTACATAGGATCTCAATTTTCACATCATCTTTGTAAGGAGGTATTCTAATCTCTGTTTTCCAGATGAGGAAACTAAGACTCACAGGGATTAAAGATGTGCTCAACCTTCTGCTACTCCCTGGCTTGTGTTCAGAAAGTAGTTCTCCTGACTGCAAATCTTTTTTTCTTTATTCTGGATTAGTTAATTAAATTAATTTCTTCACAGAGTAAATGTTCTTCCTGCCAGGTAAGTTTCTCTCTCTCTCTCTCTCTCTCTCTCTCTCTCTCTCTCTCTCTCTCTCCATATATATGTATATATCTTGACAGTCATTCAGTGTTTTTATACACACACACACACACACACATATATTTATCTTATTGAAGTTCACATCAAACAGGTTGTTAACACTGAATGACTATCAAGACTAATATAAGGATTATCCCCATGTTATGGGTAAGAAAATAGAATAATGAGGTTAAGTGTATTCCTTAATCCCAGTGTTTCAGTCAGTTTATTTTCCAAAATACCTGACAAGAACAATTTTAGGGGAGGGGGCATGGGGATAGGAAAGATGGTGGAATGAGATGGATATCATTACCTTAGGTACATGTATGATTGCACTAATGTTTTGACTCTACATCGTGTACAACCAGAGAAATGAAAAATTGTGCTCCATGTGTGCATAATGAATCAAAATGCATTTGGCTGTCATGTATGACTAATTAGAGCATTTTTTTTAAAAGAACAGTTTTAGAGAAGGAAAAGTTTATTTGGTGCTCACTGTTTCAGAAGTTTCAGTCTGTAGCTGGCTGGTTCCATTACTCTGTGCCTAAGGTAAGGCAGAAGAGGAAAGCAGCTCAGGACAAGGCAAACAGGAAGCAGAGAGCTCACCAAGGACAAAATAGATACCCTAAAGACATGCCTCTAGGACCTATCTCCTGTAGCCATACCCTACCTACCTACAGTTAATCAATTCAAGTGGATTAATGCACTGATCAGGTTAAGGCTGTAGTAACCTATTCAATTCACCTCTATACTTTCTTGCATTGTCTTACACATGAGTTTTTGGGCAATACCTCATATCTAAACCATAACATCTGGTGAAATGTTGGTATCAGCACTGAGTATTTAAAGCCTTCTGGTTGGCCCATGAAACACCTCTACATTTTCATTTTTTGCTTTGATAGGCTGGTCATTGCCATGCCTATGAGAATACTTCCAGTAGAGGCATAATATCCAAGTTCACATAAGACTCAGAGTTCAGACCCAGATTATATAGTTTGTAAGGCCAATTTTAAGGAAAAGAATACAAAATTAATGAAGGAATCTGAAGGTTAGTCTTCATTAACATCATGATAAGTACATCTCTGTCGTTACCTAGCAGGCATGCTCTAGCAGTTCTCCAGGCTGTCACCACACACCATATTCCAGAGTCCCGCTGTCCCACTGGGCAGAGTTCACTGACTCTGTTTCTCTTTATCAATGGGAACATACACTGAAAAGCTGGGATATGGGGCTGGGGCTATATAGTTCAGTGGCAGAGCGCTTGCCTAACATTTGTAAGGCACTGGGTTCAATCCTCAGCATTACATAAAAATAAACAAATAAAATAAAGGCATACTGTCCCTCTACAACTATAAAGAAAAAATTTAAAAAAAAAAAGTTGAGGTGAAGCCCAGTTGAGGATAATGAGAGCGGCTAGCTATTTGAAATGCATTCAAGTCCCCAAAATCAGATAAATTACACCCCAGAGAACAAAAATCTTTTAAAGATATGATTGAGGAATTATGTTTAACAATATTTGAACAAGATAACAAGGAATGAATATTCACAGATAAGAGGGGGAAACTGTTACCCTAAGTTTCAAAAGTGGATTATGGAAAGTACAGGCTGGTAATCTGCATTAGCCACCAGCAAATTTCCAGAATGGATTATCAAACAAATAGTTTGTTAAAATGTAAAGAGGTTCAGGACTAGGCTGGGGCTCAGCAGTAGAGCACTTACCTACCATGTGCGAGACGCTGGGTTTAATCCTCAGCACCACATAAAAATAAATAAAATAAAGGTATTATGTTCAAATACAACTAATATATACATATATATATATATTTTTTTCTTTTTCTTAATTGTAAAAAGGTTCTAGTAGGTTCTGATCTACTAGGTTCTAACAAGCAGTCACTAAAAACAAAGCATCCCAAATTAAGTTCATTTCCATCTTTTATTGAAATATTAAGCCCAAAGTTCAGTGGAATACATTTGGGTTTTAGAAGACTGCAATGGATTCTTTTATGATCATTTTTTGTAGACAAGTTGGGGGAAATGTTGATTGAATTATAGAATAGTTAAGTAGACTTGTTTGGTTGATTGGTGGAGTGGGCTGAATTGGTGCTGAAGTGGCAAGTTGGAAGGATTGCCTTTTTTTTTTTCAGTTCATGTCAGGGACAATAGAGGTACAAAGATGAATAAGACAGGGCTCCTGCCTTCAAGAATTCAGCAGAGCAAAAAGACATATGAACAACTAGATATAATCTTTTAAAAAATATTTTTAGTTGTAGATGGATGTAATACCTTTATTTATTTATTTATTTATTTATTATTTATTTTTGAGAGAGAGAGTGAATTTTTTAATATTTATTTTTTAGTTTTCAGTGAACACAACATCTTTATTTTATTTTTATGTGGTGCTGAGGATCGAACCCAGCACTCCATGCATGCCAGGCGAGCGAGCTACCGCTTGAATCACATCCCTAGCCCCACCTTTATTTATTTTATGTGGTACTGAGGATCGAACCCAGTGCCTCATATGTGCTAGGCATATGGCTCTACAGCCCCAGCCCTAGATATAATCTTTATGGAAAGGGCTGCACCTGCATTGGGGATATAGAATGGCAGAAGGAGAACCACTGGGGTGAGGGTGGGAGACTATTGTGGCAATTGTGTTATGGCCAACTGTTCCATAGTCTCTTATCAAGCAGTAAGGATTTCAAATAGAGACAAGATTACTGTTAGGGAAGAATGCTGAATCGCAATGTGCCACATTTCAGGTTCCTTTTAAATGCTGAGGTCCTGAGTTTGCTCATGGTTAAATCACAAACAGGCCTGCTCAGAGCAGGACTGGGGCAGAACCGCACTTCTGAGGTGGGTCAGTAAGTAGTAGAGTCAGCTTTATTGGAAGTCACAACCGCACTAGGACTGAAGGAAGAAGAAAGAGAGCTTTTTAACTTGATCAGATTATTAACTATTCAAAAAAATTACAAGATAAAGGATTCAGGGATTAAGAAAACCTTGGGGTTCAGCAAATCAAAGCAGGCAATATGGGTGGGAGGCCCTCTATTCACAGGGATTGGATTTATGTCTGAATTGTGCTGGAAACCTCCATACCCTCCTCATTTCAAGTCTTTTTCAAGCCATTGAAAAGACTGATTGTGTTTTTCTAAAGAACAAAGTGAGTTATTTGTTAACATTTATAAGAAATATTTGCACAGTGCCACCTCAGGGTTTGAAACCAACCTGGATGAGGCATATCTCAACTCTGAAAGTCCTTATCATGTTACTCTTGTTTCCTGTGCAGAGCATGGTTTAGAATAAAATATTAAGTCATTGAGTCATTTAAGTACCTGGAAACAATTCACACATTGGACTAGGAAGAATTTATTAGAGAAACATGTCTCTGTCCCCCAGCGTCGGAGCCTGCAGCTCGCTGTGCACAATAGAGCAGCAGAGTTCTGAGATTCTATCACTGGCAAGTGTCCTGGCCTAAATTCTGACTGGGAATCTCCTCCCCACTCCAGAGTGAAGGTAACAAGATAACCACGACTCCTTAAAATTCTGTATAAATATGTCTCCCTCAGGGCTCACCCTTTGTCAGATTGGCACCCTCTACTGAGGACAAAAACTGGGCATGCGGTGTGAACCAAGCCCTTTCATGAGGCCAGCTCCTAATTACGCACAGCCTTTCTCTAGTGTTCTCAGCGTCAAAGCCCAGCAAGCACAATTAACTCATGTTGCAGGGCTCTAGATAATGCTGGTCATTTAATGTGGTTGAATATCGCAGCCAGGGCCTTCCTGTTTCCAAACCCGTCAATAGAGTTGTGGGACTTGAGTGTGTTTCACAGCCTTTTGCCATCCCCATGGAAAACAAAGAGGAGTTTGATGTCTGTGCCCTGAATGCTTAGCATGAGATGCCGAAGTCTAGCCACTTGCTCTGCACAGGAATGGAAGGTTGTGGTACTTTGACAAATGAGAGGAGAGCCCAGTTTGCTAGGCAGCACCATGCCTCTGGATTCGCAGGCCTCAACGTGACTAGAAGGATCTTTAGTCACAAAAGATGATCTCTTCTCCTGTATAAACACGCAGACATCATACTTCAGTTCCTTCAGAAACTTAAAAATATTTGTTGAATTTAACCATCCATTTTTTGCACTCGGGCATTTCATGTTTTATTTGTAAAACTGCTTGTGTTCTTTAAAATTTAATGAAACAGTATTAAATAAATAATCCCGAAGCAGCATAATAAAACACCAGTACATCCAGACGGTGACTCCGAGTTCAGAAAAATGGGTGTAGAAATCCTGCCTTCTTTCTATTCAGGGAACAAACTGCCCTGCTAATCTGCACGTGTGAAAACCCAGCTGGGATGGGCCTCAGCCCTTTGGCTCTCAGTAATAGGAAGGGAATACAGATTTGTACGTAGGCAGCCTCTTCATTTTGTCCATAATAGCTTGGCAGTCAGATGATTCCCACATTTCAGTTGAAAAGGAATTGCTGTGAATAGCAACCGAGCTTGTGAAACCCACGGATAGGAGGAGGGTTCTGCCAGTGAACACCCATCCGCCCCTGTCCCCTTCCCTGCCCCACCCCCTCCACTTGTAACATCACTATCCCAAACATCTCAGGCAGCTGGGAATGAAAAGCCAGGGAGGTCTCACGCTCTCCCCCAGGCCTGGTGAACACACGGGACTTGGAGGCATCCACTTGACTAGTTCTCCTCACTGTTCTGTTCCATAGTCCAACTCTTATTGCATTTGACTCATTTTCTCTACTGACTTCTAGTTAAGCGACAGACATCTTGGAGTCATTGGAGATCCTCATGGAGAATATACAGATGGATGCATAGATAGATTAATAGGTATAGACAGTTACATTATCATTTAATAACTATTTATGTCATAAAGGTCTTTTAAGTAAATGGAGAAAAACCAAAGTGACATTTCTATCAAGCAATGGAGCTATACTAAATTTCAGTTATTTTAAGTTACTCTTCTCTCATTCTCCGTAACTCCTCTAACCAACTAACTCAAGGTTTTAAAGTAGGACTAACTCAAGAGAAGCCTTCCATTATCTCCCAAGACTAAGCTAAGTGCCCTTAGTATGTTCTCCCATGGCACACGGTCCCTTTTCTATCAGGTCAGCCCCTACTGGAGCTGCTTGCTTAACTGTCTCTTTTCCATTATCTGTAAGCTCCCTAAGGCCAAGGACCCTGACTTTCTTCTTCACATTTGAATCACCAGAACAGACCATGGTGAACAGCAGGTACTCAACAGACATTTATCATATGAATGCAAAATCTCACTATAATTCAAGGTCACCCTGGACTTCATAAAACCAAAGTATGAATTGTGACCCTCTTGTGTGTGAAAACTATGCTCTGTCTTGTTTCTATGGAGGCCACTGAAGAACACAAGGGGGTGACCCTGCTTTAAAATCTCTTGCAGGCTAGTTAGACAAATGGAACAATCAGAAATTTGTCAAGAGCTATGTCTAGGTGCCAAATTCAGATGAGGAGTGACAAAACCTGGAGGCCTAAGAAGTCTGGCAAGGCTTCAGGCAGTGACTAAGATCACAGGTGGTCCTGAAGGAGGAGTAGAACCTGGTTAGGTAAGGAGAATGAGGAGGGTAATGCAGGAGGAGGGAATAAGAAATGAAAGTAGGGACAAGTCTAACATGAATAGGAGGAAGCTGGGAGGAGCTGGAGCTTGGGAGTCCAGATTCTCCGTGAGCTGTAGATGTTGGATCTAGATTGTGGAAGATTTGGAAAGCCAGGCATAGAGGTCTGGGTTTCAAATACTGTGTAACAGGACATTGATATAAAGCTTTGAATAAGGGATTTTTATGTTTAAAAAAAAAAACAGTTTAGGGAGAAAGCCTTATGGTTGTGGTGGGAAAAGCTGGAAAGGGAGCTATCTGCACTGTGAACACCACTTAGCAGCTGTTGCAGTTATCCAAAAATAAGACGCCATGACCTGGGCCAGGGCCAGGAGTAAATGAAGAGAAGGAAAGGTAAACCAGGAACACTTTCAAAGAAGTAAGTAGCAGTCTGGCCTCCACTGGAGAGATACTTAAAAGCCTAAGAGTCAGACATCCCTGAACTTGCAAGTGGCTGCTCCCTGGGAACAATGGCTCTGATTGGAAGGTGTGTCTGCTGTCCACTCCCCTTGCCTTCCCCAGAGAAGTTTCTGCCAAACTTGGCGCTCCCCAAGAGTAGCCTTCTCTAGCACAGGAGTGACCTGCTTCTCCTCTCAGGACCAGTTTTATATTCCAGGTAGGTGGCTTAAGGGTTGTTGTCCTCTTGCTGCCTTGCAAATCTTTGAGTCCCTCCAGGACTAAGGACCTAGGCTGTGCTGCAGGCTGTGCTGAGGTCCAGGTGTGTGACAGGAGAAGCAAGACTAAGGAAGAGAACCATCACTTCCTCAGGTGGTTGCTAAGAAATATATATATATATATATATATATATATATATATATATATATATTTTTTTTTTTTTTTTTTTTTTTTTTAAATACACAGTCTTTGTCTCCTCTAAGGCCTCATGGTCCTGCCTTTCCACTTCCTTCCAATGGCTCTTCATCATGGTCTTAGCACCCTTCATGTTGATATAAAAGGCGATGCTTTTCAAAAATGTGCCAGGGAGTGAGTAACCATTTCTCTGGCACTACCACTTCGAGCTAAGCTCCTGGTCTGCAGAATTTGGGGCCTGGTTGTCATGATTTATTATTATTCTGGTGGCATTCCTTGACAGCCTGCCTGCTTTCCTGCTTTAGTTTTTCATCATCATTTTGGGGCCAGTTTGCTCAGCCTTCACTGTTGCAATTGCATTTGGGTTTTGAAGCTGACCTCCTGGAGAGCTGTAGGGCTTGGCTGAAGAAGCTGCCAGAAGCTGAGCCAGCTGGGGGCGGAGTGGAGGGGGCAGGGAGGATGCCCAGAGCTCATGAGGAAGGGGAGGAGGTTGGGCAGGGACTCTGAGATACGCTGTACTTTCTAAGCTGGAAAGGGAATTCATGAAACACTCAGCTTAGGTGCGCTCTGGAAGCATTCCCCAGGGACAGTTTTGCTATTGTGCTATGGCTCTCTCTTAGTCCCTCCTTAATTCCCACTGCCACTCAGACTTTCATGCTTTTGTCATCTCCCAACGTGACTGTAGTTCTCTCCACATTGTGCCTCAGTTGAAGTGAACCCCAAAGCAACCCTGAAGGCAGGGCACCACCGACTGTCTCTATTTAAGAGCCAGGACCTTAGGGGTCAGAAAGCCCACCCCACTTTCTGAGTGCTTCTTCCACCTTGACCCCTACCTCCAGTCTGAGACTGCAGAGAGATCAAGAAGAAGGAGGGGTTTGGACCTGGACACCTGGAAACCTAGGAGTCCTGGGTTGTCTCTATACTGTTGGCCTTCTCCTGAGTTGCCTACTTTTTAAGAACAAAGCCACCAGCTTCCATCCTTGCCTAGGAAGAAGAATGGATTTATCATGATGGACTGTTTTATGTATTAAGCTACTTACATATACTGTTAATCCTCAGGACAGTCCTTTAGAAATAAGTTATAGTCTCCCTAATTTCCAGTTGCTCAGTGAGAGTAAGAACTCAAGGTTTCACAGGTTGTAAGTGTTGAAGCTGGAACTGAGGTCTTCCTAACTTCAAGCCCAGGATTTCCCTCCTTTATCACACCATCTTTGAGAAAGAATAGGTTCACCATACACTGCTCTTCTGCAATATGGTTGGACATATATATTAGAAGGATGTTGTCAACATCAAAAGTTTTATTTATTGAGTCCCTTGTAAGGCAAGAAAATACTTTTAGCTTCTTAGAGGGAAAATGCCCTAGAAAACTCAAATTGGGCACATAGTGGTTCCTATCCACGTCTTTTCAGGGCTATGATGACCATTCTTTGAGGTCACTGTTGGGAATCAGGCTTCAGGAGATTCAGAGGGGCCAAGATAGTTCAGCACTGCTCAGTGGAAAGGCAGTCTTGAATGAGGAGAGCCTACCTTCTGGTCTGGCTGTCTCACTGTGTGTGGGGGGAACTTGTCATGTAGTCTGTCTGACATTCAGTTCCTCCACCTAAAGAGAAACTGGAACCACATGTTTCAGCTATGCTCTGAAGACAGGTGCCAGCATTTCAGCTTTACACAAAAGTCCAAATAAAAGGCTATACTTGGGGTATAGTTGGGTGTCACTTAACAACAGGGGTACATTCTGAGAAATGCACTAGGATGTTTTTGTCATTGTGTGAACATCATAGAGTGTTCTTCCACAAACTAAGATGGCTATGATGTTCTTAGGTGGTAAAATATTATGAGACCACCATCGTGTATGCTGTCATTGACTGGAAAGTTGTTATGTGGTGCATGACTATAACTTTCTATCGTCTGCTCCTGGGAAGACAGAAGGGAAATGCCCTTCTGTAAACCAACTTTCCTGAAACTCAGCAGGGCCCTTCACTCCTGAAACAAGGCCTCCTGCCTTCCCAACACAGGGGCAGGTATAGTTTGTACTATCGAATTGTATTACACCAGTATTTTCTGCATGGGTAGAGGATCTTGGGGTCCAAGAAACTTATAGCTGAGACAAGTCTCCTGGGCAGACCCATTTACTCAGCTACTGGGTGAGGAATTAATGCTTCTTTCTTCCTCTTCCAGTTAACTGGCTACTCCTCCAGACTCAAGCTTTGGATAACCGACTTTACTAGGTCATCTGACTTCTAGGATCTGGCTACCTAAGTTTCTTTGGGCTCTTGAAAAATAGGGCCTTTTCTTGACTGGGCCCCAGATCCAGACCCAGGATCATTTCTTGAGTTAGCTAAAGCTGCTCTGCCCATACCCCTCAACACGCAGATCTCAGACAGTCCAGTGTGCTCCTCCCAGATCCCCTTCTCATCTTTTTTTAATATTTATTTTTGAGTTATAGGTGGACACAATATATTTTTATTTGATTTTTATGTGGTGCTGAGGATTGAACCCAGTGCCTCACGCATGCTGGGCAAGCGCTCTACCTCTGAGCCACAACCCCAGCCCCCCTTCTCATCTTTCTTAGATGATTTTATACTCTTTCACAGTCCTGTCATTCTTATAATCTAACTCATTGGTGGCTAATAAGTTAAATTCTATGTGTCAACACCCACCACACAGTGACAACCATAAGGAACATAAGGTTGACAAGGAATCTAAAGTTATGCCTGGGTTTAGCAGGAAAGAGTAGCCTATCTTAATTAGCAGTGTCCTCCAGGGGCACAGAAGGGAGAGTCAACATGCATGCCCAGCGTTCGCCATCTCTGCACCTGCATTAAGAGCTTGCTTCTGTGACCTTACATCAAGTCTTCTGTGGTTTTTAAAAATCTTTATTCAGATCACACATTTTCCCCTTGGATGTATAGTCCTTTTTTCCCCCTGATAAGAGTAGCATATTTTAAAATACACATTACATTTCATTAGAATTGCCCTCCTTAATACAGTGAGTTAGAGAAGGGGTACTCTTTTTGCCACTGAGTTCTGTGGAAAATCTTGGAATTAGGCACTAGAAATTTATTCACTTAGGAAATAAGGCTTTATTGAATGGCTATTTGTGCCAGACACTTCTCGGTACTAGGGATCCCAAAATGAAAACAATGTGGACTTTTCTTTTAAGAAGTTCACATTCTAGCCCAGAAAAATCATGTTAGTGATTGCTATAGACACATCAGGATGTCTTCCCTCTAAAGGAGTCCCCCATGATGTTCTTGGAACTGAAGCATTCTTCTACCAACTTTTATTTTCTAAGCAGGCTAATTTGTTGAAGGAAGAAGTACCTCCTCCAGGTTGTTATCTACCAATGTGTCTCGCTTCTTGGTGTCAAAGATCCCATGAAGCTTTAGCTCTCAGGCTAAAGCTTCTCATTTGGGCTACTATTTCTGACTGAGTGGGCAGCAGTTCTCAGAACCATACTGTTCACCTGTGCAGCTTCCATGGGTTCCTGGCTGCCCACCCTGGCCTCTGAACCAGCTCGTGTCTGCCCTTGAGACTTTTGGACTTGGCTTTCTACTCCCAGTACAATCTCACTTGCTAAAGCTTCAGATTTGGGGCCTCATCCTAAAACAGCACTTAGCAAATTCCCTCAATACTGCCTTCTCAGGCCAAGCCTGACCTCCTATGACTGACCTGGCATGCCCAGATTTGGTTCTGCTAAGAGTCATTGCACCAGAATGGTTGCCCATGCAGTTGCTAAATGGTGCTGGAGCTTGGGGTAATGCCTGAATTACTTTGGCCATGTCCAGGTATTTCACATTTGCTTTCATTGTGATTCTGGGCTGAATTTCAGTGCTCATCAACATGTTTGGCAATACAGAGACATAGCCTTGGCCTGGAGAAGGCTTAAGCCATCTGTTCTTTTAAGTGATAGAAAGGACGAGACTGGATTAGCTAGAACCAGGAAAACATAGGAATGCTTTCTGAAGAGCATGACCCTGGTAGAAATTTTGCTTTGTGTGCTTGTATAGAAATCTATAAAACTGTGAATGCAGTGGTCAGAAAGCAGGTTAGCAGTAGCTAGGGACAAGAGAGAAAGGAGAATGATTACAGAGTATTTATTAAGGGGGTGATGAAAATGTTCTAAAATTAGCAGTGTAAATTGCACAACTCTGTGACTATTGAAAACCACTGAATTGTATACTTTACTCTTTTTTTTTTTTTTCAGTGCTAGAGATCAATACCAGGGCCTTGAGCATGATAGGCAAATGCTCTACCACTGAGCTACATACTGAATTGTATAGTTCAAAAGGGTGAGCTGGGTACAGTGGTACATGTCTATAATCCCAGCAACTTGGGAACGTGAGGTGAGAGGATTGCAGGTTCCAGGACAGCCTGGGCAACCTCGGGAGACTCTAGCTCAAAATTTAAAAATTTAAAATAAAAGAGGGGGCTGGGGTTGTGGGCTTAGCAGTAGAGCGCTCGCCTAGCATGTGCAAGGCCCTGGGTTCGATCCTCAGCACCATATAAAAATACATAAGTAAAATAAAGGTATTATGTCTAACTACAACTAAAAAATAAATATTTTTTTTTTAAAAAAGAGGACTTGCGGGTGTAGCTCAGTAGTAGAGCACCCCTGGGTTCAATCCACAGTACTGCAAAAAGAAAAAAAAAAGTAAATTTTATGGTAACACCTATATCTCAATAAATCTTTTTTAAAAGTTGGGTTTTTTTTTTAAAGAAATTCTATGATCTATAGCAAGGAAAAAAACCTATTCACAATTAATAAACACTTGTTTAGCATCACTATGTGCTATTTTTTTCTGAGGCACAAGAGGCATTTAGAAATAAGACATATGAGGAGTTTGTAGCTCCAAATAACTCTGAAATGCATTAAAACACTTCCTTTCCATATCTAGGGCTTACTTGGAATTTTGTAAGCCTAAAGCCAGATGTAGACAGTTACTGGGCTACAGTGGTCACCTTTGGACTGCCTGGCCAGGAGACACTGCCTATCTTGGCAACCAGGAAACCCTTTCATCTCCAGGGAGTCTCCCTGATGAGCTGGCTTATCTCAGTTGTTGGTTAATAACTGCAAGAACAGAACAGGCTGCGGTGGATCTCTGGCTTCCCCATGCTTGTGTGCGTCATCAGGCTGCAGAGGTTGGGCCTCGAGAGCTCTAAAACAAGTGCTACCCCAGGTGGGAGCACACCTGAGATGTGCAATCGCCTGGCAGTTTCAAGCTCCTTGGTAGGTTATCTGACCTAATTTTCATCTTCACCTTGAGGGGTTAAGCCCCCTGGAGTAGCATTTGTAAACTGCACACAATGAGGCCCTACCTCAACTTCCTGTCTGGGAGACTAAATGTGCCTTTGCAGGAGCTGCATGTTGTTTATGTGAAGTTGTTCTCAGCCCTTGACCACATCTCCATCTATGACAAATTTTTTTGAAAAACTTGGAAGTAATCCTCCTACTCCCTACAGGTTACATTTTGTAGCTTCCAAAAACGTCTAACATCTGGTCTTCAAAATACCCTTCAACCCAGAGTAAGGCCAGGCCTGACTGACCTCACTAAATTCAACCCCACTGTCCAACACCCACCTCCCTCCTGTAGAACAAAATCAATTACAACCAGATGAGAATTTCCATATGCACCAAATATGCATCAAGTAGAACAAAGGGACAGTGTTGGAAAAATGTCGCCCAGTAGGGAGACCGGCAGGAGTCCACATTCTGGGACCCACTGGCTATAAACTGCTCTCAAATTCATGTATATGTCCCCCAGGGAAGGGAAAGCTGTCCAGGCAAGCACAACCCTCATGGTGTATTTAGAAACTCTGGGAGGAGGGGACTGATGGGAAGACTGGAGGACTCAGGATATCTAGAAACCAGACACTTCCAATTTGAAAGCTGTCTGGGGAGTTGGGTGGGAGCTCGTGATGCCTTCTTTAAAGACTTGGGCTGGGTGGGAAGCTTGTTTGGCAGAGGCAATAGAAACAAGACAGTTCATTTTTATTTTTGATGAAGTGAAACTTCAACTTAAAAAAAAAATAAAAGAGAGAGAAAAGAAAAGAACTGTTGCAACCAGAGCCTATCTCACAGATACACACAGATGAGCACTGTTGGCTATAGCCATCTACCCGCAGGAATTGTGCCTTGAAAATCACAGTAAGTGGCAGTTTGAAGGTCATGAACAGGTTCTGTCCAGCTGTCTAACAGGAGGGGAAAACAGGCAAGCAGAAGGGGAAGAGTTTAAAATAACAAGGGGGCTCTTTAAATAGAGCTATAAAGCTGGGTAGCAAACCTAGTCCAAGGGTTAAAAACAAGCTTTCCTCCAAAGTTTCTATGGTAACTAGATAAAATCTACAGCAAGAGTGTAGTTAATGAAACATTTCTTCTAGACCAACATGTAGCAGTAAGTAATGCGGGCTGACTTTGTGCAGGCTCCAATATGGGGAACATTTTTAGCTGCTTCTTCATTTTTTTTTCTTCCTGGCAAGAATTGGGCATAGAGTTTGGTGAGACTCCATTTACTATAAGCTCTGATTTCTCTTTTGCATAGCATAGAGTTTTGAAAGCTGGGGCATCAATGCTGGTGTTGATCCAAATCATTTGGAATGGAGAGGAACTTTCTCCTTCCCTGCCCCCCAGCAACAGTTTGGATTCATTTGACACATACTTACAGTGTTAATTTGGACATTAAGAATAAATGCTCTTGACTAACTAATTTTATCTGTACGCAAAGAATAAACACAGTCTGGTAAGGTTAGTTAGGAGCTATTCATATTGCACATGACTAAGAAGCAGTGGAAATGGTTGCACTTGGAGGCCTGGAAATGATATTTTAACTCAGCCAATTACTACCAATGGGACTTAAAGCAAATTATTTAACCTTTTTGTGTCTCAGTTTCCAATAAAAATGAGCCCAAGGAGAGAGCTCACAACACAAGATGATTTAAGGATTAAAGGAGATTAAAACATATAAATGTGTCTAGCTGTGATTGGTGTTCAGCAGTATCAAATAAATGTTATTGAATTAAATTAACTTTTTAAAAATTTACCCAAATTACTTTAAGGTTCTGGAGAAAATCTACTATATCCTGCAGAAGATTGAACTCAAGTCCTTTCTAATAGAGTGGCTTATCAGAGAACAATTTAAAAATATGAGAACATATAATTAGATTATAAAATTAACTAACACTTATTGACACATATTTTATGTCAGGCAATGATCTAAGCACTGTATATGCTTTTGCTTATAATTCTCATAAAGTCCTATAAGGTAAGAAATATTATCACTGTTTAACAGATGAGGAGATAGAGGCATAGAGAGGTTGCCAACACTAAGATTTCATGAGCTGATGCAGAGTTAAACACATATGTGTGCTGTTTCATTCCATGCACATAATTTGCTATCACCATTTATAGTTAAGGGCAGTAAGCTTGTTATATTAGATATTAACTCCAAACCATAAAGTTATTAAATAGAATTATGATTCAACATAAGCAATCTTACCATATATAAATACAGTTTTACTCTAGCTTTTTTTTTTTTTTTTTTTTTGGTACTTGGGATTGAACCTAGGATGCTTGACCACAAAGATATATCCCCAGCCCTTTTTATTTTTTATTTTCAGATAGGGTCTTGCTAAATTGCCAGAGCTAGCCTTGAATTTGTGATCCTCCTGCCTCAACTTTCCTAGTTGCTGGGATTAACCACCACACCTAGCATTTCTTTCAGATTTTTATGCTATTTATTTATTTTGCTTTATTGCACTGGTTATAACCTCTGTGCTCAAGGAAATAATAAGGGTGAGCATCCTTGCCTTGTTCCCATCCTTACAAGCAAAGCAGCCAATATTTTGGTACTAGGTATGATGTTTTCTATGGGGTTTTTGTTTGGGTACTGGAGATTGAATTCAGGTTGCTCTACCACTGAGCTAAGCTACATTCCCAGTCCTTTCTTTAAAAAAAATTTTATCTTGAGACAGGATCTCACTAAGTCGCTTAGGGCCTTGCTAAATTGCCCAGGCTGCCACTAAACTTGTGATCCTCCCGCCTCGGCCTCCCAAGTTGCTGGGATTACAGGTGTGTGCTTTTGGCTACCATAGGTTTTTATAGATGTTCTTTATCATACCCAGTAAAGTTTCCTTTCAGTTCTTATTTACTGAGAATTATTACCACATACGGATGTAGAATTTGTCAAATGCTCTGCTCTTCCATTGAGATGATATGAATTTTTCTCTTTTATTTTGTTAACATGATGAATTTCAGTCATCAGTTTTCAAATATTTCACCAAATTTCATTGTGGAATAAACCCCACTGGGTCATGGTATATTATTCTTTTTACATTGCTATATTTGATTTGCTAAGATTTTATTATAAATTTTTGTGTTTATAGTCATGAAGGATGTGGGTCTGTAAATTTCATTCCTTCTAATGTTTTGTCAAGTGTTGGTTTTAGGGGTTTCTGATCTTATAAAAGAGTTAAGGGGTGTGTGTGTGTGTGTGTGTGTGTGTGTGTTTAGATAGATAAATAGGTAGATTGCAAAGAACTGGCTTATACAATCATGGGGACTGGCTAGACAAACCCAAATTTTGTAGGGAAGGCCACCAGGAAGGGCAGGCAGAAACTATTGGACAGAAGCTGAAGCTTTAGACCACAGGTAGATTTTTTTCTTCCTCGGATAAGTCTGTTTACTCTTTCTTTTTAATTACTTTTTAGTTGTTGATGGACCTTTATTTTATTTATTCATATGTGGAGCTGAGAATCAAACCCAGTGCCCCACACATGTCAGGCAAGCACACTTCCACTGAGCCACAACCCAGCCCTGTTTGCTCTTAATATCTTTCAACTCATTGGGTTAATCTGTATTGAGGATAATCTGTTTAGAGTCAACTGATTGTATGTGTTGCTCATATCTACAAAATACCTTTAGAATAACTCCTAGGTAAGTGTTTAATGGAATATAGTTGACCCATAAAACTGACCAGTCCTGTCTACTCCTTGTCAACTTGCACCCATATCTATCTCCTTAAACTATACTTAGTCTCCAAAATAAAAACAATAACAAAACTACACTTCTGTCCAGCATATACAAGTATCCTGTTTATTACCAAAAATATGCAGATTTTTTTTCTCCAGAAGAGGATGCAAGACCTTGGGTGATGTTCACTCTTCTCCTTGGTATCTTATAACAGATATTTTGATATAAAGTTAACTATTATTAATACAGCCTACATTAGATGATTTGGAGATAAGATAGGGAAGAAAACAAAAATATTTTATATTTATCAAGTTATATTATGTGGGTATATGTAATATTTAACATTTATTATATATATAACATGTTTATAACAAAATAAGAAAGAACTACATATAACACTTGACAGATCTTATTTCTACAACTTGTCACGTAGTTACCAATGGTATTTATAACTACCTCCTTCCACTAAAATTTCCATATTCCCTTTGCCTGCAGAAAGCATGTCAGCTAGTCATGGCCTTTGCCTGTGAGCTGACCCAGACTTATTCCTGAAGGAATGAGGATATTAGCAGCACTGCTTGGATTGAATTGTAGTTTTCCACTGACTTCAATCTCGGTGGTTATCTTAGATGGTAGTTATCTTAGCTCAGGCTGCTAAAACAAAATACCATAAACTGGGTGGCTTAAACAATAGAAATTTATTTTTCACAGTTCTGGAGTCTAGGAAGTCCAGGATCAAGGTGCCAGACAATTTGGTTACTATTGAGGGACTTTCTTCCTCAGTGGGATGCCTTCTGCCTGTATCGTGGTGCAGCATGAGCTCCTCTCTCTTGTGTCTTTTTTTATAAGGGCACCAATACCATAAGGGCTCCACTCTGATAAACTAATTACCTTCAAAAGGCCCCATCTCCAAATACCATCACATTAAAGAGTAAGGCTTCATTATATGAACATTAGAGGGATACAAACACTTTTTTTTTTTAATCAGGGATTGAACCCAGGGGTGTTTTACCACCAAGCTATATCCCTAGCCCTTTTTAGTTTTTTATTCTGAGACAGGGTCTCACTGAGTTGCTGAGACTGACCTTAAATTTTCAAACCTTGTGCTACAGCCTTCTGAATCACTGGGACTACCACACTCAGCACCAATCATTTGGTTTTTAGTGATAGTTCTAAGAGACACCCTGTATTTCATATATACTCTACTTTACCTACATGGTGGTTCCAGTCCAATTTTTCCTTGATAATCAGATCCAATAACCCCAACCAGCATCCTCATTTTCTTCTTTGCCTATTGACTCAGATCAATGAGGAACACAAATTGACAAGATGCCAGTCATATTTCGAGTTAAATGGAATCAATTTTTTTCATCTCTTGGTAGAAACATTTCTGCCTTCAGAACCAAGATCTCTAGACCATCAGAGTGTAAAGTCACAGGAATGGGTAGTAAATGTTTTACTCATGGATCTCTAGAGGTAATAATGAGTCGGGCTATTCCCATTTGCCACAGTCTGGCTGGGCACAAATGCCGCAGTCTGGCTGGGCACACAATCACGAGCCACCACACAGCTTGTAGATTCAAACAGCAACTCTTTATTCCCGAACTCACACCAGCCGTCTACAAACACGTTCTGGGGAAATCCACGTTCTCTGCCCAAATCCACGTTCTCTGCCCAAATCCACCTCCACTGGGCTTCTATCTCTCAAAAAATACTGTCTGAATCCTGTGAGAACTCAAGGGGAACTCAGGCAGCAGGATACGCCCTATTCCCAGCAGGAATAATCTTAAACCTTAAACCTGGAACCTAAACCGGGAACGCCCTAATCCGCCTTGGTCCTTGAACAAGGTCACCTACATTCAATGTCACTGCAACATGGGGTACGCTGGCAAGGAAATTGTCATACCTACTTACTTGGCTAATGGCTCCCAGCACCCATTTCCATCCATTGATTTTTGAGCCCATGAGTCCTTACTGTGGGAGAAGGTGAACATGCCAGATAAAAGCATATATAGTCTCATGGAGGACCCTGCCCCAATCTGTAAGATATTGCCACCTAGCTTGTGCTGTAACAGAATTTTCATAAGATCATTCCACCATTCTTCAGGATGATAGGAAACATACTTAGACCAATGAATTACATGACCACAGCCTAACTGTGACACTTCACCTGCTGTGAAGTGAGTTTCTTGGTCAGAAGCAATACTGTTGGAAATATCATGAGAGTGAATAAGGCATTTGGTAAGTCTCCTTGGATGGTAGTTTTGGCAGAAGGATTGTACACAAGGTAAGCAAACCTATAACTAGACTAAGGATTTATTCCAGTAAGAACAAAACATTGCTCCTTCTGTGGTATAAGTGGTTTAAGTAATCAACTAGCCACCAAGTAGCTGGCTGATCACCCCCAAATAATTGTGTTGTCAAATGGAAGGGGTACACAAGAGACTGGGATTTAGCAGGTTCTGAACGCACAATGAAGTTATATGAAGAATTGGCCCAAATACCTGTAACCTTAATTCCTGTGACTCTGCTTTCTCTATGCCAACCCACTTTATGACCTCATGGGGAATTCCCTACAATTAGTTGGCTGAAGAAGAAAAAATGCACGTTTACAGATTGTCCCACACCATATTGCAGGTACCACCTGAGTGTGGGCAGCTGCATCATGATGGCCCCTCTCTGGGACAACCCTGAAGAACAGTGGTGAAGGGAATTCCTCTCAGTGTTTATTTTGCTTAGAAGGAGAAATAATAAGAGGTATGAGTTCATACTGATTCAGGGCTATGCCAGTGGTTTGGCCTGATGGGCGTGAATGGGAAATAGCATGAATGGAAAATTGGTGACAAGGAAGTCTGGGAAAGAGGAATATGGATAGTCTTTTCTGAACAGGCAAAGAAAGTGTTATTTGTGTCCCATGTGAATGCTCCCCAAAGGGTGATTTCAGCAGAGGATCTTAACAAATGAATAGGATGACCCTTTCTGTGGATACAGGTCAATCTTTTTCCCCAGCCACTCCTACCACTGCCCCAAAAGCCCATGGACAAAGTGGCCATGGCACCAGTGAAGGAGGTTATGCATGGAATCAGCAGCATGGACTTCTACTCACCAGGGCCAATCTGGATGCAGTTACTGCTGAGTGTAACAACTTATCCTTTGTCTAAGAAACAATATTTCAAAACTCCACCCCTAGAAATTTCACTGAAGTGCCTAAATTTTTGTCAGATCTATTTCCCACCTTTTGGCACAAAAATTTCTTACCATTAAGTCTAGAGTAGTTGCTACTTACTGCTCACTAGGCCCACTCAGCACAGTGACATCAATCAATGTAATGGACTAGTGTGACGTTTTCTAGAAGGGAAAAGCAATCAAATTATCTGTGGACTAAATTATGATATAGGGCTGGAAAATTGATATACCTTTGAGGTAAGATGGTGAAGGTGTATTGCAGGCCTTTCCAACTAGAAGCAAACTGCTTTGGTGGTCCTCATTGACAGGGAGGGAGAAAAAGAAATGCATTTGCCAGCTCAATAGTTGCATTAATTGGTTTGTTAATTTGCTCAAGCATTTAAACTATATCTGGAACAGTTGCTGCAAGTGGAGTTACATCTGGTTAAGTTTATAATAATCAAGTGTCCATCCAATTTCTGCACAAGCAAGTAGAAAAGTCGAGTAGTGATGCGGTGGGAATCACCACCTCTGCATCTTCAAAGTCCATATGATGGTGGTAACATTTCTTCCATAAGTGTTTAAAAAAAATTACTGTAAAAACTAAAAAAAAAAACTGGGCATAGAGTTTCTGTTGTATAAAAGTTTTTTTTTTTAATTATAAATGAAATTTCCTTAATAGACATAAAGCCAGTCAGATTTTCTTTCTCTTTTTTGTTTTGGTACTTTGAATTTTTCCAAGGAAATTTTCCAAGACTTCTAAATTGCCAAATTTATTAGTGTGAAAATTTCAGAATACTGCCTTTCATTTTTAATGTGAATTACTTAAACTTTCTCTTTTTTATGGTCTTTATTGTCGCTTTGTTTTTAGTTTTATTGATTTTTGTTCCTTTCTTTTTTCTTTGTTTTAACTTATATGGGATTTAATTTTTCATTTTTTTTACCTGTATAAGATGAAAACAGATCTTTGAATTTAAATCATTTTTATTTTCTAGAATAAGCTAAATTTAAGGCTATAAATTTCCTTCTAAGCATTGCTTTAGCTTCATCACATAAATTCTGCTGCATTATATATCATCATCATTCAGTTTAAAATATTTCCTAATTTTCCTTGTGATGTCTTTGACCTATGGATTGTTCAAAAGTATGTAGTTTCAGGCTGGGGTTGTGGCTCAGTGGTAGAGTGCTCACCTAACATGCATGAGGCACTGAGTTTGACCCTCAGCACCACATAAAAATAAAAATAAAAATAAAAAATAAAGATACACCTAAAGGTAAAAAATAAATATATGCTGGCAGCTGGAATATAAAAAAGTATGTAGTTTCACTTAAAAATATTTGAGTATATTATATATATAAGTTTTATAAGTTTCCAATTTCATTTCATTGTAGTTCTAGAACATGCTCTGTAAGATTTCAATCTTTTGAAGTTATTGATACTTATTTTATGGTCTTTCTTGGTGAACATCTCTTGTGCTCCTTAAGGAAAATATTTCTCTTCAGTTCTTGGCGTACTGTTTTATCAATGGCAGTTGAGTCAAGTTAATTAATAGTCCTCTTATTTTCTTTATCCTTTTTTGATTTCTTTGTCTAACTGTTGTATCAATTACTGAGAGAAAGGTGTTGAAACCTCCCACTGATTATTTCTCCCTGTAGTTCTTTTTGCTTGTTGTTGTTGTTGCATTTTTCATTTGTTCTTCTTAGATATACATGACAGTGTGTTTTAACACATTATACATACACAGAGTATAACTTATTCTAATTAGAAATCCATTTTGTGGTTGTACATGATGTGGAGTAACACTGGTTGTGAATTCATATACGAACATAAGAAAGTTATGTCCAATTCATTCTATTCCCATTCCCTCTTCCTTTCCTTCATTCCTCTTTGTCTAATCCAATGAACTTCTATTCGTCCCTCCCCCCATTAATGAGTATTAACATCCGCATCAGAGAGAGCATTTGGCCTTTGATTTTTTGGGGATTGGCTTATTTCACTTTGCATGATATTTTCCAGTCCTGCAAATGCCATAATTTCATTCTTCTTTATGGCTGAGTAATATTCTGTTGTGCATATCTACCACATTTTCTTAATCCATTCACCTGTTGAAGGGCACCTAGGCTGGTTCCATAACTTAGCTTTGTGAATTGAGCTGCTATAAACATTGATGTGGTTGTATCACTATGGTATGCTGATTTTAAGTCCTTTGGAGTGGAATAACTGGGTCAAATGGTGTTTCCATTCCAAGTTTTCTGAGGAATCTCCATACTGTTTTCCAAAGTGGTTATTGTCACACCAGCAATATATGAGTGTACTTTTTCTACCACATCCTCGCCAATATTTATTGTTACTTGTATTCTTGATAATTGCCATTCTGATTGGAGTGAGATGGAATCTCAGTGTAGTTTTAATTTGTATTACTCTAATTGCTAGTGATGTTGAACATTTTTTCATATATTTGTTGACTAATTATATTTCTTTTGTGAAGTGTCTGTTCAGTTCCTTTGGGTTATTTGTGGTTTTGGCATTAAGTATTTTTGTGTTCTTTGTGTATCCTGGAGGTTAATGCTCCAACTGAGATGCAGGTGGTAGATTTTCTCCCATTCTGCAGGCTTCATGTTATTGTTTTCTTTGCTGTGAAGAAGCTTTTTATCTTGATACAATCCCATTTATTAATGCTTGATTTTACTTCTTATGCTTTTAGGAGTCTTGTTAAGGAATTAGTTTCCTAAGCCAATATGATGGAGAGTTGGGCCTACATTTTTAGGCACAGTGTCTCTCGTCTAATGCCTAGGTCTTTGATCCACTTTGAGTTGAGTTTTGTCCAGGGTGAGAAAAAGGGATTCAATTTATTGTGCTATATATGGATTTCCAGTTTTCCCAGCACCATTTGTTGAAGAGGCTATCTTTCCTCTAATGTATGTTTATGGAACCTTCATCTAGTGTGAGATATCTGTATTAATGTGGGTTTGTCTCCATGTCTTCCATTCTGTTCCATTTTGGTCTCCATGTCTGTTTTGGTGCCAATACCATGCCATGTCTGTTACTATTGCTTTATAGTATAATTTAAGGTCTGACATTGTGATGCCTCCTACTTCACTTTTCTTGCTAAGGATTGCTCTGGCTATTCTTGGCCTCTTATTTTTCCAATGAATTTCATGACTACTTTTTCTATTTTTTTGAAGAATATCACTGAAATTTTAATATGAATTGCATCAACTCTGTATAATGCTTTTGGTAGTATGGCCATTTTGACAATATTAATTCTGTCTATCCAAGAATATGGTAGATCTTTCCATCTTCTAAGGTCTTCTTCAATTTCTTTCTTTAGTGTTCTGTAGTTTTCATTGTAGAGGTCTTTCACCTCATTTTTTAGATTGATTTCCAGTGAATGAGATAGTTTTTTTCTAATTTCTCTTTCAGTGGATTCATCACTGATGCATAGGGGCACATGTGATTTATGGGTATTAATTTTATATCCTGCTACTTTGCTGAATTCAGGTACTAGTTCTAGAACATTCTGGTGGAATTTTCTTCTAAATATACACTCACATGGTTGGCAAATAGGGATTGTTTGAGTTCTTCTTTTCCTATTCATATCCCTTTAATTTCTTTATTCTAATTGCTCTGGCTAGAACTTCAAGGACAATGTTGAATAAAAGTGGTAAAAGAGGGCATCCTTGTTTTGTTCCAGTTCTCAGAGGGAATGCTTTCAATTTTCTCCATTTAGAATGATGTTGGCCTTGGGCTTAGCATAGATAGCTTTTAAAATGTTGAGGTAGGTTCCTGTTTACCCTGGTTTTTCTAGGGTTTTGAACAGGAAGGGGTGATGTATTTTGTCAAGTGCTTTTTCTGTATCTATGGAGATAATCATATGATTCTTGTCTTTAAATTTATTGCTGTGATGGATGACATTTATTGATTTCTGTATGTTGAATCAACTTTGCATCCCTGAAATGAAACCCACCTGATCACGGTGCATTATCTTTTTAATATGATTTTGTATGCGATTTGCCAGTATTTTATTAAGAATTTTTGATTCCAAGTTCATCAGGGATATTGGTCTGAAGTTTTCTTTCTTTGATGTGTCTTTGTCTGAATCCAGGTGATAGATTTTCAGGTGGTAGATTTTCATAGAATGAGTTTGGAAGGACTCCCTCCTTTTCTATTTCATGGAATAATGTGAGGAGGATTGATGTTAGTTCTTTTTTTTTTTTTTAATGTGTTCTTTTTAGATAAAAATGCCAGAATGTATTTTGACATACATTAAATATAACTTATTCTAATTAGGATCCTATTCTTGTGGTTGAACATGATATGGAGTTATACTGGTTGTTTATTCATATATCATGGTTGAACATGATATGGAGTTATACTGGTTGTTTATTCATAGAAGAGATATGTCCAATTCATTCTGGTGTTAGTTCTTGTTTGAAGGTCTGATAGAATGCAGCTGAAAATCTGTTTGGTGCTGGGCTTTTCTGTTTGGTAGGCTTTTGATGGCATCTTCAATTTCATTGCTTGAAGTTGAACAGTTTAAATTTTCTGTGTCCTCCTGATTCAAGTTGTGTAGCTCATATGTCTCTAGAAATGTATTGATGTCTTCAAGATTTTCTATTTTGAGTATGAATTTTCAAAATAGTTTCTGATTATCTTCTGTATTTCAGTAGTGTCTGTGGTGATGTTTCATTTTTCATAATTTTGTTAATTTGAGTTTTCTCTCTTTCTCTTCATTCACTTCAATAAAGGTTTATCAATTTTATTTATTTTTTCAAAGAACCAACTTTTTGTTTTGTTTATTTTTTTGGATTTTTTTTGGTTTCAATTTCATTGATTTTGGCTCTGATTTTAATTATTTCCTGTCTTCTACTACTTTTGGTATTGATTTGTTCTGCTAGGCTTTGAGATGTAAAGTTAGGTTAGTTATTTGGTGGCTCTCTATCCTTTTAATGAATAAGCTCAATGCAATGAACTTAGAACTGCCTTCATAGTGTCCCAGGATTTTAATATGTTGTGTCACTATTCTCATTTATCTCTGAGTATTTTTTATTTCATGTTTTTTCTGATATCCATTGGTCATTCAATAATGTATTATGTAGTCTCTAGGTGTTAGAATAGCTTCTGTTTTTTTTATTTTTTCATTGATTCCTAATTTCATTACATTATGATCTGATAGAATGCAATGTATTATCTCTATTTTTTGTATTGTATTTGCTAAGTTGCTTATGGGCTAAGAAATGATCTATTTTAGAGAAGGATCTGTGTGCTGCTGAGAAGAAAGTGTGCTTGGTCATTGATGGATGAAATATTCTACATATGCCTTTGAAGTCTAAATTGTTAATTGTAATTTTTTTAGTTCTATCAT
Organism: Marmota monax; assembly: GCF_021218885.2. Taxonomy (NCBI): domain Eukaryota; kingdom Metazoa; phylum Chordata; class Mammalia; order Rodentia; family Sciuridae; genus Marmota; species Marmota monax. Next base: position 2,311,924 of record NW_026694968.1, on the reverse strand, counting down.
TTCTTTATTTAGTTTTTGTTTGGAGGATCTACCCAGTGATGAGAAAGACATGTTAAAGTTACTTAGTATTATTGTGTTATGGTCTATTTGATTCTTGAAATTGAGAAGGGTACGTAGATGGTCCATTGTTTTGGGTATAAATATTTACAATTGTTATGTCTTATTGATGTATAATTCCCTTAAGCAGTTTGAAATGACCTTCTTTGTTCCTTCTGATTAACTTTGAGTTGAAGTCCACTTTATCTGATATGAAGATAGAAACTCCTGTTTGTTTACAAGATCCATGTGAATGATAATTTTTCCTATCTTTTTACCTTCTGTCTTGGACGTCTTTGTGTAGGAGGTGAGTGTCTTGTCTTCATTGGGTCTTATTTTTTTAATACAATCTGTCTGTCTATGTTTTTCGATTGTTGAGTTTTGGTCATTTACATTTAATGTTATTATTGAGAAATGATTTTTATTCTCTGTTATTTTAATTTATTTCTGGTTTTGAATTTGATTTAGTTTTTCCTTTGATTGACTATTCTTCTAGTATAGTTCTTCCCTTTGCTGGATTTCACTTTTTTTGTTTTTCATTTCTTCTTCGTGAAATATTTTATTAAGTAGTTTTGTAGTGCAGGTTTTCTAGTTGTAAGTTCTTCTAATTTTTGTTTATCATGGAAGGTTTTATTTCATCATCAATTCTGAAGCTTAATTTTGCAGGGTATAGTATTCATTTTTTTTCAGAGCTTCATATATATATTATTCCAAGACCACCTAGGTTTGAGTGTCTGGGTTGAGAAATTAGCTAAGGTCTGGATTGGTTTTCCTCTCAATGTGACTTGTTGTTTTCTCCAGCATCCTTTAAAATTCTATCCTTATTCTGTATGTTTGACATTTATGTAATAATGTGCCTTGGTGTGGCTCTGTTGTAATTTTGTATATTTTGTAATTTTGTATATCCTATAAGCCTCCTGTATTTGATTTTCCATTTCATTATTTAGGTTTGGGGAATTTTCTGATATTATTTCATTAAAAAGATTGTACATTCCTTTTGTTTGTAGCTCTGGGCTTTCATTTATCCCAATAAATCTTATATTTCATCTTTTCATGTTATCCCGTATTTCTTGAAAGTTCTATTTATGTTCTTTTAACATGTTTTCTCTATGGTCAACTTTATTTTCAAGATTACATATTTTGTCTTCATTGCCTGAAACTCTGTCTTCCGAGTGGTCCAGTTTGTTGGTGATGCTTTCCACTGAATTCTTAATTTGGTTTATTGATTCCTTCATTTCAAGGATTTCTGCTTGATATTTTTTCAGAATCTCTCTTTTTATTGATGTAATCTTTAACTTCCTGAGTTTTCTCTCTGATTTTATGCCTTACCTCATCCTTTATCTCTCAGATCAGTTTAACTGTGTACATTCTAAGTTACTTCTCTGATATTTCTGAAGTACCTTGGTTTGTTTGGGACATTTTTTTCTCTTGCTTTTTCATGTTGTTTGTGTGTGTGTACCCATCTAACAGTATGGATATGAGGCAGTAGAATTTCTACCCCTGTGGACTTTTGATGTCTCTGAAGGTTTCCAGTACCTAATTATTTAGGGGGGAACAAATAACAATAACAACCAATGCAGACAATATAGAGCATTAACCCAATAGTTCCTGCTATGACATCTACAATGTTAATTGACACAATAAACAGAAATGATGTGATCAGTTATAGCCCACAGTAGAAATAGTAACTTTGAAAAAGGGTTTACAATTTCAAATGGTGGACAGGGAGAGAACAGAAGTGATGTAAGATGTGATGATTATGAGGGAGGAAGAGAGAAAATAGAACTAAAAAATTAAAGGAATAATGAAAGAAATAACAATGGAGATTTGCTGATAACAGAAGAAAAGATTGAAAGAGAATCAAGGGAAACAGATAGTGAGAGAGAAAATATAAAAAGTAAAAATTCTTAAAATTAAAATAAGAGGTATAAACAAAATGGAAATATACTAATCAAACATCCTAGTCCTCAAAACACTGGTCCATGTAAAACAACTGGCTTTAAAAATGCTAGGGAAAAAATATGAATGTGTATAAGTGTCCACGAACAATTCAGGTCCCAATTAAATAGAGAAAAGAAAAAAATTTTTAAAAGATCTTAAGGAAAAGTTAAAGAAGGGTTTCCATTGGTGTTTAAAAGTTTCTCAGCTTCCCTCCTCAGCAGTGTTATGTGGGGTGCTCTCGAGTTGATGCCTACTCTACCTTCAGATTGGGGTTATTGAAGGGTGAGGGGAAATCCTATAGGCAGAACTCCTGGAAGTGGGGTTTAGGCTTAGGTAGGCTCCAGATCCTTTGTTGAATGGCAATTCATCTCAATATTTTAAATCAGCACACTTCCAGGGCCCAGCAGTTGCCAGCACACACTGGAAAATTACACCCAGGTATCTCCCCTGGGCTCATGCAGTGAAGGATCCAATTCTTAGTGCCTTCCATCACCTGTGGACCCCATATTTCCTTATCTCTTGGGTTCAGTCTCCAAACTCAATCTATCCTGCCCCCACCCTTTCAAATTCCTGGTCAGGTGCACCTTTCCCAGTCAGTCCTGCAAGTAGCCAGATTGGTGAGTGAGGGAGCCATGTGGGTTTCCATGACCAGTATTCCTCTGTGGAAACCCCTCTCCACATTGGATTTTCTTCTGGTAATTTAGGCATACTTTACACCATTCAGTATGGGTTACTAGATCTGTATTTTGGACCAAACTTGAGTTTGCCAGAAAATAACTCCCTCACCTGCTGGTCCCCATGCCATGGCTGCAAAATGGTTCTTTTCCTCTATCCTCCATAAGCAGCTGGGAGAGATGTGGCTTCTTTCCCATACAAAGAGATGCCTTTCAGTTTTGTCAGGCAGTGTCTTTGAACTCTGATCTCTCCATACCCAGACATGCCTCAGGCCTCCTAAAAATGTGGGTTCCTTTAATTCCTTTATTCCTCCACTTTTCTCACAGAGGGACCACCATGGTTGATTACTCTGGCAGTGGCAGCAATGTTGATACTGGGGATTTCTTCCTTATTTTATTATATCCAACCTCCTGAGTCCCACATCTGCTTTGAATGTCCAGCATTAAATTCCAGTTAAGTCCTCGCCCCCCCCCACACACACACACTTTTTTCACCTACCTTACTGAGAAGCTTCCTACCTGACTTCCACAGAGAAGCCATGAAAACGACTTTCTCTTTTACACCATCTTGAAACTCCTCCTCCCTTTAGTTCTGCTAGTTAGGGCTTCATGTATCTGGAAGCTCTGTAATCAGATAAACACAAATTTATGACTCTTATGTCTTCCTGATCAAATTGGCACTTTTCTCTTTAAGAAATGTCCTTCTCTGATTTCCTTACTTTCTCTGATTTTAGTGTACCACAGTGGCTTCCTTATGCTTTCTGTTTACATGGTATATCTTTCTCCATCCTTTCACTTTGTGCCTATCTCTGTCATTATATTTCAAGTGGATCTCTTATGAATAGTATTTATTTGAATCTCACTTTTTAATCTCTCCCCTTTTATTGGAATATTTAGTCTAATCACATGTAACATAATTATTAGTCTTAAGTCAACCGTGTCATTGGTTTTATTTCCTAATTGTTACATTTGTTTTTGTTCCTCTGTTTCTCTTTTCCTAAAGTGTGAGGGGGAAATCCTATAGGCAGATTTAAGTTAATCCTATTAACTTAAACTTCTTTTAAGTTAATAGGATACCTTTTAATTCTGTTGACAGTTTAGCTATATGTGTTTGTGTATATGTGTTGTTTATGTTTGATTAGCAGTTATTCCAGGAATAACAATAGGAATCCTTAATTCATCATAATCACTTTGGAAAAATTTGTGTCACTTCATATGAAATATGAAAATCTTACCACAATAAAGTTCCACTTTTCATCCCTCATCCTTCATGCCATACTTTCTATATCATTTTGTATCTACCTATGATATAAACCTTTTGACAAAATTATATATTTTTTGCTTCAAACATTCTTTAGCCTTTTAAATAAACTAAGGGGAGAAGCCAAAGATGGTATTTCAAAATTTACCCACATATTTATAATTACCAGTATTCTTCATTCCCCCCCACCATAGAGTTGGATTTCCATCCAGTGTCATTTCTCTCTATCCTAAAATCCTTGGTTTAGTCTTTCTTATTAGTGCAAGTCTGCTGGTATCTGGTTCTCTCAATTTTTACTTATAAAATATATTAAAGATATTCTTGCTTAAAATATATGATTCCTTTGGTGGGTAGAGGATTGGGCATTAAACACAGAGTCTCATATATGCTGGGCAACCTTTCTACCACTGAGTTACATCCCTGGTCATTGATATAGAATTCTGAGTTGATGGTGTTTTCTTTATCCATTTTTTTTTAATGTCTATTCCATTGTCTATCAGCATCTGATATCTCTGATAAGACGTTAGCAATCATATGTATAATTATTTCCCTACATGTACTTATCTTATCCAGTATGGGCTGTTATAACCAATTATCATAGACAGGTGGCTTATACAATAGTTTTGGAGACTGGGAAATCCCATGATCAAAAGACCCTGACAGACCTGGTATCTGGTGAGGGCCTGCTTCTTAGTTGCAAGTGGTGCCTCTCATATCCTCACATGGTGAGAAGAAAGAGAGCTAGCTCTGTTGCTTCTTATACAGGCATTAATCTCATTCATCAGGGCTCCACCTTCATGACCCAATTACCTCCTAAAGACCCCACCTACAAATACCATCTTATAGGGGATCAGATTTAAACATATAAATTTTGCAGGGGACACAAACATTCAGTCCACGACAATAATGTATCTTTGAGTGTGTGCTTTCATTGTCTCCTTATCTTCGATTTTTAGAGTTTGACTTTAATGTTCTAAGATTTAGTTCTCTTTGTATTCATCCTACCTGGACTTTACTGAGTTTCTTGGATCTATAGTTTGATGCTATTCACCAAATTTGGGGGAATTGGGGCTGCTATTTCTTCAAATATTTTCTTCTGTTCCAATATTTCTCTCCATTCCACGTGGAACACCAAATATATGTATCTTAGAACTCACGATTGTCCCATAGATTCCTTAGGTTTGTTCATTTTTCAAAAATCTATTTTACTTTCAGATTGTATAATTTGTTTATTTTTCTTCAAGTGTATTTATCATGTAATCTGAAGTCACTAACCTATTGCAAAACCCATCCAGTAAAATTTTCATTTTAAATATTGCACTTATACTTCTAGAATTTCCATTTAGTTCTTTTTTTCTATATTTCCTATTTTTCTGTTGAGATTCCACATCTCAAAGACATTTTGACTGTCTTTTTACTTAAGTCTTTGAATATATTTGTAGTAGCTACTCGAAAGTCCTTGCCTAATAATTCCAACATCTAGGTCATCTTGGGTTCTATTTCTATTTTTTTCTTTCTCTGTTTCCTTATTGTACATCAGAATTTTCTGTTTCTTTGCCTGTCTAGTAAAGTTTTGTTGTAACCTAGATATTATGCATGATTTATGACAGGAATTCTGGGTTATGAGCATAGAATTTAAAGGGTGCTGAGTTTTGTTGTCAGCGGTTAAATCCTTTCTGATTCCGTCAGGTTCAGTTTTGTTTTGTCTTGTTAAGGAAGGTCTATTTTGGTTTTGGTTTTGAATTTAGATAAGCTTTACCGCATGGTGTGGTCCTTACTCTTAAGGTTCTTATTTCTAAACTAGGAACCTATTCCTGAGGCACAGTTTTTCTGGATTCTAGACCACAACATCAATACCTTCCAGCACTGTACAACCTCTGGTATCAGCATTGTACTTCACGGCCCTGCAGCAATGAAATTTTTGCTAAGCTTCAAAGAGACTTGCCCTGGGAAAGTACATCTCAGCCCTTGCCAAGGACCCATAGTAAATCCTCACTGAGCGACTTCCCCTCTACATAGATACTCCTCTATCTCCTGTCACAAATTCCAGCTGTTTCAGCAGCATGGAACTGTAATCTCTGCCTCATCCGTTCACTCTGCTTTGGCTCCATATTCCCATGCTATGGCAGGAGCATGTCTCCAGCAGAAAGCTGGGGCAATTGTGGGCTTACCTCATCCTTCCTTTTTCTCCACAATGATAGTCCCATGCTGCCTGTTCCTTTCCTAAAAACAGTTGCCTCATATATTTTGTTCATTGTTACAGATTATTTCAGTGCCAAGGTGAGTCAGGTTTCAGTTATGGTGGGAAGCAAAGTCTCTAAACATATCAACTGAAAACTATTTTGAAAAATAGCAAAGAACAAAGGCTTGTTTGTGATGCTTGGCAATAAGAAAACCAAACTTCTTTAATAAAAACTATGGTTATTTCTTTAATGAATGTTTTTAAAATCTCTCAACTGGAAATGTGACACCATTAGTTCATTCGTCAATAGCTAAGAAGTAGATACATTTTGCACTTGGTGTGTACAAAAGGATAAAATCGATTCAAAAAATAGTCTCAATAACCCACGTACAAGGCTCTAAAAGAGGCATAAAGAAAATAAGAGCCCTAATGTCAAGGTACTTTTTTAAAAAATGTTTTTATTTGTGCATTATACTTATGCATGTTAGTTGGGTTCATTTTGACATAGACGTACATTCACGGAGTTTAATTTGCTCCATTTGATCTGCCTCCTCTTTCCCTCCCCTTTTCCCTGCCCCCACCCCCATTCCCTTTCTTCTACTCTACTGGTCTGCCTTCTATTTATTTACTTTAAATTGATTGTTTATAGATATATGTAAAGGTGGAAGTCACTGTGGTGTATTTATACGTGCACGTAGTGTAATTTTGTTAAATTCATTCCACATTTTCTCCCCTTTCCTGTCCTTCCTCCTTCCCCCTCAATCCCTTTCTTCTTTTCTACTGATTTTCCCTCTCTCCTCATGAGACCCGACCCTTCCCCCTTTCATTCCCTTACTTTGCTCTAGCTTCCACAGATGAAAGAAAACACTTGACCCTTGTCGAGGTACTTTTGCTATACTAGGAAGGATAGGTCACATATACAAAACAAATTAAAAATGAAGGCAAAGCAGAATGTGATTATATGCTAAAACTGAGTGGAACAAATAGCTGAGACAAACCTGGCTTAACTTCCTCTTCTATTTGCATCTTATAGGATCCCTTCCCCACACCCGAGTCACAGGAGCTGGACCAAGATTAGACACCTAACCCAAAACCAATCCGTGCATAGGGCTTAGCCAGTGAAATTCCCCTCCAAGAATCTGAATTCAGAAGCTCAGAGATGGTAGTCAAATGGTAATAGATGTTTAGCTAGTAAAATCAAGTAGAGTGAGGAATAGAGTGGGCATGGAGACAAGCCAAAGTCATGACCAAGTTGTGGGCTATGAAGGAGCAGGAATTATGGGTGAGTAATCTATAGAGAGTTCAAAGTAGATACACACAGAAGAATAGAAATCTTGCAGAGGCATTGGGAAAAAATATAGAATCCTACCTGACAATTTTCCCACTGAATCTTCTTTGTGCTTTTAATATTATCCCTATAATAATCTATAATATCATTTCAATAATTCCCTTTTTAACTGATATGGTTTTAGTAGCTGTTCCTCACCTCAGCCCCACCATGCCCTGTATAGCAAAATTCACTCTAACTAGAGCCATGGTTTAGCTGCAGGTGCTGTCAGAGTCCAACCAAGATAGAACTTACTCCAGGGTAAAGCAAGCAAAGAAGGCTTCATGGAAGAAATAAACCTTAAGGTTCATATCAATGGAAAAAGTGTTTGAATGAGTGTGTGGGTGGCCTTCACATACCTCAAAAGCTCACTAAACTGTTCATATTATACAATTTTTAAATCACTAGCTTAAACTTTGCATTATGATTCCATTGTCATTGACAGTTTCTCCTCTCTTTGCTTTCTTTGCAAACAGGTCAACTATTTTGTTCTTTGAGCAGTCTCAAAGTTCCAGTCTGCTGTGTCTAACTCTCTTTTGACTGTCTATGTTATACTTCAGGCAGTGAGCAACAGTGAAAACTTAAAGAGACAGTATTAAAACTCCATGGAATTATTTTTATTTTCATGTCATCCTGGCTGGTCCTCAGAGGTTCCTTTTGTGCCATTGAGATGTAGACTCATTTAGGGTAACAACAGCACTCAATGAGAAAACACTAGGTTTTAGTTTCAGCTTGGCTAAATCCTCTGTAGTTTCCCAGTACCTTGTCTCACTTCCCCCATCCATAAAGAGTCAGTATTAAAGATCTCAGTCCTTACTTCATCTCAGAGTATTATTATGGGAACTAATGAGCTCATATTCATAAGAGGATTTGATTTCTTCATTGTGGTAAAAATATCAGAGAATAAAAAATCCATCCAGCCATAGTTGCTATAATAAGAAATCTAAAGAGAGAAGTGATTTTCCACTTTTTCTGTAACTGTAAAGAAGATTGAGAAGCGAGAGGGAGGGATGAAGAAATGAAAGCCAGCCTTGCTATGATTTAGATGGAATCTGACTTTCCTTTGGAGGTAGATGGAGATAAGATGGATCTCAGAAGGAATAATTCTCTAATCTTTTATTCTGTATCACCACAACCTTCTCACTGTCCCCTTTGAGAGAGCACCAGTGAAAACAGCTCTGTCCTTAACTAATGCTTTCCTATTTGGGGGGATAAATGGTGACATTTGGTGTAATGGTAGTCCAGGTCAGTTTGAACAATTGCTTTGCTGTGAAGGAATCCTGGAGTAGAAGGCAGAGGCTGTAAGCAACACCAGACAGGAAGAGTATTAAGTTTGCAATGCCCAATGAAATAAGGGCCTCATTTTGCAGGTTTTGGATGGTTTGTGTTGATATGCAGAAAGCATTCTGACATGGGTTGTCCAAAATATCAGGGGAGACTGCATGAATGATATAATGTTCCCCACAAAAAGAAAAACTAGGGGCCAGAAGGCAACCAACTATCATAAAAAACATAATTAATTGTTTTACTCCTTAACGGTCTATCAAGACTGCCTTTTAAAAAAATGAATCACATAAATGGGACCATGATGTCAGACAGACTGTCCATTGAGACGTAAGGGATTAGTTCCTGCCATAAATTATGATAATGAGTTTAGTTTTAAAAATGTTTTATGAGGTTGAGAAGTACGGTGTCAATTATTTTTCTTAAATCTCTCATTGCTTTGAATGCCTTTCAGAATCCAGAGGGTAACATTTCCTTTCAAAAATTCCTTCCAAGTTTAGTGGCTGTCGTTTTACCAATCAGGTCCCTCTCCAAGGATGGTTTTAGTGCACGATTTTCATGACTCAGCTCAAAATGAACAAGACCCCATTGTTGGCTTTCTTGTTTTCGTACCAGCATTATTGACAAGATCTGCATAACTCTTGGAAAAAGGTCTGTTGTCTAACCAAGCTACTATGGAAACCTGATCCAGGCCTTTTAGAAGCTTAATGCCTTTCCTCTTGAATTTGTGAAGAATTTCAGAGCTGGTCAAACTTCACTCAGAAAATATTCATCAGGGCAGAGGGGTACAGTTCGTTCAGTCTATTTCACTTTCATGTTAAATCAGCTTTGTAAATAGACTCCTTGGCCCAGGGTGAAGGCGGCACTCCCTGTGGGGTCATGGTAAACCACGAAGATTTCATTTCTTTAATTTTGTACATTCTGACTGTAGGCGCAAGGAGGAACTAGAGTTTGGCTTCCTTTTTTTTTTTTTAAAGGACCTTCAGAAAATCAATAGGTGGTAAAAAAAAATACTAGTGCCTGCTGGACATGAGTATATAGTTCCATGTTCATGAGAAGAGTTGAAGCTTTACCTCAAAACTGCAGGCTCTAGAAAAGAGCTCACAGTGGAGAGTGGAGGCTGGACCTAGCTCTCCCTTGAGAATTTTCTTGCCCTCCATTCCTTTCCTTTAGATCCCAACACGAGAAGTAAAAGAACACACGTGGGTAATAAAGGAGCCCACACATCACTTAGGAGAGAAGCACAAGGGGTACTCTGGGCTGTGTCTGATCAAGGACTTTCCTCAATAAATTCTTCACACCATTTCCTTTCCTTGTTTATTGCTAAGTATTCTGAGGCCTTAAAGGGTAGAGGGAGGCTTTATTGCCTGTATCTTGAGGTGTAAATCTCATCTCAGTAAAACAAGCCTTGTAAAATTTATAATGTGGTTATTCACCATTATTTATGACTCATGTACTTATACTTTATGATGACTCTGACCACAGCCATCTCTCATGGAACGTAGGCCAGAGGGGTAGAGCCTCAGGGACATTTTCTGTTAACATTGATAAGATTCCTCACTCCCTGACAACTGGGAATTGGATACTAGTGAGTAAGTGACAGCCTCCTTCTTGGGATGAATGCACAGCTATGCCTGAGGAGCGCTTAGAAAACAGAATCTGAGGACATTGCCTTAGCCTTCTCTCATTTCCCTTTGTTCCTCCCTAGAGGTGATAATACAACCTCACCTTATCCAAGAGAACTGAGATAACTCAAGACAGACTCTGCCCCTAACTCATGTCAACATTTCCTACTCCCTTTCCTGCTAGATTCTTATGTCTGCCCGCACTCCTTTGCTCAAGTTATCCAGATGGTATCAACGATACTAGGGTAAAAACAAAACAAGAAAAAGAGATGGAACAGTCCAGCGCTGGTCATCTACCCTAAGTGGGCAGGAACTGCAGCCACTCCTGGATCAGAAGGTACAGTGGGAGTTAGATGCAGTTTGGGCTTTCTCAGATTTTTCTGAGATTAAGTACAGTTTTCCCCACAGATTTCTTTATAGCACCTAAGATACTGGCACAGAGGCTTCCAGGAGGTGGTCAGTTTCCTGGAAGACTCAATAAAGAGGCAAAATCTAGAACTGGAGGATACTATTGGATTATAAAATATTAGATCATTAACTGAGTCAGTCAACAAACTTTTATTGGGTATCAACAAGGCACCGTTCTAGATGCCTGGGATATATCACTGAATAAAAAAAAATGACAAAAATTTCCGCAGTTATTATTTTAAACAGTATTAATTAACCAGGTGGCCAAGCTAGATGTCATTGAGCAGTAAAATTTAAGGAGAGTTGAAAGAGGTGAGGGAGTTAGCCACAGGGATATGTGGAGGAAGAAAATCCAGATGGGAAGGACAGACTGGACAAAGGCCTTTAGTGCGTTTAAGGACAGCAGAGGGTCTGTAGCCAGAGCAGAGTGAGTAAAGAGGAGAGTAACAGGAGAGGGAGTCAAAGATGATGGGCAGGTCACTGTAAGGACTTAGGCTTTGACTCTGCATGTGATGGGCAGCCACTAGACAGCTGGAGCAGAGTTGTGACATGGTCTGATATTTTAAAAGGGTAATTCTAGCTGCTGTACTAAGAATAGACTATAGTAGCAGAACAGAAGCAAGAGAGCTCAGTTAGAATGCTGTTATAATTAAAAAAAAAAAAAAGGTGAGAGAAGACACAGTGCCTCAGAGAGGTAGGAATGACAGAGGATAAGAAGAGAGAAGGGGTGGGGTCTTTTTTTTTTTTTTGGTACTGAGGATGGAACCCGGGGTGCTCTACCACTGAGCTATAGCCCCAGCCATTTTTACTTTTAATTTTGAGAGATGGTCTTGCTAAATTGCTTAGGGCCTTCAAACCTACAATCCTCCTGCCTTCAAACCTACAATCCTCCTGCCTCAGCCTCCCAAGTCACTAGGATTACAGTCACGTCTCATCCTACACAGCTCCCGGAGTATATTTTAAAAGTAAAGCCAAATTTTTTTTTTCTTTTTTGATGAGTGGGTGAGTGAGTGAATGAATGACTTCTGGCTCCATAAGGAAGTGATAAACCTAAGCAGGAAAAAAAAAATCTCAGTGTCCAGTGACAGCTGCCTTGTGACTTCGTTGGCCCTGTAGAGCTGGGACAGTTAAGTAGGAACAGAAGCACTCTATGGCTGGTTGACTTTGCCTGGTCCTGCCTCACCCTGGCGCTCAGGCTTGTCCTTCCCATTTCTTTTGCTGACCTCTCAGTCCTAGGCATCTTCAGGGTGATATATCAAATAAAAGCACATTTGTACTTCACAGTTTAGTCACTTATCCTGCCAACATATATGGAGCACTTATTTTTCACCATCGTGGAGCCAGATGCTGAGGATGAGAGTCTTGGAATCATGCTTTGATTGATGCACTGTGCCAGGATCTCTGCGTGGTGCTTCTTGACGATCTGGTTCAGTTCCTCCCAACAGTCTGAGATAAAGACTGTTTTTAACTCCATTTTACAGATGATGAAACTGGGGCTTAGAAAAATTCAGTAGCTTTCCCAAATGACACTCTTAGTAAGAGGTGGACTATGATTTGAACCGAGGTTTGTCTGACTCACTTTCTATGCTCTAAAACAGGAATTGGCAACAGTTGTCTGTAAAGAGCAAGAAAAAAATTGTTTTTGGCTCTGTGGACCATATAGTGTCTGTCACAATTACTCTGTAGTGCTAAAGCAGTCACAGACAATACACAAATAAATGAGCATGGCTGTGTTCCAATAAAACTTTATTACAGGCACGAATTTGAATTTCATATAATTTTCATGTTTCCAACCATTAAAAAGTACAAACGCTATAGAACATTTAAAACAGTCAGAGATCTAGGTTTAGCCCATGGACCATAGGTGTAGACCCCTTTTCTAAAAAATAAAATCTCTTTCCTGATGAGCTTAAAAACCCAGGAATTTTCTATACATGGTGTGTCAATTAGATTTTGATTCTATAACTCTGAGATTTAGAGAAGAGGAAACTGAGGCCCACAGGAACTTGCCACTTGCTGGGAGCCACAGCGACTGGCCTGGGTCTGCAGAATGTATTCATGGGCCTCGAGGTGGGTCATTCCCCCCTCTCTCCTTTCTGCTTGCTGTCCATAGATGGTTGAGGGCAACAGCTTCCCAGAACATGACCAATGTCCATGCTGGCCCTCAATGTGCTCAGCTCAGGGTCCTCTACTGTAAAATCTCTCAAGACCAGAAAGAAAAACAAATCCTTGGCTTGAGAAGAGACTTAAAGAGGATGTAGAAAGGATTAATTACACATCTTTCAAGAGCTTTAGCTTCCAGCATCTGGGCTGGACCAAATAATTGTCTCCTGCTAGTCTCTTTGCTTTGAATGTAGCTGTCTCAGTGTATTCCCTATGCCAAGTCCAGGCAATCCTCACAACTGATCAGAGGAGCAAGGCCCCTGCATGCAGCATTTCTGGTCAGTTGGGTTTGTGAGGACCTCTCAGCCAGGAATGTGCAGGACCTGCCATACCAGCTGAACTTGTCAGACTCCTTCCAGAATCTGCCATGATGCCCAAGACAAAAAGAGTGCTCATGTGCTCACATTAACTATAAATCTTCAACACACATAATTTTGAAGGCACTTTTGGGTAAAACTGATTATTAAAAACATCAAACAAGTGAAAATGTGCAATGAACTTCCTACTGCCTTTCAGGGGGTATGCAGGAGATAAAAGAGCATCCTTGGAGAAGGAAGAGGGTACTATATGGGAGGTCAATGGCCTGAGCCTTCTAGAAGCTGCCCCTTGAGTGAGTGACTTTTATTAAAGGTGAGCTGACAGCATGAAGCCTTCTCCACATCACAGGTGGGTGGACCCAGGGAGGGCATCAGCTCATCAGTGGAGCAGTCGGAGATGGAAGTATTGGCTAGGCTTATAAAGATGATCTGAGATTGCTGGATTCCTCTCTTGGTTGAGATGGAGAGAGCGGATGAGATGGTGAAGCATTGAGCTCGGAGCTGGAGCTGTTGTATGGCATGATACAGCAAGGTTATGGGGAAACAATGTCCTGCTTCATGTGTCTGCGAATCAGTCAGGAGACCCATGTTGCTGAGCTGGGTGAGTGAGACTAGAAGTGGTAGAAGAAAAATCAGAGAGGTTGTAAGAGATTTCAGATTATCACTGTTATTCATTCAGTAGTCTTTATTGAACTCTACTATGTGCCAAGTATCCCAAAGCCCCTGGAATCAGAAATTAGAATGTAATAGCTGTCTATCTTCAAAGGCTCCAAATTTCACTCCAGCCATACAAAATTAAAATAATCTGCAGCTTGTGCTTTCTGGGCTCAGAAAATGAAACAAGTGCATTAGAAGAGATAAAGTGATGAAGTGATTGGCTTACTTCCTGGGGCCAGTAAATCAGATGGGAAAAGAAATAGAATTGCAGGCTTGAAAGGAGACTTCAAAGTTGTCTTCATTACCTCCACCCCTGCCTAGATGAGGGAGTTCCCAAGTTGCCCTAGAAGTGTGGCCCTCTCCTCTGGGCTTTGAAGAGATTCAAATGAGGCACCTCTGTAGCTTTCTTTGGAAATACCTGTACAAACCCAACACATCGAACTAGTGCAACTCTTCATGAAAATATAAAGGCCTTTCCCCCTAATTTTCTGCTACTACCTAAAATGTCACCAGGTGACCCAATTCCTTCATTCAAATGTTATTTTTAGTGAATGTTGGATAAAGGAAGGGTATCATTATGAAGCTGAGAACACATTCCCTGCATATGGCTCCTCTTTTCATCTGCGCCACCCATGGAGGAAAAGAGTGACACTTGACCAGTCTCGTAGGAGATGATCTCTGACTGGAACCCAAAATAGTCATGCTTGAGCCAAAAGATGTGTCTGTCTTTTCTCTTCCAAAGAAAAATAAAAACTGTCCCCAAATTAAGTTCCTAAATGCATAATAATTCTGCTAAGTAATGGACTCAAATATAATTTATCATTTCCCCAGAGACAGAAATAACGTTAATAACTATAATTTGGATACAACTGCTCCTCTGATTTACAATCAATCTAACAGATTGTATTTGTGTCTTTGTCTTCTATGAGAAGTCTTGGCATTGACCTGTGATCCCTTAAAGTAAATGCATGAAAATGAAATTTTATCAGATCTCCCACTGTGTTTTTATGATACGCAAATCACTGGTCACTCTTGTCTCTGTTGTTCTGTTACTGGTCGCTGTGTGTGTGTGTGTGTGTGTGTGTGTGTATTGAAAAATCTAAATTAGAAATCTGCCTTCCGGGGGGGGGGGTGTAGCTCAGTGGTAAGAGCACTTGCCTCATGCCCAAGGCTCTGGGTTTGACCCTCAGCACCGCAAGAAAAAAAAAGAAAAGAAATCCTAGTAAACTTCCATTGTCTATCTCTTTGTTTTTGTGAGCCAAAGACAAAAAGAAAGTTTTCTTAATTAGAAGTCCAGATTTTTGCCATCTATCTGCCACCGTTCAAAAAATGAAATTTCTCCAGATACTACATAGGATATGAAAAAGATGATTGCTTTCTTTGGATAAAGTACAGTGCTAAGTCGACCAGAGCACAGGTTCAATCCTAATGTCACAGTGATGAAACCAGTTTCTTAATCAGTATTTCTAACACCTGAACCTTGACCCACTGTCCTCTCCATATTTGCTGTTGGCCACATATAGGAAGCCATGTGATGTGAATTTGGCTCCATGAATATGATTACAGAGGAAATAGCTCAAGGGGCTGGCCCCATTGACGGGAAATACTATCTATGTGACGTAATGACTAAATGATGGTAAAGTGCCAACAATTGATGCTTATATAAATATAAGGAACCCAATATCTGCACAGATGTCTATTTTTTCAGTATGATTAGTTTATTTTTATACTCAGTGAAGCCTAGTGGTTAAGATGTAGAGCTCAAGAGTCAGAAATTTTAATTCGAAATCCTCCTTTACTACTTACTAGCTGTATGACCTTAGAAAAAGTAAGCCTCAACTTCCTGTATCTGTTAAACATAGATTTAACATTTCCCAGATCATTATTATGAGGCTTATATAAAATGATGCATGTAAAGAACTTGGCATAATATCCTCCAAGATAAGTGTATAAGTCCAGATAAGTGTATAAGTCTAGCTCTGACTGAGTCCAGATAATTTATAAAGAAAAGAGGTTTATCTTGACTCATGGTTCTGAAAACTTGAAAGTTCAAGATTGGGCACCACTTCTGGTGAGAGCCTCATCTAGAATTATTACTCAGTGGTGAAAAAGCAGAAGAGTAAGCACATGTGGAGATGGGGGTCAGGGAGTGTTCAAGGCTCACTTTATAGCAATATACTCTCAAAGTAACCCACTCAGTCATGCAAGAGTGAGAACTCAGTCCCTGACACCATGAAGGTCCCACTTCCACACACCACTATATTGGCAGCCAAATTTCAACATGAGTTTTGGTGGGGAGAAACCACATCCAAACTAGCAATAAGCATTTAATAAATGCAAGTTGTTGTTATCTGGTATTATTTTCTTCTATGGATATAATAGTGACTATCAAATCTGGTTATTATAAGCATTAAATGAAATTATCTAGTACCTAAAATAGAAAGGACTCAAGAAATCCTGGCCATGATGATTCTGATGATAACAGCAGAGAGGTGAAGTAACTACCCCAAATGCATACAGCTGGCTAGTGGGTAAGTAGTAAACAGAATATGAGGATAATATCACTTTAACTATACTATGCCTCTGTATTAAAGTAAGCTAGGAACTGGGAGTAAAAATGATTCCTTCTGAATCTTCATTTCTTTCACTCAGCACCAACAACTTCTTGATATTTGAAAAGCTTGCTTCTCCTTATTTTTGGGTATCCATTTTTCTAGAATCATGTTTCCAATAAAAGTCTATTTCTTGTGCCTTTCTGCACACCATGAATTAACCATCTTTTTTTAAAAAAAATTCAATAAATTTATTGGTCCTTCTTTATAGAGAAAGAGAGTTCATTTCTTCTGGAAAGTTATTGAATCCCAGGGCAGTAAAGAACAACAGAGCCATGTTGAGATGAAGTTCAAAATGACAAATTCCTCTTCCTTCATTGAACTCCAAGGTCACTCACAAATGGCAGAAATTGCAAATGTAAATATGCCAGTGTTAAATTCTCAAATGCCAAGGGTCTGCTCTCCCCATTTTTTACCCCAGGATATTGTACTAGGAAAAATCTTTGAAGAATTTGGAGAAAAGCCTGAAATAATTTCAAAGAACATTAACCTCAAACTTTCCCTTGGTAGCCAAGTTTCCTACAAGTTTAAATTTAATTGAATTCATTTTTTAAAGTTTAAATAAAGAGATATGATAAAGGACACCTATTATCACAGTCAGTGATGGAGAAGAAGTTATTGTTTTAATTGCAGTAATTCATCATGGTGGTTTGATATGGTTGGAGATGGGAAAAGCAAATTTCCTTAGTGACCTGAAAGATTTTGTTCTTCAACAAAACTCATTTGGAGTTTCAGATTTTATCATGATTTCTTATCAAGTTTATTTATGCCAATTAATTATTATTTTGGATTCAAGATAACAAGCACTTTTCATAAGCCATTCTAACTACACCAACTGGGTCTTAAAGACAATAAGACCTAAATGTCTCTGAAAGGTTATGGGAATAATTAAACTATTTCTCATTTTGTGGCTTTTCTCAGCAGAACCTTTCTCTCATTTTTCATGATACTAAAGATTATGCGAGACATCATAAAGAATGGAATAGAAGGTGAATGGATGGGATGAAAGAAAAAAAAAACAAGTCTTAAACAATATCAGACACCAGTGCAGTAGGTCGTCTCTCTCCATGATTAGATGTCAGAGGAGATCAGATGAAGCCCATCCCCCATGTGCAGGGTATAAGCCCCGCTTGACTGAACTTTCCTGAAACTGGGAGTAGGGGGAAGGGAGGGTGGCACCTCTGGTTCTTGGTTCCTGCTTCAAGTGAAGTAGTTTATGGACAACTTACCATCCATGTGTGCAGTCCTTGCTTATTTGGTACTTTCCCACAAATGCAACTTGGCACCTACCACTGCTTCCCACTAAGCAAGTAAAGCAACAAAAGCCCTCACTTGAGACCTTTGTGTGTATAGCAGACTCTACATAAATCTGGGGAGATGGAGGGATTTTATACCCTTGAAACATAAACAACTTAAGACTGAATTTAATACACCCCTGAAGCTTAAATATCTTTGCTCCTGCCTCCTGAATTTTGGTTAGCCTTCTCTTCCCTTTTTTACTCGTTTAAGGGCCAATTTCTCCCATTTTCTTATGCGTTAGCTGCCTGCGTGTCTTTGGTTCTGCCTTATCTTTCCAGATATTATATTTGGTCTATCTAAGTGGCCCATCAATGTGTTTGTGTGTGTGTGTGTGTGTATGTGTGCATTCATTTTCCTTCACAAATATTTATGGAACACCTACTATGTGTTTGGTGCTAAGCTAGGCATTGGGTTTTCAAAGTAGAATAAAAGAGGTGTAGTCCTTATCCTCAGGGAGCATAGCAGATGTTGTCACAAAAGGAATTCTAGTAGCAACAGTTATCTCAGTAATTCTTTTTAATCTTCACTATATTATAAATTGGCATCTGAGCTTCCTAATTCCTCAGGGCATTCACTATTCTGTCATCATCATCATTTTCAAATGTGTTCAGCCCTCATGGGAATATGTTAGTCATCTACTCATGTCCCAAGTAAGGTTCTGTACTTTAAAATCAACATAGAGAAAACCAGATCTACAAAAGATATTTAAGATGCTAAGTCCAGAGGAGACCATTCTGAACTTTCTCCAAAGGCCTGGACATAGGCTTAGCTGATCTCAGTTGTCATGAAGAACAAGGAAGAGAAAGAGCCCTGTCAGCACTGCCTCGCCTCCTCCCTTTGGGGGATGGGGAAGGCACAAGGAAGTTCCCACCATGTTCCTAGGAGTATGGGTCAAAATAAACAGAGCATTGTGGGGCCATGAGAACAGTATTCTTTAAACATGTTTGTGTCTTAAATTAGAGATCCCCAAGACACACAAGAGGGCAACAAGTGTGAGGACCAGGAGTTTGAATGAGCTCAAAAGAAGCCCTTTCTCTTCTCTTACAAGTGCCATGCAGGTGCGACTGAAAAGCATTCAATTGGGGACAGCTAGAGACATGCAAAATGAGCCTAAGCCAGGAGACTCTGGTACTTGGGACTGGAAAAGAAGGGCAGCAGTCAATGGGCAGATTGTGCTGGCTTCTTATCAGCCTCACAAGCGAAATAGAGTGGGACTTGTCCAATATGCAGATGGGGAAAGAGCAGATTCTTGTTTCTACTAATGGCCTCATAACCGCAGTCAAGTGAGAAGCAGTGGCCACAGGCAGACAGTGGGGATTTATTTAGAGCAGGAGGAGTGGAATAGCTCCTTTTGGCCCAGGCATGATGCATCCAGCCCCTACAGCCCAGGTCGGGCCTGTCCAACAGCGCCCAGCCGCTGAAGGGCCTGAGGACACCAAGGTGGCAGATAGTCTTTATTAGGCAGAGCAGGACGTGCTTCCCAAGTGTTTCTGCATCCCACCGACAGGAGCGAGGAAATGCAGCCCTCTGGAAGTACGACACTTGGCAGAATGCTCACTGTGGTTGGAAAAATTTGGTTGTACTCTTCACTCTCACTTTTCTCTTAAAAATATGTTAGAGTTTTATACCCTACTCTATAATAAATTGTTTTAAAATATGAAAATATTTAAATCACCAATTATATTGCTTTATATATCCCGACCCCCAAATCTTGGAGGAAATTCTCATATTGCAGGAAAATGGACTTGTTTATCCCTTGGCTGCCAGGACCTGACACATGGCTACATATTCCCAGAGGGGCACTGTGTGTGTTCTGGTTTGAGAAACAGAACATAATGGAAATGAGTAGCAACACCGACAGAAACATCTTGCCTGTGCCAGGGTGGGGGAGCAGTTGTCTGAGGCATTGCTTTGTCGCTGCCACCACTGCTGCTCCTCCTTTCCATCCTGTGCCCGCGTGTTGGTATCGTTTGAATGTGAGTTCCTGCCAATTCTCAGTTTTTTTGGTATGATAAACAGCCACAAGGCCACCTCCTTAATAGATTGAAAAGCTACGCATCATTGAAACCCACTTGTCTCAGTCTTTCACGGAGCCAACAGAGCTTCAGTCCTCTCTGCATAGAACTACAAGGAAGGTTCTGAAGCAGGGATGATCAAAACCCTTCAGTCACCAGCTTCCTTTTTCATTTTGGAATGGAAATAATGGTCAAAAAGAGAAGATGTGTAGTTTCCATCTTTCCAAGAAAAGGGTAGAAACTGAGAAGAAAGTAAAATAAAATAAAATAAATCTAACCCTTTCTCAGCTTTATAATATGACCACTTTGGGTTAAGAAATCCATGTGACAGAGACTTGTGAGACTCCACTTACATCTAAAAAGCCATGTCTTCATAGTAAAACACAATATGGAAATAAAAATCCAGGTAAAAATCTAGCCTATTTCTGAATTTACCTAGTTGATTCAGACACAAGTGAAGTCCTGTCTGAATGGCCCAGAGAGGTACCCAATTTCCCACGGCAATTGATATGGGGAGAGCTTATTCCAAGTGAAGAATGTTAATACATCTGTTTAAGACATGCTGTGGCCAGAAAAATAATCGACCAAATCCTTGAGAAACCTGTTTGCAGAGAAAAAGAATTATAAATGTGTTTCTCGTTTCATTACTCTTCTCCTCTAGTTAGAAATGTCACTTGAGCCTCCCAGTAAAATCTGGGAGGCTGTCAGTCTATCATGTGGTTGAGCATATATTTTCATTTGGGGGATATCCCATTCAAGAAAAATCTTGCCCACCCAGAAGTTTGCCTATAGGCTGAGTTCTGGATGACTTGCTCTTTTAAATGAAGCAAGAGACCTTGTAACCCAGGACGGGCCTACCTCAGTTTGAAATGCACACCATCATGGGTAGAGATCAGTGGAGAAAAATGCTGTCAGAGACAGCTGGCTCACCAAAATCCATAGAAAACAAGAATTCAGCAAACAAACTTAAGATCACTCTGCAATTGCAGCCTCAAAACCAAGAAAAGAGTTCACACCCTGTGTTTGGAAGTTGCCAATGGGACACTGTTATTATCAGGAGTGTGGGGTATAAAGGAGATTCCTAGCTCATGTGGCCTGCTCAGGACAGAATGGACAGGGCTACCTTAACACTTTGCACAGCAAATATTTCCTTCTCACCCAGTAGGTAACGGGGCAAGTATCAGCTTTCCTTTTTAAAATTTTTTTAAGCCAAGCCTTTAACCTCAGAGAGAATTGCCAAGATACCAAAACTTATATTATATTGACCTAACTTGATATTATACACAGAGAAAGTCCATTCCGAGAATGGAGGTTTTTTAAAGATTTCGGTCAATTATTCTTCTGACCATAGTATAACTTAAAACCTAGGGCTTCAGATCAAAATCATGAAGGCTCCTGTCTGAGAGCAACACTCTTCTGAGTGTGCATAAAAATGGTGTGCTGGCTCAATAGCCACTGAGCAGAAATTAGTCATGGATTCTTCAAAACCATTGACTACCTCAACCAAGGAGCAAAACTGGGATGCCTGCTCTCACTCCTTCTATAGCTCGCATTTGCATCCTCTTAGATGGGGCTTGGAGAACATTGCTAATGGAAGAGTCTGCCTGCAAACCCTCCAACTCTTCCAGCTACTAGCAGCTCCCAGGCACCTGGGGGATTCTGCTGCATCCAGCCCTCTTTCAGAGGGAGTGATCTGTTGAGCAAATTCCCCCTGGCTTGTTAATGATTCACCATGTGAATTGTTGTCTTCTCCCAGGAGACACAAGGCAAGGAATCTCTTAATGATGGAATTTCCCAGATGCCATTGGGCCTGGGAGAGAATCTTCATTGGAGATAGGGCTTCTTTACGTCCCCCAGTCCCCACCACCTTTTCTACCCAGGACAAGTTCTGTCCACACTCCCATACTCCCACACTCCCACAGTTACTATTCTGACATGGGTGGGTCATCTGCTTCCCCGACCCAGAGGAAGCCAGTCTTGCCAGGCAAGTTTTGATCTAGTATGAGGGAAAAGAATGCAATGCCTTTTCTGTAGGCACCTGCATAGCCTGGAGATTAGGGAGTCTGTGCAAAGGTAAACAGTTACCTAAGGAAAAGAGACTCACTTTAGTCCTGGATCTTGTTGTCTGGGGCCTGCCGTACCACGTGTGGTATTAAAAAATAATGTAGGGATTACTGCCATCTCTTCCTTGTTTGTTCTTCTGAGTCATGCTCTCGTTGAAGCATCAAGAAAGATGATGACCTTTCTTTTCAGTTTAACTTAAAGAGCAGCTGATGCCTAATGGAAATTTTTGAGAAATTTGTCATTATGAAGCAATTCACTGGCACTGGCATTTCCTGCGGGGTCTTTTCTGGAGAAAGAATTTCAGGTGGTGTGAAGGGAGGGTAAATCAGGAAGTCTAGGGTCTCTTCCCTACTCACATCCTAGTGGCCCAAAGACCAGAAACAAGCTCTCCTTTCTGAATATGGCTCTTAGATTTTCCAGGACTTCTCTTGTGTTTCTCTTAAGAGAGAATTCTTTCTTAAGGATATTTTGGACTGTAAGCAGGACAAGAAAGTTCAAGTCCAGACATGGGAGGTTTTTCCTGACTGTGCTGATAACCTGCTGGGGAAAAGCACTTTCTACTTTCTTTCCTCCATCTGGAGGGGATCGTTCCTGCTTGTATGTGTTTTATAAAAATGTCTGGAAGATTATGTGGTTAATGTTTTGGGTGATAATCTATGCTAAATGCTTTTAAAGAAACATGCACTTAATTCCGAATCTAAAAATGTTTAATTGTTATTCTCTTCCCCATGGCAGATCTATAATGCTGTGTGCCGAGATATGTTAGGAAAAGGCAGTGGGAATAGGTCTCATTATCTGTTTAGTTATTTTTCAAATCCTTGCTTGCGGGGAGATGGCTAATGAATGACCTAAGAGTAAAGAGTCTGAAGGAATGTACTGTGCAGAAGATAGGCACTAATTAATCTCCTGTGTTGAGGCTGGAAAGAACAAGAATAAAGGAACTTGTGTTAAAGTTAGAGAACTATAGGTAAGACATAATAAAGGACTTGCTGATTATGAGCATTTTAAGTTGATGAGCAGGGTAGGCAAAAATCATCATCTTGACTCTGGCTTGTGTGGAAAGCGGTGATGTGTGCCGTTTCACACAAGGGAAGAGTCCATATTATCTGAATAAGCCAGATCTGCTTTCTGGCAGAAGTAGGCTTTGCTTACCTACAACCAGCACTCTGGCCTGTGGGCGTGGCATTTATTTGAGGGATTCTCTCCAGAAAGAACCTTCTGGAAACTAGAACCTTTCTCATCACAGTGAAAGTGCAGTCACTGGCAGCTCTGGGAAGACTGTTTTTTTTTAAGCTGAGAGGGATTTTCCTTCTTTTCCTTTCTCTTCTTTCCTTCTGCTTTTAAACCTTTTTATTCAGTCTGTTAAACCACCAGGGACAGATTTTTCCCAAGAGGCTATTTCTGCTTCCCATTTATTGAGACTACCAGGTCAGATCACTTGTTTTCGATTAACCCAGAGCTATTTAAAGCTGCTATTAGACCATTAACTGCTTTACTAGACTCCAGCTCTCCCAAGTCACCGTCCTGTACCCACAGCCGGGCTTCCCTGCTACCCTGCTTTCCTCTTATGTTCTCCCCTCTCCCTCCTGAGTCTCCACACCCCTTTTGCTTTCTCCTGTTCCTGTCTTCTTCTGATATCTTTTAAAAAATTTGTTTTAGTTGTAGATGGACACAATACACATATTTATTTTTATGTGGTGCTGAGGATTGAACCCAGCGCCTCATACGTGCTAGGCAAGCGCTCTACCAATGAGCTACGACCCCAGCGCATCTCCTGATATCTCGATAGCTCTCTTCCTCCATTGCTCGCACTCCCTTCCTTCCTCTCTCTTTCTTTCTTTCCTCCTTCTCTTCCTTCTTTCCTTTTCTCCTCCCTCCCTTCCTCTTTCTCTCTTGCAGCTTAAGTCATGTTTCTCTGCTCCTTTCAGAGCCATGGTGAGACAAATTAGACTGCTTCTTGAAATCTGCAATAGAAGTATTGTTGAAAATCACTTCTGAGGGGGTCAGGAGACCAGAGGAGGCACTCACCTTTGTTCATTCACTCATCAAGTGTTTATGGAGCAGCTACTTATGTGCCAGGACCCCTAGATTAAAACTATTGGCAATCTATTAACTGAGAGATAGAGATAGTCTTACCCTTCTGACATATAAGTTTAATTGAAAAATCAGGGGATGGGCTAAAAGACCTTATTTTATTCCCCACCCTTATGTTCAAAATCTATGATTATTGCCCCCAAAATAAAGATAAAAAATGCAGCCAGAAAACTTTCACAAATGTTGCAGATGGCCTAACATCCATACTGGCTTGCCTGGGAATGTCACTCTGATTGTGAATGATAATTAGTTTCTTCTTTCCAGCCAAGGGCCCCTTCAGCATTGCAGTGTTTAGCCCTTTCAAATTCTGAGCACCAGTTTCCAGATAATTGTAATCAATCATTTCCTATGGGCAAACCCTTCTTGATAATGAGCTCATCGTCCCATCAGGTGAAAATTCTGCAGCACAATTAATATTTGGGGATGAAAATAAATTACTGTTTTCTGAATAATGAGCCCTGAGTCCATGTTAGAACTGAATATGCAGCACAAGACGAAAATTTAATTCTTTTTATGAGAACCGACAGACTTGACTTCAAACCAACTACACTTCATTAAAACTGTGATAAGAGTCTGCAAAACAGCATAGAAATATTGCAGCTGTGGACTCTCTGAGAGAAGGAAAGAATCCTTATATTGTTCAAGTATGACACAATGAGTTTGTAATGGAGTCACTCCATCCCAGATATATCCGGATTCAATGCATTGATTCTCCTCGCCTGCCATCTGGGTTCACTTAATGGTGAAAGGGAGGCAGCAACCAATTCTTTTACTTGCTTTAGATGGTAGAAATTCAGCAATCCAAGTTGGGGGTCATGGTGCAGAAGAATAAGGAAAAATTTCCTATGAATAAGAGCCTGATACCAAGACCAATGGCAATTTCAGAAGGTCATACACAACGAAGATGTGGAGGAAGGAGAAGTGGGTGGAGACTTGACAGAAGTCCAGGGAGATGGAGATGTGACCAGCCTTGTGACTGCATAAGAGGCCCCGTCCCGATCTGAGGCATGGGTTCAGTCATCCCCTCCAGGAAGACTTTTCTAATTCCCCAGACTGTGGTTACTTCACTGAACTCCCCAGGTATTGTATGTACCTTCCTTAAGTTCATACCACTTTCTACAGAAATTGTCTGCTTTCTCAGTGATTGGCATGGTGGTCTTTAAAAAAAGTCAGTATGGCTTTGTACTAATGAGTTATGTGACTTTTGGAAAGTCACTTAACCTCTCCCAGCCTCAGTTTCTTATGAGTAATAATAGAGTTGATGTGGGGACTAAATGAGTTAAGTAAGGGCCTGGAATATACTCGTCGTCATTGGCATCATCAGTAAATCATCTTTCTCACTTGATCTTAAGTTCCTCAAGGGCAGAGTTCATGTATTTATCTTTAGCTACTAAGAGTTCAACCCATATGATGCTTTCGATAAAAGTCAGTTCAATAAATTTCAAAGCAGTGACTTCTAGATCAAGCAAGAGGCTAGAAGATCCCCACTTGGGATGACTTAGCTTGGAGAAAACTAAGGATCAAGGATGATAAAATGACATACTATATACAAAGATAGTCACCTACTCTTCTACATCTTTGCAGCGATCAATGAGCAATTATAGGAATGGCCTTTACTACCAGGGATTGAGATAGGAAGGATTACTTGATAAGAAGATGGTGTGATGAATCCAGAGACTTTACCTGTTAAAAGCTCCTAGCCGCACCTTGGGTGTGTTCATTCAGAAGGGTGGGACTGTTGGGGCATGACTCCCAGGAACAGCTCTAAGCAAAAGCCCAACATAATATGTGTAGAAAATGTAGCAGTGGATTACCTTTTTGCCCTTCCCCATCTGCACTGCCTTTTGGGGGGCCTCCAGGGGCAATGGGGGTTTTCTGGTTCCTATGTTGACCCACGCTGTGCTTGTGTGTGGTGTGTACTTGTGAGGCTCACTCCTAGAGATAATTATGAGAAACTAAAGGGCACTTCCGAGAGAGGATTCCTCTGTATAAATAGCCAAATTTGCTTACATCTTGGATGTACAGGTGTGGTCACAGCTAAGAGGAACAAACTGGATAACTTCTCAGGCTTCTTTTTTGCTCTTTTGAATATAGATAATAAACTCTGTGTATGAGTGTGTGTGTGTGTGTGTGTGTGTGTGTGTTTGTGTGTGTGTATACATACATGTGTTCATGAGCATTTTTGTGTGAAGGCAGAGAGCAGAGGAGAAGAACCCCAGAGCATTTCTAACCAGTCATTTGCCCTTGTTCCGATTAGCATAGCAGGGGAAATGAAGAGGTGGCAGCTGGCTTGGAATTTTTTTGGACATCAGTGTTTCCACCAATTCATTAGAAATGTCATTGAAGCTTGAAAATGACCAAAATCTAGTAATATAAATACTGCTTTCAGCAGTCTTTTTTAAGGAATGAGACTAGCTCGCCTCTGGCACAGTGGACTTCAAAATTAAAGAGGGAGACATTCATGTGACATGGTAGCAAAAATACAGCTCAGGAGAAAGCCTCATTACTGAGCAAGAAGTGGAGGGGAAAATGACTAATGGGCATTGGACATCCAGGCTATAGTCCAGAATCTGCTATTAACTAATACGTGACCTTGGGCAAATCATTTTATTTCTTCAGACCTCAGTTTTGATATCTGGCAGATTTCCTCCAGCTCTAATATTCTAACTTATTAAAGTATAAAAGTATGCACAAATGAAATATCAAATAAGACTATATCCTTATATCCTAGTCATACTTTTTCCCTATCATTGCATGTTGCATTTGTGACTCTGTGTTAGTCATATTTGTCAATGTTTAGGCAAATATTCAAATGGGTTAAATATATCAATTCAATTTCAATTCTCTTTCAAAAAGTGTTTTGAAAATTTTTACAGTTAAAATTGCTCTATTATTTTTTTTAAATGGACAGATCCCCAGATCATGGCATGTAATTCAAGTAATGATTTCTACAATTATTTCTTTCATCTAGTTATTTAATAAACATGTTTAATACCAACTACATGTACAATGCTGTCCAAAGGAAGAGAGGAACAAGACTACTGCATTAAGAAACCACCAAAAAAATGACAACCAAATAAAACAACATTAGCAGATTCTTGGAATCTGTCCCAGGGCCTGACCTGCACATGTATTTTGAAGTGAGCATTTACATGAGTATTTCAGCTGAAGGCAGCTAGTCCAGGTTGTGCCTACCTGCAGCATCATATAAAATGTTTTCTCTACTACTGGATCAGACAGGTTTGTATTGACTAACTTGAACCATAGCTGACATAAAATTTTATTTTCTTGGAGATGATGGAAATGCAAAGGGGAAGTTTCTACCCAAAGTGTGAAGAGACAGGGTCTGAGATCCATTATAACTTTTCAGGGGCAACAGCATCACCTTTGTGTTGGGACTATCCACTGAGGTCCAGTACTGCGAGGTGGTGATACTGGGTGATGATTGGAGCCCTGGGAATGAAGTGTATCTATTGTATATTTTCCTGTTAGCGTTTTTCTACTTCAGGTTTCCTGGTCTCCATGTGTTACCCAACCCCAATGTTTCAAACTTAGGGGCATTAAAAGCGAATGAGGATGTGATCACCAAAGTTGGCACAATGGGAAAACAGGATGTGCAGGTATAAGCTTTGTAAACATTTAGCAGGAGTTTTGTTTGTTTGTTTGTTTTGTTTTGTTATGCCTTCCAACTTAAACCTTAAAGTCACCAGCCTGAGTGTGTTTGTGTGTGTGTGTGTTTGTGTGTGTGTAAGAGATGTTTTCTCAGTTCTAAGGATATAGGAGCCCTAAGGTCTGGGCCAGAGCTGATGGTCAGATATGACTAGTTGGAAGAATTAATGCAGCAGCACCTTCAGCCCTCACAAGTCTTCAAGAACCTCCCAGACAAAGAGTTTGCACTGAGTCCTCTAGCAAACTGGAGGAAAGACATTTGAGGGAGAAAGACATATCTAATACAAAACTGCAAGAGCCGTACAGTCCCTGGAAGAAAATCTATCCTTAGGGGAAGACAGATTCTGGCACAGCAAGCTGGGCTTAGCAATAGGACTTAAGGATCAAAAGGAGTAATGAGCCTTGGTTCAGCACAGAGGCTATTATTTGAACCCATCCTGGCCCAATTACCTTGGTGTCATACTCTGGCCCTAGAGAGAAGAATAAATAAAGCTGGAAAAACAGTGCCACCAAACTCTGTAACACCAGTTATAGAGTCTAAGCAACTGTACTGCCAGACAAGGCCTTTCCCCCAACAGAACATGACACAGGAGAGACACTATTTCCTTTCTCTGGAGCAGTTTGCTAAGTGACCAAGGATTGGCAAGGCTCTATCTCTAGAGCAGACCATCAGCAGTGTCAGGTTATCAGCCAGGAGGGGCAGAGGCTGGACTTGTTGGGAATAGGACACATAGAGAGGTGTTGTCACAGTGAGCAGAGGCCTCAGAGACATCACTTGGCATTCCCAAAAACACCTACAGGGAGAGAGGTGTGGAGAGGGAGTAATGCAGATAGAGTCCTACAAGCCAGTAAAAGTCCATAGTAAGGGGGGAAATGCTTACCGATTGCTATACCCTGGAGACCTGGAGAGAGGCATGACCACTTAAAAGAAGTATATCCAACATTTGGTTCCCTTCAGATATTCTCAGCCTTGCTTGTCTTATTCCAGCTGCTGCAGTAGTGACGTGCTCTGCATGAGCGCCCTAGCCTTTGATTTTGGGGGGTATTCTGGTATTTCTCTGCTTCATACCAAGACAGAAATTCACATCAATGCTCATACATGTACAACCTGCTTGTGAGGGAGAATAAAGGCAATAGAGAGAAACTTTAACCAATGCAATATGGGAGGAAGGGATAAATTCGTCCCTTTTTCTATCCTAGAGGAATATTCCTGAGACATTGTTTACATGGCTTTATGGAAGACGGTCCTGTGATATCAAACATCAGTTAATCTTTGTGGTAGCCAGCTCAGTGCCCTTCCTTGTATTGATTTTATCTTTTTTCCTGTCTCACATCCCTTGTCCTCCCTCCTGGTCCTTACTGCACATGCCCTAATAAAAGAGTGATACATAAACCTTGCCTCAGGCCCTGCTTTCTAAAGAAACTGGGCTGAGAAAAGGAATGTCTTTGAAGAGAGAAAAAATAGCAAAGTGTACAAAAATGAAAAAAATTCACCTCCATACAGGGAACATAAGTCAAATTTTAAACCTAAACATGGATGCACAACCCCTGGTACCCAGGATTCCCTGTGAGGAGAAGATCTGGGCTTAAGTCGTGCTATCAAGAGAGGGATAGGACAGTTTAAAAGGCTTTTTAAAGTGCCACAGGGGGGGTGGGGATGTGGCTCAAGCGGTAGCGCGCTCGCCTGGCATGCGTGCGGCCCAGGTTCGATCCTCAGCACCACATACAAAAAACAAAGATGTTGTGTCCGCTGAAAACTAAAAAATAAATATTAAAAAGTTCTCTCTCTCTCACTCTCTCTTTTAAAATAAATAAATAAATAAATAAAGTGCCACAGGACACCCCCATTGCATTTCAAAAATTCTTTGTATAGAATTCATGCATGGCAAACATGAATTTCAGGATTGGTGTTGTCCCAGGATAACCTTGTGAAGAAGAGAGTTGATCTTCAATGCCTCTCCAGATAGTCTTCCATACTTCCCACGCCTCCCTAAGATGGTCAGTGTTTAGGGTCTCTAAGGTCTCTTCCCTTTCCTGTATCCTAACCCTTTTAACTGCATATTATTTAGAAGTGGTCACTTAAATTGATTTGCAGTTGAATATTAATGACTAATGGAATTTAATCTGGTAGTCATCCAAGAATCTCAAGAGGTTTTTATACAATAACCCCTTAACTCTAAAGACCATGTTTTTAATAGTAGAATTTCTGGCATCAATAGTTGCCTAGTAGAGAAATTATTTGAGGGTTTCTTTTAAAAAGTCACACACACACAATTATCACTTTTCATTTATATCTAGGACTTAGTCCAAGCTATTTTCCTTGTGCTCTTTCAGATAATGATCTCTAACTATTAAAAGAAATAGTAAGACAAAGAAATCTCTGATTTGATTTT
Source organism: Marmota monax (assembly GCF_021218885.2). NCBI lineage: Eukaryota > Metazoa > Chordata > Mammalia > Rodentia > Sciuridae > Marmota > Marmota monax. The sequence goes on along the minus strand of NW_026694968.1, from coordinate 2,281,903 downwards.
TTTCCCACCATATTATTGTGAACATTTTTTAATAATTAAACTGAAAGTTAAAATAATTTTGCATGAACATTCTTATACCTACCATCTAGATTTTTTCATTAATATTTTATTATACTTGCTTTGTCACATAGCTACATATCTAACCATCTCTCCATCTGCCCAATAATCTATCTTTTTTTTTTATCCATTTCAAAATGAATTGTAGGCATCAGCACTCTTCCCTATAAATACTTCCCTGACTTTATTTTCCTCTTAAATAGTCTGCATGTCAGGACAAAGCAAAGAAGAATTCAACAACTGTTGCCTAAAAGCTATTCATTATTTGGGGAATCAAGACAAAGCAAAGTACATGGATGGAATGAATTCAGTCCCTCCTCTTATTACTTCTCTAGCAAGGAAGTGACCAAAGCTATGGCTTATCATCTATCTAGTGAGAATGAGCCATCAAACATTAGTTCTTACATAGCCACATGCTATGTTAAAACCAGTTCTCTACTGTTTTGTTTTGTTATTTTTGCAGTACTAGGAAGTGTACCTAGGAAGGTTCAATCATTGAGCTGCATCTTCGGTTTTTTATAGTTTTTATTTTGAGGCAGGGTCTCCCTAAGTTGCTCAACCTGGTCTTAAACTTGGGATCCCTCTGCCTCCATCTCCAGTCACTAAGATAGGCATATGCCACCAGGCCCAGCTACTACTGTCTATTTTAAATACTGAAATCATTTGGCCGTGTCATAGTCTTTGTAGGCCAAAGTGTTTGAAGCCATAAATCATACTTTGAACTAAGTACAAAGTTTGAGTCAGACCAACACAAGCTGTCTGATTGCATTCCTGACCCTCACTGATACCCTTTGTGAATAAAGGAAGCCGCTCCATCTCAACATTTTCTAGTACATGATGTCCCTGACAGGGCACCATTGGGGTTGTAGCTTTACCACCAAGTGTCTCTTGACTCCCTTAGTCCCAGTGCTATCTCATGCCAACTTAGCATAGCTCTTCTTACTGTCACTCAGTCCAGAAATTGTTTGGTTATTTTACATGGAATGACCCTGTCTTCCTCTTGGAGTCTTTCTTGGAGCATAGGATGCCTGTCTTCTGAATCTTCTGCACTCTGTGCTGGGGGCTTGATACACTAAGACTTGACACAATAAGACTTTACAGACCTTAAAGCCTTCTTACCTATATCCTCTCATTTAAACTTAAATGCATAGTCAACTACTCGGCCTATTTTCTCCCCACAAACTGGCTCTGGGTACTTTTGAAGTGTTTCTCCCAGAGTATGTGATCATGGCAGTTAATATCAGCCAGAAGACTTTCCCAGCTAGTCCCCAGGCAATTGTCATGAGCAGGGACTTAGAGACAGGGCTTTTCTGTGTCAGAGCCAAAATTCAAAAATGTTCTGCTTTTCTGGGTTACCAGAGACCCAGGGTTTTTGTTTTCAATATTGTTGTACTGACCTCTTTTTCTGGCTTCCTTAAAAGGATTAAGGACTCAGGAAGCATTGGGAAAAAATGGCTCATTTAGCCAAAGAGGGGGCTTAGGCGTATCTGCTACCCTGAGTGTGTGTGCCGAGGTATGAGGGGAGCCATGAAGAGCTTCCTCTATTGCCCTGGTTCTGGCAGTTTTACAAATTCAGGTCCCTGTCCAACCCTGGGACATCTCAGAGTGATGTGTGTGGAAGTATATCTATTATTCATGTTGAGTCAAACTGTTCCCTCAAGGAAGCATTTCCTTAGAATTAGCAAGATATAGGGTGCTAAGCAATGGGGACAATTCATTAACCAGCACCCTAATGACCTAAAGCTTTTCTGTCTGCTTCCAGAAGGGTCTAGTCTCTTCTGAAAATGTAGCCCATGGCATTGTGTTGATCCTTACATGTGTGAGTGTTTAGCTAAATAATAAGTATACTGATGTACTTAAAAAATAAAACAGACAACAGATGAATGTGCTTTTCTTTCTTCCAAATTTCCCTAGAGAAATTTTCATCTCATTCTAAATTTTATGTGATAGAAAAATCATCTACAAGTGTCCTGGAACTACTGAAAACAGTTTATTGAAATCCCATAATAGGTGACAGCATCTGGGTCTCATGGTGCCTTCCTGACCTGAGTTGGATTTTATTCCCAAACCCAGGGAGGCTATGCAGTGACTACTCTTTTCACTAGCCTTGTTTTTACTATAATCATACAGTGGTTTCAGTGAAGAACAGACTGAAAGAAATCCTCAGGGCCTTATCAGCAAAGTTGAATACAGAAACAGAAATGTAAGACACCTAGCAAGAAGCCAATTGTCTGGAGAAGAGCGAGTTCCAGAGTTTCTAATTTTGTGACTCTTCCTTCTTCTGTCATTCTATAAAACTATGTCTTCAACATTTTCCTGAACAGTCTGCCTAGGAGTGATGTGGAAATCAAAGAAACATGGAAGTTCACCCCAAGAAACATAAATGTACTGGGGAAGAGGTGGGCAGCTTTGCTGTAATCTTGTCAAAGGAGCACATGTGATCTTTGGGAGCCACTCATTCTCTCCCTCCACACCCAAACACATGGCAGCCATGGATTCCCAACAGTACCAATGACAACCACCTTAGACATAGCCTCTGGGTTGCTAGATCAGGACCCTGTAGCCCATCCAGATGTTTGCATGCTGCTGCCAGCCCTACAGGAGTGGGGGAAAGCCTGCTGTTTTGTAGTTCTATCCTGTTCAGATAAAGTGGAAGGTTTAAGGACACTCCTCCTCCAGTAAACCCTGATTCCTACACACAAGGCTGTTACCAGACCCACAGTCTATTTAATAGTTTTCCCAGAGAAGATTAAAGGAAATCAGTCTCAGACTGTTAGGAGGGGGCATCTCATCTCTACCAGAGGAGGAAGCAATACATGGTGAGCAAAGCCAACAAAGCAGCTGGAGGCAGAGATTGCAAGGCTTAAGTCTTAGTTTAATAATGATGATATTAGATGGAATTGTTCAGGAGGTAGTAACAGAACATCTACTGTAAGAATATCTATTGTTTGCTTAAGAAAATCCTGAGCTAGGCAATCCCAGGGTTGAGCCAGTATCTCTACAACCCAAAGACAGTGAGTCAAAGTCTTTGCAATTCCCTTAACCTTCCCCTCATGGCAACAAAATTGTTGCCATAACTCCAGGCATTTTGACCTCGAAGAATCATCCCCAAAGGCAGGAAGAAAGAATGTTCATCATATGCCTTCCTTCTTAATTAATTATAATGGTAACTAATTTTTTTTTAGAACTTACCATATGTCAGTTACTATCCTAAGCACTCTTTCTGTATATCAATTCATTTAATTCTATAGCAAATAAGGAAAACCAAAGCACAAAGAAGCACAATTAACTTCTCAGCATTACCTAAACAAATGGTAGAACTGGAACTTAAAGGCTCTGTAGCCCTTGAGGTGTCAAAGTACCTGTCAATAGGGAAGCAGAGGTTTCCCAGAAACCCCTCAGCAGACTTCACCTTATGCTTTATTGGTTAGACCGAGATCACATGACCATCCTGGCTGCAGGGGGGAATAGAGCGACCTGCCTATTTCTACCTTAAGGTGGGTGGGGGCTGGGAAGGGCAGTTTAACCAGCCAACAATGTCTGCCACCTTTACAAAAGAAACAATGGTCTTTGTTACAGGAGAAAGGTCCTGACATAGTAAAGGCTTAGGTGAAAGTCTAAGGTCACTGGGCTACTTGGCTTACTGCCATCGAGGGGAAAAGCCTTTTGAGCTTCTGCTCAAAACTAGTCAGAAATAGTGAAGATGCCAAGAGCCCGACAGCCTTACCTTCCAACCAGTCACTGGAGTGTCTGTGGATAAAGCAGTTCTTATTAAATTATTCATCCTGATTTAATGGGGAGGAAATCAGATGCAACAGGTGTGGCTCTTCCTGCTCATTGAATGGCTTTAAAACAAGCTTTCAGATTCTTGTCGCCTCGGGAAAAGCAGCAGGAGAACAAATCAACTGCATTTTAAGCTAATTACCGAAATGCTACAATACCTGTCAGATGGGGACATTTTGTTCCAGTGTCATTGGTCATAGAATAGAACTCTGGAAAGGAAGCAAGAGTATTACAGAGGCAATTTGCTTTACGTACACTCCCCAAAAAGCCTCTCAGATAGGAGACATGGTCACATTCCAAGTGTTATTGCACCTGCTTATAATCTCAGGTAGAATCTCATTTTTCCAAGGTTGAAGAGACTTCCCAATTGCTACATTAGATATAAAGCTCATTAAACTTGTAGCCTATTGCTATAATATACCAAAATATACAGTGCTGTTTCCTGCTTTAAAATTCACTTGCACAAAGCAAATGTTAGGTGTACAATTCATTTGCAAATGACATGCTGGGGAGAAGGAGGAAGAGGTAAGCGTGAAAGGATGTGCTTGGCTTGTTCTGGGGAAGTAAAAGTGCTACATCCTTCTGGGATGACTATTTGAATACGATACAAAACCTTAATGAAATATGACATGTTTCTGAAATGTTAGATGGTTATGTTTTGCCATTTTATAAATTGTGTGAATTTTGCTCTGGTTTTGCTTTTTCTTTTTTTGGTCAGGAGCTCATTGTATTAGCACAGTCAGAGACTGCTACAAAATGAGCAGAGTTTGAATTGCCATTATCTATTAGGAAATAATTAAAGGTACGCTGAAGTCAGTCTACAAGTAGACAGTCCTCAGAGCTCATCACCTCCACTGTCCCTGATCTCTCTGAGCCTCAGTTTTTCATCTGAAAAATAGGGAACGGGATGCCCTGATCTCTAAAGCCTGTGCTCTCTAGGGCCTTTGAAGTTCTGAGGTTCTAAAGTTCTATCATTTGTTAAACTCTGAGTCAGGATTTAACAAAATCTCCAAACTGTATAAATATCACTAAGTCACAAACTGACATGCTTTTCCACATGCTTGCTGCTAAGAATATTTAACAATGCAGATAAAACACTCTTAAGAAAAAGGAAAATATCTTCATTCAAAAGATGGTCCATTAAAAGTATAAATGCTTTATGTGGCTGGGATTTTTTTTTCCTCCACAGTTTCCTGTATCCATGCTGACAGATAATGTTAATAAGGGAAACTCTCTCAAGGCATGGAAATAGCCTTGTTCATTTGGATGTCGAAATGGCATTCTCCCTACATTATGCTTTATGAATGGAAAGTTAATGAAATTGTGCATGTCTCAGTTTTCACTCTGTAGGTTATTTGGTAATAGGGATGAGACTGTCCTACCTTTAATTTGGTATTTTATTAAATTAAATGCATTTCAAAGGAAGGGACAGTTTGTTCTGCTATTTTCTTATATTTAGTAGCAGGATGGCATACTAACCATATCTTCTGTTGATTTTTTTAAAGAGTCTCATGTTTCCATGAAATTTGCCATAAGTCTATATTTTGCACACAAGAAAAAGCATACATTTATTTGAATCAAAATTTCTTAAAAACGAGGAAAGAGCTTTCCTTTTGGATTCCTATGGTTTGTGTTCATCTCATCTAAAGCAAGAAAAAATGAAAAATAAATATTTTAAGTATATACCTTAACCCAATGGTTCGCAACTGGGAAGCTTAATTTAATCAATTGTTCTCCACTGGGAGACTATGTGTTAGATAGGATAATATTCGGTTTGCATGACTGTCCCATATATTGAAAGGTATTTAGTACCCCCATTAAACCTGAGAAGGCCTCCTTACTCATTGCAACAACAATACCAACCCCACACATACACATTGCCAAATGCCAACTGCTCTGAAAGAGTTCACGGTGTATGTATCTCTTTGAAGAAAGGAGGCCTGGTAATAAGAGGTTAGTTTTCTCTTCATTTTGAAGAGAGACACTTGTCTATATATGGAAAAATGTGACCTCCATCATTCCAGCCCACATCTCCAGTTAACGTACTTTAGCAACATCATTGTTCCCCAAAGATGACACTGATATTAAGAGAAAAGGCAGAAGAAGACATCTGAGCGTCTCGTGACTTATAAAATGTATACTTTTCCTGAAACTTGGATAAGAATAAAACAATGTCATATACTTTATAGACAATGTAGACTTCTCTTCCACACTTCTATGGAATAGATTAAGTACGTTCTACTGTGAAATGACCCTTCAGAAGTAAATATCATACAAAGGAGATGCACACAGAAGAAAGAGTGAGAGTTCTGTCCCATATCCCAGATTCCTTCATGGTGTCAGAGGTTTGAATCCCAATAATTTCAACATACAGTTATTGGGTGCTAAATGAGACAGATGCTCTCTTGGGCCCTGGGAATATAAAAGATGAGTACGATGGTCTCCGCCTTTGAGGCTCATAGCTGTGCCTGGAGAAGCCATTACTCTGGAATGGCTTCCATGTAAAATAATAAACACCACAAAGAATGTATGCTTGCATTCTCTGGGAATTTGGCAAAGAGGCAGGTGATTTCAATCTGGCATAGGGGAATACTGGTTGGACATAGAGACAGATCTGGGGAAATCGTCTCAGAGAAGATGACAATTGAGTTAGGCCTTTGAGAATAAATGGGATTTGCCAGGTGGCAAATGAACCCCACAGCCACACTCAGTACATTAAGTCAGCCACGTTCCTGATGTCTGGATCCCTGGATAGGCAATGGCATTTCAACCAGAAAACCGCATACATGTGGTCACAAAAGTGTGAAAGAGAGTAGAGAAAATCCAGTGTAGTGAGGCATTGGTCGAAGAGTGATGAAGAAAAGGATAGAAAATGATTGGGGCTTTATAGGTAGAAGGAAACCAATTTAGATTTTGAAGTAAAATTATCAGATTTATATGAGGATAAGAACTCTAATGGCAGTATAGAAGAGGCTACATGTGAAAAAACTTTAGCCAGGAATACCAGTAAGAAATAGTGACTTTCACATTTTACTTTAAGCATCATTCATAACAAAATTTAGAAAGCCATGTGAATAAATTGAAGGCAGTTAATAACTTTGAAGATTTCCACCAGTGATATTTTAATGACTGGCCCTGTACCTCATATTCTGATTGCTGTCTCCCACCACTATTCCTTTCTGAATGAGGAAGTGTTAAGACTTTTCTCATACCAGGTCACCATGTTTGTTTGATATACCTCCACTATCATGGTCATAGTTGAGTGAATCAAGGATTCATGCTAGGCAGAAAATATCCACCACTATACATGGTGGATAGACTCTGGATTCTGGCCAATAATGTGTGATCTTTACTGGGTAAGATCTATTTATCAGCCAGATCCTCTTAGGGTATCTGAGTACAAGACAGAGACTCACAGAAAACATGGTGGATAAGCAACCAAGAACACAGAGAGAAGGTTGTAGAACAAACCAGGTGTTACTGAGAAAAGCAAAGATGCCATCCAGAAGCAGCCAGAAAGAAATATGCTGAGAATTAGATGCTGCTCCAATTTTTTTCCTGCTCTTTCTTGTTTCCTTGTATTTTTAAGAAGTAAATTTAATTTAATTAACTGAGATAATCTATGTGCCACTTCTTGCAAACCAAAGAAAACTAACACCTCTCACCAATTGAGAGGATGGCATTGTTTATAATTTAATCATAAAAAGGTTCACCATTTATCGAGTGTTCTTTGTGTGCTAGTCACTGTGACAAGAGCAGTTATGTATGTGATCTCATTTAAACCCTGTGACCACCCTATGAGATAGATTATCCCTATTTCAAAATAAGGAAAAGGGCTCAGAAAGGTGAAGACACATGTCCAAGTTCACACAGATGTTGAGTGGCAAACCAGAATCTGAATCCAGGTGCACTGGGCCCTAGAGTAGCATTCTTAACGCTAGTACCTTTGTGGCAGAGATGACTGGCTGCTCCCTCCATTTGTGCCCCACATTCCATAGGAGATGGTTGTATCTGGAAAGTCGCTGCCCAGATGGTCATACATTTCCCAACCCTCCTTGCTTCCAGGGGGAGCCAGGTGACTAGCTTTTGTCAGTGGGGTATGAGCTTTGGTTTTCATGTCACCTGTGAGCTTACTCCATGCTCTCTTCAGCTAGCTGAATGCCAGTGACCTCAAAGCCACAGGGAACCACAGAGCAGCAGTGTGGGAACACCCATGTTCCTTGAATTCGGCATGGAAGAAAACTGCTGCCCAGAAGCACCTGTATTGTATTGTTACATGAGCAAGAAATGAGCTGAGATTTGGAGATCTGTTTGTCTCCAGAGTCTCATATGGCTGCTGTAATGCTCTCAGCCTCCCTTTTGTGCCTCAGGGGCTGAGAGCATTACAGCAGGTGTACAGCTAGGACCTCTAACTCTCCAGTAGGTTACCCAATGAGTTGCTAAAGGATTGCGGGAACTATCTCAGATGGCACTGTTTTCCCACATCAAGAGTAGCTTTCCTCTTTCCTCTTTTCTGTTATTCAGCATAACAGAAAAACCAGAAGGTGTCATAAACATTGAGTGTGTTTGTAAACACATTGTTCTCATGCCTTCTCCAAATCTTTGAATGCTCGGAAGGAAAAAAAAAAAAAGCAATGGAGCACTGAGTTTAGTAGCACCTCTCTCATCTGTTAGAGGCTCATTCTTGCCTAACTTATATTTAGAAGTCATTTCCTATTTCACACCTCTTGCCTGTGGAATCGCAGCCACCTTTGGTGTGAAACACAGCACCTGTTTAATGGGCTCACAAGAGATGACACAGATGTTTTCAATAGTAAGCAAAAGAGTAACACACCTGGGAAAAGGCAGACTGACTGGAAAGGAGAAAAACTGGGAATGTGGAGAGTCTGCTTTTGCTGTCACCCAGTTGTAGACTGTTGTGGACGTAGACAGCTAGGACTGATCCCACCAGGACCCTCAAAGGAACCAGAAAGCACCTCAGAGTGGGGGAAGCATTTACACATTTGTTGTCATCTCCCGTTGGCCAAAGAGTTGCCTTGTGAGGTGTTCCGACCCTTGCACTTCCAGGTTGCACATTCACAAGGGCCTGTTCCAGTTTTATCCTGTGCTCAGGAATCGTGCTTCCTTATTCCATTCAGGAAGAAGAGGATATGAGGTGGGCCACCAGTCGAGTCTGATACAGACCTCGGTGCTAGAAAATACAGGTGTGATTTAAATCCAATACCTTCTAATGCCAAAGTACAACATCACTGCCCACACACCACTGCTTACCTGGCCTAGGGAAATGATGCATGCTTGAGAGGTGGGGCATTTGCCTCTAGTTCTGGAATTGCTGCTGTAGGTCATGTGACAGGCAAACCATCTAATATCCAGGCCTCAGTTTTCTTGCCTATAAAATGGGGACATGAGACTAATTGATTATCTCCCAAGTGTATTTGGTGACACACTAATGTAGCAAGATGCTAATTAACAGGTATAGCTGGAAAAGGGGGGTTTGTGGTCAAATAAGATTTGTAAACAGAAATTTTTAAAAAGTTATACACATTTCTTCCTTGAAGGATATCTAAGAGTCTATAATACATACTGCACAGATCCTTTATTTGAGAAATATCTCACAGAATTAGGCAGGTTTTTTGCTCATTTTCATTGAGCATTTACTATTTCACATCATGGTAAGGCTTCATGCTGTAGTTAATACATACATTATTATGTATTTTGTGTATTTTTTATCTATTCATTTATTAAAATAATTGTTGAGTTCTGTTATGCGTGCCACATTATTCCTAGCAATGGGGATACCTCGATGAAAAAGGAAAAGTCCATAATTTTTACCTTGAGGTGGGGTAGAGGGAAGACAGACAATAAACAAGTAAACAGATACATGAACATAAAAATTGGTTGGCACACATCATCTCATCTTATTGTCACAACTAGTGAGACAGGGACTATTTTTATCATGCCTATTTTATAAACAATGAGCCTGAGGATTAGAGAAGATAACTTACTTAAATCATAGAAGTGGAAATGCCAGAGATGGACTGTATCTGCCTTAAAATCTACTTTAAAAATGTTTTGGATATCATGTGCATACAGAATTGGACTAGCCAGGATCCTGGGCCCATTACGTACTGTATCACTGATACATGTAAAACTTGTACACATAACCAATATGGTCTTAACCATTCTGCTCTATTTCTGTTCTACCACCCTGAAGGTTAATAGTCTTCAGAACACCACTTTGAGAAGCAATACACCAGATATTCTGGAGAAAGAACCTTCTGACTCTAATGAGACAAGCAGCAGCAAAAGATTTCATTCACATACATAGCAGAGACTCTGAACTGGAATGATTGAGAGGTGATGGTTTTACAAGACATAATGTCTTGTAAAATTATGCCTCTCAATAATTCGGTGTAGACTTACATTATTATTCTCTTCTTACCATAGTAATTAAATTTTCCCTATAAAAAGTAAATTATGTTTGTAAAAGTTCCTATAGCTTTCATAATCTAAAGAGTTACCAGCCAGGAATCCTGGTGAAGGACTGTACTCCTAGCAACTCAGGAGGCTAAGGCAAATGGATCGCAAATTCCATCCCAGCCTGGACAACTTAGTGAGAATTAGTCTTAAAATAAAAAATAAAAAGGGCTAGATTATAGAGCAGTGGTAGAGCATCTCTGAGTTCCATCCCTAGTACTGTTAAAAAAAAAAAAAAGACTGACTTGTCAATGATAAGCTGATTTTAAAAGCATGTCCTTTATCTTGAAGTCCTTTGAAGAAAAATCCAGGGCCCAATTTTGATGGTCCTTCGGTCTGTGATATCATAATCAGAAATAATAAAGTGAGGAAAGGGGAATTATACTTTATGCATATGCTCTATTGAAATGGCCATGATTGCTAAATGTCAAAAAGAATAAAATATCCTTTGAAGGTCTGAACTATGTGTATGTAGATAAAGTTTTCTTAAATGCTTTGCTATTTTTTTTAACTATTGAAAGATTCCTCTTAAACTCAATCTAGATCTAATATGACTTTAAAAAAGCTTCCCAACCAAAAAGAACTTGAGTTACAATGTATGTAATCTCCACAGAAAATTGACAACATCTCACATACACACAATTGTTTTTCCTTTCACTACACTAATCGACATTAAACTGATTCATATTCTTTAGGGATGCATTAGGGAAAGGAATGGGATTTGAAAAAGGATTAAAAGAGTCAAAATATTGACTATTCACCATAGCTTGTGTAGGGTTTTTTTTTAAGTTTAAATTTTTCTTCAATAGTCATTACATCCTTTTCCATTTTTTGCAAACTTTAAATTACATTAATGATTTTGCTAGTTAATTTTCCTATTTCTTTAGTTGATAAATAATATTTATGCAGTACAATGTGGTGGCACAATACATATATACAGTGTTTAATGATAAAGTCAGGGTAATTAGCATTTCCATCTCTTCACTCATTTATCCATTTCTGTAAATGTAAACTTCATTGTAAACTTCTGACTCAGTTTTTCTAATTATTTTGAAATATATCATAAGTTTCTGTAGACTGTAATTACCCTTCTATGCTTTAGAATACCAGAACTAATTCCTACTATTTAACTGATTTTGGTACCCATTATCTAACTCTCTCAATATTCCCTTCCCCCTATTCTTCCCAGTCTCTATGGCCACTATTACACTCTCTTCTTTATGAGATCATATTTTTAGCTTCTACAAATGAGTGAGAACATTTAGTATTTGTCTTTCTATGCCTGGCTTAGTTCACCTAACATGATGGCTTCAAGTTCCATCCATGTTCCCACAAATGACAGAATTTCATTCTTTTTTATGGCTGAATAATAATCCATTATGTATATGTGCACCACGTTTTCTTTATTCAGTCATCCATAAATGGAATTATTTTATTTCAAAACTTGGTTATTAGGAATATTGCTATATTTAGATGGGAGCAAAGGTATCTCTTTGATATAATGATATCATTTCCTCCAGTATATACTCAGTAATGGGATAGCTGGAACATACAGTAGTTCTATTTTTTTTTAAGGAATTTCTATATTGTTTCCCTTAGTGGCTATATTTACATTGCCACCAACAATATGCAAGAGTTCCACATCGTTATCAACACTTGTTATATTTTTGATAACAACCATTCTTACTGGAGTGAGTGATAACTCATTGTCGTTTTGATTTGCGTTTCCCTAATGATTAGTGATGTTGAACATTTCCCCATACATTTGTATGGCATGGTTTATTTTTAATATATCATCTTCTGTAATAGGGCTAAGGTAAGAATCACATTTCTTTGACCTCTGACCGAGACAGAGAAGGCAACATGCATTGGAGATGTCACTGGGAGAATGTTGAGAGATCCACATTTTGGGCACTTGCTAATTTTTGAAACTTCCTAATGCATGTCTCAAAAATTAGTTTCTTGACTCCCTATAAGAAAATATGGTAATCTGTGCCCAAACACTTTTCAATAACCTAGGTTTCATCAAATACAAAGTAATCATGCAATATTCATGTAGATGATCAAGAAAATGCATCTTCCATTTTAAGTAGGAAAACTAATTGCAGGTGATTACAAAAAGAAAATGGCAGGGTATGTGTGCAGTGGGATTAAAAAACACAGTATAAAGCACAGGCCATTTTATTTGGTTTTTGAAATTATTGATTCACGATTCCTAGGCCCTGGTTAAGAGGAGATAAATGTTAAAGTTGTGATTCTTATGTGGAACAAGGAGACCATTTGCTACCTCTACAGGAATTCTTTGGATACTCACACAGAGTCAGGAAGAAGGGGGGAAAACCCTAGCAAAAGAAACATTTGCCTATCCTAGTGTAATGCAACGAGATTTAGAACTGCTTCTATCGATGACTGGGAGAGTAAAGATCTGGTGTTCCGTGGTTTAAAGGGGATTTAGAATAACCAGGCCTCCAGTGCTTTGATCCTTTCTGCCTAATTGCTGCGAAGCTGTAAACTTCTCTAGGGTCAAAAACCTGCTTCTAGTCAGACACAGCCTGCTTTCTTGTTAGGATGACACAAACAGAACACATTCCATTGTAAAAGTCGTCTTTGATCATTAGAAGAAATTTGCTTGTGATAGGTACAGATGGCTAATTTTCTCCTTCATTAATTCATCAAACATATATTGAGTCTGTACTGGGCCTTGAAAATACCAAAGTGAAGCGTACTCTATCAGGAGAGAATTTTCAAGTTAGCATACAATCACAGGAAACCACAGTGTGATGGTTAATGGATGGAGGTCTAGGAGCACAAAGGAGAGGTGCTTAAGAAGACCTTAGGAAGTCACTGAAAACTGCCACAAGTTGCCAAGCAACAATGCTTTGTAAAAGGAGGATTCAGATTTAAATTCTCCTTCATGCATTTGTTGTTCTCTTGGTGTTTGAGGGCACAGAAAACCCTTCTAGAAGCCTACCATATATTTTCCCTCTGAATGCCACCACCCTATGCTATGGCGAGTTGGATGACTCTGGGGGACCTGTTGGTGGCCCTTGTTTATCTTCACTTAATTGTACAGGTCACATTGGTTACATGCTCTCTGACTCCTTTTCCAGGCTTAGTAGAAAGGCAGTGCTGGGCACAGGTCCAGGTGAAGAGCTTGGCCTTCATCATTGTGTCGTAAAAGCACAATGTCAGCTTTGTCTCTTTTATTATGCCAGTAGCCTGCACTAATCAAATTTAACATTTTTGTCCTTCCATTCATTTTCTATAGCTACTATTCCTTTGTGACTTTGTTAGTTATTCAGAAGAAACATTTTATCCAAGGTAGCAGGGCCAGAGGGTAGAATAGAAGCTGGTTTCAAAAGATTTATCTAACGGAGATTCATTTAAAAGAAGTTAATATCAATTTTTTTTTAAATGGAGTCTCTTCCATGCTGAATATAGTCAACTTCAATTTGGGATACATAACTTGACATATATGCAAATAGATGAGTGGATCATTGAATGGATGGATATGGATGGAAGGACAGTCAGATATAAAGCAGGTTCCTCTGTCCTCTAGAACCTCATCAAAAGGAAACAACTGATACCCCTCTTCAGGTACATACCAAAATACAGTTGCCATCTTGTCTCAGGGATGCCAAGCATTTGGCATGCTTATGCTGATGAACTGACAGAATATTTGAAACTAAAGTTTCCTGAGAGCTAGAACTTAAGTTCACTCTACCAATAACTCAAATTAAAACAATATCTTAAAAAAAAATTAATTCTGAACAGGAAAAAAGTGTTGTCCTCACAAAGGAGTTGATATATGGGTTGGCTGGATTAACCCATCAAGTAACCCAAAGGGACAAGAGCATTGGGACAGAAAGAACATGGGGAGTAAGGACATGGAGTAATGGGGTGAGGCCAGAGAGTCAGGAGTCTGCCCCAAGAGCTGGGTGAGGGAGCTGGAGAGAGGAATTACAGCTGATCTTAAAGGAGATTTTGTTCTTTGGGAAATGAGGTGCCATAGATAAAACGGCAGTTTAAACCTAAAATGAGAAGGAGGGCAAGAAAGTGTAACAGGTGCAGTTGAACTTCAGAAGGCCAAAACCCTTGTCTTCCAGTTCAATTCCATTCCATAGGAGCTCTTCAAAGCTGGAAGGAATCTGAGATATAATCTAGTGTCTAGCCCAACACCCCTCATCTTCAAGCAAGAAAACTTAGTGACTTAAATGACTCAAACTACTTAAATGACTTACCTACTACTCAGTGATAAAATCAAATTCCTGCTTTGCCACAATCTCTATGGCTTTAGGTAAATTACTTAACTTCCTCCCCTTAGCTTCCTTGTCCAGAGGATGGATGGTATTGTGATAATATATGTAAAGTGCTTAGTAAACTGTCTGACATGTAAGAAGAATTCAATTAATGTTAATAAATACAATTACTAACAACAAAAATAATGACAATATTATTGAAATTTCCTGATTCTGTCCAAAGCTCTTTTATGTATGCCAGTAGTGTTCAGATCATCTGAATCACCTGAAGTGTTTTAGAAAGTTATAAGTTTCTTGGCCTCTCAAGACCCACTGAATCTGAACCTTGAGGTGGTTGGGGAATCTGAACTTTTGTAAAGCTCCCCTGGATGGCTCTGATAATATGAACAAGGATTAGAAACAACTGTTCATATTCACTGCTGATCAAACTTTATTTTCATAATTTTTTTTTTGTCCTGGGTATTAAACCCAGTAGTGCTTAAGTACTGAGCCATATCCCTACCCTTATTATTTTTTATTTTGAGACAGGGTCTCACTAAGTTGCTTAAGGCCTTGCTAAGATGCTGAGACTGGCTTTGAACTTGAGATCCTCCTCCTCAACCTCCAAACTGCTGGGATTACAGGCATGTGCCACCACTCCTGGCTATTTTCATAGTCATTGAATGAGAGTTTGGAATCATTTTCACTGTTTCAGTCCTTCAAATATATATATATGAAAGTACCTGGGCACAGGAGCACACACCTGTAATCTCCGTGGCTTGGGATGCTGAGGCAGGAGAATCACAAGTTCAAAGCCAGCCTCAGCATCTTAGGGAGGCCCTAAGCAACTTAGTGAGACCCTGTCTCTAAATATTAAAAAGGGCTGGGGATGTTGCCCAGGCCAAAAAAAAAGGAGAAGAAGAAGAAAGAAAAGAAAAGAAAATATACATGTAAGCACAAGAACTGGGGTGAAGACATAATGCTGGAATCCCAGGAGGTTAGAAATACACATCTGTGCTCAAAAGGAAGGTAGGGGTGATTGGATGGTAAGACTAAGAAATGGGGTATTCATCATTGGTAGAAATGATTAATTATGCCTAGTTTTGCATGTACATTTGCATGCCTCCTAATATAACATATGCAAATACATCTTTAATGGCATGACTTGTTTGCCAATGTTGAGTGCTAATTGTAAATAATTTCTATTTTCTGTAGTGTTTAGGAAACTTCAATATGGCACTTGCTGGCAGACAGTTTCTGTCTTCTAGATTTAGCAACATATTAAGTAATCATCACAAAACCATTTTTCACTTACTGCTAACAAAAGAAGTCTAGACAACAATTTGCAATTGTCTATAGGAATGGAATAGGTAAGACAGAGATAATTTAAATTTATGGAAAAAAATAAAATATGGCCTATATTTTCCACTTCTTTCCCTGAGTTTTTCCTAATATAGAACAAAATAGATCATTACAAGTTTCACCTCCTCTTATAGGATCCTCTTTACCTTTTCAGATGATGTCATCAACAGTTGACAAAAGATGGGTAGTAGAATGAAGAAGAGAAAGAAAATAGCTAGGAACCCGCATAGTCAGTGTCTAGAAATACTGATCCCTAAACACCCACTT
Source organism: Marmota monax (assembly GCF_021218885.2). Classification (NCBI taxonomy): domain Eukaryota; kingdom Metazoa; phylum Chordata; class Mammalia; order Rodentia; family Sciuridae; genus Marmota; species Marmota monax. The sequence continues at coordinate 2,265,719 of NW_026694968.1, read as the reverse complement.
GTAATCCCTAGTCCATTGTTCTCAATCTGGATAAGAATGTCAGAAACTCTACTTGTGAGAGAGATCCCTGGGTTCCACCTCCAGAGTTTCTAATACAGTGTATCTAGGAGTGGACCTAGGAATTTGCCCTAATGACAATCCCTCTCACTTGCACAAACAACTTTAGGATTTTAATACAGATGGTTCTCAAAGTATACTTTGAGAAACATTGCCCTGATTAACATAGAGACTTGAAACTGTGATTCCCGGGTTAGCAGCATCAACAACACTATAACCTGAGAGACTGTTAGAACCGTACAATCTTAGGGCCCATCCCAAGCTTGTCAATCAGAATCTGCATTCATAGGCACATTCAAGTTTCAAAAACCCTGGTCTAGAGGAGGCATCTTCTTCCCTCTTTGCATGTATTAACCTATCAGTTTTCCCCTATAGCTTTCCCTTCCTAATCTACCTGAGATTGCTAAAATCAGTGTTTCTCATGGGGGTCCCCAAACTGACTGAGTTGAAAACTCTCCAAGCAGGACCCAACTTGTGTATTCTAACAAGCCCTTCTGTCCAGATGATCTGGTGCATGTTAAAGCTTGTGCACCACTGACATAGTTCATGTTATTGGTGTGCATTTAAAAACGAAGTTCACCAGTATATTTTGTGTATAACAAATAGGCCAATCTGGGGTTGTGGCTCAGTGGTAGAGTGCTTGCCTAGCACATGTGAGGCTTAGCACCACATAAAAAAATAAATGAATAAAATAAAGTTATAAAAAAAAGTTACTTCATTTAAAAAAAAAATAGGCCAATGTCACCAGATGTAGAGCAAATCACAGACTTGCTTCCCATTGTCAGTCCCCAGAATCAATCTTACAACATCTCTACCTCTTACTTCACCAGTGAAGAGGATGCTTTGACTAATGCAAGTGTCAGAGGCAATGATCTCCTGTAGTAATTTATGCAATGCCAGGATCTGAGCAATGTGGGCAGCTGTGCTATATAATGGTTTCAGGGGACAAGTAGTTCAAACAGTTGGGTTTCAAATGAAAAATAACTTCTGGATCCAAATACCTTAGATAATATGAATTAAGATTCTACATTTTCTGGAGATTGACATAACTGGAACAGTATGAGTGAAAACTCCAAGATTGGCTGGAACTCAGAAGAGAGACCAGAGCATGAACTGAGTGAAACATGGTTGAAAGGTCAGGGAAAATGTGACTGGGCCATTGAGTAGTTAATTTCAGCTGAGTCTGTTCACTTTTGTTTTACTCTTGCTTGGACTTTCCAAGATTATTATACTCAACTCCTAACATAATTTTGTTTCATCTGTCTTGCTCCCCACCCCCGTGTGTGTGTGTGTGTGTGTGTGTATGTGTGTTTCCTCTCTTGATATCTTTTCTTCACACTCTATGTCCCTCTGAATCTATTTATTCTCCCTCCCCATCCCGAAATCTTTAATGAAAAGATTCAGCATACTTTCCAGACGATGGATGCAGGGAGGATTAGATTTCCATGTGGACCAAAGCAGAGAGACTGCTAATAAGTTTCTGTTGGTACTGTTGATTTTAAGATGCTGGAGAGTTCTATGATATCCAGTTATCCCCACTCTTTTTATTTTTTTTAATTTGTAAGTATTTGCTATAGATTATTATCATGCTATTTCTCGATGGAACTGAAGTCCTAGTTTATCAAAATGTCAGCATAAAGACCAAAAGTCAAGCAAATTTGCTGCAATAAAGAAATGCTGTAAATTTGCTGTCAGTTAAGAAATCCTCTTGAATTCAAAGTGCAAGCCTAGCTGAAAGCATTTTTAATAATTGTTAATGAGTGAGAAGTGAGGTTAACCCAGTGTGCATGCACTTTAATCTTGTGCCGTGTTAAATTTCTCAGTTTTAATAATTGGGGCCAATTATTTATGCTATGATTCCAAGAGTGATCAGGGAATAATGAAAATATAAAATCAGGTTCATTTTGCTAATTTCATGTGTTGAAACTCACATCTACTCCCCTTTTATTCTTTTTGAATGTTAATGATATGTACCCTGGAATAACTTTCTTCTTGAAGTCTTAATTATAGATTGGTTGAAAAACTGAAACATTTTAATATTGAAAATATTTGGCAAATAAGCCTATAATTTTTTTTATAAGAGTTCTTATTGTAACCAGGCCAGTGGCACACAGATATATAATCCCAGTGACTTAGGAGACTAAGGCAAGAGGTTCACAAATTCTAGTCCAGCCTATACAACTTAATGAGACCTTCTCTCAAAATAAAATAAAATTAAAAAGAGTTGCAGGTTTAGCTCAGTGGTAGAGCACCCTTGGGTTCAATCCCCAGCACCATTAAAAAAAAAAAATTCACTATGGTATCTTGGATATAAGCCCAAAGAGAGGTAGCACATGGAGAAAGTTTTTTTACAATATACAAAGATACAAAATAATGGAGTCACAGAAGGGGAAAAAAAAGACTTCCCCAAATCTAATTATCAAAAAGCAATTCATCTTGTTTGAGTATCTCAATCAATGCATCCCTGAAGCCACTTTCTCAATTCACTCTCCTTTCTGATATATGGAGTGTGTGTGCATATGTGTGTGTGTCTTTTGGTGAAACCTCTTAGCATGGGGAAATGCAGTTTTGCTAATTTTATGTCTTATTTCTTAATGACCTACTTTTCTGCAGCAGCTTTAGTGGAATGGTGAAAGCTTGGTCTGATTTTTTTGAATCTTTTACTTTGTGACTGTGACTCAGCTGGGTACAGCAGAGATATTTACACAGTGGGGGCAAGGCAATGTGCATCAGCCTCAGCTTTTGCTGCTTTTGCAGGGAGCTTACAAATTGTAGGCACTCAGAATAAGTGGCATCATTAGTGTACATAAAATGTCCTAAGGGTATGGGAATGATTTAGAATTCTGGTATTCGGTAAGGGGAAAATAGGGGCTCAGGTGTCTGAGAAAACTAGATCCAGTAGCACTGAAATGTGACCTTGGGTAAATCACTTGATCTTAGTTTTTCACCTTTAAAATAAGATGAATATATGCATTTCACTTTTATTGAAATGCTGCAGGTTATCAAGGCAGTATTTGTCAAGCTCTTCATTTAGAGAATTATTTTAGGTAAGATTTGGCAAAAGAGTTTTTAACATAGGTGGCCTCATATCTAAGTTTCTGTATAAATTGCACATGTCATAGAGGACATCAGCTTCACTGAAGGAGTCACTGGCAGAATAATTCTTTTGTTTCCCTAAAAAAAAATACATAAACAAATAAAAGGAAGATTGGCTGGATCTTTAGAAATTTGGTCTTTCGAAAGAAACTCAAGTTAAATCAATTTAATCAATGAATACTTTGTAACTTAGGTTGAAAGATCAGGCCCACTTTAGTATTCCCATCAAATGTGAATCAATAAAACACAACCCAAGTACTCCACAGAGCTCCTGCTAGGTAATCCCTGTATTATGCACTTTTGGGTTCATCAATAGTCCTTGCCCTGCAGGGGTTTACATTTTAGACTAGCACTCTTTAAGAGAACCTTCTATGGAGAAGGACATTCTCTACATTAATGCTGACTGATTCAGTTGACATCAGTCACTTGAGCACTTCAAATGTGGCGAATGTAAAATTTAAGTTTATATAACCACACAAGGCTGTTGACTACCTCGTTGCATTTCCATTTTAATTGAAGACAACATTAATGAAGATAGAATTAGTAGTGACCATCCATAAGGAGACATATAAAGCAATGTCATTTTGGATACAGGGAGCTTGAGCTGACCCTTGTTGGCTAGGGTAAGAGAGAAGGTGGGAAAGAGAGGAGAGAATGTTCAGGCTGAGAGAATAATAAACCAATGACCAAAAACCAAGTGATGTTATTACTAAACAGTTAGGTGATCATTCAAATGAGCACTGAAGGTTCTTACTAGAGCCAAAGAAAAAAGAAGACTGGACATGGGGTGGGCTTTGGGGGGACACATTATTATGTAGTAGGCACTTTCTTTCTGCCTTTCTAATATAATTTAATTCTCACAACTAACTGATGAAGTAGTTACTACTACTATATCCTTATTTTATTCTTAGGGAACAAACTTAGAAAAGTTTATAACTTCTCCAAGATCACACAGCAAGGAAGCGGTGAGCTGAGCTTTAGAACCTAGATAGCTTTCTTCCAGGTGCCACATTCCTTAGCCATCTCATTCTACTGCACTGGTTAAGAATTTGTACTTTGGAATTTTCCAACTTCTGTCTCTATTTTCTGGTGACCAGGGACATCTATAAAGCGAGAATGGAAAAGACATATAATTTAAGGTTGCTGTGCTAGGATTACCTAAGGTATTGCATGTAGAACACCTAGCAGTGCTTGGTGCGTAAAAAGGACTCAATAAATCTTTGCCTAATTGTATTATCAGAAGTAGATTCAAAATGCAACTGAAATTAGGGCCGGCTTGAATAGACATTAATCAACCAATGCTGCTTCTTGAACTGAAGATTGGTGTGTTGAAACTATTATGAAGGATAAAGGACAGAAGAGAAGAAGAAGGAAACTAGAATTGAGGAGGCTGTTGCAGTCTTAACTGGGTCAGAAGGGTCACATTCAAAGATGGAAGGAATGTAACTGATTTTCTCCCTAGAAACAAAGTAAAACATGTTGATTGGGCACCAGTTTAAAATTTCAGAAAAGGACAAGGAAGACCCTCAAAATCATCTGTAATACCGCATCCAAGAGATAAACACCATCAATATTTTGTATATATCCTTCAAGGTTTTTGTGTGTGTGTCTGTGTGTCCTAATTAACTTCTTAAGTTTACTGTTATTTGCCTACAGTAATTCACACTTTTGGGGTGCTGTTCTATGACTTTTAAAACATACACACACACACACACACACATACACAGTCATGTAACCAAGAACAGTCAAGATACAAAATGATTCCATTGACCTCAAAAAATTCCTTTTACTGCCCTTGGGGTCATTCCTCCTCTTATTTCTATCCCCAGCTCCTGGTGTCCATGATCTATTTTCTGTTCTGATTATTTTGCCTTTTCTGGAAAGTCATTTCAGTAGAATCACATAGCCTTCTGAGTCTGGCTTCCTTCACTTTGCATAAGGCTTGTGAGATTTATCCATATCTTCACAGGTATGAGTAGTTCATCTTTTTACTAATGAGTGATATTTCATTGCATAGATGTATCATAATTTGTTTCCATTCATCAGCTGAAGAAAATTTGAGTTGTTTCTGGTTTTTAACAATGATGAATAAAGTCCTAAAACAATCAAAGAAAGGTTTTGTGTGAAAATAAAGTTTCATTTCTCTTAACTACATAAGAATGGGAATACTGAATCATATGTTAAGTACAAGTTTAACTATTAAAAAATGCCCAACTGTTTTCCAGAGTGGCTATAGCACTTCATATTCCGATCATCAAGTATAGGGTTCCATTGCTCTACACCTTGAGCAGCCGTTGGCAGGATCAGTGTTTTTTTTGTTTGTTTGTTTTTGTTTTTTTTAAAGCCACTCTAATAGGAATGTAGTTTATCATGATAGTTTTAATTTGCATTTTTCTAATAACTAATCTTGTTGGGCATCTTTAGTCGTGTCCATTTATCTTCAAATAGAGAAAATGCAATTTATTTCCAGTTTATATGCATTTATTTCTGTTTCCATCTGTTTGTGTTCTCTTGACCTTCAGTATCATGTTGAATAGGAGTGATATGGTTTAGATATGAGGTGTCCCCCAAAAGCTCATATGAAGAATAATGCAAGAAAGTTTAGAGGTGAAATGACTGGCTCCTAAGAGCCTTAACTTAATCAATGCCTTAATACACTTGAATGGATTAACTGGGTGATAACTGTAGGTAGATAAACTGTGGCTGGAGGAGGTGGGTTTCTGGGGGGCATGCTTTTGGGGTATGTGTTTGTCCCTGGTGAACTGAATTTTCTCTCTCTATCTCTGGTTCCTGATTGTCATGTTCTGATCTGCTTTTCTTCTCCATACCTTTCTACCATGATTGCCCAGAGCAATGGGGTCAACCATGTATGGACTGAGACCCCTGAAACCATGAGCCCCAAATCAACTTTTCCTTCTCTAAAATTGTTCTTGTCAGGTCTTTTGGACACAGCAAAAAAAAAAAAAAAAAGAAAGAAAAGAAAAGAAAAGAAACAAGGAGTGGTTCTAGCATTCATTCACCCTTGCCTTATTCCTGTTCTTAGGAAAAAAGCATTAATTCTTTCACCATTTAATGTGATACTAGATGTTGGGTTTTTTGTAGATGCCCCTTATTAGGCTAAGAAATTTCCCTTTATCTTCTTGTTGGCTCAAAGTGTCACAAATGGCTTATAGAATTTTTTTAATGCTTTGATATGAATATTGAGATGATCACATAATTTTCCTTCTTTATGATATGAGGAATCACATTGATTCTCCAGCATTAAACCAGCCTTGCATTCCTAGCAGAAATCCTACTCATGATATATTATTTTTTCTATGTTACAATATTTGAGTTGCGTGTATGTGTATTTTTTTAAATGAAAAAAGCAGGATAATAGTACTATATACAGGCATGTAATCATTTTTTAAATATAAAAGAAATACATATTTATAAGAACATTTCTTCCTGATTACTTCAATAGATTTTCCCCCCTAGTTTTCTTTTAGTAAGGGAATAGGTAGCTATGCATATTTTGTTTCAGGTTCCTTAAATTAAAAAACTAGGATAAGCAAGTTCTAGCTCACACAAACCAACTCTTCTAATTAGCTAATAAACTCTGAAATGAATTATTTACATCTTTGACAAAATGGGAAAAGAAAACTGCTCTAAGTTTTGAATGTCATTGTAAATGCTAAGAGCAAAGAAAAGAGAGTAGATCTCTGAAATGCAGGCCCTCTCCAGCTGTCTGGGAAGTCTGAAATCTCTGCTTTGAGTATAACCTTAAATAAACATCAGAAAACTCTGATATTTGTAAAGAAATCTCTTTCATCCATTAAAAAGTACTGTGTAGATACAGATATACACATATATAGGTATGTAGATGGAGCATCAACAATCTTTTGAAAAATTATACTTTGAAATATTTTTCTTTTTATTTTGAGATATTTCTTCCCTAGACAAACAAGCCTTTTTATTTTCTTAAAAATTAGGAATATGAGTGTCCCCTATCCCAGAAACATGCTTTCAAGATTGATACTTTCTAGGTACCACTTCAGACTTATTTTTAGAATTCCAAGAATATGATTCCCCCCCAGGTTTTATTTTAGAAAATGCAGTCCAGTTGCTCTTCACATCCTCATAAAGGAAAGTGGCACAGCTTTCTTTTACATGTGAGGCAGCTCTCAAGATAATGGTCAATTTTGCTAAAGGCCTCCAGGATACTAAGCATGAATTTTTGGAGGAGTTTTGTTGTTGTCGTTCTTATTTTTTAGGGGTATCCCTCATTCCCAGTCCTGAATTAAGACTATTCTGGGTCTCTCAAAACGTTTGTACAAGAGGATGAACTTCAATGTTTGCATCATTTCCCCTGTTTTATACTCTCCTCGCATAGACTACAGCTGAGAGTTTTAGAGAAAAGGTGCTTTCGGCAAGTGCAAAGTGGTATTGTCATGTTGCTACTGGAGCTGACTCTGAGAGCCAAGAAAATAGGACAGAATAAAAAGGAAGTAAAATAAGTCATAGTGAAACCTTCTCCCTCAGAGGAAGGAAAGCAAACATTGAAATATTGCTTTTTCCTGGCTGCTTATTAAAGGGGAAATTTGCCTACTGTGCTGGAAGAGTCTTTTATTCATCGTTCTGTTGATGTGAAGCATCCAACTGGAGGTTTGTTTTTGTATGTATAACTCATTCTGTTTCTTAAGGTGAATTCAACTGACAGTGGGTATTGAACAGAGTCAGCATTTCTCTGATTAGAAAAGATGTTGGTTCGTTTTTATCTTCAATAATTTAAATTAGACCCCCTGAAACTGTTCAATTTAAATGTTTGCAGCAAAGTTCATTCACATTTATGAAATATCTGAAGTCATTACTTACAGGAGAGTCTTATTTTATATTAGTAATGGATCAACTTTTTAAAAACAAAATGCTACTTGGATATTTTGTGCAATTTAACATAGTTTTTGTCAATTTTGGAAATGTTTAGGTCCAGGGCATTGTAAATTAATCAACTAATATAAAAACCCTGAGTTTATAGGTATAGAATTGTAGTGCCACATTGTGCAATTAAATACCCCATATTCTATTTTCATAAGTCCAGGGTCATTTGTCTAAATTACAATTATATAATTTCTGTTATGATTGCTAGTGATTGGTATAATTTGACTAATTATTGCCTAAACAATGGAAGTTGGCTGGGACTCAAACTGCAACAAATGCTTTTTTTATGTGAGAGGAACAAGGAAACTGAATGCTTTTTTTTTTTCTTTTGTCATTCATTGAGGGGCTGCAATTAATCATAAATATTGAACTGGGAAGAGGGGGATAGAAAGCTTTCTTTATTTTCTAGGATCATCTTTCTTGGGTAGGATAGAAAGCAACCCTCCAGAGAAAAATAAATGACCATGTTTAGAGAAACATCACTTTGACTGACTAATTGGAAGGATAGTGGGAAAATCCCACAGGAAATGGTCCGGAGGAGCCTGTGACTTTTATAGTCAATACTCTTCTTAGGCAGAGCAAACATTCCTTTTAATGGCATAAAATCCATTTAAATTGAAAATACCATCTGCCTAACCTTCTAATCTGACCACAGGTTCAAGAATAACCATTGCCAGATAAGAAAAGAATAAAATGTTTCATGAAATACAGGGTGAACTTGTGTCTAGACAATAAGAATGTGATTACAAATGAGAATGCTGCCTTTTGAAAAGGTACTTGTACTTCTAGGTAGTTTTATATATTGCATAACTTACTAAAACCTTCTTAGCCTTTCCAGTATTTTCCAGTAATTTCTTTGTCTGTTTTGACCATAAGCTTTGAATAAGTTGATTAAAAGAGAAGTTGGTCGTTGTCACTTTCCAAAGGCTTGAGATCCATGTGCATGCACAGAACCCCACAGAGCACCACAACTCAGAATAGAAAGGTTAGGGAAGAAACTAGTGGGTACCATTTAGCTGTTCCCATGAGATCTCAGGAATCACACAGTCTTCCCGGGATTCCTTAGCATCTGTACTGGGGCTGAGAAACACACTGTCCCCTAAAGGTGAGAGATGGGGTATAAGGGAGAAGGTTCTGCTGGAACACCACAAGCTCTCCGTTCATATTTGGCAGCAAGTTTCTTCCAGGCACATCAGGGCAGTGAGATCTTCCCAGAGAGACATGAATTCTGTCTGTCTTAGGGCCTCTTCTTATAAATTCTAGATGGAGATTTCTCCCATCTTCCTCAACCCTTTACAAGGAGCTCTAGGACTTGGTATGTGCTCACAAGAGCCATAATTCCCTGCCTCTGAACTTTATGTCCTCAATGCTAGAAAAACTTCTATTGAAAGAAATAACAGATTAGGTTGGGCATGTCTTCTATGGTGGTATCACATTACAAAATAAATAGTATGGCTTCTGAAGTACTGCATGTAATAAATTGCCTTTAGTGCAGCACAATATAGTATAAATAAAAACATGAGTTTATTCAAATCTTATTTGAATGTTTTATGTGGCTTATCTTAGATAGGAATGTCTCATTTCCTTGACAACTAATGACAGTTAGGCAGAGATAGACTTACCTTTGTAGAGTTGGACTTGTCAAAGCAAAAAAGAGTTTCCACTGGAAAGTGGCATATCATGCTGTTTAAATATGACAGATCTGGAACCCAACTACCTGGGTTAAATTCTGATTCTGCCATTATCAACTACCAATCCTTGGGTAAGTTGCTTAATTTTTTTGGAGCCTCAGTTTCCTTATCTGAAAAATAGAATGTATAATTATATCTACCTCAAAGGACTGCCATGAAGATTAGCCAAAATCATTCATGTCAAACATTTGATAGATTTTAGCTGCCATTTTAATGATTCTTTTCATCTACTTTGATATTTCTTCTTCTGGCCTCTCAGACACCAGAATTACTTAGAATTATGATTATTCAGAATTATTTAGTCTACCAAAATTCTGAGTACCTAAAGAACAATTCTAGAAAAAGTTGTTTACTGTTTAGTTACAAAATAGATACATTTCCAACAAGGACCTATTTTCTTCTCTCTCTTTCCCCTCAGCATTGATAAGATGATAGATGTCTTCCAACCATAATTACATCCAAAGTTGTACAAGTGGGCCCAAACCTCTAAGAAATTAGGTAATTAAATGTAAAATTTGCAGGCCAAGCCATGACTTCTGAAGTCATGATTATAGAAGTCCCTGGTCTGCTGGGAACATACTCTTCTCTTTTGTCTTGGTAGAGCGAGCTCTTAGTTCCACCAACCCTTTTCAGTCTCTTAGAACTGTTTTTTTCACTTCAGAAGATGTAGGAAAGTGGGAAGGCAGAAGGAGCCTTGGAACCTACATAGCCGGGTGCCCACTTGGTCTTTGATGGCTCATCAGTAGTTCTGTTCCGAAGTTCACAGTTTGAGTTGTGTGTGGATTACAGGTTATTGGCTGGATTTAAAAAAAGAAAAAAAAAACAATTATTTGTTTTTTTGGGTAATAGAATTTACAGATGTTATTAAAGGTTAGTATAGAATATTTAAAAAATTGAATTATTGATCTAAAAAAGAAACATTTTTCATTTTAACTTCTGAGTTTACCTTACAATACAAGTAAATAGGCTAAAGCAATATTAAACTCTTTGACTACAGCATAAAACATTTTATCTTTCTTGGATGCTACAAGATCATAAACTAAGGAAGTCAAAATCAATTTATGAACTCTCCAAGATCTTGCTAAGGAAATAGCTAGTAAATGCATAGAAAACATGTATTTATTCTTATGAAACATGCAAAAATAATCTCAGTATACTTCCCTAAGTGACTCTACTATGCAATATAATTTATGTAAGATTCTGAATATATTGAGTTTACTTAATATGATACATTTGGGAATGGGGTATAATTGAAAGATTTGGGGATAAAACTAGCATCAATTGAGTTGAAAAGTTCCTTTTTAAATAAGAATTGTTAAATTATACTATAAGATGCTGGAGAAAATATTACACACTATCTAAATAAGAAATTAATGTCTCCCTCAACATTGTAATAAGTAGTGCGTTTCAACTTAGTTCATTAATTGAGTAAATTGTTTTAGATGATTCAGATTTTCCACATAATAATATAACTTTTCATTGTTTCTTTTGCCAAATTCTGCTGCTAGATTAGTGTGTTTGAGCAAGCAAATTAGTGCCTCCTAGGAAGGTGTTGCTAAGTCACAGAGCAAAGAGGAATATTTCAAGGAAGTAAACAGTCTTCTGAAGGTACAACAAGTTCACTTCATGATTTTCCTTGTAAAGTTGGAACCACAAAGCTCTTCTGCAAGGGGTCTTTCTTCCCATTTGTAAATTGTGACTTCATTTGTACAACTCATTTTACTTACTAAATTTGTCTCCATGGACACTAATCATTCAGTATGCCATACCATGGGCATTTTTATTTGAGATGTAAATCAGCAATTCTCAACTTGTTTTTAATATCTAGGAGCATGTTAATGTAAATCCAGGGATGTCTACTTCTTAAAAGAAAAAAAACTCAAAATAATTTTGGACCTCAAGATGCTAATGAAAATTAGAGTAAATGACTGCACAATAATGTGATTTCTAAGATTTAAAATATTATAATATACTTGAAACATTCTTAGCTACAGATACAACTAACTGATTAAAGCAATTGGTTGCTAAGCAAACACTGAATGGCCTTGATATAACTGAAGTCATAACTGTTTCCATCTTTGGATTCCCATTCCCTTCCCCCAAACCCATGACATTTGGAGACCTTGAGTTAATATTAGAAATTAGTAAAGAAATTAGACTCTGCTCATACATTTTATCATTGAAATGTTTAGGCTTTATAAACTATCATTTTAAAATGTGGCTTTCTCCAGCTCATTAAAATCATAAATGTGTGATTTTAGAAACTCTCCATTTTGCATGAGAAGAAATAAAGTTCAGAAAATTAAAAGAAATTATTTGTTTTCCAAAATTGTTAGCAATAAAATTTTACCTAGAATCAAGATTTCTCCAAAAAGTATTGTGATTTTTTTTATCTGTACCTGACTATCTCACTGGCATAGCTCTAAATATCTTAAAGTAAGTGAAAAAGCAAGGGAATGGCAAATTTAGAAATTACAATTTGGGATAAGATCTCTGATATTATTTCTCAAAGTGTGATCACTTATATAATTCACTTCGATGCCTATTAAAAAAGTAAATTTCTGCCCAGGTTCAAACCCCAGCACTGAAAAAACAAATATTTTTAAAAATATTAAATTTCTGGACCATTCCTCAGATTTAATAAATCTTAATATCTAGGGGAAAGACCCAGGAATATGCAATTTAAATAGACTTGCTGGGTATAGTGGTACACACCTGAAATCAGAAGAATCACAAGTTTGAGGCCAGCCTTAACAATTTAGAGACCCCACCTCAAAATAAAAAATAATTTAAAAGGCTGTATCTGTAGCTCAGTGCTAAAGTGCCCCTGAGTTCAAGACCCAGTACTGATGTTAAAAAAAAAAAAAAAAAAATATATATATATATATATATATATATATATATATATATAAAATTTAAATAAACTCTCTAGGTAATTTTTATGTATACTAAGGCTTGCATTCCATACGCCAGTGTGTTTTATTGGAATATTATTTAAAATGTTTTAAATTGGCATAATACTATAATACATAGTATATTATAATTATAATATTATAATACTATAATATATTCTTCATAATATTATAGTATTATGAAGAAATATGTAATGTCTTGTAGCGGAGTCTGAGGAGACCTGTGTTGAAAAGGAAGGGCAAAGAGTTTGAGTTCCGATTCAGACACCACCATCTTGCAATGTGGTCCTGGACAAGTTGCTTAACTCTCTGAGCCTCCAATTTTTCTTCTTTAAAATAAGCATAAGGCTACCCTTGCAGGATTGCTGAGAGATAATGGATATAAAATATATAAAATACCTGAAGGGGGGCTCCCAGCAGTAGAGCGCTTCGCCTAGCATCCTCAGCACCACATAACAATAAATAAAATAAAGGTATTGTGTCCAACTAAAATATATATATATACATATATATATATATATATATATATATATATATATTTTTTTTTTTTTTTTTTAAATACCTGGGAGGCACTAGGCCTGGCATAGTAAAAGGCATACAACTATTAATTACTGTCATTACCTAAGCTAACATAACTATTATTGCCAGGCCTCTCCCCCTACCTTGTAAAGTGAGAATACACTGAATTCTACATTGTTTCAGACTTAGCTGCCATTTGTAGATTTTTTCTGTTATTTGATTCTCCTCCTATACTCTGTGGCTCCCTGCCTACCTCTTGGCCATTTCACTGTTCATTAGTCACCTCCAGTAGGAAGAGAAAGGGAAAATAAGAAATGCATCTCGAAACATCCATTTTCCTCTTATGTTATTACTTCCAGCATAAGGTTTGGTTTGAGGGAAAGAGGCTGAATTACAGGCCAAAATAGCAGTTTTGAGTTTTGTGAGAGTTTAATTTACCTATTTTTTAGGTAGTCTCTTTTCCTGATCTTGCAATGGATAAATAATGGCCATCCACTTGAAATGCCCTAATTTAAAAGCAGTGTTTTTAATCAACATTGTATGAAAAAAGGATATTTACAAATGATTCATTTTGAATCCTGTTTCTTTTCCTACTTTTTAGGAAAACCAAGAAGATTCAGTTTAAGGAAACTCATTAAGATCCTATGGAGAAAGAACCCAAGTATGAAGTAGGTCAAACTGTCTCCCTGGTCATGCCCTTCAGGCACTGCTGACTAGTTTCTAGCTCAGCGGAGGTAGACCAGGTGTGGATGGATTCCTCCACTGCAGAGCTCCTCAGTTTGGGCTCAAACCCAAGGAGAAGGTGTCTGTGTGGAGCCTATAACCAGGAGTCTCAGATGTCCTGTAAAATGCCCTCAGTTTCTTCAGATTGGGATTTTTCCTCATGAAAAGCTTGATATCCCAGACACCTGACACTGGTTGGAAAGGAGAGTCATAAAGGCAATCGCAGGAAGTGAGAGTCTCCAAGTCTCTGGAGGTGGTTAACAACCCAAAGTATCACACAAAGGTGAGTGTGGCAAGAGGGAAAATATTTCTTAACTCTTTTGGTGTGTAGCCAGACTCTGACAGGAGGGCACAGGTCAGAGGTGGCAACTGCCTGGTATTTTCTTTTCCTGACTCCACCTTTGTCAGACCTAGATCCTGATGGACTGTCTGCCTAAGATGTGTGGCAAGACCAATTCACTTGAATGGCAGTTCATAGAGGGCAGGTCTTTTCATTCACTGCACCTGGTACTAGGTGTGGTTTGGAGGAGGTGTTTAATAAAAATTTGTTGAATAAATGGATAAATTAGACATTAGGGTGAAAAAATGTTTGTTGAAAGAAAAAGGAAGGAAGGAAGGAAGGAAGGAAGGAAGGAAGGAAGGAAGGAAGGAAGGAAGGAAGGAAGGAAAAAATAGAAGAGAGAAATTATGGGATAATGACTGACTTGGTTAAGCAAATCTGATTATCTGAAGAAAACTCTCTTTTCAGATAGAAGAAGGCATATGAAGTTCCTATTACTGCTAGACCTTCTAAATGCTGATGACTGATTGGATTGGAAAATAATGATAACAGTAATGATGATGAATAATAAAAACAGAAACAGCAACATCTAATATTTATATGGCACTTGCACCATGTGGATTATCTTTTCTAATCCATTTGTAAAAGTTAATGAATGATAATAAAAGTATAATGGCACATTGCCACAGCATTAGGAAGCTTGATATAATATGGTATCAAGGACATTTAGTCAAAGGAATGTGATGTTGCAGACAGGTTCTAAAGGCAGCAGCCTAACCTGATTTCTCTAAATAAAAACTATGTGTGTACATAGTACATGTACATGCTTGAGTGTGTGAAGGCATACATGTAAATGCATAAAGCCTGCTCAAAATTGTTTTGGTAATAACCTTGATTCAGGGAGTTGAGTTGCTAAGTAAAGCTAAGTGTAATTTTTACCTTAATACTACATCTTTCTTATTCAGATCAGTTTTCTGGGTAGTTTCCAAAATCACAAATACAAAGTACATATGCATCTCCAGAAATTTCTCCTTTAGGAAAATGGCAGTATGCCATAAAAGGTGAAATACAGAGCATTAAAAAAAAAAAAAGCTAGCTCTGACTTTATAGATCTATTTTGTGATCCTTATTTTATCATGTCTGTTTGCTGTTTTAACATTTTGGCTCTTGAAGGTACTTTATTTAAATCCAGTGAAAGCAAACTGGAATGAATGGATTGTAGCGTCCTTGAGTGTGTCCTCTGTGGAAAGGCCATGGACTTTGGAGGAAGACAGACTTGGATGGTTTGAATTCCATCTCTGCTAGTGATCACCCATGTGACCTTGGTTAACTTCCTTAGCAATCAGGATTCTCCTCTGCAAAGTAGAAAGAAATATAACTTTTGAGATATGTTTTGAGGGTCAACGAGATAATATATCTTTGCATGTATGTATAGATGTGTATGTAATTACACATACATGAGATATGAACATAATTACTTCCCTGTAGCATGGTCTGTCTTACCCTCTCAGCATCCTGCATAGCATAGGCAGCCTGATAGCTGGACATCTCCAAAACTTGAGTCTCAGGGCAGCCCCTTCTTTCTCTTTAGACTGTTGTAGCTACATGTAGACTTTGTACACCAGCCTGCTCTCTACGTTGCCATAAGCATTATCTTACACACATACGCACACGCACACGCACACACACACACACACACACACAATTTACTCTACTTGCTTCTTAATTTTCTGCAGCCCACAGAACAAAGTGTAAGCTCCTTGTTGAAGGATGCAAAACTTCCTCATCTAGCTTTAGATCCGGTGACTCCTTTCTTGCTGATCCCGAATTGTTTCTTCAACTTTGCCATGCCTTTATGTGTGTGTGTGTGTGCATTTGTGTGTGTGTGTGTTGTCAGCCTAGAATGGCCTTCTTCTCTTTTCCACACGGTGAATATCCACTATTTCTTCTTTCAAGGCAAAGCTCAAATATTAACTTTTCTATGAAACATCTCTGGATTGCGGGGCTAGGGCTGTAGCTCAGCAGCAGAGTGCTTAGCTAGCATGTATGAGGCACTGGGCTCGACCCTCAACACCACATAAAAATAAACAAATAAAATAAAGGTATGCTGTCCATCTACAACTACAAAAATTTTTTTTAAATATCTCTGGATTGCCTGAAGCCAAGTCAATCACACCCCCTTTATGTCTTTCTGGCTCCCATAATTCTTTGTTTACATCTCTATCATAACAGCATTATGTGATAATTAAAATACAAACACATCAACAATGCCAATTTCTAGATGTGTGATCTTGGACAAATACTTAACTTGTATTTCTGTCTTTATTTGAAAAATGAAGGCAATATTAGTTCATACCTGATGGAGTTGTTTTAAGTATTAAATGAGATAATCCACATAAAGCACATAGTATAGTACTTGGAACATGGTAACTGTAGAAAGTGTTCAGTAGTATCTCCGTTATAATAATCTCTTATAGGTCTTTGTTAATCTGTAAGTTACTTCAGTTTTGCATCTGTACTATCCAGCCCAAAGCCCAGGACACAATAGGTATCTAATATGTTTGTTGAAAGGGAAGAAGGAAAAGGCAAGCTACCTTTCATCTTCATTAGCAAAGAGAAAATGTTAAACTATGCAGTATTTATGAGGAAGGCTCATTAACTATCCTTTCTGTCACCCTTTAGTTAATACTTATAGAGCTTCAGTTTCACCAGCTATAAAATGTCAATGACCCCCCAACCCCTGCCAATCTTATAAGATACAACATGCAAAAATTACAAGGCTTTAATGCCTCTAGATATTTCTTGGCTGTAGAAATTATACCAATACTGCTCTTCCCCAAAAAAGGGAAGAAAAATTATGTCCAATTTTAAGAATGCATATGAGCTGTGAATTTTTTAAAATCTGGTAAAACGGAGGTCAGATAAGTCATTCAGTAGCATTTCTAGAGTCCTCCAAATGCTGTATGTAATGTCAAAACTTTTGTTTTAATGAAATTCAGTTATCCAATTATCAATTCTTTTCTATTCTGAGTTAAATGTTACTGAAATTAGAGTTTTATTCTTATACTTGAAATTCAAAACTCAATTATCAAAAACAAACATTGTATTTCATTGTAATGAACTATATCAACTTCCTTTTTTCCATCTATTTAAAAGTGAGCTTTGGCAGTTGATACCAAGAGTTTTAAGTGTTAAGTCAGTTCATCCAACCTAGTTTATAATTTACCATCCTAATAGCTCTGCTGATTATTTCTTAAGCACTTTGAAAAAATTTTAAAAACTATTTATTTTTTTCTGAAATTCATGCTATGCATTCTTCCAAGCCTTTTCCTACATAGTAAATTTTTATTTTGCAAAAGGAAGATAAAAATACCTATGCTGAGCCTTTGTTGAAGGTTTAAATGTGAAGGTTAAGTGAAAAATGTACATAAAAAATGTAATGTAGTGCTTAGTAGATGCCCATTAAATTTTATTTTGTTTCTCATTGGAATTTTGTTTATGACACCATGTTTTACTTAGGTTCATTTGTTTACATATGGGTTTACCCCACTTATAATGCAAGCTCATCCAAGGCAGGGATTTGTGCCATGCTTGGTTTTGGATTCCTGGCACCCAGCACACTGCTTGACACATAATAGATATTTAATACATATTTATGGAAGGCAGGCAGGCAGACATGCAGGGTAGGGAAAAAAAAAGAAAAGGAAAGGAGGAGAGAGAGAAGAAAGGAAAGTATTAAGTACTAGGAAAAGCTGAATATCATGGATAAAATCCCTATATCATTCAAGTTATTTTAATTATTTATGTTTTATCATAATAATTCTAAGAAATTATAGCATTACAAAACATATTTGAATACTACTTTATAGTTTTGAATGAAAACTGATATATGCCCTTTTTGTTTTATGCCACTATATATGAACAAGCATTACTGAATGAAAATTGCTTGTCAAAAATGTAGCAAATGTGAGATGGGGCTGTGAGTTTGATGGCATGTGTCATTTATCTCTGCAAAACGTGAGGAGTGCCACCGTGTTTCAGTTCTCTTCTATGCACTTAGAAAACTTTGCTGTCTGCAATCTACTTGTTCTGTGACCTAGTCAAAAAGATTTATCACAAGTAAAATGCATATGTTTGATGCCTTTTTAGTGACATGCTTGACACATAGTACAAAATGATACAATCTGTATACTGTAAAGTTACAGTGTATACAAATCAGAGATGTTGTGCTTTGGGGTTACATAATTCCCTGTTTGAAAATATTTCATCTGATATCAGGAAAAGAAGCAGCTGGTACTAAGATAGTTTCAGCCTTCTCAAGTACCCCTTCCTTAATGTGTGCTTTGGACCCTAACTTTCTTTTTCTTTTAGGCTTCTGGTTGTTATTCTTATTCTTTGCTCTTGGTTAACAATTGATGCATTCTGATTGTGTGTGTGTGTGTGTGTGTGTGAAGTTTTAATCATAAAAATTTACATAATACAAAAAGAAGTATCATATTCCCTTTTGCTGTTTCCTTTCTCATTTCTTTGTAATCCATCCATGTTCTGCTACATCCTTCCAAACCTTTTCCTGTATATTAAATTTAAAAATATATGTACACATTTCTAGATATAATCTCCAGCTATGTATATTATTTATCAACATGCTTTTCACTTACTGTCTTGTAGATCATTTCACATACATTGAGATGTCATTATGAAGAGCAAAAGCTTCTTGGGCTGGGGTTGTGGCTTAGCAGAAGAGCACTCGCGTAGCATGTACAAGGCCCTGGGTTCGATTCTCAGCACCATATAAAAATAAATAAATAAAGATATTGAGTCCAACTACAACTAAAAAATAAATATTAAAAAAAAGCTTCTTGGGCTGGGGATATGGCTCAAGTAGTAGCACGCTCGCCTGGCATGCGTGAGGCACTGGGTTCGATCCTCAGCACTACTGAAAATAAAATAAAGATATTGTGTCCACTTAAAGCTAAAAAATAAATATTAAAAAAAAAGCTTCTCAAACAGAAGGGAAACAAAGGAGTGATCAAGCCCCATTTTCTTAATTCAATCACAAAGTTTAATAATGTCTAAATATTTGGGGTTTCCTCATAACAAGATTTGTTTTAAAGTGAAATTTAGTTTAAGTTTTATATGTATTCTATCATATACCACATTGAAGGATTTTAATGATTTAAATTAAATATTCACTTAAAAATTATCCCATAACATGGATTTGAAGGGACAGGCAAAAATGAAACAAAGTCCTTCTCAGTAGATTAGACAATTACAATCTGATTCTATTGAAGCCCACCAAATGATTGATGCTAAATTTAATATGCGTTATTACCATATTAAATTTAAGTTATTACCATATTAAATTTAATATGGTATTTTGTTGTTTTTTGTTTTTGTTTTTGGAAGGGGAACAAATGCTTCCATTATTTCCTTTGTGTTAGAGAAAGGGAAGCATCTAAGGATTCTAAATTTTTAATTGAATCTTTAAGTGCTGAAAATGAGAAATTTAGGATACAATCCCATGGATCATGTTTTGTTTTTTTGGTACTGGGGATTGAACCCAGGGGCACTTTACCTCTGAGCTATATCCCTAGTTCTTTTTATTTTTTGAGACAGGGTCTCACAAAGTTGCTGAGGTTGGCCTTGAAATTTTGATTCTTGTGCCTCAACCTTCCAAATTGCTAGTATTAGGTGTGCACTATCATATCCAACTTGGATCATATTTTGAATTTTTTATACACACACACACACACACACACATACATACACACACACTTTTTCAGTACTGGTAATTGAACTCAGGGTCCCTATACCATGAGATCGTCCCTAACCCTTTTAATTTTCTTTTTGAGACTTGGTCTGCTAAATTGCCAAAGTAACTTCGAACTTGCAATCCTCTTGTCTTAGCCTCCTGAGTCACTGGGATTATAGGCATATACTACCATACCTCTCTAAATTATATCATTAAAAGATCATGGAGATTTCAAAAAAATAAAAGTATATTATAACCTCTCAAATATGAAGTTACAAATAATTTTCAAAGGGGGTTGAGGAACCAAGGCAGTAGAGTTTTGGAAAATTATTGGACAATGGCTTAAATTATGAGCTATACCTCTTGTACTTTTCATGTATTCTCTCTGTATACCCCACCCCCTAAACCTATCCTGTCTGCTGTGGTCACAAATGAAAGTTGACCTTCTTTATCACATTTATAGGTAAGCTTATGCTATAGCTTCAAAAATCAGAAATTTTTAAAGTGGAAATCGGTACTCAGAGACTACAAATTTTTTTCTCTGGTTTAAAGCAATAAAACTCTAAGTTGCAATCTAGTGTAACCATCAGTCATCTGTCTTTCTAAATGATT
Source organism: Marmota monax (assembly GCF_021218885.2). Taxonomy (NCBI): domain Eukaryota; kingdom Metazoa; phylum Chordata; class Mammalia; order Rodentia; family Sciuridae; genus Marmota; species Marmota monax. Next base: position 2,245,160 of record NW_026694968.1, on the reverse strand, counting down.
CCCAATGAGTTTTTTTTTCTTTTTTCCTTTAATTTTGAAGATAATTATGGGTGATGAAAACAGATGAGATTAAATCAAATCAAAATTCAAATAAAACTCTCCCACACCAAGGCCCAAGTGCCCGTTTGTTGACCCTTACCTGTTAATTATGACAACTCGTTCTGATCCTTTAGACTCTGAGCATCATCACCGCCTTGAGGAAGCCTTCCTCAGTGTACCTCAACTCCCAGGAGACAGCGTTGGTCTCTCATGAGTATCACTGTAGCTTGGCATTGTTCTTCTGTTTGTCTCCTACATTGAACAATGTCCTTATGTCTCCAGTACCAAGCACAACATCCAGCACTCAGTGACTGTTGGCTAAATGAATGGGTCAGTGAACAATTGATAAAATAAGCCAATTATTCCTTTCTTAGGTGTCAAAAGTAATTTTAATCTAGAGGAATAAAGATGGTTTAGAGGTCTCTAGCTGCTTTCTGAGTCCACATTAAAGTTATACTCATTTTACTTGTTTTTTCAAAGTGACTGTGTAAGTGGTATTATGGTTTAGATTTTAAATGATCCCCCAAAGGCTCAGTTACCAGCTTATGGCACTGTTGAGAGGTGGTAAACTTCAGAAGGTTGGGCCTAGTGGAAGAAAGTTAGTTCATTGTGGGTGTGCCCTTGAAGCAAATATTGGGATCCTAGCCTCCCTGGCCCCTTCTGATTCCTAGCTGCCAGGACAGACTTTCTCTTTGCCATGTTCTCTGCCATGATGTACTGTGCCACCAGAGGCCCAAAGCAATGAGGCTAAGCAACCACGGACTGAATCTATAAGCCAAAGTGAATCTCCTCCTTATAAACTGATTTTCTTAGATATTTTGTCACATCAACAGAAAGCTGAATAACACAAGGAGTTAACCATTACTTTGGAAAATGACTACTGCATGATTCAGTGGTCATTGATCACACAATGGCATCATGACAGTAATTGTCCATCCACCATTTGGTAATTTTCTGGATTCTCACTCAGCCCATAGAAACAATTCCAAAGGTTTGTTTCAGGGTTCTCTGATCAATTGGACTAGGCCAAACTGATGTATAAAATTTTAATATTGAGTGGGGCGGTGAGGGTTAGTGTCAAGAAACATTCCAAATTTTGTGTGTGATTTGTGTTCAGGTTTGATTGTCCTTTCTTATTTATTAGGATGAGTGTAAGAATGATAAGGCCTAGCGCTGGAGTTGTAGCTCAGTGGTGGAGTGCTTGCCTAGCATGTGTGAGGCATTGGTACCACATGTAAATACATAAAATAAAGATCCAACAACAACTTAAAAAAATTACAAAAAAAAGAATGATAAGGCCTATATTAGAATGCTGTGAAAACTGCTAAACAGTGGTACTTGGAAAAATGGCTAAGTGTGTGCACTTTTGTAAAAGTGATTAAACTGAAACAGGAATAGCAAAAATTTAGGGTTCAAGATTAGCATAGAAATTATTTTCTGAACAAGCAGGTTGTCTTGTTTTATTTAATTATTTCCTGTGTGATTATGTAAAGATAAAATTAATTTCTAATTTTTTTAGCAGTACTGGGGATTGAACACAGGGTTTTGCATATGCTACGTGAGCGTTGTGCCATTGAGCTGCAGCCCTATCCCTGAAATTAATTTCTGAATTTTTTTCTTTTAACCTTGAAAACTAGTAGCATGTCTCAACTTCTTATTTGTGTCTGTGTCTAGAATCCCATCTGGTATCCTCTTCATCATCCAGTGGCCAATCAAGATCCTATTTATACCCTGAGTTTCTGACTAGTTACTTCTGACCCTAATTATCTCATGCAGCACTTTCCAGTTTGTATTTGAACCATTTCCTACTCAGTATATTTTTAGGAAGCTCCTCCTCTGCTGACTCTGCCAAGCAATCCTGGGAATGTTTCTTGAAGAGGCTGTTCACAGCCTTGAATCTGAAAATGCTTAATCAGGATTCAAAGCCTGCTTCACTGGTATGGAGGGTTGTTTTCTGTGAATGCATCAATCTCCACACAGAAGAGTGACTTTGAAGGGGGCTAACCCCTCATGGAGGCCTACAATGTGGTTCCGTCCTCATACTTCATTCAGAAATGACACTGATGAAAAGAAGGAAGGGCTGAGGTGACACAAGCCTCAATACTGTACACTTGGCTCTGTGGATGTTTTCTGGTTTAAGTTTCGCATGTTTTAGACCCCATTTCTCTCCTTTCCATTAACTGCTAACCCCCTGGACCTTTATCATGCCTATCTCATCTTAAAAGGATTCCTTAGTTTCTTACTCAATATAATTTTTTATATGTGGTTGAAATACAAACATACTAAACCCTTGTTAAACTGGTACTGATTTATTCTAGACAATAGCTCTATTGCTCCTAAAAAGAGAAAGCTACTTTTCCCAGCATGTTAGGTGCTCACTTGCTCTTAAAACATTGGCTATCCTCTTTCTTGAAGTAGAAATCTCTTCATTTCTAGACCCCCCGGTGTTTTAGAAGTGGAAAAAAAAAAAAGGTTTCCTATAATCAAGGCTTACAACTACAGCATAGTGAAAAATAAAATGTATTCCAATGACCACATAAAATATTCACTGAGAGTTCAAAATGAGAAGAGATGTGTGTGTGTGAAATTTTGATATTATATAATTGTGTATAAAGTTACATTAGTTTTATATAAAAACTCATTTTAGGAAAAACATGGTCAAAGAGTAAAATCAATACTAACAATAAATCTAGAATCATATTACTGAAGAAAAGTAAACATATCAAATAGGTCTATAAACATTAAATGTGACTGGATAGTTTTAAATTAAACAGTATGATCATTTATTGAAATTTACTAAGAACAGCACTTATTAGAATTTTACTAACTCATTAACTCTAAAATTTTCCTGCAAATATTATTTATATCAGCAATAATAGTATTACTATTAAATTAATATTTTAAGGTATCATTCAGCATTTAAAAAGCATAAAAAACCTGATACAGCAGCATCATAATCTTAATCAGTTATACTCAAGTAACATAAACTAGACAAATACTGACTTAATGGCATCAGTAATTAAGAAAGTGATAATTTTGGAGAAGAAAATCATCTACAGTTATTATTTCAATACTTACTCATTGCTGTGAAGACAGCATAAACAGATTCCTTGAGTATGCTTTACAGAATTCATCTCCTAAAGAGAGCCCTAATCTGAACTCTGTCACTACCTTACTTGCTATGGGATCCTTTGGAGAGACTCCTTTGGATAGACTCCATCTGTTTCTGTCTATAAATTACTCATATTATGGAATTTTTGTCATAGCAACCCAAATGGACTAAGACATTGACTAAATGAAATGCTAGTGAAAGCATTAAAAGTAGACATGTTGAACATTTATCATGGATTCACTAAACATAAATGTATAGGAATACTGATAAATCTTTGATAAAAACAACTTCTCTAGCACAGAAAGCATATTAATATTGCTACATGTTGACACTTAAGTCCACATATGACATTTAAATCCAGTTGTGTATGGGTGCTAAATAAAGGACCTGATATAATCAAAGCTTTAGAGCTCAAAGCATTCTAAAAGATCAGCTAGTCCAATCTCCTTATTTTGCAGATGAGAAAATTAAACTTTAAAAAAAGAGATGTTTTTCTCATGTATTAAGGGAGTTACTATAGATCCAGGAATGATGAGCTCCAGTTGTTAATTTCAACATGTGGATTCGAACCTCTGAGAATACTGACTTTTACTTGGGACCCTTAAATATACATACTAAACACTGTCTAGAGACTTAACATACCATATTCTATGGGTATAATTTTTCAAATGTGAGTAAATGCCACTGGTATTAACAAAATCTACTTATTCTTAAGTATTAAATATGTGGTATTTTGTTATTGCTATTTTATATTTGTCAAAATATTATATAAAAACCATTGAAATTCTTTGAAGTGAATATGAAACTTTGGGGAACCATGGCACAATATCCCTTCTACTATTTATTAACACTTTGAATAATTCAAGATGTCACAAATATGAAGGGGATAATGATTTAATCCTTCATTTATTTTTTAGTGTTGTTATTAGTTATGGGAACAGAAGACGAGTATTGCTGATGCAAAAGTTAGTCTGAGATTAAGAACTCAGACAAGTAACACAATGCAACAATATCATAGATAAGTGCTTTGACCCGGTGTGTACAGCATGCCACTGGAGCATTGTTTACATGTGGTCATACCAAGTAAAAAACAAGTTTATAGGCATATTAAGACACATGGAACATTTTATTTTATTGGCATCTTTCACTTGGCAAGAGAGGTATCATGGGAACACCCGTCTAGTCTTTTATCCTGACTTAACCAACAACATGCCTGTTTTTTATTTTAATTGGCACATAAAAGTCATACATATTGGGGTACCATGTGATGTTTTGATACAAGTAGGTACATTTTATAATATTCCAATCAAATATTTATCATTTCTTTATGGTGAAAACATTAAATTCAGCTTTTTTGAAATTAAATAGTATATTATTATCTATAGTCATCCTACAACTATGCAATAGAAATATCATTTTTCCTGAATATATCTTGGTATTCATTCACCAATCTTTCCTCATTGTTCCTTCTCCTTTATTTTCCCCAGCATCTGGTAACTATTATTCTACTCTCAATTTCTATGAGATCAACTTTTTTAGACTATATGTATTTGTCTTTCTTGGATTAGCTTATTTCACTTGACATAATAATGTCATTTACATCCATATTATTTTTTAAATGACAACATTGCACTGTTTATGCCTGAATAGTATTCTACATGCATTAGCATGTGCATGTGTTTCACATTTTCTTTATCCATTCACCCTTACATGGACATTTGGGTTTTTTTCCATTTCTTGGCTGTTGTGAATGGTGCTGCAGTAAACATGGAAATGTGAAGGTCTCTTCAATAGGCTGATTTCATTTCCTTTGGATTTTTACTCAGTAGTGAGACTCCTGGATCTTATGCTCATTCTCTTTTCAGTTTTTCAAGGAACTTCCATACTATTTTCCCTAAGGCTGTACTAATTTACATTCTCACCAACAATGTGTAAAGATTCTCCTTCTCTGTGCCCTTTCCAGTACCATTTATTTTTTGTCTTTTTGTCTAACAGGTGCAAGGTGGAATCTCAATGTGATTTTACTTTGCATTGCCTTAAAATTCATATGGAACCACAAAACAATTCCAAATAGCTAAAATAATCTTAAGCAAAAAGAAGGAGACATTACACTACCTGACTTCAAAATATACTACAAAGCCATAATAATCAAAACAGCATGGCATGGGCTGGGGTTGTGGCTCAGTGGCACAGCACTTGCGTTGCACATGTGAGGCACTGGGTTAGATCCTCAGCCTCACATAAAAAGTAAATAAATATTTATTTTGTTTATTTATTTATTTTTTATAGAGATAGATATATAGATATATATTTTTTAAAAAAACATCATGGCAGACACACACATGGACTAGTAGAATAGAATACAGAGTCTAGAAGTAAACCCATGAATCTACAGCCAACTGATTTTCAGCAGAGATGCTAAAAGCATGTACTGGGAGAAAGGACAGTCTTATCAATAAATAGTGCTGGGAAAATTGGTTATTCACATACAGAAGGATAAAACTAGACCCCTATCTTTCAATATATATAAAAAATCAACTCAAAATAGATTAGACTTAAATGTAAGACTGTAAACTATGAAACTACCAGAATAAAATGTAGGACAAAGGCTGTAGGATGTTGGAATGGGCAAGGATTTTTTTTTTTTTTAACAAGCCTCCAAAAGCACAGGGGGGAAAAAAAAGGCAAAAGTACATAAATGGGATTATTGCAAACTAAACAACTTCTGCACAACAAAGGACACAATAGAATCAAGAGACAACCTACAGAATGGGGGAAGATATTTGCATACTATATCTGGTAATATACAAAATACATATGGAATTCAGTGATTAAAAAAACAAACAATCTTATTTTAAAATGGACAAATGAGCTAATAACACATTTCTCAAAAGACATATAAATAACAGGTACATGAAAATAAATGTTCAACATCACTAATCTCTCTGATTTTTAAACACCTCTACAGAAGCCTGCAAAACCTTACAGAATTTTTAAAACATCAGCACTGTAAGGACATCATCTTTCTTTTTAACTATGGCAGTGTAAGCTCATTTCCTTTTATTCATTCTTCATTGCGTCATTTATATGCTTAAAAATAGTTTTCCTTTTCTCAAGCAAAAGAATCCAAGTTACTTCAACTCTTATAGTGTGTATTTCCCATAAAATCAGAGCACTCAGAAGTATTTGTACTAAATTGTGCTCAATGTAGAGAAAGCAGCACATCACTAGATCAAAACATTCCACCACGAGTCTGCACAAAGGCAGGGTTTGAATGTGCCAAGGCTTTCCCTCCAAAACCTTGACAAGGGCGCTGGAATGCAAACCTTATTACCATTCAACAAATCAACGGGGCATTCACAGTCAGAATGTTCTTAGTGTTTTCTCTGCTATTATATTCAGTAGGTTCCATGCTTACCTTATGTATGTTCCTTGTCCCCATTAGCTTTCATGAGTTTTACCAGCATGTCAAAATAGACTTAGTCTCCATATATGGAGAGCTGCCACTAGCTGTATCTCTCAAGAAACAAGATGCCAACAGGAGTAATGTTATATCAGAGAAAAACCCAGATCTTTTTTAAGGCCTCCTCTCTAGAATCTGTCCCTCAGTTTCTCTTTGCATTAAAAATACTTGGGGTGCAAATCAATTTTTGTATTTGAAAGAAAAAGTAAGATTTATTTTGCGGCTAACAATTTGGCCACCCAGAAAAATCTAGTTCTTGTTTAAACAATTTTAGAAATAACACATATTGCTAAAAGATTATAAATATTATTTGCATTGAATCATCTAATATGTACAAATATTGTTTTTAATTCTGGAATCTCTGAATTTATTTAAAAGGGTCAATGATTTAAGTATTTAACTGTATTATGACTTTATTTTCTTAACTACTATGACTACTTGCTTCTGCTGCTACTACTATTAATACCACCAAGAAAACTTGCTGTGTAAGAATTTTGTCTCCCTTGTCTTAAAACACCTCCCTTTATCACATTCCTTGGAATGTCCTGTGAAAAGTTTAGTAACATTGAAGGAAATGGAAACAGTATATGAGGGAGGGATGGCTTTTTTGAAATGGAATTTGTGGAATGCCCTCATTTTGGATGAGATTCAGACTGCTAAATTCCACAGAAACCCAAACAAAAACAGTTGTATGCCAGTTAAAACAAGACTTCACTGGGTCTCAGAATGGCCTGTGTCATCTGGTGGTAGGGCCCTAACCTGAAGACTACAAAAAAACCAAAACCACAAGACTACAAATGTGACAATAGAAGAGAAAAAAACAACACAGCTGACGCAAAGTACCTCTGACATTCAGAATGTGGGCTTTGAAAACACCCTAATCAGAAAACTGGTTTGAGGGGCTGGGTTTGTGGCTCAGTGGTAGAGTACTTGCATAGCACGTGTGAGGATTCAATTTTCAACACTGAATATAAATAAATAAATTAATTAATTAAAGATCTATCAACAAATAATAAAAATATTCTTTTAAAAAGTGGTTTGAGCAAGTTAGTTGGTCAGTTTGATAAAGGAGAAAGTGTTATCCATTCAAATTTGTCACCCTCCAAAAGTCTATCTTATCATGCTTGTTGTATTTAAAGTGAGAAATTACAAGTGATGAAGCTATTTTAATGTGACAGAAATTGAAAGAATTATTTGCTCGTCACTAAAAAAATGTAATCAATAGGCCTACTTTGTAGTTAAGATTCAATCCTGGGGGGGGGGGATATGATCTTGTTGTAGACACAAATTATGCCTTTCATTTTTCTATATCTAACTTGAGCACAGTCTTTGGCACAGAGTGTGTGCAAATTGATAGTTATTAAATGAGAGAATGTCTCAAAGTACTACTCTAAAGAGAATGTCTACCTCAGAGTTAAAGCTTGTGTTGTATAGTACCAATCAGTGTAATTTTAAGGAATGTTTTGAATGAAAAGAGATGATTAGCATGTGCAGATTAAAAAATGCCTTCTTTTTTAAATTCTAAGAAAGTATGCACATACATACACAAGTGTATATGAGAATGTAAGGTGAATATATACAAAAATGTATAAAACTAATATATATGAATTAATATATCATGTAATAAAATTAAAATGTTAGTATATAAATAAATACATATTATTTATATAATAACATATACAAAATAAATATATATACATGTATCTATATTTAGAAAATTTCTCAAGAGATAGCTAATATTAATATTTTGGTATATTTCCTTCCAGGCTATTAAAATATATATTAATATTTTTGTATTTGTACAAATTGGGGTCATATGGAATTTCCAGAATATATAAAATCTCAGGTAGAGTAAACTAGAAATAATTACCCTATAAGTAGCTTATATGAAATGCATATCACTTTTAAACAATAAGAGTTCTTAACAAAATGAAAAAATAAAACTGAGATCTGGATCAATGTTATAACTAATGGAGAGTTCCTGACTTTCTAGGTTGTCAGTATTCCTAAAATGTGTCTCCTTTGTATGAAGACTCCATCCATTTTTGAATGAGGACACACCCTCTTAGAAATTTACAGTCTTCACTATGTCTTAGGAGAGTTTGATAGGCCAGTGTTCTAAGCTGCAGGTGTATATAATGGTATCTGATCTGAAAACATTTGCAAATACCTATTATTCTGGTGATTTAGCTAAAAATGCTTATCCAAACAATGGGCTGTGGCAGTGGATTATAGTGAGTTAACTGATGGGATGATTGGGGAGGGTTAAGAGTTTTACCCTCAGGTGAATTCTAAGAATTGTCAGCAGCCTGTTCCATTACAAGGCAAACATACAGAACACTGTCAAAGCCAGACCTCTTTTATCAGAATTAGGATGACACTTGGGATATGTACCACGGTAACATGAACCCGCAGGCCTCACTGCGGATGTACACATAGTAAATCAGAAGTGAGTATCCAAACTGCAGTAACCTCTTTCTTTCTAATCCCTAAATCACTGTGGCACATGATTTCTTTGGGGCTAAGAAGTTGCCTTGCACAGCAAAATATTAAAAGGCATGGTGATATCCTGAGATATCAAATGAAAAGATCACTTTGAGCTACTCTAAAATTGTACTCCTTAAAAGAGTTAACTTAATTTTTTATGTTTTTTTTTTTTTTTTGTACCAGAGATCGAACTCAGGGGCACCTAATCTCTGAGCCACATCCCCAGCACTTTTTTATATTTTATTTAGATACAGGGTCTGGAGAGTTGCTTAGGGCTTCACTAAATTGCTGAGGCTGCTTTTGAATTCTCAATCTTCCTGCTTCAGCTTCCTGAGCTGCTGGGATTACAGGAGTTCATTTACTCTCAAAGACAGTTACTAACTGAAAGTGAGTTAGACACCAAGAAGAAGGTTAGTTGTAGTCTCTCTCACTTTTGATAGATATGCCTCAAAAGTCCTGCTTGAAGGCTCTTGTTATTGAGATGGAGATTACAATAATAAGTGGATCAGGGAACAGATTGGTCACTGTTTAATAGTCTACACAGATTTTCTGATAAAATGAGTATATTATTTCTTTTAAAAAAGTAACAATAATAATAATGATACCCATAACTGGCATTCAGCTATTCTGTTTGAGCAAGAAAAAGTAGAGAGAAAAAGTCTAAACAACTACATATTGCTAAAGTAAACTAAATTAAGATAAACTAAAAGAGTATTTTCCTTCAAGACAAGTCTTTTAAAAATTTATGCAAGTTGAGGGAAAGAAGTATTTCAAAAATGCAAGGAAATGAATCTTAGGAAGTATTGCAGGAAAAATATTAAAATAAAGTCAACAGTGCATTAAGAAGTTTTAAGGATTTGTTTAGAAAATTCAACCTAAGAACTTAATATCCAGTGAGGTTCAACTCAATTATAAGACAAAAACCCAGTTTAAAAATGGGCAAAAGATTTGAAAAGACATATTATCGAACATGAGATACCAGTGGCCAAATATATGCACATAAAAATAAGCTAACACCATTTATCATACAAGGAAATGTAAATTCAAACTACAATAAAATACCACTTCATTCATACTAGAATGGATATAATAAAGCAGACAATATAAGTGTTGGCCAGATTGTAGAAAAACTAGAACACTCATACATTGCTGATGGGAATATAAAATGATACAGCCACTTTGGAAAATGTTTGATATTTTCTTATAAGTTTAAACATAAATTTACTATATGATCTATCAATTCTATATAATAAGAATCTAGCCAGGAGAAATGAAAACTTATGTCCATACAAACTTTTGTACATGGTTATTTGTAGCAGTATTACCCATAATGGCCCAAAGATAGAAACAATCTGAATGTCAATTAGATTGATGGATGGATAAAACAAAATACAAAAAAAAAATGTGTATTCATACAATGGAATGCTATTCAGCAGTGAAATGAAGCGAAGTGCCAAAGCAAGCTAAAACATGTATGAACCTCAGAAGTATTAGGCTAAGTAAAGAAGCCAGATCCTAGGATCACATATTGTATGATTCCATCAATAAGAAATGTCCAGAATAGGACAGATCTTTTCTCTAAAGAAAGAAAGTTGATTTGTGGTCATGTGGAGCTAAGGATGGAAACAAGACTGACCATAAATGGGCAGTAGGGAGAAAAGACGTGGCCTGAATAGATTATTAAACAGAGTTATTAAGACCCAATATGGGCTACTGGATGTTCTAGGTTGTACTGCTTAGGGGGCAAAGTAATCAGTAAATTTGGGGAGTTTAAAGAACTGTAGGCTTAGAACATACAAAGCAATCTTTTGCCAAAGAAGGTGCAGAGCCAGTGATCTTATAACATGAAGGGGACAAGTTTGTTCCAGGAAGTCTGAAAATTCAAACCTAATGAAATAGATTTTAGGAACGGGATTTGGGATTTGAATGAACATAAATTTACTTGGTTTCATAAGGATGAAACTTTTTGTTATGGTGTTTTGTTTGTTTTAATCTTTGTGGGCGGGATGGAGTAAGGACCCCAGACAAAACCAAAAGGAAAGCTAAAGCTAAGAGTTTTGTCCTGGGTGTGGTGCTCAGTGTTAATTAAGTGTAAACCAGGAAAAAGGGAAGCTTGCTGTGTGGGCTAACCTTGCAAAATAACTTCAACTAAATGATGCTACAGTGGCAAAGGGACAATTTTATGGTCAAGGAAACTTCAGCTCAGGGAGATTCAATGATTTTTGAAGATCACAAAAGTTAAGTCTTAGCCCTTAGACTATTTCATTCCAGATATCAGGTTGCTGCAAACAGAACTAAGCAATGCCCAGGTTGGACCGTAAGAGGTGCAATAGTCTGGTGCAGTGGTTCATGCCTGAAATCCCAGCTACTTGAAAGGCTGAGGCAAGATCTAGAGTTCCAGGCCAGACTGGGCAATTTAGTGAAACCCTATCTGAAAATAAAAATGAATAGGGCTGGGGATATAGCTCAGTGGTAAAGCACCCCTAGGTTCAATCCCCAGTACCTGAAGGGAAAAAGAAAAAATGCCTTAGAGATATTTAAGAAAGAAAAGATAGAGAATCAGTAGAGGAAAAAAATAAATTAAAAAAAAAAGGAGGAAGAAACATCTAAAGGAAGAGTAAGAGGAGAAAAAACAGAAAGGGGAAAGGGAAGGCTAAAAGAGAAAAATGAAAAGATATACATGGTAGGCAGTTTAGTTGCTTTAAGATGTTTGCCTTATCTTGATTTATGCACTGTCTGCCTCAATTTTCAACCCCAATAAAACCCAATTTTTTGTTGAATAAGAAAATAATATGTTAATTGTAAAAAAATTAGAAAATAAAATCAAAAAGAAGAAAATGTTAGAGTGGAGGGTGGGGTTGTGGCTCAGTGGTAGAACACTTGCCTCTCATGTGAGAGTCCCTGGGTTCGATCCTCATCACCGCATTAAAAAGAAATAAATTAAAAAAAAAAAAAAAAGAAAATGTTAGAGTGGTAAAGGGAACATTTTTGTGGATGAGGAAACTTCAGCTCAGGGAAATTCAATGACTTCTAAAGATCACAATAGTAAACAAAACCCAAAATAAAATTCAAGTCTTGTTTTTAAGCATTTTCTTTTTACAAAAATCAGCCTTTATTGCTCTGTAGCCTGACTTTTTTTTTCCACATAAAATATTATGGCTGTTTTTTCTACCTCAATAAATATAAATTTCTTAAATACAAATACTTAAGTAAATATTAATTTATTTAATATTTACTTCCTTTTATGTTTAATTTTATAAGATTTGGATTATAAGATACATGTTGCTCTTTATAAATTTTTATATTACATTTATAAAAATCTCAGAATTCCTAATATAAATACTCATGTGGAAAAGAATAAAAAATAATTATTGAATGTCCATTGCTATAGGAACTAGAGCTCAAAACAAATGAAGTAATGACATAGCCCTGTCCTGGGCTATGCAGAAGAGGCGTGGGAAGCTTAGCGGGAGAGAGAAGATGAGTATTATTATTCCTTACTAATAGATGTATATGAAAGAAGCTGTGTCGTCAGAAAGATCACATGTGATATGAAAAGCATAGAAGATTTAGAAGGATATATTTATTGAGCTAGAAAAATAGCCATGATATTTTTGACTTTCTTAAGAAATGCAGAAGCATGGATTGGCAAGGCAAATATTTACCATCCACGATAGTTTATAATAATAGGGAAAATTGACAGAGGCTTAATTGCAGAGTGATTAACCACCTTTATTGTTGATTGCAGAAGCTCTTACACTGCATCAGTTTTTAAAAATGTTCCCTGATGTTTCAGACCCAGAGTTATTTGTTGCTAGAAACTCATATTTACCTACTAGACAGATGCTATGTGGAGAATGTGGGCTGTACTTGGGGAAGGACATCTAACTCAACTTTTGCAGGCTAATTCAGCAATTTCTTTAAATGATTTTATTTTTTCCCAAAGTGATTATCTAAGCTGTTATTTCAAAACATAATTTAAATACTTCTGTTAGCAATAAATTCACAGGAATCCATAAAACCTAGGGTGTTTCATAGTATTATCAAACATTTGTTGAGTTTTCTACTAACAATCTTCTAGCCACTGTATAGAGCCTAATATTTGTGATACCTATGTAGAACGGCTCACGACCTAAATTTTGTCAAAACAGAGTGAGAATAAATTCACAAAAAATCAAAATTATGTTCATATGGTTAAATAGTCAAGCAATACACGTGGATGTTTCCCATTGAAATGATTTACAAATATCTGTGGTAACAATATCAAAGAGAGAATTCAAATCCTTCAGTTAGCAACCCTTGCAATTATTTTTTAGCTTTATAGGGTTAACCTTATTGAGGTTGATTAAATTCAAGCTGTGATCTTTCATAAAAACTCAACGGAGGGTCCAGATGGCCCAACAATACCTCCTTTTGTGAGAGGAAATAACTTGAAGATTTTTGTCTAATTAAAGTATTTGTGCTGGTGGGACCTGATTGAATTGTTATTCCTTTAAGAGGAGTCTGCATTACAAATAATCTTCATAAAATACTATTTTAAAATGTAGTGCTGCTTTCACTATTTTAGTTATGTCCTAGGACCAGAGTGGCATGAGCATGATACCATCTTTGGGATTGAAAATACGATTCTGGAAAAATCAAGAAAACAAGGTTCTATGGAACAAAGTGCCAGGAAGGTCAATGCATTACTTACTTTCCTCCTGTTCTAGGACCTTACTCATAATGACCTTAACTTGTATCAAAATATTTCCTATTGTAACAGCCAGGACATAATTATCACCCTTTTTTCCATGTTGAAACTATTGGTAGCCATAATACAAATCTGAGGAAAGCCCTTAAGCACCTTAACTCAGCAAATGGCTGCTGTGGTTCTGGGTACATCATGATTTGCCTACCTGCAAGAATAACACCTCATCTTACCCTGTCTCCCCACCTGAGTAATCCTAACTGTTCAAGACAGGGAGGAAGAGAATTATAGGCAGGAGGTAGAGATAGAGTAGGGGATGGAAATGAGAAAAACAGTAGGAAATTAATAAATAATCTTACAACTGCTTTGAGTATTTACTTACATCCTTATTATCCAACTTTTTGTGTATTTTGTTAGTAATCAAGGTGACATTCTGAGATAGCTTGTTCCCCAAAAGCTTGTCTTGTATCAGACAGGCAAAAATATTGGTGGATTTTGTCATAAGTGGAAAGGTCCTATATTTGACTTCTCGTGTTCTTGAGGCTACAGAAGCCAAAGTTGTTGTAATCAAAGGTTTCCAGCAGGGGGTGTAGCCACTTCTATAGGGTAAGTTCTTTGGAAGCCATATCACACTTATGTATTTGAATATTGCAGTGTTACTCCTGATGGTAAAGGCTGGAATTATAACATTTTTTAAAATGACTGTCACCTCTTTTGATCCAAAAAGACCATGCATATTAATACTTTATTAGGATATGTTGAAGAAGCAGAAATTTGTGGAGAAGAATATTTAAATTAAAAACCTAAACTGCCTGACTGAAATCTTATTCTGCCAATTTTTTCAAAGAAAACGAAGTACAAAGCTTTGGGTGATTTTAATTATCCAGTACAGCAGAACAAGTGCTTAAATTTTTTATTCTAGATAAGAAGAATAGCTGATATGAGAAGGCTTGGTAATATTTATTCCATCTCTCCCCCATATTTGCATGTGTATAAAGAATAAACTTCTTATTTTTCCCAAAATATTCCCTTTTGAGTGGGGAGGGTAATGTTTTAAAGTGTGGTGTGGCTGTGAGGTGTGACTCCTGATATACTTTAAAAGATGACATTTATTCCCCCCCCCCCACCCATTATTTGTAGATACATAAGCAACCACAGATTTTTGGCTCCCAATTCCCATTTTCAGATTTCTATTGGTATAGAAAACAGTGAACTTTATTTTTTGGAAAAAGTAAGTAACATAAAAATAATACAAATTGTAGTTTATTTGTAGTTTTAGACTATTAATAAGAAACAAAATCCTAAATTTCTAAAATCCTATAATTGAAAACTACATCTTTTTTATCTCAGTGTTCCTTTTAAACACCCTGACTTATTTAGCTCCAGTTTATAATAATATACATTCATGGTTAAAAATTTTCTAATTATTTAGGAAATAATTTAAAAATTGTCTCTAGGGTGGCCACTTATATAGTACTTAACATTAAATAAGGTTATGACTTTGAATTGGCTTATATATTTTTATGGACTTTCAGTACAAAAATACAAAAAAAAATGCATTTTAATACATTAACTTTCCTATATAAGTGGTTGAATACCAATGGGATTAGTAGCACATTTTGGTGGTTTGACCTCCCTCTCCCCAATTTTCTTCTCTTTTTTTTTCCCCTTTCTCCCTGTGTTTATTTTCATTGAAAGTTTTTTCCAGTGTATTTTTCCTTGCTTATCATTTGTACCTGAAAGAAAGAAGTACCTACAGACCTTAACCAGTCTTAAATCTGCTTGGTAACATTCAGATGCAAGGGAGTGGCTGGAATAAGGAATTATAGGGAGTAAGAGGCACATAGAGAAATTAGAAATGCCTTTTCTGCTAATAAGTTTACCTTTGAGAAATATGGAGAGTAGTGGGGCAGGGGGAAGGAACAAACGAACAGAACTTCTGCTGGAATATTGTGACAGATTTACTGACAAATATTTTCTAACAGATTTTTACCAACAGGCAGTTTTTGTTTTCTTTACTGACAGACCGTAAATGTACTCTGGTTGGCAGCAGCTGCACCATTATAACACTAAAAAGCAACCTTGGCTAACTTCAGTATCTTATGTAACACAAGAAATAAAGAATAACTTGAATTTCAGAGACTTTTTTTTATCTTAACTTTACTGATGATAAACAATTTTCAATGCAGGATATAAATCTTTCTCCAAAGAGAAATTCTCTCCAAATTACTTTTTTCTTTTAAACTTTACAACGAATTGGGGCAGATTAGTGTTTTTGCTCATTATTTTATCTACTGACAACTATTTCAAGACCTCTGTGTAAGACAGAGGCTGATGACCTTGGGAAAGTCACAGGACCTCAGTTTCTTTACTGGTAAGAGGAAGGCATTAATTTTTACCATTCTTTCTCCCTCTACTATTCAATGTCAATGCACAGATGAAAACTACATGGAAAATCCAGTGTACCCCCAAACCAGTATTCAAAAAATAATGAATATATTTAAAGCAGTATAATAAAAGCCAAAAGCCAAAAGTTCTTTAAGTTGGGCTGCTGGTGGTGTGAGCTGGGGTCTTTTGCATCCTAAATTAACCCACTCTTCCTCAACTTCCGCAAGAACGGACTGGTTCAAGGGCCTGCGCCCCGTGCCGTGTAGGAGAAATGGTCTCTTCTAGCCCTTGAGGAGTTCTGGTTTCTGGGGTGAGTGTGGCACCAGGTCCTAGGAGGGTGATGTCTATAAGTTGGCGAGCAATTCTCCAGGCTGAAAACTGGCAGCACACCCAGAAGCACACACGCGAACATGCCCCTGCGAACGAGCTTGGACACATATTTTCCTCCTTTGCATTCTTTAATGCTCAGAGACCATAGAGGGATTTATCGAGAAGCATTCAGTGCCCGTGCCATGTTTTACAACGGCTAACACAACATCAGGCTCCTTTTCAGTATTGCGGTTTGTTCTGAGTTATGGCCAGAAACAGAAACGAAGGAAAGGGAGAAAGCAGGGGAGGTTCGGAGACTACAGCGCACGGCATGCAGCTTCTAAAGCGTGGAGGATGGGACCGAGGAGGAGCAGAACACGGAGAAAGAGGAAAGCTAAGGGAAAATACTCACGCCAATGGGTAGAAGGGAAAAGGTGAGAAGGAATGGAGTAGGAGAGGGAACCAATGGATGTGAGAGGCGGAGGAAGAAGGGGGAGGGGCAGAAGCCAATGGGGGAGCGGGGGAGCGAGGACGCGCCCCGCGCGCTCGCTCCCCTCCCTCTGGCTCCAACGCTCGCGCCTTCCCAGGCTCCCGGGAGACGAGGGCAGGGGCGGGGCCGAGCCGGGCGCGCGGCGCGGGAGGCGTCGCGAGGTGAGGGGCGGCGGGGGCGGGGGATTGTGGGGCTGGGGGCGCGCGCGCGCGCCCGCGTCTCCCGTCCCGGCTGCGCCGCCGCTCCGCCCCCGGCCGGGTGTGTGGCTGTGCACGCGCGCGTGCGTTCTGGCGGTGCGCGCCGGGAGAGATGCTGAGGTAAAGTTCGGGAGAGAGGGAGAGAGATCCGTCAGCGCGAGGGAGCCCGAGTGGCCGCCATTACTGAGCCCGGCGCGGCGGCGGGCGCTAGGGAAGGGGGGAGGGAACGGGGCCGCCGCTGGTGGCTGGGAGGGAGGGCGGGTGGGTTACCAGGCTGCGGGAGCCGTAGGGCTCTGGGTTTCGGGGCGTGTGTATTGGGGAGGGCGGGAGGAGGTGGCTGAAGGGACGCGGCGCTTGGTGAGCGCGCCGGGGGCGAGAGGCGAGCTGAGTGAAGGAGGAGGCGGCGGCGGCAGGAGCGCTCCCCAGGAATGTCGCTGCCGCCGCCACCGCCGGGGCCGCTGCCGTTGAGGAGGAGCCGGAGGAGACCGACGTTATTAGGTAGGACCTTGCAACCCCCAGCTCCTCGGGCCTGCCCGTCCCCTCCCCTCCCCTCCCTCCCCGACAGGGACCCTCCCGCCGCCTGCTGCCCCGCTCGGTCGCAGCCGCCGGTTGTAACCAGTTCGGGGGGCTGGGGCCCCGCAACCGCGGAGGGGAGCCCGGTGCCGCTTTCGGTTCTCGCAGGCCGGACGGGGGTCGGCTGCTGCGGCGGGGATACGGTCGGCTTGAAGGGCAGAGAGGCCGGGGAGGGGGCGCTTTCTCCACAGGTGACGGGGCTGGGGTCGGCGGAGGCCTGGTGGTGGCCCGGGATCGTGGCGGCCCCGCCAGGCGTCCGCTCTCGCTCGCCGCCGTGACTTGCCCTGGTCTGGGAGGGTACGTGGGGAAGGAAGGTGGCGGTGTCTGTTGGCTGGGTTGCTGCTCTTAACGAGTTCCACCTGGAAGAGGGAGCGGGGTGGGCGCAGATTTGCGGAAACAAGATCTCGGTTGCAAACTTAAACGCCTTTCAGAGGGATCGGCCCTTTCACTTTTTCCTTATCTCCCCGACTCCTCCCTGGGTTCTCTTCAGATTCCCTTCTGCTGCTTCAGCTTGGGGTAGGGTGTGAGAAGTTGCACTGCGCAACGAAAACACGGAGTCCAGTCGATTGACTTCGTAAGGTTGGGGCTTTGCTATTGAGTTTTCGGTAGAATAACCTCTAGATTCTCCCTGTTTCCACTAAAGAAAAGTATCGGGGTGGGGGTGGGGAGCTGCGCGGGAGCGCGCGTGCACTTATCCACACATAAATACACACTCACACCCTCCCTCTACAGTGTTATTAGAAATGCAAGTGAGGTGGAGGCTGTGAGTGTAGCTGAGACCGAAAGGTGTTCGCAAGTAAGGGCAAACTATTCAGACGGTTAGTAAAATTCCAAGAAAGTTGGAGGGAAGACGCTTATACTTTTACCATATGATAGAAATGCAGTTTGGACCAATACTTAGAAAATGGGAATTTAAATCTACACCAGAATAGCCATACACCTGGGTTTGTGCGCGCATTTTAAAATTCATATTAACATCCATAATTTACTTTTTCCTTTTAGATAGGAAGCAGTGACAACATTTTTTAAATGTTCGGATGTAAAACAGTAGAATACCTCTGTATTAACGAGCCTTTGCATGTGCTGCCTTCTACAGGTGTTGGGGGAGGGAGGAGGTTTGCCGGTTCCACTTAAATCTCAAACCAGTGTTCTGTTCGAACAGAATTTTAGGGAATGTTTATTTGTATTGAGGATCTCATTCACTTTTTGGAAGATTTCTCTAAATCTACATTTAAAATTACTTCTAGCAAAAATTTCATCTAGATGGCAGCTATTAGGAAAGATATTTTGGTTTAAAGCAGATTAGTAAAATGTGTTTGGAAATGTTTTACTGCAGATTCCAGTTATTTGTACTTTAATATGATAAAATGATATTCTTATTCACTATTTTTAAATATACATACTAATGGTGTAGGTAACCTACTACACATTTTTTTTTCCAGAGCAAATTTTGCGTCCATTTTAAATTACTTTCTCTCTCTTTTTTTTTGCTCTTTCATCTATTTCTAGAATCTGGTAAATAGAACAGAGGAAGAGAGTGTTTGGGTCACCAAAGACTTGCAAAGGCATTGGAACACTTTATGACTAAAAATATTGAAAGGTTGGAATGCATAATATTTTGCCTTTCAAGAAATAGCGTAATAGATCTGATTGACTCAAAACAGAATCAGAGTACAGATTACAGGTAATTGTTGATTTGATAATTTTGCATAGGCTACATTTTTTAACCCAGATCAGCATCTTACTTTACAAATCTTTGTATATGAATTATTAAGAGATATTGGTAGTGGGATTGATTACACTTTGATACTAAGAATAGTTACAGAATTGTTATCTTTATCAATTTTTTTTTAGTATCCCTCCATTTAAACTACATTAGCAACTCAAAAAATGTGTTACTAATTTAATATCTTAATTCTGTCATAAGGTATTTACCCTAAATGTTTTGAAAACCATCTCTCCTCTCCCCCTTTTTGTTTGAAAGGTAGATTTAGTAAACACACACTCTTGGAGAAAATGAATTGTTTTGACCTTGAAAGTTCAGATTTTCTAGTGAATAAAATATTTGATTTCCTTTTTTGGATTTGAAGTTATGGTGCAGCTTTAGAGTAATAGTTTTTTAATTGAAGAAAAAGTATTTTTCATTAAGACTGTACTTTCAGCATTAGGATGTAAGGTAAGTGTTGCCTTGGTTTTCACAGCTTAAATATGAAAGAGCATAATAGGGATTTTCTTAGTAGTTACTGAATAAGTTTTATCACAGCTTAAGTTCCACAGGTACTATTTGGGCTTTAAGATTCCATTGTTTTTTCTTTATACATCAAGAAGGGATGCAGATAATTGACTCCAGAAGCATTGTTCTGTTTTAGTAATACTAGGTTCCTGAAAGATGTCTGTAATATACATTTAAAGTTTACCAGCAGAATTTGATTTCTAAAAGAACTGTGAGAAAATTTGATAAAGGATCCATCATTTGGTAATTTGAGTAATGAAGCTCTTATCTGTTTATGTGTAGACTTTTGTGGATTATTTTAATCCAACTAGGAAAAACAGTATTAGAAATTAAGAAAAATAGTTATATGTTCACACTTAAAATATGCTAAGAATTTTAAATGTGAACTTTAAATGATTTTCAAATTCTGTTTCTTGGTTCTCTTTGGTGTTTTTCCTAAATGCCTGGAAACTTCCTCTTAGGAACAACCTTTCCAAACCAAGGCAGCTTCTATTTTTATCTATTACTTAAATACAAGAATTACTTTTTAAAAAGTTTATTTACATTAAAAAATATTAAAACCAGATTTGTTATCATTAATTCAGATTAATTTTCTTTAGCACTAACTATGTGCCTCACCCTAGGAAATTAAGATAAATTAAGGTGTAGCTCAAGCTTGAGCCTTAATTGGAGAGGTAGTAACTATAAAGGAGTAAATAATACTAAAAGATGCAAAAAAGAGAACAGCTATTTGTATCAGGGCCTGTTTTGTTTAATGAAATTAAACACCAATTTCACTGCTTTAACTACAAGAGGGAATTTGAATGTGTGACAAGCAAGGAGTCTTTTTTAAAATTTTCCCACTGTTTTTAGATGGCTCACTGTGGATTATAATGCCTGAGAATATGCAATGAAGTGGAACAGATTGTCAATTTTTGACGCCACCTGTAGGATTCATTCCTTATATTAAAGCTAATTAATTGGGAAAAAGTTACATATAACTGTAATTTCATAGTTAAAATATGAATAATATGTGTCAATTGGTTAGATTCCTGTTTTTTCTTATGAAGAGTTAATGGTAAGTATCAGATTAGATTTAGCCTATTTTTATAATCCCAGACCATTATTTATTGAGCAGCTAGGCACTGTTGAGTGATACAACAAAAGAATAACATTACTTCATTAAAAGCTACCGTTAGAGCTTACAGTTTTGATGGTGAGATCAAGAGACCACGTGTTAAATGCCAGTTTGGTACAGAATAGAAGCTCTCTATATAGGGAAGTATATTACTGATTTAAAATTTAGTTTATAAAGGGAGATAGGTAAAAGAGACAGTATTTAAAAGTAGGTAAAGATTTGGGGTAGTGGTGGGGGGCACATTTAGGTACATTAATGACAGTTGGGACCAGAAGTGCTAGGAAGTAAGGACAAATTGGCAAGTGAGATGAAAATATAAGGTAAAGATGTAAGAGCATTAGTTTGTACCTAATAAGCCAAATTGAAAGGTTTAGGGAAGTATTAATGCAAGGATAATAGATGGGGTGGTGAAGAAAAAATACATGTAACTGCTTTTCTAGTTGCTGTTTTAGACATTGTCAGATAGAAAATTGTCCATTTTTCTCTACATCTCTTTCCAGTGCTATGATAATTCCTCTTTTGATGTCTTTATTGTTGACTTTAGATAACAAATAGAAAATTAATATTGCTATTAATCTGGGGAATTGAAAGATGCAGATTTCTGCTCTTCTCTACTATGTTCCATTCTTCCCTATTATTTGACTGTATAACTTTTCAGATGCTTTAAAGAATATTAAATGGTCTCTTGGATAATTTTCTTTGTTTTACAGTCTTGAAGTTTACGTTCTACATCTTTGTATGTGTGTGTGTGTGTGTGTGTGTGTGTACATGTGTACGTACGTACTAAGGATTGCACCCAGGGATGCTTTAACATTGAGTCACATCCACAGCCCATTTTTTTCTTTATTTTTTTTATTTTGAGACAGGGTCTTACTCAGTTGCTTAGGTCCTCACTAAGTTGGTGAGGCTGGTTTTAACCTCATGATCCTCCTGTCTCAGCCTCCCAAGGCTGGGATTACAGTTACAGACATGCATCACCATACCCGGTTTATGTTAGTCATCTTGACCTTGCCTCATTTCACTGCTAAAATTTAATTAGTCTTTGGAAATAATGCCTGAAACTTGGGTGATATCACCATTTGTTGCTAAAACTGAATAGTTATTAGAAAACACTGATTCATTTGTCTTTTATTTCTTATATTTAGTAGCCAGGCACTAAGTTCTGTGTCTTACATTACTCTTTTCAGTTCTATTATGATAGTTCAGGTACTTCAAGCCAGCAGTAGTCTTGGGCTTTGTGCCCCACCAAATCCAGTATTTTACTTCTTGACTATGCTTATTACAAGGTCCTATTTACCCTTGAAGATGATAGTCATATTTTATCTTCAACCTAATTACTTTCCAGTATGGCTCAGTCACTCCATCCTAATCACACACCTGGAATGACTTTAATTTTTAAACTAAATCCAGCCTATTTTCTAAGATTCACTCAAATCCTTTCTATTCACTGAAACTTTTTTTTTTTTTTTTTTGATACCAGGGATTAAACCCAGGGAATCTGAACCACTGAGCCACATCCCCAGTCCCTTTTTATATTTTATTAGAGACAGGGTCTCACTGAGTTGCTTAGGGTCTCACTAAATTGCTGAGTCTGGCTTTGAACTCTGAATCCTCCTGCTTCAGCCTACTGAGTCACTGGGATTACAGATATACACCACCATGTCTGGCTATGCACTGAAACTTTTTAAAAAATATTTTTAGTAGTAGATGGGCACATACCTTATTTATTTATTTATTTATTTGTTTTTATGTGGTGCTGGTGCTGAGGATCGAAGCCAGTCCCTCCCCTGTGCAAGGCGGGTACTCCACCACTAAGCTACAACCCCAGTCCCATCACTGAAACTTTTTAATCTGTTTCAGGGTTTGTAAACTGCAGTGTTTTAACCAAATCTGCCCTGCTACTTGTTTTTGCATAATGACTTTTTACATTTTAAAATGGTTGTGGAAAAAACTATTTTGTTATGTGAACATTATATAAAATTAAAATTTCTGTGTACCTGAATAAAGGTTTATTGTAATGTGACAATAGTCATTCATTTTAGTAGTGACTACTTTTACACTATGACTGCATAGTCAAGTAGTGTAACACTGTATAGTATGCAGACCTTAAGTGTTTGCTGCTTGGCTGGCTCTTCACAGAAAAAAAGGAAAAAATCCAAATCCTGATCAATTCCAGTTTGTACTTACCTTTCAGTTCTTTAAATTCCTATTGTATTTATCAACTCCAAGGTGTAGCACATTGCCTTTATCTCCTCAGTTATGATACTCTAAATATTCTTAAAAATATGTAGTAGGGAAAGTACTTTTCAACCCTCAACCCCGCATTCTTTTTAAATCCCATGTTTTTAATTCTGTACCCCTCTTCCTGTGATTATTTGACTTCTCAGTGTTCCCATCAGCATGTATTTCTCATCTTTTTTAAAGTGGCTAAAACTTACTCAGTGTTATTTACATTATGAATGATGAGTCCTCTGTGTATAGCATTACAATATCAAAGGTTGGATTTTGTCCCCATTGCTTTGTTCTGAGTGGGAAGTTTAAAAGGACTCAGACCTATATTGGCTTAGTGTATACTTCCCTGTACATGCCTTTGAACCTTTAAAACCTTTGACATAAGGTTAAACAGATAGTAGCTAAGCACAGTAAATACTTATAGATTGTTTTTCTAGGTTGATGTAAATGAAATGACCTTTGGTTCTTCTATTTTCACCACAGAATAAGGAAGTAGACTGGGACGAATTAGGAATAACTTATACCAAGACCTTAGGAACAACACATTAGAGGAGGATATAGATTAAATAATAGGGTACATGGTTAACCTGTTTGGGAATCGTTTGATTGTTAGTTTTCAGATATTTTCAGCATTGAAACTTTTTCCAAACAATAACTTGAAACGTCAAAAGGTAAAACAACAATTACATTTGCTGAGTAGGGTGTAGGAAGCTCTTGGAGTCCTATCTGCTTGGATCCTCCTTAGAAGAACTATGTGGAATCTTGAGACTCGCTGTTTAATGTGTGTTAATAATCAAACTATAGGTTTTTTTTTTTTTTAAAGACTGGACTTTATATAACACACACCCCTATATATATATATATATATTTAGTGGTAGATGGGCACAATACCTTTATTTTATTATTTTTATGTGATGTTGAGGATTGAAACCAGTGCTTCACACATGCTAGACAAATGCTCTGCCACTGAGCTACAACTCCAGCCTCCTGGACTTTTTAATATTAGAATATTCTGCCATGTGTGATATTTGTTAATTGTGCCTTCACGTGAGTCATCAGGATTGTCTAGTGTTTTTAGAGTTGAGTGTTCCAAACCTGGATATATATTCATTTATTATTAATCAAATATTTATTGAGCTTTCACTGTATGCCAGGCACCGTTCTGGGTGCTGGAGATAAGGTAAAAGAAAAAAATTTCTAATATTTCCAGGTTATTTAGTCACTACATAAATTGTTGAAATTTTTTATTGGCTTTCTTTGTGAACCTGATTATTGTTTTGTCTAAAGACTAATTGATAGAAATGGTGACTTTAAGTTTCCTTTAAACTTACAGGTTGTGTGTTTATATAACAGAACCTTGATTCAGTGGTAAACTAAATTATGGAATATGATTGACTCTCCTACAAATATTGTTAGATTACTTAATTACCTTACACATGCTAAAATGTCATTTCTTTTTGCTCATCCTAACATTGGCAAATTTGTTACTGAAATTTTAACAACAATGAAAAAAGTAATACATTAGTATTACATTACTCCTTGCTTAGTATGTAGTTCTCTTTTTTTCTTATTTTTAATTCTTAAGCTGTTTTGGACAACTTTGTCTAAGACTATGAAGTATATACTATATATATTTGACTTAAGATAAAGCAGGTAATTATAAAACTTATTTCATGTAATTAGATCTTGAACATGTAATTTACTATAATATCTATGATTTTAAAAACTTTTTAGCCAATATTTTGAATTAACTATGTTTGGGATATATATATATATATATATATATTTTTTTTTTTTTACCTTCATCTTATAAAATTTGTTTTATTTTTATAAGTATTGCATATAAAAATTAGGTGATTATTTTGGCTTAATGCATAACTCTAGATTTAGTTTGCCTTTATTTTGATGCTTTCAATTTTAGTATTTTCAATTTTAGTATTTGTTAAGACTCGTGTGACAAGTAACCATTGTATGGGAAGCACTCTTCTAGTCTTCGGATATATTAGTGGAATGAACAAAGATTTGTGCCTTTCTAGCCCTTTCATTAAATCTGGAGTTGAATGGGAAAAGTGATAGAATATAACTCTATCTTTGGAGGTATTGGGAAAAGTAAGTGCAAAAGTAGGAACATCCTTAGCATTTTATGGTCCTCAATGTGACTGGAGCAGAATGAGAATGAGGAATAATAAGAGAGCACCAGAGAGGTAGGAGAAGAGTTGGAGAAGATGGATCTTGTAGCAAGTCATTGAAAAGATACGGCTTTTACTTTTACTTTTTTTTTTTTTTTTGGTAATAAAAAGCACCGGAAAGTTTTGGACAGAATAATGGCAAACTCTGACTTAGGTTTTAAAAGGAATATTCCAACTGCATGGATATAAATAGATTGTAGGGGGAGGGGGAGATAGGAGTGAATAAGGGAAATTAGTAAAGACTTTTAAGTAAGCTTGGGCCAGAGATGAGGAAGGTAGGATGAGGTTATAATAATAAAGTTAGCAGAAATAGGTAAGTTATGAATGTATTTTGAAGATAGGGCCAATAGGAATTTCCTGACATAGCATAGCAATTTAAAAGCATACTTTTTAAAAATTGCACCTTTTTTATTAGAGACAGGTCTCACTTGAGTTGCTAAGTTTCTTACTAAGTTGCTAAGACTGACTTTGAACTCTTGATCCACCTGCCTCAGCCTTCCCAGCCTGTGGGATTATAGGTGTGCACCACTGCGCCCAGCTAAATTGCACCTTTTATTAATGAATGTGACAGTTTTGTAAAAAGATATAGAACAGTTTTATTTTTTTAAACTAATTCTTTGACATTTAATTTTATATTTTAATTGACACATGGTGATCGTATCTATGGGGTATAGCATAGCGTTTCAATACATGTATGCAGTGTGTAATGAATGATCAAATCAGGATGATTGACATCTCTTTTTGCAGCCATGTATCATTTTTTTGTGTCAGGAATTTTTAAAATCATCTCTGCTAGCTATTTTGAAATCACTATTGTCAACCATAATCCTATGGTAGTATGTTCTATGTATGCCATAGAACATTAGACATTATTCCTCCTATCTATACCCCTATACCCATAAACCATCCTTTTCATCCCTCTTCCCATACCCTTCTAAAACTCTGGTAACTACTATTCTGTTTTCTAAAAATGTTTTGGTTTAAGTCCTGAATTATTAAAAAAATATTTTTTCCACTTTGAGAGTTCTTGTGTAACTTTTTTTCTCTTAATTTTCAGAAAGCCACTACATGTCAGTAAAATTGCATTAAAAGGGGCATGTAATGTTTGAATGGCCTATTGTAGAAATGGCTTCATTTTGATAGATAATTATAAAGAGTTTCATGTATATAATGCATTGTCATTAATTTCTGTTAAGATAATTATTGAAATATTTCCTTGAAATAAAACAAGTTTCTAAGGTCATCTTAAAGGCAAAATGAAAGACTGTATAGTATTAAAAGCAGTACTAAGATTGGGCATGAAGAGGCTTTGATCCTACCAAATATTATAGTATCGCGTAGGTCATTGCTACTTTTGTCTTGGTTTTTTTCATCAGTAAAAGTAAACATGCTGTTAGAAGTTATGAAACCAAGGTACTGTATACAAAAGCAAAATTACATCAAAAAAAGAGAAGATATGCATAGTTGACACAGTTGGATACTATACTAAGTGATCATATTTGAAAGATAACTTTTTTATCTTAACCTATATACAGTTGAAGATAGTAGTCATTGGTTTATTAATGGGAACATAAAAGACAGAAGGGAATTTTTTTATTCTTAGCACTGAAATTAAAAATAAAACTACTTTGGTTAGTTAATGGAGTACAGTTTTGATGTTAGAAGCCAGTGGATAATTAATAATATAACTATCCCAGTGTCTGAAATGAAATTCTCTTATAAACCTTTTAGGGCCAACTTCATGAGCTCTAACTTTACCCTTTAAAGTTTATTATATCACTTAACCATAGTAAAAACCTAGCAAAATCCTTTTGAGGTCAGTGTAGCAACAATTTTTTCTAGTCTAGGGTTTCTCAAACTTTTATTTTTTAATTTTGAAACATTTCAAACTAAATCTTCTGAGTCAAACCTGTAAATTAAGCAAAGATGACACTAGTCATAGTTGAAAAGGCAACTATTTGCCCAACATTCATCTTTCCTACCTCTAGGTGAAAGGATTTTTTCTACCATAATTTTTATAAAAAATCACCGTGTGGTAATTCATGTCATAAGCTCTGGGACTGACTTCAGAATACCAGGAAGCAGCTTGTCTGGCAGTGGTTTTTTGTTTTTAAAGGACTTTGGTGTTCACTGTGTCTAATTGACAGATTGTTGTGAATTGGTGTGAAAACCGTAAAACTCACAGAAAACTAATTTATTTTTTATTTGAACTTTAATATTCATGATTGGTGGATTGCTACTGTCCTGTTAATTAGGATGAGTTGAAGCCTTAGTATTAAAATTTAACTTCAATATAATAGGAGTTTGTCTCTTAGATAAAAAGACTTCCAGTTTTCAGTGACCAATGACAAGGTGAAGAGTTCATGTCTCGGGCTCGGGTTGTAGCTCAGTGGTAGAGCACTTTCCTAGCAGGTGTGAGGCACTGAGTTTAATTCTCAGCACCACAAATCAATCAATAAATAAATGATGTTTGTCCATCAACAACAAAAAAAGATTTCCATGTCTCCACTTGATCTTCATTTTTATAATTTTAAAACCCTTTTTGAAACTCAGAAACTTTAATAATACATTTTATGGTAGAGTGTTTTCATTTCTACTCTTAGCTTTCTAAAGCAATAAAGTATATTTCAGTATTTTGGGATTTATTCTATAAAAGACCAGAGGTGAGTCTTATTTTTGGTGGTGCTGGGTATTGAACCCAGGGCTTTGCACAGGTTAGGCAAGCAGCTGACTCTGCAGCTGAACTACATCCTCAGCCCCAAGTCTTAACTTTTAATGAGTAAAAGTATCCAGAATTATATTGTGTTCAGGTAAGAATATATAAGAAGTATTAATAAAGATGTTACTGTTTTGATAAGGATTAGATTTTAGTTGAAAAATTTCTTTAATATTTCAAGTCTTTATCACATAGTGGTGTTATTTTTCTGTTAACCTGTCTGTCTTGTAAACTGGAAGGCAAGAGACAGTCTTAAACATCTTTGAGTTCTTTTTAGATATAGTCTCTGAATTATATCTTAGATGTTTCTTTCATAAAAAGTTGTATTTCATTATATAATTCAAGTGTTGCTGCCATATGGTAATATTTATTCAGAAGTGAACCTAATACACATTTTGTTTTACTATCAGATGGCTGATTGTTAAAATTTAATTGAGGCTGATAGAATTAACTTATAAAATGTAATAATCTTCAGTTTTATTTTTAAAATTATTACAGTTTTGCCAGAAATATTAGTCAAGCCTTTAAATTATAAGGAGAGTTTCACCATTAGTATAGCAAATGTGCACTATAATAAAAATAAATGTTACCTTGCAATTGAGATCAGGGAAGAAGCCAGCAATTTGGAAGGGGAGAGCTAATACAGTCTTTCCTTAAAATATTTTGTGTTCTTTTTATATTTGTGGGGGGGGTCTACATTGTAAATAATTTTCGTATATGTTGATGTACATGACTGAATATATTTTTCCTATCTAGTGAAAGTTTAGGTGGTAGAAATGACATATTGCTTTTAATTCAGCCTCAAAAGTATATGAAGACTCTCCAAATAAAACTTAATTTTTAAAAGTGATTCATTGCTTACTTGTAAATATGTAACCAAAATTAAATTTCATAATTCTTGGAAGGATACTTAATGTGTCTGATAATGTTAAAAATTCTAAAAGATTGTCTCAAATATATAATCTTAAAATTATTTAGCTTGGTACTACTCAGAATATGGTCTTAAAGCTATTGATTACTCTGAAAGAAAATACAGAAATCAAGAACATTTAGAAACAGTTTGACAATAATTTTATATATCTTGAATCTAATTAAAATGCTTGGTTTTTAAAAAAAAATTATTTTACAATTGGACTTATCCATATGAAAATAAAGATCTCTTCCATCTTAGAGTTTGAAAAGCACCAATCTACTTAACTGCTGTCGTTATGTATATTACCCACCGACCTCCTCTTTTTTAAAAAAAAATATTTATTTATTTATGTATTTTTTTAGTTTTAGGTGAACACATTATTTTGTTTTTATGTGGTGCTGAGGATCGAACCCAGTGCCTCATGTATGCTAGGCGAGCACTCTACCACTGAGCCACAACCCCTGCTCCCTCCTCCCTTTCTTTGTTTTTCCATTTCTCCCTTCCCTCTTTTTTCTTTCTTGCTGGGGGTGAAATTCATACTACTGAGCTATACTCTCACCTCTCCATTTATTTCAATTCCCTTCTTTCAGTATTTTATATATTTGTTTGTTTGTTTATTTGTTGGTACCAGGGATTGAACCCAGGGGCACTTAACCACTGAGCCACATCCCCAGCCAATTTTATTTAGAGACATGATCTCTCTTGAGTTGCTTAGGATCTCACTAAGTTGCCAAGGCTAGCTTTGAACTTGAGATCCTCCTGTCTCAGCCTCCTGAGCCCCTGGGATTACAGGTGTGTGCCATTGTGCCCCCAGTAAATATTTGAATATTCTTAATTTGGGGCATAAAATTTGATAGATTCCATAGAAGTTGAAACTTCCTGAAAAATTTAGATTCTGAAATCTTGTTAAATTCATATGAACTTTTATTCATTTTTATATAGTGCTGAGGATTGAACCCAGTGCCTTGCATGCTAGGCAAGCACTCTATCACTGAGCTACAACCCCAGCCTGGGAATAAATTTTGAGGAAATCTGTAATAGAAAGATTGTTGGTATTTTTTAAAAGTCACAAAGGAGTTGCTAAAATAACCAATGCATTTTAGTTATTACCAACATAGTCTTACAGAAGGCAGGAAAATTAAGGGAGTGGAAAGGACTAGTTTTTTTCAGATTCACAAAGAGTAATTAGAGGCAAAGCGCACATTTGGTTAGTAGGCATTTTAGAGTGAAATATTATGTTAGGTTTTTGTATTTAATTATTTTATTGTCAGGTTTGTCTTAAAATTTGAGAGCATTTTGCATTTTTAATAGTGAGTCAACTGTTTATGTTTTGGTTTCTTAAAATACATGTAACCTTATAACTAGGATTATTATTAACTTGCATAGTGCTTTTATGAACATCTTTAATATGGTAATTCAGTCTGAATAATTCATGATTAAGATTTGTCCTTTTCCCCCCTCTTTCTAGGAAGATGATCCATATGACCTTGAAGACCTTTGCGCAGAAATGAGGGAAATACAAAGAACCAAATACAATTCTGAAATTTGGGACCTGTATTTTGAGATGATATTTTCAGAATGAGAAGTATACATGGTTACCTTTATGAATGTAGAGACATGAGAAAACGGTTATGATGGCAAAAAACAAAGAGCCTCGTCCCCCATCCTATACTATCAGTGTAGTTGGACTCTCTGGGACTGAAAAAGACAAAGGTAACTGTGGAGTTGGAAAGTCTTGTTTGTGCAATAGATTTGTACGCTCAAAAGCAGATGAATATTATCCAGAGCATACTTCTGTGCTTAGCACCATTGACTTTGGAGGACGAGTAGTAAACAATGATCACTTTTTATACTGGGGTGACATAACACAAAATGGTGAAGATGGAGTAGAATGCAAAATTCATGTCATTGAACAAACAGAGTTCATTGATGACCAGACTTTCTTGCCTCATCGGAGTACGAATTTGCAACCATATATAAAACGTGCAGCTGCCTCTAAATTGCAGTCAGCGGAAAAACTAATGTACATTTGCACTGATCAACTAGGCTTAGAGCAAGACTTTGAGCAGAAGCAGATGCCTGAAGGGAAGCTCAATGTAGATGGATTTTTATTGTGCATTGATGTAAGTCAGGGATGCAATAGGAAATTTGATGATCAACTTAAATTTGTGAACAACCTTTTTATCCAGCTGTCAAAATCAAAAAAACCTGTAATAATAGCAGCAACTAAATGTGATGAATGCGTGGATCATTATCTTAGAGAAGTTCAGGCATTTGCTTCAAACAAAAAGAACCTTCTTGTAGTAGAAACATCAGCACGATTTAATGTCAACATTGAGACATGTTTCACTGCACTAGTACAAATGTTGGATAAAACTCGTGGCAAGCCTAAAATTATTCCCTATCTGGATGCTTATAAAACACAGAGACAACTTGTTGTCACAGCAACAGATAAGTTTGAAAAACTTGTGCAGACTGTGAGAGATTATCATGCAACTTGGAAAACTGTTAGTAACAAATTAAAAAATCATCCTGATTATGAAGAATACATCAACTTAGAGGGAACAAGAAAGGCCAGAAATACATTCTCAAAACACATAGAACAACTTAAACAGGAACATATAAGAAAAAGGAGAGAAGAATATATAAGTACCTTACCAAGAGCTTTTAACACTCTTTTGCCAAATCTAGAAGAGATTGAACATATGAACTGGTCAGAAGCTTTGAAGTTAATGGAGAAGAGAGCAGATTTCCAGTTATGTTTTGTGGTGCTAGAAAAAACACCTTGGGATGAAACTGACCATATAGACAAAATTAATGATAGACGAATCCCATTTGACCTCCTAGGCACTTTAGAAGCTGAAAAAGTCTACCAGAACCATGTACAGCATCTAATATCAGAGAAAAGGAGAGTAGAAATGAAGGAAAAATTCAAAAAGACTTTGGAAAAAATTCATTTCATTTCACCTGGACAGCCATGGGAGGAAGTTATGTGCTTTGTTATGGAGGATGAAGCCTTCAAATATATCACTGAGACTGATAGTAAGGAGGTATATGGTAGGCATCAGCGAGAGATAGTTGAAAAAGCCAAAGAAGAGTTTCAGGAAATGCTTTTTGAGCATTCTGAACTTTTTTATGATTTAGATCTTAACGCAACACCAAGTTCAGATAAAATGAGCGAAATTCATACAGTTCTGAGTGAAGAACCTAGATATAAAGCTTTACAGAAACTTGCACCTGATAGGGAATCTCTTCTACTTAAGCATATCGGATTTGTTTATCATCCCACTAAAGAAACATGCCTTAGTGGCCAAAATTGTACAGACATTAAAGTGGAACAGTTACTTGCTAGTAGTCTTTTGCAGTTGGATCATGGCCGCTCACGGTTATATCATGATAGTACCAATATAGATAAAGTTAACCTTTTCATTTTAGGGAAAGATGGACTTGCCCAAGAACTAGCAAATGAGATAAGGACACAGTCCACTGATGATGAGTATGCCTTAGATGGAAAAATTTATGAACTTGATCTTCGGCCAGTTGATGCCAAATCGCCTTACATTTTGAGTCAATTATGGACTGCTGCCTTTAAACCACATGGGTGCTTCTGTGTATTTAATTCCATTGAGTCACTGAGTTTTATTGGGGAATTTATTGGAAAAATAAGAACTGAAGCTTCCCAGATCAGAAAAGATAAGTATATGGCTAATCTTCCATTTACATTAATTCTGGCTAATCAGAGAGATTCCATTAGCAAGAACCTTCCCATTCTCAGGCACCAAGGGCAGCAATTGGCAAACAAGTTACAGTGTCCTTTTGTAGATGTGCCTGCAGGTACATATCCTCGTAAATTTAATGAAACCCAAATAAAGCAAGCTCTAAGAGGAGTACTGGAATCAGTTAAACACAATTTAGATGTGGTGAGCCCAGTTCCCACCAATAAGGATGTATCAGAAGCTGACTTGAGAATTGTCATGTGTGCCATGTGTGGTGATCCATTTAGTGTGGATCTTATTCTTTCACCATTCCTTGATTCTCATTCTTGCAGTGCTGCTCAAGCTGGACAAAATAATTCCTTAATGCTTGATAAAATTATCGGTGAAAAAAGGAGGCGAATACAGATCACAATATTGTCATATCACTCTTCAATTGGAGTAAGGAAGGATGAACTGGTTCATGGGTATATATTAGTTTACTCCGCTAAACGGAAAGCATCAATGGGAATGCTTCGAGCATTTCTATCAGAAGTTCAAGATACCATTCCTGTACAACTGGTGGCAGTTACTGACAGCCAAGCAGATTTTTTTGAAAATGAGGCTATCAAGGAGTTAATGACTGAAGGAGAACACATTGCAACTGAGATCACTGCTAAATTTACAGCATTGTATTCTTTATCTCAGTATCATCGGCAAACTGAGGTCTTTACTCTGTTTTTTAGTGATGTTCTAGAGAAAAAAAATATGATAGAAAATTCTTACTTGTCTGATAATACAAGGGAGTCAACACATCAAA
The DNA here is from genome assembly GCF_021218885.2 of Marmota monax. Lineage (NCBI taxonomy): Eukaryota > Metazoa > Chordata > Mammalia > Rodentia > Sciuridae > Marmota > Marmota monax. The sequence goes on along the minus strand of NW_026694968.1, from coordinate 2,211,503 downwards.
GTGAAGATGTTTTTCTACCATCTCCCAGAGATTGTTTTCCTTATAACAACTACCCTGATTCAGATGATGATACAGAAGCACCACCTCCTTATAGTCCAATTGGGGATGATGTACAGTTGCTTCCAACACCTAGTGACCGTTCCAGATACAGGTTAGATTTGGAAGGAAATGAATACCCTGTTCATAGCACTCCAAACTGTCATGATCATGAACGCAACCATAAAGTGCCTCCACCTATTAAACCTAAACCAGTTGTACCTAAGACAAATGTGAAAAAATTGGATCCAAATCTCTTAAAAACAATTGAAGCTGGTATTGGTAAAAATCCAAGAAAACAGACCTCCCGGGTGCCTTTGGCACATCCTGAAGATATGGATTCTTCAGATAACTACGCAGAACCCATTGACACAATTTTCAAACAGAAGGGCTATTCTGATGAGATTTATGTTGTCCCAGATGATAGTCAGAATCGAATTATTAAAATTCGAAACTCATTTGTAAATAACACACAAGGAGATGAAGAAAATGGATTTTCTGATAGAACCTCAAAAGGTCATGGGGAACGGAGGCCTTCTAAATATAAATATAAATCTAAAACCTTGTTTAGTAAAGCCAAGTCATATTATAGAAGAACACATTCAGATGCAAGTGATGATGAAGCTTTCACTACTTCAAAAACAAAAAGAAAAGGAAGACATCGTGGAAGTGAAGAAGATCCACTTCTTTCTCCTGTTGAAACTTGGAAAGGTGGTATTGATAATCCTGCAATCACTTCTGACCAGGAAGTCGATGAAAAGAAGATGAAGAAGAAAACCCACAAAGTAAAAGAAGATAAAAAGGTAAATGATGTTTATAAAGATGTTTGTTTTAAGATAATAGATTTGATATCAGTATCAATTTAAGATTTATTCATTCAGTAAGTATAATTAATAGCTTATTAGTTTTCTCAGTATTTTGTGGGGGCAAATTTATTCTTTTTTGTGCTTAATTAGTAGAATTTTGACTTCATCTCCTTCAGCATAAAAATTGTAGGTGGCTTTATTCTTTCAACAGAAACCCAGATATGGAGTGATTTTTTTTTTTCTATTTGTAATCCTGTTTGTGTTTTTCCTTTCTAACAACCAGTTTTGCGATATTAATTTGATTCATTTATTTTACTCAGGGATATCAATATAGGTTTAAAATGCAACCGTTTATAGTCTTGGAAATGTATTAACTTTTCCAGGAAGCTTCTTTGTGTATAGTGCTATACTGCCTGAAAACATGCAGAGGGATTTCTTAAATCTGAATTGTAGAATTTGGACCAAATAGCAAATTTTCATCTTTTACATTTTCAATAGATGGTTAATTGATCTGATGTTATGAAACATGAGAAACCTAAATATACATATATTAAATGTTTCTGTTAAAGTGGTATTTCAATTATTGAAAGTTTCTCCATCAGTTAATTCCATAGTCATAAATTATCAATACATATTTACTACAGGTGATTGTTATTTGGCTCAACTAAAGGTATGAATATTTTTATTAAGTTTACTCTAGATAGTTTTCCTGCATATGGTAATTCCCCATTATAGTTGGATAGACTGCATTTTATTTTCTAAATTTAAGCAACAGTGTTTCTTTTATCATTATTCTTTTCGCTAAGCATGTAAACTTTTTAAATGAGACTCATACTTTTTTTTGTTTAAAGGTGTTTATTCAAACTCCAAATCAAATATTAAAATTTCAGAAAGACTTTAATGTATAAATATTGATACTGCATACTCTCTTTGTGGACATTTAAGTAATCACTCCTCTCTCCAATATCAAAATTTCCTTCAACTATAAACTCATATAGCACATCCTTTTAAAATTTTTTTTTTAATTTTTAGTTATACATGACAGTAGAATATATTTTGACATGTATACATGGAGTACAACTTCCCATTTTTGTGGTTGTATGTGATATGGAATTACACTGGTTATATATTCATATATGAACATAGGAAAGTTTTGTCAGAATCATTCTACTGTCTTTCCCATTCCCCTTCCCCGGACTCTGAAACTTTTTGAGCCCCAATATGATACCACACGTGGAAAATTCCACACCTGACATCTTATGATGTGTATCAGTTAAAACAAATCTGGGGATAAAGGGTGAAGAGAAGGTATTGGGAAATGAGATTGATCAAATTATGTACATGTACTTCCTACTGTTATGTATAATTATTTATCTACCAATAAAATAAAATTTATTATTATGCAGCCCCCCCCAAAAAATGCAAATGCACTAAAAACATTGTATAAAATTACCTTAAAACTATATTGTAAGGTGTATATGAAACAAATGAATTTGGTTTTAGACTTGGGTGTCATCCACAAATATTACATGTACATGCAAATATTACAAAATGGGAAAATATTGGAAATCTAAAACATTCCTGGCCCCAAGGAACACAGCCTATATTATGAAAACTACTTGATACTTATTAACAAAAATAAAGCATCCACAGTCTTTTCCATTTTTTTTTTTTTTTTAATTTTTTATTGTGGGTTGTTCAAAACATTACAAATTTCTTGACATATCATATTCCACACTTTGATTCAAGTGGGTTATGAACTCCCACCTTCACCCCATACACAGATTGCAGAATCACATCAGTTACACATCCATTGATTTACAAATTGCCATACTAGTGTCTGTTGTGCTCCGCTGCCTTTCCCATCCTCCACCCTCCCCCCTCCGTCTTTTCCATTTTTAAATTGCTTTTTATGTGTGTGTGTTTTCCATTTTTGTTCACAAATCTAAATGTTTTGGTAACTTTTTATTTTGATATAGTTTCCACTAGGGTAGTAGTTGCAGGAATAGTAAAGTTTTTGTACAGCCATTACACATATTTACCAGTTGCTTATGTTTAGTTCCACTTGCTTGAACAGTATATATATTAGTTTTTGTTTGTTCTGAGCCCTTTTAAGATTAAATTGGAGATACTAAACTCTTTGCCATAAAATTCTTCATCATATCCCCCTAAGACAGAACTATTCTCTTTAATAGCAGTAGTACAATCATACTTTTCCATAGTGCTATGTAGTCTTTCAGATTATACTTGTAGTCATTACATAATTTTCCATTTAGCAAAATTATCAAAACTGGTTGGTTAGATTTCCAAGTCTTACTTTTTTATTTATTTATTTTTGCATTGGCCAGTTTGCATAAATGAGTGTTTTTTTAGAATAAATATACAGTTGAATCAAATTACTACATTCAAAATGCCTGAATATTTCAGATTGAAATTTATTATTACTACAGTTCTTAGGAGTGTTAAATTTCTCAACTCTTGAGCACCTTGAGGAGGAAAATGTGCCAGCTTTATGTTCTAGAATGTTTAGCACAGTCCTTAATTCCCTTTAATTAATGATGTTATTTGAATTGAATGTTAGTATGCCTTGAATTGAATTCGGTCTCCTCATACCTGATTATATTTAAATCACTATTTTAAATAGTGATTTAAACTATATTTCATTGGTTCTAAAATCCAGGGTTTTTTTTCTCATTTTTGAAATCTGGACGTGTCCAACAGTCGATAGCATATCACAATTTAAATGGTGCAGGTTTTATTTTTATTCTTTTTTAGAGAGAGATAAAATAATAGTGCTGCTAACAATCACTAGCATCTTACATTCACTGAATCTAGTATTTTGTAATTATTTGCTTAGTACTTCTCCTTAATTGGTGTCTGGCTTTTCCTCACTTGCAGTGAAATAGTAACTGGGTTTTAACTCTAGACTTTTAATCAGTGTTCAGTTGATTATACTTAGTCTTAGCTGTTTTGTAGTTTTTTTTTTTTTTTCCAGAATTGCCTTACACTTATAACATTGCTTTAAGTAGTAGATTCATGCTTTTTATTCAAGTTTGAACTCTTTTTTAAAAATATTTTTTAGTTGCGGATAGACAATTTTTTTTATTGTATTTATTTATTTTTACGTGGTGCTGAGGATCTAACCCAGTGCCTCACACGTGTCAGGCAAGTGCTCTATTACTGAGCAACAACCCCAACCCCTATGTTTGAACTCTTAACACTAAAATGACAGGCCTCAAAACTTTTAGGTCTTAAAGTAATGTTAAATCTGGTGTCATAAACATTTGGTTTCTGGGGCTGGGGATATGGCTCAAGCGGTAGCGCGCTCGCCTGGCATGCGTGCGGCCCAGGTTCGATCCTCAGTACCACATACCAACAAAGATGTTGTGTCCGCCGAGAACTAAAAAATAAATATTAAAAAGAAAATTTCTCTCTCTCTCTAAAAAAAAACACATTTGGTTTCTGGACCACAGGTCTCAAGAAGATAAACATAGGTTATAATGCAACATCATAGATAAAGTTTTATGCCAAAATTATACTTTTGTGCTTTTATTTATCCATAGTGAAATGTCTAAGACATTTCTTATAAAGGGCCATTTATATAACTATCCATGGCATTTTTTCATTACATTCAGTCATTACAGAATGACTGGAGTACGACTGTACATCTTAGTTTTGCCTAAAAATTGTTTTTGTATTAAAAATATTAAATCATCAAAGTTGCTTCTTTCTCAAGAATTTGAAAACTTGTATCCCTTAACGAGGGAAATATGGTAGCCTGGGACCCTGTAAACCTGTGGTTTGCCCAGGTTTAGGAGAATATTATTAGAACAATTGAAAGAAGCATAGTTCGATGGTCAAGAACACATGGTCTAGAGACAGACTTAAGGGATTTGAATCCAGGTTCAGCTACTTACTAGCTATGTAACTATATAACTTCTGTGTATGTCCATCTGGGAAAATGGAAATAATCATACTTACTAGGATTGCTATGAGAAATAAGTTAATATTTATTTCAAATAGTGCCTGGGACATCGTAAAATTGAATAAAAATTACTTACGTAGACAGGCATGGTGGCATATGCCTGTAATTCCAGCTATTTGGGAGGTTGAGGCAGGATGATTGTAAATTTGAGGCCAGCCTGGCCAACTTAGCAAGATCTGTCTGAAGATAAATTTTTAAAAGGCTTGTAGAGTTCTTGCCTAGCATGTGTGAAGCCCTGAGTTCAATCCATAGTACTTGCCCCACCCCTAAAAAAATATATTATTCTGTGATAATGTAATCCAAATGTAAATATTTTATGGGAACATAGGATGGAAAGAGACCACCAGTAGTGTGTGGTGGTAGTTTTACAAAACTTGATGAAAACAGTATAAATTATCAGTTACAAATATTTTTGTTGGCTTCTAAAAAGATAAAAGATATTTTAGGTGGGGAAAATCTCTTGTACAGAGGCATAAGTATAAGGCAAAGTACAAGGAAGATGTCCTAGTCATGGAATTCTGGAATAACATTACATTTAAAAGGGTTTTTTGCTAAACTGAAAAGCTAATTTAGAGCTGAAATTGGTTAAGCAGAGCCTGAGCCATAAGGTCAGCTGTGTTGGAATTCAGGTTATACTAAGGAAAAAGATTTTGTATCAGATAGTCATGTTAAAGGACAGGTATGGACCATTGAGCTATAAAATGATAAAGAGTTTTAGAGACTACTTGAGAAATGACCAAAGCTAAAAGTTGATTCTTTGAAAAGACTAGAAAAGTAGACAAACCTGGTAAGATGGATGAGAAAAAAGAGAATGCATAAACACTGAGAATAAAAAGGACAAAACTAGAGATAGATCAGATTAGAAAGATAATAGAGTACTATAATTTTATGCCAGCACAATTGGAAGTTAGGCAAAATAAACTCCTAAAAGAAATACAATTTACCTAAATAAGAAAGCTTTTAATAAAAATATGTGAAATAGCAGTTAAATTTTCCCACTAAGGAAATATCTGGCCCAGATAAAATAAATTTTAAAAATAAAATAAAAATTACAGAAGATTTTTGAGGAATAGGTCATTCCATTGTTAAAAAATTGTTCCAGAAAACAGAAGACATTTTTCAATTCATTCTCTTAAGTCATCTGTTTATCTTATTTACTTTTTATTTTAATAGTATTGGGTATTGAATCCAGGAGTTCTCTACCACTGAGCTGGTACACCCCCTGCCCTTTTCTGTTTGTTTTTGTTTTTGTTTTTGTTTCTTTCTTTCTTTTTCTTTCTTTCTTTCTTTTTTTTTGTTTAATTAAAGACTGGATCTGGCTAAGGTTCTGAGGCTGGCCTCAAATTTGTGATCCTCTTTCCTCAGCCTACAGAGTCTCTGGGATTATGGGTGTGTGCCACCTCACCTGGTTTATCCTTAATTTTATAACCAGACAAGTGATATAAGAGAAGGAAAATAGGGACTGGGGTTGTAGCTCAGTGGAGGTAGAGCACTTGCCTTGCATGCATGAGGTCCTGGGTTCAATCCTCAGAACCACATAAAAATAAATAAATAAAAATAAAGATACTGTGCTCCTCTACAACTAAAAAAGTACTTTTAAAAAAAGAAAAATACAGGGCTAGAGAGCTGTGGCTCAGTGGTAGAGCACTTGCCTGGCATGTGTGAGGCATGGATTCAATCCTCAGCACCACATAAAAATAAATAAATAAATAAATGGAGATATTGTGTCCATCTACAACTAAAAAGAAAAATACATGTCTGTTTTATTCATGACTGAACAAAAATTTTAAATAAAAATTTAACCTTATAGTTAGGCTTTATAGATCCTTAATTTATTTTTTTGATTCTTAATATTTGAAATCCAATAATAGACCATTAGAAATTTGCCAGGTTTTGGATTGGGAAGTGGGAATTACAACTTTGGTTATAGAGTTCAATGGATATGTTGAGTAGGTAGTTAAGAGCTCTCAGGAGAGATCTGAATTAGAGATACATATTTAGGAGACAATGAAATAGAGATGGAAATAGATGAAATGTCTGGGAGTGAATATAGAAGATTGCCTAACATAGATCTCTGAGGAACTGCTAGTACTGAATAGCCAAACAAATAACTGAGATGATCCTTAATTAAGCAGACTATAAGAATAAATCACTGTGGGTGTGTCTGAGTGTTAGAGCATTTACCTAGCATTTGTGGTCATTGGTTTAATCTGTAGCCCCACAAAAAAAGACAACAAAAACTACTAACCCTGACCCTTCTGTAGCTGGTTCCCTCAGCTGTAAATTAGGACTTAGAGTACTTTCCTTGGTGTTGTGGTAGGAACTAGAACTAGGTATTTCAAGTGCCTGGCATATCATACTGCTCAACAATAGTATCAGGCCTGAAGTATCCCAGTGTACTGTATTTCAAAACAATCTTTTGTCCCATTTGCTGAATTAATCTCTGACACATTTCAAAATTAAATACTCCTATAATTTTTAATTGAGCTTATGCACATCTTTGAAGTTTTTCTTTTTCCCCTACCACATAAAGGATCATTTTCTTTACCTTCATTCTTTAAGATGGGAGCCAAAGTCTAGGAGTTAGGAATCTTCACTCAGATTCCTTGATCTGTAACTTCTGGGTATTAATGGCATCAAGGGAGTCATTAATGGGCTCATCCGTTTAGAATCAGAGAAAGATTTATACTTAGCTATCTTTTTAATCCTCCAAATGAGTTTAGTGTTAGTTATGGGAACAAAACCTTAAAAAAAAAATTTAACCTTAGAGTTTTATATTTATAAAATTATGGTAAACATTTTATATTTAACCTATAAGACACAAGCAGTGAGAATTTTTTTTAAATCATGGCGTATTACCTAAATATATCTCTGTAATTGAAATGGTAATACAGTACCTAGTTTGACTATATACTTTTTTTTTTTTTTTTTCTTTTTTATACTGGTGATTGAACCCAGGGGAACTTTACCACTGAGCTGTATCTCCATCTCTTTTTATTTTTTGAGACAGGCTCTTGGATCTTACTAAGTTGCTGAGACTGGCCTCAAACTTGTAATCCCCCCTGGCTTAGCCTCCCTGGGTGCTAGTATTATAGACATGCACCACTGTGCTCAATTGCTGTACCATACTTTGATTCTCTGGTCTATTACAGTGATAAAAGAAGTGCTAGCTGGAATCTACTGGATTGTTTTGTTTTCATAACCTAATATTTGAAAAGCCATGTTTTAAGACAATGAAACTGAGAAAATTTGAGTCATTAATAAAATTGCCAGTTTTTAACTCCTGTTCAGTGTTCAGTGAAGGAGGGAAGTATACCTGTGTTCAAGCTGATTTGTTTGTTTTTTTTTTTCCAGTATCTGCTTCAGTGTTGTCAATTTGGTTCAGCAGGTGTAAATGGTAAAATGCTTATTGAATTTTATGGTGCATTTGTGTAAGTCTTGTAATGATATTTCATTTGTAACTTCTTTTTAAGTTGCTTTCCTGTCTTCCAGGTCTTAGCTCTTTTCATCCTCTTATTTATATTAACACTTACCAAATATTATTTTGTACTCAAATATACTTTCCAGTCCTTTCTTTTCTCTGCATTTTACTGTGCCCTTCTTATCTAAATGCACTATCAGGCTTACAAGATTGCTACTGCTGAAACCAGGGTTTGAAGCCTTTTGGGATGGGGGGATATGAAAATAGGACTTGAACAGGTAAACATTAATGTGTATGTATTTGGTTAAAAGACGTTAATTTGATAATAGCAAATAGCAACTTGCAATACCATTAATCTAGTAGATCCTTTAGAATGTAGTAAATCTTCAGACTTATTTGACTTCTGAATTCTAGAACCTTACAGTCGTTATCAAGTAAAACACTTTTTAAAAAATAAATACCACTAACCAAACAGTGGTAACCACCATTTTAGTTGATTTCTAACTTGGTTCATTCCAGATATAAAGTTAATGAAGTATATGAAAACATGTCTGTATTGAACTCTATGAAAATGCATAAGTTGTAGGGAAAATGTAGTTTGGGATTTAGTGTATATCTTTAACCAGAGGTTGATTATCGGTGTTCACATCTGAGATACATCAGGTTTTTGAAGTAAATTAATTAAGGCTACATATGAATTGGACGTTAAGAGACAGTAGAAAAATATTTACAGCTCTGGTGGGTTAGATTTGCATTTTGTTTTATAAGCAAGAAATACATATTTTTATTTTAATTTTAATTTTTTTTAGTTGTAGATGGACACAATACCTTTATTTTATTTGTTTATTTCTATGTGGTGCTGAGGATTAAACTCACTGCTTCATATGTTCGAGGCAAGCACTCTGCCACTGAGACACAGTCCCAGCCCCTGAGCAAGGATTCTTTAACAAAGTCTTGATGCTTGAAAGTTTCAAAATTTTTTAAAAATTATTTTCTGGGAATTTCTTGCTTAGGTTTTATTGGAAGTTGATAAAATATGTCAGTTATATACATTATTACCTTTTGGACAGCATTAAAATGAGAGGGTCATCTTTGTATAGGAAGTTTTGAGGTGGTTGTGGTTTTTTTGTTTGTTTTTTACTTTTAATTTTTTGTAATACTGGGAATTGAAACCATTGCCTTGGATATACTAGGTAAACATTATACCACTGAGCTACATTCCCAACACAATCTTTTTTTTTTTTTTTTTTTGAGACAGGGTTGTACTTAGTTACCCAGGCTGGCCTCAAACTTGGAGTCCTCCTGCCTCTGCATTCTGAGTAGCACACATCACCATTCCCAGCAGGAAGTATGTTTAGAAGAATGAGAAAGCTAGCAGTTAGCATCTTTTCTAGTCCAAGCCCTTCAATTAGCATCTTCGCTGTCTTGAATTGGGTCTGTATCTACTCCTAGTCAATATTTTCTGACCAGAGGAATAGAATTCACTACTGAATTTAGTTCTGAGCCTCTTTGTCCCGGAGCTCTGGGTGAAGCCAGCTTTCCTCTAAATTGGGCAAAATTCTAAAAGATGAAAACCGTGGTGTCCACCATGGACAAAATTTATAAACTGTTTATAGTTCATCTCCCTAACCTAGGGAGATGTTGTTGTGCTGTGATGTATGTTGTGCTGTGATCAGTTGAAGTCAGTATAAATATATATGGCCTTGTTTTTGTAGAAAACTGGTAATAAAAGAATCTGCTTAATAATTATAAGTTATTTTCACTTAAGGAAATTGTTATTTTAATTAATAAGCATTTTATTGAATACCTGCTGTGCCTGAATATTGTTAGAAGCTAATAGAGGGATAACTTAGTCATTGGCTCTGCTGTCAAGGAATTCAGCCTAGCAAAATTGATTTTTTTGAAATTTAAATATATTTTCCACAAGGTTTATCCAAACTCCTTTTCCTCGAATCTGTTTTATCTGAAAAGCATTCACTGAAACTTTTTGTAATAAATATTTCTGTTGCTTTCTTACTAATTGGCTAAATTGCTCTATTTCTGATCATTACCTAGATCTATGATGTTTCTGTAAAGCTAAAATTGATTTCTTTAGTAGCATTTCTGGTGCTGGCCTCACTAACTTATGATATATAAATTTAGGGATTCCTACCAGTATTTTAACAGTCTGCTGTTTGCTATTTCTTTGAATTTGTTCTGTGCTATCCATTTGATCATGGTTTGTTGCTTTTCAAATAGTTAAAATATAATTAGCTGTTTAATTTTAAAAGTGTATTTCAGATTCATGTATTTTAATGAGGATAATTAAGTTACTTATTTCTGCAGTGGATTATTGATTATTAGGAACATAGTTAATGTTTGTCAAAGAAGCATTTAACTCCCATAACAGAATATTGTGTTTTATAGTCTTTATAGGTAAATTTATAGGATTGCCAATTTTATAAACTTCAAATTTGGTATACTACAAATTGTTCTACTCAATCCTAGAAGAGTTTTCTTTTTGTTTTGTTTTTGCAGTAGATTCAATTTTATGATTTCTACCTCTATAATGTTTTCCTGTCATCTCACCAATGTTGTCAAGGAGTACTCAAGTAAATAAGGTTTAATCTGTGATTTTTTAAAGAAGAGAAAGCCCAGTGGGAAGGAGAATTGCTTTTTTTTTTTTTTAATACTGAGGATTGAACCCAGGGGTGCTCAACCGCTGAGCCACATCCCCAGCCCTTTTTTATATTTAGAGATAGGGTCTTGCTGAGTTGCTAAGTGCAAGTGCCTCGCTAAGTTGCTGAGGCCAACTTTGAACTCAAGATCCTCCTGTGTTAGCCTCCAGGAGCTGCTGGGATTATAGCCGTGTGCCATAGTGCGTGGTGAGGATTGCTTTTAAAAAATAGTAATTTTTGATGTTTCCAGTCCTTAGAACAAATTATGAGTGTGTAACAAAGGGGTTTTCATGACTGTATGTAACTGTTCATATAAGAGGTACACCTTGCATACTTTGTACAAAATAATTGTGAACTTTTGGAAGTTTGTTTTTAGCCTTTGAAAATCCAAGGAAAGATTTGAGTATTTTCCCTAGAAAAATGATCATGCACAAATTTTTACTGAAGTTTTAAGAGTTTCACATACTTCTAAAGACCTGTGGACCCCAGTTTAAGACCTCATTATAAGATGTGTGGGAAAGGAAGATACAATGAAAATTTTCTTCTTTCTTTGCTAATGCTCTGAATTCCAACCATTAAAGTAACAAAGAGTACTTAATGATGAGATGGGAAGCAAAGGGAACAACAGTGGTTCTAAGAATGAAATGTGAGGTATAATATAAAACTTACGTTCTTTTGAATATACATGAAAATATAAATTTGGGGAAGCAGGGTAGAAGTCTACCCATTCACTTGAATTTCTTGAAACTGATGTTATTCTATAGTTTAATATTTCTTCTTCCCCACCTAACATAATTGCTTTATATACAGTACACAAATTTTTGTGTTTTTTCCCCTACATTGTAAACATTTTGACAGCAGTTGAGATTATCATTCATCTTTGTGTACAGTGGTGTTTCCCAACCTTGAGTCATGTATGGATTTTTTTTTTTTTAAGTTTCTCAGACTTACTCAGAAATACATCTGTATCCATTTTCCCAGCTTGAGTTCTTGATCCTTAAAAAAAAAAGTGTGTGTTTGTGTGTGTATTTTAGTTGTAGATGGACACAATACCTTTATTGTATTTATTTAATATGGTGCTGAGGATTGACCTCAGTGCTCCACACATGCTAGGCAAGCGCTCCTCCACTGAGCCACAACCCCAGCCCTTGGTCCTTAAGAACACAGTGGTTCTCAACCAGGGTCAATATTGCCCTCTAGTGAGCATATGGTCATGTCTGGAGACATTTTGGCTGTCACAACTGGGTTTGGGAGGGTGCTGCTATACATTGTAAGATTCACAGGCCACTTTTCACAACAGAACATCGTGTAGCCCAAAATGTCAATAATACTGAAGTTGAGAAACCTTGGTGTAGTAGCTGGTCATTAAAAAAATTGCTGTGAGTTTTTAGAAGTCAATCATTCATGTCATGTTTGTACTTGTTCAGTAGGAAAAGCATTTTTTTCCTCATCGGTCATAGTTTTTACTTCCCTGTCTTTACCATGGCTGAGTAAGAAGTAAGAATGCGCTTTTAGGAAAGTGGTACTATAAAACCAGAGATACATGCTATTGCTATTTATAATACTTGACTTTTTATTCAGCTATAAAATTGTCACAGTTTTAGTTGAGGTTGTCATTACATTTTTATCTGGATTATTACAGTGATTTTTTAAATTTCCTAACTAAACCTTTTATTTTTAAGTAATTGTAGAGTCACATACCATCGTAAGAAATAATAGAGATCGCGTGTACCATTTCCCTGCTTTCTCACAATGGTATAACAGTTTGGAAAACTAGTACAATATCACAACCAGCATATTGACATTAATACAGTCCATATCTTAAGTTCCTCAGTTTCACTTGTACTCCTTTGTGTATGTCCTGCCTTCATCACCATAAATATCCTTTGTGTTATCCTTTTATATCATAACCTCCTCTTTACCCTTCCCCCACCCCTGACCTAATCTGGCAGCAACTAATCTGTTTTCTATTTCTATAATTTTGTCATTTTTTGCTCCTGCCACCACCCCCAACTCCACCCTGGTACTGGGGATTAAGCCCAAGGGCACTCCACCAGAGCTGTATCCCTAGCCTCCTACTCCCCTACCCCACCCAACCCCCACCTTTTTTTTTTTGTTTGTTTTTTTGATGACAGGATCTAAGTTTCTCAGGCTGGCTTGGGATTTGAGATCAATTTGCCTCAGTATCCCAAGTAGCTGGAATTATAGGCATGTAGCACCACACCTGGCTTATAATTTTGTCCTTTCAAGAATGCTATATAAATGGGATCATATAGTGTGTAACTTTCTAGACTTGACTTTTTTTCATTCAGTATAATTCCCTTAAGATTCAGTCAAGTCATTGCATGTATCAACTATTCCTTTTTATTGTTGAATAATATTTCATGATATAAATATATCAGTTTTTTAACCTGTTTGCTGGGAGCCATTAGCCAAGTAGGTATGACAATTTCCTTGCCAGCATTACCACAATTTGCTGCACCAAACGATAGTTACATAGTCCAGGCAAGTTCTGCAAGCAGTTCAAAGCAGAGGAATCTATCAATATGTCCATTTCCTCCCCAAATCCGTTTCCTCCCAAAGTAAGTTGACTCTTTGATTGAGCATTACTTGTTGAGTTCTTCACCGGCACTGGGATGGAGATAGGAATTCTGGCAATGATGCTAAAGAGACATTATCCTGAAAAGAATTATTAAATATAATGAAAAGGAAAGGTGAAAGTAAACAAACAGATCTGTTAACCTACTTTAAAAACAATCCTTAACAGCCTTTTACCTAATTTAAACTAGTAAACAAACAGATCTGTTAACCACCTTTAAAAACAATCCTTAACAGCTGTTTACCTAATTTAAATTAAACCATTTAAATCACGTGAATAAAAAAATAATAATAATTCGGATCCATTTTTTCATGAGCGCTCCTCATATAAGAAATATGGACATACGCACATACAGACATACAACACAAAACACAAGAGTGTACACAAACGTACAACACATAAGAAAATAGTAAAGGCCTTGTAGCTTTACCTAGGTGAAATCTCCATTGCAATGTTTAAAAACTCCACAGTCAAAAAATAAAACTGATCAGAAAAATGTTAACCTAGGTTTGTATGAGCTCAAAAAATAAAAATAGAACCTTATGATGTGGAAAAATGCAATAATAAAATAGCTATTGAAAAAAGCATCCTGGTTAAAGATATTCTAACAGGACAATGGAAAGGTCCTGACCCAGTGATTGTCTGGAGTCGGGGGTCTGTTTGTGTGTTTCCACAGGGAGAACAGCAGCCCATTTGGATTCCAGAGAGATTAACTAAAACAGTTTCTACAGATCGAAAAGAAGATGATTTGACTCAAATCCATAACAGCTGATATCCAGAACTCCAGCTTGGCCATTCTTACATCTGCGACAGTGATTAACCAGTGATGCAATTTTTATTTCCTTGCCAGCGCACCCCATGTTAATTGTGGTAGTGCTGGCATATCTTTGCTGATGGTGTCACCAGTGATGCAATTTTTCCCAAGGAGCCGTCAATTGGCTTGGTGTCGTGGCATTTCTGTATCCTCCTCCCTTCTGCTAGTGATGGTCTAAAATTTGGGGGCCAATGGCTTATGCTGGACCGGTAGTCAGTGACGGGTATGATCCAATTGCAGTGGTATCAACCTAAGACAGGAGGCTGACGCCTAAAGGTCAGTTTTCCGATGACGGGTAAGAACCATATGTTGAATTGGACAACCTACCAGGCACGGTCCATAAGCCACATTAACCTCACTCCCCCACTGGCACCAAGGCCAAATTTGGGGGCCAACAGAGGTGAGGCAAAGAACCTCACCCCCCCACTGGTGCATAGACCTATCCACAGTATGGCTGTATGCTGGACCGGTAGTCAGTGACGGGTATGATTCAATTGCAGTGGTATCAACCTAAGACAGGAGGCTGACGCCTAAAGGTCAGTTTTTCCCATGACGGGTAAGAACCATATGTTGAATTGGACAACCTACCAGGCACGGTCCTTAAGCCACATTGCTTGTTGTTATTTCGGGCAGAGAACGTGGATTTCCCCAGAACGTGATTGTAGACGGCTGGTGTGAGTTCGGGAATAAAGAGTTGCTGTTTGAATCTACAAGCTGTGTGGTGGCTCGTGATTGTGTGCCCAGCCAGACTGTGGCACCTGTTGAAGTACATCAAGTTATCTTCAGATTTTAACAATCATGAATAAAGTTGCTATGAACATTTGAGAGTAGATTTTTATATGAAAATAAGTTTTCATGTCTCTAGGATAAATGCTTAAGAATGCAGTTGCTGGGTCATATGGTAATTTCATATTTAGTCTCATGAGAAACTCTTGTGTTTTCCAGAGTAAGATGTACCATTTTAAATTCCTACTAGCAATGTATGATGTATCTAGTTTCTCCGCATCCTCACCAATATTTGTGGTGCAATAACTTTTTAATTGAGTTTCTCTGTTACATTCAACATTAATTCAAACAGCTCCTTATGTTACTTTGTGAGGGATAGTGATTATACAGTAATACCTGATCACTTGCTCTACAAAATATATTTGTAACCTCTGTGTAAATTTCAGACTTTTTACCTAAAGCTGTTGCAGTATAGCCCTTGTCTACCTTTCTGCCTCCATTGTGTGCATTTTTTAAATTCCAGGAACACCCAAATAGATGTAAAATAGAAGCCCTGTCTCAGAGCTGATATGAAGAGTGAGATTGTGTACATAGCCTTAACTTGTGCCTGATGGTGAGCAGTATATAAATGGCAATTTCTAGTCCTTTTTCTGATATGATAGGTACTAGTTAATAGGCACCCAAACATTTAAGTGAATAAATCATTTACAGAGCCTAGACTTACTCCTTTCTAAATTCCTAAAATGTCCCTAGCTTTATTTCTTATATGAGGTTTACCTTTTTTTTTTTTTTTTTTTTTAATTATTTTTTGTGGTGCTGGGGATTGAACCCAGGGCCTTATACATGTGAGGCAAGCACTCTACCTGCTGAGCTATATCCCCAGCCCATATTTTAAAGTTTAGGTTTATATTTAAAAAAAAATAATAATAAAATTTTTAAAAATCTAGGTTTAAGCCTTACCTCTAGTTATTTTGATACTTAACATACCATTTTGATGGGGGCTGAGGTTGTAGTGGTAGAGCACTTGCCTCACTCATGAGGCCCTGGGTTTGATCCTCAGCACCACATAAAAATAAACAACAACAACAACAAAATACCATTTTATATGTGTTGTTAAATGACTGGTAGTGGGGTGTTTTACTCTTCATAATAGATTGTATATTTCTTGAGTATATTAAATTCTACTGGTTTTTGTATCCTTCACAGTAACCTAGCAAGTTATATTTCTCAGTTTATACACTGTTGAAAGCATCTTTCATTATATTCAGATGAATTTACGTAGAGCTAGCTGCTTATTTCTTACCATGACTTTATGGCAAGTAATCATTCTTTTGTATGAATCTCTTTTCAGTTAAGATATGTAAGTTTAGGCATAGCTGTCTAGTGCCTTTTGTAGGAATGAAGCATTAGGGAAATGAAATGGTTTCTGTAAACTGGTAAATAAAGGAACAGCACAGAAATTTTACATGGTAAAGATTCTTCAGGTTCTTTTTTTTTTTTTTTTTTTTTAATGGTACCAGGGATTGAACTCAGGGGCACTCGACCACTGAGCCACATCCCCAGCCCTATTTTGTATTTTATGTAGACATAAGGTCTCATAGTTTCTTAGCACCTCACTTTTGCTGAGGCTGGCTTTGAACTTGTGATCCTCCAGCCTCAGCCTCTGAAGCCACTGGGATTACAGAACTGTACTATTGCACCTGGCCTTCAGGTTCTTGTTCACAGTTTTGTTTGCTTCTTGTCAGTGTTTACTAAGTATCTATATTATTTCTTGTTCAAGTACCAAGAAACAGAAAAGTGACCAGATTCTAGATAGTATTTTGATTTATGTTTTGAGCAACTGAGTGGATTTATTAAATAATAAAATCTAGAGGTGAGAGATCTCAGATGGGGGGGGAGTTAAGACATCTATTTTGTGTGTTTTATGTTTTAAATATACCTGTTGATATCCAAGTGGAATTAGTCTAAAAAATTAAATGTGTGAAACTGGTACTCAGAGGAAAAGTTATCAGGACATAAAAGAATTTATGCGTGATTAGATAAATTCATCCAAGGGGAGATAGCTAGAGAAGAAAGGAGAGCTCAGAATCGAATTTGGCTAGAAAAAGGAAGAGTTCTTGGCAGATGAGACTGAAAAGAGAAAAACTAGTAAAGATGAGTACTCTGGAAGCCAAAAGAACAAGTACTTAAGGAGGAAAATAAGGATGGAAGGAATTTTTTTTTTAATTTCATAGTGTGGAAGTATCTGATCTTCACAATCAGTTTAATGAGATGGTATGAAAAGCCAGATGAAAGTGAGTTGAAGAGTAAGATGTGAAAAATGAAGGTTTAAATGACATTCAAGTTTTTTTTATTCTGTGAGAAGGAGCAAAAATTGAGGCAGTGATTAGAAGGCAATGTGGTATTGGAGTAGGGTTTTAAAGATTAAAGAGTATTTGTATGTTGGGACAAATTGATGCTAAAAGAAAAAAAGTATGAAAAGTAGGAGTAGCCCCAAAGAAATAAAAGAGAAAAAGCACGATTTAGATGATGGAAGGGGCAGTAGATTTTATAATTATACTGTAGTTGTTACAGGTGGGAAAATATGAAACATGGTAGAACTATACGAAAGTTGGTCATGGCAGTAACATAATGAAATGTGGTTTTAGAACATTAGGAAGGGAGAGGTTAGGTAGTTCTTGTGGTTACCTGGATTTCTTTGATTGCATTGTATGCTGGGATATGTTGAAAATCCCTTGAGTTTAGGACAGAGGGACCAGAGTATATAGTGATGAGAGAAAATTCAAATGGGAAGCTGTTGGAGGGAAGTATGATTTCACATTTCCTTCCTTTTAGAAAGAGAAGTCAGAATTTGTGGATAATTTTTTTAAATAAATCTATTTTTTTAATATATTAAAACTTAACGCATGCAATCATAAATGGCACCAGTTAAGAGAAATGTAAACATATGTAAAGAAAAAACTTTGTGTGGTGCAAAGGATTGAACCCAGTACTAGGCAAGGGCTCTACCACTGAGCCACTACCCCAGCCCATAATTTTTTAAATCTTATATATTTTTTACCAGGATACACAAGTAATCTTTTTCCTTTTAAAATATTTTTTCCTTTCAAGGAAATTTATGACTTAAAATGGAAATACTTTGTAACTCCTTCTTTGTTTTTTACATTTTTGTACACAATCAACCCTTGAATAATACAGGTTCAAACTGCACAAAACCACTTAAGGTTTGGAGTTTTTATTTGGAGAGTTGGTGTAGCCTAGAAATACTGAAAACATTTTTTAAAAGTTAAGTAGGTTGGGGCTGGGGTTTTGGCTCAGCGATAGAGTGCTCGCCTAGCATGTGCAAGGCCCTGGGTTCGATCCTCAGCACCACATAAAAATAAATAAATATAATAAAGGTATTGTCCATCTACAACTAAAAAATATTTTTGAAAAAAAAAAGTCAAGTAGATCATGAATGCATAAAATACATGTAGGTGAGTTATCACTTACTATAGAATGTTTACACAAAGCTATTATAAAAAGCTAAACTATATTAAAACTTAACGCATGCAAGTCATAAATGGCCCCAGTTAAGAGAAATGTAAACATATGTAAAGATGTAATGTGAATTCATAGTAACATTAAATTAACTGTAGTCCATAACTGATTTACTGTAATTTTGTAGGAGATGCCTGTTAGAGTGGACTCATCTTCAACTGAGCAGTTAACTCTCTCTCTGTATTATGCACCTGCCCCACACCCCAAAAGGCCTAATTTTTCAGCATATGTAGCCACGTGCAGTGGTGCATACCTGTAATCCTAGCAGCTGAAACAGGAAGATCACAGGTTCAAAGCAGTTGGGGCATCTTAGCAAGACCCTGATTGAAAATAAAAAATAAAACTGGCTAGGGATGTAGCTCAGTGGTAGAGTAACACTGGGTTCCATCCCTAGTATCACCAAAAAAGGGGGGGGGGAATGTTAATTGACTGCTTATGTGATAAGGTTTCTGGTCAACAGTGGGTAGATTTGGGTAAAAGTTATACCCAAATTTCAGTTAGGAGCCAAGAGCAGACTCCAAAGCAGCTGAGCAGCTCTACTGCTCCCTTGGTACCAAGCCTAAGAAGATCTGCAGCTGCCACAGCTGCTACCACCCCCACTTCCAGCACTGCTGACACCAAGCCAGGCACCAAAAGCAGTGGTACAGAGAGGAGACAAAGGGACGACTCACTTTGGCAGGCTCTATTGGTGGGTGGAGCCAGGAAAGTTAATACAGTGAAGGTTTATGGAAGAGTGAAATCATTCAATGCAAGAAACTCATAAGGTGTTTTTTTTTTTTTTTTTTTTTGTCTCTGTGTCTTTTATTCTGTACCATTGGCCTTTGTGTCTATTTTGGTGCCAATGCCATGCCTTTTTTGTTACTGTAGCTCTATAGTATAATTTAAGGTCTGGCATTGTGATGCCTCCTTGCTTCACTTTTTATTTTTATTTTTTAGCTATTTTAGCTTTATTTATTATTTTTTTTAAATTTTTTTTTATTGGTTGTTCAAAACATTATAAAGCTCTTGACATATCATATTTCATACATTAGATTCAAGTTGGTTATGAACTCCCAATTTTACCCCAAATACAGATTGCAGAATCACATTGGTTACACATCCACATTTTTACATAATGCCCTATTAGTAACTGTTGTATTCTGCTACCTTTCCTATCCTCTACCATCCCCCCTCCCTCTCCTCCCATCTTCTCTCTCTACCCCATCCACTGTAATTCATATCTCTCCTTGTTTATTTTCCCATTCCCCTCACAACCTCTTATATGTAATTTTGTATAACAATGAGGGTCTCCCTCCATTACCATGCAATTTCCCTTTTCTCTCCCTTTCCATCCCACCTCATGTATCTGTTTAATGTTAATCTTTTCTTCCTGCTCTTCCTCCCTGCTCTGTTCTTAGTTGCTCTCATTATATCAAAGAAGACATTTGGTATTTGTTTTTTAGGCATTGGCTAGCTTCACTAAGCATAATCTGCTCTAGTGCCATCCATTTCCCTGCAAATTCTATGATTTTGTCATTTTTTAGTGCTGCGTAATACTCCATGGTGTATAAATGCCACATTTTTTTTATCCATTCATCTATTGAAGGGCATCTGGGTTGGTTCCACAGTCTAGCAATTGTGAATTGTGCTGCTATGAACATCGATGTAGCAGTATCCCTGTAGTACGCTCTTTTAAGTTCTTCAGGGAAAAGTCCGAGAAGGGCAATAGCTGGGTCAAATGGTGGTTCCATTCCCAACTTTCCCAGGAATCTCCATACTGCTTTCCAGATTGGCCGCACCAGTTTGCAGTCCCACCAGCAATGTACAAGAGTACCCTTTTCCCCACATCCTCTCCAGCACTTGTTGTTGTTTGACTTCATAATGGCTGCCAATCTTACTGGAGTGAGATGGTATCTTAGGGTGGTTTTGATTTGCATTTCTCTGACTGCTAGAGATGGTGAGCATTTTTTCATGTACTTGTTGATTGATTGTATGTCCTCCTCTGAGAAGTGTCTGTTCAGGTCTTTGGCCCATTTGTTGATTGGGTTATTTGTTTTCTTATTGTTTAATTTTTTGAGTTCTTTTTATACTCTGGATATTAGGGCTCTATCTGAAGTGTGAGGAGTAAAAATTTGTTCCCATGATGTAGGCTCCCTATTTACCTCTTTTATTGTTTCTCTTGCTGAGAGAAAACTTTTCAGTTTAAGTAAGTCCCATTTGTTGATTTTTGTTATCAACTTTTGTGCTATGGGTGTCCTATTAAGGAATTTGGAGCCCGACCCTACAATATGTAGATCGGAGCCAACTTTTTCTTCTATCAGACGCAGAGTCTCTGATTTGATATCTAGCTCCTTGATCCACTTTGAGTTAACTTTTGTGCATGGCGAGAGGAGGGGATTCAGTTTCATTTTGTTGCATATGGATTTCCAGTTTTCCCAGCACCATTTGTTGAAGATGCTATCCTCCCTCCATTGCATGCTTTTAGCTCCTTTATCAAATATAAGATAGTTGTAGCTTTGTGGATTAGTCTCTGTGTCCTCTATTCTGTACCATTGGTCCACCCTCCTGTTTTGGTACCAGTACCATGCTGTTTTTGTTACTATTGCTCTGTAATATAGTTTGAAGTCTGGTATCGCTATACCGCCTGATTCTCACTTCCTGCTTAGCATTGTTTTTGCTATTCTGGGTCTTTTATTTTTCCATATGAATTTCATGATTGCTTTATCCATTTCTACAAGAAATGCCGTTGGGATTTTGATTGGCATTGCATTAAACCTATAGAGAACTTTTGGTAATATCGCCATTTTGATGATGTTAGTTCTGCCTATCCATGAACAGGGTATATTTTTCCATCTTCTAAGGTCTTCTTCTACTTCTCTTTTTAGGGTTTTGTAGTTTTCATTATATAAATCTTTCACCTCTTTTGTTAGGTTGATTCCCAAGTATTTTATTTTTTTTGAGGATATTGTGAATGGAGTGTTTTTCCTCATTTCCGTTTCAGAAGTTTTGTCGCTGATATACAGAAATGCCTTTGATTTATGCGTGTTGATTTTATATCCTGCCACTTTGCTGAATTCATTTATTAGTTCTAGTAGTTTTTTTTGTAGACCCTTTTGGGTCTTCTAGGTATAGAATCATGTCATCTGCAAATAGTGATAATTTAAGTTCTTCCTTTCCTATTTTTAATGCCAGAAATAACACCAAGGAAGATGTAGTTGTATATCAGACTGCCATAAAGAATAATCCTAGGGAAGTACCTTCCAAGTGTATGAGATGAAGAGTCTCGAATTTGATGTTGAAGGAGGAAAGGGTGTGGAGTAACCAAATGTTGCAGGGCCTGGTGAAGTTTTAGAGTTCAAGGCAGTAAAAATGCAACATACTGTAAACATTACAGATGTTCTCCATGTCCTAGGGGTCCTCTATACAATTACCAGCAAAATTACCAGAATAGTGAGAGTGTGAAAAAGAACAAGTACTCTCAGTAGGCTCAACAAAACTTGCCCTAATTCAGGTGGAGGTTCCCATTTTAGCATATGAAGAAATCCTTTGGGTATTGACCACAGTATTCCAGCTCTCCTGTGCAGGGAAATGTGATGGAACACATCCAACAGAATTCTAGCAGTAAAAAATGTGTAGAAGATTGGAGCTGAAGACCTTTACAGTGGTTGCTTTTTACTTTTTGACCAGATAGACAATCTGCATTATCTATGCAGCATGCATAGGGCTTTCATTGTTTTTACCTAAAGATATATCTTTTTGGTTAAAAAAAAAAAATAGTTTTTTTAAAGCCTTATTTTTCTCGGTATACCTTTAAAGGTTTTAAAATTGTTTTGTATCTGATTATATCTGAAATTTTTTAAAATCTATTTTTAAATTTGTAATACTTACAAATAAAAACTTGTTTTTTTTTTTTGAAAAGTGAAACTGCAAGTATCCGTTAATAAAGAGCTTAATTAATTTTTTAAAAAAATTATACTCAATTTTTTTATTAAGGGGATCAGCACCCTTAACCCCTGGCAGTGTTGAAGGGTCAATTGTACTTATATTAATATGAATTACTTAGTTTTAGAGAAGTAGTATTGTACTGCTTATACTGTTCTTAAACTTTAATGTGTACCAGTATATATGGCTCTATTAAAATCAGCTGCCTTAATTCAAGCCTTTATTAGCATTATGTTAGACATAATTGAGCTGATGAGAACTAAAGGAGATCATTTATAATTTATTGTTCCATAGTTGTTTATATTTATTTCTAATATAATATTACTACCTAATGGATCAAATTCTGATTAGTTATCAAGTGAGTCTTTTTGTATAACTCAAAGCTTGTTGCCTTAAAGACAAGTCCAGTGTTGCTTTTTTTTAAAAAATCATTTTTTCTACCCTATGAATTATTTTTCCTTTTTGAAAAAAAAGTTAAGTAGGTCATGAATGCATAAAATACATGTAGATGAGTTATCATTTACTACAGAACGTTTACACAGATCTATTATAAAAAGCTAAACTATATTAAAACTTAACACATGCAAGTCATAAAATTAACCCATAGTCTCTTTTCTACTGCCAGGTTAACATTTTTAGCTTTCACAGATAAGAGAAAATACTTCACTTTCTGATCTGGCTTATTTCACTTCACATAATGTCCATCCCTTTTTCTGCAAATGACAGAATTTCATTCTTTATTTCTGAATAGTATTCCTTTTTTTTTTTTTAATCCATTCATCTGTCGGTGGGCACCTAGGCTGATGTCATGTCATATGTTAGCTACTGTGGATAGTAAACATGGATGTGCAGGTATCTGTTTGGTATGCTGTTTTCACTTCTTTTGAATATATATCTAGAAGTGGGATAGCTGGAATCATGTGAAATAATCTATGTTTTATTTTTATGAGTAACCTTCATACTGTTCTCCATAATGATTGTACTAATTTACATTTCCATCAACAGTGTATAGAGTTCCTTTTTCTTCATATCCTTACTAGCATTTATTGTTTGTTTTTTGAATAACGGCTATTTTAACTGGGGTGAAATGGTATCATTGTAGTTTTGATATGTGTTTCCCTGATGGTTGATGATCTTGAGCCATTTTTTCATATGTTTATTGGCTGTTTATATTTCTTCTTTTGAGAAGTATCCAGATAATTTGGTCGTTTTAATACAGTTGTTGTTTGAGTTCTTCATGTATTCTGAATTTTAACCCTCTGTGAGATACATAGTTAGTTGGCAAATATTTTCTTCCATTCTGTAAGTTGTTCCTTCACTCTGTTGATTTTTCTCCCTTTGCTATGCTATGCAGAAACCTTTTAGTTTGATGTAATTCCTGTTGCCAATTTTTACTTTTTTTTTTTTATTTCCGTGTACTTTAGGGTCCTGTGCAGAAAATCGTTGCCACATCAATATCTTAAAGTGCTTCTTCATTTACTTTCCAGAATGTCCAGGCTTATATTTAGGTCTTTGATCTGTCTTGAGTTGATTTTTGTACAGGGTGAGATATAGGGGTCAAATTTCAGTTTCTTGTGCATGTGGAATCGTGTGATATATCTGTTTATAGTTTTATGAATAACCTAGTTTTATTGTGTTAGTTTTCCCACCATATTTAAGAGGCTGTCCAATGAATGTTTTTGGCACCTTTGTCAAGAATCGGTTGTCTGTAGTTAGTCATTTGGGTTTATTTCTGATATCACTTCAGTTTCATTTGTCTGTTTTTATGCCAGTACCACGCTATTTTGAAATCAGGTTTTGTGGTCCCTCTAGCTTCTTTCTTTTGCCCAAGTTGCTTCAGCTATTCAGGTGAAGTGGTTTTGTGTGAATTTTAGTATTGTTTCTTTTGTTTCTGAAGAATGTCACTGGTATTTTGATGGGGATTGCATTGACTCTGTAAATCCCTTTGGATAGTATGGACATTTGAGTAATATTTATCCTGATCCATGAATACGGGATGTCTTACCAGCTTTTTGTGCCTTCTTCAGTTTCTTTTTCATTAGTATTTGATATTTTTCACTGTAGAGGTCTTTTACTAATTTGGTTAAGTTTATCCCTAGGTGGTTTTGTTGTTATTGTTTTGTAGCTATTGTGCATGGGATGATGTTCATGATTTCTTTCTTAGCAAATTTGTTATGGTGTATAGAAAAGCAGCTGATTTGTGTACATTGGTTGTGTATCCTGCTACCTTACTGAATTTATTAGTTCTAATAGTATTTTGGTGGAGTCTTTAGGTTTTTCTATATAGAGAGAATTATATCATCTACAAACAGGAATAATTTGATTTTTTTCCTATCTGTATGTCTTATTTCTTTCTCTTTTCTAATTGTTCTGGCTAAAACTTTGGGTACTGTGTTGAATAAGAATGGTGAGAATGAACACCTTTTCTTGTACCTGATCTTAGAGGAAAGATTTTCAGCTTTTTCTCATTAGGTATGATTGGCTGTGGGTTGATAATTTGTAGACCATATCATATTGAGTACATTATGTACAGTCCTTCTGTACATACTTTGTTCAATTGCCTGTCATTTTTAACTTATTTAAGTCCCTTGGTTTAAATGGCATATGGTTAGTTGGTTTAGTTTTATACCAAGTCTTAGAATTTTATTTATATAGCTGATCTTATTCTATTTACACTTGTTTTTATAAATATCAGTTTGCTTTTTCTTTATTTTCAATTTTTTTCTTTGCCATCAGAGAAAAGATAAGAAAAATGAAGGTGCTATTAATTTATGGTTTGCTTATTTTTTCTTTAAATATTACAAACCTATTTCAGTTTATTATTCTTGCTCAACCTACCAGTGTATTCTGATAACCTGTCATGCACTACTATAATTACATTATCTCTTATATCCCACCCATTCCTCTTTTGGGGTAGGTTGAGAATTTGGTTTTGACCTCTTACAAATAATTTTTATATTTTGTAATGCTGCCTGGAAAATTATTGATTATATATATTATTACTTAGAATTAGTTTTGTTTCATTGTATAGTGTTCATATGGTTTTCATAGCGACATTCTCCAATATAAGTTCTTTTTTATTGATTTCTTCATTGTGTGTTCTTTATGATCTTTCAAGAAGGAGTTTGTGCATGCTATAATTTAAATTTGATTATTGCATATTTGAAAAATTTTTAAAAAAATTTACAGCTGGTGGTTATGCACACCTGAATGACATATATATTGGCTAGGTAAAGAATTCTTGACACATTTTTTTTCCCATGAGCATTCCTATAGGTGAATCCTGTGACTTGTACTTTTCCTGAGAACTCTGAGGCTATCTATCCTGTTACTTTTCCCCACTGTTGTTATTTTTCATCTTGTCTGGAACCTTTACTATTCTTTGAGACTTACTGAATATAGCACAATATATCTCTTAATTTGATGATTCACTTCTGTTTATCTTTCCTAGTATATGGTAAGATTACTCAAACTATAAACCAAGCTCATTATTTTAGAAGAGACCTCAAATATGGGGGGAGGATTTATTCATTTTTGTTCTTTTTAGATATACATGACAGTGCAATGTATTGACATATTATACATACATTGAGTATAACTTCCCATTCTTGTGGTTGTACATGATGTGGAGTTAAACACTGGTGATGTAATCATATTTGAACATCAGAAAGTTATGTTCATTTCATTCTACTTTCTTTCCTATTCCCATCCCTCCTTTCTTCCCTTCATTCCCCTTTGTCTGAGCCAGTGAAACTTCTATTCCACACCCCGCCCCCATTGTGTGTTAACTTTTGCATATCAGAGAGAACATTTAACCTTTGTTTTGGAGGGATTGGTTTTTTTTCACCTAGCATGATACCTCCCAGTTCTCTCCATATACCAGCAAATGCCATAATTTCATTCTTTATGGCTGAGTAATATTTCATTGTGAATAGATACCATTCTTCTGTTGAAGGATAACCTAGGTTAGTTGCACAGCTTAGCTGTTGTGAATTGAGCTGTTATAAACATTGATATGACTGCATCACTGTAGTATGCTGATTTGAATATCTTATGGTTCCATTCCAAGTTTTCTGAGGAATCTCCACACTGCTTTCCAGATTAGTTGCATCAGTTTGCAATCCCACCAGCAATGTATGAGTGTACCTTTTTGAGTTCTTTATACAGCCTAGAGATTAATGCTCTGAGGTACAGGTGGCAAAGATTTTCTCTTCGTGTTCTTGGTTGTTTCTTTTACTGTGAAGAAGTTTTTAGTTTGATACAATCCCATTTATTGACTCTTGATTTTTATTTCTTGAGCTTTAGGAATCTTGTTGAGGAATTAAGTTCTTAAGCTGACATAATGGAGAATTTGGGCCTGCTTTTTCTTCTAGTAGGTGCAGGGTCTCTGGTCTAATGTGTAGGTCCTTGATTCACTTTGAGTTGAGTTTTGTACAGGATGAGAGATGGGTTCAATTTTATTCTGCTACATATGGATTTCTAGTTTTCTCAGCACCATTTTTGAAGAGGCTGTATTTTCTCCAATGTATCTTTATGGTACTTTTGTCTAGTATGAGATAGTTGTATTTATGTGGGTTTATCTCCATGTCTTCTATTCTGTATCTGGTCTTCATGTCTGTTTTGGTGCCAATAGTATGCTGTTTTTGTTACTAGAGTTCTGTAATATAATTTAAGGTTTGGTATTGTGATGCCTCCTGCTTCACTTTTCTTGCTAAGGATTGCTTTGGCTATTCTATGTCTCTTATTTTTCCAAATGAATTTCATGACTGCTTTTTCTATTTCTATGAAGAATGTCATTGGGATTTTAATAGGAATTGCATTAAATCTGTTTAGCACTTTTGGTAGTATGTCCATTTTGACAATATTTAATTTTGCCTATCCAAGAACATGGGAGAGCTTTCCATCTTCTAAGGTCTTCTTCAATTTGAGACCTCATGGGTTTTTTAGGACCATTTGTACTATTTCCTTTTATAGACTGTATTCTTGATCTTTGGGATATATTGATGAGCAAATCAAAATCTCTGCCCATATGTAGAGTTTCTATTGTAGCAGAAATTTCATGCATCATCTTTGTTTCCTTCCTCACACCCCTGAAACAAAGATGATGCATGAATAAATTTTATAATGTTGAGGAGAGAAGAATTAGGATAAGAAAGATTGGAAGTACTGGGGAAGACAAGCAGTAGGATTGCAGTTTGTGATTTTTAATCAGGTGATCAGTGTAGGCCTCATTCAAAAGATAAAAGAAACAGCCATGCAAAAGTCCTAAGGTAGACCATTCTTTAGGTTAAAATAGAAGGAAATTTTTGTTGTTGTTGTTGTTCTGTTTGTAAGCCAGTAGTGATATGAGCAATATGAATAGATTTGTGATTTATACTAGAGAAAATAAAAAATTTTAGATAGTTATACTGAAAAAGAAATCAGGGCTGTTAGTAAAAGTGCTCTTAATAAGCTCTTTGAATTTGTGAAAACTTTTTCTTCCTATACTTTAGAGATTCTCAATTGGATATGCATAACAGAATCATCTTTGAAGATGCTTGCTATACCCTACTCAAAAAAGAATGAATCAGAATCTCCCCAACATTGATTCCAGACAGTTCATCCTTGGGTTTTGAGATGAACATTCCTGGTTAATAATCCATGTTTTTCTAATGGTTAGATAAAAGTTAAATTCTGAAAAAAAAAAAAATTGTTTTGGTTTTTTTTGTATTGAAAATATTTTACAAATTTCTTCTGAAAACTGTCTTAATATTTAAGTCACAGTGGATTGCACAAATGTGGGAAAAATAGACTAAAATCTTGGTGCAAATATATAACCTCATTATATAATCAGTAAATTATTCTCAGAAATACAGATTTATACAAAACCCTACTCTGTGTATTTCTAGTTTGTCCCCTACATTGGCATTGAAAAATGATCTTCCCTGTCTTTTACTATCTAATCTTTCTCATCTCTCCCTATCTAGTCTTATGTTATTTTCCAAAGAGAACATTTTCTTCTAGTCAGCTAATTTTTTTCCCTATTCACTTTTTTTGCCTCCATTGATCAGGTTGCTGCTCTTAGTAGAATGTAATGTGTCCGGTTTTCATGGACATTTCAATTGGGTATGGCTTGTAAATATTTTCTTTTATCCAAACTGTGTGTTTATATTGCTTGATACTAATATTTTGAGGGAGATTAATTTTTAATAGTTTTAACTCAAATATGTTTTCTTATAGCAGAAAAAGAAAACTAAGAACTTCAATCCACCAACGCGTAGAAATTGGGAAAGTAATTACTTTGGGATGCCCCTCCAGGATCTGGTTACAGCTGAGAAGCCCATACCACTGTTTGTTGAAAAATGTGTGGAATTTATTGAAGATACAGGTAGGATAGAAATATCAAAACAAGATTTGATTTAAATTTTCACTTGTGCTACCCCAACAGTTTATCAAATGTTTGTGACTTGTTTAAGCTAAATTTTTAAAGAGGATTATAGTTCTCATTATTAGGGTTGAGTCTTATTTGTCTTGAGTATTAATTCTTAAGATAACCACTTGATATTTGGAAGGAATTTTGTTGACCAGTAATGCTTTTGTTGGACTTCTCTTGAACCTAATAAATGGCTAAATTGATGCTAAAGCGTTAAACTTTATATTACTTTGAAGTTTAGAATAACTTGGTTATTATGCTATCAACAGATCATTATTACTTGAATCAGTAATTTGGAAGTTTCCAATATTTTAAAATCTAATACTATTTGTTACCTATCTTACATGTGGATTATTTTCTTTTAAAACAGACATAGTTATAGATGTATGAAAGGCAGCTTATTATGATGTTCCAGTTTATTCAGCAGTTCTAGTTTGATGTGATTTATATGGTTTGAGTGGTATTTTCAAGAAATGTATAATTATTCTTACTTTTTAAAAAATAAGCTTGTTCTTATTTATTTTGCCTAATGTAAACTAAAAAAAAAAAAAAATTGAGCTGCACAAGTCAAGAGGTAGGATAGCAGAAGGTTGTTATGTTAGAGTATATTTAAAATGAACACAAGTTAACCATGGAACCTTACTGATTGAATGGACTACAGGTTTTAATGGTTTGAAAACATGAGCTAAGGTAGTTCAGCTTTACTTAATGATCTCTTTTGATATAGGAGCATTTTTTTTTAAAAGCATAACAATGTTGTATATAAATAAGCATGCTTACTTTTGTTCATATGTGCATCTTATCCTTTTAGTCTGATTGTCACCTAAGTTCTATACATATTGTATTGTCTCTATTGAGGAATGGTGACTTCTAAGTTTTAATAAGGGTGTGACATGTGGGTGGTTAAACTGTCACCTGCTAGTATTATAGTCTTCCTTCAATTAAGAAGGGTTAGTATAGCTGGGAGAGGTGGCACATGCCTGTAATCCCAGCAGCTTGGGAGGCTAAGGCAGGAGGATTGAGTTCAAAGCCAGCTTCAGCAAAAGTGAGGTACTCAGCAACTCAACAAGACCCTGTCTCTAAATAAAAATACAAAATAGGGCTGGGGATGTGGCTCAGTGGTTGAATGTCCTTGAGTTCAATCCCTGGTACTGCCACCCCCCTCCAAAAAAAAAAAGAAGGGTTAGTTTATAGAACCTACATGGGATATGCTATTAACTATTTACTTTTTCCCTGAACAAATTGAGAAGTGTGTTTCAAGCAATTTCTTGTCTGTGTTTCTGTTCATCTTTAACATAGAAGAAATACAGATTCTTACAATATTACCTTCCTGCTTTAAACAGTTCTCATTTTTTCTTGTAATATAATTCCTTACTTACAGATGTGACTGAGCAGTTATAAAATACTTTCCCTTAATTGTTGAAACATAATAAAATGATGGGTTAGCATTTATTATTATAATTTTTAAAAAATCTCATTTCTTGAATACTTTCAAAGTAGCTGAGTGATTTGAACAAAATGACTAAATTTCAAGTGCAGGGTAAAATGCGGTTCCCACCCAATTTTTTTTTTCTTTCTTTTTTTTCTTTTTTTTTTTTTTGTTGGCACTGGGAATTGAACCCAGGGCCTCAGGCACGCTAGGTAAGTGCTGTACCACTGAGCTATATTCCCAACCCTGTAGTCTAATTCTTAATACACTTGAATTAGTTCAAGTCACTAACAAGTAATTTATACTTAGGTACCATAAGAATAGAATAAAAAATTAAAGCTAATTCTTCTATTGCTGTTATTTTAGTATAGTGATTGATTTTTTTTTTTTTAATTAGTGGTTTTAAATTCCAGTTGCTTAAGAGTTCACTATATAGCTTTTGGTATGGACTGTTGCACAGTCTTCTTATATTTAAGGTTCAACATGCAGTAATGGAAATATATTGCAGACACCCATTATTTTAAAATTGCATTTTGCTGTTTATAGATTCTTAGATATAGTAACAAATGACAAGTTTCTTGTTATAATCAGCTCTCTTGTTTAAAAGACTAAACTTTTTGAACAACTTTGAAAATATAATGGTAGATTTAAAAAGTCAGTTTTATTGCTAGGTGCATGCCTGTAATTCCAGCAACTTGGGAGGCTAAAGCAGGACAATTGCAGATTCGAAGCCAGCCTCAGAAACTTAGTGAAATCTTGTCTTAAAATAAAAGATAAAAAAGAGCTGGTAATGTAGCTCCGTTGGAAAGCATCCCTGGGTTCAGTCCCCAATACCAAAAAAAAAAAAAAAGTTTCATTGATATATTAACATACAATATATTTCTGGTCTTTCATGATTAAGTACAGCATTCACTGTTGACCTTTTTTTCCCCCTCTGTGGTCCTGGGGATGGAATCCAGGACCTTGTACCTGCTGAGCAAGTGCTCTACCACTGAAATATACCCCAACCCTATTACTTTTCTCCTATGCTTTTTATTAGGTCAAGAAAGTATTCTAATGTTCCTAGTTCTCTGAAAGTTTTTCTCCCAAATGGGTCACACAATTTTCTCGTGTCTTTTGAGATGATCTTTGGAATTTTTTTACTCTGTTTATATGGTGAATTATATTAATTGATTTTCTAATGTTAAATTACTGGTGCATTCCTGAGATAAACACCACTTTGTCATAGTGTTTTTATTCTTCTTATATATTGCTGGATTCAATTGCTAAAATGTGAAGGATTCAAAGCAGCTTCTATTCTGGTACTTATGTGGGTCTACAGAAAAGCAAGAAGAGGATTTGACCCAGTGCCCTATATATTAAAAGATATTTTGAGAATAATTTCAGCCCTGGCCCCAAAAACTTTCCACTTGTACCTGTGCAGTATCCAAAGACACCAGGGACTCTGCACGTATCTAAGGCTCTTTATCTGTGTATATGTTTGTTTGGTACTCTGCCCTACAAATGTAGCCTTCTCGGCTTTTCTGAACTTGTGTCTCTTTCTCCTCAGTTTTTATAAACTATTCCACATGCCTTCACAACCACCTAAATACTCTCCAGCGTTGTTAGCTTGACTCATTTTTCTTTATGAATCATAATATTAAGCTGCCTGTTAAGTGCTAGAAAAACTGTGTTTTTAAAATTTTAGTTCTTTACTGTGGGAGGGCAATTTGTGTAGCATTAAGTGTAAAGAGGACAAAAAGGGGTAGTATGGAAGAAATACAAAAGAAAGGAACAATAGGCTTCTTTAAGTAAATAAGACAGACAGTTGTGGGGTTGGAAGAGGACTTTAAAATGCCTTGCAGATTACCATGTTAAGACAGACAGTTGTGAGGTTGGAAGAGGATTTTAAAATGCCTCTCAGATTACCATGTTAGATGGTACTCTGTTAATGAAAATGGAAGTTGAAATATGAAAAGCAGATTTAACAGTTCATGATGGATCCATATCTTGGACATGTTAAATCTTAAAGTGCCTGTGGAAAATCCCTATAAAAAAACAAAATTTAGTTGAATGAATATGTGTGGCTGTGAAGCTCTGGAAAATGTTTTGGTCTTTAGATACTGTTTTGGTAATTTTGAGTATATAAGATCTTAATGTAGCTTTTTTTGTTCTTGGGCTTCAAGGTCAATATTTAAAATGAGAAGGAAAGTTGCCAGACTACACAAAAGAGAGAAATAATTAGCCAGGTATGGTGGCGCACGCCTATAATCCCAGCAGTTCAGGAGGCTGAGGTATGAAGATCACAGTTCAAAGCCAGCCTCAGCAACTGAGAGGTGTTAAGCAACTCAACAAGACCCTGTATCTAAATAAAATAATAAAATAGGGCTGCAGATGTGGCTCAGTGGTTGAATGCTCCTGAGTTCAATTCCTGATCCCCCTGTCCACCCGCCACCCCCTGCAAAAAAAGAGAAAAAAGTTATTAAGGAAAAAGCATGGTTGTTAGTATTAAATGACTTCATGATGATTTTGTTACTTTACTTTTTTATATATATAATTTTTTTTAGTTGTCAGTAGACCTTTGTTTATATGCAGTGCTGAGAATCAAACCCAGTGCCTCTCCCAATGACCTACAACTCCAGGCCACGTTACTTTTTATTAAGGTGAAATCATATGTGTAAAAGATGAACCATTTTAATGTGTATAGCTCAATGGCATGTAATACACTCACAATGTTGTTTGACCACCACCTCTTTTGGTCCCAGAACATTTTTATCACCCCCAAAGAAAAGCTTAAACCCACAAAGAGTTACTTCTTATTACTCCCTTTCTTCAGTTTACCAATCTGCTTTATGTTTCAGTGGATTTACATATTCTGGATATAGCATATAAATGGAATCATATAACATGACTTTTTGTCTCTTTTTTTCATTTAACATAATGTTTTTGAGATTAATTTGTATTATAGTATGTATCACTGTATGGATATATATTATATCTATTCATTCATCATCTGGTAGACATTAGGTTATTTATACCTTTTGGCTGTTGTGAATAGTTCTGCTGTAAAGCTTCATATACATCTATTAAGTGCCCATTTTCAATTCTTTGGATTCCTGGTAATTCTATGTTTAAGTTTCCGAGGACAAACTATTTTCCACGTATATGTACCATTTTACATTACCGTAGCAAATGTATGAGGACTTGAATATCTCCACATCGTAGTGTGATGGGAAAGAGAGAATTCAAGCCATCCTATCTCTTTTCATAGTGATTGCATTTAATCTCTAGATTATTTTTTAGTATTGTCATTTTAGTCCAAGAATGCTTGATATCTCCATTTATTTACGTCTTCTTTAATTTTTTTAATCCTATTTTATAGTTTCCAGTGTACAAGTCTGGCTTTTGATAAATTTACTCTTGGATATTTTAGGGGATGATATTGTAAATGGCATTAGTTTTTTAGAAGTGTATATGCTTTTATGTGCAATTGTTTGTGTGTTGATCCTGTATACTGCAATCTTGTTAAATTATTTTATTAACTCTATTAAGCGCTTTTGTGTGTGCATATTCTTTGGAATTTCTTGTGTTTGTATTTATATATACATACACATATTTGTATTTTTTTGTTGTTGTTCTCTGGATTAGGGAATAGCTTTACTGCTTTCATATTTGAAAACCTTCTATTTCTTTGTCTTGTTTCAATTGCTCTAGCTGAATTTCCAGTGCAGTGGTGAATACCAGTTGTGAAAACAAGCATCTTTTATTTCTTTTCTTAGGAGAAAGCTTTCTTTCTTTCACCATTGAGAATATTAGTTGTGGGGTTTTCATAATTGCTCCTTATAATGTTGAGGAAGTTCCGTCCTGTGTTTGTTTTGGGGGCTGCCATAGCAAAGCCCCCAAACTGGGAAGCTTAAAACAACAGAAAATTACTCTGACTGTTCTGAAAGATAGAAATCTGTATCTTTCCAATCTCTGCCTTTGGTATTTTCCCTATGTGTGTCTGTGTTGTTATGTGGACACCAACACACTGGGTTAAGGACCTACCCTATGCCACAGTGTGATCTTATCTTTATATAATTATATCAGTAAGAACCCTATTTTCAAATAAAGTTACCCTGTTGAGATATTGGAGACTAAGACTTGAACATATTTTTTTTGGGGGAAACTCTTAAACCTATAATATTCTTTTATTCCTAGATTGTTGAGTGATTTTTTTTTTTGTTTGACTTGTTTTTATGATGAAAGAGTGTTAAATGATTTTTTTGTGTGTGTGTGGCAATTGAGATAATTAGGTGATTTTTTTTTCTTGCTCTAACACAAAAGAATTATGAATTAGGCCTTAAAGCATTTCTTAAGATTCTTTTAGTAAGCTTATATCTAGCAACAAATTCCTTAAGGTTTTATGGTGTATGTATTTTGCCTTTTGTGGTTTCTGACTTTGAAACTTTCTTTTATCTGTTACCAAGAACTCATTTCTTAAAGTAGCTGGTCATAATAACTGGTCAAAAAGGTAAAGCTTGCTGGGCATGGTGGCACACACCTGTAATCCCAGTGACTCTAGAGGCTGAGGCAGGAGGATCACAAGTTCAAAGGCAGCGTTAGCAACCTAGCGAGGGCCTAAGCAACTTTGTTGGGACCTTATCTCAAAATAAAAAAGGGTTGGGGGTGTGGCTCAGTGGTTAAGCACCCCTGGATGCAATGCCAGGTACCAAAAAAAAAAAAAAAAAAAAAAACTAAAACTTTTTGTGTTTTACCCACAGCCACTAGAATTTAATCTTCATGTGTATAGAGACCCCAAGCTCCTAAGACAGTGTCTGGCACATAATTAGTTCTGAATAAATGCTTTTTAAAATGAATAAAGAAATTTTAATAATAGGGTATCCTTGTGACATTACACACTGATAATTTTTCTCTTTATTTTCCAAACTAAAATTACCATTATTGTTTTTTTTCCCTGCAAATATAAAGAATGCATGATCATTTAAAAGTTAAGAGAATGCTATCATTTGTTGCTTAAATGTTGCCGTTGACCCCCGCACCCCCAAAGATCCCTGTATTGGAAGCTTGGTCCTTTGTATTTCAGTATTGAGAGGTGGTGTGGACCTTTCAGAGATCAGGCCTATATATGCCCTCAAAAGGGATTAAGAAGTTTTCTAGAGAGGCTTATTATAAATGCCTGAGCCTGGCTTGACCCAGCTCTCTTTCTGACTTTGTGTCTGGTAATGTGAGGACTGTTCCCAAATATGTTTCTGCCTTCAAGTGATGTAGCCAGGAACTGATGCAGGCACCATATCATTGAACCTCTTAAACTTTGATCCATATAAACCTCTTTGTAAAGTTAAGATGCTTTAAATGTCTCACCATAGTAATGAAAGACTGACTAATGCATTTGTGTTACAGAGACTTATTCATGATTTTATGTCAACTGAGTAATTTGCATTAGATTAACCATTAAGTTATAGTGTTATAAAAGCAGGGGTTTTGAATGGTTTTATGTATTGTGATAACAGTTATACAGAGCTCAAGATGCTCAGTGGTTGTAAGAGAAAAAGCCTTAGGCAGAATCTATTTCAATGCTTTGCTTAAAGTTAGATGGATTCATTTGAAATTGCCATTTTTGTAGTTGACAGATGATGTACATCTAGACCACCTTTTTAAAAAAAAAAAGTTTTATATGTATTTTTAGTTGTTGATGGGCTTTTTTTTTTTTTTTAATTCATTTATTTTATGAGATGCTGAGAATCAAACCCAGTGCTTCAGACAGGCTGGGCAAGTGCTTTACCACTGAGCCACAATCCCCACCTTTTTTTTTTTTTTAATGTTGAAATTCATACAGGAGAAGGAATCTAGTGAAAGGCTGAAGAAGCACTAGTCTTTACCCATTTACTCCTCCACGTGGAATACTTATTTTGAAAATGTAATAATCAAAGTTTTACTGAAAGCTTGTTATTTACACATTAAACCTTTAGTGAGCTAAAAAAGAATGTTTGTTTACTTAACTTTTATACCTGGGCAGAATACTGTATTTCACTGCATAATCATCATTACCACATAACCATTGCATTGTTTTTTCAGTCCAAAAATTGATGTATACCTCTCATCCTGTAATTGTCACATGGTAGAATTCTGTTCGTTACATTGTATAAAAGGTAAACACAGCAGGAATGTTTGCAACAGTGGCATATCTGTTTGTATTTGTCTTTTCTGGAGCTGTGAGCCTAGAATTCTCAGCATATACGCAATTGTCAGTACATTTCTTAAAGCCAACTTTCATGTTTTGTGTAGAGCGCTTCAGTACTACTAATAAATACATCTTATAGAATGGTACTGAGGATGGCACATCATGTAATGAATCAATGATAGCTACACAGAATCTTCGGATATAGAAGATTAAATTTTCTAAGTCCATACTTCACAACACTGTAGTAAATTTCCTCAAGGATAATAAATATTTCAGCCTTAATGCACAAATCAGTAACAACTAATGAGTTGTTTTTCCAGAAGAAAATATTCTTTTAACTATCACAAGGAAATGATGTGTGTCATTTTGGATTTTTCAGTTTTAACATGCATCCTGATCTTTTACTAAAGCCAGTTCACTAATTGATTTTAAAATAATATTAGCACAATTTGTTTACTCAAACTTCACATAATGGTTGCATCCCACTTTAACATTTGTCATAAAATCTGCAACAGTTTTGTGGTGAAATACAGTATATGTGTAGTTACAACCATTTTACCAAGGAATGAAACAGAAGCCCAGAGAAATTATATAACTTATCTGAAATCACCCAGTTGGATTCTAGCCCATACACATCTTTCAGGTGATCTTTGATAACCAGAAGTTTTTAAGAAAAGCGGCTACTACTGTTTTATTTTAACACAATAGAAATACAGATGAGTCCATAAGGAGTAGAACTAAAAATCACCTGTGATTTTTTTCTTATAAATTTGCCCAGTATAGAATACATGTTTAAACATGCATAGCTTTTTTTTTTTTTTAAGGGAAAATTAAGCTTACTGTTTTTGTAATATTTTTAATATATAAATAATTTTCTTCTATGCAAGTAGGTATCAATTTTTGGAATTACTTTTAATAGCTGTATGTCATATTATAACATACTGAAAATTATAACTTATTCAGTAACTTCCTAATTCTGGGCATAAGTCTCCAAACATTCAATATTCTTGGCAGTTACCCTTTTATATATGTCTTTATTTATTTGTATTCGTATTTTCTGAGAAAAATGTCTAAACGTAAAATTTCTAGAGCTACCTCCAATAATAGTAGTCTTGCAGAGAGAGGAAAACATTTAGCACATAAAACAAATGAGAGGAATTTCAAAAGTTTATATTATGTATTAAATGGGACAGACTGACCCCAGCTTGTTTACCCTGTGACCTTAAGGAAGCCACTTCACTTTTTAAAACTTGCCTCCTTATCTTTAATAAGTCTACTAGTGCATTATTTCAAAGATGGAATGAAATGATGCACATAATATTTATTTGAAATAATAAATATTTGAAATTTTAGTCATGTAATGAAATTAACAATGAAGTATCAGAAAACTATTATTATGTCTCAGTGATTAAAGTTTAGTGACTAGAAAGTAGTGACATTTTATAGTTCAGTAAGCTAAGGTTATAATAATTTGCATGTCTTCCCACACCCCTGCCCCCCCCAAAAAAACCCACATTGTTTTGGTAAATTGAAAAGAGGAAATATTGCCTTTAGTCCTTATTATTCCTGAAGTGGCTTTGTGCCCGAAATGTCCAGGGCCAGTGCTAAAAGTTCTAGCTCTGTTGATGTCACTTCATCTCTGTCAGCTTTTTAACATGTGAAAATCTCACTTCACTCAGTTTGATGTGAAGTTCCATTAGATCACTGAAAACATCATGAGTATATTAACTTCAGCCATTGTTTTAACACTCAAAATGGCTATGTATTGAACTATATGTGCAGGGACAATGTACTTTATGTCTTGTATCACACATGCATATTCTAATAACAGCATTTAAGAAACATTAAATCCTCCACGGGTCTGGTGGTTCACACCTTTAATCCAAGCAGTTCAGGAGCCTGAGGCAGGATTGCAAGTTCAAAGCCAGCCTCAGCCACTTGGAGGCACTAAGCAATTCAGACCCTGTCTCTAAATAAAATACAAAATAAGGCTGGGGATGTGGCTCAGTGGTTGAGTGCCCCTGAGTTCAACCCCTGTTACCTCCCCCCCCAAAAGAAAAGAAATATTAAATCCTATTTCAAATAAAAACATGTAGTATGCCTCTACATACTCAAATTTCTTTTTTTTTTTAATTATTTGTTTTAGTTGTTGATGGACCTTTATTTTTCATTTATATGCTGTGCTGAGAATCGAACCCAGTGCCTCAACAACATTCAAGGCAAGTGCTCTACCATTGAGCCACAACCCCAGCCCATACTCAACATTTCTTTTTTTTTTTAAATTTGTTTTAATTAGTTATACATGACAGTAGAATACATTTATGCAATTTGATATGTCATATATATCTGAGATATAATTTATCATTTTTCTGATTGTACATGTTGCAGAATCATATTGGTCATGTAGTCACATATATACATATGTGTATATAATGTCTGTTTCATTCTATTATTTTTCCTATCCCCATATCCCCTCCCTTCCCATCACTTCCCTCTACCTAATCTAAGGTAACACTACTCTTCCAGTGGGCCCCCCCCACCTCCGTCTTATTGTAAATTAGCATTTGCATATTAGAAAAAATATTCACCCTTTGGTTTTGTGGGATTGACTTATTTCACTTGTCATTTAGGTACATCTTCTAAATAGTTTAAATAATTTATAGTCATTTCATTTAGTGTTTGTCATTTATACATATCTGGTTTATTTTTCTTTGTTGCTGGGGCCATCACATTTTACGAGAATACCTCCCAGATCTTTTCTTTTATCTCAGGTTTTACTGTATTTCAAACTTCCTACTGAATGGTTCTGAAACAGAACCAAAGATTAAAGTACAATTTGCCTTCCTCCAAACCAGTTCCTTTCTTAGTTCTCCTTTTTTCTCAAAATGCCAATTTCATTTTCTAGTTGCCTGGGCTTTGGTATCTCATCAGTCTGACTTTTTCACTCATTGTGTCCATATATCATTAATTGCTAATCCTTGCCCATTCTTAGCAGTTTTTGTCTTGTATCGTTTTTTACAGGATCATTACCATATCGAGGTCTATTACATTGTATTCTTTTCAATCAAGTTGCCTTCCTACAACTTGTAGTCTCCTACTTAAAACTGTTGGGTGTATAGAAAGACAATACCTAACTTATAGCCAAGAACTTGAGGTTTTATTTATTTAAATTATTGTGGTTGCACATCAACAAAACCCAAATCCAAAAAATGCATTTAACTGGAACAAAGGGTGATATAAGCCTAAAACAAAAGCAACTAATCTGGTGAATTAGAACCTGGCAGTATGCTACTCTATTTCTCTGTGTCAGGTCTAAGTTCTAACCACATACTGAACCTAACCAGGCATACTTGATCAGTTTTAGATTTCCAGAGGGAGAATTCAGTGAGTACCACGACATAATTACCATGTTGACTGGCTAGTTCTTCATTTTATGTTCTCAAATAATAAAACAATTATTTAATTTTGCTAATTGATTAATGCAGAATATCTGTTACTTTGTTTAAATGCACTTTAAATTTGGTATGTTTCTTTGTTTTTTGTTTTTGGATTTTTGGGGACACGATATCTTTATTTTATTTTTACGTGGTGCTGAGAATCAAACCCAGTGCCTCACGCATGCTAGGTGAGCACGCTACCACTTGAGCCACATCCCCAGCCCTCTTGAAATGCAATTTTTACTTAAGGTTACCATTTACCCATATACCTCACTCTTTGGTCTTTAAATTTATATTAAGCAATAAGAATGTGCTTTTAATTCAGTAGAGTGTCCCTTCAACTTATAATTCTTGTGTTTGTCCCCCTGGTGGACTTGAAAATTTTTGAGGGAAGAGTCACATAACATAAAATTAAAGTATACTCAAATTGTGAAGTATATAATTAAGTGGCATTTAGTACATTTATAATGTTTAATAATCACCTTTATTTAGATCCAAAAGGAAATCACCCCAAAAAGAAATTATGAACCCACAAATCGGTTAAAACTGTCACAACCCTAATAATTACCAGTCTCCTTTCTGACTTGGCAGATTTGCCTACTCTGGGTATTCATATACCAGAATCACAAAATAGAACCCTTTATGGTGGGCGCTTTTATTTAGCTTAACACTTTTGAGATTCGTTTTTATTATATCAGGTATTATTATGTTATTGCTTTCTCTAGCTAAGTAATATTTTATAACTATACCACATTCAGTTTATCCATATATATCCACTGGTGGATATTTGAGTTATTTCTACTCTTTGGCTATTGTGAACAGTGCTGCATGAACATTTTCGTATAGGTTTATTTGAGTACCTATTTTGAATTCTTTAGGGCATATGTCTAAGAGTGGAATTGCTGGGTTATATGGTAATTCTATGTTTAGTTTTTTTTAGGAACTACCAAACTATTTTCCACAACAGCTGTGCTATTTTATATTTCTGTCAGCAGTGTAATAAGAGGGTTCTAGTTTCTTTGTGTCCTTACCAACATTTGCTTTTTTCCTTTTTTTAATTATAACTATCCTTAATGTGAAGTGATACTTCTTTGTGTTTTTTGATTTGCATTTTTATGATAACTGGTGATGTTGAAGATCTTTAAGTCTTTTGCCCTTTATAAATTGAGTTGTCTTTTTTCCTGTGGAGTTGTAAGAGTTCTTATAGATTCTGGGTACTAGGCCCTAATTAGATAAATGATTTGCAGACATTTTCTTTCAATCTATAGGCTCTTTCTTCCTTCCTTCTTTCTTTCTTTTTTTTTTTTTTTGCCATTTTGATAGTACCAGGGATTGAACCTCTTGCAAGTGTTCTATCTCTAGGTAATACCCAGTCTTTTTTATCTTGTTTCGAGATGGAGTTTAGTTCCTCATGTAGATCTCAAACTTGATATTCTGCTTCAGCCTCCTGAGTAACTGGGATTATAGGCATGTACCATGGTTTGTCTTTAATAATGTCCTTTGATAAAAGTTTTAAATGTTGTGTTGGGGTTGTGACTTAGTGGTAAAGTACATGTGGAGACACTGGGTTCAATCCTCAGCACCACATAAAAATAAATAGATAAATAAAATAAAGGTATTATGTCCATTTACAACTAAAAAATATATATTTCTAAAATTTTATTGATCATACTATGGTATCATGTGTAAGAATGTTTGCCAAATTCAAAATCATTAAGATTTATCCCTGTGTACCCTTTATCTGTTTTTATGGTATTAAGCACTTACATTCAGATGATTTTTTTATGGTGAGATAAGGATCTAAATTCATTTTTTTTTGTATGTAGATATCCAGCTGTCTGAGTACCATCTGTTGAAA
This sequence comes from Marmota monax, assembly GCF_021218885.2. Classification (NCBI taxonomy): domain Eukaryota; kingdom Metazoa; phylum Chordata; class Mammalia; order Rodentia; family Sciuridae; genus Marmota; species Marmota monax. The sequence goes on along the minus strand of NW_026694968.1, from coordinate 2,169,699 downwards.
AGATTATCTGTTCCTAATTAAGTGATCTTGACACTGTTATTAAAAATAATTGGCCATAGATGTGTGGACTCACAGTTGTATTCCCCTGATCTATATGTGTTAGGTTTTTGCTGGTCCTGGTTGAGCATCTCTTATCCAAAATCCTTAAGACCCAGGGATGATTTGGATTTTGAATTTTTTATATTTTGGCATATTTGCATATATAGGATGAGATATCTTGGGAATGGACCCCCAGGTCTAAAATTCATTTGTTTATATACAACTTATACACAGAATTTGAAGGCAGTTTTATATATAATGTTTTTAGTGTCCCTGTGTTTTAACTATAGCCCATCATGTGAGGTCAGATGTGGAATTTTCCACTTGTAGCATTGTCAGTGCCCCCAAAACTCCAAGTGTTAGCATATAGATTGGGGATGTTCAACCTATAGTAAGTTTTGAAATCATAAGAATGTGGAGTTCACCAAATTGGGTCCCCCACCCGCCCAAAGTTCCTTTGGCCAAAGGATTCCCTGCAGTTCAATGACTATGAGGATCTGCTTTTGTTTTTCGCAAAAAAAAAAAAGTTGGATTTTGTTAGAGATTGCGTTGAATCTATGGGATTGGTTTGGGTAATATTAAACTTCTCATCCACAAAATGCAGGGTGTCTTTTATTTATTTAGGTCTTCTTTAACTGTCTTAATACTGTTTTGTAGTTTTCAGTATACAAGTTTTATACCTTCTTGGTCAAGTTTATCCCTCAGTATTTGTTCTTTTGGGTGCTGTTGTAACTGGGGTTATTGTCCTGATAATGTATAAGAATACAGCTGATTTTTTTATTTCTTATATCCTGCAACTTTGCTGAATTCTTGAATTAACCGTACTATGTTTTTGTGGATTCCTTAGAATTTCCTTACGCAAGTCATATCATGTGCAAATAGGAATCATTTTTACTTTATTCCTTTATAAGATAAATGTCCTTCATTTATTTTCCTGCCCAGTTCTTTGGGTGAGAACTCCAGTGTAATGTTTCATGGAAATAGTAAAACGGACATATTTGTCCTATTCTTGATCTACTGTTTTTTATTCTATCACCATATTTTACTACAGTTGACATGAATGTGACGCTTAGCTGTGGATCTTTCATAAACAGTTTTTATCATGTTGAAAAAGATCCCTTCGTTCCTAATCTAAATATTTTTTATCATAAAAGGATATTACATTGTATCACATTTTTTGTCTACTAATTGAGATGATCATGTAGTCTTTTCCCTTTATTCCATTAATGTGGTCTATTACATTAATTGATTTCCCAAAGTTGAACTTGCTTTCCTTGGATAAATCCTACTTGATCATGATGTATAATCTTCATAATATGTTGCTTGATTTGTTTTACTAGTATTTTGTTGAACAGTTTTATATTTATACTTATAGAGAATAATGCCCTATAGTTTTCTTCTCCAGTGGTTTTTTTTTTTAAAATCTGGCTTTTGTATTAGGGTAATATTGGCTTGTTAACATGAGTTAGAAAGCATTTCTTTCTTTCTTTCTTTCTTTCTTTCTTTCTTTCTTTCTTTCTTTCTTTCTTTCTTTTTTTAATAATTTGAGGTCAATTCTTATTAGTATTTCTTTTAAGGGTTCAGTATAATTTATCAGTGAAGCCATGTGGTTCTGAGCTTTCCTTTGTTCTAATTTTTTATCACTGGATGAATCTTATTATTTCTATTTGTGGGTTAGTTGTGCTTTTCTATTTCTTCTTGAGCCAGTTTTGGTGATTTGTGTGTTTCCAAGAATTTGCCCATTTTGTTTAGTTTATCTAATTTATTCATAGTACTCTCTTTTTAACCTTTCACTTCTGTATTTTCAGTAGTAATATCCCTATTTTCATTTCTGATTTTAGTAATAGGAGTCCCCCCCGCGCATGCGGACACACACACACACACACACACACACACCATCTTTTTCCTCCAAGAATTAATTTTTGGAATTGTTGATTCTGTTGTTTTTTCTGCTTTGTATTTTGTTTATCTCCATTCTGATTTATACTCCTTCATTTTGCTAGCTTAGTGTTTATCTTGCTCTCTTTTTTTAGTTCCTTAAAATTAATTGTAAAATCAAGTTTTTGCTAGTCTGTATTGTGGTGCTGGGGATTGAACACAGGGCAGTGTACATGCCAAGCACACATTCTACTGAGCTACATCTCCAGCCTGAGATGTTTTTAATGTCAATGTTCACAGCTACAGAATTTCTCTCTGAACACTGCTATTGCCTCATTCCATAGGTTTTCCTTTTTATTCATCTCAAGGGTATTTTATTTTTTCCTCTTGGCTTCTTTCATTTGAATAGTATTTATTGTGTGACTATTTTAAAAATGCTTGATAAGGGCCTTTGTTGAATAGCTGCTTTCCTTTTGAAATATATTTACATGGTACTGCAGCTTTTGTTTAGTAGTATAGTCTTCTAAAAATTAAGGGTGGCTTGAAAAGTATTTTCTAATTTCATTTGTAATCTCTTTGATCTATAGGCTCCTTTAGACAGTTTTACTTTCCACATGTTTGTGGATTTTTTTGTTACTGATTTATAATTTCATTTCTTTGTGATCAAAGAACATACTCTGTATTATTTCAGTCCTTTTAAGTTTATTTAGACTTGATTTGTGACTTAACATGTCGTTTGTCCTAAGAATGTTTCCTGTATACTTGAAGAGAATGCATGTTGTACGGTTGCTGGTTGCATTTTTCTGTTTGTTCTAGTCTGTTTTTTGTGTTATACAAGTGTTCCATTTCTTTGGTGATCTTTGACACGAGGTGTTTTTTGTTGTTGTTGTTGTTGTTGTTGTTTTTAATTCATTACTGCAGTGTACTATTAAGTTGAACTTCGGTTAATTTTTGCTTCACATAATATAGAACACTCACTAGCTATGCATGTTTATAATTAATATCTTCTTGGATTCCTTCTGTTAAGGTATAATGTCATTCTGTGTCAGTTTTTGTCTTACAGTCTACTTTTTGTGATACTAGGATAGCCATCCCAGTTGTCATTTTGTTATTATTTGCATGGAATATATTTCCCATTCATTCACTGTGTCATATTTTGGTATGTTGTACAGGCTGGCTGGCTTCAAACACTGGCCTAAGCAGTCCTCCTGCCTCAGCCTCCCAGGTATGCAGGACTACAGGCACATGCCATTACTCCAAGCCTTTCGAACTTTTATATCCAACATATTGATGTCTTTGATTCTATACCAAATATCTTGTAGACTGCATGTAGACTGAAAATATGAATCATTTTTCTGTTTTGTCCATTGTACCAATCTCGTCTTAGTAAAGACAGAGTTTAGTTTCTTAAACGTAACCCTGGGGATTAGAATTAATATTTTAACTTTATAATGATTGTTGTAATTAAACTCACTTGAGTTACAAAAGTGTACAGAACTCCTGTTCCTTTGTAGCTCTCTCTGGCCCCTTAATGTTATTTTCACAAGTTATATCTTTATACGTTGTGTATTGTTAACACACATTTGTAATTGTCATTTTTTACATTTGTCATTCAAATCATATCACAACAAAGAGAGAGTTATAAATCAAAAATAAAATAATATTACTGGCTTGTGTGTTTATCTGTCTTTACCTCGTTAGTTTATTTATTTATTTATTTATTTATTTTTGGTATGAGATTGAAATTACTGCTACTCCATTTCAGTTTAGGGCATTCCTTTCCACTAGTGATGAAGTTTCAGTTTTTTTTTCTCTGAAAATGTTTTAATTTCTCTATCATTTTTGAAGTTTTTCCAAGTAGTAGGAGAATTTTTGATAGGTACTTTTTGTTTTAGCACCTTAAATATATCCTTCCATTGCCTTCTGACCACTATTGTTTCCAGAAACAGACTCGTAATATTACTCAAGAATGCTTGTATGACAGTCTTTTCTCTCCCGTATCTTCATTCTTTTCTCTTTTTGCTTCTTAGATGTATTATCTCACAATTAACCAATCTTTAATTCTTTCTTCTGCCTGCTCAAATATGCTGTTGAATCTCTGTAGTGACTTTTTCATTTCATTTATTGTACTTTTTAGCTCCAGAATTTCTTTTTGGAGACTTTTAATTTTTTTTAATAATTTGTAAATTTATTGATGTTCTCTATTCATTGAATCATTGTTCTCTGGGTTTCCTTTAGTCCTTTGTGAATTTTTTAAAACAATTAATTTAAATTCTTTGTCCAGTAAGTGTAATGGTTGTGCTTCCAAATGGACATTTTATGAATTTCTTCTTTTTCCTTGCAATGGACAATACTTTGCATGCCTCCTAATTTTTGGTAAAAATAAGTTGTTTTGAACCTTATAATATGGCAACTCTGGAAATCAGATTTTCCCCTTCACTGTTTTATTTTTATTTATTTATTTATTTGCTATTTGTTGGTTGTTTGCTTGTTCAGCAGCTTCTCAAAATTCCTGTTGTAAAGTCTGAATTCTTTGTTATTTGTTGCCACTGAAGTCTGTGTTCCATTAGTTTAATGTTTTGATAGTTTCTTTAAATGCCTGGAGCCAAAAAAATGAAAATACTTTCTAAGTCTTGTGGTTGAAACAAAGGCAAGTCCTTTTACTCTTGAGGCCACCAGACATGTTAAAATTCACAACCAAGGTTCTTTCTGAATAACATCCTTATTGCTCCCTCTGGCACTTAACAGCCTACACTCTACTCATAGTTGTTACTATTCTGGGGTATGGAAGATGATAAATGAGTAATTTTAAAACTTCATTCTTCACCAAGACTTCCTCTGATTGTTGGGTTATTTTAACTAAATTCTAGAGTTCTGCAAAAGATAATTATGAATCTTTTGGCCACTCACAAATCATTTTTGTGAAAGGACTGGGCTTAGGAATTTCCTTTACCACTTCTGATGGTGCTACCCCCCCCAAGAACATATTAGTCTACTATATGAATTATTGACACATCTTGAACTATTTTAAATCTTCAGTTATCTCTAACACTGTACTTATGAGCTTAGTTAATGACCTTTCCAAATGAATTTTTACAGTGATATTTGGTTAAAGGTAATATAAATTTTCAATTTTTTTATGTTTAATTTTGGTATATTGGGATAGATTGTTGATCCCCTTATTGATTAGCTGTCCAGGATAGAAACTTTGGGTGATTTAAGTCCAAGTAAAACTTGAGTAGTTCATATCTAAATAATTTGGTATTTTTTTGTTTTTTCAAACCACTTAGTTTTATAAGTGTGTAGAAAGCAAGAGTTTAACATGGAGATTAAACACCTTATACTATTTATTTAACAAATACTGCTAATTATTTATCACTATGTAAGAAAATCTTCAAGTTGACATTATTGGTATTTGGGGCCATTTAATTCTGTGTCATTTGAGCTTGTCTTGTGCCTTCTGGGATGTTTAGCAACATCCCTGGCCTCTACCTACTAGATGATAGTATCTCCCTCCTCCAGTTTTGACAACCAAAAATATCTCTAGGCATCGCCAAGTATTTCCTGAGGTATGATGTCACCCAGCTGAAAACCACTGCTCTGTGAATGAACCAGAGGACTCTGAAAAGGACACTGCTGTTCCTTTTAATACTTTACTGCTGAGTAGAAGAATGTTCTATTATAATACAATCCAGAAAGTACTAAGTAGTAAAGGGTTATAAATAAAGTGCTATCAGAATGTAAGGAAGAAAAAATAGCTTCTAGTTGGCATTAGGAAACATGTCAATGAGGTGGATGTGTTAACTGGGTCCTGAAGACTTGGAATAGTAAGAATTAACTTCATAAAAGAATTTATTCACAAAGGCAAGACATTTTTATCTAGAGAATAAAGTTATAGGTTGTTTGGGGGTAGCACTTAGGTTATGTAAATGAAAGAGTAGAAGGAAAACAATGTGTTGGAACTAGACCTTAAAAGAGCTAGGCATTAAGTCAATAGGCATTGGGGAAATTATATGCTCTTAAAAGAAAATATTTCCTGTATGGTATTAGAATGCCTGAAACAGAAACATATAAAAATATTAGCCATTTTTTTTCTTGTTCTTTTTCTTTTAATTATTAGAGATATAATCAGTAGGAGATAACATGAGACACTTTTATAAGAAATTGGCTTAAGTGATTATGCAATGCTGGTTAGCTAAGTCCAAAATCAGAAGATGAGTGGTCAGGAAATGCAGGCTGGAAACTCTTAAGCAAGAACTAATATTCTTATCCACAGCTGAAGTTCTTCCTCAAGGAAACCTTAGTTCTGTTTTTAATGCTTTTTAATTGATTAAATCAGTCTTACCCATATTATTGGTGATGATCTCAACTGATTTTTAATGTTGATCACAATAAAAGACCTTCATATCCAAATCTAATTAATGTTTCATCGACTAACTGCATATTATGCCTAGAAAAGATGACACAAAACTGACCATTATTCTATCTATAATTAACAAAGTATGTTAAAAATAAGCATATTTTTATTTCTTTTTTTTGCGGGGGTGGTGCTGGGGATTGAACCTAGGGCCTTGTGCATGCAAGGCAAGCACTTTACCAACTGAGCCATATCACCAGCCCAATTTTTATTTCTTTTATAAATGAATCAATGAACTGCCCAGTTTGAAACTAATAAAATTGTTTAGATTTCTAGCAGTTCTCACATAAGAACTAAGTATAAAGCCGAGTAACATTTTTTTGTAACTTACATCCTCTAATTTTGTGCTCATAGAAAAGTTGTAATGCTAACACAAGAAGTTCCCATATATTTTTATTTTGTTCCATTGCTTCTCTTCTGTATACACATATGTTGACAGTTAAGTTTAAGGCTTCAGGCCCTTTATTCCAATGTGTAAGTTTTTTTTTTTCCTGGATAGCCTTGAGCAAAACCATAGTAATGTATATGTATTTGCAAAGTACATTTTAATTCTCACTTTCCCTTTTATATTCGCACTTTTGGCCATTGACAAATGCTAGATTATTTGTTGTTCTACCCATTCCTGAAGTCTTTTCATTTTTCTTAGTCTTATTTCTTCCTGTTACTTAGATTGGTAATCTGTACTGATTAATCTTCGAGTTCATTTATTCTTTTCATTGTCATCTCTCTCCTGCTATTAAGCCCATTCAGTGAGTTTTTTTTTCTGTTAATATCTTTGTTCTAAACTTGCCATTTAGTTCTTCTTTGTATTTTCTGTTTCGTTACTGAAACTTTTTTTTTCATGTTTCCAGTGTGTTCATAATTCCTCATTCAAGTATTTTTATAATGCTTACCCTAAAATCCATGTCAGATAATAGTAGAATAATAGAAATTTTTCTTGGGTTTGGGTATGATAAGTAATTTTTGTATTATTATTATTATATTCTGGCCATTTTGGATATTGTGGGACTTTGGATCTTATTTAAATCTTGTGTTTTAGCAGAACCAGCAGGAGAGGAGGCCTCCCTGCCAGGTGTTGTTGAAAATTTCCAAGTCCCCACTTTGCATCCGTTGATTAGTACCACATTTGCGAAGATAGGGTATCTATGACCTCTGGGTATTAGTAGAAGTTTAGGCTCTCCATTCATCCTCTACTGACACTGAGGGAAGATAAAGAACTCCTTGTTATGAATGATCAAGGGTGAAAGTCTGTAGTCTTCCCAGTAGGCCTCCCCACTGATTGACAAGGGTAAAGAGAATCATTTCATGCTGTTTGGCTTGAGTATGGAACCATTAATGTCAAAAATATATTTGTCTTGCTATCCTGTACCTTTCCAGATCTAAAAAGAGAACAAGCTTTTCTTGTTGGTGGCTTTTTGTTCTATTATTGTTGTTTAGTTTGGGATAGGATGTTTGTTGTTGGTACTCATTGGTGTTTTGGGGCTATTGGCCTCTCTGTTGCCCTGTCCAAGGCATATAAGAGGCATAAAGAAAATGCATCCAGGTGCAGTGGCACACATATGTAATCTCAGCAGCTCGGGAGGCTGAGGCAGAAGGATCATGAGTTCCAAACCAGCCTCAGAAAAAGTGAGGTGCTAAGCAACTCAGTGAGACCCTGTCTCTAAATAAAATATAAAAAAGGGCTGGGGATGTGGCTCAGTGATTGAGTGCCCCTTTGGCCACCCTGCCAAAAGAAAAGAAAATGTAGAAACTTCCTGTAATGTCGCTGTTAAAGTTCTGTGATCATAAGTCACTCCACCTTTGCTCCACTATAAGAGGGTTATTTTTTGTTTGTTTGTTTTGGGTACTGAGGATTGAACCCAGAGGAACTTTATCACTGAACTTTATCTCCAGTCTTTTTTTAAATTTGAGACCGGGTCTCTAAGTTGCTTAGGGCCTTTCTAAGTTTCTGAGGCTGGCTTTGAATTTACGATCCTTCTGCCTCAGCCACCGGAGTTGTTTGGGTTATGTGTGTGCCTCTGCACCCAGCAAGAATCCTTTTTTTTTTTTTTTTTTTCAAACATACTGTGTTCAGGGTTTTAAGCTGCAATTACTGGGAAGAATAGAGAAAAGTTTTTTGTCTACTGATTTTGTTCAGAAATGGACGTACTGAATGATTTAAAATAGAAATCAGTTCATTAAAAACTTAAAATGCGGTGGGGATGTGGCTCAAGTGGTAGCACGCTCACCTGGCATGCGTGCGGCCCGGGTTCAATCCTCAGCACCACATACAAACAAAAATGTTCTGTCTGCCGAAAAACTAAAAAATAGGTATTAAAAAATTCTCTCTCTTTCTCTCTCAAAAAAAAAAAAAAAAAAAAACTTAAAATGCTCAAATTATTTTATTTTTTTTGAAGTTGTTTTTTTTTTATTAGTTGTCAATGGACATTTGTTTACATGTGGTGCTGAGAATCAAATGCAGTGCCTCACACATGCTGTGCAACTGCTGAGCCCCAGCCCAAAATATTTTATTCTTAAAAATATTTTATCATCATGTTTTGGTAAGTCACTAAGTTCATAAGATTAAGTATATTCTTATGTGTTTCTGAAAACATGTATATTTCTTTATTCTTTTAGGGTTATGTACTGAAGGACTGTACCGTGTTAGTGGTAACAAAACTGATCAAGACAACATTCAAAAGCAGTTTGATCAAGGTAGGAAGATAATTGTGTACAATAAAATTATTGTTTATTGTTTTCCTTACTGGAGTTTCATGGTGGGAAGATTTTTTATTTGAAAACTTCTTAAGGAAATGAATATTTAGAGGAGGGAGTTTCAAAGCGGGATTAGAAGTATTAAATAGAATAGATGCTATAGTAAAGGTACAGGAGAGCAGGCAAAAGTCTGTTTTTTACACTAGCAAGAAAATTATTATTTTAGAACCTTTTGTTATTAAGGTACTGACTAGTAGGGAATCAGGCAGTTGGAGATAAAAAAATAAACTTTTAAAATACATTTGAAGGAGAAGAAAGATTGAAAACAATAACAGTAGATCAAGAAAATACAGTATTTATATATATATAAAGAGCTATAAGAAAGGAGGTACTGAAAAAGAAGGCCCTCAGTATTGAAATAGTCTGTTATAGGACCAATGGAATAAAGAAGTAGAATTTATAGGTTTTGTTCTGGTAATAATGCGAGACTATGTCATATTCTAAGACTACAGAGAATAGTTCAAAATAAATTTTGGGGGGCAAGATTAGATATTTTGTGACAAAGCTACTCTTAGTTTCTTTCAATATTTCATATTCTTTCCATATTTTATATTTTTAATTCAGTAAGCTATCACAAATAAGAGTGTATGACCGAACTTTATAAATCCATCACCAGAATTGGAAAAGCAATAAGTTGACTTATGATAGATTAGCATCTTTATATCAGAGATAATCCAATGTAAATGTTGTTGGAGGGGGGTGTCCTTGATATTTACCATTAAGAATAAAAATAAAGCTAAATAACCTTCATCTTCATAAGTAAATTTTGTATATATTCAAAGATTTAAATGAAAGCCAAAAGTACTAGGGGGACCATGAGTGAATATTTTTAATAGTATTGGATTAGGAAAGTTCCTAAACTTCATGTAAAAACTAGAAAGAATGAACCAAAGTAATATAGACTGAACTACTTAAAATATAAAAGCTCTGTATGAGAATATAGATAAAACATAAAGTTGGTCACAATGGAAAATGCCTGTATAATTCCAACTCCTCAGGGTCTGCTGAGGCAGGAGGACTGCAAGTTGGAGACCAACCTTGGCAACTTAAGGAGACCCTGTCTCAAAATAATGAATGAATAGGGATGCTTCTTAATGGTAGAGAACCACTCTTTAATCCCCAGCACCACAAGCAAAATAAAAATGTAAAACCCGAAGACAAAGTATAATCTTAATGATGGTATTGTAATACCAATGCTAGGTGAAGCAATTTATATCAGAAGAAAGTCACCAGTAAATACTTGAATATATGCTTAGCTTCTATCAATGATAAAAGAAAAAAATTATTGAAAGTTTATATTATCAGAGTGGAAGACTATTTGATATAGTGTGGGCAATCAAGTATCAAGTGCACTGTTGATTGTGGGTGCCTTTTAAGGGAAAATTGTGAATATCTATTAAAAAGCAGGTAGCTTTACTAGAGAAATTCTACATTTAGCAGCTGATGTTACAGAAGCTTTTGCACAAACATACCAGGGCATTTGTTGCAGCATTTTTTGTAATTAAAAAGAAAAATGGTAGGGTACAAGGAGTGGTGGTACATGTCTATAATCCCCAGTGTTTAATCAGAAGAATAGCCAGTTTGAGGCCAGCCTGGGCAACTATAGGTTGGAATATAGCTCAGAGCATTTGGTCTAGTATGTGTGAGGCACTAGGTTCAATCCCTGGTAGTTTTTTTTTTTAAAAAAAAAAAAAAAAGGAACTGGGGAACCACTGGTGTCTCTATAAGCGTAGAATACTTAATAGCCATGTAAAATAATTGATTGTTAAAATTGCAAGATATCAGTTGTTGAGTGGCATGTATGTGTACAAAAAATACATGATTTGCCAAAGATTATTATATATATTATTCCATTAAAAAAAATATTATGGAGAACCTGTTTAGACTTTATAATATCAAATTGGTAAAATTTCATTTCTAATAATGAAGGCAGGCTAGTAGTTAATACCAAGGCTCTTAGATTTAATTTCATGGTTTTGTTTTCTAGTCTTACCACTTACTATCTTTGTGCTCTATTAAACTTAATCTTTCTAAATTTCGGTTTCCTCATCTCTAGTTTAGGTGTCAAGAGTGAGCATGAAAATAATGTGTGTGAAGAATTTTCTGTGTGTTCATTGGGTAGCTATTATTACCCAATGAATGTAGACTAAGGAAGTAAGTTTTTATACATGAAACAGAGCATCTTGTAGACATTAAACTTGTTTATGTAGAGCAAAATGTTAACAGTTGGAGATTCTAAGTTAAGAGATTCTGGGTTAAGGATATGTTTGATATCTTAGAACTATTCTGAAAACTTGTGCAGATTTGAAATTATGACAATTAAATGTTACCCAGAGAAAACAAAATGTTTTAAAAAGTTGCATGAAATTTTAATAACCTTTAGTAGTGTTTTAAAAATGAAATCAAATATAAAATGGACAGATGTTTAGGCTGTTGTTTGTTTGTTCTTAATGAGCAGAAAAGGGCTGAAAGGGAACATGGCTAAAAGCATAAGCAATTATTGTTTCTAGGTGATGGGGGTAATTATTTTCTTTTTTGCTGTTCTATATTTTCTCATTTTAAAAACTTGTTACATAATTAACCTTTCAAAACAAGTTAAAAAATTCAAGTTATAATTTATTTACATAATTCCTCTAAGAATTAGTAAAGTTCTTCAATATAATAAACCTAACAGCATTTTTTATTGTTAACAGAAAGAGCTTCTTGCTTGGTTCTCTTTTCCCTTATCTATACAGTTTTTCAGTCTCTAAAGAAAAGTGGCTAATAAGAAGTTTTAATATCTTCTGATCTCAAAGTATCTTTTTAGCTTATTCTTCTATAATCAGTTAAAATTTTAATTTTTGTTTTATAGATCATAATATCAATCTAGTCTCAATGGAAGTAACAGTAAATGCTGTAGCTGGAGCTCTTAAAGCTTTTTTTGCAGATCTTCCAGATCCTTTAATTCCATATTCTCTTCATCCAGAGCTATTGGAAGCAGCAAGTAAGTATAAATTTCTACCTACACACACACACACACACACACACACACACACACCCTTTTGGGAGAAAGTTGCTGATGTCAGTTTTCAGGTATTGATTGCTAAATATTAAAAAATCAAGTCATACACTCAAATATATAGCTATAAAAGTTCATCTTACTAGAACTCTGTTTCTTAAAGATGTTTTCCTCTAAACTGAAATAAAATCAGGATCCCCAGGGGTGGCCCCCAAGAATATTCAGTTTTAGTTAGCCTCCCAGATGACTTAAATGCTATTGTGGTTTATATTTTTAATTCAAACTCCAGAAGCACTATAACAATATTAAATACTTCAAATGAATGGATATGTAATGTACTTCATTAAAATCTTAACCTGTGTAGAGTCTGCACATATTTAAACATTTTTTTAAATGAAGGAAATTAACTTTGGCTTCAAATATTAAGTTTTTGGAAAAGGTAAGGCAGAAACATGAGATACTTAATTCCTACTTTGATATAAATCATTCAGATGTTTCCAGTAAGCAGATACTCGCTTATCTGGAAAGTAAGGCATCATTTTGGGCATCAAGTAACCTGCTTGATTTACATTAACAACTAAATTTGTCTTTATATTTCTTTTTAACATTTTCTTTTTATTAGTAGTTTTCAAGTTCTTTTACTACTTCATTATAGTTTTGATTATATTAAAACTTTTTTTAAGGAATTAAAAACCACTTTGGTATATTCTCAAAAAAATATAGTTGCCCTATACATGCACATGTGTAGCTTGTAAACTAAGAAAGGGGTTCAGCTGATAGCTTAAATCTTATTTCTTGACCATAACTTTTCTACTTAAGGACATTTTCAAGAGCTGGATCAGAGGTAAAATGTGACACATGAGAATTTGTTAGTATTTGTTAGTTATTATGATATAGCATGCACAATGGCCTCCAAAATGAAAGAAGAAAACGAAAGCAATCTCTTTATCTCTCAGTTTTCACAGGACCACATTTGAGTTACCCTATTTTATAATTTACATATTTTTTGAAGAGTAATTATCTTAAAATGCTTATACTGCCTATAAATGACAATTTTTAATAAGTAGATTATGAGTAAGTGTGTATAGACAACTATGACCCAGGGGCCATTTTCAGAATATTACAACAAAAGAAAGAGAAAATCTCATTACATGTTAAAGTTATGCATAATTCAAATTTCAAAAGTTTATTGGAAGATAGCCAACATTCGTTATATCATTTATTACTGCTTTTGTGCTTCTCCTGCAACTTTGAATAGTTGTACCCACAAAGCCTGATATATTTACTTACTATCTGTAGCATTAATTTTAAGAGGCCAGAAGATTTATAAGGAATTAGTAAACTTTAAATCAGTATCTAATTATATAAATTGCCTGGGTAAATTGCTAATATACCATTTCCAATATTATCAGTGCTGAGTCACTCTGATCTTTGATGAATAGCTTTACTTATAAGAAGGCTATTGCAGTATAGATAATGTCAGTCAAATTAATTTCTTAATTTAGATAATTTAGCAGATTCTTAATTACTTTTTGTTGTTGTTTACCTATCCTAATATGTTTCAAACACATTCTTAATTGTTTTTTTAAGTATGTGGGTTTCACACAAAATTTTTACTACCCTTACAGAAATCCCAGAAAAAGCAGAACGTCTTCATGCCTTGAAAGAAATTGTTAAGAAATTTCATCCTGTAAACTATGATGTATTCAGATATGTAATAACACATCTAAACAGGTATTTTTGCTTTGTTTTTGCAAATAAAATTCACTATCCATTTAAAAAATGTAAACTTTATAAATTGGATAATTGTAAATTTCATTAAAGGAATGCAAACTAAACATGATTGGTTTTTCTATAATGGTTGTCTAATTTATATTTTCCTATTTATCTCTAAAACTATATGGTTATTTTTGTACATGAAATAATAACATAAATACCAAGTATGATCAGTATATTTTCTTTTTATCCTGCTTATTCTTTGTAGTTTGGATAAATTATGATTTTATTTGTAAAATGACCCTCATATAATTAATCAAATCACCCTATTTGGATTTGGAAAAATTGAGGCTTAAAGAAGGAAATTATAATCCCCAAATCATAAAACATTTTAATAAGTGACACATTTTATGCCCAGAATCTAATTCTTAAGAGGTTTGATTTGCTTCTTCTACTATACTATATTGGTGTTTTATATCTTTCTTATTTTAAATATTCCATACGGTGGTTCTTTTCTTTTGTACTGGGGATTGAACCCAGGGGCCCTTAACCACTGAGCCACATCCTTAGCCCTTTTTGTTATTTTTTTTTTTTTTTTTTTTAATTTTGAGACAGGGACAGGGTCTTACTAAGTTGCTTAGGGCCTCACTAAGCTGCTGAAGCTGACTTTGAACTTGAGATCCTCCTGACTCAGCCTCCTGATCTGCTGCTATTACAGGCATGTACCACGACACCCACCCACACAGTGAAATTTTATCACAAATTATCCTGTTACTTGAAATGCCGGGCACTAATCCTTACATTTCTATGCCTAAATATTAACATTTATCATAGCTTCAAGCTTTTGCTTTTTTCTGAAAAGATGATATTCTCAAAAAGCATTCATTAACTAAAAGGTAATAATGTGTTAATAATTAAAAGCTTAATCTGTAGAATCAAATGGACGTCAGTGTGAAATATTTCTGGTTCTGTGACCTTGGGGGAAATTACTTTTTCTTGCTAAGTCTTGATTTTCTCAACTGTAAAGTGAGAAAAATAACATTTTACAAAGTTGTTCTGAGGACTGAATGGGATTGTTAGTTTTTATACTAATAGCTGTGTTTACTCTTCATGGTGTTTTCTACTGGTATTTTTATTAACTGCAGGGCTAGGGGTGTAGGTCAATGGTAGAGCATTTGCCTAGCATGTGTGAAGCCCTGGGTTTGATCCTTAGCACTGCAGTTAGTCAGTAACTGCGGAGTTTGGGTTTTGTTTGTTTTTTTAAAAACTAAATAGTATCAAGGTCTATACAAAGTGTATTTTACTCTGTACTTCTTAAAAGAAGTTTAAAGTTTATTATTGCTATAAATGTGTAGTACCAAATTATATGAACATTTCTTATAACCCTCTCCACAAATCTCTCATACCAACATACATAGTATTGTAGTATACTTAGCAGTTTCCTGTTTTGAAGAGTACAGTACTGTAAGGAGAGTTTGGCAGAATGATAACAGTGTAAATGGATACTGAGTAGACTTTACCTAACTAACATGAAGTATAGGAGTATTTTATGAATATATACTATTTTACTGAAATGAAAATACAGCTTCAATTAAAAGATTAGGGAATGCTGGGTACAGAGATGAATGCATCAAATGTAATTACTATACTCCTGTAATCCTAGCAGCTCAGAAGCCTGAGGCAGGAGGATCGCAAGTTTCAGGTCAGCCCGAGCAACTTAACAAGACCCTGTATTTAAGTACCATATTGAGTTTAGCTGATTTTTTTCTTCTTTTAAGAAAAGAAATGAAAAGGCCTCTCTTCTTTTATAAAAGAAGCACTGCATGAATGCATTCTCTTTTAACTTGAATGATATGGAGACCCACCAGAGAGTAGAACAGAGAAATAACACAATCAGACTTAAATTTTTAAAATGAATGTTCAACTAGACTATAATTGGATAAGGTCTTCTTTGTACCAGGTACTCTCAAAGTGCTAGGGATGTTGGTGAACAAAATAAAATAGCTATATATTTCATGGAGCTTACATTCTAGTAAAGGAGAAAATAAATGGGTAGGAGATGATTGAAAAGTTACAAAAACTAATCTGCGGAATTATTGTTTGGCTATATTCTCTTTGACTCTCCACATCCACTAAGTGTCAGATGAGATTTTTTCTATTTTTTTCCCCATTTGCTTTCCTTTGCCACTACTTTAGTTAACATTTCTTACGTAGGGACTTATAGCATAGTTGTAGTTGAGCTCTTTCTCTGCCATCTTTCCTTACTAATTTTTCCTTTCTCCTAATGCCAGAAAGATCTTTCTAAAAACATCTTTCTGTAAAGATCCCTTATGATTAAATAGCGTTTTTATTTTCTTAGGAGCAAATCTAAACCTTGTAACACTAGGTGCTTCTAACTTCTTCAGTTGCATCACCCTTCCTTTTCCCAGATAGGTAATCTAAACTCTGCTGTATTTTAACTAATAGCAATTAGTTAAATTGATATAAAAGTATCAATTTGTATCTAGTTTGTCATTACATCTTGACATGGCTGCCTCTCTTGTTCCTAAAAAGTGGTACCTAAAATAGCAAATCTAGCACTTTCCTATTACATAAAAATACCATGTTATTTTTATAACCCTCTCCACAAATCTCTCATACCAACATACACAGTATTGTAGTATACTTAGCAGTTTCCTGTTTTGAAGAGTACAGTACTGTAAGGAGAGGGTTATGTTAGATCTGCTGTACCTACCATCTTTTAACAAAAGGTTGATTTTAAGCCTCTTTCAACAAATACTAATGAGTTTTACCATGGGGGGAGGGATATATATATATATATATATATAATCTATAGTATATATATATATATAATTTGACCACATATGTTATCTCAGATGAACAACTTTTATTTTGGGGTTTCTTTTGGTTTAGATCTTAGGAATTTTTATTTTCATATTTAAGATTTTCCTCCTGTCCTACATGCTTCTGGACTCTTATGTATGAATTAGGAAAGTTAGATTAACTCCAAAGATCCTTCCCAGTTGAATAATTTTGAGTTCTAGCCCAAGATTTGCCTCTTAAATTTTTTGCTTATTAAAGATAATAGAAGTGCTTGCCTCCAAATTTAAAGGACTGTATGCCATTGACTTAATATTGTATATGATCATTTGTAAATTATTAAATCACATACAAAATTTAAGGTAGAATGTGTCATGAACTGAATGTTGTCTTTCAGATGATGTTTCTAACAATATACTAAAGGATTTAAAAGATTGCTTTATGAAGCTATGTATAGTGGCACACACCTCCCTCATTCCAGCCACTCAGAAGCCTGAGGCAAGAGGATTATAAATTTGAGGCCAGCCTCAGCAACTTAGTGAGGCCCTGTCTCAAAAAAACAATTTTTTTAAAAGGGCTAGGGATGTAACTCAGTGATAGAGCACTCCGGAGTTCAATCCTCAGTGCCCCTCCACCCTCCAACTTTTCCCCAAGAAAGGATGTTTTATGGAATGCAAAAAAAAAGTGTTTTGAAAGTTCAAAATATTCTTGGTTGGGTTATATTAAAAATTTTTTCTAAAACTATTTGAAAGAGATGGCATATCCTGGTTATTTTTTAATCTCATAATAGTTTAAGAATGTGTGGGGTTTTGTTTGTTTTTAATCTCATAATTGTCTTATGAATTTAGGGTTTCCCCACATATGTACACAAATTAAGAAGGCTTCCAAGGCACAACTTTTTAAAAAGACTGTCTGACATTCTCACAATATGGATTTTTATTTTCATTTCCTTTTTCAAAATGTAGTTGAATAAGAAGAAAGATACATAAATTCAATGTTAGGATAAAAGGTAACACTAATATGAGATAGTTTCTAGCTCTAGGATTCTGTAATTGTCATGAGTTCTGATTTCTGTTTTTTCCTTTCATAATTTCAGGGTTAGTCAGCAAAATAAAATCAACCTAATGACAGCAGACAACTTATCCATCTGTTTTTGGCCAACCCTGATGAGACCTGATTTTGAAAATCGAGAGTTTCTGTCTACCACTAAGATCCATCAATCTGTTGTTGAAACATTCATTCAACAGTGTCAGTTTTTCTTTTACAATGGAGAAATTGTAGATACTGGGAACACTGTGGCTCCTCCACCACCTTCAAATCCAGGACAGTTGGTTGAATCAATGGTACCCCTCCAGTTACCACCACCATTGCAACCTCAGCTGATACAACCACAATTACAGACGGATCCTCTTGGTATTATATAAATAGAAATTGATTGCAGACAGCCTGAAATTGGAAAAAAAGCAAATCTACACATGCATGTTTCAGGGTTCAGTAGAATACTTCATGTTTCGTACAGATAATTCACATTCAAAATGATGAGACATTTTCTCTCTGAACTGTATGGTATTCCTCATTCACTTACATTACAAATCTAAGACCATGTGGTAAGCATGACTGGAGAGGTTTAATTTTTATAAACAAAAATAGCTATAAAATACAAAGCTACTGCTGCATGCAACCTTATTGCAATCAGTATATCATTCCTGTGGCAATTTCTGTCACATTATATTGTGAATAAAATTTTTCTATAGAAATTGATTTAAAAACTCACATATATGAAACATATAATGCTTTTCAGCCTGCTTTATGGCTGGTTTTGTTATTTGATGTGCTAATTTGGACAACTTAATTTACATTCTAGCAGTCTGCATAGATAACTAAAAGCCCAGTTAAATATTTCTTAATTTCAGGCTACTTAATGCCATGCTTGGGATGTTGTTTAAAAGAAAGAAAAATTATACAGCATATTTTACATTTCTATACCTTCATCATTAATTCTGAGTAAACCTGTGGATGATTTGATGAGGGATAAATGAACCTATTTCTTTTATGAACATACCAAGGACATGTTTGTGGCTAAAGTGAGTTGATAATGTTGTGCAAAGGATAGTTGTCACCAACTCATTTCTTTATGGTCCATAATGAAATAAACATTTTGTATACGGTTAATTCTGTAAACAGATGCATGTTCAAAAGATCTATGATGGTCTTGTAATCTTAATCTAATATATTTTAGATATTTTAATTTTTCCCTCTTGGGGAATACATTTAGTATAGTGTAGAGAAATACTTCATGACATTTTCATATAAGGTTATATAACTTTTCATAAACATGGAATTTGTTGTAGAAAATTCTTTAAACCAAACATTTTAATCTAGGACTTCAATTTAATCTGTTCCTTGAATCTATTTTTATGTGGCCCTTAGAAACATATCCAAAAAATCCATTGCTAATATAGCAATAAAAATACTTTGGGTACTGACAGACTCCTTGGAGTGTGTGTATATAAAATTACAAACTTGTATTCATATTCTTTTCTGTGATGTGTTGTACTAAAATCCAAAATGGCTTTTACACCATTTTTTAAACCAATTTTTTCCTTTCATGTTGGTACCAGAGTTGCTATAAATCACTGCTGCTTTTGGGGTTAAATATTTTGTTAGTGAAGATACAACCAGAGCACTAAATTATGGAAAAAATTTTGGAATAGATGGCACAGGTAAATTTTGTTAGGCTTTATTCAAAATTCTTTAATTATCAAACCATGCCATTTTTTTTTCCTGAAAAAAGGAAATGGTTTGTATTTCATTGCTACATCATATTTTATGTAGTAAAGAATAAATTTTTTTTGATCAATGTTGTAATCTTCATCCATACTGGAATTTTAAGGTTATCTTACATGTATGATAGTAAATAGATGATTTTGAGATTCAAGGCTCCTAAGAGTTTGATTTGCTCCATTTGTTTTCTAAAATATTCTTTCCTAACTGTTATGTCCTAGGTATTGTACTTCCAATTTTAACTTCAGAACCAAGATGTTGACATGAACCAGGCTGCTGTTGAAGTACATGTATATTATAAATTATCTTATTTGTGTTATACTCTTACATGTTATTATCTTTTCTAAGAAAACAAAGTCCCTATTATTCCTATTGCAAAGCACACAGGAATTAAGAAAGTACAGTAATTTTAAAAAAAAAAAATCCGGTAAATGTAGTATTCTTAACTTGTTCTATATTACTTATACCTATTGTCTATATAGCTTTAATTTATAGCTGTCAGTTTAACATTGGCATGTCTGGCAAAGAAAATTAAACTTTAAGAGTTTTATAAACTGTTTCTAGGTTGCTAAAGAATTTATTTTTCTACTATATATGGTATAGACAAAGCATCAAACTATGTACAGGAAAAAAGCCTGACTATTTCTATTGGAAGTAGGCTGAAAAGAATTTTCAGAACTGTTCGTGTCTGGTCCATTCTGTCATAACTTTGCTATTGTAATATGTGAATCCCAGTTTATTTAAGCTATTCTCTTTTATACTGTGTTAATTTAACATTCATCTGCATTTAGTATCATTTTTGTTATTAAAATTAGCATTTACCATTTTTCATATGAACTCCCTTACACCTTTCCCAAATCTTATCTCTACTTTTCTATGCATTTCTATTGTTGATTTGACTCACTTCATAGTGAGTCATTTTAAATATTCTACATTTGGTTCAATCAACCAGTAGGTTACAGTTTTTGAAAATTAAAGTACGGTTTAAAGCTCAGTCTGTTACACTGAATTGATTGTGTTTGTTTTTGCCAAGGGTTTAGATATGTTTTTAAATATTAGCAAAATAATTCTAAAGACAAAATAACAAATTAATCTTTCTTCTGGTAAGTTACTAGAAGATTTCACTGTTTAGGGACGTATCATATATGAGACTTCTTAAAGGATTTAAAGAATAGTAGATAGTCTCATTATTATGGGTAAATATAAGGCATTATATTTTAAAATATGAAATAAAATTCCACCTACACATGTTGCCATTGTTTCATTTAAAGTTCAATGCTTAACAGTTACTACAATATTGGATTTAACAGTATCTAGATTAGCAATATAAAGAAGCATAGTGGTATTCTATTTCAAACTTTCAGTAGATTTTTTAGAAGTCAGATACTATTCACGGATACTTATTAGAATATACAAATAATTTTAGAACAAAATTCCAGACACACAACATATTTCTGTTTGAAATGGTACTTAGTAGTACTTTTTTCCCCCTTAACATTTACAATGTAAATACTGTAGGTAACAGCAATCTAACTTAGCCAAAAAGCAGCTTTTATTTTCCATACCAAATGTAAATAATGTAGACCTTTTGGTTTTGTTTTTTGTTTGTTTGTTTGTTTGTTTGTTTTGAGGTACTGGAATCTAATTTCTAATATCTCTTAGATAAAAAGGGATTGATTGGAATAAGAACTTAGGCCTTAGCTTCCATGGTGAATTTTAGTTTTTTATACAGTAATAATTGTGATGCTATTTGTCAACTGGATATAAATATATATATAATTTTAAAAAGTCAAAGTGGTTTGTTTCTTTGTTTATAATTAATGTAATTTTGTGCTTCACCCAGAGGATGCTGCAGTAAATTAAGTATCAGTGAAGCTTCTGATGTACAAAGAGTGCTATAAATAAAACATTAAGAAGCTGTGTAATTCTAAGTTATAGTTGCCTCTATTTTTACCATTTTTTTTGGTAAAAATCAACTAATTTTTTCAAGTAAAATATGAAAAATAAATTGACATTAATATGAAATTTTTATTAGGAAGATGTATTACTGCACTTCCCCTGTATCATAAAAGGAGATCTAAAATTCATGTATACAGATGAAAATTGGATTTTAAAAATGGTCAGGGAAATGAGATTATGTATAGATTTCTAAAATTCAAATGTTACCTGAATTTTGAGCTGTGGCTAAACTTTCTTGAGCCACTGGAAATATTTTGAAGTGTATCCTAGTTATGGCAGAGATGTTAAAATTAAAGGATAACAATATTTTTGTTTTCGTGGTTTGGAAATATTAAGCCAAACCTTAATAGTGTATGATGTCAGATTCTATGGATCTGGTGAGGTCTGTTTGACTTGAATCTTTGTATTTATCTTGAATTTAATTGTTTTAGTTAAGCAGTTTAATTCTTAGGCTGCATAACTTCTCTCTTGTTTCAGTACATTTGGGATATGTTTAGTTTTTTATTGTATTTAAATTCTTGAAATTCTTAGCCTTTTGGGTGATCATATATCTGAAAATAAAATTTGCTAAGTTTGAATAAGGGAAGAAGCTACTCTTTAAAATCATTTTCTTATGGTAGCATTGTTTTATACTTGAAAAGATTATAAGCATTAATACCTCATATTCCAACATCTTGTCATTTGATATGATCCAAGTACTAGTCTTTATAAAGTAGTTCAAGTCTAACTAGTGAACTTTGAGAATCTTCACCATTCATTCGAACCTCATCATCATTCTACATGCATGATTCAGTTCACTTACATATAAACATGCTATTTTTATTTTTGTCAGGAGGAAGAAGATAGGAAGAGCAATGACATCTAATATTGTTCACAACTTAATTAAAAGTTATAAGGTTAGTGTTCTGTGGAAATTTCGAAGGCAGTGGGAGTGATTTTTGAAAAGCCAGTCAATAGTCAATAAAACATTTTATTAATAAATATATTACCCTTAAAATTAATATTTTAAGTTACGGTTTGTCATATTTACCTGTAATTAGGAGTATTAAGACCTGCAATATATGCACTTTGTAATTAGCTGTTTAAGAATTTTTACTTGATTTATTCCCACAGTGTAGACTTTCTGTTTTGATTTTATTCTCTCAACTGGAAAGTTATTTTGAGCAATTTAATAATGGTCCTTCAGTCCTGATAGTTTGCCAGATATGTAGTTTAAATTTTCAGTTTTAACATTTTTCAAACTTATTTCTATATTGTTTTATATCAGTATGAATGATGTAGGTTTAGCAATTGACCTTTTGTTTATTACTTCACTATTCACCCAAATTAGTTTTAATTGTGTCTGTATTCTTCATTAGATAATTTTTTCTTGTGTCCTTGAATTGTGAATGTTTTGTCCTGTTTAGTGTTTTCCACATTCTTGCTGTAAGTTCTGAAAATATTTTACCAACTTTCCATGTGTGGCTCTTAGTTTCCTTTTACTCCAGATTCTTGGTATTCTATTTTATTTGTTTTATTTTCCTCAATTCATGTGTTTAAAGAAGCAGAATTATTATAATATTTAATTCCATATAATAAGTGAAATCAGAAACAAGCACAGTCATATGTATAGAACTCATTTTTAAGTGTATAGATGAGGTGATTTTTTTTTCATTTATTAGTGCATTATAGTTACACATAGTAGTTGTTCATTTTAAACAAAATCATCCATTCATGGAATTTGCTTTATTCCATTTCAGTCCCTGGTTCTACTACATTTCCCAATTCTCCCTCCCTCCATTTTTCCTCTGCTGTTCAAGTGAAATTGTTTGTTTTTTGTTAGTGCTTTATCAATCTACATAAAGGGTGAATTCATTGTGGTATACTTATACATGCACATAATATGATTTTGTTGAATTCATTCTGTATTTTCTCCCCTCGCCCATCTCTCCTTCCTCTCTCTTCTCTCACTCCTTCACTAATCATCTGTATATCTTTATGATATCTACTCTCATTTTGCTCTAGCTTTCCACATGAGTGAAAATATTGAACCCTTGATTTTCTGATTCTTTTTTCACTTAGCATGGTTTTTCTAGTTTCGTCTGTTTACCAGCAAATGCCTTAATTCCATTCTTTTTTATGGCTAAGTAAAACTCTATTTTGTATATATACTTCATTTTTAGTCCATTCATTTATTGATGGTCACCTGGGCTGGTGTCATAATTTGGCTGTTGTGAATTGTGCTGCTATAAACATTGTGGCTATATCTCTGTAGCATGCTGATTTTAATTCTTTTGGATAAATACCAAGGAGTGGAATAAGCTGGGTCTGTCTGATTTCCATTTCCAGTTTTTTAAGGACTCTTCACACTGCTTTCCAGAGCAGTTACACTAATTTGGAATTCCCCCAACAATGTATATGTGTGATTTTTTCCCCCCACATTCTTGCCAGTTTTTATTATTTGCATTGATAATTCTTTTCTGACTAGAGTAAGATAAAACAGTATAGTTTTGATCTGCATTTAGATGTTAAACATTTTTTCATGTATTTGGCCATTTGTGTTTCTTTTGAGAAGTGTCTATTTAGTTCTTTTGCCCATTTATTGATTGGGTTATTTGTTTTTTGGGTGGTAACCTTTTTGAGTTCTTAGGGACATTAATCCCCTATCAGAGGAATAGCTAGCAGAGGTTTTTTTTTTCCCCATTTCTGCAGGCATTTCCTCATGCTCTTAATATTTTCTTTTGCTGTGCATAGATTTCTAATTTGATGCCATCCCACTTAATGATTCCTGGTTTTCCTTCTTGAGCCTTAGTGGTCTTGTTAAGGAAGACAGTTCCTGCATGAATATGATGGAGTTTTGATCCTATGTTTTTTTAACAATTGCAAAGTATATTACCTAATTCCTAAGTCTTTGATAAAGTTTGATTTGACTTTTGTGTAGGGTGAGAGACAGGAGTCTAGTGTCATTCTTCTACATATGGATATCCAGTTTTCCTAGCACCATTTGTTAAAAAAGCTATCTTAAAACATAATAGTTATAAACTAATTATTTGAGAGAATATAGTCTTTAGATATCTTCTCAGATTTACTTCTTGGAAATTTCATTTCTAGATTTTACATTTGTTGGTAATTAGACATAGTTGTGAATGTTTTGGTATTATAGTATTTGAAGTGAGCGAAACTATTAGCAATGTACTTTTAAAATACAAATGAAAATCTGTTTCACCCAGTACTTTAATTAAAAAATGACTGTTGGATTACCTTAAAGTCCATTTTAAGTATTATTTTTGTGGTATAGATCAGGAGTTAGCAAACTTGTTCTGGGAAAGGACAGTAAGTATATTATGCTTTGCAAGTCATACAATCATTATGGAACTATTCAGCTCTGCTGTTGTAGTTTTGCCATTAGCCATAAACAATACAGAAGTGAATGAACATGAATGTGTTCCAATAAAATTGAGTTTGGCCCACAAACTATGCTTGACTGATCCCTGGCATTGATTATTAGTAATAACTAAATTCTCTAATTTTTTTAATCTGTGGAATAATGATAGATTAATTCAAAATAATACAGATTGGAGTAAAATTTTACAAGGAATGATATTCTCTATTCCTATCACTTTTTTCCCAAAGTAAATTATCTTTTTTGGGTTTAAGTACTAAGTTAAAAAGAGCTATGTGGAGTGTTTGTAAAAAAAAACTTAACTAAATTATTGAAACAAGGCATCTAAAAGAAGATAGATGGATATATACTTCAGTACTGAATTGTTTTCACAGCTTTATTTCTATTCTAAAGGATGGACTAAGGTATTTGAGGTTAGTAATTGCATTTCCATATGCTATATTAATGACTACCAGGTAAAGATTTCAGTAAGTTGTAGCATAGATTAATGAAGTGACATTGTAGTTAACAAAAAAAATATAAAAATTATGGAACCATAATGAGTCCAAAAGACATGATAGTCAATTCATGAATGATTTCTCCAATATTTAGACCACACTGACCAGACAGTATTTTAGGTTCCTTTGGAGAATCTTATAGGAGAGACATAATTTGTGAGAGCAGGACTTCAGTTTTACTGGATGTCAGAGAATTCAGATGGAGAAAATGTAATCATGGGAAATTCTTAAAGTCACACCTCAATATCTGCAATCAATGGAGAAATATTTGGGGAGATGGTCACCAAAGGATTATTTGCCTCATATCCATTTATGTTCATATTGGAGAGACCTATGAACATGTTAAGGTGAACTGGTATCAAAAGAATGCACACCAAACATACAAATGGAGTGACTATGGAAAAGCCTTAACCCAAAAGTAGGAATTCATATACCAAAATTTCATGGAGAAGAGAAATCTTATATACAAAATGTAGAAAGACTGTTAATCAAAGATCAAACTTTATTATAGAATTAAAGCCCTCTTCCAAGATGACTTCCAATGATCCCAGTTGCTGTTACTTATATTCTTGCATAGGATATACTAATCATCATACCAAGATTATACATTATGCCAATATTGGTATGTATCTGTGCATGCAAGCATTTTATGTGAACATAAGTGGAATTTTTTAAAAGCCAAATTTGATTACTTGTAAATGTTACCTGTTATCTATACCCTTTTCATATACCTTTATCTTTCAGAAGCGTTCTTGTATAGTTTCAACAGGAAGGGATTTCTGCTATAATGTTAAGATGATTTGAACCAACTTCCCAATTGAGAGCATTTAGAAAGTGGACAAAATTGTTTCAAAAAATCAATTTGAAGGACATCAGAAACCTAGGTGAACTTGTCTATGGGAGCAACTTCTTTGAGGTTTTTGTAGAGAGATTCCTGGAGGAAGTATCCAAGAAGATGAAAATACTTAAATACTTCTGATGGCTTCCTGCAGATAAAGGTGGACAGGAATTGGAGTTCAAGACCTTCCAAGTATTAACTACAGTTTTATAAATTGGATGTCTACCACAAAGTAACAAGGCATGTGTGGACGCAAAACAACTAAAAATACAATTGACAGGACCACAGGTTTTTAATTATGCTTACCTAACCTAGGAGACGAGATGAAGAGTTTACCAGGTAACTAGAAAGTACCAAATGGAATGGTAGGGCCAAACATAGAGTAACTAAAAACTCGGCAAAGGAAGCCTCATAAAGGATTAATATTTAGAATATACATGGAACTCAAAAAACATTTTTAAGTGAGTAATACACCTAATTACATATTTCTCAAAAGGACATACAGATGACCAACAA
The DNA here is from genome assembly GCF_021218885.2 of Marmota monax. Lineage (NCBI taxonomy): Eukaryota > Metazoa > Chordata > Mammalia > Rodentia > Sciuridae > Marmota > Marmota monax. Next base: position 2,143,101 of record NW_026694968.1, on the reverse strand, counting down.
CCCTATGAAAAAAAAGTTCAACATCACTAATCATGGAAATGCAAATCAAAACCTCAATGAGGTATCACTTAACTACAATAAGAATGACTATTATCAAGACACAAGTGTTGGTGAGGATGTATAGGAACCCTTGCACATTGTTGGTGAGAATGTGAATTAATACAACAGTTGTATTAATTAAGTATCATTATTTATTAATTAAGTATCCTCAAAAAATTAAAAATATAGCTTGCCATATAATCCAGCAAACCCACAACTGGGTATACATCCTAAATGATGAAGTCAGTTTGTCAAGAGATGTCTGCACTTCTATGTTTATTGAAGCAGTATTCACAATAGCCAAGAAATGGAAATAGGTTCTAAGTGTCTATCAACTGATGAATGGATAAAGAAGAAGTGGTACATAAGCACATTGGAATATTCTTCAGTATTTCCATAAAAAGCAAATTCTGACATTTAGGACAACATGGATGGAACTAGAGATCATTATGTCAAGTGAAAAGCCAGACACAGAAAGACAAGTAAGTACTGCATGACCTGATAGATCTAAAAATATTATTCACAGAAATTCAGAGTAGAATTGTTACCAGAGGATGAAGAGAGTTGAAGGGAGAGGTGTATAGGAAGGGGTAGATCAATAGGTACTAAGAGTTGGATGTTGTGGAGTTGAGGTTGTGACTCAGTGGTATAGTGCTCGCCTAGCATATGTGAGGCCCTGGGTTTGATCCTCAGCACCACAAAGATAAATAAATAAAGGTATTGTGTCCATCTATAACTTAAAATTATTTTTAAAAGAAGTAATAGTGTACTATTGCACAGTAGAGTGACTATAGATAACAATATTTTACTGTTTATTTCAAAAAGCTAGAAGAAAAGATTTTAAATGTTAAAAATTATAAATGTTTTAAACATAACAATGTGTATATATGTACAATTTTTATGCGTTTGCCATTCAACTTAAAAATCTATATTAAACTCATTGGTTGGGTTTATAACCGATTAGTCACAGCTAAAGATAGAATTCATGGGTCTGAAAAACCCATCAGAAGGAAATAGAATGAAATGGGGCTGAAAGTTTAGCTTAGTGGTAGAGTCATGGTTAGCATCACAAGGTGCCCTGGGTTCAACACTCAGCATCACACACACACACACACACAAAATAGAATAAAACCTCAAGAACTAAAATTACAGAGAATAAAAGAGAAAGGTTTATCAAAAAGTTAGATTGTGCTTTGGGAGGAAAAGGTTTTTTTCAAACTTTCAAATATATTGATATTCAGTTATTTGTAATTTGTAAGGATTTATTGAATTTTAAGGAAAGGATAATAGAGATAGAGTAAGTTCTCAGCAAACTAAAAAAGGAAACTGATTTTATGAAACTAGCATAATCTTGATAAGAAAGTTCAACAAGCATATAATTGTAGGGCAATCTCATTCAAGTAGAAATGCAAACATTTTAAACACTTGTATTTAGCAAAGTATTATGAGGAAAATTAAGTTTTCTTAATTTTGACAAATCAGAATAAGGAAATGTTGGTTATGTCAATAGGTAAACAAAAGCACTTAAAAGATCAAATATAAATGTTAATAGCTGGTGTTGCCATACTATTACACAGAGCCAGATGTAAGGCAAAAACATCAGTAGAGATAGAGAACAATCATAATAAAGGGTTCAATTCAGAAAAAGAGCAATTCTAAATTTTAAATTACCTAAATTTGTAGGCACCTAAGAACAAATCATTTAAAATTTGCTGCATCTTTCGTCTTGTACTGCACAGCATCTGGTATGTAGGCCTCTTCAGACTTTGAAAGCAACACATTCTGCAGCAGGTTTCTCAATCTTCGCACTATTAGCATTTGTAACCAGATATTTCTTCATGTAAGGGGACATCTTGTGCATTGAAGGATGGGATGTTTAGCAGCGTCCTAAGCCTCTACCCAAGTTAATACCAATAGCAGTATCTCTTCTCCAGTCAGAAATTTAAAAAATGGCTCCAAACTGCCAAATGCCCCCTAGGGAACAAAATCATACCTGGTTTAGAACTATTATTCTACACCTAGGAATTCTGCTTTGACCCATATAACAAGTGACAGGAAAGGCTTCCAGATTTCATGGAGTCATGAACAGAAAAGAATTCTGCAGAAGGCCCAGCCTTTGGCACAGGCAACTTTGCCTCTTGGGCCATGCAATACAGCAGATCCTATGGCATTGGACGTGTCGAGAGCAGGAGAGAGAATATAAGTTTATGGAAAACCCAATCGGAAAATTATAACGCAAGCCCCTGGGTTTCTGCCACAAGCATATACCATTTACAGTGGATATATTTCTATGTCTTTTGAAAAACAACTCCTGGTATATTCCTGGTCTCTAGTAGAGACAGCATCTGACTACCTTGTCTCTGGAGCTGCCCATAATGAACAGGTTCTGCTAGACCCATCAATTTTATGACATGCCCAGTATCAATTCATTGTGAGATGGAAATAGTACATCTGGGGATTGCACCTGAGCAGGGTTAGAGAGCACAAATAAGCTACATAGGCAAGTAGTCCATATTTTTCTATCATCCACCCCAGTTGCATCTGTTTCTTTTCCTCGGCCATCTACGGTTGTATGACCAGGTGAAGAAGGAGAAAAAAAACAAACTAGATTTATAAGCTGGGAACATGTCTTTGCTATGCAAATGAATCCAGAGGTAAACCATCTCTATCTGTTCCCTGCTCCCCAGAAAACAATATTCCTCTGTTGTAATTATGCCAGGGTCAGGTCAAACAATCAGAGACCACCCTGACAGCTTAAAGCCTGCTAAAATCCTAAACTATTCACCTTGTTCTGCATTTTCTTTCCAGCAGAAATCCCTAAAATCTTTGGTCTCATGCTTTCCCCTCATTCCTATTTTTCCAACTCCTGGCCGTGCTGGGATCATCCTGTGTGGGATATTCTGACTTCTGTCTCTATAACCTGTGATTAGAATGAACTTTGTCTTCCTGAGCCTCTGCTATTTCTTTTGTGACTGTACCTGGTTTATTATCAATAAAAGCATTCAAAACAGTCCCTGGGTTGATCTCAAAAGACAGTGTTGAGGGAGAAAATTTCCAACGGATGGAACTATGAGTAGTTGTCCTGATCAATACTTTATGTAGAAGGAGAAAGCCTGAGGTGAACATTTTCTTGACTTACCTGTTGTAATGAATAGCCTGGCTGGCTGGTGAGGGCCTGGAAGAGAAAAAGACTAAAAAATCAGAGATAAGGAGTTCTCTGTAAGGGGCTTATGGGAATGAACAGGAAGCATGATTTTTTTTTTTCACTTATTTAATAATGCCCACCAGAAAAGTATCAGTCACAAACAAGGCACTGACCAAATAGATCAGATGACTCAGTTGACATTAGCTAGGCTTTGTCATCAGGCACTTTGGTGAGTGGTCACTAGAGCAGAGATGAACTTTCACTTAACAAGGCTGATCTGACTACTGATTCAGGCTAATTCAACTATTCTGAATTTCCAATGTGCTAACAAGAGACCAAACCTGAGCCTTCCAGTATGGTACTGTTCCTTGTGGAGACCAATCAAACACTTTGATTAGCTTTGGCCCACTCTGCCCTGGAAAGATGAGCAGTTCATTCTCAGAAGAACGAACATCAGTTTCAAGTACGAGTTTGCCTTTTTCTATCCCCAGAACCTCAGGAAAACTACCACTGACTGGAGACTTACAAAGTACCTGGTCCATCAGTAGGCATGAATTCTCACATATTATAGCATTCAGTAAAAGAGGTATAGGTGTGGGTCCATGACCATGGGAATCTACTGGTTATATCATGATTCACACTATGCAGGAATTAATGGCCTTACAGATTTTCCCTGCCTACTAACATTACTTCTGTATCTTTCACAGGATTACTCCCAATAAATATCTTGTATCTCCAACTCCATCTTGGTGTCTGCTTCCCAGAGGTCCCAAACTAACACAGGTTGTATAGGAAGGTCCCTTATGACAAGGTGATGGAAAAGGAAAATAATATCTAAACTCATTTTATAATTGAGGCTCTGTGGGGGAATAAACAAAAAATGGACTGCAGCTTTATCTCAGCTTTATTTTAGGAGTGGACTTCATAGGAAATTCTCATCAATCTTAAGTAAACCACAAGGCATTCTATCTCTCTACAACCATCTGCTTTCTAATAGGAAACACCAGCCAGACTAAAGACTTGGCAGATATTTCTTAATCATCTTTGATTTTATCTTTCCTTTCTAGCCTTACCAATTTCTTGCTAACAGAACATTTCAAATCTTGATACCTGGCACTTTAATTTTTATTTTATCAGTCTAGAATAACTAGTCAAATAACATAAAATTTAAAAGTATTAATATCCAAATGTATTTTAAAATGTTATGACTTAATCTTTTTTTGAGTCAGAAATATATTTTATCTTGGTCATAAGAAAGCTCAAGATTTTTCTGGGAGAGCAAAAAGTAAAGAGAACTAATTAGAGTGGATGTAGGAAGTGGCTCACAGCTAATGCAATAGTCTGTTTTTGTCCCTCTACCCACACTCCCTCTTCCATTGTGATGAGAAAGGCTAAATAGTAAAAGGTGATTTTAAAAACATCATGTATGGAGTGAGAAGAACCCTTAAATATCCTTCTTATTTCACTCCAGATCTGAGTCCAGAGATGTGACTGGTTTTTTTTTTTCATTTTTTTAATTGATTTTATTATTTTAAATACAGGACAGCGGAATGCATTACAATTGTTATTACATACATAGAGCACAGTTTTTCATATCTCTGTATATAAAGTATGTTCACGCCAATTCATGTCTTTATACATGTACTTTTTTTGCACTACAATTCTTATTACACATCAAGACCACAGTTTTTCATATCTCTGTATATAAAGTAGGTTGACACCCAATTCGTGTCTTCATACATGTACTTTGGATAATGATGTCCATCATATTCCACCATCCTTGCTGATCCTCTACCTCCTCCCTTTCCCTCCCTCCCCTCTTCCCTATCTAGAATTCATCTATTCCTCCCATGTTCCCCCTCCCTACCCTACTATGAGTCAGCCTCCTTATATCAGAGAAAGCATTCGGCATTTGTTTTTGGGGGGATTGGCTAACTTCACTTAGCATTATCTTCTCCAGTGCCATCCATTTACCTGTAGATGCCATGATTTTATTCTCTTTTATTGCTGAGTAATATTCCATTGTGTATATATACCACATTTTTTTAATCCATTCATCCACTGAAGGGCATCTAGGTTGGTTCCACAGTTTAGCTATTGTGAATTGTGCTGCTATAAACGATGTGGCTGTGTCCCTGTAGTATGCTGTTTCTTTTTTCTCATCACCAAAGAAATTAAATCTTTATTTGACTTCTTTACAACTAATTCACAGTTTAGAATTATTTATATATTTTTTTAAACATCAGAAATTTATTAGTTGCTCAAAACATTACATTGATCTTGACATATATCATACATTTGTTTCAAATGGGGTATGAATTCTTATTATTCCCACTGTACAGATTGCAGGATCACATTGATTATACAGCCACGTTTATACATACTGCCATGTGTCTGTTGTATTCTGCTGCCCTTCCTATCCTCTTCCTGTCCCCCCTCCCCTCCCCTCCCTTCCCCTCTCTCTACCCCATCTACCCTAACTCATTTCTCTCTCTCTTTTTTTTTTCTCCCCTTCGCCTCACATCCTCTTGTATGTATTTTTGTATAACAATGCGGGTCTCCTTCCATCTTCCGTGCAATTCCCCTTCTCTCTCCCATTCCCTCCCACTTCTTGTCCCTGTTTGATGGTAATCTTCTTCTCATGTTCTTCCTCCCTGCTCTGTTTTGAGTCGCCCCCCCTTATATCAAAGAAGTAGTATGCTGTTTTTAAATCCTATGGGTATAGTCTGAGAAGAGGGGTAGCTGGGTCAAATGGAGGTTCCATTCCCAGATTTCCAAGGAATCTCCATACTGCTTTCCAGATTGGCTGCACCAATTTGCAGTCCCACCAGCAATGTATGAGTGTGCCTTTTTCCCCACATCCTCACCAACACTTATTGTTTGTCTTCATAATAGTTGCCATTTCTGACTGGAGTGAGATGATATCTTAAGAGTAGTTTTGATTTGCATTTCTCTTGATCGCTAGACATGATGAGCAATTTTTCATATATTTGTTGATTGATTGTATATCCTTTTCTGTTCAGGTTCTTGGCCCATTTGTTGATTGGGTTGTTTTTTCAGTGCTTAGCTTTTTGTTCTTTATATACCCCAGAGATTAGTGTTCTATCTGATGTGTGAGGGATAAAGATTTGTTCTCAGGTGTAGGCTCTCTGTTCACCTCACAGATTGTTTCTTTTGCTGAGAAAAAACTTTTTAGTTTGATTTCATCGCATTTATTGATTCTTGATTTTAATTCTTGTGCTATAGGAGTTGGGGCCTAATCCCACATGATGAAGATTAGGGCCTACTTTTTTTTCTATTAGACATAGAGTCTCTGGTTTAATTCCTAGGTCCTTAATCCATTTTGAATTAAGTTTTGTGCATGGGAAAAGATATGGGTTTAATTTAATTTTGTTGCATATGGATTTCCAGTTTTTCCAGCACCATTTGTTGAAGATGCTGTCTTTTCTCCAGTGTATGTTTTTGGCACCTTTGTCTAATATAAGATAATTGTAATTTTGTGGGTCAGCCTCTGTGTCCTCTATTCTATACCATTGGTCTACCAGTCTGTTTTGGTGCCAATACCATGCTGTTTTTGTTACTATTGTTCTGTAGTATAGTTTAAGGTCTGCTATAGCGATGCCACCTGCTTCGCTCTTCCTGCTAAGGATTGCTTTAGCTATTCTGGGTCTCCTTATTTTTCCAGATGAATTTTATGATTGCTTTTGCTATTTCTATGAGGAATGTCATTGGGATTTTTATCCAAATTGCATTAAGTGCAAAGTGCTTTTGGTAGTATGGTCATTTTGATAATGTTAATTCTGCCTATCCAGGAATTAATATTGTCAAAAGATATTTCCGTCTTCTAAGGTCTTCTTTAATTTCTCTCTTTAGGGTTCTGTAGTTTTTATTGTATAGACCTTTCACCTCTTTCGTTGATTCCAAAGTATCTTATTTTGGGGAGGGTTATTGTGAATGGGGTAGTTTTCCTCATTTCCTTTTCAGAGGCTTTGTCACTGATATACAGAAATGCCTTTGATTTATGGGTGTTTATTTTATATCCTGCTACTTTGCTGAATTCATTTACTAGTTCTAGAAGTTTTCTGGTGGAGTTTTCTGAGTCTTCTAGGTATAGAATCATCGTCAGCAAATAGTGTTAATTTAAGTTCTTTTTCTATACATATCACTCTGATTTCTTTCGTCTAATTGTTCTGGCCAGTGTTTCAAGAACTGAGTTGAATAGAAGTGTTGAAAGAGGGCATCCCTATTTTGTTCCAGTTTTTAGAGGGAATGCCTTCAATTTTTCTCCATTTAGAATGATGTTAGCCTGAGGCTTAGTGGGAGATGTGACTGTTTTAACTAAAGTCATCATGAGGTTATTGAGCCTCTTACTTTATAAATGGAAAATAATTGCATTGTCCATATAGTGTATTTTTATGCGTGGTTCTTGGGGTGTTTCGTATTTCTGTCAGAGTACATTAGAGGTTAAAGAGACTTTAGTGGGAAAGAAATTGAAGAAGACCTTAGAAGATGGAAAGATTCTCCCATATCTTGGATAGGCAGAATTAATATTGTCAAAATAGTCATACTACCAAAAGCATTTATACAGATTTAATGCGATTCCTATTAAAATTCCAATGACATTCTTCATAGAAATGGAAAAAGCAGTCATGAAATTGATTTGGAAAAATAAGATGCCCAGAATAGCGAAAAAAAAAAAAAAAATCCTTAGCAAGAAAAGTGAAACAAAAGGCATCACAATTCCAGATCTTAAATTATACTACAGAGCACAGAGCTATAGTAACAAATGGCATTGTATTGGTATCAAAATACACGTGAAAATCAATGGTACAGAATAGAAGACATGAAGACAAACCCACATAAATAAAGTTATCCCATACTAGACAAAGGTACCATAAACATACATTGGAGAAAATAGCCTCTGCAACAAATGGTGCTAGGAAGACTAGAAATCCATACGTAGCAGAATGAAATTGAACCCCTATCTCTCACCTTGCACAAAACTCATTTCAAAGTGGATCAAGGACCTAGGCATTAGACCAGAGACGCTGCACCTACTAGAAGAAAAAGTTGGCCCAATTCTCCATTATGTCAGCTTAGGACCTGATTTCCTTAACAGGAAGACTCCTAAAGCTCAAGAAATAAAATCAAGAATCAATAAATGGGATTTTATCAAACTAAAAAGCTTCTTTGTGTGTGTGTGTAGAATCTTTAGTCTTTGAAAAACTATTAATGTCTAAATCAAAATTTCTTAACACACTGTCCAAGCTAAAAATATATTAGTAGAATAAATTTGACTTTAGATCACTATTTTACAATCCCATCTACAATTTTCCAGAATGGGATGACCCAGCATCCAGCAAGACATCTCTATGGCCAGTCCTTGACTTCACTCTAAAAAGCTTCTTTAAAAAAAATAATAATATTTTTTTTTTAGTTGTAGTTGGACACAATATATTTATTTTTATGTGGTGCTGAGGATTGAACCCAGTGCCTCACATGTTCAAGGCAGGTGCTCTACCACTGAGCTATAGCCCGAGCCCTCTAAAAAGCTTCTTCACAGCAAAGGAAACAATAACATGAAATGAGAATCTACAGAATGGGAGAAAATATTTGTCACCTGCACCTCAGAGCATTAATCTCTAGGATATATAAAGAATTCAAAAAACTTCAAAAAAATAAGCCAATTAATAAATGGGCAAAGGAACTTAACAGACACTTCACAAAAGAAATATGATCAATCAACAAATATATGAAAAAATGTTCAACATTTCTAGCAATTACAGAAATGCAAATTAAGACTACATTGAGATTTCATCTCACTCCAGTCAGAATGGCACTTATCAAAAAGACAACCAACAATAGATCTTGGCAAGGATGTGGGGGGAAAGGTACACTCATACATTGCTGGTAGGACTGCAAATTGGCACAACCACTCTGGAAAGCAGTATAGAAATTCCTCAGAAAACTTGGAATGGAAACACCATTTGACCCAGTTATCCCACTCCTCAGCATATACCCAAAGAACTGAAAATCAGCATACTATAGTGATGCAGCCACATCAATGTTCATAGCAGCTCAATTCATGATAGCTAAGCTGTGGAACCAACCTAGATGCCCTTCAGTAGATGAATTATCAAAGAAAATGTGGTACATATACACAATGGAATATTAGCCTGAAAGAAGAATGAAACTGTGGCATTTGCTGGTGAATGGATAGCTATCATGCTAAGTGAAATAAGCCAATTCAAAAAACCAAAGGCTGAATATTCTCTCTGATATACAGATGCTAATTCACTATAGGTGGTGATGTGGGGGGGTGGGGAGTGGAGGTTCACTGGATCGGAGAGGGGAGAATGGGGGGAATAGAGGGGAAATGGGAATGGGAAAGACAGTAGAATGAATCAGACATAACTTTTCTAAGTTCACATATGAATACATGACCAGTGTTTAACTTCATTTCATGTACAACCCCAAGAATGGGAAGTAATACTCCATGTATGTATGATATATCAAGTCACATTCTACTGTTATGCATAACTAAAAAAGAACAAACAAAAAAATAAATGAGTACAAAAAGAAGACTTTAGTGGACTGGCTTAATAAGTCTTATATGATATACTCTGAGCCCCCAAAACTGACATACAAACTTGAGCACTGGCAACTGCCTACTGTATAAGGGGGCTATGTGTGTGAAGCATTTGTTGTGGGATCTCATATTTTAGAACCATTAGAATTAGACCCCCTGGCCCACATTACTGGGAAACCTTTTTCTCAGCTAACATGGAGCTGCTTTTATTCTCATTTTGATCAAGACCCAGAGTAAGGAGTACTTTTGACACCATACCTGTGTGTATACACACATACACACTCACATATAACATAGACACAAAAGTTTTCCAAACAATACTTCCCCTTACTATATATGATGATCCCTGACATTGTCTCTCTATATTTTTAGCATTGTTTATAATCAACTAATGATAGTTGCAGTTCTCCTCAGCAGGTGACTTCAGAACTCAGTAATAAGTTAGGTCCTAGAGTTTAGGAAAACTCCCATGTTGAGAGTTATAAGAACTAACAATTCCTAGAGTCCAAAATTAGTTTGATATCATTATGTACCCAAAGAAGAATTTGCCAAATATGAACTATTTATTAGAAGTTGTTTATGCTGTAAATACATTTCCCACTGGGGGAATTCATTTTTTAAAGGCAGGCCAATCCACAGAAGTAGCTTTCCATATAGTTCAACACACGAATAGAACACCAGGAGAGCAGCTTGGGGTTGGCAGCCAGCCAGCCAACTGATGCCCCTGTGTCTTCTATTATCTTTTTCCAGAGCCACTTAAAAAGGATGTTATCTTTCATACTAACAGATTAAAACATTAACAAGCTTCCTGGGAAATGTGGTAAACCAAAAATAAAAAAAGTTCTTTAATCTGAACCTTTTTGTTGAAACAATAGGATTATTAAATATGTGATATTTAGAGCTTCCCAAGCCAGACCCTAGGAGAAGCATTTTCATCAATATGAGTTAGATCCATTTAGAAACATGCTATCTCCACCAATATTCTGAAGGAGCTGGGCCTAGACTTATTACAGAGCACCTACATACAGGCTTTCTGTACTGGGCTTAGTAATTCTAATAATTACTAAATCTTATACCACTGTACAAAATACATGGTATATTTGAATCCTGGTTCCACTGAATTCAAAGCCCATGTTCTTGCATAATTTCATCCACTTCTTAATTATTTGTTGTTGTTGATTGGGCAGAAGTAGTAGAAACGCAGTTACATGAAGAAGAAGTTCATAATACTGTGAATCCTTTCTGAAACAGGAAATGGCAGATAAACCTGCAAAGTTGATATTCTTCCAGTTTTGATCAAATTAGGAAGAGTTCAACTCTAAATTCAAGATGGAAACTTTTGAATGTCCGAGATTGCACAAAATAATGAAAAGGAGCAGTGGAGGTATTCTCTCAGTGTGACCTTTACAGTAATTCCATGACTTGTCTGACCTCCCATGCTTGACCTGAGTGCTGATGCTTTGTCCTTTCTCTCTCACTCCCACTTCAGATAATATTTAAATTGACTTTCAGTCTATCATTAGAATTTAGCACGAAACTTGAGAATTCAGTCAGTCCTCCCTTTTCTGGACAGGACATATTCAAACAATCTGGGGAGGATCGTAGGGAGATTCCCTTTTTGGTGTGTGCCTGAAAATTCTTAAGTGAATTTCCAGTAGATACCATTCTCTAATCTTATTAATCTGATATGACTGGTAATTTTTTTCTGTGAATTTGTTTCTTTTAACTTTTCCAATTTATTGACACAAAGTTGTTCATCATTTTTTATTCTTTTTTTTTTGGGGGGGGTACCAGGGATTGAACCGAGGGGTGCTCTACCACTGAGCCACATCACGAACCCTTTATTTATTTATTTATTTATTTATTTACTTACTTATTTTCAGACAGGCTCTCACTAAGTTGTTTAAGGCCTCACTAAGTTGCTAAAGCTGGCCTTGAACTTGCAATCATCCTGTGTCAGCCTTCAAAGCCATTGGGATTTCAGGTGTGTGCCACTGCGCCCAGCTTAAAAACATCATTTAAATGAAGGATAAAGGATATTTATTCTAGTAAACAGATACTTTGACTCCTCAATAGTGTGAATTTAATTTAATTTACAGATAATGAAAACATTATTCATTGCTGCCTCTAACTCTGAACATGGACGAATTATACCCAGAGATCATACATTCACAGTTTAGAACCCAGAAAAAAAAATGTCCAAATTGAGGAACTTGTTCAAAAATAGTTATGTTCTAAAGCAACAGTAGTGGGCTGCTCAAAGCTGGTGAATATTCATCTCATGTAGGACATTATAAATTGAGCACAGGGAAGGGTGAGTAATTGATGATGTCTTTGCCTAATACTTCCGATAAAAAGTTATAATGATGTATACCATTTTTCCTTTTGGTAAAAATTTATTAAATGCCTACTGGGTGCAAAGACCTTCAGGAAACCAAAAGACAAGTAACTCTGGCCCCTGATCTCATATTTCCAGTTAGGAGAACAAGACGAGTAGAGAATTGTCTGAAAGTATGAAAAAGGTAAATAGAAAATACAAAATGTTCATGTGGATAATGTTATGAAGAAGGTTTTATCAGTTTAAAAAACAGAGGACAAACCCAGGATCACCCTAGTAAGTGGCACAGCTGAGATTCAAATCCAGATATGTTCTGCCCCAAAGTGTTTCTAAAAATCCCATAGATTAGGAGCCATGTGGTTTACAAAAAAGGGATTCTTTGTTGATCCTGTGTCTCAGACTGATAAGAAGGATAAAACATTTAATGATGACTTAAAACATCTGTACCATCCAGTGGTGATTTGAAATTATTAGTCTAGAGTGAGACATTTTTCAGCTGGAAGAGATGGTATTTTCCTGTCTCTGCCATCAGCCTCAAAATCTGCCTTTAAAAGATACAAGTAATTGAGTTTTTTTGTTTTTGTTTTTGTTTTTAAGAGAGAGGAGGGGGAAGAGAGAGAGGATATCTTTTTTTTTTTTTTTTTTTTTTTTGTAGATGGACACAACACAATGCCTTTTTTTTTTTTTTTTTTTTTAATGTGGTGCTGAGAATGGAACCCGGTCGCGCCCGTGCTAGGCGAGCGCTCTACTGCTGAGCTACAATCCCAGCCCAGTAATTGAGTTTTATTATTTTTTAAAATATTTTTTAGTTGTAGTTGGATATAATATCTTTATTTATTTTTGTGTGGTGCTGAGGAATGACCCTCACACATACGAGGCTCTACCACTGAGCTACAGCCCCAGCTGGAGTTTTATTATTCACATGGATACCAAACCTCTCAGCATATTTTCAAGAAACAGAAAAAAAGAAAAACCCAACTCAGTCTCACTGTATAAAATATAGCGCTCCACTTTTATTCTCATTAATACTGCTATCTGTATTAATGATGGTTTTTTAAATAAATTAAAATTTTTATTTGCAAGATAATGAATAACACAGGATAATTTAACATTCAAAAAAAAAATAGGGTACCTCTTGCTTTATCTACCTCCATCAGCAGAAAACAGCTCCCCTTTGTCAAGAGTGTTTATCCCCACCATCTAGAGCTTTCTAGTTCCCTCTCCTTCTGTCCTCTAGAATCAATCAACATGTCTTGTCAAATCTTTTTTGCTCGGTTAGCCTCCTTCTTTTTCTGTTTTCTTGGTCCTTGCTCTCCTATTCCCAAGTTTGGATTATCAAAATATTATTCTATCTAGTCCCCTTCTCTCCAGTCCTTCCCTCCATGCTGTGATATTAAATCTAAGAACTAGCAGTTTTTAGTTCTTTTTAGATATCCATGAGAGTAGAGTGTATTTTGACATATTATACATTTATAGAGTAAAACGTATTCTTAATTAGGATCCCAATTCTTGCAGTTGTACAATGTTGTGGTGTTATACTGGATGTGTATTCGTATACAAACAGGAAAGTTATGTCTGATTCACTCTACTGTCTTTCCTATTCCCATCCTCTCTCCTTCTCTTCCTTCCCCTTTGTCTAATACAATGATCTTCTATTCTTCCCTCACCCCCTTATTATGTCTTAACATAAATAATGGTTTTGCTTCTAAATTTCCTTTTTGTTCAGGTGACTGTGTGGCCCCAACTGTCCTTCTCAATTTAATTGCTTACCTTTATTTGAATACCTGTTCCAGGGTTTCAGAAGAGCCAACATCACCATTGTCATCCTTATTTCACAAGGCAAATGATCATAAATATAGACTCAGCTGGCAATATGCACAGGTTTCTCTCCATGTGAATCATGTGATGTAGAGGAGATGCTACAAGATTAACCCATTATGTCCCAGTGTCCCATAATACAGAACACCCCGAGACAAAACGGATTAAACACAGTCCACATGCTCTTTATTTATTTGTGTGTAATGATTTGGTAAAACAGTTAATCTGTCCTTTTGATGACAGAGAGTGTGAAAAAATAAAATGTACATAGATGTGGCTTGATGAAATATATATATTCCTGTGTTTTGAAACTATGTTTTTGTCATACAGTGAGAACAAAAATTTTTGAGAATTGATTTTTAAAACCACAGTGGAGATAAATATAATGTAATTTGACGTGCAAATGTGTGATTCGCATACCCTTTCTCAGAAATGAGTAAAATGTGGCCAAATATTTCATTTTTATATATTTAATTTTCTTTATCATATTCATCACTACTGGAAATGGTCTCTGTTTGCATACCTTTTCCTTCTCTGTCTCTTCTGCATTCAGATGAAACTCTATGAGGCAAGGGGTGTAGCGTCTTGATCATTGCTGAATCTCTGGTATCTTGAATATTGCTTGGCACATAATAGGTGCTCAATAAATACTGAGCACCTGAGGCTGGCTTTGAATTCATGATCCTCCTGTCTCAGCCTCCCGAGCCACTGGAATTACAGGTGTATGCCACCGTGCCTAGCTCCTGATTTATTCATTATACAAGTTTCTGATATTTGATTATGATTATTTCCTCCCAGTATGTGTCTTGCCTATTATTTTTAAAGAATGTCTGGTTGTGCAGAGTAGTATAAATTGAAAAACATTTAACAAATTACTTCAGAAGTTCATATATATATTATATATATATATATTTCTCACCTCAACTAGACTGAAGCCTCCAGCTTTACTAAGTGCCTTGTTATCAGATGGGATTAATACATGTCTAGTGAAAAGTTACAGATAGAGTACAAAGTTCCAGAAACCATGGCACAGTGGATAAACAGCAAACCCACTGGCTTTAGACTTAAGCAATCGTTCTCTTATTTCAGATGCTTCCTTCTTTTCAGTAAGCATGTTTTTAATTGCAATATAATTTATAATGGTGACACACAAATCTCAAGTGTATAGTTGATATGTTTTGATAAATGAATACATCCACACATAACCTACACACTAACCAAAACATAGAACTTTAAATCATTCCAGAAAATTCTCTTACCATTTTCTAGTCAAGTCTGCATTTCTATTCTCCTCTCTAAGCACTGCTGTTCTGATTTCTATGACTATTGGATTAGCTTTGCTTGATCATGAATTTATATAAATGGAATCATACAACACATGCTCTCTCATGTTTACTTCTTTTGTGCAATATGTCTGTGAAATTCATCCATGTTATTGTGCACATCAGTAGTGTATTTCTTTTATTGCTCAGTAATATTCCGTTGTTGTTTGGTACTGGGATAGAACTGAGGGGTGCTTTTACCACTAAGCTACATCCCCAAACCTTTTTTTTAATTTGGAGACGGAGTGTTGCTAAATTGCTAGTGCCTCACCAAGTTGTTGAAGCTGACCTTGAACTTGTGATCCTTCTGCATCAGCCTCAGGAGTTGCTTGGATTCTATTAATACGCCACAATTTATTCATTCTCCTGTTGATGCACATTTCGATTGTTTCCAGTTTGGGGCAATTATAAATAAAATTATTTTAGGGACTGGGATTGTGGCTCAGCAGTAGAGCGCTCGTCTAGCACATGCAAAGCCCTGGGTTCGATCCTCAGCACCACATAAAAATAAATAAATAAAATAAAGATATTGTTTCCAACCACTTCCAAAAATAAAAATTAAAAAATGTTTAAAAAATAAAATTATTGGGCTGGGGATGTGGCTCAAGTGGTAGCGCGCTCGCCTGGCATGAGTGCGGCCTGGGTTCGATCCTCAGCACCACATACAAACAAAGATGTTGTGTCCGCCGAAAAACTGAAAAATAAATATTGAAAAATTCTCTCTCTCTCTCTCTCTCTCTCAAAAATAAAATAAAATTATTTTAAACTTTCTTACATGTGAAAGAAAAGTGACCACAACACTCAGAGCAACCAAGAGATCTTTATTGCAGCAGTGCAACAGAGGAGAAAAGAGAGAAAGAGAAGAGAGAGAGAAAGAGAGAGAGAGAGAGAGAGAGAGAGAGAGAGAGAGAGACAGAGACAGAGAGAGACAGAGAAAGCAAGAGAGATAGCAAGAGAGAGCAAGAGAGAGGGGCCCCGCAGGAGGGAGTTTTTATAACCCAAATCTAATGAGGTCTCTGGGTCTGCAAGTTGCCTTGTTGGCACAAGGGGGGTTACGTATTTGGCCTTAAGCAGGGGGTTGAGTGTTCAGCCTTGAGTGGGGGCTTGGGCGTTTGGGCTTAAAGCAAATAGTTGATAAAGAACCAGACAGAGGGTTTGAGAGGCCAGGTAATCCTGCAGCTAACTTTGTTTGGCATGCCCTGCAGACAGCTTACTCAGCCTGTCCTGCACCTAACAACATGAATCTTTATGCATGTCTTAATTTCTCTTGGAAAAATATGTAGGAGTAAAATTGCTGGGACACATTGTAAGTGTATGTTTATAAAAATATGCCAAACAATTCTTCAAAACATGTACAACCTACCAGCAATGTGTGAGAGTTCTAGTTTTTTCACATACTTGCACTTTGGTATTGTTAGTCATTTTAATTTTGCCATTTTAGTAGGTGTGAAATGGTATTCACTGTGTAGTAACTTAAAGTTTTCTGATGGTTAATGATGCTAAACATCTTTTTGTGAAATGTCTTTTCAAGACTTTTGATAATATTTTCTCTGAGTTGTTCTTTAATTATTGGTTCCTGATTTCTTCTTCTTGTTTTTTTTTTTTTTCCATACTGGAGATTAAACCCAGGGGAACTTTATCAATGAGCCACATTCCCAGCCCTTTTTAATATTTTATTTAGAGACAGAGTCCCACTGAGTTGCTTAGGGCCTCACTAAATTGCCGAGGCTGGCTTTGAATTCCTGATCCTCTTGCCTCAACCTCCCGAGCCACTGGCATTAAGGTGTGTGCCAATGTGCCTGGCTCCTAATTTATTCCTTATATAAATTTCTGATATTTGATTATGATTATTTCCTCCCAGCATGTGTCTTCTCTATTACTTTTTAAAGGATGTCTGGTTGAGCAGAGTTTTAAGCTTTGATGAAGTGCAATTTATCAAAATTTTAATGGATCCTGACTTAGAAATCTTTGTTAACCTTGAGGTTGCAAAAATGCTTTCCTATGCTTTCTTTTAGAATCTGTATCTCAAATTATTTTTTTGTGCACTTGAAAGACAATTGAGTTTTACCAACCCTTTTAGGAGCTCTAAGAAATACAAATAAACTATAGCTATACGGGGATGCTACAATGAAAAATAATTGATTAGAACCAAAGTTTATTGCCTAAACTAGAAAGCTGATCTTGTTTGATAAAACATGCATTCAAATAACAAAACACTATGCAATTCTGAATCACTTGTATTATTGGAGAACAACATAGGCACAGATGACCTCACTTTGATCATTTCATTACTGTTTTATATGGCTGCAGTTTTTCCTTTTTTTTTTTTTACCTCTATGACAATTATATTACATTTCATTTCATGTGTAAACATCATAAGTCTAAAGAAGGTAACCATGAAGCACTTTTTGAGAGAAAGAAGAAAGCTAGTTTGAGATTGATTTTTTTTTTCCTTCATAATCTAGAAACAGAACAAGACCTGGCTGAAATTTTTATGTTCTATGTATTGATTGCCTAGGAATTTCAAAACAGTTCATAAAGATTTTTCTGGCTCTCTCTCTCTCTATATATATATATAGATATCTCTAATGTTAATTTATATCACAGAATTATGGAAGCATGCGATTTGGATTCTGAAGACTTGGAGTTCAAATGTTCTTTCTGTAACCTGCTTATTACCACTATGAGTTTAAGCATTCACAAGCCTCATTCATAGCAGATGTGATGCTGAGCCTATCTGAAAATACCCAAGCCATGTGATACCTGTGTCAGACTGGTTTCACTCCAGGAAACTGTCTGCTTTGTTTTGGGAATAAGAGGGAATTTCTGAGTACACAGACTCTGTCAGTCAATCCTTTTCTCTCTTGCGAACAGTTGTTGGAATAGTGGCCAAATTGAGAAGCCTTGTTCCTTCTTTGCCTTCAACAGTTTATGAACTCAGGCTAAAATAAAAAAAACAAAACAAAAACAAAAACTTTTTGGGGAGGCAGTGTTAAGGAGGAGGGCTGATTTTCTTAAATTACCATTTTTCATAGATTCTCAGATCCCATTATTGTGTGCTGTGTCCTGAGGCTACATCCTTCTACTAGCAAACCCAATAGTGGTGATTTTGTTAAAGCCAAACACATCTTCTACTGCAATAAATTAATGTTGTTAATTTGAATTTGTTGATCTCTACTTTTGTATTTAATTTGTAAATATGGTTTTGGTTTTAGAGTTGTATAACAGCTGAAAGAATGAGGAGTTTATGCCCAGTTTTCTGTTTAGATTTATCTAAATAATAGGTCACTGAAATAACACTGGAAGTCCAAGGGAGAACTTCTTTTTTTAAAGGGTGTCATAAAAATCACCTGTGAGAAATTCTATTCTAGTTTTTTTTTTAATATTTCTTTTTTAATTGTAGATGGACACAATACCTTTCTTTTATTTACTTATTATTATTATTTTTTTAATGTGTGGTGCTGAGGACCAAACCCAGAGCCTCATACATGCTAGGTGAGCGCTCTACCACTGAACCACAACCCCATCCCCTCTATTCTAGTTTTTTTAACATTACATTGTTCAATAGTGCCATGACTCTAAAATTATGTTTTCTTACTATTTCTGTACACATTTGATACTTTAAAACCACTTTATATACAAAGATTTTTCATCTTAATAAATTTGTTGTGCTGCAAACCTTCCATTTTTTTCTGTATATATTTGATATTTGGTAAACATTTCTTTCAAATTCTTTCTTCCCCCTCCCCTCCCCCTCCTCCTCTCCCCCTCCCCTCCCCCTCCTCCTCTCCCCCTCCTCCTCTCCTCCTCCTCCTCTCCTCCTCCTCCTCCTCCTCCAAACATTTCTTTCAAATTCTTTCCTCCTCCTCCTCCTCCTCCTCCTCCCCCTCCCCCTTCCCCTCCCCCTCCCCCTCCTCCTCCTAAAAGGTTTATAAATAATCATCCTGGAGTGTAGCCTGACTCAGAAAGAACTTAAAACGTGTAGAGACATCAAGTTGGTGACCCTGTTAACTCTGACCAGCTTTCCGACTATAGATGTCTTTAAGCATGTATCATTCAATAAATGTAAAGTTTTTAAGAAAGTAAGATGAAAGAATTTTGATATATTTCTTCAAACTATAAAACTGAACATCAATTTACTATTTCTTAATAGCTTTGAAGTCAGAAATAACATATTGGAAAGACAGGCCATTAGAAGAAATATATCAAAGCATATTTTATTTGTAATTGGAAAATTTAACTCAACAGGCATGTCATTTTTTTGAGTGGAGAATGAATATAGTTTTTAATTACTTTTCAAAAGCTGTGAGAGAAAATAATTACAATCATAAACAAAAAGAAAGGTAGGTTTAGCAATAATCCCTGTGGGCTTTCTATTCCCTTCTTGGTTTTTGTCTTAGCAATACTAGAATTCTTATATGATTTCACACTATTTTCTTTTTGCGCATCAGAAAATAGGGTGTCAGGAAATTCCTCGAAATTACTGACGTTCAGCAGGTTTTTATTCCAAAAAATACTGTATTACAGTTGAGGGTGAGAGTGCAATAACAGAAAGGAGAAAAAAAGAAAACTCCAGTTATTATACTAACATGCCATAGTCCTTATTAATGATGCCATTTAAATTCGAGGCCTTCACTTACTTCCGTATGTGGAATACCGTAACCATATCAATACCAGAGGCTTTAACCTGTGGACTTCATTTCACAACGCGTAAGGCTATGACTCGAACAGCACAAATTTTACTATAATTAAAAATCGGAATGTTTGACAATAATGGAACATTTCTTGCATATAGGTTTGTCTGGCAGTTTGTATCGTAATAGGGGCAGAGTGCAGTATAAGGATGATTCTGCAAGTGGACGGTGTTAAGTACTCAAAACAAGCTCTCAGGCCAAACAGGCAGGCTTCAGCCGGTCCTTCAGCAGTGCGAATCTTAGGCAGCCTGGCACCTGCAACCGGCTCTAGGGCAAGACACCTGTGAAGAGGCGTGGCCCTGGTCAGCGTTTCTGCGCTCGGGAGTCCACTGCGCCTGCGCAGCTTTGGACACAGCCTTGAGTTACCTGAGGGGGGGGGGAACTGGGAGAGGAGGGGCGTGGTCACCCGTCCAAGTCCTTCCGCTCCGGGTCCGGAGCCTGCGTACTACGGATAAATGCGTGCTCATGCACGCAGAGTCCCAGGCAACTTGGAGTGTGGTGTGGACAGTTACAGGACTGAGTAGTTGGGAGGGATCGCCCAGAGGAATCGCTCTGGGCGAACTTCAAAGCCTTCTGGCAAAAGGCCCCTACTTCACTGTGAAATATTGAGAAGAGTTCCAAATTTTTCTAGTAGGACCCTTGTACGATTCAGGGACTAGCAGGCCAAGGATTCCCAAGCTCGCAGAAAGACTTCTGAGAGACAGCCTGCGCGCGGCGTGAATTCCCAGCATGCCCTGCGGGCCGAGAGCTAAGGTCCAAAAACACTCTGCCCCAAGCCTGGGTGCCGCCAGGAGGCCACTTACCCGAAGTGCCACGGGCGTTCATTTGCATGTAACCCGACAGGTAAACTCAGCAGGTCCCAAAAATCACTGCCAGGAGCGGCCTAGCGACGCGAACACCAGAAGTGCGGATCTGGTGAAGTGGTTCCCTTACATTAAACTTTCCTAAACGTCCCGGGGTAGATGAGATGAGAGTAGGTCACCCTAAGTAAGAGAGGCGAGAGCCCGCCGTACTTTATATAGACTGTGTGCAGTTTGGGGAGCGTGCTCGCTTCGGCAGCACATATACTAAAATTGGAACGATACAGAGAAGATTAGCATGGCCCCTGCGCAAGGATGACACGCAAATTCGTGAAGCGTTCCATATTTTGTGCAGTTCCCAAATTAGACTTCCGTGAGGATGAAAGAAGTACAGGTTCCTTGCTGTCTGGTTCTCCTGCTCTGTGTTTGGGCCCAAGCACCCTACTATCGATACAGCATCCTATTCACGTTACTATTACCGAAAATAATCCTTCTGTCTGCACCTGAATACTATTTTCCATTTATCCGATTCTGCTTCTGAATTAAGCACTGAACTTTAAATCGTATTTCCTATAACAGAATCCGTCAGATATGTGTAAACGGACCTTTCTGATGGCCCTTTTTATACAAAAAGAGACTAGTGAAAACAGATCCTAATGAACTTGCTGCTTTTAGCCAAACTTTATTGGTCCTGGAGCTCCTCAATCAATTCAAGGCACCGGCCAACAGTGAGCTCATCCAGACAACACCAGCCCTTGGTAATAACCTTTGCTTTTGTGCGGCTTCACAGACCGAGAAAGAAAGAGGGTGGATGTCACTCAAGAAATAAATAATGTTGCTTCCTTTTGAAGGACTCATTAATTTAGCAATGATTTAGTAAAAATCCATCCAGCAATTCGCATGTCAGGTATCTCCTAAGTGAATAACAAACAAACAAACAAAAAAGCCAAACTATCCGGGCCTCTGGAATTTGTGCTCTTAGGTAGACAAATCATAACTCAATTTCTGACTTTTAAGTTAAATGACAGGGAGAGGCACACTGACATTTTCTCATGTTTGAGATACGTACTAAGGACATAGTCATACACAATTTTTCAAATGTAATTCCTTTTTGTTCTCTTTTCATAGATCAATTACAGGAATATTTTTGTTTGAAAGTTACATTTCAATATTGGGTGTTATCCACTGTATTTTGAGCCTGTTTTCTCATATAAAATAGTGAAGTTGTATTTTGTGTTTGCACAAAATATGGAACGCTTCACGAATTTGCGTGTCATCCTTGCGCAGGGGCCATGCTAATCTTCTCTGTATCGTTCCAATTTTAGTATATGTGCTGCCGAAGCGAGCACGCTCCCCAATCTGCACACAGTCTATATAAAGTACGGCGGGCTCTCGCCTCTCTTACTTAGGGTGACCTACTCTCATCTCATCTACCCCGGGACGTTTAGGAAAGCTTGCAGTTACGGAACCGCATCACCAGATTCGTACGCTTGGTGTTCGCGTTGCTAGATCGCATCTGGTAGTGAGGGACCTACTAAGTTTACCTGTCGGGTTACATGCAAATGAGCTCCCGTGGCACTTTGGGCCCGTGGCCCCCAGGTTGCACCCAGGCACCGGGCTGAGAGTTTCGGCCGTAGCGCTCCGCCCGCGAGGCATGCTGGGAATGCACGCTCCTAGCTGTAGAAAGCCCAGGGAGCGGGAAACGGGACGTCCCGTCAGGAGACGCTGCGCTGAGATAGTGGTTTGTGGGTTGCGCACATTTATAGCAGGTCATTTCACCACTTAAACTTAACTTCCTCTGATGAGAACATGGAGGAGAGAGAGGAGAGAGAGAGAGAGAGGAGAGAGAGAGAAAGAGAGAGAGAGAGAAGAGAGAGAGAGAGAGTTATCACCTGACCATTGTCATACCTATAAAAATTAAGGTAATTTCTTAATATTAGCTAATATTCAATCCATGTTAAATTTTTTATTTATTTCAAAAGATGCCACTTCATGATTGAATTTTCATAAGGACCCAAACAAGATTTCACGTGGTATTTGGTTGCTATGACTGTTAGGTCTGTTTTGTCTACTAATGGTCTCCATTCTGTTTTTCTTCATGCCATTGACTTATTGAGAAAACGGGATATTTGCCCTGTGAAATGCCTTTAATTTGGTCCATTTTTTAAGGATGTTGTTTGCAATGTTTCTTTTTTTAAAATATTTTTTTATTTTTAGTTGTACACGTTTATTTATTTTTATATGGTGTTGAGGTTTGAACCCAGGGCCTCGCGCATGCTAGGTGAGCGCTCTACCGCTGAGCCACAACCCCAGCCCCATTATTTCTTGAAAATATATAGTTAGGTATAAAGTCAGATTCCTGCTAAGTTATTTATATTTGCATATACAGGATACTGATAGGGTATGCACTTGCTATTGCATCTCAGCAGGGAACATGAAATAGTGTTAGTGACGTGCAACCCTCACCAGTGAGTTCTGGTGGTATCAACAGCCCGATCCCTCCATTATAACATACTCATGAAATCTTTCACTTAGTGGCTTTAGAATACAATGATGAATATTGGCCAGGTAAAGGGTTTGTGTTGAATCCTAGGCTCATGAGTTACAAAGATGTAACCACAAGGTCTTTGGTGGCAAAGTTCTGTACTCCACGGAAGACACTTGAGAGAATAAGACCTTGAAAAGAGATTAAAATAAATTGTTCATGTTGAGACTCCGGATCATTGGGTCACCTATTAACAGGTGCTTTCCATAATGCAGGTTTTTTAGCTAACAAATTCCCTTTCTTACTTGGGCTAGGTTGAAGTTGTCTGTCTCCTCACTGCTGAGGTCTCTTCTGTAGTCTTTTAATGCTGGTCCTGAGGGCTTAGGCCATACCTCTCCTGCACTATTATACTTTAGTTATTCTGTCTTCCTGTCCAATCAAGTGGATAAACAGAAATAGCTTTGCTTTTCACCTGTACTCATCTCTGTTTGAATGTAGGCTGTGTTTCTTTTTTGGATATTTTCTGCACTTACATTACACATCATTTAGTAGGGCATTGTGCCAGGGGTATTCAAGTTTAAACATCTTGGGTTTCCTTACTCTGTTCTCTCATTTTTGTTAAAAATTGTCTTTTTTCAAACCATTGTCCTCCCCTATGGCCTTTTCGTCCTGTTTCTTCTTTCCTGTGGTTTACCTCCCTCATTACATTTTATGCATCACTAACTGAACATGTTTATCCAGATCACCTTATGCCTTTATTATTATGCTGATATCTTCACATTACACATTTGCAATATTAAAACACTATTGGTGGGCTGGGGTTGTGGCTTAGTGGTAGAGTGCCTGGCATGCGTGAGGCGCTGGGTTTGATCTCTGGCACCACAGAAAAATAAACAAATAAAACAAAGGTATTGTGTCCATCTACAACTAATATATATATATATATATATATATATATATATATATCTCCTATTGGCTTATGATATTACTCAGAAATATTTAAGATCTCATATTTTCATTTTGACAAAATTAATTCTTGCTCTTATTACTAAGAATTTTCAATTACTTTCTTAGATGAAAATAATGTTCTTTATCATATCTCTTGGAAGTTATATAGGAAACTGAGGTAAAAGACTTTTTAGTTAAATATTTATCTTTTGTATCTTAAGATTTGACTCATTTGAGAAGGATAAATCTCAATTGCTAAATTGATTTTAGGAGACATTGATTTTCCTCAGTTTATCACATTTTTTAATAAAAAAACTTTATTTTTATATTCTGGAAGATGTAGAGTCTATTAATAATAATTCCAACTATTTATATTTACAGTAGAATAAAACAACTACCATTTTTGAGTAGATAATAAAAACTATTATAATGCTTATAATCAGGACATTTTAGATCCAAGAAATGTGTCTCATTTTTCAGAGAAGAAAACTGAGGTGAAGATAAGTGCAATGGTATCCCTGGGCAGTACTGGCCCTGGTTTTACCATCTTCAGAGGCCAACTTCATTTGCTCTTTCTGTTGCATCACTCATGGTGTTACTAAGTCATAAGGTTTGCAACAATTACAGAGAAAAGAAAAAAGACTTTCCTGCTTGACATTTTACAGTCACATTTGAGTTCTCAGTTGTCAACAACAGGACAGCACACACTGATAAATAGAAAGTCCATCTTGTTCTTTTGGCTTGTCAGCAGCCTTTCTTCCCTCTTCTCCTTTCTTTTTCTTCAGAAACTGTCCATCAGGGGAAGCTAATCTTGAATTCTCTACCCTGCCACTTGTTTTACTACTCCCTTCCTTTTATGGTCATAGCCTCTCCCTCCAAATAATTCACTCAGTGGCTCCCCGGGACTCCTTCTTAATGTCCCACCTGGAAATAACTACAAGGAGCTTTAAAAACTCATCTGGCTGGGTTTTATTTCTTCAGAGCTCTAGTAGTTAGCCCCATAAACTAAATAAAATATGCTATGGCAGTATTTCTCAAACTTGTCTAATGATAGATTCCCAGAACCTACTGTAAGCAAAAATAACCAACATGGTTTTGGTGCCATTATGGAAACACAAATAACTGGGACGAAAGCAGACCTCAAACATATCAGTGAGCTTTCCTTTATTCTGCAGGGGAGTCAATCAGGCATTGGAGGGGCTCATTTTCTGCGTAGGAAGGGGTTTGAGTTTCATAGTTTACAATGAGGATGATTTAATCATTGGAGACTGAATCAGAATGTGTAGATTTGTGTAGTCAGAAAAAGGTGTAAAAAGTCCGAAACTCATTGTCACTGGGAAAAGCTCAGAACTCGGTATTCACTGCTTGTCCTCTTTCTCTGTGATTCATTGTTTCCCAGAGCTACAGTATTTGCTTTTCTCCTTTCAGGACTCTTTGGCAATGGGAAAGGATTGAAGTCCAGGGCCCAGCATATTTGCGCATGCCTGTAATCTCAGCAGTTTGGGAGGCTGAGACTGGAGGATCATGGGTTTAAAGCCAGTCTCCGCAACAGCAAGGTGCTAACCAACTCAGTGAGACCCTGTCACTAAATAAAATACAAAATAGGGCTGGGGATATGGCTCAGTGTTTGAATGCCCCTGAGTTCAATCCCTGGTAGCAAAAAAAAAAAAAAAAAAAAAGGATCCATTGTGGTTGGGAAGGGATGAGTGTTTGCTTTTGGTGGATGAACTCAGGAAGGGATGAAATATTGCTTTCTTTCTTTTCTTCGGGACCCATTGTTACTGGGAAAGGATTTACTGGGAGATGATTAATGATTCCCTCCCTCCTGCATCTTCCTTCATGTCAGACAGTTTTAGGGGGTTGTCATTTTCCTGTCCTGGGGGTTGTCATTTTCCATATCCTTCACCTATTGCTTCCAGAAGATCGGCCCATTTCAGTTATTCAAAGAATGATTTAGTATATCTTTCAGATGACCTATTTGTGTTCTATCATCTACTTAAAAATTTTTTTTTAGTTGTAGATGGACACAGTACCTTTATATTATTTATTTATTTTTATGTGGTGCTGAGGATCAAACATAGTGCCTCACACATGCTAGGCAAGTACTCTACCACTGAGCTACAACCCCAGAGCTAACATCTACTTTTAATGAAATAGAGTCACTCACCTGAGGCTGTTGTGAAATATTTTTTGTGCATTCAAGCCCTTTCAATGTAATCAGTTCCCTTAATTTGTAGCAGATAACCTCATGTTCTTTTTCACAGAATGAGGGAGAAAGATTGTAGTGATTTCTTATAATCACTACAAATTTACCTATGTAAATACTCACCCTGTTCCCTTCTTGTCTTAGAGGGGAGGTGTCCCTTGAACTGGGGGGAAAAACTTGTGCTTGGGTGGGCACAAGTTTATTGTATGGAATCTAGTAGCTGATTCCAATTCTATGAAAGCTATTTTACAACTCTGTAAACTGTAGATAGGTGATAATAATGCAAAAAGTAATTCTTGTTTATAGACTTGCAAATTCTATCTTGACCAGTAGAAGTTCAGTTGATCTCTCTACCATTATGCAAGAAGCTAGTTTTGTTCCATTTGTATACTCATGGATTAATATATTAAATCAAACTTTTAATACTTGTTCTTTTAAAAATCCATATGAGGTTTGATTTTCCTTTTTCTCGTTAATTATAAAAGTTTGGAGGATTTCCACTCAGTTGTCCATTGCATTCATCTAAGAAAACCAGGCATACTTTTCATCATAGAAGCATACACAACTATAAGCTGCTTAAAGCCTAGACATATTTATCTTGACTTCCAAATGACAATAGAATTTGGCTGATTCTCTGTTTTTCTAATTTAAATATTCTTCTTTATTTTTTTTTGTGATCTGTCTTTTTTAACTTGTTTGTTTTTCTAATTTAAATATTCTTCTTTATTCTTTTTTTGTGATCTGTCTTTTTTAACTTGTTTATTTTTATGTGGTGTGGTGTTAAAGATTGAACCCAGTGTATCACAAGTGCTAGGCAAACGCTCTGCCCCTGCCTCATATTACTTTAAAAAAATAATAATACCTTTATTTAATTTATTTATTTTTATGTGGTGCTGAGTCAAACCCAGTGCATCACACATGCTAGGCAAGCGCTCTACCGCTGAGCTACAACCCCAGCCCCCCTATATTACTTTTAAAGAAATTTCTCTAGCATCTATAATAAGATCTCTCTTTTTTCATTCCTAATGTTGGTAATTTGTACCTGTTTCTTGTTTGTTTGTTTGTTTTTTTAGGTACCAGGGATTGAACTCAAGGGCACTGGTCCACTGAGCCACATCCCTTGCCCTTTTATGAATTTTATTTAGAGACAGGGTCTCACTGAGTTGCCTCGTTGTTGCTGAGGCTGGCCTTGAACTCGTAATCCTCCTGCCTCAGCCTCCTGAGCTGCTGGGATTTCAGGTGTGTGCCATCACACCTGGCTTTGTTTCTTGTTCTCTCTGACTGAAATTTTTATGAATTTTACCATATTTTAAAAAGACAGCTTTTAATTTCTTTTTTATTGTTCATTTTCTAGTTATTTATTTATGTTCTTTATTGTTTCCTTCCATTTACTTTAGATTTAATTTGCTCTTTTGTTTCTAATTTCTCATGGTAGAAGTTTAGATGGTTAACTTTAGACTTTTCTCCTTTTCTAGTATAATATTTATGTGATTTTGTTTTTAGGCACTTCTTTAGCCATTTAAATTTTAATGTGCTGTGCTAATATATTCATTTGGTTAAAAATATTTACTTTCATTTTTTCTTTGTCACATGGGTTGTTTAGATGTTTGTTTGTAGTTTCAAATATTTCCATTTATCTTTATATACATTTTCAAGTTTAGTTCTCTTATGGTATGCTTTCAATAACTTAAAATATATTGTGACTTGTTTTATGGTCCAGAATATATTATGCCTTAGTGAATGTTCCACATGTGCAGGAAGAAAATATGCATTTGATTGCTCAACCATTATATAAATGTTCATAGGTCAGGTTAGTTGATAACATTCAAATCATGCAAATTCTTACTGTTTTTTTGTATTTCTATTAATTCTTGAGAGGACTTTTGAAATCTTCAGCTGTAATTGTGGAAAGACAATTTTTTTAATACCTTCATTTTGTTTTTTTATTTTTATGTGGTGCTGAGAATCAAACCCATGTTGTGGTGTGGACTAATCAATAAAGTCAATAAGAGTATAAGCTATAGGTATAGGTTATAGATTAATACTGGTTGTGTAAAGCAATTGCTATGGTAAAACTACCTGATCACTTGTAACAGTTCCCTCCTTGCTGAAGCAGCAATAATAGAGTCACTATGGCTATAAGAGCAAACAGGTATGGCTGTAGGGACTCCATCTCAGCTATTCTAGACTCCACCTTAGTTTTTCTGTTATTGCTCCTGTGAAGAGACAGCTGCAGGACCCATTTCTGAGAAAACAAAATGAAAGCTGTTTTCTGCTAAATTAAAAAAAATATATTGTTTTCTGTACTTTGTACCCCACAAAATGTATGCAACTCAGGATATGATTGTCTAACACCTGCTTAAACCCCAGATGCAGTTGTCTGAGTTGCTCTGCTAACTGCTGTTTTAGCTTCTGTGATTGGCTTGCTTGCAGGACACTAAGAAAAGTCCCTAAGCCGTGGTTTTTCTCCTTAAATTCCCAAGACACAGGCCAGAAAATTACTGTTCTTTCAGAGAGCCACTTGGACTCTGTTAGACTCACCCGCTGGCCAGGTATAATTGGTAAAATAAAAATCCGTCAAATTATTTCAAATTTGGAGTTGGTGTGTTTTCTGAGCGGTCTCCCCACAACACCCAGTGCCCTCACATATTTGAGGCAAGTGCTCTACTGCTGAGCCACAACCCCAGCCCCTGACCTTTTAGTTTTGACAATTTTTGCTGCATTTGGAATCTCTGATATTTAGGATTGCTATGTCTTCTTGATGAATCGATCTTGTTATCATTATGAAACATTTCTCAACAATCACAACTACTAAGATTAATCAAATGAATTTTGACGATCTAAAAAAACACCTCAAACAGAAATACAACTTATTTTTTGCGAAGTCACATTCTTTTTATCCTGCTTTACTTTGTTCATTTTGTTCTGCAGCAGCTGCATACACCACATATATATTTATTTGTTCACTCATTTTCTGTCTTCTCCCCCTAGAATAAATTTTCTGAGGAGCAAGACTTCATCTTTGTTGTTCACTGCTTTTATCTCATCTACAAAAAATGATGTCACAAAGTCTCCTTAGTACTTTCTGAGTGAATTAATGTGTAGGAAGGCCATACAACATAATATTTTTATGACTTTACCTTACTTACTACACTTTAAGATGGCCTATGCTCACATGTGAGTCATTTCAGAAATAACTTTTGTATCCCTGTGTGCTTTCATGTTGCTCTATAGAAAAACCAGTACTGTTACTGGGTGAAATTTCCTGGGTTCTAGTCTTTCAGGAAGAAAGATTTCAGTCAAGGAACACAAAGTAAGCACAAAGGGTTTTATTTACAGAAATGAAAGTACACTCCAGAGAATGTAGAGCTAGCCATATCAAGAGAGGGAGCAGCCTGGTATCTTCTGCTTTGTGGGCTTTTATGGCCTATTTGAGATCTTTTTCATCCTTTCTCCTGAGTTATTCATTTTGGGGTGGTTGCATTTGTTTTCACCTCGGTTTGATTCACTTTTGTCAATTTTCCTATGTTGGAACAACTTAAGCAACCCCCCAGCCCCACCCCTTGCATGCATAGCATAATGTAAATGATACCACTGTGAACTGGGATCACCCAAGGACTATATACTTCAGTCCTTACGTTCATGCTGTAGTCTCTCAGGCTGGCTGTATCCAGTTTTCCCCAGATTAGGAGGGAACTAATATGGGGAAAACTGGATATAAAGTGTAGTTCCTAGGTGATGGTAATAGCCAGTTGGGTGCCACTCAGGAGTGGAGCTGGATTTTTTTGTCTACCTCCCTTTGCTCAGTCTACCTACTGTCTGTTCAAAAAAAAAAAAAAAAAAAAAAAAACACCAGAAAAAAGTGTTGCCTTAGGTTCTTAGGGTCTCAGGAAGATGTTGGATAATCCATTATTTTAATTTTCTCTTTTTATCTTAGCCACCTCTATACCAGCTGAGACTAGTTCCTGAATCATTCCATAACAGTGCATCTGAATGACAAACGTGAGGTGAGGCCACAATGATCACAAATGATCAGGTGAGGCCCTGATCCCTCACCCGGGGCCCATATTATGAGTCTGCAGTTTCTCTTTCCTTGGGAGACTGTTTAGATCCTGGTATAAGATGACTACTTCT
Organism: Marmota monax; assembly: GCF_021218885.2. Classification (NCBI taxonomy): domain Eukaryota; kingdom Metazoa; phylum Chordata; class Mammalia; order Rodentia; family Sciuridae; genus Marmota; species Marmota monax. The sequence goes on along the minus strand of NW_026694968.1, from coordinate 2,112,583 downwards.
GTGTTCCATTCTTACTGCTTCTAGGAGTGACTCTATATATTCCTGGATCATAAGGCAAGTAGGAGTTAGTTTCTAATGCCAAGACCCCAGCTGCAAAAAGCATTTATTTTTCATATCTCCTTATCCGGTGGTTTCATTTCTCTTACCACTTTTGCTGGTTTAAACAGCAAAAAGTTTTTGTTTCCCAGGAAATTTTAAACTTCAAGTCCATTAGAAAAACTAAGGCTGCCTCCATTGTAGTATTTGATAATGTTGACTGCATACAAAACACTGATCAGACAAACTCTCTCTTTGATTTATTTCTAAAGAAAGAAAATATCCCTTTTTAATAAATCATGTTTTGTGTGAATCTCGTCCATAGCCTGGTTGTGCCAGGGCAGTGGGATAGATTGCAGACAGGACAAAGAAAGTGTTCAGAGGCAGCGTGGGAGACATATGGTTTATTAGGGGAACACTTAAAAAAGATGGGCGGCTCCTCCTAGGAGAATTCAGTGGTGACATGCTGACAGAAAGAATCTGTCCCTCACCATGTTTTGCCAAGCAGTGCCTCCTTTTCCCTCACAGTGTTTGGTCCAGTGGTAGCCAGCTGGACAAGTGATACCTGTCCTTTTCAGAGTGCTCTCTGTTCTGTGCCTGTCCCCATTCAGAGAGAGGTTTTATATGTTAGGCTGCAAAAGCAGTGATGTAATCAGCATTAGCTTGCTAATTAATTAATTTTCTCATATGACCAGCATTCCAAGTAGCAATTGTCCTGACACACACTTAGAAAGTAACTTTCTACAGATAACACTAATTTGCTCTAGTTCCTAGTGTGCATAAGAGAAAACCAGACTCCTTCAAGATAATATGTGTCTGGACTTTCTAGTCTAGGCTTGCTATCATTGTTTCCATAACTTGGTTAGGTTTTAGGAAGGAGAAAGGGGACATTAAGGAACATGGTGTTTTACTATCCCCCTTTATTTCAGAGACAATATAGGGTGTCATGGAAAGATATTTGGATCCAGTGGTGGGAGATCAAATCCCAGCTCCAGCTCTTGGACAACTCATATCCTCTGGTGAAATAGGGATAATAATTATTATTTGTGAGAGCATCTGTGAGAAATGCTTGAGAGAGTGCCTTGTGCATTGTAAAGTATGGCAGGTGTATAAATTGCTGTTGTTGCAGTGAGAAATTTTTTCATCTGTATGGCTTACATTGATTGGGTTTTTATTTTTATTTTTTTTTACTCACTTCAAGAAAAGCATTTGGGTGTTAGCTTCAGAGACCTTATCCCAAAGAGCACCTGCCTACAACTCTTTTAAGAGGAGGAATGTAAGCCAACAGCTGCTAGCCATTACCTTGGAAACTATATTTGTTTAAAAACATCACTAGAAAGGAAACAGTGTGACTTTAGGAAAAGCTCATTTGGGGCCAATCAAATTTTTTTCTCCCCAAACTTAAAAATATTAGGCATCTGTTAAATATGTTTCTTAATCAGTTTTTTAAACACTTATCCATGGTTTTATTCCCATGGTTGTAGTTACCTGTAGTCAACAAGGATACAGTACAATAAGATCTTGAAAGAGATTAAGATTAAATTGCTTTTGGGCTGAGGCTGTAGCTCAGTGGCAGAGCGCTTGCTTAACATGTGTAAGGCACTGGGTTTGATCCTCTGCACTGCACAAAAATAAACAAAATAAAGGCATTATGCTTCTCTACACCTACAAAAAACTTTTTTAAAAAAAGATTATATTACTTTTATTACAGTGTATATTCACATAACTTTATTGTTAGCTGTTAATATCTGTGTTGAATTTTTATATTAAACTTTATCATAGGTATGTATGTGTAGGAAAACAAGATAGCATATATAAGATTTGGTACTTTCTGCAGTTTCAGGTGTCCACTGGGATCTTAGAACATATCCCACAAGGGAAAGAGGGTCTGCTGTACTAAAAATCAAACTACATTAGGAGAATCTAATATCAAAACTGTTGGACTATGAAAAAGAAATCATTCATCTTAGAAAGATAGTAGTAAATGAGGAAATAGTAGTTAATATAACCTAGTTTTTTGATCTTACACATTAATTAAATATTAAAAGGATCTTGCCTGGGGATGTGGCTCAGTGATAGAATACTAGCCTGGTGTGTAGAAGGCCCTAGGTTTGAGCCCCAGCACAGCAAAAAATAAAATATTATCAGGTTTGCACAGGCCTGTATCAAATATTTCTTAATCATTTTTTTAAACCCAAAAGTTATGTACATTTGGGTCATCCTTTTTTTTTAATATTTAGTTTTTACTTATAGGTGGGCACACTATCTTTATTTTTACTTTATGTGGTGCTGAGGATTGAACCCAGTGCCTCATGCATGCTAGGCCAGCACTTTACCTCTGAGCCACAACCCCAGCTCTTGGGTCATCCTTCTTAAGTACATGGTGAAGATTAGAGAAGATTCACTATCACTTTGGGTAAGACTTAAATGCCTTATTACTTGTAGTTACTGTTGGCCTATTGGCCTTTGTTATTGTGAATATCAACAGGCTCAGGCTGTATTCTTTTATTCTTTTTTGATTTTATTGGTGCATTATAATTTTACATAACACTTGTTCATTTTGACATAATTATGCATGAAATTTAATTTATTCCATTTTAGTCCCCAGTGCTCCCCTTTCCCTCCCCTTCTCCATCTCCCTTTCTCCCTTCTTCTAGTCTACTGGTCTACCTTCCATTCATTTATATATTTTAAATGGTGCTTTATAGGTATACATAAGGTGTAATTCACTGTGGTATACTTATACATGGACATAGCATAATTTTGTCAAATTTATTCTGCATTTCCTTTCCTTTCCTGTACCTCCTTCTTCCTCTTACTCAGTTGATCTTCCCTCTGTCTTTATAATATCCAACCTCCTTGCCTTTTTTCCTCCTTAGTTTTCTCTAGCTTCTGCTTATGAAAGGAAACATTTGATCCTTGATTTTCTGAGTCTGGCTTATTTTGTGATGTTCTCCAGTTCCATCCATTGACTAGAAAATGCCATAATTTCATTCTTCTTTATGGCTGAGTAAAACTTCATTGTGTGAATATATACCATATTTCCTTTTTTTAAAATTTCTTTTTTTTAGTTGTATTTAGACACAATATCTTTATTTATTTTTATGTGGTGCTGAGGATTGAACCCAGTGCCTCACATGTGGAAGACAAGCGCTCTACCACTGAGCTACAGCCCCAGCCTTATACCATATTTTCTTAATCCATTTATCTATTGATGGGCACTTGGGCTGGTTCCATAGCTTGGCTATTGTGAGATGCACTGCTATAAACATTGATGTGGCTTAATCATTATAACATACTGAGTTTAATTCTTTTGAATAAATAATGAGAAGTGGGATAACTGGATCATATCGTAGTTCCATTCTGGTTTTCTGAGGAATTTGCATATTACTTTCCAGAGTGGTTGTATTAATTTGCTGTCCCATCAACAATGTGAGTATACCTTTTTCCCTACATCCTTGCCAGCATTTATTCTTATTTGTATTCTTGATAGTTGCCATTTTGACAAAAATGAGATGAAATCTCTGTGTAGTTTTGATTTGCTTTTCCCTGATTGTTAGGGATGTTGAACATTTTTTCATTTGCTTGTTAGCCATTTATGTTTCTTCTTTTGAGAAATGTCTGTTTAGTTCTTTTGCCCATTTATTGATTGGGTGATTTGTTTTTTGTTGTTAAGCTTTTTGAGTCTTTTATATATTCTGGATATTAATCCCCTGCCAGAGGAATCAGATTTTCTCCCATTCTATAGGCTCTCTCTCTTTACACTCTTATCACTTCCTTTGCTGGATGGAAGCTTTTTAATTTGTTACTGTCCCACTTAAACTGATTCTTGGTTTTATTTCTTGTACTTTCAGGGTCTTAAGTCAGTACCTGTGCCAATATGTTGGAGTATTGACCTTATGATTTCTTCTAGCAGTTGCAAAGTTTTTGGTATAATTCTTAAGTCTTTAATACACTTTGATTTGACTTTTGTACAGATTGAAATATAGGGATCTAGTTTCATTTTTCTACATATGGATATCGAGTTTTCCCAGAATTTGTTAAAAAAAATGCTATCTTTTCTCTAACGTATATTTTTGGTACCTTTCTCAAGTATCAGATGACTATGTGGGTTTGTCTCTGTGTCTTCTAGTTCTGTTCCATTGGTCTTCATGTCTATTTTGATGACAATACCATGCTGTTTTTGCTACTGTAGCTCTGTACTATAATTTGAGATCAGGTATTGTGATGCCTCCAGCATTACTCTTCTTGCTTAAGATTGCTTTGGCTATCTGGGGTCTTTTATTTTTCCAAATAAATTTTAGGACTATTTTTTCTCTTTCTGTGAAGAATGTCATTGGTATTTTGATAGGAATTACATTGAATCTGTATAACACTTTTGGTAGTATGACTTTTTTTTTTCTTTTTGGGGGTACTGGGTACTCAAACACTGAGCCATATCCCCAGCCCTATTCTGTATTTTATTTAGAAATAGGGTCTCACTACTTACCACCTTACTTTCGCTGAGGCTGGCTTTGAACTTCCCATCCTCTTGCTTCAGCCTTCCGAGCCAGTAGGATTACAGGCATGTGCCACTGTGTCTGGCTAGTATGGCCATTTTTACAATATTATCTGCTTATCTAAAACATGGGATGTCTTTCTATCTATCTTCTAAGGTCTTCAGTATTCTATAGTTTTCATCGTAGAGTTCTTTCACTTCCTTAGTTAGATTAATTCTCTATTTTATTTTTGAAGGTTTTTCTGAATGGGATAGTTTTCCTGATTCTTTTTCTGCAGAATCACCATTAGAAACTTATTGATTTGTGAATATTGTTCTTGTATCCTGCTACTTTGCTAAATTTATTTGTCAGCTCTAGAAGTCTTCTGGTGGAGTTTTTTTTTTTTTTTTTTTGGGGGGGGTCTTTTGTATAGATAATTTGCAAACAGGTAATTTGACTTCTTCCTTTCCCATTGTATCCCTTTAATTTCCTTCTCTTGCCTGATTTCCCTGGCTAGAGTTTCAAGGACTACATCAAATAGGAGTGATGAGTGGACATCCTTGTCTTATTCCTGACTTTAGAGGAAATTATTTCAATTTTTCTCTGTTCAATATGTTGTGGATTTGTCATATATAGTATTTATGTGAGTTTGTCTCATATATACTTTATAATGTTGAGGTAAGTTCCTTCTACCCCTAGTTTCTTCAGTGCTTTTAATATGAATATGTGCTGGATTTTATCAAAGGTCTTTTCTGCATCTATTGAGATAATGATATGACTCTTGTCCTTAATTCTATTTATGTGGTGAATTACATTTATTTATTTGCAACTCTGTATCCTTGGGATGAAACACCACTTGATCATGGTGTACTATTTTCTTGGATGAATTTTTGAATGTATTTTCCTAATGTTTTATTAAGGATTTTTGCATCTGTGTTCATCAGAGATATTGGTCTATAGATTTTTTTCCTTGATGTGTCTTTGTCTGGCTTTGGATTAAGGGTCATTGTGGCTTCATAGAATGTATTGGGGAGTGTTCTTTCCCTTTCAATTTCATGGACTAATTCAAGGAAGATTGGTCACACTTGTATTCTTGGTCAGCTGTAAAGCTGTCAATGCAATCATCCAGAACTTTAGAGGGAGAAACAAAACAAAACAATATCTAAGCATCTGGTAGTGTTTCTGCTAGAAACTCCCCTATCCTTGTGATAATGTATAATTCTGGTGTAGGCTAAGTTTGTAAATTCCTTTTTTTTTCTGTGTCTTTTATTGGCTACTCTTTGTCCATGACCCATAACTGTTGAGACCCTCAAGCTTTAATGTTTGGATCTTTCTTCCTTTTCAATAACTAGGTAAGCTTAGCTGCTCAGGATTTGGTCTATACAGTGTGCATATCTACATTTCTGGTTAAGTAGGTAATATACTCCATTTTGCTCAGTTCTTCCCTTCTCTGAACTCCCATTCCTTCCTCTCTACCCCTGAAGATTGTAATTTAGTAGATCTGGAAAGAGCCCTAGAATCTCTATTTTAATAGGCACCCAAAGTATTTTGATTCACAGTTCTGTAGGCTACCTTTTGAGAATCACTGTGTTCTCTAGCTGCTGGCCTGGATTTTACCCCCACCCCCTTTATCTCACATTCAAGGCACCTAAAATTAACCTTTTATAAATAAATGTTTCTCTTCCCTATGTAATACCTAGACCAAAGTTTTACAAATGCATTGTTGTCTTCCTCTATTTATTCTTCTTTCTCCTTCCCTCTCCTTTTTCTTTTTTTTTAATATTTATTTGTTAGTTGTAGTTGGACACAATACTTTTATATCACTTATTTATTTTTATGTGGTGCTAAGGATCGAACCCAAGGTCTTGCACGTGAGAGGCGAGCACTCTACCACTGAGCCACAACCCCATCCCCCAAAATGACTTTTTTTTTTTTTTTGTGGTGCTGGGGATTGAACCCAGGGCCTTATGCATGCATCCAATTGAGCTATATCCCTAGCTCCTTTTTCTTTCTTACCCAGTTATTCACTAAGTCCAGTTGGCTCATTCACCTTAGTCTTCAGTTACTTTACATCTCATTCTCATGGTCTTCTGAACCCCCCTGCCACTCTCATGACCATATATCTTGACTCCAGAAAGTCTAGATGACTAGAAATTCTAGCTTCTTTTTTCCCTGCTTGACTCCCTTTTGCACATAGTTGACTATCATTTGCATAAACCCATAATGCTCACCTTCTCAGGAAATACTTGTGATTCTGTCTCCCACATCAGAAGTAAACATCACTAATTCTCCGTCACCCACATTAGATTTTTTTTATAACAGCTGTGTTCTCATGGCTCTAAAATATCTCCTGCTGTCCATTATTTAGACATAATTTATTTATCTTGCCTTTGAGTCTGAAAATATATTTATTGCAGACTTTAATGACATAGAACTTACTTGTAAAGGATAACTTTTGCTGTATGGGCTACATTATTATAAATTTCTTTCTATAGGTGAGGGTTAGAAAGGAAATCAAATAGACTTGATTGGAGGAGGACTTTGTATTTTTCTATTTTATCAAAGTTAAACTTCTCCTTGACTGCTTTTTTTAGGTTAAATTGAATTTCTCCTGCTCAATGAATTTTGACCTTGAACTTTTTTTTAAAGGAAATGGAGCACCTTTTAATACTGTGTCTGTTGGCAAAATTTCCCTAAAGTTGGATGACCAAAATTTTAACTTGATAATATAGGTCGATTTCAACAACTTTAAAAATATTTCCTGCCGCTTCTTATTTAGTTAAACTGAGCACTTCTTATTTAGTTAAACTGAAACTACTAAAGACAAAACTTTGACAAGTCATGAAATTTAGAATCAATTATCCAGAAATTTAGGAGAGATAACTGGTCACTATTAAAACAGATGTTTTGCTGTAGTTCTTTGTTCTAGTTCTTCAGTATCTCTGGTAGCCATGGATTAGCCCACATTGGAATTGGTTTAAGTAATTGATAAGTCAACATGTATAATTATATGTTAATTTCTTAGCTTATATTTATTTTCAGAGAGCACTTATCATCCAAGTTGACTGCTATCCAACACTTCAAGAAAGACTTTCACTTTTCATTCAACCTTTTTTCACCATAGCTGCTAGTTTTTTTTTTTTTTTTTTTTTTTTTGAGAGAGCACAATCTTCCCTCAGAACTGAAGGGACCATTTGAAGAGGTTGGTGGGATGGTCTGCAACCATTGGCTCTCTTAAACATGCCTGAAAATTTTCATGCAAATTGCACATAGTAGCAGACAGGAGCTTATTAGAAGAGAAAGAAAAAGGGAAAAAGGGAGAGAGGGAGAGAGGAAAGGGACAGTACATCCCTCCTGCCCTACAGGTGTTTTTTTTCTTTTTAATATTTTTGTTAGTTGTACGTGGACACAATACTTTTATTTATTTATTTATTTATGTATTTATTTATATGTGGTGCTGAGGATCGAACTCAGTGCCTCACATGTGCTAGGCAAGTGCTCCACCACTGAGCTACAGCCCCAGTCCTCCAATTTTATTGGGGGTTCCAGGGAAGTTTCTAAAGAGTCCTGCCTAGATCCACCTTTTGAATGATAGGATTGCATCAGACTTTCAGATTTCCGTTGTGCATAGTCTTATCTCATAGAGGGGAAATTTTACTATTATAATGACATGCTAAAGATCCAAGGCAACCTGTTACCTTGGCCCACACAGACTGGTTCTAATTGGAAATTTGCTTCTAATTATCTCATATCCCCCAGTCATGGAGTCAGGTTTATATAAAGGTCACAAAAGTCCCCTCTTCAGGGTAACTTGTTTTCTTTTTATCAGCAGGGAGAGGTCTTTGGGCCTGCATTTCTCCTGCAGGTAACAGGTTGTTTGCTGAGGAATATAGTATAACCTACTGACTTAAATCAGGACAGGGTCAGAGTGGCCTCAGATAAATTGCTTAAAAAAAAAAAAGTGGCAGTCAGCACAGAAGGCCCAATCTATAGAACTAGATTAATCTTATGTTCCCACTGCTCATGTCTGTCTGCTACCTGTAAGTGTGACCATGTACTGTCCAAAATTCAGATGTTTAAATTTAATGATCAGTGTGATGATATTAAGACCAATGTGATTCTGCAACCTGTACAGTCAGAAAAATGAGAAATTATACCCCATTTGATTCAAATGTATGAAATGTCAAGATCACTGTATTGTCATGTGTAACTAAAAAAAAAAAAAAAAAACAGGTCAGAAGTTTAAGAGGTTAGGTCAGGAGGGCTCCTCTGCTCATGAATGGGATTAAGTGTTTTTTGAAAGGGCTTGATGGAGGGAGTTCCCTTTTTGCCTTTCTGCCTTCTGTCATATGAGGACACCCTTCAGAGGATGCAGCGTTCAAAGTGCCATTATAGGAGCACCCTCACTCTCACTAAACAACTGACTCTACCAGTGCCACATCAGATAATTTCTAGGCTCCAGAAATGTGAGAAAATAAATTTTTGTTCCCTTTAAGTTACCTAGTCTCAGATATTTCATTATAAAAGCATGAAACAAACAATGGCATAATACCCTTAATATTGTCTTCTTCCTGAGAGTAACAGAGGTATACTGAATTAGTTGATCTTAAAGATTCTCTCCCTTTTCTCCTGTCTGGTTAAGGTAGCCAGTGTATGTATTATTTAAGTTCCTTATGTGATTCTAAAAGCATGACCCATTCAAGTTTTGGATGTGAGGTTTTCCCCAAAAGCTCATGTGTGAGACAATGCAAGAAGGTTCAGAGGAGGAATCCATCATACTTCAGTGACACAGCCACATCAACATTTATAGCCGCACTTCTTTTTTTTTTTTTTTAATGAGAACTAGACATACCATCCCACCTAGAATCATGAGGGGCCTGGGAAATGTAGTTTTTGGTATGGCAGCCACTTCCTAACAGCAGTCTTTCACTGTGGTGGAATAACACATACCTTTGGCAGACATCTGGATACTTCTGTCACAGCCACCCAATTTTTTGCTGTTCCTCCCTTCCCTGTATGGTATTTCCTGGGATTGACATTTTCCCCCTATTTCTTTTCATTTGTTTTGTTGGCGTGGAATATATGTGATGTATTTTTTTGTTTTGTATTAGAGGTCGTTCTCAAAATTCTAACATATACATAATTTTTGAAATTTCTATAAAGCCTATGTGTAGTCAGCATTTCTCTTCTGTAGATAAGAATTTCTTGATTATTATTCTCCACAAACCACTGCTTTATACATTTTCTTATTACTATCTAGGGTTTTTATTTCAAAGCTTTATTTTAAAAGTCACAAAAAATTATTTTCATAGTTAAGAATTAAATATACTACTATTATTCTTTTCTAATTTCTTTGCTTATTGCCCTCTGAATTCTTTCTTGCTAAAGTACATTCTTTAGTTTTTTTTTCCCCATGAAAATTTGTGAATTCATACGTGTACCTAGGGTAATGATATCCATTTCATTCCATCATCTTTCCTTCTCCCGTGCCCCCCCACCCTTCTTATACCTGAATAGTTGGGTATAGAATTCAGAGTGGATAATAATTTTCTCTGGTATGTGGAAGATCTTGTCATGACATGGAGGTCCAAGGACATCTCCTCCTAGAGCTCTACTCAGACCTTCCTGGTTTTTAGCCACATTGCAGAAAAAAAGAATTTAAGGATGTAAATCAGTATGAGTAGCAGAACAAGAGATTTATCATAAAGGGACAGTACACACTCAATAATGGGAGTGTAGGGGAACTCAGGGAAGTGAGAGGGAGAAAGGGGTAAAGGGGGGGGGAGTGAGGGAGGAGGTCATGCCATTTTAGGCTGGGGTTCTAATATTTATAGAGAAGCTGGGGGCTGGAGTAGAGGTGGACTCAGGGCAGGGTTATACAGTTTGTCACCAGTAGTTTCCTTACGCTTGAGCATTGCCTTCCCATATTTTAATCCTCCTTAGTTTTTCAGATTGTTTTTGCTTTTTCATCAACCAGTCAGCAAGCCTCAGGCAAGGACTGCAACTAGTTTGCTTGCAAGTAGTCTGTTTTGCATTCCAAGGGTTCATGGGCATTTCCCTTTTGAGACTCAGTGCTCTCTGTGCCCCTGAATTCCTCTTAATACTGCTCCACTTTCTTTTGGAATTAATTGTTGCTGGTGATAAATCTCTTGTCAGTCTAATTGTCATTCCTTTGTAGGAATCTGTCTTTTCTCTCCAGTAGCTTTTGCAATGTTCTGTAGTTTGATAACACACTGGGGTTGTGGATTTATCTTTATTGATTCATCTTGCCTCTCAGAATGCATTTTCAAACTGTGTACTCATATTTCTTCAATTCTTGAAAATTATTAGGTACAGACCCTTTGAATATTGCTTCTCTTCCATTCACTCTTTGTTATTATGGAACTGATTTAGGTGTATTTTGAAGCTTCTCAATAAAGTCTCTGTGTCTTTGAACTTTCATAATTTTTTTCCTTCTCAGAAATATGTGCTCAGCATAATTTTTCAATTTCCTATTCTTTCTTTAAGTGTATATAGACTAGAGGTGCTCTCTTATCTGTTATTAAGTTTTCAGTTTCTGTATTTTTCTTTTATTATATCTTGCATCCATCTCCTCTAATTTCATTTGTGCCTGTTTTTGTTTCACTTTTCAAATGAATATTATTCCTTCCTTTACCTCTGTGAGGATCCTGAAAATACATACACCCTTTTTAGATTACTATTTCCATTGTGTTTGTAATATCAGCTGACATTTATTGCTTACTTTTCTTCCTTGATTCTCTCTCTTCACTTATCTCTTTGAATGGTTGTCTCTACTTCAAGCCCCCAGGAGCCACACATCAGAGTTGAATATTATATAGGTTGTGTGGACTCCTGTCATCTGTGAAACGGAATACATTACAGGCCCAGTTTTTGCATTTGTGAGCAGTTTACTAAGGGCCCTGTCAGGTCATCTTGATTGATCAGGTCAATTTCCTCCTGTATCCCTAGTTTGTAGTGCACAAGAGACTCAACCTTAGGCAGCAGCAGCAAGTAGCTCTTCTGCCATGGGGGACCCTGGTCTAGTCCTGATTTTCCACAATGAACTTGCTTCAGAGCCCCCATTATGTGTAGGATTCCCATGAATCCATAAAAGCTGAAATTTGTTGGGTCCAAGGAGATTATTATCTTGCTTTTGAGCCTATTTTGACATTTTATCTATTACTTGTTTTTGGTGCTTTGCTGGGAGGGGTGTGATTCCATTCCTCTTCTTTCAAGAACTAATCATCCTGATACGAGAGCTTTCCCTTTCTTTTTGATTCCTTAATTGGTAACTATGCTGCTCTGCCCATTACTCACACCTCATGTCACTATTGGATCCCAAAATATGACCAGAGCAAGCAAGCCTGACTTGTTCTTAATAATTCTATTTAGAGACTGGTGATAGGAGTGTGTTGAGTTTCAGTAGCTGTGCCACAGTGTGATTAGGATATGGCTGGTATGTATGAGTTCTGGCAGGGCCATCATATTCCCTCTACCCCTATTCCTTTAAACTCTCTGTTCTTTGCTTGCCTGGCATGGAATTGCACTGTAGTGCACAGAGGGGCAGCTTTTGGTGACCAGGCATGATAGCTACTGTTTTTTCCAGCTCTCTGCCTTCAACCTAAGTTATTTTTTGTTCCTGAGCTATGGAATAGGGTAGTCAGTATGAATGTGTGTTGTACATAGTTCCTAAGCACAGGGACCTATGGGGCCTGAAATCTAGCCTGTGTTTCACCTAACCCTTGTACCCATGGTTCTGAGTCCATTCAGAGTGAGGGCCCTCTAACTTACACAAAGATATCAGAGTGGGGAAGCCAAACAAGAACACATCTACAATCTCTTTCTAGGTTATTGAATTCTATACTGGGGATACTTTCCCACTGGGTTATAGTGAAGGCAGGGTTAGAGACTAGCACCCAGTTGTCATGCCAACCTACTGGCTGCTGGAAGAAGCATTAGAGGCTGGACTTCCTTTTTTTATTTCAGTGCACATAGAACTGGCAGGTGAGGTGCCAGCTTCCTTTTTTAGCTTAATTATAACTCAGACATTCTCTCCAGCTAATGACACCCTAAAGCTGCCAAGTGGCCAGATCAACTCCCAGTTTTTATTCCCTACATTAGCCAGCTTTTTGTGTGTAGTGACAATGATACTTTGGACTTGGATCTAATTCCTGCCTCTCTCCTGCACAGTTGTGTAGCAACTTCTGCGGGCCATAAAACTAAAAGAAATTAGCCCCAGGGAAGAAATTGCTGGAAATCCAGGCTCTAGTATAAGGAAAGTCATGGTGAATATCACCTTGCAATGCTTACTCAAACCTCAATATTGAGTAATATTATAGCCTGATTCCTTCTCAGGAGACCCTTCTGTACTACTGGCTAAGAAAGTATAAAAGCATGTGATTTCTGGAACCAAATGCATTTTTGTTTTTGCACTGATCTTCATCATTCTTGCTACTTTTTCTAATTGCCAGAACTTGACAGATAATTCCTTCAGGGAAGTTTAGGATATATGAGGGAAGGAGAGGCTTATTTGTAATTAGGAGGACAGAGAAAGCTAGAGAAAGAAAATCAAGGAAAAGGGAACAAATTTAATCAGTCCAAGGGTTCCTTGTTATAGTTTGAGTTGGAAGATCAAGAATGTCTGTGGTCAGCTTTCAGGAACCAGAGATGGGATTCAAGGATCATGGGGAATTTGTCTTGTAGTTGGGAAGGGAAGAGTTAGTCTAGCAAGCCTAATATTTAGAATTATGGAAGCTTTTGATGAACTTCTCTTTTGGGACATTTTGTTAGTCTAAATAGAGTTTACCAGCGATGAGGGTGGGGCAGCCTTGATGTTTGGAGCACAATAGTCCTCATGTAGGAAACTGTTTTCAGCTCATCACTGAAGGGATTTGAAAGTCTATATATGACTTCCATGATTTCCATAAGGAAAATATCAACTATGGACCCTTGAATACAGAGTAGCATTAAATTAATTTCCTAGAGAACAAGGTAAGCATGGGCCTGGATAACATGGAATTTACCAAATTACTTATAAAATAGAACCTCAGATGCCTGTTTCTACTCAGATCACAGAAATCAAATGCAGTTATATGAATTCCATTTGATACCATGGGGGAGATGTAGGAATTACACAAGAACTAGAGAGCAGAGGGTATGTTTCTTATGACTGCTGCATATAGGAAGCAGTAGGAGGAAGTTTATAGATAGATTACAGATGCTATAATGGGAGTGGGACTTAAGAAACACCAGTAAATAAGGTTTTCATGAGTGTGGTCATTTGGGATGCTGAGAAGCCAGATCTGGAGAACTTTCCCACATTGTACCCATGGTTTCTTCCATATTGGTTTGTTTCTATTTTTCTACCTACTTAGGAATCCATTCCTTCTTTTCACTCCTACCATTTTACCACCTGATCCCAGTAGTCCTCTATCATCATCAAAAGAGCTTCTCTAGTCTCCCTTCTCTAAGACATCTTTCCCATCACTGGGGGGAAAAATAGAGTTCCTATATGTGCTGTGTTTGGTGTATTTCACATGCATCATCTATTTCATTCCATGGGGGGTAGTATTATAAGGGTTATTTTAGGAAATATCTAAATGATGTTTAAAATTACCGGGACTGACTGTTAAAGATGTTTCCATCTCAAAAGAACATGATTTTAACAAATTGTGACTACCATTTTTAAACCAGGTTGACAAGATCCTGCAAGACCTTTACTCATTAATGGAAAATAAATATTATGTGCTTTGCTTAGGCTCTTTTAAACAAACAAATATGTCTCAGATTTGAATCGGAGTGTCAGTAGCAAGTAAGGAAATCTTGAACTTTTCTAGGCAAGTATAATGAAGTAACATTCCTTGCCAAGGAGAAGGAAGGATTGAATCCATTGAATATACACTGGAGAGAGTCTCAGAAAGCTGAACAATTGATTTCTCAGTGACAGACCTGAAATGGCTACTTTGTAGCAAACTTGATTATTCAAACTCTTTTTCTAGCTTAAAATGAATCCTTTGATCTGAGGTATTTTGTTGTGCTGAGAGTTCCTAGTCAAGGTATAGCCAAGCATGGTGAGCAGAGACAGTTTTTGTTACCAGAAATCACTGTGATGGGCTGTGAGAGTGCATCACGATCCCATGTGCTTCTGTTTGAAGATAATTAGTGGGATGTGGGCATAGGTGAGGAGAGTGGACCATCTTCCCTGACAGGCTGATAGGGGAAAGAAATTCTCCTTGATCAAGTAATTAGTGATGGATAAAGTCACAGCAAACAAACCCCTGAGTGTGCAAATAAGAAACTGAAGCTTTAAGGGTTTTGCCTAAGTCAACACAGATAGGAAGAGACAAGAGTAGATGGGATTCTAATCCATGTCTTCAGAGTCTATATCATGCTATGTGGGGTTGAATTTATTTATTTATTTTTTAAAAGATTTCTAATTCAATCTTGCATCTGATAGGGCCAAATGAGTCTCTTCCTTCCTTTTTACCAAGGAAGAGACCCTAGATCGACTTTTACTTTCCTTATTAATAGTGATACAAAAAGTGATACCAAAGCTCACAGGTTTACACACCAGAAAACAAACTCCCACTCCTCTGAGTTGAAAAGTTTTACATAAAAATTAAAATATAAAAGATACCAAAGCCCAAACCAATTCTATCTTTCTTTTCTCTTCCTGTTTCTTTTTATTTTTGTGATGGCTTTGGGCTTCCTGGAGTGAGTGATGATTTGTCTTGAACAAAATAGGATTTGTTCTTGAACCCTGCTGTTATAAACTATAAGCTAAATAAATGGAAATAGATATAAGTCCCAGGAATAAATCAGTCTGCTTACATAAAAACCAAGCATGTAATTTAGTCCTTCCTTTCTGGTAAATAAGAAAAAAATCCAAAGGGCTAAAAGTATATCTCCTTACCCACATGCATAACCTCCCTATTTGTTCATTTATTCATTTGAGGCAAGATAGGATTTTCTTTCTCCCTTGCTTCCTTCTCTTCATTATCACTCATTCTTGGAAGGATTTTTTGATAAGTCAGAGAAAAAGATGGAACTGTCAGAACAATAGTATATTAAACCTATACTATGAAAGACGGCAAATATTAGTAGAGTCAGGAAAAGCAATGTTATAGTTGATATTCTTCTAAGACTCTGAAGGACGTCAAAGTTGATTTGTATTCCCCTACTCCAAGAATAATGCCAGGACACTTGGGGGGAAGACTGGGATAGAAGAAATGATGAAGACATGAGGGAGTAAAAACAAAGGGAGACCAGAGAGAAAAGGACTTTCCAAATTTATCTAAGCTACGCTCTATAAGGAGTAACTTGATGGAAAAAATACAGTTCCCCATGTGTCTCTATGATAATCTAACCAATAGAAGGCCATTCATTTTGATGATAAAACTAAAGTAAAATTCAATTTACTATCTACATTGATAACCATTTGCAAATGCAAATGACATTAAGCCTTATGCTGATACAAAGTTATAGGACTGTCAGGCAAATCCGGACTAAACCTATATATCCTTCTGGACCTCTTAGATATAAGCAAGAGATTATACCTTAACTCATTCAAATCACAGTTATTAAGCACTAATGTGCCTGTTATTATATTAGATGCTGAGGATATAAAACTGGCCCTTTTTCTTTTTGTACCAGATGAGCTGTTCTTTCCTTTTTCTAGATTTTATCTATTTTTTATAATTTTAAAATTTGTTCTTTTTAGATATACCTGACAGCAGAGTGTATTTTGACATATATACACAGAGTATAACTTCCCATTGTTGTGGTTGTACATGATGTGGAGTTACACTGGTCATGTATTCATATATGAACATAGGAAAGTTATGTCCGATTCATTCTACTGTCTTTTTGACCTAGACTTTAATAACACTAAAGAGCAAGGTATAACCTTCACAGTTCACTTCACCAATTGTGATGCCTATTACTAGGGCTTGTGTGTACATGGCTCTACCTGGTCCTGTCTACACAATGGTGGCTGCACACCCTGAAGCATGATGAGTCAAAGCAGTGTGATTTCTTTCTGCTTCTGTCCTATATAGGCTGCTTTTAAACAAATGAATGCCTAATCCTGTAGTAAATCTTATTAAACTCTTTGCCCTTCCCCATGCCATTTGTTACATGTCTCATTCTCTATCCCCCATGTAGCATAAACTATGTTTTTTCCCTAATACTTTATTTTTCTTTATATGTTTGATATATTTCAGAAATAAGCCTGGAATCAAGATTTGCAATTAAGCTGAAGTGGATCTGATGGAAGATTTTAAGTATCCTGTTACTTTCTCAAATGATCAACTTCTTTCATCAGCAAAGTCTCCTATTTTTTTAATGTATATTCAGGAGGTCTGAGTTGGTTTCCCAGACCTTCCTGCTAGGACCACAGCTACTCTTTCTCCAGGGTGTGAAATACTGATAGGGACTTATCAGTTATGATGGCATGCCTTTGAATTAGTAAGGTCTGTTTCCCTCTGAGCCTTGCTATAGAATCCAGGTATGATCCTACCAGTGTATGGATCATGATTTTGCCTCAGTGGACCTTTCTGATCCTTTTGATATATTGGATAGTTTATTGTCTTAATAACCAAATCATTTTTATACTTCAAAACCAATTCATCTTGCTCCAGTCAGAAGGGCAATCATTAAGAATACAGGCAACAATAAATGTTGGTGAGGATGTGGGGGGAAAGGTACATTGCTGGTGGGACTGCAAATTGGTGCACCCAATCTGGAAAGCAGTATGGAAATTCCTCAGAAAACTTGGAATGGAACCACTGTTTGACCCAGCTATCCCACTCTTTGGTTTATACCGAAAGGCCTTAAAAATCAGCATACTATACTGGCCACGTCAATGTTTATAGCAGCTCAACTCACAATAGCTAAACTATGGAACCAACCTAGGTGCCCTTCAATAGATGAATGGATAAAGAAAATGTGGTACATTTACACAATGGAATATTACTCAGCCTGAAAGAAGAATGAAATTATGGCATTTGCCAGTAAATGGATGGAGTTAAGAGAATATTATGTGAAGCGAAGCCCACTAATCACCAAAAACCATAGGCCATGTATAACTACTGTCATGTAAAACTAATTAAAACAAATAAAAAAATTCATAAAGTTAAAAAATTCAATTTGAAAAGGTCTTAGAGATTCTGTCTAGAAAATAGAAGAAGAGTACAGACAGTCTTCCCCAAGACACATATTTCTGTTTATTGTAGTTTCTGTCCTTGGCAGGTATGATAAGGTTTTATTTTAGAAGAATGAAAAACATTTAAAAGGCATTGATGGTGTGGCAAGTTCTAAATTTGGTTCTTTTTCAGCAGTCATAATCCCATATACTTGGACTCTTTCCCTCTTTTATTTTATTTATTCACGTTGGTGTCTGTTCCCCCCCTTTTAAGGTTCTTTGGAGAGGGTTTTTGTGTTTATGTCATCTTCAAACCATCTCTCACCCTGGTGTTCAATACATTTTTTTCCAAAGAGAAGATAATTTGTAATGGTTTCTAGACTCAGTATCTTTGGACTATAAATCCATAGTTCCCTTATTTGTTGTTTGCTCTATACTGAAAGACTCACTGAAAAGTTCTTAGTTGAAATGCAGGATAACATTTGAGTATTATTACTCAAATGTCATTTGGGTAATAAGGCCATGCCAAAGGTGTGGAAAATATAGCAGTCACCCTGTCTCTAGTTCTTCAGGGAGATTTTGCTACCCTAAGTACAGAATATTCTCTTCTTCAACAATGCAGATAAATGGCATTGATGCAACATTGAGTCTTTTCACTTTTCTGCTTACTGCTATTGTGACTTAACATACACACCCACTTTGCAAGTTTATGGAAAGAAAGGTTATCTTAGTTCTAGAAACATTCAGCTAAACTAGGGACTGGGGCTTACCTTAAAAGGAGTGTCTAGAATCCTCAGTTGGAGGATTAACCAAAGTAATCTAGTATGTTTCTCATCTTGAACTGGCCAAGAATCAATCAAGCCTAAACAACAAAAGTGATTAAGGACAGAGAAAATGGGCACTTGTTTATCTGTATCCTGTTCTGAATGATTTAGCATTTCAACCCAGCTGCACAATGTTCTCTGTCCTACTTGAATATTTCTTTTTTTAAAAATTATTAATTACTTCATTTAAATTACATATATATGACAGCAGAATGCATTTTGATTCATTGTGCACAACTGGAGCACAACTTTTCATTTCTCTGGTTGTACACGATGTAGCATCACACCATATGTGCAGTCATACATGTGCCTAGGGTAATGATGACCATCTCATTCCACCATCTTTCCTGCTCCCATGTCCCCTCCCTACTCCTCCCACCCCTTTGCCCAACAAAAGATTTTAATCTTTCATATTGCTTCTAATAGCAGTTGTCAGACTTCTGGTCATCCAGGGATATTATGCTTCATAACTACCTCTTGGTAAAATGGTTTTCCATGAATTATGTTTGTGTTGCATTTGACAATAATCCAAATTTATACTTTACTATTGGGAGAGTAGTAGTGTGAGGATTGGCCACAATGTTCAGATAAAGAAAGTTCAGGCATTAAGGAACTTCAGATGAGTTTCCAAGTTGAGAAGTGTACAAAAATGTATTATATCCACTTCCTCTAGAAAGTAGAGGCCCTCTTGTTCAGGGTTTTGGTGGTGAGAAACTGCAGATAGTATCTACCACTTATGTACTAAAAGCCATGAATTGATAGTAGGCAAAAAGGTGTCATGTAGGCCAGCTAGGTGTGAGCATGCAGTGTTCTTAAATTAAACCCATCTCCAGTCACCAAGTATGTGCTCCTGCCCTCTGATGCCGTGAGATGGTCAGGATCTGTTTATCATTTGTCTACCCAGAGAGGATGGTTTTTTTGGCGGGGATGGGTACTGAGGATTGAACTCAGGGGCACTCTACCACTGAGCCATATCCCCAGCCCTATTTTGTATTTTATTTAGAGACAGTCTCAGTGCCTTGCCATTGCTGAGGCTGGCTTTGATCTTGGGATCCTCCTGTCTCAGCCTCCTAGGTGTGCGCCACCATGCTAGGCAAAGGGATGCCTCTTGTAATGATAATAACACTAAGCCTTCTAATCATCTACCTACCAAGAAGGAGGAAAAACCTACCAAGATCAGTGTCTCCATTATCAAGAACATTTCTGAATCAGTGAAGACAAGGATATAGTCTTTGGATTCCAGAGAGTTATTCTTTGCCTAGTTCCGTTGATTTGCTATGTGTGTGTGACAAGGAACAGTCTAGAAATGCTGGATAATAATTTTTTTTCTGGATAGCCCTTCTCTCTGTCTCCTTTACTGGTCTCCACAATTTTGAAATTAAACACTCTCTGCCGTCCTGATTGATGCAACATAGCTAATTCATACAGGATTTCTGGTCCCTGGGAATCTCTGGCCATTGGCTCCAATTATAGTACATCAAGCACAGCTAAGAAAGCCAACAGAAACTTAAAGTTTTCTAAACCAGGCGCAAACTAGTGAGGCTATGGTGGAAAACTTCCTTGAAGAGTAGAGGTTTGGAGGAGAAATATAGGCTTTGGATTGGCAGAGAAGGGGATGAAATACTCAGTAGAACTGTAGGTAGGCATAAGCCAGTAGTGTCAGGTTTCTTAGTGTGGCTGTGGCTTGAACTATTTTTAGGAACTTGAACTTTTGAACTCAGGTTTAAGGAAAGCAAAACAATGAGACTCCATAGGCATGAATTATATCTTACTCATTAAATGTCTTTGCTGCTACCAAATTTGTGTTTTACTCATGGTGGACACTCAATAAATAATAAATTGGATTGAGTTTTTTGAAGGTAAGCATAAAGTTGCCCTGGTGATTTTTAGCCCCACTTTTCTAAATTCTGTAATCCTAAGAAGGCCAAGAGGCAAGAGAAAAACAAGCAGGTATGAGAATCTGAGAGATTCAGAGTGGCTGAAGCATGGAACATGAAGGAAGGACTTCTGGTGAAAGACGAGGTTGAAGAGGTATCAACAGAGACTGAGTTAAACAAAGTCTCTTTAGTCAGAGCATTTGCATAGTGGAGCTACAGGAGGATTTTTAGTGAGGGTATGATATGCTTAGATTTAGATATACACATTAGAAATATCACTGGGTGCAATTTAAACAATGGATTGAAAGAGCTCGAGTAGGGACAAAGGAATTAGTTGGGAGACTGTTATGTCATTTTTGGGAAATGATGATTTTGGACTATATTAGGCAATGAGAATGGAGAAAAGTAGATGGATTTCAGAGGGAATTGACAGTTTTCTGTGTTGGTTGGATATAAGGGACCTTGGGTAAAGACTTCACAAAGAGTAAAGACAGTGATAGAGAGTGGTGTCATCAAAAAGGGAATATAAAAAAAGAAAAAGGTGTGGGAGGTGATAGAGGTGATGAGTTAAGTTCTCTACATTAAGTTTGAGAAGCTTATGGGACATCCTATGAATGTGTAGTTGGCAATTGAATGAATGGGTCTGAAGTTCTGAAGAGAGCTTATCAAATGAAATATAGATGTGAATATTTATGATGTACATATTGAAATAGATGAATTTTTGAGGGGAATACCAATATTTAAGGGCTTGATTAAGGGAGAGTGTCATATAAAGAAACCTAACCATAAGTGATCAGAGAGGTGTGCTTGGGGAAGAGAGAATTTGAAGATGGGACAATGTTCTAGCTTCCTCACCTTTGTTATCTAATCTCTAGGTCTCTAAATTTTTCAAATTACTTATGACCAATTGTTTTAGAATAGGAAAAATAGAATAAGAAAGCATATCCAGCCAGTACTTATGAATTACATAGCTCAAAGTTATTGTTGTATTTTATTTAAACACATCTGGGTTCTGTTTCCTCTGAGGATTTTACCTATTGCTAAAGAGAATGAGAAGAAATCCTCTTTATACATTGTACAACTACACTAATAGTAGCCATCAGGGAAATTGACCTATGAATACTCTGAGGACATTAAAGTAAGTGTATTTTTAAAAAAGTTATGTCTTTTGGCTATGGTCTAATGTGGGATGATTGGTGAAAATGGAACTAAAAAGTGATAGGAAATATTATGGAAGGTAGCACACAGTCTTTTGGCCTTAGAAAGAGCAGTGAGTATTATTTATTCCCAGAGGGAAAGTTTGGTGAATAATGACCTTGATGTATATTTTGAATATTCTGACAATGAAATAATGGGGGCTGCTTTTACTTTTTACCAGAAAACTCTTCTTTGGGTGATTAGGTCGACTATTTCAAGCTTGTTTAGAAAGCCACCTAAGGGTGGAGTGGCAGAAACATCACGACATCTATATTCATCCCTGTTATAAGCAGTGGGTGCTGAAAAAACCATGCTATAAGAGGCTGCAAGTGGGTGCTGTAAATCAGGGCCCACTTTCCCTGAAGTGGGAAGAAAGTGGATCCAAGTTCTCAAGACGGTGCACTTTCCCAAAACATCCCACTCCCCAGGTTGCTGATTAAGAGCTGATGAATCACATTTGGATGCCCCACCACTCCCACCTCTTTCCTAATAACACAAAATTTGAGTCAAGCTTGAACCTTGCTGAGAAAACAGATTTGCTCTTTTTAGTCTTACCAGCACTGGAATCTAAAGACAGATTCTGTGGGAAGGCAGATCCTTAGTTACCTCTTCTCCAAGCTGTTGCAGAAATTTCAGATTTCTGCTTGCCAAAGTACTTTTATGGAGCTCAAAAGTTTGGGGGATGAGGTGAGGAAATATATAACCTTGACTGACTACCCTCTTTGAACCTGTTTTCCTCTCTGACAAAGGGGTCTGAATCAGGGGATCCTTTTTTCTGCCTGTGTCCCCACAAACTGGCACCTTTCCTAGTAAGTTCATCTGGCTTGAGTGTGGCTCTATATCTGGAAAAGCCAAGTCACAATGTGTCAGTCTGCAGAGAGCAATCTTGTTTGCAGTGGGAACTTAATGGGAAGAGGCTGCTAAGTTGAAATTGCATATATCCTTCTGGGGATGGGAGGATGACGATGGACCCTAATTGTTTCTAAGGGGTCTAGAAATGAGAATGGTTTGATTCTGTCTGGCTTTGCCAGTGCTTGCTGGATACCCTGTCCTAGTCAGTTTGGATTTACATGTGTGAAAAGGCTTCAGAATTAGGGAAAGAGTGTCTGAGTCAGACAAACCTGAACAACCTAACTCTATAACTTGGTTGTTGTGTGACCTTGGATAAATTGGTGGACTTTGTGTACCTCATTTCCTTTATCTGTTAAATGATAATGCCTCACAGGACTGTAGGAAGATCAAGTGAGATAATACATATAAAAAAGCAGTGCAGATTCTGGCATCTCCATTCCTTTCTTTTGCTTGCATTTGCTTGCACGTCATTCTCCTTACCTGGAACTCACCTTTCACACTCAGTGAGGTCCTCCTATCTGTCTCAGTTCTTGAGTCCTCCTGGTGTTCCAGTACATATTACCTGGCCTCACATTCTTATAACTGCCTTATTATATTGTTTCACTGATTTTGCCCATTTAGGTCATTGATCTCTGAGGGCAGGGACCCCTCAAATACTGGTTATTTTTCTTCAATAGCTGGTATGATGCACAAGTAGGAGCCTAAGCAATATTTGAATGAATGAATTTAGAAAGAACTAAAATACACAGAGAAGGGGGGAGGCTATAAATGCAGTGGTTAAAGCCTCAATGGATGCCTAAACCAGCCAGAGTTTGAACCCTCATGCTGCCCATTAAGAGCTTGGCAACTCTGACAGAGTTGTTGGACCTCTCTGTTCCTCAGATTTTTTCATTTTTATAATAACAGTGGTAAAAATAGTACCTCTCTCCTAGGATTTTTGTGAAGAGTAAATAAATAGTATTTAAAGAGTGTTTAGACCAGAGCCTGGCTTGTGGTGCTGTATTAAGAACCCATCATTCTTATTTTAAGGAGTATGAGCTTAAGATCAAACAAACCTTAGTTCAAAGCCTACTGTACTGGGTACTTAATCCTGTGACCTTGAACTGAAAGCATTCAATTTCACTATGCTCCAGTTTCCTTCTCCGTAAAATAGAGATAATATGCCTGCTTTAACAATTGTTGTGAAGGTGAAATTGAAATTGGTGCCTCAAACATTGTATGTGTTTGGTAACAGATGGCGACCAAAGCCTGTTTTAGTGTCCCAGGAGTAAGAGTTTGACAGTGACTGCATGAAGAATTGTTGAGGTATAACTTACCCTGACTGGAAAGGGGTGAAAGAAGACTCAAATCAGAGAGGTTATGAGTACACTGAGGGAAGGGATGGATGGGGAAGTTACTTTGTGCTGGTTGCTAAGCTTATCACCAAAGTCCTGACCAAATTAGGTCATTAAAAATACATTTGGAAGTAGCTAGATACTTTTGTTTCTGTGAAATTCCAACACAGGTCCACGCATGTCACCCTTCTTCATATCTCTCATTATGTAAGGTATTTCTCATGATTTGTCTGCCAACTGAGTTACTGTCATGGTGATGCTGCAGGTGTGGATAAGTGGAGATTCTCCATCCTCTGCTGGCTAAGTGGGTATATGAATTTTGGTCTCAAAGAAGTTGAACTTTGCCAGAACAGAGCTTGTTTATCTGAGAGGTGCCACTCTTCTTCTGAAGCTACATTGGGATTTAGAGAGTCTTGATTTCTGTGGTTCCCACCTTGATTCTCACTGCCAAGATCTGATTTGGCCCTGAATGTTGTTATAGGCTCTAGGGATGTATGTCCCCTTCTAACCTCTGTTAGCAGTGAAGGACTGACTACTTTCCACTGTTCAGGAGTGATTTGAGGGGATGGTTTTGACTTAGAAACCACTAGGTCCATCAGGCTTGCAGGGAGGTGTGGGAAGGCTTGCAAGTCTTGGCTTTAATGGCTTCTTTCCTAAGGGGATTTTTTGCTGAGTTTAAACAACAGGATTGGTGACTTAAACCTCTCCTTTACTATCATCTGGATCTGTGTTTAGACCTTTCATTTTTCAAGATTCTCATATCCCTTTCTTCTGTCTGCCCATTACTGCTTCTTTGTCTGAACTTAATGTTAAATTTTGCAATGCAATCAATATTTTGGTTAGGAGATGTAATATATTTCTACTCAGAAGTACAGACTTGCTGTGTATTTGTGATATTATCTTACAAAAATTTTGTGGTCTTATTGTCATCAGTGCCAAAAATTGGTTTCAAATATCAAGATATCAGTAACCACTTCCTTTTTTTCATTTCCTCAAAGTTCTTTATGATCATAGTCTTATCTTTACTACCCAGGAGAGAGGACCATTATTAACTTCATTTTGCACAATAAAATTTAGATGTGAGAAACTTTGAAGAAGGCAGTTATGTTCAGGTAGTTGGCCTGGATACACCAATTCAATTGTATCCAACCTGGCTGTACACCTGAAGACTTTTTAAAAAGTACTGATCTCACTTCAGATCCTACTCCCAAGCCAATAAAGGTGACAATCCACTGAGTAGTCAGGACAGGATATTTTAATCTTTTTAGGTGAATTTGAGGGGCAATCTTAGTTAAGACTCACTGCTTAATGTATTAAAGAAGCAGGAAAAATGGAGGAACTGTAATTGGGCAAAGAGGAGGGAGGCAAAAGGAAGGGATATGGGAGGAGAAAGATGGTGAAATGAGATAAACATCATTACCCTAGGCACATGTAGACTGCACATATGATGTGCCTACAATTGTGTACAGTGAATCAAAATGCATTCTGCTGTCATATATACCTAATTAGAATAAATTAATAAATAAAAAAGAAACAGCTCTTTTCATTTTTTCTGTTTGAATTAGGAAATCACATGAGTAACTGTAAAAAATTTAAAAAATGTAGCTGATAATGTTAAATTAAAACTTGCTTTCTGCCCCTCTCTGAGGACTTAGCATTTTGCATATGAAGGTTTCTGGACAAAAATAGCTACAGGGCTTTGTTTTTATATTTTTTCATTTCAAAGGTAGAACTTGAGGGTTATAGGACTGGAAATGCTCACCTACCTTTAGTCAGGAACTTAAGCCATGAATACATTGGTATTGGTGTTACCATCTGTGTACTCTCTTTGGTATGAGTTAATTTCAGTGAGTTTCCTCATGAGGTTGATTGAGCTTCTAGGGGGCTATTCTGAGTACATTTTTTCAGAAAGCTTTTCCAACTACATGTCACAGTACATTTCCCAATCTCCCCCTCCCCATTTGCTCCCTGGGTCCTAGTTATATAACTGCAGAAGTCAGACTTGGTAACTGATGGAGTGTACCTTTTGGGAATGTGAGGGCAGACAGTATGTTAAGAGTTACTTTCCTGTTACCTGCTCTGTTAAGCATAGTATATTCATTCTTATCTTTAGCGCTTTGTGGGGAAATGCCAATCAAGTAGTTGAAGTAACAAGAGTGCATCGAGTAGTTGAAGTAAAAGAGTGCTCGCACTGGATATTTCTCGAGTTTCATCTGAAAGTATGATATATTTACATTTGGGATTCTGTCCTTCCTAGGGATGGAGTCCATGGCAAAAAAGGGCACCACTCTGTGTAAGATTTGTTCTAGAATGCACCTGCAGCTGAATACCCCTTGAACTACTTTGGGATTCTTCAGATTTCTGGATCTGTTAGGTTGCTTTCAGACTCAAAGAAAGTTTAATCATTAGCATTAGTGAATTGTTGCTCATTAGCATTTGTGAGGAGTATCCAAATCATACCAACAAAGAGTGTGAAACACTAGCTTGGGGGTGGAGGGTGAACAGGATTGTTTTTTCTTGGATTAATACCAGAATTATTTTCCTTGGTGCAGATCCGTTCTTCTCTGTGTGGGAATGTTTAATGTTAGGTAAGAGTCTCATTCAGTGAACTTTTTTTTTTTAAAATGCACATTTAAAAAAGTTATCTTAAAAAATTGACAAACTCAGCAAAAATACTATCATGAATGACTTGTTTTGAAATCTGAAAAGGCCTTTTGATATGTAATAGACCTTTTGCTGCCATGCTGGCTCACCAGCCATTCAAGCAGAGTTAACTGAAGCCAGTAGGCTTCTCAGGCAGCTTGTAAGCTTTGTGCAGCAGCCCAACTAAAAGCTGACAGAGGCTGATGTTCATTTGTTTGTATATAAACCTTTCATTTCTCAAGCCTTAGACACTAAATACCAGGGAAGATGATTGTGAAAAGCAAGAATAATAAGCTTGAGTGTTTTCTGGCTGTTCTTTTTGCATTCGATATGTCTAATTCTGCCTGATAGTTTTTGCCACTTGGTTGTTTAAACAGAATTTCTCTGGTGTCAAGTAAGGATTAATTATTCACATTGGGCAGTCATCATAATGATGATTGTGTATGCTCATGTACCTAAATCAGTCTTATAATAAAATCATTATCATGGTGATGTTTATCCTTCTCTTTTTATTACACTGTTTGTGAGCTTCATTCTGAAATTGTGTGATTTGGTAAAGTGTAGGGTTCTTTGATGCTGAGGATCTGTGCAGAGGGCTTGTGCAGAGAGAGGCCCACCTAGAAATGTCTTCCAGGACCCTGAAGACTTTTGCTTCCCTTTTCTGTTTAGAAGCTAATTGTATCTGGAAATGGCAACAGCACCCCCTAGCGTGTTAGAGGGTGAGAATGGGCTCCTGATTGACTCAGTAAGGAGAGGTGTGCTGGCTTCACAGAGCAGGGTGTGGGAAACAGGCAGTTTGGCATTTGTTAAACAGTATAGTTGAGTCTAAATATGCAATATCAGGATGTCTTCTAGGTTTTGACAGCTGTGAAAGGAAGATAAATACAGCAAAAAGGTAAGGTTTTAGATCACTTTACAAAGATGTGAAGGCTAAGCAGAGCCATAGGAGGGAATCCAGGGGTTATCAGGGAGGGAGCTGTTCCTGTGACCAATTTGCCATTTTCCCAAAGTATTCAAAGCTTGGCCTTGTGCATAGAAAGGAGAATGGATATGGGCCTCACCACAAAGATCTTCCACTGCTGACTGGGACTGGAGGCCTACAGTGGGGTGGGGGCCAATGCCTTGTTTGGTTGCTGTTGTTTTTTTTTTTTTTTTTTAAAGGTAAAACTGATATTCCAGACTTAAAGGCTACTAAAGTATAAATGATAGATATCCACCTGGTAACACAATTTTGTTTAAAGGAACCAGACATTAACACTAACAGGGAACAAAAGGGGGATAAAGATGGACAATAGAGAGAAGGAAGAAGAAAACAAATGTGAATAAAACAAGAGTCACTGCCCTCGTGGAGCTTACATTTGTTATCATTGCCAAGGATCAGTTCAGACCTTGATGTTTATGTTTTAAAAATGAGTTATTTATAGGAACAGTGTGATTTGAAGACAAGAAAAGTACCTATTGCTCAGTCTTTCCTGAAATTTCTAAACCTAAATCCCTTGTTCATTAAAGAAGTGATGATGAAGCCAGTTATTCGGGCCTCAAACTTTTTGTCTCGTGAAAATGAAAAAACTGACATGACCTAGAGGAATGGGGACACTGTGAGGTGGATTCATAACATTGCGACTAGCAAGCTGGGGCCTTGAGGGAGTTTGTTTCTCACAGCCATGTTTCCCTTATCTTTAGAAATAGCTTTATTCATTCCTGTCAGATTCCTTCTATATCTGCTATTCTATTTCATGCGGCATATACCATTCAAGAAGGTGCCAAGCATAAGGTACCCCTAGGACCCTAGATAATTGTTTGGGGGTAGAGATAGGACCAGATTGGACACTGAGAAAAAAGAAGATAAGCATAGAGAAGGAACATGATTTGATAATCAAATTTAGGCTGTTTAAAAGATGTTTCTAGGGCATTTATGCCTGAATTTAATTTCTGATTAGAAATTACCTGAAAGGGAGGGTTGGTAGTAATGTAAGTCATAGTTTTTGCAGATTTGGGGGAAATTACTTTTGTGGGTCAAATTAGTTTTTGAAATTATCTACAAAGCTCACAATTATTGACTTGACCCCCCAAGGTCAGGTTGAGGTTGCTTTAGGAGCTGTGTGATGTTGATTTCCTTGTTTGTAGTATTTCTCCTTTACCTTTCCTGTTCAGGAAAGAAACAGACATTGTAGACTGATATTCTTGAATCCTCGAAAGCAAGTGACCTACTTACTATTGTACCTGAAATATCCAATTAGAGTATATTTTAGGAAATACTTTTTCAGTTTGAAATATAAATTTGCTTTTGTGAAGACATATTCTAGTAGAAAGACATGTGACTGGTGTTCTTGGTTGTTCTTTTGACCCATTGTGTATCTTTGGATACTGCATTAATTATTTCCTTGGAAAGAGGCAATGTAAAGTCCATGGACTTCTTTAGAAAAGACAATTCATGTTTATATCTTTATAGGTGTATGTAAAGAAGATTAATGAAGAATGATTAGGTTTAGATTTGGCTTTTTAATTTTTTAATGTGAGAATTATTTGCTAGTTCTCCAACAGCAAGAAGATGTTGGTCCTGGCATTTGCATTTATTGGCTAGGATTTTTTTTTTTTTACTTTGTGGTACTCTTTGCAGAGTTTTTGTAGAGTTTCTGCCTCTCTGTGAAGACTAAAGTATTGTGTAAACAGGATTTCAGGATGGAATGTGGGTGGGTGTTTGTTTTGTTTTGTTAATTTGCAATATTTCTTTCTATACATGTCCGATTTTTTTTTCTTGAATTCTGGGAATTGAACCCAGGGTATTATACATGCATGCTAAGCACATGCTCTATTAACTAAAGTACAACCCCTAGCCCTCACTGACTTTTAAAGAAAGGACCAACTGAGAGAAAAAAAAAAAAAACCTTGGGTGGATTTGGAGTTTTTTATGTGTGTGTTCTGCCACCTGCTGGAAAAGGATCACTAAGCTTGGAAAGCTGACTAGCAAAGTGGAGGAGGGTATGTATTCTTGGCCCCTCTATCTCTTTCCCAGGGATGGGCAGAGAATAGCAAAGATTATAAAATGCTTTGGTACCCTTGTTTTTCTTTTGGATCTCCATAACTGGCAGCTAGAGATATACCACAGGGATTTCTTTTCCAACCTGCTGATCCTGGTCACACACCTCAGGTCTAGGCTGCTTTGGGAGCCTGCCTCTTATACCATCCTCTGGCCCCATTTTTCTGGATAGCCAGTATGTTGACTGGGATTAACCTGAATTACTTTTCACTTGTTTAAAGTGAAAACAAAAGAAAATAAAACATTAAGTCTAATGTAGGGAGCAAGATCGATGTCCTCATTGTGATGTCAGGATGAGAGGACCAACTGACCTATTTAGGAAAGGAAAGTCCTTTTTCTTTCTGACATTATAGTCTTCCTACTTCTTAATGTTAAAATTCCCTTTTACAAAAAGATGCTAATAGATAAGAGTTATCATTAAAAACACATATTTGCTTGTCCAAAGAAAAAGTTAGCAACTATAAATCAGTTCCTTAATTCTTTTAAAATATTTTCCTGTCTATGAAATTCTAAAATCTGGGCAAATGCAGTTTGCTACTCCCTGTGGTCTCACCTTTCCTTTCATTTGGCAACTTGAGCAAAAAAGTGGGGTCAACAATCCTCAGTTGTAACTTTCATATTTTCGCTGGCAAATTCTCCATGGATTTTTCTGTAATGTGACCCACATAGAAACACAAAAATAATAGTGTGATGGAATGAGGATAATGTTTCCTCACTAACTGGGTCGCTGCTGTATAGATGAATTTTGGTCTGTAGTAGATGCTTGGCCTGGTTTCACATCCCTTTGGATCATTTTCTTCTTCTGGAGTTCTGGATGGAATGTGACCTTCCTGGCTGAATGTGTATGTGGGACTCCCATGAGACAGACTTAAGATTTTTGGCAGCTAGACCCTCAAGGCAACTGGGACAGGATGTGGAGGCCCAGCTTCCCTGTTTCTTGAAATTTCTCAAAGATGTAAAATACTTTTGAAAGATTTTAAAATGGTTATATGACATTTTAATATTTATGATTATTTAAAAAACATTTTAGTAACTGAAGTAATGAAACTGATTTCTTTATTAAGGGGTAAAATTACAGAAGGGTGATTTTTTCCCCAAATTTTTAAAGCCTTAATTCAAACAAAATTATAAAGATTAAAGAAAAAATCTGATTGGGACAAGTTTGGTGGTTGGCTTTATGGAACTTGAATTGAGAATTGTTAGTGTAGGGAACTTGAATTGAAATTTACTTTTGAGAAAATATTTAGTTAAAGATAGTTGTGATCTGAGTGGGTGGAGGCTGGGAAAATAGGTTCGTACTAAAGCCAGAGCATGTGGTGTCTTTATTGGAAATAGATATTCCCAAAGAATCAAATTTTTGTATATTTATCTATCAATAACAACAGCTTCTGAGCAAGCAAGGCTATTCACGATTGCAGGATGTGGGTTTCTTATGGATACACAAAGAGGTGGTGACCTAAAGCCATGTGAAGAAGGTGGAAAATCCTTCCCAGTTAATTTCCATGGGCCAAATTTTTAGGAATATGTCCAAGAACTGATTTCATAGAACTTTGAAACATGGCTAAAAATACTGGCAGATCTGTATCATCTGGTAAATATTTAGGACTTTGTGTATATTATTATCAAGGAAAGGCAATAAACTGTAGAAAGATTTTTTTTTCAACAAAAACAAAACACTGTAGGTTTGTTAGCTTTTGAATCAGAACTTTGGTAAGAAAATGAGGTGTTTTTATTCTCAAGATAGGAAAAAAAGTTCTTATATTTGATAATATTGGGTAATTTAATTCTCTTTCATTGATGGTAACCAGAAACTCTTGTCATGTGGAAACTTTGGTTTTCATTTTCTTTTTCTTAAAAAATTTCTTGCCCTGGGCTGGGGATGTGGCTCAGTGGTAGAGCGCTTGCCTTGCAGGTGTGAGGCACTGGGTTTGAACCTCAGCACCACATAAAAAATAAATTAATAAACAAAGATATTGTGTGTCCATCTACAACTAAAAAATATTTTAAAAAAATTCTTGCCCTAGAGAGCTTATAAGATTTCAACAACAACTGCATCTAAAAATCTTCATGGGTGATCCAACAGTAACAGAAATGTGAATTATATGTAGTAAGAGAATTAGAAGACATATATCAAGGCCATGGTCTTCTTTCCTTAGGTCATACCTTTCTGTTATTGACACTGTCTTGTATCTTTCCCAATTGGGTTTACTAATGCTATCCAAATATCTAGTAAGGTAAATGAGTAATCATGCCTCTATTTTAAAACTTGGGAAACAGTTACAAACGAGGAGTCACTTTCCTGTCTCTCTTTTCTTCAATCCATTATTGTATTGGTAATAATGACCACACAGATGTCAACAACTTACTATATGCTGAACACTTTACATGCAGTATTCCATTTGTGTGTGTGTGTGTGTGTGTGTGTGTTAGATATAATTCGTGTTTTCTTTTTTTTTTCTTAATAATTTTGTTGTTGTTTTGTTTTCAGATGAAGCTTCCAGAGATTTAAAAACTTGCTGGAATTTACATTGCTACTAAGTGGCAAGACTGGGAACTGGGAACTGACCCAGCTTTGATTTCATGGCCTGTATTTGAAACAATTATGCCATACATATTTTCCAGTAATATGCTATAGAGAAAACAGTTTTCCATAGGCCAGATGAACTTACTGAGATCCTAACCTGGCTACCCTCCCTGTGTGTAGCATTGAGAGCAGCAAGAAATTAATTTAGATCTCCCAGGGAAGAGTTCTAGAAAGGTTACAAGGTCCTGTTCTCTAGCTCAGAGTCATCTGTCACCCTCTCTAAGAGATTTTAAAATAACATGACAGAGACACAGTTTATGAATATACTCTCAGAAGTCTTAGTGAACAGCAGCTTTGTAATTGCTGAAGGCTAGGCAGGAAAGCAGGAGGCCTCCCAATGGCCATGCATATCCAGTGTATAGGCACGTGTCATCTCTTAGGCTTTATTCCCATCCTGATCTCTTTCCTTCTCTGTTAACTTGGATAGAGTTTCAACTTTTTCTCACAAAAGTTCAAAAATAAAACTTTTGGCTTCCCAAATCAGATTGTCACTAGAGTTTGGCTGTTTTTCAGAAGACAGGCTGGGTTGGCCTGAACTCTCCTCCCTTAGCATTCCAGGAAATTGAAACTCCACTTAAGGACTTAAAAACCAACAGCTGTCCCTTTCAGACTAAAAATCTGAATGTACTGGATGCCAAGTGAATGGCATCTTAGGGAATGCCATCCAGACTGCCCAGCTTTCAACTCATTTATCTTTAGAGCCTGTCCCTTCTCTTTGAGACCAGAGACATCTACAAATAAAATTATATTTGGGTATGAAGCTTATTCTAAAAAGGGGGTGCTTTTTGGACTGGCTGTTTTTGAATCCTAGTAGCTTTCTATTATTACTTGGTTGATTATGAATTTTCTAGAAGGAATAATTTTGTAGAACATATTTATGGACCCTGTGGTACAAAATTTACTTGAAGGGAAGGTGTGTTAAGTGTCTGGTTTTTAGAAGGAATAAAGACATCTAAGCTTTCTCATTTCTTAGTTCTGTGGACTAGTGAGGTTTAACTCTGATTTCTCCTGTGTCTCAAAAAGTCAAATATCTCAGCTACTTACCAAAACAAAATATCATAAATGCTTTCAAAATTCTAGTAGGGGGAAGGGTGTGGTTAAATGGTGGCTTCTTTCTCCCTATCACAGTCAATAAGCATCTACTCACTTTCTAATTCATTACAGAAAAACTGACCTTTTATCTTAGCTTCTGTGTATTAAGAACATTATTTTTAATATAACATTCATTACAGCAAAAACCCATTATTTTAAATGTCTGGTCTTAGATGTTCATTATAGTGCTATGTTTTCTATTTCCAAAGAGAGGGTGGTGTCACTCACATCTGGCAAATGTAAAAGAGTTAGACAAGCTGTGAATCATCACCAACTCAGCCCTGGCCTCTGGCAACAGGTGGTTCTTTTGATCTCTTGCTAAATTGGGACTTTTACAGGAAACAGCCCTAAGGAAGGCAGTTTAAGAAACTTGGCAGTTTTGTAAGCAGCATATATGTAAACCAGAGGATAATCTTTTCATGCTCTAAGCATATTATAAAGTAGTGTTGGAACCAGATAGATGCATAAGGGACATCAAATGTGATTTTTGCATTGCATACCTCATCCAATCATGAGCCATTGAAGTTGGTGATATCTTGCCTGTCTTGAATCCCAGATTGAGGAAGGAAAATGAGGAGGGCCTCTACATTTCACAGGTGTATATGATGGCAAAGAAAACTGCCAGGAGTGAACAAATCAGGTTGAAACTGAATTTGGAGGATAGAAAAGGATCAAGGCTGATAATATATGACTGTGCCATATACATATACATATACTTCTGTGGAGTAGGTAGTTTACACTAGAGTTATATAAAAGTCACAATAAGTTATCAAATATATGGATATTTTTATGTATATGTTATTTCTTCTTATCTCCCTTTTCTGTTCCTTGAAGGAAGTGTTGTGACTTTATCTTCATAGGCCATGCAGATGACATATTAGTGAACTGAGCCAGATGTAAGACAGTGGAGAATGGTGGGACTCTTGTAATTAGGCATTGATATAAACACACACATTCAGACACACACTTATATCATGCTTGCACACACACATGTACATACATACCTACCTCAGGACATCCTAAGGTCAGCTGTTGTCACTGTCACTTATGTGTTATCCAGAGGAACTTCACAAAGAAAGGGAAGGGCAGTAGTCATGTAAAAGTCTCCCAGTAAACTCTCATTCCAGAAGGATTGATATCAGCTACATCAATGGTTTCTAGGGTTGGCTTTGGTAGAGTCCACAGAATGGGACCTCAGATAGTATTATGTGAATAATCTAGTTCCACTGAATATTTATATAAAATAGTCCCTCACAGGCAAGAGAGTTTAAGGAGATATACAGAGGAAGTTAAGATAACTTTGCCTATTATCTACTGTTTCTCTCTCTATCTATATCTATATCTATATCTATACACACACACACACACACACTAGGATTGAAATCATGAACACTTGACCACTGAGCCACATCCCAGCCCTATTTTTTAATTTTTTTAGAGACAGGGTCTCACTAAGTTGTTTAGCACCTTGCTTTTGCTGAGGCTGGCTTTGAACTTGCTATCCTCCTGCATCAGTCTCCTGAGCTGCTGGGATTATAGGAGTGCTACGCCTAGCACTACTCCCAGCACATCTTAATATAGTCTTGATAAAATAACTATTCACATCTCCTTTTCAAACTGTCAGCTCTCCCCTCTCATTTTCATTTCATGTCATTATTTCCTATTTCACTGAGAGCATTGAAGCAATAAGTAAGGATATCCACAGATTTTCATGCCCTCTGTCATGCACTTAACCATCATCAATATCCATGAACTCTATGTTCCCTTCTGTTATTACAGAGGAACTATCCATGCTTCTGTTAAATGTTGGTTCTTGAACTTCTGTGTTGGGTTATATCATCTTTCATCTAGTCAAGAACAGGGCTCCAGAAATTCATCTCTCTTCCCTACATCATCAGTTTTCCTCTCTCCACTAGGGCATTTCCATCAGCACACAAACTTGCCTCTTATCTGTAACAAATCCTTTTTTAACAAATCACTTTCCCTTCCAGAAATCACTCCATTTTCCTGCTTCCCCATTAGTAGCAGTACTCCATGGAAATGTTGTCTATACTTGGTAGTTTGTGCTTCCTCTTCCTTCATTCTTTCTTAAATCTGCATTCAGTTTTTCCATCCTCCCTACCACTAACACCACTAAAACTGCTCTTTGTCAAGATCACAAGCAACTTCTAGTTTATTAAACCTAGCTGTCACTCCTTTTTTGCTACCTAATTTGACCTATTAGCTGCATTTTATGTTTCATTCCTCCATTCTCCTTGATATACTTTTTTACTTGGCTTCCAGGATAAAACATTCTTAGATTTCTCCTACTTTATTTGTTAATCTTTGTGGTCACTACTGCTGATTATTCTTGTTCTTTTTGGATACTTAAATTGGTGTGTACTCTAGGAGTCAATCCTAAGGACCTCTTTATCTACATTCACTTCCTTTGTGATCTCATCTAGTCTTGTGTCTTCAAATACTTCAAATGGATTCTAAATTTATATGTCTAGCCCAAATTTTACCTATTTTGATTTATTTTCTTTCTTTTTAAAGATGTAGATGGACACCATTACCTTTTTTTATTTACTTATTTTTATGCAGTGCTGTGGATTGAACTCATTGTTTCACACATGCTAGGCGAGCACTCTTATCACTGAGCCACAACACCAGCCCCCTGTTTTCTTTTCTTGAGACAAGGTGTCACTATGTGGCCTAAGCTGGCCTCAGACTAATGAATTCAAGCAGCTCTTCTATCTCAGTCTCTCGAGTACCTGGGGATTACAGGCACATTCCACCATGTCTGTCTCAAATTTTATTTCTAAATCTACTTGTATATCTAACTTCATAGCTCTGCTTAGATATCTAATAGATATTTCAAAATTACCATATCCAAAATTGAATTTTTTATTTCCCTTCCTGTGTCAATTCAGATCTTCTGGGAATGGATGCCAAGATGGAATTAGAACTATAAGAGATTTACTGGGAGAATAGAGAATGATGTCAGAACAATGGTAGAATGGTGGACTAGATCCTAGCTTTTTTCCTCTTCACAGCAATAGCAATTATATAGCTAACTATTTATGAGTGAAAATGCCTCAGTGAGAGCCTACTAGTCCAATTAAGAAGTTACTGCAGCACAGTGGGGCAAAAAAAAAGGAGGAAAAAAAAGAATAACTGCACAAAAAGGGAAGGAACAACAGTTTCATTGCCTGAATGATCCCGTCCCCTAGACCAGCACAGTTCAGTGCCAAGTGAGAAGTCCCCATCCCACAACTTCTCTTCATGGATAAAAGGACAGCAGGGTGCACAACCAGCTTCCCCAGCCTTTCAAGGTACTGACCAAAAGACCTTCTTTGGTTTAACCCAACCCAAATCACTGAGATCTGCATAGCTGAGACATCTGAAGATGGTTAGGAACAAAGAAAAGGGCAATGGCTCTTAGTATCAGCCTCATGTTGAGTGCTACTGTGGTCTCCCATGGCCTGCCCTTTAGCATTTTTTACCACCAAGGACCTCAGTCGCTATCACTGCTTCTACTAATCTCCTGGAGAAGGAGACATCACTGCAACACTCAGACTGAGCTACCACCCTGCCTCTGGTGTCCATGTGCACATATGGACCCTGGAGTCCATTGTTTAGCATGTGCCTGTGCTCCACTCCTTGACTCTGCAGCTGTTCCATGAGTGCCCATGTCCATGATACCAGCAGAACTGCTTAAGTATGTACATTTGTGCTCTAAACCCTCAATTCATAATTTTTTCTACAAGTTCCTGTGCCTCATATATTGGTGCTACTTGTTCCCTGGATTTCTTTTTTTTTTTTTAAATATTTATATTTTAGTTTTCGGTGGACACAGCATCTTTATTTTATTTGTATGTGGTGCTGAGGATCGAACCCAGCGTCCCGCGCATGCCAGGCGAGCGTGCTACCGCTTGAGCCACATCCCCAGCCCATTGTTCCCTGGATTTCAAAGCTACAGTCACTTGTGCATGCTTGCACTCCAGATCCCAGATCTGGTGCCAAGAGGGATCGTTTTGGCCATGACTCTCCCACCCTACTGTAGAGGACAGAAAAGGAAGACACTAGGAACTTGGGCTGCTATAGAGGACACTTAAATTCTTAGTTAATATTGATATCAGTTAATGGAACTCCAAGATATGATAGCAATATAGCTTCTACAAGCTGAAATTGTGACACCCCACTGAACTAATGCCCTGTACCACTCATAGGAGAAGATCTTTCCCCATTTAAAATAGTCCATAAAGTCTAGAAGAGCTGATTGTTCCCTCAAATGTATTTGCATCAAAGCAAGACTATAAAAAAAATGAAAAATAAAGGAAAATTGACAACACCAAAGGAATACAACTTTCTAGCAACTGACCCCAAAGAAATGGAAATTCTGTAAGTTATCTAACAAAAGTTTTTAATAATCATCTTAGAGAAGGGTAGTGAGCTACAAGAGAACACAGACAACTGAACAAACCAGGAACACAATATAAGAAGTGAAAATTATGGAGTGAAGAATATAATGAGTGAACTGAAACATTCAGTAGAGAGCTTTAACAGCATGCTCTATCAAACAGAAGAAAGAATCACTGAATTTAATGACAAATGACTTGAAGTTAGCCATAGGAACAAAGATAAATGAATAAAGAAAGCCTACTTATGGGGACAACAACAAGCAAAATGATATATGCATTATGGGAGTTTCAGAAGGAGTAAAGAAAAAGAAAGGGGAAGAAAGTTTAACTTAAGAAATAGAGAAAACTGCCCAGACAGGGGAGGGAAATGGACATCCAGATCCATGATGCTTAAATTGCAATAGACTGAACATCAAGAAATTTTTGCCAAGATAATAATGAGTCTTGGCAAAAATTGTTTGATGTTCATTCTATTGCAATTTAAAGTCAAGGACCAAGAATTTTAAAAGCAGCAAGAGATAAGTAACTTATCACAATACAAGGGAATCCCTACAGAGTCTTAATTAATATCATCGGATTTTTCAATAGAAACCTTGCATGCCAGAAGAGAGTGGGATGATGTATTCAAAAGTACTGAGAGTAAAAACTTTGCCATTCTAGGATACCATTACCTGGCAAGCTTATCCTTTAGAGGAAGAGATTAAAGCCTTTTCCAGACAAACAAAAACTAAAGGAGTCTGCCACCACTAGACATGCCTTAAGAAGTGCTAATGGAAGTTCTTTAAATTGGAATGAAAACATGCAACACAGAGCACACAAAATCATAGATCTCACTGTGAGTGTAAATATATAGACATACACAGGTTTATGTAACACTGTAATGGTACGTCATTTTCTTTTAACGCTAATATAAAAGTTAAAAGATCAAAATTTGTTAGCAGATGTTTCTAAACCTACAGAGCCCATAGTAATGAGGATGGGAAACATAGAGACCCCAGGTAGGTCATTGAAAGTGATGGTTAAGTGAGGTCACTCCTGCTTTCACCCCTTGGGTCCCAGCTTTAGAATTTTTCCTATTGGAATACAACATGACATAGATTCAATTTGTATATTGTATCTTGAAGAATGGTACCTCATCCTAATAGATAATTACTTCAAAGCTGGTACTTTATGCCTTCAACAAGATATTTCAGTTCTCTATCAGGCTAGTGGCTTCTGGATGGTGCAGTTTTGATATGACCAATGCATTCCATAGTTGTGGACACATCTCCTTCATTGCAAAGTGGTTTCTCTGGTCAGATACTATGCTTTGTCTATAAAATAGGCATACTATGATCTTTGTAGAGTGGTGCTGGTTGAGGATCTTCAAATAGTAAAGAGAAACCCTTATCCATAATAGGTGTCTGTTGAGGGCCATAGCTGAGTCAGGATGACGCATGGCATTTTTGCCAGAAGTAGTGGTTGAGAGGTGATGCTAGAGAGCCATTAAGATGATGACTTTTGAGTTCTGGCAGAGTTCCCGTTGAGTTCCGCTTGAGCTCTTGCAAGGATTCCCGGAGAGTTCCCATTGGTTGGGGAAGTGCCGGAGGAGGGATATTTCCGGTTGTTGGTTCCTGGAGGAGCCGCGAGGCGTTCGGGGGAGTTCCCGGGGAGCGTGTGTGGAGTGTGCTGGTGGAGTTCAGAAATAAAGTTTGTTCCTGCTTCAGTGGCTCTTGATTTGTGCCCAGCCAGACTGTGGCATGTGTCTACTCTTATGAGAATAAATTATTGGCCTTCCCAGAGTGGAGGGGATGCAGGTGGCTACTTGACCTCCTCAAGGAATAGTGCCATTTATGATGCCTAGTAACAGTTTCTGAAGTTGGAAATTCAGAGATGGAAGTAGCTAGATTGGGCTTGGTATGTGGAATTCATGGTGCTGGTCCCAGGAATAAGTCTCTATCTTGTTTGTTCCTGGGGGCCAGGGGTTGATGATAAAGGCTAATTCATGACAACTGGATGCATCAGTTTGTTTTTTGACTATCCAATGCCTATTCTATGGTGAATTTTTTTTTTCTAGTGAGAATGAACATGGGACATAAAAATATTCACACTTATGCTCACAACTATCTGTCCATTTACACGGTGGATATTTTTTTGTTACTAGTCTTCTGATAGCTCCCTTCAGGTCTCTGACCAGCTGGTTACCTTTCTAGACTTGCCTGTTATTGCAGTGATTCTGGCCTTTTGGCTTCTGTGTTGCCATCTGGTCTCTATTGCTTTGGGGCTTCATCACAGTTATTGCTATAAACAAACCAAACTTTGTGACTGCCTTTCCTGCCCTAGGCTCTGGAAAGGCAGTCAAAAGTACTGTCACTACTGAAGTTCTTAAGTGTGCTAGCTCCTCTCCTACCAGCAAATTCTTCATGGCCTTGGTGAATGAAGTATCCTCTTAGTCCTCCTATGAAATAGAATCCTCTTGTGAGTCATTTGGCATCACATAATGCATCCATTCCAGTATGCCTATTTCTCTCAGCTTCTTTATCTCTTCCTCTACCACATATCAGTACTCATATGCTTTGTTGAGCATAGGTTCTAGCTTTCTCCAGGCTTCTGTGTGCCACACTAGTGATAAGGTTTTCCCTTCCTGGGGTCCTTGCCAGACCATTAAAGCCCATGTCCCCAAAGAGTGTCCTGAAGTCAATGCATGCATGCTTATAGTCTTATGTTCATTTCCCCTTTATCACCCACCCTCAAAATCCAGCCACAGAGGCCTTGCCCTGGATCCTGTTGGAACATGCTGACTGATTCTTGCTGTTCCTTTGGGGTGTAATCTTTTCCCTCCCTTATCAGTCCTAACATGTCACCACAGGTTGTGCTGGAGTTTATGCCAGGGGACAAGGTGGGGCAGCTCCTGAAGGTGGCATGTGTTGCCTTGTGTTGTAGAGTATTCTGTAGAGTCTTACTGCATGGAGGATAAGCTAGCTTTTATCGAGAAGTAGTGAACTACTTTTGCAGGCTCTGAGGATTCTGAGGAATTATAGAGTTACAATCATCAGAGGCATTGACCTCCAGATGCTACACTTGGGTTCCAGCTTTTTCCAACTAGGACTTTTGTATATACCTGCCTCAGCTAAGCATTTAAATATTTGTGAAGCAAGCTCAGGGACTATTGAACACCATTGTGGGAGATACAAACCTTTTTAAAAGCCATCAAAAGGCTTTAGGATTGTTATACTAAAACTTTAATTGTTACTAACTGCTTTTGGGTTGTTAGTTATTCTTCTACAGGATAACACACCTTAGTAATAGTCAGCTAAGGCCACTCTCCTTTTGTGCTTCTTTGCCTTTAGCTTTCAAATGTCTGAGTCTAATTGATAAGGACATTCATTCCCTTCAATGGGATGTGTTCCCACATCACTACTAGTAAAATCTTTGCCAGCTGGACCCCCACCTTGTGCCAGGGACAGTCTGTGACTTATAATCCACTTGGGTGTGATCCTCTTGTCCAGTTAAGTAGTGGGTGATTCAGTCCAAAAATCCTACCTTACTACCTGCTTTCTCAGACTACTAATGCCTACTAATTATGAAAGTTTATTCTCCAGATATGGATGCCCAGATGTTATCCAAAGTGCAAGGGTAAATCCACAGAGGGGATCTCTTATAAAGGATAAAGGGGAGAGAGAGAAGGCGTAGGATGATATGCCTTCATAGGATGATGAAGCCACAAGAGAGTCTTTGCATGGCATTGTTGGTTGATTACCTGTGAAAAGACAGAAGGAAGAAAGGAGGAAAGTATAGGAAGAAGCTCAGGTTCATTACAACTCTGGAAAAATTCCAGCAAGC
The DNA here is from genome assembly GCF_021218885.2 of Marmota monax. Taxonomy (NCBI): domain Eukaryota; kingdom Metazoa; phylum Chordata; class Mammalia; order Rodentia; family Sciuridae; genus Marmota; species Marmota monax. The sequence continues at coordinate 2,071,260 of NW_026694968.1, read as the reverse complement.
AGATACCAGAGCAAAGACTGCCTTCAGAGACACTCTGCCTTGATAGGAACAAGCTCCTTGAGGGCCCCCGCTGTGCTCAGTCATTGGCTGGGAGTAGTCCAGAGAGTTCATGGACTTGGTATGAATGCTACCTCAGAACCTGCAAGTGTACCCCTTGGAGATTACCAGCTAACCACTTGGTGGTGCTGGGGATTGAACCCATGGCTTCATGCATGTGAGGCAAGTGCTTTACCATTGAATCACGTCCTCATCATTCACTCACTTTTCCAAGTCTTAGTTCAGATGTTATCTTTTTAAGGAAATATACCCTGACTACCCTATTTAATATCATTCATTTCCCACTGTAACCTGATTTCCTTTAACTTGCTATATTTTTTTCTGTTTTTCATAGCACTTATTATTTAACATTGGATATAAATTATTATACTTATTTCTTATGGTCTATCTTCCTCCACTAGAGTATAGTCAATAGGATCAAGAAATTTTTATTTTATTATCTGACATTCCAAGCAATGTAACAATGCCTGGTTCAAGAAGATAATTAATGTTTGTTGGGCAAAAAAATGGCTTTCCAAGTTAGATAGCTGAATAGAATATTAAACATTCAGCCTGGTAGCATGACAAATACCCCACATTTTAATATCTGCTTTGGATCTCATACCCAGAAGTCATTTACCTAAGTTAAGTAAAAAAACATCTTATGTTAGGCACAGGATCAAAGAGGCAACATGTTTGCTTTGTGTCTTCAAGGACTCCGAGTCTTATGACTGGAGCAGGAAAATGCATGCCATAGATTATCTTTTTGTCAATCCCCCTTTTTTTTTTATAAAGTAGGGGTAAGGCAATGGGTGCTTTGAGTGATAACATGGCCAGGTAGATTTATCTTCATGTAGTTCAATCAGGCGTTCTTTGAGGTGAAGCTGAAGCCTATTTTAGGGATCACATTTAGAATTAAAATCTTCCCACACCTACCCTGTATCTAACCAGAGAGTATAGATTTCAGATGAAAAGGATGTCATTATTTGGAATGCAATGATTAACCTATTTTTAAAATGCAGAGATTTCTATTAATGAAAAATTATACTCATTATGCAAGCTGCTGACTAATCTTAATTACTACCAGGCCAGTTTCTTGAAAACTTGTAAATAAAAGGTGCTGCTGGCAGCATTATGCAGAAGTAGCCTCTTAAACAGGATTCAACTAAGGCTGGGGAGTTCAGTGAAAGATAAAAATAATTTCAGTGATAAACCTATTCATTGTCTTAGGTAAGAAAATAGGTGTTTGTTGTTCTTCTCAATAATAGCCAGATTTTAAATTCTGAAACCTTTTAAATCTGCCAACAGAGATAATACTTTAAAATGTGGATCCAGTGTCTGGGAAGCTTTGCATTTTTGTCTAATTGAATTGTTTGTTTTTAATCGATAAAAAAATTCTTGCTATTCTTTTATATGACTTAGAAGCCTTGACTGGTGTCTAAAGGAAAAAGTAGTGTTTTGGGTGCATGTCTATTTTTCTATTTTCTTATTTATTCATTGTTTGTTGAGTGCCTGCTATATACTCATCCAGATTATTAATATGAGTAGTCTCTCTATTTTTTGGAGATCACAGTTCTCAGATCTCCCCTGAGCGGTGCAGACATAGTTACAGTGACTTTGAGGGAAATAGTTTATAATTAATATTCTCTCAGGCTAAATGTTATTGTTATTATTTTTTATTGTGGTAAGAATACAACATAAGATCTACCCTCTTAACAAAATGTGAAGTGCACAATTACAATATTATTAATTGTAAGCATAATGTTGTACAGCAAGATATCTTGAACTGACTCATCTTGTGTAACATATATTCTATCTGTTGAACAGCAAGCCCCATTCCTTCCCTGCAGGTCCTGGCAGCCACCATTGCACTTTCTGTTTGACCATTTTGGATAACTCACATAAGTGGAATCATGTAGTGTTAGTCCTTTTGCAAGTGAGACTATAGACTAGAGAGATTCTGCACAGCAAAGGAAACAAGCAGCAGTGTAAATTGGCTGAAATTCTTGAAAAACTTGTACATAATTGACAAAAAATCCAGAAATTGTTTAAGTTTGAGGTTTGAGAAAAATACCAATATTTCCATCTCCAGTTGACAATTATTACTTGTTTTAATGTATTAGTTTCTCTGTTTTCACTTATTTCTTCTTTCCCCTCAAAGATCAGTTAAATTCTTTCTTAATGTACTTTTCATTGATGTTTTCCTCTTTCATCTATAATAATTTCTCAAAACCTTTTTTTCCTGAGACATTTCCTTGCTTTATCATTTTGTAACATTTCCACCTTTATTTTCTATGTTCTAACTAACTTTTAAAAAGCCCTAAAAACTCTCCATTTTCTTGAGTAAATCAACTTTATTCTCAGATTATTCCCCTATTCCCCTGCTTTTCTCCCCACATCCTCTCTAGTTTTCTCTTCAAAGACATCATTCTATGTTAGCTTTTTTTTCTTCCCTCTGAAATACAGTTAACCTACCTCTTTTTGAAATACTTTTGGTCTCATTGATTTTTCTGTATTTGAATTTTTTTTCAGTGGCTTTCAAAGAGCTGTTCAGTCCATATTCTATTCAGAAGAAATATATGTTTTTGCTTTGAAACTTTCTTCTTTCATATTTCTGGATGTTTCTATACTTTAATTTTATCTCATTCTCCTCTAACATTTTTGTTTTAATCATGGAAGATATAAACCCTTCCTCTTTCTGAATTATCCTGGGTTTTTTGGAAGAGTGATTTCAAGACATAATGTTAGAGATTTCTCCTCTTATTCTGGGAAGATGGCCCCAAATCTCCTCTTCTCTGAATCTTTAGTAGGTTCATTTTATTAAAAACCTGTTTTCTAGTTTTTCTTTAAGTGTATATAATCAATCACTTCTGAAGACCATGATTTTCCAAAGTTTGCATCCTCTTTGGGGATAATAGATGGCTGGTTCCATAGTTTTGTTACAGAGGCCCACTTAGTTAAGCACTGTGTTCAAGACACCAAAATCTGAGGTCTTGGATTGTTTGCTTTTGTTCCATTAATTTACCTGAATTATGCAACTTATCTTCTTCTAGTTAATCTCTTAGGCTTCACAAAATATTTAATTAAAAACTTTTTCCACATTTTAGAATACAAAGACATTAAATGATGCTTTTGCAATTCTCTTCTTTAGTCAAATTGAAGATTTTGGTGGTGTATCCTTTCCATAAAGAGCTTGTCTAGTATCAGATCTCTTAGCTTCGACTTTAATAAGAAAGAATTGTCTCAAAGCACCTAAGTACACTGATCCAACTACTCACCTTCTCCCTTTCCTCCCGCTTTTTTGTCAGATTTAGGAGTTGCCTACTCATTCTGACCTTATTTTATTGAAAACTAGTTCTTGGGATCAAAAGTTTTTATTTAATATAATGCTATTAATTATTAGTCAAAACATGACCAAAAGACCTATCTGTTCATGTTATCATGCTCTTTGTCTTTTTTTTCTTTACAGAATTTATTCTTAAATATGTTATGGTTGTTGAAGAATGCTTGACTGTCCCTATTTTCATATTAGCTGAAATATTTCCATCTAAAGGAGAACTTTCTCTCAACTCTTACTAGGGTTCCATGAGGTACAGTTCTGTTACAGTTTAGATGTGAGGTGTCCCCCAAAAACTCATATGTGACACAATGCAAGAAGGTTCAGAGGAAAAATGATTGGGTTGTAAGAGTCTTAACCCAATCAGTGATGTAATCCCCTGATAGGGATTAACTGAGTGGTAACTGAAGTGGTGGGGTGTGGCTGGAGGAGGTGGGAATTGAGGCATGACTTTGGTATATATTTGTATCTGGAAAGTGGAGTCTCTCTCTTTCCTGATGTGAGCTGCTTCCCTACACCACCACCATGTTGTTCAGCCTCATCTTGAGCCCTGAGGTATGGAACCAGCTTTCTAAGACCTCTGAAACTATGAGCTCTCAAATAAACTCTTCCTCCTGTATAATTGGTCAGATCCTTTAGTCATAGCAATGAAAAAGCTGACTAAAACAAGTTCATAAAGGAAAGGCAGGAGTGGTGCTTGATTCTTTTCCCTTATTGACCAGCTTTAAAAAAATATATCAAGTGGTTCCCCACCATGCTCTTGTGATGACCCCCCCCCTTTTTTGGTATCATTATGAATTTGTACATTTAAACACATGAGATGTGTTCTAATTGATTGGAGGCCTAAGCATTACTGGAGCCTAAATTTTTCCATATTTTGCCATTTGAAACATTCAAGTTGGCTCCAGGGTTCTACTTTAGTAGTGTTTGATGACTTCACAAGCATTTCAGAGAAAACACTAACTGGGTGCTATGGGTGTGTATTTCTTCTGTTTTTAGCCATTATTTCTAGTTTTTTTTTTAGTAGACATAGAGTTTAAAAAATGTTTTTTTAGAAGACAGGTTATCTCTATGTTGCCTAGGCAGTCCTTGAACTTGCAATCCTCTTGTCCTAGCCTCCTAAGTAGCTGAGATTACAGGTGTGGGCCACCATGCCTGGCATAGGAAAACTTTTTAAAGCTAAAATACACTATGAATTCCTAATGGTGCTTCTAGTTAAAATCCCACAAGTTTTTTTACTTCATCTCATTGATCTATTTCTCCTTTCTTCTACATCAAAATATTTCTTAACACTAATATAATTATTCATTTTCCTCATTCCATGCTAGACAATACAGTAGTTGTAATATTACTAATGTAACTATTAACAATATGACTAGTTTAAAAAAATGTAAAATTGTTTTCAATTCTTTATATAAATATTTCAAAAAGAATGAGCAGACACATTATGGTATTTTAAAGTCATGTAGAGTAACTTGTTTCTGGTGGTTATACCACCAACTGGATATACATTTAGACTCATTTTCTTTAAAACATTTTACTATTAGGGATTATCATTATTTTTTGGGTACTAAGGATTGAATTCAGGGGCATTTGACTGCTGAACCACATTCCCAGCCCTATTTTGTATTTTATTTAGAGACAGGGTCTTACTGAGTTGCTTGGTGCCTTGTTTTTGCTGAGGATGGCTTTGAATTCAGGATCCTCCTGCCTCAGCCTCCTGAGCCACTGGGATTACAGGTATGTAAAATCCTGGCTGGGGGATTTCTTGGGGGTGGGGTACTGGGGATTGAACTCAGGGGCACTCAAACACTGAGCCACATCTCCAGCCCTATTTGTATTTTATTTAGAGACAGGGTCTCACTGAGTTGCTCAGTGCCTTGCCTTTGCTGAGGCTGGTCTTGAACTCAAAATCCTCCTGCCTCAGCATCCCAAACTACTGGGATTACAGGTGTGTGCCACCGTGCCTGCTTTGGGCATTATTTTTATACTTTAAAAAATTAGAATATTTAGATAAAAAATAGAATATAATATTTGTAACACAATGCTTTAAGACAAAGTAAAATAAATACATAAAACCTATAGCTTGGAAAAAATTAGAATATAATTTACATGCTATAAAATTAATTTTTTATAGTTTTACCAGTTTTGACCAATGCATAAACCTCCATCCAAATCATGATATAAGATATGTATCACCCTCCAAATTGCCCTGAGCCACTTTGTAGTAAGTCTTTCCCTCTACCCTACAGTCCCTGTAAATGAATCTAGTTTTTTTTTTTTTTGGTCCCTGTAGTTTGTCTTTTTCCTACAATATAGAATCATACAGCATATAGCTTTTTTTTTCCCCCTTGAGATGGGATTTCACTGTGTTGTCTAGGCTGATCTCAAGCTTTTGGGTCAAATGATCCTCCTGCCTCAGACTCCCAAGTAGCTGGGATTGCAGGTGTATACCCATATGCCCAGGAGCATATAGCTTTTTAAATATGGACTCAGCCTAAAGGGATTAATTCTGTTTTATAATGATATATTTATAGGAGTCCAGTCATATGAAAAAAACAAACAAAGTATATGCAAAGAAGCCTAGCTTCTATGCTTGTCCTCTCTACTTTATTCCTTTTCTCCTATAGATAGCCATTTTCTATTTTTTAATATATTATTTATATATTTGTCTATTTCACATCTCCTCTTTTCTTAGATAAACAACATTCTACACACATTTTTCTCAGGTGGTGCATTTTAATTTTAAAAGAATAATACTATTTCTGACTAGTCTGTAGTTTTAAATTGGAACTATGGATTTGATAAGGAATAATCATTTTTCCTTTCTTCCCTGTTTTACCCAAGTGTTGTTATCAGCCAGTGGCAGAAATGTGTCTGCTGCTGTGGACTTGCTGTATGGTGTTTATGCTGCAGTTTTTTAGGATTGGCTGGGATTTCTTGAGTCAAAGTGGGCCTTTGTACAAGCTTATGCAGCAAAGAACAACAAATATTATTGAGTACCCACTTGTGCCAGGCAAATGGGATATGTGGGGGATGAGTCTGGGAACAAGTCAGATACTTTCCCTGACTTCATGATTTTACATTTGTGAGAACAGAAAAGAAAAGGGTAAAGAATGTTTGCCATGTCTAAGAGATAATGGGAGAATCTGGAGCTTCCTGCTTCCTAGTGTGGTAGCCAAGGCCCACTGCAAGAGTAGTCAGAATAGATGGTCACTTATCTTGGGGCTTCTTCTTGCCTTCAAGCCTGAACTGGCAATTGAAATTTGTGTGTCTACAAAAATAATTCCTTTGAGCTGCTGCTATTATTAGAAACACTTGTTTGAATAAGGAAGAGGTAGGGTAGTATATTAATATATTAGATCTTATTCTGTTTTTGCCCAGTGCTTTTAATAGATCTAAAGAAAATAGAAGGTCCCCAGGATTATTAATAAGAAGGGTATGGAGGAAGACAGCCAGTGGTCAGGCTGGAGCTGTAACAGCTTAGGAGCTAAAGTTCAGAATGGCAGGTAATCAATATGATGGGATGATGGGCTTAGTATGTATAAGATGAAATAATAAAAGTAACATTTATAAACCTTCATCTCCCAGTTAAACACACATACCTGACCCAGGAATTGGAACAGCTGAAGAAAGAGCCAAGGGAAAGTAGAGCAAGTTGTAGGCCCAGTTGCTGCTTTAAAACAATGAGGTGAACCAGCAGAAATAAGCAGCAGCATGTGTGAGCAACAAATGGGCTGCTGCATCATTTCTGCTACTAACTCTCCCACAGGAATCATTCTGTGTCCAACCCTCTTCAGAATTATATAGGAAAGGGAATTCTGAAAAACAGTTCATCATGGCCATATTGACACATTATGAAGCTACGACGGGTGTGCACTACTTTTTGTTGTTGTTGTTTTTGGTGGCAAGTAACAGGCTCCAGTTAAAATTAGTTAAGGAAAAAGCAGTTTTCAAGATACAGGGGTGCCTCAAGTAATACTGAGCTAGAATATAGTCAGGCTTGCAGAGAACCTAGCATCAGGGATGGCACACCATCCTGATGCTTTCATTGCTGTCCCTTTTCATGGCTGCTTCATTCTTTCTATAGACCTGTTTCCTGTGCCCATTTGACCTACATCACAAGTGGAAGATGGCCAGCCTATAGGTCTCAAAACTTTTTGTAACTAAATGAGGCTTCTCAAAACAATAAGCCAATCTGTCTCTGTCACTTCATTCTTAACTGTTTCATTTCAAATATTGGCAAATGAACCCTGTTTGGTCTAGCTTATGCTTCATGCTCATTCCTGGTTATATCAGGGGACAGAGTCCCCTGATTTATAAAATTACTATAAAATTTATAAAATTACTATAAAATTTATAAAATTACTACCCACACTTCTCTATTTGTGGTCCTTTTCTCCATCTTTAAAGTCAGCAGTGTTGCCTCTCTCTCCGCCTTTCTTCCGTAGTCCATCTCCTTCTCCCTCTCCTCTTCTGTTTCCCATTTTCGTTTTTAAGAACCTTGTGATTATGTTGGTTTATCTGTAGATAAATCAGGATAATCTCTCTATTTTAAGGTCAAATAATTAGCAATTTTAATTCTATTGGCAAATTAATTTCCCTAACATGCTCACATGCTCTGAGGATTAGGACAAGGACAAATTGTCTAATTTAAGTACTGTAGTAACTCCAATACCATCTTCTTACTCAGCAACATCTAATGACTAGAACGGGGGCTATATTTTCTTCATGTACTCTTTAAAGAAGGAGGAAATTTTTTCCTTAAGATCTCTTACCATTATTTTACTTGCCAGAATTTTATGATATGCCCATTCCTAACCCAATCACTGGCAAATAAATAAATAAATGATTGATTTGGGATAGTTAAGAACTGTCCCCTGTAAAATAAATGGAAATTTTTCAAAAAACTAGAGACAGTATTTTACCATATGATCCAGCAATCTGGGTATATAGCCAAAGGAACTGAAATCAGTATGTCAAAGATGCCTCTGCATTTGCATGTTTATTGTGGCATCATTCACAATAGTCAAGAAATAGAATCAACCTAGATGTCCATAGACAGATAAATGAGTAAAGAAAATGTGTTCATGTATGTAGTTAAATATTATTTAGTCAAACAAAGAATAAAATTTTGTCATTTGCAGCACATGGGTCAAATTGGAGGACATTATGTTAAGTAATTCAGGCGCAGAAAAGCAAACACTTTAGGGCTGGGGTTGTGGCTCAGTCGTAGAGTGCTCGCCTAGGATGCATGAGGCACTGGGTTCGACTTTCAGCACCACATAAATGTAAAATAAAGACATTGTGTCCACCTAAAACTTAAGAATAAATATTAAAAAAAAAGAAAAGCAAACACTTTATTCTTACTTATATGTGGAAGCTAAAAACTTGATATCCAAAAAGTAGAAAATAGAATAGTGGATACCAGAGCCTGGGAAGGATGTGAGGGAAAAAGGGAGACTGGTTAACAGGTACAAAGGTACAGTTGGATAGAAGGAATAACTTCTGATGTCCTCTTGCACAGTAGGATAACTATGGTTGACAACAATAAATGGCATAGTCACAATAACTGTAGAGAGGATTTTGAATGTTGTCAACAATGATAAAAGGCTGAGGTGACAGATCTGCAAATAGTATTTCACATTGTATATATGTATTGAAATGTTACATTGTTGTCCAAAAATATGTATAATTACTGTGTGTCAATTAAAATATAAAAAAGGAAGGAGGAAGGGAAATCTATCCCTTAGGCCCACTCTCTCATAAGGCAAGTGGGTCTCTAACATGTGAATCAAAAAATGGCTTTTGGGTATACCTTATCCTGAAATGTCATCATGATTTTGGCCACTAATTTAAAAATATTTTTTTTTTAGTTGTAGATGGACATAATACCTTTATTTTATTTATTTTTATGTGGTGCTGAGGATTAAGCCCAGTGCCTCACACATGCTAGGCAAGCACTCTTCCACTGAGCTATAACTCCAGCCCTTTGGCCACTAATTTTGACTTTGTAAGCTGAAGGAAAGAGAGGGAGTTGTTTCTCATTTAATTATTTGCCCCGACCTCCATGTTGAGAAGGGCAAAGAAGTTTGAGACATCTGGAGAAACGAAAGGGAAAAAAATAATAATAGTTTAAGTATAAGGGTATTATATCAATAGGGTTCTATCAGAAAAATTATGTGTATATCTATATGTCTCTATAACATAAGGTTACATCCTTGTAAAAAGTTACTATATATATATATATATATATATATATATATATATATATACACATACACACATCTACACATAAGTAAACATACACACATGTATATAAAATACACATATACACATGAGGGGATTTGTTACAGCGATTTAACTTTATGTAATTGTGGGATCTGATTAAGCAGTCTCTGGAAGGCTGTCATCTTCATGTCTGATGCTAAACTTGTGGACACAGTAGAATCAGGAAAAGAAAGATGGCTGTAAAATGCAAAGGGCAGGAGAACAAGAGTGGGCTCCATCAAGGATGGACAGAACACATGCAAATTTTTATTGCCCTTTCTCTTTCTTTAGAGTTGATTGAATCTTGCTCAGGTTCCAGCAAACAAAACAAAATAAAAACCTTTGTGTTGGGTGAATGGAGACCTGACTTGAAGAATCATAATGTGGTACCTCAAATTTTCATCTAGCTGTCAATAATGGGTCAGTATTAATTACAGATTGCCTCAACTGAACAGGAGATCAGGAGGTACTCTTTGTAAAGGACCCTGCCATAATGCCACAGTCCTATACTGTTGTCTTCTCATTAGCCTTCCTTAAAGAGACCAAATATTCTGATTAGAATCATGTTGAACCTTCTTATGTAATTCTGAATATCTTCTAATGTTGAGAGCCACAGCCAAAGGGGCCCCAGCAAACTTTCAGCTGCCAGCAAACTTCCAGCTGCGGGCTGATGATTGGCTCACAGCGGCCCCAGCAACATCTAGCTGATTGGCTCCTCTGCAGTGATGCTCATTGGGCTGTTTCCCTGCCCTTTCAGACCACGGAGCTGCTCATTGGGGGACTTTTTTGGCTCCGCCCACGTGACCCAGCCAATCGGCTTCAAGAGCAGGAGGATTGTGGGAGGTGGAGAGAGGCTTGTGTTGGAGAGAGAGGCTTGTGGAAAGCTGGTGGTGGCAGTTGGGGCTCTGAGGGTTTTTCCTGAGAGGCTGTTTTGTTTGGCTGTGTGGTTCTAAAAATAAAGTTAGTTTCTTTTGACAAGTGGCTCCTGAATCGTGCCCAGCCAGACTGTGGCATTCTAATTTTCTAATTACAATTACATAATTTTCATTTTAATCATTTGTGATCCCTGAGTAATTTCTTCAGTTTATGTTATTTTTCAAGTCATTAATTCACTTTTGTATATTTATAGTTTGATGTCCAGCCTATTAACTATGTTTTCAATATTTATAATTTTGTGCTAGGATAGTATATGTAGGTATAATATTGGTGTTACAGTGTTGGCTCAAAGACATTACATTTACTGATACAGAATAACTATGTATTGGCAAAGTATAAATATACATGAATAATACCAGAATTTTAAATGATTATTCATCTGACAAAATATTCTCAAAATATACATGCTAAAATTTATTAAATTCAAGGACAAATTGATATGACTTGAAGATTTAACATAAATCTCTCAAATATTATGTTAGAAACACCCACACAGAAGCACATTTAAATTTGACAAAACAATGAAAAAGTTTAATCTAATGTACATTTATAGAATTCTTCTCTCAACAGATAATTAATTGTTCTTGCTTACATGTTTTATATAAAAATATTTATGTGTGATTACTGATTTAGTGTTTTGCTAATTTTTTTATTTTCTCTCTTCCATTTTTATACTTGTTACCTATTGATTGATTAAAGTTATCATTTGTTTCTCTAAAAAGATGTAATATTCTACATTAATAGGGCAAGGTGGTGAGACAGTATTTTTCTTCAGAAGAATTATTTGAAAAGTGTGTGTATATGTGTGTGTGTGTGTGTGTGTGTGTGTATATATACATGTATATATATATACATATATATATATATATATATATATATATATAAAAGCTATTAGCATTTTATGCTAATATTTGGTCTGTTGATGGCATTCAAAATATCCTTCTCTGTATTAATCCCCATATTAGACTTAGTTACTGTAAAAAAAACTGTGGTTATCAACATTCCCATGTAATTCTTATATTAACTACAAGAAGTGACTTAACTCTTTGCATCATATTTCTAATTTAAAAGTGAAAATTGCAGACTTCTCAAATTATTCAAAATCAAAATCTATCTGATCTTCAAAGTTTTCTTTTTCGCTTTTTATTTTACCTTCAATTACATAGAGCTTTCATGAAATCAACTGTTAATAATTTAAAAAAATTTAGCTAAAATTGTTTTTGATATGTGGATAGCAGTAGTAAATACATAAGGCAAAATGAATTCATATGTGTATTTTTCAAACAAGTTTTCCAGCCTGGGCAACTTAGTGAGACCCTCTCTTAATATAAAAATAAAAAGGATTGAGTATGCAGCTCAGTGGTAGAGTGTCCCTGCATCCAATCCTAGTATCTGAGAGAGGGAGGTGGGGAGGGAGAGGCTTGTTAGGCTGTGGACCTTCCTCACTCCCTACTTTTCATACTGTGAGCACTGTAGCACTTGATATATCTTCTTTTCTTATAGATGCTGTTCCATTTCTAATTTCCAAAGTACCTAGAACTGAGTTTTTAATAGAAACATGAAGAGGCAGGGTTTTTTTTTTTAACATTCAAAGGAGTTAATATACAATTGTGAATAATTTCCAGGATCAGATATTGAATGTAAAATTGTGCAAGTAATTTTTACATTGACATAAATGTTATGACTTTGTCTATTTTGAGTAGATTATCTGCTCATGATCATACCAACTCTTTCCATAGCCACATGTGTAGATTCTGAACACAGTTAACTCATCTAGGCAGGAACTTTTCTGATGGCTTTATTTCATGGCCTAAACACTCAAATAACTTGTCCTAGATTTGTTTTGGATGTATATTTATAGTGAACAAAAAATTAAAATATTACAACTTAGCAATGTCTATTAAAATAGAACCCATATATATGCACACACTATTATATATCCTTTTATCTAGCAATCCTTCTATCAGTTTATTCTACTAAAATATTCTGAAAAGTATTCAGTAATACTAGTTACTCTAAGATTGATTAAATAAAAGCATACACTTAGAATAAAACTCTGTTAAAGTGAATAAGATAGATCTATAAGTAACGATGATAACTGGACAAGAGCAAGTTGCAAGAGTATATAATATCAAATTTCTGTCTTAAATATCTACATATATGTACAAATATCACATAAAGGACCTTTGTATATGAAACAAAAGCTAAATAAAACATTTAATTGATATCCCATGGGACAGTAGATTTATGGGACACATTTTTTTCTCTGACATGGATTTCAGAACTGTTTCAATTTTTAATAATTATCATTTTTTTAAATGAAGAAAGAACATACTTTAAAAAATACTCTGTACCTTCCCTCTTGGCTTCATCAAAATAAGTGAGACCCAAGTGAGAGGTAGTATAGGGTCTAAAATTTTGAGAGAGATGATGAACTTAGTTGACCCTGTCTCAAAATAAAATAAAGGGATGTGGATAAAGTTCAGTGATACAGTACTTGTCTAGAACCCTCAAGGCCTGGGTTTGATCCCCAGAAGCAAAGGGAAAACTGCTCTTTGCTTCTTTTTCTTGATGAAGTAGGTGTTGGATATCCCTTCTTAGTATATTTTATCTAAAAAGTTTTATCCTAACCAAACCATCAAGTCTAATTTAAAATGGAAAATTCATGGAAGGAGAGGCCTCTCTCCATGCCCCAGGGGACTCATTTTTCCCTGGCTCCCTCTGGATCCTTCCAGTTCATTAGCTAAGGAGTTGGGGGTGTTGACTCTAGCCACAGCTGCTGCCTTCTCTAGTATCACTCTGATCTGGTCAGTGAAAACCCCTGGTGGAAAACAGCAGGCTCTGAGGGGCTGCCAGCCCAGCCTGCTGACTGCCTCCCAAGCATGCCTGCTGGCTCAGCCCATACTCCCGTGGTCTCCCCCTCCCTTTCTTCCCAAGCCATTGTGCTTCAGATAATCATTAGGAAACACCAGGAACTGAGAGGCTTTATTATTCTGGGTGGAGTGTGCCAGGAGGGAGAAACTCAGACTGTGGGGCCTTAAATCCCAGACTGAGATCTTAGAAATGACCAGAGCCAAAAACCTTATTTGGGTGAGAAGCATCGTGTTCCCCCTGGCAACTGGACTCTATATCCTTGGATATTGAGATTATAAAAGAGAACTGCTCTTAGCTGGTATGACAGCACATGCCTGTAATCCCAGCTACTCTGAAGGATCAGGCAGGAGGGTCACAAGTTTGAGGCCAGTCTGGGAACTTAGTTGACTCTGTCTCAAAATAAAATAAAGGGATGGGAATGAAGTTCGGTGATAGAGTACTTGCCTAGCATCCTCAAGGCCTGGGTTCGATCCTTAGAAGCAAGAAAAAACTGTTCTTTGTTTCTTTTTCCTGTGAACTCAGGACACATCGCAGAGCATTCTTTCACTCACTGTGGTCCAGGAGAAGCCCAAGGAAGGACATGAGACTGAGAATGTAGGTTCTATTAATTAAAGATGGCAGAGATGGATGAATCACAGCAGTTTATCACATAAGAAACACCTGGATTAGATTCTGATGTGGTGACATCCCATATGACAATAGAAACAGAAGAGGGACATTCAGTGTTCAGCAGAAGATAGGAAGTTCTGCTCAAAGATTTCTTTCTGTTCCTTAACTCCAGAACTTAAGTCCTGTTACAACACTTGGAGCATAGAATTTACTTTAGTCACTTCCTGACTACTACATTTGATCCCATAGTTCTGACCCTCTACCCCCCCACTTTTATTGGTAATGATTATATGGACATCAAAAGAGAACCAGCAGGCTTATTTCCTTATAAGGCCTAATTAATCAACTTTCTTTGCATCCTGATAGGTTTTTTGCTTTGATTGTTTAATAAGAAACAAATTTGCATATCTAGAGTATTTAGATAATTTTAGTGTTTTTCTGTGACATTGTGAAACCAAGTATTTAAAAAATATATCTATGTGCAGCTAACTTGGTAGGTCAATCTCTATGTTTCAGTAGGGAAAAACTACACCATAGAAATTGCTCTCAGACTCCTCCGGAGCCCTTTTAATAAGTCAGGGAATTTTTTTGGTGTCTGTCAGAACCCACTGGAACTCACTGATATTTTTCCTTTCTGGGCACACAGCTAGACCTAATTTCTTGGCCTCTCTTGTACTTGCTATTGCATATTATTTCCAGGTGTGACCTTGCAACTAAGTATGATCAATAGAATGTAGAGAGAGTGATGTGCTCCTTTTCTAGACCTTTCCATAGAAGCTTCCCATGGACAAGCTCTACTATTCATTTGTCAGCCGAATGGAGAAATTGAAAGTCAAAGGAGATCACAGTTACCAGATAGAAGAACTGGGGTGCTGAATAACTTGTGGAGCAAGTCACTTGGATGACCCTCATTGGACTAAGAAATAGTGTGCTAAGCCACTGAAATTTAATTTTTTTTAATTTATAGTTGGGCACAATACCTTTATTTTATTTGTTTATTTTTTATGTGGTACTGAGTATCGAACCCAGTGCCTCACATATGCTAGGTGAGCACTCTACCGCTGAGCCACAACCCCAGCCCCAAGCCACTGAAATTTGAGGGAATCACTACATTAGTGATTCAGAGGTACTTTCTGCAGTCTGAAATTCATTTCAGTAATGGAAAATACTGCAGAAGTATTAATATTCTATATTGTTAGGTCTCCATTTAAAAAGAGAGCTAGTTCATGGCATCAATAACTCTTGAAGATATGACCCTCCTTTTTAATTTGGAATAGCAATATCTTGTAGAATATTTATGGGTAAGCCCTCAGAGACCATTTATATTAGAGTGCTGTTAGTCTCAAGGACAAAAAAAAATTGACTTTCCATGTAGCAAGACCAAACACAAATTAAAGTAATTCTGCTCAATTTTAATATAGTAGCAGGGATAAAGGGAAATTGTTATTAAATCATTTCTAAGATGCCTTCCAGATAGGATGTTCTTATCCTCTAAGTTTGATAGAGACAGAAATAGACTAAATTTTACTAAGGAAAAAATAGGGAAGTTTATTGAATATTGTGTAGTTCACTAAGTAGCAGAAAAATAAGACCTCACAAGTATAGAAGCCGTGGTATCTACGGGATCTCAGTTGGAAGAACTCATGGAAAGTATCACAGAAAGTAAAAACTGTTATCACAATGACTTAGCTCCACTCATCTGTTCATCCCTTGGCCACACCTCTTCATACTATCACATTGGGTCTTAGATTCCAACATAAGATTTTTTAAAGGGACATACACTTTCAAACTATAGCATCACCTGAAAAGTCTAACATTTTTAACTGTTGCTTGTAATATGAATGAAATTCCTGTGCATATATTCCAAAGGAGTATACACATGTTGCTCTGTGAATAGTTGCAATTTTTAATACTGTGTCTAAGTTAGCAACATAGCAAGTTTAGTTGAGAAACATCTTAAGATTGACAGCAATTTTTAAAGTATTTATTTCATTTTAGTGAGAAGAAATATTTGGGGCCATTAGCATCTGAGGTTAAAAGGACAGTGAGTAAATCATATTAAGTCTGTTTATTAGTAGAGGATAGGAAGGGCAGCAGAATACAACAGACACTAGTATGGCAACATGTAAAATCAATGGATGTGTAACTGATATGATTCTGCAATCTGTATACGGGGTAAAAATGGGAGTTCATAACCCACTTGAATCAAAGTGTGAAATATGATATGTCAAGAACTATGTAATGTTTTGAACAACCAACAATAAAAAAAAAGTCTGTTTATTGATCCCTGAGTCACTGGGCTCTTAATCCATAAATTGATACCAACTCTTTGTCTGAATTATGTGTGCCCTGTGAAATGGAGTTATATTCATTTTTAAAACTTTGTTTTTAAATAATTTAAAACCCTTATTGAAGAGTTGCAAAGAAAATGCAGAGTTTCCATATATCTTCTACACAGCTTTCTCTAATGTTAGCATTTATGTATCCAGTAGTTAACATTCATTTTTTAGTGACCGAGCATGTACATGTACATAGTCATTTAGATTTGAGAGAGACAGAGAGATATATTTGGAATAGTGAGGTTTTGATTAAACAAAATAGAATTTAGGTCTTATATCATACTTTGTAGCTATTAGATAATGCCAGGCAAGTTACTTCTCTGTAAAAACTGGGTACTATCTCAGCAAGTTACTTCTCTGTAAAAACTGGGTACTATCTCAGCAAGTTACTTCTCTGTAAAAACTGGGTACTATCTCTCCTACAGGGTCCTCATGAGGATTATGCATATATAAAATCATAAGATTTTGATCAGAGCAGATGTTTAATTGATGTTCATTTCTTCTTCCCTCTACATGTATCAACATTCTTTTGGTTTCCCTCTATCCCTTCCTTCTTTCTTGTCTCAATATTATTGAATAATGTCATTCTTATCCATTTATTGCTTTTGTCTGGTAGCCAGAATCTGTCTGCCTTTCCAGTCCTCCAATTCCAGCCTTTTCTGGTGCAGAGGGAGAAGATGGCCTTTTTGACCCTAGTATTGTTCTACCACTTCTAGTTTAGCCCAAAGCCTTGTCATTCATCAGCCTGAATTTTGAAGTACAAAATGCTTTCCACATCACTAGCAAGGATATGGAGAAATTATAAAGAAAAAAATTGAAACCATCTATAGGTTGAAAAATTGTGTATGTGTTTGTCTGTCTCTCTTTCTAGAGGGCATAACACGGACATAAAATCTGAAATATAACTCAAGTTCCCCAACACTTTAACACTGAAAGAAATCTCTAATATATGAAGTTTAAGACTCTGGATCCAAATAATTCATTTTAGCCAAGTGAGACTCAGATCCTTAATGGGCTAATCTACTCTCATTTACTCTGAAGAATGTCCACAGGGAAGGAAAACAGTACAATACTGGCACCATTTCACCCTTCAGCAAAAATCTGCTTAAAACCAGATGCCTGGTAGCCATATGACAGACGTTCCACCCTGAGGAGGGGGCTGTCCTTGGGGATCTGGGAGAGGCAGGGTGATTATGCTGCATGCCTGTTTCTAAGCCTAATAGGCAGGCAGAGAGGGAGAGATGGAGCCCTGAACATCTTGGAGGTGACACCCTCTGGGCAGTAAGTGTTTCATACAGGGTTGAGCTACATCTCAGCATCTGTCCCACGGCAACAGCCCTTTCTGCCATATGGGGGAGCAAGATTTGGCATGGAATTAGGATCCCCAGGCTAGTACAAACTCCATTGTTCATGTGAAATTGTGGATTAGAGGTCTAATTCAAGAGAGCGGGGGAGGGGAGGAAGGAAGGAAGGAATACCACTGTTAATGCACAATTGCCTTTTATTAAAAATTTTTAATTCAAGGACTGTTATTTTGGTCCACAACAGAGTGAAGTTTACTTTGACATCATCAGGGGCTATAATATGGGGAACCCCCCCCCAAAAAACAAACAATAATTGGTGTTGGGTTGGCAAAGAGTTTCACTAGGAGGAAGTGCTTGCCCATAGTGGGTTTGTTCAGAAGTCCAGCAGGGGTAATTTGAAGGGTCACAAAGTGAAAACATTACCATTTGGTTTGAAAAATGGAAGCCAGATGTGAAGCAAATAGCTTTTACATAGCATCCACATACCTAGATTTGTAGTGGGCAGAAGAAAGGGGCTGAGGCCTGTAAGTATCTCACTGTGGAGGCTGTTACTGGACCACAGGACCAGAAAGCACTTTTTTATATTAAATGATACTGTATGAATGAGGAGAAGAGAGATAGAGACCTAATTTGTGATGGTTAGGGATTAAAGCATTAATATTAAAGCATATTAGATATTTGAATTTTGTGGAGGTGGCGGGAATAAAATTATTATGACTAAGGCCCCAGCATTAATAATATTCAGGTTTATAGAAATATGATATTTAGTCTTTAATTTTGAAAGAGAAACCCTGATATGTCCTACTAGCACCACTGTAGTAGTATGCTACATAATAATATATTGATCAGTGAGAGAGCACATGAATGATAAAGGTCTCATAAGTTATAAAGGAGCTGAAGATTTTCTATTGCTTAGTGATATTGTAGTTGTCATGTCCTAGTGCATGCATTACTCACATGTTTGTGATGATGCTGGTTCAAACAAACCAGTAGTATGAAAGTATAGCACATGCAGTTAAGCACAGTACACAGTACTTGATTATGAATGACTCTGTTACTGGTTTATGGGTTTGCTGTACTATACTTTTTAACTTGTATTTCAGAGTTCACTACTTCTACTTATTAAAAAAAATTTACTGTAAAACAGTATGCTAGGCTACCCCAGCAGCAACCTCATATATTTTGTGTTGGCTTTGTTTCTTGATTGCATCATTTTCATTTGTGCTTAACTTAAACTTCTGTTGCTTTGTTCATCATGGTCCTAGGAGTGACAAGATGGGGATGTATACACTTATATGTATGCTATAGCCTATCTTTGTAGGCTGTGCCATCTAGGTTTATGTTGTATATTCTGTGATATTTACACAATCAAATCACCTGATGAGGCATTTCTCAGAACATACCCCCATGATTAAATGATGCATGACTGTATATGAGCTAGTGGAAAAATGGCTAAGAAACCTGAATTGTGGTCTAGTTTTTTTTTTTAATGATTTGCCTTAGTTTCTTTATCCATAAATGGGATGACAATAATAGCTAACCACCTCATTAGGCTTTTGGATTTAGGTATTTTCTGTGTATTAGCTCACTTAATCCTCTCGAGATCCTTTGATACACATAAAGTTATCATTCTTTTTATAGTGTGAAGGAGCTGAGATGTGAGTTAAGTAACTTATCTAATGTCAGAGTTCCCATTTGACCCTAAGTTGTCTGACTCCAGAGCCTGCATATTCAACTCCCATATAATACTTTTTGTCTCACACTGTGTCAAGGGTAAAATTAGTAACAAAAAGGGACAAGCAAGTTTTTTTTTTTTGTTTTTAATTTTTTAAAATTGTCAATGGACCTTTATTTTGCTTATTTATATGCAGTGCTGAGATTTGAACCCAATACCTCACTCATGCTAGGCAAATGCTCTATCACTTAGCTACAACTTGAGCCTGACAACTGAGTTTTGAAGTAGATAGTAGAATGGAAAGTACCTGACAGAGGTGGATTTGAATCTTCATCATTACCTTATAACTAGCTTCAAATTAATTTTGTAATTTTTTGTTTCTTTCATCTTAAATGGGAACATAGTATTTATTTTTCTGATTACTGGAAGATTATACATGAAGTATGTAAAGTGTGCATTTTGTAATGGGAAGTCAAAAATTGGTAGCTATCATTGTTTGCTCTTGTTTTCATGTATTAATCTTGAGGGCCAGGTTCATATGTATATTTTGATGTTTTATTTTAGTTGTGATGTGACTGAGCACAAAGTTTTCATTCATTTATTAATAACAATAGTTAGCACTTCTAAGGGCTTATCATAAGCCAGGGGCTTGGTTACTAGAAGTTTCTTTACATATATTAACTCATTAAACTTTACCATAAGATGAAGAAAATACTCTGAAGTGTCCCAGTTTTACAGATGAGAAAACTGAGACAAAGAGATGTTAAGTAACTTGCTCCCAGTCACATAGTTTGTAAGGGACAGGGCTGGCATTTGAAACTAGTAGTCTAGTTCTTAATTACTGTGCTATTTGTCATAGATTTCATAGGATCATAAAGTTGGAAGAAGAAATAGAAGTGTTATAGACCCACAGTGGGAATTACTTGATATTCTGAGTTTCTTATATAGCCTCTGCTTCTCTGTCTTTAGCAACAAATGCTCATTGGTTCAATGAAGCAACCCTTTTAATTACTGGGCAGAACTCTTTGTGATAACATTCTAATGTTAAGCTGAAGCTGGCTTTACCTTTTCCTTATTCATTGATCTTCTAATTTTTTTTAAAGAGAGAGAATTTTTTAATATTTATTTTTTAGTTTTTGGTGGATACAACATCTTTATTTATTTATTTATTTTTTAATGTGGTGCTGAGGATCAAACCCAGCACCCTGTGCATGCCAGGCAAGTGCGCTACCGCTTGAGCCACATCCCCAGCCCCAATCTTCTAGTTTTTGATGTACCCAGAATAAGCTTAGTTCTGTCTTTAACATGACAGCCTACTATCTCCTCTTTTCCAAGCCAGCAATTCCAGTTTCTGTCTGTGGGGACTCATCATTCTGGTTAGGTCATTGATTGTCTCTTTCTACATGTGGTAGAGTAAAACATGACTACTATTGTCCATCAGTCATACTTTATTTATTTCTCAGTGCAGGGTGAGATTGCATTTGGCTCTTTGGAAACCTTATCACATGGTTTTCTCTAATTGGCTCTAAGTAACTATAACCTCTTGTGTAATTAGTTAACTCATGTTGCCCTATAAAGATTCCATAGACTAGGTGGCTTAAACAACAGAAATCTGTTTTGTCACAGTTATGGAGGTTAATAGTTCACAATTAAGATTCAAACTGATTTGGTTTCTGGTGAAGACTCTCCTGCTGGCTTGTGAACAGTTACCTTCTCCCTGAGTCCTCACATGGTCTTTCCTAGAATCTCTCCCTGAGGGTGGGAGGGAAAGGGAGGGGGCAGGGGGTTAGCAAGGATGGTGGAATGGGATGGACATCATTATCCAAAGTACATGTATGAAGATACAAATTGGTGTCAACATACTTTATATATAACCAGAGATGTGAAAAATTGTTCTGTATATGTGTAATAAGAATTGTAATGCATTCTGCTGTCATTTATTTTTTAAAAAATGAAAAAAATACCTATCTGATTGGATTAGGGGCTTGCCCTTAGGATAGCACTTAACTTCATCACCTCCTCCTTGGCCCTATCTCCATATATAGTTATGTTTTGGGCTAGGGCTTCAACATATAAATTTCAGTAGGATACAGTTCAGCCCATAGAATCCTGTGATGATAAGGATAAAGATATATGCTAGATATTAGTGATGGAGTACTGAAGGAAAGGGCCATGGATATTTAGTTTTGGGTTCCCAGGTAGTGTATGAAGACTTTAAAGTGCCTCTTCACCTTCTGGAACTATCCTTCTTGTCTCTGTAATTCTACCAGGCCCCCAAGTTTCCCCTTTCTTGCTTTGGGTGGCTAGGATACTGAAACAGGGGAGATAGAAAGGGAAATAACTGAAACTGGTTATTACAATAATATTCTGAGTTTCAAGTCCAGGGATTTCCCCAGTTATCGCATATTGGGCATTTATTTGCCTTCTTGCCATAGGAAAATGATGCAGGGAAGACAGATTGTAAGCTGGAGTCCTTAATCATAAGAGAATAGGGATCCCTCCCTAGGATATTCATTGCTGGCAGGATGACCATGGAGACATGCCAGATAAATCCCAGCAGCCCTTGCTAAGAGATCTAATGTGAGGGACCTACTGTCTCTATGACCCAGCCTGTTTCAATCTGGAAGAGAGGATAGGGCAAACAGAGCATGCATCTGCTAGGATTCTCTGGATTGCAAGTGCTAAAAAAACTAGCTTAAGTGCCTTAAGCAAGATGGGAATTTATTGGTTTATATAAAAGTCCACAAGAAGACTGAGCTTCCAATATAATCCAATGGATCAATATTTGATCCAGTGTCAAATATGATCACTTGGATCTGTCTCTCTATTTGCTTCATCTGGCTGTCAGATTTACTAACTCACTCTGTGGTATTATCCTTGCACTAAAAATTCCAGAGAAAGAGTAAAGAAGTTTTCATGGGTGTGATTGGGTTAAGTGCTATTCTGGAACTAATTAGATTAGCATAGCTACAGGGATGGGATGTACTGTTATTTTAAGCCAGTCAGGGACCCCTCTGTAAGCTAATGTTGGAGCTGGTTCCATGGAAACCACATGACTAGAGAGTGTGGAGGGTTGTTTTCCAAATGAAATTTTGGATCCTCTTTCCCAAAGGAAACTTTTAATTCCTTAGAAATTTTGGAAATGGCTATTGGATAGAAATAACAGGTGTTTATTACAGAACATTTCTTATGTGGCTCCCCAAACAAATCTTAAGTCTAATATTACTAGAATATCCTTGGGAATTTGAATAAGGTATTACTTCCTTTTTATAATCTTTTTATAGCAGCTTTGTGTTTTTATTTAGTGAAGTATAGATAGTGCCCTCAGATTTCCTATCACTTATTTCCCCCATGATCCTGTCATTCATGTTCATTCATTCTTCAAGGAAATATTTACTAAGTGTGTACTGTGTGCTAAGGATGCTAGGTTCTGGGGATGTAGCAGTAAATTAAAAAAAAGAGTTTCTGACCCTATAAGGCCTATAGTGTAGTGTTCCAGTCTCCTTATCAAGCTGCTGTGCTGGTGCATGCTCTTTGCATCATGTGGTGGGATTTCTGATCTCCCTTGAACCATGAGTACACCCACTACCATACTGGCCTTGTATTCTTCTTTATTGTGTGACACAGGGAGAGGATCTTCCCTTAATTTTATAGAGCATGGGAAAGATTGACATATGCTCTTGAATGTATAGGGTACACTTTTCATTGGTAGCAACTGTCACAGTTGCCATGAATTATTTGTATACTTATTTGTTTAATATCTTTCACTCTAGACTTCTCATAAGGGTAGAGACCATGACTATCTTATTCATCATTGATTACCCTTGCATAGTGTAGCACCTAGAGCATACTGAGTATTCAAATACTTGAAAGATCTGCTACATTGTTAGGTTTAATGAGAATATTTAAGGTAGAGTTCATCTAATCTTCCCATGCTCCCCCTCCCAACCCCACTATGAATCAGCCTTCTTATATCAGAGAAAACATTCGGCATTTGGTTTTTTGGGGTTGGCTAATATAATACAAAATATAATAAAAATATAATACAAAAATATAACACAAAAGATACCTTGAAATATTTATTAGGTATGTGTCTTAATCTTCTCAGGCTGCTACGACAAAATACCATAGACTGGATAGCTTAAACAACAGAAATTTGTTTTTTCATAGTTCTAGAAGCTGGGAAGTCCAAGATCACGGTGTTGGCCTATTTAGTGTCTGGTGAGGGTCCTCTTCTTGGCTTGCAGATGGTCGCCTTCTGTGACCCTCACATGGCAGAAAGAAAGTTAGGGAGCTCTCTGGTGTCTCTTATAAAAACATTAATTCTATCAGTTTAGGACCCCACCCATATAACCTAATTTAGCCTTAATTGTCCCTTTATAGGACCTATTTCCAAATGTAGTCACATTGTGGGTTAGGGCTTCAATAATGTCAAGGGCACAGTTCAGTCCATAGCATTGTGATTACCTTTAGACTACACAACTTTGAGTATCATTAGGGACTTTTCTAGTATTTAGCTGCTTACTTTTTGGCATACTTTTATGTGGTAGCGGTGACAATACCCTTGAGTGCTCTGAGCATGTCTGTTCCTAAGAATCTAAGCATACCTGCTAGAAGACCCAGAAAGAGAAAGTTTCTCTTCTTCCAGTCTAAGGTGGGCTTTCTGAATCCTTATTTTTTATTCAAGTCTCTGTCTCATCAAGGATTGTAAATATCTGCTCCTTTTAGGGGAAACTTATC
Organism: Marmota monax; assembly: GCF_021218885.2. Lineage (NCBI taxonomy): Eukaryota > Metazoa > Chordata > Mammalia > Rodentia > Sciuridae > Marmota > Marmota monax. Next base: position 2,047,140 of record NW_026694968.1, on the reverse strand, counting down.
CTAAGTGCACAGCTCCCTTCTAAAACAAAAGAACAACAACAACAAAAAAGTCTCTAATGATCACTTAAGCACAAGCCAAAGTGAAAATCTTCTCTATCAAACAGAGTGCTTATATTTTTTATTCTAATTGTTATGTATGACAGCAGAATGCATTATAGTTCATATTACACATATAGAACACAATTTTTCATATCTCTGGTTGTGTACATAGTATATTCACATCATTCCTTACATGTCTTCATACATGTACTTAGGTTAATGATGTCTAACTCATTCCACCGCCTTTCCTACCCCCATGCCTCCTCCCTTTCCCTCTCACCCCTTTGCCCTATCTAGAGTTCATCTAATCCTCCTTTGCTCCCCCTCCAAACCCCACTATGAGTCAGCCTCCTTATATCAGAGAAAACATTCAGCATTTGTTTTTTTTTGGATTGGCTAACTTCACTTTGCATTATATTCTCCAACTGCATCCATTTACCTGCAGATGCCATGATTTTATTATCTTTTATTGCTGAGTAATATTCCATTTGCATTTAGGTTATTTCATATTTTTTTCCCAAGAGAAATTAGTAGGTATAACCAAAGTTTCTACTCTCCCCTCCCCGGCCCTCAAACAAAGGCTTTGCTTACCCCAAGGAGAACTCAAGTCCCTCCCTGTATCTGCTATCTGCAAGAAGAGTATTGTTTTCAGTACTTAAATGCTAGATTCCTTCTATCATCTCTCCCTTCAAATTTTACCCATCAGGTAGTAGATAATTTTAGAAGTGGCCAGAACTCATCATGCTTTGCAGTGCCTTGGACTGGTACTGAATCACATAGTATGATATTTTAACCTTCAAAGCTGGATCACTGTATCTCTAAACCAATCATGGCTGGAATGAAGGACAAAAACACTATACTAAAGCTGCCAGAAATATTTTCTGTGTATATGATGGGTGGAAATGGGAATAATATTTGGAGCATAGTCTGTCTTTATTTTGAAAGCCCTTTAGGTCATATAGCTGTAATTAAAAAGAACTGACTGCTTATGTTTAGAATTGTCTTGAATATTAGTAAGGCCATCCAAATGTACATACTTCGGGCTGTGTGGTAAGTGTTCTCTTTAGGAACAGAAAATAATGTCTCTGAAGGGAAAGGCACATTTTAAAGTGCTTTCCCCCATCCTTTCCATTCAATGATTGGTTTAAAATTTCTGTGGAGAATGTTTAACATGACTAATAAATGCTCCAAAGTTCAATGAAGAAATCTAAACCACTAACAGCTTAAAAACAAGAAACAAAGAGTAAAATATAATTCCCAAATTGTTGATTCTTGATATTATCTTTTTGGTAATAGTAGTATAGATTGCAGTTATTACATATAATGTTTTCAAGTTTACAAAATGTTTGGTGGGTTGCCAACTAGGTCCATTTTAAGGGAAGAGCACTTTGTTCCAGCCCAAGCTGATAAGTAACTTCGAAGCTTACTGTTAAAATAATTAGCATGTGTTCATAGTGGGGTTGGAGCCTAGTTTTGCTCCTTCTCATTCCCAGTATCACCTCAGTTTCTGCTAGATTACCCCATTCTCTTTTCCCTGCACTGCCTGCCTCTGGGATCAAAAAGAAATGAAGGAGTCTTTGCCACCAATGAAGAAAGAGGTGTCTGTGAGATAATCATGTTACAAAACTGTTACTCCAGATCACTGTACTTACATGTTCATCCTAGCTCACAGTCTAAAAGTTGATGGGTAGTTACCAGTACTCACACATTTGACACCACCAGATTTTGTATTTTTCCATTACTCAGTAGAGGCCCACTATTGACAAATAGTGAACTTGGCAAGATTAGGAACTTAGAATCAGGAAATCCGTTCTTGGGTGGGTCACAGGAAGTTTTAAGACCTGTGAGCTCAGGTCCTTGGGGACCTGATGATGAGATAAAGATGATAGATTTTGCTGAGGACACTTTCTTCCAGTACTGCTACCAAGATCACTGTTCACGTGTGTCTACTGCAGAGTCGGAGAGAATTCAAGCTTTCTATTCCTCAGAGCTTAAAGAGCTTGGAGAAAAACTACTTCCTTCTTGGGGTTCAGCCAAATGGAGCCTTCTTTGTGACCTCTGGTTTCCTATTGCTGCAGAAGGAGGAAGGTGCTGGGTTATGGAGAGCTCATCAGGCCTGTACAGAAAACAGGGTTTCTGTTTTGTTTGTTCTCAAAGGACAGATTACTGTCCCTCATCCTCATGGTAATAAAAAATGCTATACAGTAGTGGTAAGTGGTTCTCTTCCTGATATATTTTAAGTCTTTGAGTTATTTCAATAGGATGTTTATTTCATAGTGTGTTGTCCTTTTGGTGTGATGCATTTCTTTGACTGTACTGAGTCTTTTATACAAGTATGCTGCCATCTTTCTTCTTATATTTGCTAATTAGGAAATATATTTTCCCCTTTGGAATTGCTCATTTTGGAAGAATGTTTCTTTATATATATGGCTTATGGTCAGAGTCTGACTCTATAATTTTTTTCTTTTTAAGCATATAGCTATGTATATATTATTAAGTAAACATTCTCCTTTATTTTCCCCATGGGAAGACATGAATTAAAAAAAAGGGTGTTCCAGTGCATGCATTGCATGCTTTTGGTTATTTTCTCAAACAATGATTAAAATCTTTCCCACAGGAGGAAAATTTACTTTTGAGGACAGGTAGAGGAATCCATCCAGTATTTTAAGTTTTTTTTGTTGGCTACACTCTGGTTAGTCTCCCAAACTTCTCTGTCATTTTCCCAGAGGTTTTCAGAATTAAACCGGGCCTGTCTTTCAGCTGGTGATTTGCATCTATCTGCTCTTTTCCTGACACCTGAAAAGTGATTTTGAACCTGGAAGAGTATAGTCTCTTAAGATTTGGGGATTTTGAAAGTCAGAGAAGGAAGAAGTTTAAGAGCACAAATGCCCATGAGTGTTTTCTCTTCAAGTATTGAGTGAATTAAGTTCACCACTCCATTTATAATTCTACCAGTTTCTTCTATTAGCATTTTTTTGGTGGGGGGGGGTGGGTACCAGGGATTGAACTCAGGGGCACTCAATCACTGAGCCACATTTCCAGGCCTATTTTGTATTTTAAGTAGAGACAGGGTCTCACTGAGTTGCTTAGCACCTTGCTTTTGCTGAGGCTGGCTTTGAACTTGAGATCCTCCTGCCTCAGCCTCCCGAGCCACTGAGATTACAAGTGTGGTGGTGCCTGGCAGCATCTTATATATAACAATGACATAGAGATACTGTGTCTGATACCAGTGTGGATGACAACTTACTGGACCAGTGTGGAGAAACCTATATCCATAAGCATTTGAATTTTCTCAGCTTTCAGGGTTTGCTTGATTTCTTATTGATTCACCATCTATAGATCAATGCCTATTTGCGTGTAAGACTTTATCTTTTTGGTGTGGGAACAGATAATCCATTGTACAGGAAAGAACAGTCTATGATAGTATTGCAATGATTGCTACTATTATTCTTATTGCCCTACTACTATTACTACTGCTATTGTTGTTACTGTTAACTACTGCTCTAACCATGATTATTGCTGCTGCTGCTGTGGATTCTGATGTAGCTAATACTGCTCCTTCTCTTCCTACTAGTCACCACTCATAATTTCATTTTTATGCTAGATGCTGTAAGATTTAAAAAATCAATTATCCAAGCCTTCAAGATGTTTATAGTCTACATAAGATTAACCTGAGAAATGGCTAGAAACCAGGCACAATAATTTTCAGTTGTATAGCATCATTATGTGTTAGATGCTTAACATAATTAGCTTATTTAGATAGCTTGACAATCCTCAGAGATGAGTCTTATTGTACCTTTTCAATGGATGAGGAAACTAGATCCAGAGATGGCAAGTGACTTGCCTTTGATTGCATAGCTAGTTTACAGAAGAGCTGGGATTTTTTTTTTTTTGAATCTTTTTTTTTTTAATTTTTTATTGTTGGCTGTTCAAAACATTACATAGTTCTTGATATATCATATTTCACAATTTGATTCAAGTGGGTTATGAGCTCCCATTTTTACCCCATATACAGATTGCAGAATCACATCAGTTACACATCCATTGATTTACATATTGCCATACTAGTGTCTGTTGTATTCTGCTGCCTTTCCTATCCTCTACTATCCCCCCTCCCCTCCCCTCCCCTCTTCTCTCTCTGCCCCCTCTACTGACATTCGTTTGTCCCCCTTATATTATTTTTCCCCTTCCCCTCAATTCCTCTTGTATGTACTTTTGTATAACCCTGAGGGTCTCCTTCCATTTCCATGCAATTTCCCTTCTCTCTCCCTTTCCCTCCCACCTCTCATCCCTGTTTAATGTTAATCTTCTTCTCATGCTCCTTGTCCCTACTCTGTTCTTAGTTACTCTCCTTATATCAAAGAAGACATTTGGCATTTGTTTTTTAGGGATTGGCTAGCTTCACTTAGCATAATCTGCTCTAATGCCATCCATTTCCCTGTAAATTCTATGATTTTGTCATTTTTTAATGCAGAGTAATACTCCATTGTGTATAAATGCCACATTTTTTTTATCCATTCATCCATTGAAGGGCATCTAGGTTGGTTCCACAGTCTTGCTATTGTGAATTGTGCTGCTATGAACATCGATGTAGCAGTGTCCCTGTAGCATGCTCTTTTTAGGTCTTTAGGGAATAGACCGAGAAGGGGAATAGCTGGGTCAAATGGTGGCTCCATTCCCAGCTTTCCAAGAAATCTCCATACTGCTTTCCAAATTGGCTGCACCAATTTGCAGTCCCACCAGCAATGTATAAGTGTACCCTTTTCCCCACATCCTCGCCAGCACTTGTTGTTGTTTGACTTCATAATGGCTGCCAATCTAACTGGAGTGAGATGGTATCTTAGGGTGGTTTTGATTTGCATTTCTCTGACTGCTAGAGATGGTGAGCATTTTTTCATGTACTTGTTGATTGATTGTATGTCCTCCTCTGAGAAGTGTCTGTTCAGTTCCTTGGCCCATTTGTTGATTGGGTTGTTTGTTCTCTTATTGTCTAATTTTTTGAGTTCTTTGTATACTCTGGATATTAGGGCTCTATCTGAAGTGTGAGGAGTAAAGATTTGTTCCCAGGATGTAGGCTCTCTATTTACCTCTCTTATTGTATCTTTTGCTGAGAAAAAACTTTTTAGTTTGAGTAAGTCCCATTTGTTGATTCTAGAAGAGCTGGGATTTAAACCTATGTCTATTGGGCTCTAAAACCTACAGCATTTTCCCTAGACAGGACTGTAGTCTTTAAATTTGAAAAATGAATTCTCTTTGTTATGTCAGTACCCACAATAGTATCTACAAATGGAAGGGCATGTATCATGAAAAAAAAAAAACTGAAGCATAAATAGAGAATATGAATGACTCTTAGTACTAGGTACTGAGACTAAAACTCAAGGCTCCCAATTCCCAGCCCTGTGCTCTGTTTCCCTTGTGGAGCAACAGTTGGATTACTATCTTTATAAACTGGCTCAGCAAATTCAGTGTTTTAAGTTTATTTTCTTGGCTGCACTCTGGTCAGTCTCCCAAACTTCTTTGTCATTTTCTTCAAGGTACCCAGGTTCAACTTGGGTTGTCTTTCAACTGGTGATTTGGGTCTTTTTCTGCACAGGCCCATAGCCTGAAAATTACACTAGGTGACCAGTCCTAACAATTGTTGAGATGAGCTTTCTTTGTCCACTCATGATGCTGCATACTTTGTATAACCATGTTCACTTTGATCAGGAGCATTGTCTTTGACCCTTGAGCAGCAATGGTGTTATAATGGAGAAATAAAAGCTTGGTGGTAATTGGTCTAGTAGCTTAATATTTCTTAGATCTGCCTATTGCTGTGATAAAAAATATTGAAAATTTAATACGTCCTCCAGTGTCAAATGGTACAAACAAAGTTTCCTTAGGCAAGATTTTTTTTTCCTATTTGCTGACCTCTAAAATGTGAGTGTTTATTGAAAGTTCTTTAAGGCAGTCTTTACTCTATGCTGTGTACATGGCTAATATTTTATGGATTATTGGAATGAACCCTGCCTCTTCTTTCATTGATGGCTGAATTCTGGATCATTGCTGAGGAATAAAGGTAGTGAGGACTGGATTGGTATGTTAATAAAGAAGGATCTGTGTTCTAGAGGTAAATGCATTTTGGGGGTTATGCATTATCTTGGAGGTTTAGAAAATAGACTCTGTTGGCTCATGGTTGGGTTCAAATCCTGATTCTGCTGTTTAATAGCAGCAAATTCTTGGCAACTCTAGAAACTCCATTTCTTATCTGCAAAATGAGGATCAATATTTTTCTCCTAGGATTACTTAAGGATTAAATGAGTTAATGATACCCTAAAAGTGCCTGTTGTATAGTTACTATTATAATAATAATTATTAGAATTTTTATCTCATTTGTTCTTTTTTCATTTCTCAAAAAGTAACTCACATTTGATTAAAATATTTGAATGCCTTGTTCTTCTACTGATTCTGTATACATGCTTCTTTAGTAATTTAAGATGAGAGTATATATTTAAGATAACTTATAGATAAACTAAAAAATGAGGAAAATAGACCAACTTAGAGATTAATCAGGTCCAACGCTAACTAGCCATGGAAACTGGCAAGTCATTCAGATTCTTTAGTTTCCTATGGCTAGTTAGTGTTGGACCTGATTATCTTTCCACTTGTCTAGTTAGTGCCTTTCCCACGGACGGCATGCACTGCTTTGTAGTTATCAGTGGTTGTGGATGGCTGGCAGTCATCCATTCCTCCAAAAAATTATTCATTAGCTTCCAACTGAGTGGATTGAATTCTAAGGTAATTTAGGAATCAGATCAGATTTGTGAGGGAAATAACAGAGGGAAGGACTTGGTTTCTCCTTAAATCCCACCACCTAAGTGGTAGTTGCCCATAAAGCGGGCTTCTTTTGAAAAAGAGGACTCCAAAGCTGACTCTCAAATCTTTCAGTGCATGGGAACCTTACACAACCTCAGAAGCAGCATTTCACTCAGGCTCAGATTGTCCCCTTGCCTGGGGTGGGATAGGCATTGATGTTTGCCTGCTTAAAAACCAACACTTGAAATCCTACATATAAAAACAGTATTGGCTCATTTTCACCTTTGGGGCACATTTTTTTCCTTCTGTCTTAATTGTTGTAGTAGATTAGTGGTATTGTACAGCATACCACTAACAATTTAAAACCTGAACCACACATTATTATAGCATTGACCAACCACAGTGGTTACTCTAAAGTTAGGCCATACTTCTTGGGTGTTTTAAGATGTTAAGCCCTGGGCCAGTGTGCCAATAAAATAGGCTCTGGAGTGTCCTTTAATCTTGGTTAGGAAAAAGGTTCTCTCTGGCCAAATTCCATACAAGAGCTGCATAAGCACTATAAACATAGAACTGGGTAAAAATAACAGTTTAATTACCTGATTTTGTTCTTTTTGCCATATTTCAATGTAAATCTTATTTTTGTAACATTTATACATATGATAATTTATGTTTACTTCTAAGTCTGTGTCTGTGTTATCCTTTTCAAAAGAATTCTATGAAGTATTATTTTATATTATAGTGAAATGTTTTTAATTGATAAAAGTAACTGATAGAATGTTAACTCTATTAGTAAATTAGTAATTTAAGAGTCAATTACCAAAGTAAGAGGGAAAGAAAGTGTTATGTGAAACACTCATTCTCACCTAGTTTTAAAACTTTCTCTGTGTGTATTTATGTGCACATATATTCATGTTTGGTAATTTGATGTTTTTGATTACATGTGTTTGGCTGAGTAGGGTTGGAGAATGGGAAAGATTAAGTCTTTTGAGTTTGACAAACTCAGGTAAAGTAGCATTTACTAATAAGCAAGGTACCCAACAAATATTTGCTACACACCTATTCTGCTCTCTGCTCCAGAAGATAAAATTCTTTTTTTTTTTTTAGTATTTTATTTTTTATTGTTGATAGACCTTTATTTATATGCAGTGCTGAGAATCAAACCCAGTGCTTCACAAATGCCAGGCAAATGCACTATTGCTGAGCCCCAGCCCCGGCCCTGATAAAATTCTTTCCTTGGAGAAGCTTCAAGTTGTTTTCATGATAGATACACACCCGGGTAGTAGAACATAAGGCTCAGCTAGGACATAGGATTTCAGCTCTCTTGTTTGTTTTGTGGTAACCTAGTGAATGTAAAAACATTTTTGTCAATGGCATGTGACACTCCATTTTCGTTAGAGCTGATTTTTTTAAGAGTGCATTATTGGATTATTCACTGAAGAAAATGTTTCTACTCTGAAACAAGCCTCTTTTATGAGAGCTGCGTGTGACTTCCTTATAATGAATCATTTAATGTATTAGTTAACTGAACAAATTTTACCTATAAAGGTATGATATAATTTCTTTTCCACAAAAGAAGGAACAACTTTAACTTCTTACAAGTTATCTTAGAAATCCCCATTTTTCTAGAATATATTATGTTCATACTGGAAGAATATTTATAAACAAGAGTTGACTAGTTCATTAATAATTCTTCTCAGGTAAGAGATGGAATTTAGATTAAAGACCATGTGGGCTTGAAAATCCTGTGTTACAAAACTCTGATGTAAATAACTTAAAAACAGTTACCATGATCACCATTTCTACCATCTCTTGCCAATGGAGACTCTGATGACACAGTATGTTTTTTGCTGATTTCCTTTGTCATTTAAGGTCAGATCTTTTCAGAAGCGAATTACTTTTTAGTATTTTAGGCAGCAAAGAAAGGGATAAAAATTTACACATGTAAGCCTTAAGAAATCTTTTTACTATTTCAAACCCTGGGGTGATAAAGAAAAAAACTGCTAGTAAATTTGTCTTTGCCTGGAATAGAAATAATGGTACTTTTCTTTAAAAAAAGAAATTAAGAATTAAGAAAAACTTATTTTAAAATTACTTATGCCTAGAAATGTACCAAAGGTTATGGAGAAATCAAAAGTTGTATACTGGCCTGTGGTTGTAGCTCAGTGGTAGAGTGCTTGCCTAGCATGTGTGAGGCACTGGGTTCAATCCTCAGCACCACATAAAAATAAAAAAGTAGAGGTATTAAAAAATAAAATAAAGCATCAGGCATCAAAAAAAAAAAAAAAGGTTGTATGCCTTATGGTGAATAGTCAAGATTAAGACATATGAAAAAATTAAATGGTAAAACAGGAAAGCCCAGAAATACCAGTGCATGGTTTAAATAGTATCTAACCTTTGCTTCATGTGTTGTTCCTTGCCCTATATGAAGCAGTTCTCTTTGCTTCCATTAGAACATTCAAGCCATTTGGCTCCCTATTGAATGTGTTTGAATCAAAACAAAGCAGCAGATAACTCTGCCTCCATAAAGTCAGGTAAGAGAACAATTTCAATTTCAGAAGAATGACCGGGAAATCTTTGAACCTGTTAGAGCATGTTTCTGTGGGCAAAAATCACCCAAGGGCCCCTCAGCCTGCAAATCTAGTGTTCATTCAGGAAGTATATGCTCTTCCTGGACTTGTTGAGACTTTTTGGCTTTTGCTGATGAAAATTTTACCTGAAAGATGACAAAGAAATGGAGCTTAGTCTAACTGAGGCATATGTTCACTTTACAAATTTAGGAATGTCCAGGAGAAAAGATGGATAATGCCTTGCATCTCCCTTGTGAAGAGTTCTTGCCTCTTCTGGTCCCAACACCAGTCCTTTGAAGGGGTCTGATCTCTAAGACTTGTGAATTGCTCAGGGTCCTGAGCTTTCCTTTCCCCTTCCCCAGGAAACATGATAATAATGCCTATGGATATATTAAGCAGTTTCTCAGATGGCTTTGTGAATCAGGTTTCTGTTTACTATGACTGAAACCTCAGCCCATACTGGCTTAAGCAGAAATGGGGACTGTTTGGCTCATAACTGATAAAGCTAGACTACACTGATTTCTGGTTCAAGTAGTGTCACTAAAACTGTTTCTTATTCCTCAATTCAGCTCTGCTGTCCTTCATGTGTGGCTTGATTCTTAGATGGCTTTCATGGGTGCAAAATAGGTACACAGCTTTAGATTTGATGTCCTTTCACATTTAAACCTAGTCGCCAAAATTGATATCCAATAAAATACCTCATTTCATCGTATTGGCTTCAATGGGATCCCATACCCATCTTTGAATGAAAAAACTTCTGTGAATCAGGAAATGCAATAAACTGATTGGCCCAAGACTGGGTCACATACTCCATTATCTTGGTTGGATTTTCACCCAAAGCATCATAAATTAGAATGTGAAAGAAGTAATGTCTAAGAGGAAATAATAAATCTAAGCATCAGATAATAGTGATAACTGAGTTTTTATCCTATTGCTTCAAGTTCTATTCTGGTTGTCAATGATTAAAAAATCTTTAGGAAACAATTTCTGCTTTTGCATGGTTACTGAAGGAAAGCAGAAGGGATGTAGAACATTCTACAATTATAAGAAACACAAATGTCCACTGTAGTTTAGTGTCCAAATATTTTTGGCCTCTAGATATTCTCAGATAGATATAAAATATACTGATTGAAGCAGCATCCACAATCAGAATAGACTTATGACCATATAGGTTTGTGGTAAAGTGTCTGAATACTTGTTTTATTTTGTGAATGAAGGTTAGTTTTAAAGCCAGAATTGTGTACTTTTGGTAGAGGATTCCTTTAATCCTTTCTCCTTCTGCATGAGAATTTGACCTTTGGTTAACTCTGTAGCTTTGTTTTTCTGGAAACCTGAAAGTAGTAAAATGTCAACTATGTTGCTAGGCAGCATTGCTTAGGATAAAAATGACCCATCGTTAGTAAAAATGCCTATGTTGGAACAGGGGAATTACTACCTGGACTGGCTCTAACTCTGCTCTTCCAAGGGGGTTGCTTGCCTATTCTGTCATAACACTGGACCATCCACTGTATTCCCTGGCTACATCTGAAGTAGGTGATGAGGTACAAGCCTTCCCTAGTAGTTGGATTAACATAACTATGAATCCTAAAAGGAAGTCATGGTGTTGGTCTTCTCTGATTTCAGTGACTCTTATAATTGGGCATGTCTCTCCCGAGGATCCTATGGAGTTGTTACAAAGATATTGCCTCTTTGTAAGGAATGAGGTTTTAAAGGCTGGGCACTCTTGACTCTGCCTAGTGTGTTCTTGTCTCATTGTTCTTCAGCTGTCACCTAGAGGCCAGATATAATAGTTCATGGACACTGGATTGTTGCATAGATTGCTGCAAGAATGCTTAATAAGAGGCATAACCTATGCTGCTCTGCTGGCAAACTGAGTGTGCTGCTGCCAAATATTGACTAAAATAGTCTTGTGCTCCTAAATGTTTAGTTGAGCTTTAGACCCACTGAAGGTACTGCAGACACATATATAAATTGCAGCCTAAAACAAGGATAATATTCCTGATCTTATGATGTAGCAGAGACTAAAGAACTGTGCATTATGCTTGTTTCCTTTTCTCCCTGGAGAAAACAAGAGATAGACTTTGTTTCCCAGCCTCTTACAGTAGATAAGGCCATTTGCTTGAATTCTAACCAGTGGAGTGTGGGTAAAATGACTAGTATGTCCATAAAATTCTTCCCTATGCTATCTCTTATCTTCTTTCCCTAATTGCTCAATTAATTCCAAAGATAGTAAGGTTGTAGTAGAAGGTGAAATCCCAGGATAGTCAGAGTCCCTGAAATGATTATATATAGATGGTCACCTGTAATCAATAACATCTGCTCAGATTTCAAAATCTGACTAATAAAATTATTTAGTCAGGGTAATTTTGGGGCTTACCTGTGAAATCATTTATTAAGAAATGTAGACCTGGGGCTGGGATTGTGGCTCAGCGGTAGAGCACTCGCCTAGCACGGGATTCTCAGCACCACATAAAAATAAGTAAATAAAATAAAGGCATTGTGTCCATCTACATCTAAATATATATATATATATATATATATATATATATATATATATATATATATATATGGACCTGATGCATTTTCTGGAATGGCTTTAAGATTTTTTTAGATCCTAAAATATAAACACATTTACATCATGAGCTACTGATTCGGAAAACAAAACTCGTTTGCTTCTGAAATCATGAGAAACTGTGATGTAATTCCTACTTATAAATTAGGGAAAATGGTTGGGGGAAACATTTGTATAAATGTAGTTACCTATGGTAACATGAAAGTTCTGTCTTGTCAGTTCATATGGCAGAGAATAATTGGAGGCCAACTGAATCATAATGGAGATAAGTTTAATTTTTTCCCTTTTCTGTAGCCCCCCAGGCTAAATTGGGAACCCAGGGGATTTCTAACCCATTGTGTTCACTGTCATGTTTCTTATGCTGTGGTTCAATGGCTGATGGAACTTTAGTCCACAAAAAAAGGATTCTAGGGTTAAATAAATTAAGAAAGCACTTGTGTACCATATTTCTTCCTATGAAAGAGTCTTAGTACATATCAGAAGATTATAGTTTCTGAGAAAGTCTGCAATAAAGGATACACCCCCCTTTTTTTTCAGTACTGGGGATTGAATATAGGAGTGTTTTATCATTGAGTTATATGTCCAGCCCTTTTTTTTGTTTTGTTTTGGGATTACGGTCTTGCTAAATTGCCAAGGCTGGCCTCAAACTTAAAATCCTGAGAGAAACCTATTTTTAACATTATCAGTTAATAAATATATAACATAATATATAACAAATTTAACATTAAGTTTAGTATTATTAATAACTAATATATAGCTTATAATTTTATAATATATTTTATTAAATAGTGTTTAATGTTTTATTAAATATTTTTTGTTATATTAAATTCTAGTCACTTTATCTATAAACAGACTATTTATCCATAATAAACTAGCCCCAAATCCCAATATCTTAAGATAATAAAGGTTTATTTCTCACTTATTATAGCTCAGTGTGTGTCAGTAGATGGTTTGGAGAAAATGACTCCACCCCATATAGTCATTCAGGGACCCAGGCTGTATTCAAAGTTGGGTCCATTTCAGGGCTTCAGATTTCCACTGGATTCTTGCAAACAGCTAACAGCAGAGGGAAATAAGAAGGCATACTTGCTCTTGACTGTCTTTGAAAATGACTTCAGATCTACTCCCATTCCATTGGTAAGAATTACTTCTAAGTGTGCCTAGGAGCCAGAGAAATGGGGCTTGTTGAACACTCCTGGTACTCTCCGCAAGTTGTCCTGCTGACCTCCAATGTCTCTTTGCTCCCTTTCCCTCTTCAAAGAACATACATCCTAAATGAGCTACTTAATATGATATTTAGTCTCTACATTTAGCTTAAGTCCAGGATTTTTTGATGGTATTTTAAAAAAAAAGAATTATCTCCATTGAGGAGATTGGGAGACATATGTCTCATGGGTTTTAAAGCCTATTTATTTAAAGCCTATTTATTAGGTTGAGAGTCATTTGGTCAGCTGTCTATATTCCATTTAAAATTATTTTTAAGGATTTCTCACAGCGATTATGAAATCCCTTTAGTTACTCAGGCATGAAACTCCCTGCTTCGATTTACTGATCTTACCTTGATTCTGTTCTCCAGGAGAAACTCATCTGTTCACAGTTACCTGTGGTTCTAGCATTGTCCTCTGGGAGGATCCCCCACCAGTTACCTTTTTCTGACTTCACATGAAGAGAAGGTTGAGTGGTAGGCTCTCTTCTGTAACTGTGTAGACTTTGAAGGTGATTTCCTTGTTTTTATCCCATAGTCCAGATTCTGAGGACTAAAGAGCCTTCACTAATAAAGTTAGTGTGCTGTTAATGATGATACTAGCAAGGTCTGTCATTTTTATGATGCTTGTGGCTTATCAAATATTATTATATACATTATTGAATGCAATCCTAAAAAACCCCTGGAGCTGGGATTGTAGGAGCAAAAAGGCCATTGGGAAGTACAAAGTGAACCACCAAACACCCATTCACAAAGCAAGGAAACACTCATGACTTGCATCTGCTAAAAAGGGCTTAAAAAAAAATCCAATTCAGGCCAATCTGTGGGCCAGCTATTCATCTAGTTCAGGTTGTTAAGTCTGACCTGGTCTCAGATTTGATGAGCTATCTATTCTTCCCCACCAAATAAATTACTTGATGCTGGCAAAGGGGACTCACAAGATTCTTCTCATCCTGTGAAGCCATATTCAAACTGAAGCACCTGGTCCCAACCTGCCCTTTCTTCTCTATAGAATCATGGGATTTTAGTTCTGGAGAGTCTAATCTTGTTCTAAATGGCTTTTACTCCATCTTCTCCAGAGGCTGATGTGTTCTTCATAGATACTGGTAGGGGCCAGTTTATAGCAGACAAGCTTAGGGAGTGGGAGTGAAAAGGGTCCACCAATCTTGGCTCTGGCCTTCTTATATCTCTGCAACCATGGCAGTTCAGCTTTGATCTGTATTATCATTAAAAGAAAAAGTTCTGCTACTAATAGAACCCCTGAAAACTATTCAGGGTAAATCTTTCATGTCTGTAGATGAAACTCCTGAGGCCCAGAGAGGTTTACTGATTGGCCCAAAGTCATACAGATGCTTTTGGAGGAACTAGCATCATGTGTGGGTTTACTGAATCCCAGGTCAGTGCTCTTTGCACTGGAGTGGCTCCTCTTAATCTTCCTTGGTGTGTGTGGCATGTGATCTGAGATAAAAGCAGGGAGTCAGGCTCTGTCTTGCTGTTGAGAGCATAGGTGACTTGAGCAGGCAGCTCACTTATTTCTCTTGGTCTCTTAGTTCTTCATTAGGTGAGGCAAGATCAATCCTGGCTTCCCACGCAGAGCATGGTTGCTCTAAGCAAGGCTGATGGTGCACCCTGCTAGGATCTTGGCACCTCTCAGGCATTTTATCAGCTCCTATTCACAGAGACACTGCCTGAATTTCTTCTGTACTCCACACCCGCCTCCATGCTGTTGATCTACAGTTCTGTTTAAAATTTCAAGTATTATAGCATAATTGTTTCATTATATTTTGGGATTTTAGAATGTTGTTTTTCCTCAGAGTTGTGAATATAGAGTGGATATAGGTCAACTTGATTCTGTCTTTACCAGTGGCCTGCAAGTATTAAATATGCAAGAGATGGTCTGCTCTATCCAAGTCTCCTTTCTCCAGTTGTTGCCATATGATGTTTATTTCTGCTCGGGACTGGAAAAAAGTGTTTGCTTTTCTTTTACCAACTGGAGAAATAATGCACTGTGTCTAAGTGAAATGTGGCTTTCACACAGTTCCAGCTTCTATGGGGGAGGGGTGTGAATAATCTATGTGGTAGGCTGTCTTATTGCCCCAAAGGAAAAAAAAAAAAAAAAAACAGACTTCAATATTTGGAATGCCAATGACTTAGGACATTTCTAGCAGGTCTGTCCCTTGTTCAAACCAACAGATTTAGTTCCAGAAAGGATTCTTGCATTTTGGCCATGAGTAGGAAGAGTTCTTTGTAGGTCAAGGGAATAGCCCCTAGAAATTGAGGGTGCTGTGGTGCTCCCCCACTCCTAGAATCCAAACCTCCTTGCACTGCTGTTCAGAGTTTAGGTTTAGATGAGTGCTGAGTAACTATACATAAGGATGTTCTGTAGGTTGGTGCCAGGGGGCAGACTTAGTTGGCCAATAGTTTGCCTGTGTTTTGAGAATTAAAGTCTGTTTACTTTAGAAGTAGAAATACTTGGTCAGCTATTTATATTTGGTTTTTAAGTATTTTTCTTCTCTCTGCTTTTTTCTTTTGGTCTTTGACAGAAGCAAAAAATCTTTTTAGTAATTGTTAAAAAGGTATCATAATGCTACTATTCAGAGAGGAAAAATTATCTTGTAATTTTTTGATCAAATTTTCTTATAGAGAATCATTATACATTTGAATTTTTATTTGCTGTGTACTAAATCTGTATTCCTCTCTCATCTTTTTTCTAAATGTATAACAACAAAGGGGAGGTAATTTTAATTTTTTCCAAAGTGATTTTAGGGAAATCCCTATTAAACTTATGAATTTTAGTCCAATGAGGAATCCTCTTCCTTTGGTCTAAATTTTGCATATTGTCTGTTTCTTACAGGGCTTCCGTATTGTCTGAGGCTCCACTGGAAATGCAGCAAGGATTCCTAGCACATCCCAGTTGCCATAGCAACAGCAGTCTTTCCCATAATGAGCTGCATCATCTGAACTGATGTCACAGCATCATGCAGCAGGTCAAACAAGGCATCTCCTAGTATTGCATCCTACAGATGTGCCATAAACATCAAAAGAAGACGGTGGGAGCAGGAGATGGTGAGTGTTAAATGTCTGGACCTTAATTGCACGGCTGTTTTGTTGGCTAGTTGGTGTCTGCTAAGGCAGAGATTGGGGGATGTTTTCTGCTTAAAATGGACTGGGGAAAGAAGGGTTGTTTTGCCTAAATCTGTTTTTCAGGCTGCTGGGTTAAGACAAAGGCCTGTAAGAGTCATACAGGAATCAAAATATAAAGAATTATTCTTGCTCTATCTCTGTATGTTATTTTTAGTGTTCTTATAGAATTTTTTTATAAACATGATGATTTTCTATTGAAAAGCCATGGGTAAGCTCTAAAATGAGTAGTTTACAGTATTTAAACATTGTAAGGATATATATTTCTTTTTTTATGGTGCAGAGCTAATTGGTCCCCTGTTTGTTCTTGTGATTAATGAAATAGTTATTGATTTTTAGTATGGAATTCAGTATGTACCTCGGTTGGGTTTCAGTTTCTTCATGGTAAGGAACGAATGCTGAATAAGCATTTGATACCCTGATGTGAAAGAGAATTTCTTGCATATTCTGGAAAGAATTTATTAAAAGCATAAAGACTTAAACAAAATGGAATTAGTTAAGCCTTTTGATTTATGTGGTGGTTCTTCAATTCACAACCTCCATAGTTAGTTGAAAGACTGCCACAATATTTTTCTGTCTCTAGCTAGTCTCTAAAATAGCTGGAGTTCTTTTCAGGCTGACTTGTAACTGAGAAAGGAACAAGTCTTTTCTCTGCGGCAGTTGCAGTCAAGGGTAACCCTGAGGAGAGCCTCTGGAAGTGACAGTGGTGTTGCTATCTCTTGCTTAACTTTAACCAAAATCTGGTATGATGAATAAATATTAGAATCCTCAGTGATTGCAGGGTGTTTAGATCCTTGGACTCAGTCATAATCCTGACTCAATTCTGAAACTCTAGATAAATATGTTATGTATCTTTTTCATCTCAACTCTTAGCTCAGTCTTTAGGTATCTTCATCATCATCATCATATTTGCATCATTTTTTTCTCCTAAAAAATAGAGCCTAACACTGTCAGTAAGGAGTAATGTGTTGCCTTTTGTTTTGGGAAATGAAATGGATTTCCCTAGTGCAACTGATTGCTACTGGGGAGAGAAAGGAGGAGGCACATGTCAGTTCAATTGATCAATATGTCCACTTAGAATCAGGGAGTGGTCTTGTGATTCTGTGCTGCCGAGTTGACAGTATTTATTTGAAAAGTCTCACAGGAAAGAATGGCAACCCTTGAGTTTCTTTTCTTTTAGCCTATTTATTGAGCCTAAAACAAATATATCACAGGAAACAGGAAAAGCAATACCTCTAGCCAGCTTGGAGGTTTTTTTTTTTTTTTTTTTCCTCAGAGTTGAGCATATTGGTCCCATTAGGCACTAGCCTGAGTGAAAGAGCTCAGATTTTAATTAGTTTGTTTATACCACATCACACACATGCTACTCTGTTTTTTAAGCTTATATGGCTGACATGCAGCTATGTGAGATAGGAGAGGTCAGCTCAGCCTGGCTTTATCGCAAGCACTTAGGAGTATGAATTGATCATTGCCTGCCGTTTTATGTCGCATAATGTGAACAGAAAGCTCTGTCGGGACTGCTGGGTGTGAACACAGCTAAGTCGGCAGCTCTAAGGTGACAGGGAGGAGTGTTAGATGGTGATGGGGGAAGGGAAAGTATGTCTAGTGACTGGATTACAAGTCTGGAGAAAAATCATTCCTTGCCCATTAGAATTCTTCTAAAGTATTACTTCCAATGAAAAGCAATGAAGAAAGACTTGTTTGGTAACATGAATTGCTAGGAGTAAAAAATAACCAAAGGCAGAATTTTAATGAGTTTTCTATTTGTTTAATTCTTGTCTCTTTTGTCTAACAGTGCTCTCAGTTGCTTCATCATCGGTGATTTATACAATTACTGGAAGTCGCAGAGGCCAGATTTCTTTAGGGCAGTGTTAGAAAAAGTAAAGTCATGCTTTGAGGGTGGGTGTGGGCTGACGCAGTTATCTAGTGGAATATCCTCCCAGTTCAGACAAGCGTGATTCTCCTAACCCCAACAAGTATTCAAAATGCAGTTAATAGTTCTTCAACTTTATGCTTATGTGTTCTTTTGCTCTAGGAGAACAAAGCCCTGGTAATGAGAGCTGTCATCCAGGTCTTCTGTTTCTTCTTACAGCCTGTGCTGTTCTCTGATTAGCTGTGTGTCTTAATTACTGGCTAAGTCTATTTCAGTTGCTGTAGTTTTAATATATCCCCAAGGGGTAGATGCTGTGTGTGTGTGTGTGTGTGTACACGTGTGCACCCATTTGAGTAAGGGGAGAGATTTCTCTGGTTGCCTTTATTGGTGTCTCACTGAAATTTTCTAGAATTTAGAGAATTTTGTTTCATAGTAAAAACTGAAAAATCAAGACTGTATTTATTGTATAGATCATGTAAACCTTACAAGAAGCTAATTTTACACCATACTTACAGCTATGGTTTTCATACTGAATTACAAAGTTTCAAAGAAGTTAATTTTCAAAGAAGTTAATTCTTTGCTGATAGCTAGGCCATGGTAGAAATGATAAAATTAATAATCATATTAACCAACCACAGCTATCGTTTATTCAGTTATTATTATGTATCAGTTATGGGACTAAGCTTTGTATGTATCTTTTTTTAATATTTATTTTTTAGTTGTAGTTGGACACAATACCTTTATTTATTTATTTATTTTTATGTGGTGCTGTGGCTTGAACCCAGGGCTTCGCACATGCTAGGCAAGTGCTTTACCGCTGAGCCACAACCCCAGCCCTGCATGTATCTTATTTAGTCCTTATAATGACATTATGAGGTACAGAGTAATAATCTTACTTTATAGGATTAGGTTCTATTATTTACATTTTGCAGAAACCGATTCTTAGGTTATGAACTTGGCTAAAGTCACATAGTTAATAAGTGATTGGGTCAGGATTCCAAACCAGTGTAATCTGGCTATGCATCCCACATGCTTACTCACAGTCATCCCAGTTTTATGACATCTTAACTGCACATACCATACAGATCAGTCATCAACACTGTATTATATATACCCCACCCTTCCTCATTCTAATTGGAAAATCAGATTTCACATGTAGAACAAAATCTCATTTACTACATGAAGATCTATTTTACTGTAAGGATGAGTGTGAATCTTGGTCAAATGTGAATATTTACTCTTATCCTAGAGATTTAAATCATGCAGAATCAATGCACAGACCTTTTGCCATGACTCTTTCTTGACATATCTTTTTAGCAGGACCTGTATGTGGAAAAAGCTACATAAATGAGTGTGGGCGTGATGGAGTGTCACTAAAAAGCATGTCTTAGACCTGAGTCATTAATGATTCAAGTTTGTTGTTCCTGTTCTATCAGCTACGTATGTAGTGGCTCTGCTAACTTTAAGACATGTGCATTCTCTGGCAATACCAGGCAAGGAAGAGAAACAAACTTCTCTCACAGCATGGAAGATGTGAAGGTGTGATCTGAATCTATCTCTTAAGTAAAAAACATAAAAAGAGACTTCTTTTTTTTCTGAATGTGTTAGTGGCTGAAACCAAAAGCTGTCTTCTGACCAAGTACAAGAATGACAGTCTTGTGCAACATCCTGGAAGTCTTGTGTTTGAGGATAGATGATACAGTCATCTCTGCATCATCTTGCCCATCCCCAGCTATCCACGCCCAGTGTCATTACTGGGCTCTAAGGGCCGTTCTTTGTTTTAGTGTGGGGTTAATGCACGTACTGACAGCACATTGATATTGATTCCAGAATGGTGAATACTTAGAAATATTCCACAGGGCTTATTAGCCTCTTGTAGGTTCTGGGAAGAAGTTAACCTCTATCCTAGCCTGTTCCAAGGAGGCTAAAGCTCATGCCCGCATGAGGTACAAGAATGAGAGACTGACAGAAAGCAAGAGAGCTTCCAGGCACAGTGACTATAGGAATTAGGTACCAATTAGGGAATAAAATAGTGGAATTAAGGGAAGTTGGTGATCCTGCTGCATATCTCTGAAGCCCTTCTATTTCCAATCCTAGAATCAGTGAAAGGCATTTTTTAAATTCTATGATTCAATTCAACAAATATGGAGTATTCTATGTCCAGGCATTGTTAAGGAACACAGCAATACATATGACATATACAAATCCTTTCCCCAACTACATTCTGGAGGGATGACAAAAATAAACAAATAAATTTGTATTAGAATATTTTCCTGTGTGATTCTGCAATGTATTTCTATTCACTTCTATTCCATGTGCTAGTAGATAAATCCATTATCTCCACAAATATGTAGAGGTGCATATACATATATGGTTCTATATGGTTTTTGCTGTGTTGAATAATAAATTTTATTCCTGCTTGAGTTGGATTAGAAGCTTACTAGATGTAGATATGGCCAATATGGCAATTAGTGATTTTTTTTTTGGTTTAAGCTATTTTGAGAAATATAATTGCAATCATTCAAAAAGTGTATGTCTGTCTCATTTGACAAAACTGACATGTAGTAAGATGAAATGCATGTTACAGACAATTAAGGAGAAATTTAGAATATTTTAATGAAAGCCATTTCTCACCTTTAAAAGCTACTTTTCTAGAGAGCCCTCTAAATCAAGCATTCTAGCTAACATGCTAGTAAAAGTGTGTACCACACAAGGTCCATCTAATCTGTGCATTTATCCTAGCATACCTTATAAACATCACTTCAAATGGGAACCACTCTTTAAATAATCATTCTAACTAATGTACTATGATGTATTTGCATGACTTTTTAAGGTACATATTCATGCAGATAGAGTATGTTCAGCTTGGTATGCCCATGTAGGGAAAAAAAATCACTTGCAGATTGATTATTCCTCCTTCTTTGATGGCAATTGCAAATACCCAGCTCTGTAGACAGCTTGTGAGTGAGAAGGCTTTTCAAAGAAACATCACATTTTTATAGGACTTTGTCCATACTAACAGACTTTCAGGTATTTTGAATTAATAAGGCAGAAGATTTTTTCCTCTGTTAGTACATACCTGTTACTATCAGAATCCTTGAGTTGGTTTTAATACTTGGTGACGATAAAGGAGAGACTTGTTTCCCTTGTAAGCCACCAGCTATGTTTTTCTTTGCTCTTCAGCCATAAGGCATTTTCTAGACTCCTTCAGCCATCTTGCTATGTGCTTGTGCCACAAAGGGGACGAGGTAAAGTTTCTTGACTCTTCCAGCCGTCTTGCTATGTACTATGTACTTGAGCCATAAAGGAAACAAGGGAGAGAGTATGGAACTTTAGAACATGATCTCAAACTGGCTAATGCATGAACTGAACCAGACCTAGAGCTTGTTTTGTATGGGTCTAGGGCAGGCAGACTTCATGCGTGTGCTACCTGTGCAGTTGCATAGGGCCCTACACCTACAAGAATTTATATGTGGTTTAATGCTTTGCTGTTACCATCTTTAAATTCTTAATAATTTTTGAATAAGAGGCTCTGCATTTTCATTTTACACAGGACTCTGTAAATTATGTGGCTTGTTCTATATGGTCCTTTTGCATCCCCTATTGCTTGAGTCCTGTATGTATTTTGAGTTTGAGGCTCCCTCAACTCCCAGATATGAAAATATTCAAACAGAAATTGTGGAGCTTAAACTATAAGGGACCATCATTGTTAAAACAACCCAGAGCAAAATACCACCTGCCTCCTTGCCCCTTGGTAATTCAGCAGTGTGCACAGTGATCCAATGACATTTCTTTTATAGCCAGAGGGGGGCATATTACATTATACCTGAAGATATTTGGTTGATCAGGCTTATTTGTCACCACTATTGCTTTCAGGGGAGAAATCAAATCTTCTTTGCCAAGCAAGCTAATTAACCATGCACTGGTTCAATGTTTATATTAATTTTCTTGCCATTTGTTTACTATTTTATTACTTTTATCATCACCTTCTTTGTTTAACTCTCATTTAAATTACACAGCATATTTATTCTGGGTATGTTTTTTTAGCACTGTCCTTCCCTCAACCCAATTCTCTCTCTCCAGGAGGCTGGGGACCCATAATTTGAGCTTATATTACTACAGAAGAGTTTGCTTTTTTTTTAAATTAAGAAGGGAATCATTTTCAATATTTATAATGAATCTTTCTCCAGCAAGGCAGTTTCAGTTATGCTAATGTTCTAAATTCCAGATCCACCATTTATAATTATGAGATGCCAATGGCTGGCTCCTGGGCCCTGTGGTAAGTGAAGCATTGTTACCCATCATATCACAGTGAGAAGTGGCTGCCTTACTCTATTAGTCTAGAGATTTGCAGAGAGTTGTTAGAGAATTAATATGAAGGATGGTTTTTGTTGTACAGGAAAGGGGTAAAAGGTAACCTTTTCTTCTTCTTTTGACTATGTCAATAAGCAGGAATCTGACAAATCCATAAGGGGTACTTGTCACTGCTTGGAAGCCTAAGTCTGGAGTTTTTTGCAGGGAATAAGCCCCAAGAACACTTACTCTTTGTCCCTTAACAATTCTGATGCTCACCACATTCGCCATTGTACCATAAAACCAGCTATTTCAGATAATTTCACCAGTAGTTAACAATCAACAAAAGCATCAAATCTCTACCCTGTGCAAGATCATATGCTAAGGAGAAAAACAAAACACTTTATAAATAAGGACGACCCTAGGGACACACTTGTACATTACTTGGAGAGCTTGTCACAGATTTAACACTATGTTATCTGTGTTCTGCTTGTTAATGATCCTGATTAATTCTTCTATGGTTCTGGATATACCCTGAGATGGAGCTTAAGGCATATCTGTGGTTGCCTATAACTTTCTGTTCTCTTCAACTTTTTTATTTCAATGTGTTTCTAATAACTCATTATCTTTGCTGGCCTACTCTCAGCTTTCCCAATCCTTAGTGCTTGTAGTTTGTTTCTACTCTATATTGTCACTGTCACCTTTTGGAACAGTTCTGATCCCACCATAGTTCTTCCTGCAAGAATCACACCTCCTAAGGCTCTCCTCTCTGTGTTACTCTTAATTCCCATTACATTACCATAAAAATAGCCAATCTAAAGCCAAATGACATTGCATCTCCTCTGATATGCTCCGTGTGAAGTAATTCACTTGCATTTAGTTTTTAATGGTTAATTCAAATGTTGCCCTGTATTCAATCTGGTTTTCACGTTTGTGTGAATTAAAGGGGAATGACCCTTTAAAACTCACATTAGTTAGCCTTGTAGGTAGTCTATATGGGTAGCAACTGGAAATGACTGAAGTAGCAGGGCCACATGTGGTAGAAAATGTGATCCAAAATTGAAAACAGGTGTGCAAGTGTAGTTTAAGAAAAAAAATCTCTTGGTGCTATCGTTAAATTTCACTTTTAATTAAAAATAAGTAAAAATAAGGGGGGCGGTAATGGAGAAGGTAAGCAGCACAGCAAGAAGCCAGAGCAAAGCACATTTCTTCAGCATTGGCAGGGAGTGACATGCAGCTTCTTGAATACTATAGGGAAACACATGCCTCAGAGTGGCAGCTGATTGAATAAAGAGACAAATCTAAAAACAGAGGTAAAAATAAAAATGATCACAAAAACAGATGTCATTGCTCTGAGGATTAATAAAGAATCAGATTGGTGAATTAAGACACTAATTTAAAAATAAATAACAATAAGATTTTTAAACATTTGAAGTTTGACTAGTTAAACTGAAAAGGAATAGATTGAGAGGCAGAGGACCAAGGAAAACATGATATAATCAGCTTATGAAGAGACATATCTCACCAGTTATTTTTTGCTTTGGGAGTTTTCTCTTTTGTTCTTTGTTCTGGTTAATATTATTTGGTTTATTTGTCATGAAAGTGAATGAAGCCATGTTTCATTTTACTTTTTGGAATTATTTTTTTTAAATATCATGGATATTTTAAAAAATATCATGGAAATTATGATCTCTGGCACAATGATTTTCTCTGGTTCTTAGATCTTAATACCATCCTTGTCTAAATATTGTATATGCTAAAATACGCAAACAAGAAGTAAGTTGAGTGCTGTCAACAAACTTGATGAGAAAACAAATGTGTTCCTTTTCAAAAATAAAAGAGAACCTCAACTGGAGATGAACATGCCACATTACCAAACCTAAAGTGATTTTTTTTTCAATAGTTTGTACCGAATGAGTCTATTTTGAGTTTTGGAATACTAAAACCTAACAATTTACACATATGTATATAGACTGCTATTCTGTGGGCAGGAGATTTAGAGGTAGGGAAGGTAGGCAGGGAATGGGTAGTGCCTTGTGAGCAATAGTCATGTTTCCCTTCTTGAATATTTTTTATCTATAAGCTGGATGAAAACAGCCTAGTAGGATTTTGAAGCTAGGTATATCTACCTCTGCTTCTTAGTTATTTAATTATTAAATCTGTGATCTTAAGTTCTTGGAGTCTTATTTTTCCCAAACATATAATAGGGAGAGTATCCATTTTATAGGATGAAATGAAATTATTGGCTCAAAGAGGGCATTTGAGGAATGAAAATTGTTATTATTTTACCTACTCACAAGTAGTGTGATAAAATTATTACTTCTCCAAGAAAAAATGCAATTTTCCAACCCAATCCTGAAAGCAAGCAAATAATTTTTAGAGCATTTGTTAGCAGAGAGAAAAGTGCTTTAGTATTTTAAATGTATAAAGTATAAATTTAATTGTATGAAGTATAAATTTAGAAGTATAAATTTAAAAATATAAATGCTTATACTGTGCCAGCACATATATTATCTTATTTAATTTTCTTTCCCTGCTTAATGTTTCTCCATCACATTTATCACCATTTATTTATCACACATTTTACCTATTTATTATTTGTTTTCTTCATCCTAGTATAATTAATGTAAGTTGCACAAGGGCAGAATTTTTTGTATGTTTCATTCATTGATATTTTCTTAGCTCCTAGAATAGTGCCTTGCATATGATATGTTATGAGAATAAATGAATTCACTTAACCCTAGAAAGAAGTAATATGATTGTATTCAGTATATAGGAAATTAATTCTCTTTTGCAGTGGTCCTTTTCAAGGTGCTAAACACCCATGAGTGATTCTTGCTATTTCAGATAGTTTGTCAAGAGGCCCTTGTGGCTGATGGTAAAGGCATTATGTTCCATCTGATTATTCTGAATTCTTCCACTGAGAGCAAGAATATTGTCTGGGTAGTACTGATGTTGTCTGCAGAGTTTCTGTGAGGGAGTTAGGTTTTGCAGGTCATTTGAAAGATATATTGATTCTTCTATTGGTGGTTGCCTGTTTCTCACATTAATGAATTTGAATCTCCTTTAGGAACAAAGTTATTTTTTTTTAATCTTTAAATTCTTAGCCATAAGTCTTAGGTCAATAGATTGGTAGATTTTCAAAGAAACTTCATTTAAAGCACCCAGTAGGGAGAAGTTATGGTAAACCATTGTAGTCAGCCCTTCCCTATTACTATTAAAAATGCTCTAATGAGAAATAAAGCAAATCAGAGGAACACAATGAAACAGTTGTTCAGCCAGAACATGAAGCCTCATATATGAAGGGAATAATTAATATAACTGATTTTTGCTATTTATTTTAAATTACCAGCAAACTCTTTTAGCAGTGGATATGTCTACAGCTGAATTTTGTACCAAAGGCATTCTAAAATGTCATGCTTGTGAACTGAGTATTTCTTTCTCAGGAAGAGGTATGAGATTTTTTTTTCTTGAAATTCAAACCATTTTGACAACATGCTATTTTTAAGTTGCCTTCCTTTTTAAGAAGACAAACAATATCCAAAATCAATTAGAAAAACATCCTAGGATAAGGCAGTATTTTGGTTATATTTTAGTAGACTGAATAAGAAAATATAATGCTATTAAATTGTAAAACACACTGTTATGATCTTAAAATGTGTTCAATACATTTACTTTTATCAACCTCATCATGCTACATGATAAAAATTAAGCCTCATGAGAATTTTCTTATATTTGCAGTACATGGCATGGCCAGTTGCAGGACACAAGGATATTTTATACCTCATTTACAAGGTTCTCCAAATCATTCACTTATTTGGCCTTGTGATTTTCAAAAAAGATTTTCCAAAGAATATTTTAAACCTGCTTAGTGCCTTCGTGTAGATGAAAACATTTTAATTTATTGTCCTGTTCTATTTAGGCCACTACAAAAACCACTAAAAATTGGGTAGTTTATAAACCACAGAAATTTACTTCTCAGTTTTGGAGGATAGAAAGTCCAAGATCAATGTGCTACAGATTTAGTGTCTGTTAAGTGTCTACATTTTGAATGACAGGTCAAACCTTTTAACTGTCTTTGCATGGTGGAAGGGATAGGGAGGGCTCTCTCTTGGTCCTCCCTTATATGGGCATTTATTCCATTCATGAGGGTTATGCCCCTATGTTCTGATAACCTCCCAAGGACCCCTCCTAGTACCATCATTGTAGAGATTAGGATTTCAACATGAATTTTGGGAACAAAAACTTAGAAAATAGGGTTTCTATACCATTTTTATTTTATACTTGTGTTTCATTAGCTTGAATTTCATAGAGTTCTTGGTGGTCAATCTAAAATGAACACATATGGTTCACTTAAACTTTCAAGTTACTGTCTTTCACAACACTTTTTTTTTTCTAGTTTCCTTGTCTTGCAAATTCATGCATTTTTATTTTTTCTTCCTTTTTATTTTTTATTTTTTTAAAGCTACAATATGTACTCTTCAGTTAGTGCACTGGGTGAAATATTTGAGTCTCTTCTGTTGGATGTGGAATCTCTTTAGAAATTCACTCCATTGCTCCAGACATCCACATAAAATATGGTTGAATGCACTTTAATTAGGTTGAACCTTATGGAGTTTATATTTTTGTGGTCAAAGATGGTCAGATATCAGCAGTTTCATGTCACTTAATCAAATAATTTGTTTATTGTCATACCAGTGTTAGTCTTTATAATTTTTATAGCTCATTGATGAAAGTCCTTCTCTAAATAGCAAGTAAAGTACTGCAGAATATTCAAGGGCATTGGTTAAAACAAACAAACAAACAAACAAACAGATATAGGATTGAATTCTGCTTTGTTGCTACCAACATGTGACCCTGGGCAAGTTGTTTACTTTGCTGAGTTTAGCGTCCTCATTTGTAAAATGGATTTGATAATGCTTTCCTTGTAAGCTTACTGAGAATGGCCATGGCTCCCAGAATGGTGCCCAACATGTGCTTGGAACTCAATAAATAATCATGATGCTGTTACTAGCATAGTGCTCTTCAATCATCAATATTTAAATGTTTAGCTATTAAAACAAGTAATTGTACCTTTATAGATTAGAAGAAAATAGTTATGAGAAGGGGCAGATTCCTGAGGTGTCCTTCCAGTAATGTGACTTGGGGTTATAGCTACTAGAGCTGATATGATTTCAACAAGGTTTCCAAAGGACAATTTTGGGGAGAATAAGAAGATTGTCTTTCATGTCATCCTCAAGTAACTATTTCTGGAACTATAATTCCCGTAATTTGCCTGGCATCTGCAAATTTACTTCAACTCTTCCTCTTTTTATTTTTCATTTTTTGAGAGAAACAATAACAAACATCTATTAAGAAAACCACAAACAGTTGAGTTTTTAATGTGATGATAACAAATAGACTTTACATTTTTTTCTGTAAAATTCTTTGAACTAAAATTAATTTTTGAAGTTAAATGTTCACAAGTGTTCTATATGTTTAATGCTGACCACTAATCAAATTTAGTGTTTTATTTAGTCTAAAATTACTTTCATGGGATTATCAGTCTAGTCCCAGATAGGAAGAGACAAATCTTTTACTTTCTTCCTTTTCTCTAGCTGCTCTATATTTTTTGATGGCTATCCCTATAGAGAAGAAAAGTGTTGATAACTTTTAAATTTGGATTTCTAGGTTCCGATTATTTTTCCTGAGATTCAAACTTACATGCTTCTGCTTTCTTATGTTTCCTCCTGAATCTTCCAGACACCTTACTCTGCACAACTCAAATAATATCATCCTCTTCTCCATTCTAAACCTGTTCCTTTCTGAACTCCCTATCTGGAATGAAGCATTGTCTTCAATCCTATCCTTCAAGGTAGAGACAGGAAGTCATCTTCAGCCCTCTCAAGATATGTTGCATTGCCAAGTTTTGTCTTGTTTCTAAGTCTTTGGGATTTGGTGAAAATGAATTTAGGATCAGTCCATATAATTTTTTATTGTGTGACAGGTTAGGTCATGTTCCTCCACCTCCTGACTTCCCTTTTTCTAAACCATAGACCTGATATGAGTAGACAGTTCTCTCATGGAAATCCCCAGTATCTTTTTAGCTGATCTCTAAACCTTTTCCACCTTAAAGTCTGTGTCCAGGACAACCTCAGCAGCCAGTGTGGCTGGTGCACTGTGGTGAAGAAGGGGAGAAAATACAAAGTTAGTGTACTGAATGGGGACTCTACTAAATAAGACCTGTTGTTCAACACAGAAAGTTTGTTATTATTTAAATTTTTAATTAAAAGCTAATCTGATCAGAGAGTTCCCAACACTGATATGTTAAGTTATTACATCCTGACTTGGGGGATTACTTACTCTTGACTTTAGCACCATAATGTGTTTCTTTTTTATGGGCATGATTCTCATTTGTCTTCTGAATTAATTCTGTAGACAAGAGCCATTTTTAACTCTGAAGCCCACAATGCTGGCATTACTATTCGCAACAATGTTTAAACAGCAACATTTTTTTTCCTCAGAGATTCAGAGGACTGATTCTCACAGGAAGACAGGTGGGATATTGGTGAGCTTAGGCTTGTAGTTAGTTAGATCAAACCTTAGTCCCGTCACTACTAGTTCTGTATGTAGGAAATATTGCCTAACCTTTCTGGGCCCTGCTTATCTTTATAGTACCTACCTTGTCAACTATTGTGAGGCTTAGAAATAATGTGTGTGAAGCACTTAGTACAATTCCTGGGATACAGGAAATGCTCAGGTGTGGTCACTGGAAACTGGGTTACTTATGATAGTGGTCTATCTCTTTACCTGGCTCTCATTTTAGGAGAATTTTTATTCTACTTTCAGACCTTTGGTATATAAGTGGTCAAATAAATCTTGTGCTAGCATCTAGTCCAGTTCTCCTGCTTTTCCCTAAATTGTACAGGAACAATCATATCACATATGTTTCCTGGCTATCATGAGCTGAATAACTTTCCCCCCACCACACCCTTTCATGATGTTTCTACTTTGGAGCCTGCTGGCCATGAACGGAATCCTCTGAAACGATGAGCCAAAATCTTTCTTCCTCTAAGTTATTCTTGCCAAGTATTTTGGTCACAGCAATGAAAAGTTGACTAATATCCATAACAGCAATGATGTCTTTTTCCTTTTATTGAGTGCTCCTGTGTCTTAGGCTCTATGTTGAGAGTGCTTCATACATGCTAACTCAAATCGACAACAAACTTATTAAAAGGTAGTTGAAGGAACAGACTAGCCAGAACTTGGTTTTTGCATGCCATTCTTCAATAAAAGAATCAAGGCTTTGAGTGCAAAGTGGTTTATTCTAGGGTCAGGGCAGGGAGAAGTTCAAGGCAAGCAAGAGCGTCATACAATTTGAGAAAGTAAGGGAGTGTTTAAAAATAAAAAGAATAGGCACTTCAGTGGGGGACAAGAGCAAAGCTGAAAAAGTTTCAACCGCCCAAATCTAATAAATAATGTAGCACTGAGTTATAACTTAAAGTATAAAATAAATAGTGCACAAGTACATACTATTAAAAATAAGTGATTGAATAAATAAATAAATAGGGTAGAAGAGACAAATCTTGGTGCATTTTTTTTTTTTAACCAGGGATTGAACCCAAAGGTGCTTAATCAATGAACCACATCCCACCCTTTTTTATATTTTATTTAGAAACAGGGTCTCTCTGAGTTGCTTAGGGTCTTGCTAAGTTGCTGAGGCTGGCTTTGAACTCTGGATCCTCCTGCCTTAGTTTCTTGAACTGCTGGGATTACATAGGTGTGCACCACTGCACCGGCTGAGACAAATCTTTACCAAAGAATTCCAAATTATGTACGTAAATACTCCCATCTTTAGGAGGAAAAGCTTACCTCCCCCTGAGGGTAGACTAGACTTAATGACTTGCTTTCAAAGAACAGAGTATGGAAAGGAATAAATAATAACTTCACAATGGAGAAGCATGGCAAACATGACCTTAAGCAAGTGGTGAAGATTAATATCACCAATGATGGTAGTAAATATCCTATACCCCTTATATAATGTGATGAGATAGGTGCTTCATACTGATGATATTCTTCCTCCAAATCTATAACCACATTCTAATTATGAGAAAAATAGCAGGCAAATTCAGCTGAAGGATGTTCTTCTACCTGATACCTAGCTTATATTCCTCAAATCTTCATGGTCATGAAAAATAAGAAAAGCCTAAGAAGCTATTGTTGAGGAGACTAAGGAGAGAGTTTAACTAAATCCATTTTAAAATGTTTTACTATATATTTTCATGGGGTCCTGCCATGATAATGTTGGGTCTTGGGACAGAAAGAAAGCATTAATGGAAAAACTGGTAATTCAAATAAAGTGTGGATTAAGTTAATGTAATGTGCCAAGATCAGTTTTATGGTTTTTACACACATACTTTGGTAACATGATGTTTTACCAATAGATGAAACATAGTGAAGAGTATTATGGAAATTTTCTGTACTATCTCTGCAACTTTTTTGGAAATTTAAAATTATTCCAAAACAAAAAGTTTATTAAATGAATGAATGAACACAAGTACATACAGACACACACATTAGTAGTTTTAAGTTTAAAAAGCAATATAAGCTTATATTAAAAAAGCAGAATACCATAGAAAATTTAAAATTCCCTTCTTCCCTGAGTGGGACCTCCCAAGTCCACACCATTCCAATCTCACAGGTAAATAGTTCAATAATTTGGCATGAATCTTCCCAGATAACTTCTATGTTCTATAGGTACATGCTTTAAAAGTATATAATCTTTCTTTTTATTCCATTCTGTGACTTATATTTTTGTCAACTGAGCACTAAATCATAAACTTGGTTTTGAGATAGATTGTAGTGATTTTCCAGGCGATTATTATTTTTTTTTCAGTGCTGGGAACTGAACCCTGGGCCTCATGCATACTAGGCAAGCACTGTATCACTGAGCCACATCCTCAGTTCTCCAGGTGATTTTCAAAAAATATTTGTGAGAGAGTATTACTTCCCCAAAGGTATTAAACAAGTCTATACTTTAAGCCTTTTGACTGTACTCTTTATAGATATTAAACATTTTTTCCTTTCTTTCTTCTAGTCTAAAAAAATCTTCTAGGCATTTCTGAATTTTTGTTACATTATGAAAACGTGATCTAAAAATATTACATGGTAATTATGGATTTTAAAAAATGAAGACTAAAACTTATTTTTCATTTAGAAAAATATAAGTAGGAAAGAAGTCAATTGTTGACCATATTTAAACTTTGTAGATGGATGCTAGCTGAAGTTGTTAGTGATAGAAATTGAATATATGTATGGATGTACACACCCATTGCAAACACACAGTTTTTTAAAGGCATTACTTTACTGCTGGCTCAGTAATGATGAGAACTGGAAACTCTGATTATCTGAACTCAGAGCCAAAGAAATAACTAATTTGAATAATTATATGTTTAAAAAAATTCACCTTTCTTCACAACACTGAGAGAGCTGGAATTTGAGTGTAGGTCTACCCACCCTGAGTGGGTAGCCTTGCTGTAGAAGCTATAAAGTTACACAGCTGTGAACATTGGATACTGTGTAGTCTTGAAAGACTGTATGTGTTTGTGCGTCTCTGTGTGTGGAGAGGGATGTCAGCATGCTCCTCAGACCTTTTTTCCTATCATAGCCAGTTCTCTCCCATTCTCTGCCTGGATTGTAATAATTTTTCATCGGTCAGCCTTGCTGTGTCATTTCCAGCTTTCTATTTTTCAACCAATGGCTGGCAATTCCTTGTGGAGAAAAGTGAAGCTAAGTGACAAAAATCCTTTCTATATCCTACCTCCCTGGTACAAATTGACAAACTGGGGATCTCTCTTAGACTCCTTTTTCTGGATTTTATGGAAAGAGGCTGATTGGAGTTAGAAAGAAATGTGCCTGGTCCCTGCTTTGCCCTATGGCTATGTGACCTTGGGCAATTTACTTTAAACTTGCTATTTTTAATTCCTTACTCTGTGAAATGGAGGATGATTATAATTAGATACTTTTTAATATTAAAAGATAATGCAGGTGAAGTCTGTGTAGCATGGTTTCTGGCCTAATAAATACCTGATGTAGGAAGTGGCAATAGTAACTTCTCTCTGCTCAAAGCCAATGCATCTTCCAGGGTTTATCTAGATCTTAAACTTTTCTTATTACTTTGGCTCCTTTCTCTATCTATTACTATACTCAAATATCTTCTAGGTTAGAAACAATAGAACCAAAACCTCTCCCTTGATTCTGCCTTTCTTCCTTATTGTTACTCCATGCATCTTTTCTCGTAGCCAACTTCTTTTTGGCAGAGTGGGATATTCTGCATCACTCTGGGCAGCCCCTTGACAAAAACAACCTGGAATCCAGGCTTGGCTCACAACTGTAATCCCAGTGATACAGGAGGCTGAGGGAGGAGGATCCAATTTGATGACAGCCTCAGTAACTTAGCAAGAGCCCTGTCTCAACAACAAAACCCCTAGTTTCTGTGCTGTCACCACACTTGCCAGTAAGATACCCCTGAAGTGGACATGTGCTTTAATTACCTAGCATCCTTACCCTCCTAGTGACAGAGTACCATCTCAGGGAGCTGCCATTCTCCATGAATCTTGGTGTAACTTCAGTTCAGGAGCCCAGCTTTCTCCCAGCCCAGAAGTAGACACAAGACCCCAAGTCAGGTCAAGCCAGCATACTGCGGGAATGACAAATGGTGAGTTTTTCCTTCTTGCTACTCAAATCTCCCTGAACAGTCTCTGCTTTCCTGTCTTTTTCATAGACTAATTCTTCAGTTTTTCCCCTTGGAATCTGTGATCTACCTCATATTCCTTCAAAACATTTCTTTTTGCTTACGTCACAGAGTTGGCTCTATGGCTTACAGTAAAAGAACTCTGATACAAGTCTTTAATTGATAAATTTAAAAAAATATTTATTTTTTAGTTGTAGTTGGTTGGACACAATACCTTTATTTATTTTTATGTGGTGCTGAGGATCGAACCCAGGGCCTCGTATGTGCTAGGCGAGTGCTCTTGCTGAGCCACAACCCCAGCCTTTTAATTGGTAAATTAAAGGGAAATATTTTAGTCCTTTTATGTTTCCTAACACTTCTGATCACTTGTCCTTGCAACTTTCTGTTCTTATAAATCCTGCAGTGATGCACTGTCCTGGTTCTTCTATTACATTTCTACCTGATAATTCTTAGTCCCACCCTGCCCCAAAACCTACTCCTTTAAAATGTTTCCCAGGCTTCCTCCCTTGGTTTTGTTCTTATACTAACCCAGGGGTTCTTAAATGTGCCACAGACCCTTTGGCATGAGAGGGAGACCCATTAATTACTTCTCTGGATAATGTTTCGAATGCATTGAATAAAATGCACAGAAATGTAAAGGAAAGTAATTATATTAAAATGCAATTGTCAAGGGCTGGGGCTGTAGCTCAGTGGAGGAGCATTTGCCTAGCATATCTGAGGCACTGGGTTCGATCCTAAGCACCACATGGAAATAAGCAAATAAAATACAGGCCTGCTGTCCATATACAACTACAAAAAAAATTTAAAAATGCAATTGTCAAAATATCTCTAAATATTATAATACAGTAATATGAGGGTTTTTAAATTAGCCCACGAAATAATAATATCTAATGGTGGGTCTAATCACCACCATAATTTTGAAGCAGTAATTTCAAGATATCTTTAATAACTGAAGCGGATTTAAAAATGTCTGAGGTTTCTATTGGTGATTATAGGTATTGTGATTTAATCACAGATACTGTTAATACTTCTGGTACTTATTGCCTTTATTTGTAATTGAAGGTAATTGAGGGAAATTTCACTTAGTGAAAACAAGTTGTAATTTTCTTTTATTTAAGTTCTCATACTCTCTGAATTCTATCTGCAGAACTCTTAGAAGTCCAAGGACTCAGTTGAAGAATCCCTGATTCTCATCTATGCCTATGCTTACTGTTACTATCCAAATCCTGAAGACTCAAGATTTATTTTCAGCAAGGATTTCTATGTTCAGAGATCTTCTGCTGTATGACTATTGGCAGCTCCTCATCAACATGTCTATACCTGAATTTACTTTTACACCTTTCCTTCTTCCCAAGGGTTTCTCATCTCTCTCCTGTTCTGTGATTAAGCTCCAGTATTGTTTTCTTCCATTCATCCTCCACACTGCTGCCAGAAGGATCATCTAAAAAGCTGGCATGTTCCAAATTTGAGCATATAATTTCCTTAGATAAGATCTTTCAATGACTCCTCCTTGCCAACAGGTTGAAATTGAAAGTTCTTTTCAAGTTATCAAAAGCCCTCCATAGGAGATGCCATGACTTCTATCTCTTACCATATTCCTCTCTCCATCCTCTGTTCTGTCTCTGTCTTTTGCTGGCACAACTTGCTTTAACCTTATACACATATTTGGAACTTCCTGAATGTCCCTTGATTTTTTTATGCCCAGAAACTCTTTACACAGTCTGTTGTATGCCTAACCTTGCCCACCTGCCAATTCTTACTCATCTATCAAGACTAGACCCACGTGCCTTATCCTAGGAAAGCGTCTATGATAACTCACATGTGTCTCACATACAGTTGATAACTCCTCCCTTCTTTTTATGCTTGAACCTAACATATGCCTCTAGTGAAGTTCATATTACACTGAATTACCACTATGTATTTATATATTTCTCTTTTCTACTAAGGTATAATTCTCTTGATGAAAAGGACTCTATTTTATTCTCAAAATATATTTCTAGCTCCTAGCAGAATAGAGGTTCTTGCCATATAGCCCTTGTTCCCAAGAAATATTTGTTGACATATTTATTGTTTCTTAAGAAATAACTATTATGTGACTCACACAGAGAGCAAATTTATTTGAGAGGATGAGAGCAAATTAATGAATATCTTCCATTATAAATTTAGGACAAAATCTTAGTCTCACTGTGTAACATAATTGGACTTCTCTGGTGGAGAAACTGGGTCAAGTAACTGTTGTAGTGCAGAAAAGATGAAATCGTAGATTTTTTTTGAAATTTAAAACTGTTAAGTTTCTGTATGTAAAATCCCAGCGAACCATATCTGTTTTAAGATATTGTTTTAGCTAGATGTATTATTATGTGTGTTATTGTTCTTTTCTCACATATCTATAAATGTTTATCTGAGTTGAGGTTAGATTTACTGTAAGTGGAAACTCTTAGAGAAAAACCCCAAAACTCAGAAATATTTGTGGATCTTTACTACGGACTGATGTTTAAGAATTTAGAGGTAGAATTACTGCATGGGAAACTGTCTTATAACATCCAATTAAATTATGACTGCTACTAGCCCATATAACACTTTTATGGGAAATAGAAAAAGACATTCCTTACTCAAAACACTTTACTTCATCTGTAGGGAATTGTCATAACAGAATAGTTTTATTAGAATAGGGTGCCTTCCTGTCATTGTTTGAAAAACCACACTAATAAATATGAAGATATATGGTATCTTTGATGTAAAGGACACCTCCTTGGAAGTAATGACTTTGTATAATGCATAGCCTGCATTGTGGCATATATGGCAGCCTTAGCCATGGAATTCTATTTAGTATTCTCTCCTTGTGTGTGGTTTTGCTCCCAGTTACTTATTATTCAAATGATGGTGAAGATGAAAAACAAAAAAATATTGCACTTTACTGATAGGGAGAAGAAGCTAACTCACAGCATATCCAAGTAACCCTGGAGCCACATCTAGACCATTGTCTCCTACAGAAATGAAGTGGCATCAAAGAGCACTATGTCTAGGCTTTTGCTTATCTGGTTTGAAAACTATAGCCTCAAGGAATCTGAAACACCAAGTGCATTAGTTATGGTACCACAAAAGGAACATCTTTAGCTCTCTGCTTCTTCTTCTAAATCTCTGGGACAGATTTCCAAGTACAAATTTTAGGACCACAGTAAAGCATCAAAAATTGTGGCCAAAATATGATCTTTGCTACTTTTTAAATTTTCTTGGTTCAGAAATTGAAATTCCTTTTCTTGTGCAAATCCTGGACTTGATGCTCAATATAGGATGCCAGAAAACTCTTTGTTCTCTGGTTAAAAATGAACCATTGCTTGTTTTCTCATAAACAACAAAATTTTTGACCTAAAAGAATTTGGATATTCTTTGTTTCCTTTTTTTCCTTCTGTGTTTAGTTTCTGAACTATGTGTTGAGGGGTTGGAGGGTGGTATGTATTGAGCCAGAGCAATTTATTCCAAGTATGTACTGGTTTTTAACCTCTCAAGAGGATTGTCATTACAGGAGATTCCAGTAAAATTGGGAGGTTGGATTGAACATTCTGAGTAGAGGTTCTGTTGGGGTTAGTGGAAAGAAAGGAAAACTATGAGATGTGAGATAGTTAAAAAGATGTGGGACAGCATGAGAAGTTCATTAAGGATCAATTATCACATAAGGCTATATTTTTTGCGGTGACCAGTGATAGTAAAGATTTGCATGAATCACCCTGGGACTGATTGGCCTTGAGCTCCGGTATTATATTATATTTTGAGGTCCCAGGTGCAGAAGTTTAGAGAAATAGCAGCTGGCAGGCTGAACCCAAAGCTAGGGTTGGCTCAGGAACTGGCCTTAGATGGATGCAGGCTTCCTTCCATAACAATAACTCAGCTGGCACTCATTGGATTCTAAGGCTTGGTTGGGAATTAAAGGATCCTTGCTTCTGTAGAGCGGCAACAAAACAAAACACATACCTAATATAAAATGAAGTAGGATAAACTGAGTGCTAAGGTGGAGTGTTGTCTGAACAGACAAAATCTTGAAGGAGTGCAGTATAAAAAGCAATTCGCCTCAGGGGCTGAGGTTGTGGCTCAGTGGTAGAGCAATTGCCTCACATGTGTGAGGCACTGGGTTTGGTCCTCAGCATTACATATACATAAATGAATAAAATAAAGATCCATCAACATCTAAAAAATATTTTAAAAAAAAGAGCAATTCGCCTCACTGAGAAGAGCCTCTTCCCAAGAAGTTAGTCTTTAGAAGGAACATTTTTCTGCTTTTCCCGATTTTGCAAGGAAACATCCTCATTTTAGAAAAAATAAAATAAAATATGCATAAGAAGCAGGAAAAAAAGGTATACTTTAAGATTTTTTTTATTTTGAAATAATTTTTGAATTTACAAAGGAGTTTCAAAGGTAAGAATTGTCCCATGTATATTTTCACCTGGCTTCCTTTAATGTTAAAATCTGACATAACAATGGTATATTTTTCAAAGCAAAGAAATTAACATTGGTACATTACTATTAACTAAACTATAGACCTTTTCAGATTTTCTAAGGTCCTCCATTAATGCCCCCTTTCTGTTCCAATATGCAATCTAGGATTCTACATTGCATTTAGTTGTCATATGCATTAGTCTCCTCCTGTTTATGACTATTTCTTTGTTTTTCCTGATGTTCTATGACCTTGATACTTTTGAAGTTTAGAAGTCAGATATTTTTCAAAATGTTTCTAAATTTGAGTCCACTGTTTCCTTCTCATAGTCTGAGGTTACAGAGTTTGGGGTGAATACCACAGCAGTGATGTGCCTTTCTTATCACATCATATCAGAAGGCTCAAAACATCCACACAAATAATTACTGGTTATTTTAACCTTAATCACATGCTCAAGTGGTGTTTGCTAATAAGGTTACTATTTTTACTATTTTTCCTCTTCCATGCTATATTCTTTAGAAGCAAGTTCAGCCATACTTAATGGGAGAGAAATTGAGTACCATCTCTTAGAAGGAGGTCTGTCAGACTCTTTGGGCATATATTAAAAGTACCACAGTTACTGGTAAATCTGGAGGTGGGGGAAAATAAATAAATAAATATTTAAATTTTATACCAGTAAATTTAATGATATAGATGAAATTTCCAGAAAGTTGCAAAGTACCAAAGTTTATTCAACATTAACTTGATAATAGAGTGTATCCCTATGCTATTTTAAGTGGGAGATATTTTGAGGCTATGCATATATCTTCTTTTTTAAAAAATGTATCCACTGATTACAGCATTAATCAGTAGATTTTGCCTATAGCAGTTACTACTGTGGTGTTATAATGATGATTTTTAATTTTCCTCATTCTTCTACATTTATTAATTTGATTTTTTTCCCTGTAATGATTATCTGCTACTTTTCCTGCTTTATTTACTTATACAATCATTTATTTATACAGTTTAGACTCACGGTTATTTTTTACTATCATTCAATACCATATTTATTTATTACATTGCTTAAATTGTTCCAGTTTTGACTATTGAATGTATATTTTTGAGAATCTGGGTAAAATCATAGTACACTGAGAACACAGTGTGAGCTATGATCTGACAGGGGAAGAGCCTAGCGGAGTCAAAGAATTGAGATCAAACTCTGTTATAAATGGTAGAGGATGAGGGCAGTGGGGCCAGGGGACTCATGACAAACATAGGCCAGGAGGTCAGTGAGGCCAGCACTGGAAAGGAGGCAGCAGCCAGCCAAGTTGGCATCTATTTCAAGGCACAGTAACAAATGAATCATTGGGTCATTATAGGAAGGCCACCTAGATTTTGTTTTGGATTCTGCTGAATAAAGTGTGATGTGAGAAACTAATCAGAATTTTCATCATTGCCTCCGAAATCTTTTTTCCTTCCTTTGGGGTTATTTCCCCACCTAATATTTGTGATAAGGATCAGATTCTTATGGGCTTTTGTTAAATTTACCTTATAGTTATAAGGCTTAATTTCAACAGGGAACAGAGTTCACTTAGGCTACAGGGAAAAACCACTTGATTTCTATACATTCATTTATTATCAATTGATTGCTCTTTCCCATTCACTGAGGGTCAGTAGAATGTTGCTATGCTTCAGTGCTTAAAAAAAGCTCCTTTCCTGTTGTGCAGGCTTGCTGTTGAATTGCTTGTCAGTAGGGAGCTTGCTGGCTCAGTGCTGAACTTGGGCAAGTCTTTTCTCTGAGCCTCCTTTCCTTCAGCACTGAAATGGAAATAATTTGACAACCTCACAGTGTTATTATGAGAAATGAATAAATTTTTTTTTTAAAAATTATGTAGCACATTGCTTGGTCTATTGTGGGTACTCAATAAAAGCTATGAGAATTTTGCTAGATCTGAGACAATCCTAGAGGGATTATCTAGTGTGTCCTTCTGCCTGTGGACCCGTAAGTGCCCCAGCATTCAGGTTAAATGTCTTTCTGTTTTTAATATTTCCGGCATGCATACTCTACAGTCATCTTCAACAGTGCTGAAAACTCTCAGTAAGAATCTCTTTTGTGTCAGTACTACATGGCATACGTGAATTACAAAGATGAATAAGGTACGTTGTGGGCACCAATGAGTTTTGTATTGTAAGGAAAAAAGCTATGTAGACATAATTTAAATTCAGTGCATTAAAACAAAGTAATATAGATAGAGTGTGAAAGAAAGAAATAAATTCTGCCCAACCCTGGAAAAACCTCAGAAGTTGAGCTAGGCTCCTATCCTACATAAGAATTTTTCAGGAGAAGGTATGTGTATGCATGCATGTGTGTGTGCGTGTGCGTGTGCATGTGTGTTTGGAGATGAGAGGACACACACTAATGGTATTGGTGTTTAAGATAGGGCAAATAGCATGTGCAAAAGCATTGAAGCATGAACAAATATGGCATATACCAGTTAATGTCAGATATAAAGTGAAGAGAGAACCTCCAGAATGGGAGAAAAATCTTTGCTAGCTACTAATCGTGGTTAATGGCTAGTGTCTCACTGGGAGGTTCTTCTTCCTGCCCAGGAGAATCTAAGCTACCCTAATACTTAAAATCTCAAATAATTAGTGAATGACAAAACACAAATATTCAGAAATATATTTACAAAAGGCAAAGCCCCTGATAGATCTAGTCCACATGGGTTCTGGAACAAAGAAAGGATGGCTCCTGTGGTCTCTTTAAGGGGGTACATTAAAGGCAGGAATAAAGTTTCAAGGGCAGAGTCTTGCTTCCTGATGTCTTGCAATCAGCAGGTTGATTGACGTCTTGGCAGGTCACACCCATCTCAGGTGCTGTGTGGGCCACACTGCAGAGCAGGATAGAAATCTACATTTTTCCCTGGGCAATTGACTAGAGAAAATGTTCACTGGTCATTCCCAGACACCAGATGTCTATCCCCTTGGCTTCCATGTATGGTGACCCATGTGTAGCCCATGGATGACGGCTCCTGACAGCTACTCTTCTGTCAAAGGATTAATATCTAGAATATAAAGAACTCCAAAAAAACTTAACACCCCAAAACCAAATAACTCAATTAAGAAAAGACAAATGAATTAAACAGATACTTCTCAAAAGAAGAAATACAAATGGCCCAAAAATCTATGAAAAAATGTTCAACATCATTAGCAGTTAGGGAAATGCAAATCAAAACTACATTGAGATTTCATCTCACACCATTCAGAATGGCAGTCATCAAGAAAACAAACAATAATAAATGCTGGAGAGGATGGGGAGACAAGGGCACATTTTAATACTTTTGGGGGATTATAAATTAGTATAACCACTATGGACATCAATATGGATATTCCTCAAAATACTAGGAAATGGAACCACCATATGCCCTAGCTATACCACTCCCTGGTATTTATCCTAAAGAACTAAAATCACCATACTACGGTGATACATGCATACCCATATTTATAGCAGTACAATTCACAATTGCTAAACTATTGAACCAGCATAGGTGTCCATTAATAAATGAGTAGATAAAAAACATGTTATATATACACAATAAAGTTTTATTGAGGTATAAAGAAAAAAGAAATTATGTAATTTGCAGGAAAATGAGGAACTTGAGGCCATTATGTTAAGCAAAATAAGCCAAACTCAGAAGGTTAAAGGTTATATGTTTCCTCTTATGGAAGTTAGAGAGGAAAATAAAAGTGGTGGTGGTGGTGGGGAATTTAATGAAAATCAAAGGGAGAGCAGTAGAGGAAATGGATAAGGGGATGGGAGCGGGGAAGTGTTGGGGTATAATAGTAGCCAAATTATATTGTTATATTGTGTGCACGTATGAATATGTAACAACACATTCCATCATTATATACAACTATAATGCACTTATAAAAAGGTGGAAAAAGATTATGCAATGCATGAAAAAATAAACAAAACCAACAACAATGTAAAGTGCAAAATGGCTGGTGGGGGCAGGCAAGTTATAGAGGGAAAGTAGGACATGGGACTGGAGATGTAAATTGGAGCCACACTAAGTTAAGTTTTATCCTAATGAATATGAAAATTACACAATTAGAAGAACAGTTTTTAGAAAATCACTTTTCCAACAACTTGAAAAATCAGTCTGTGGTGAGAGGACTGAAAATGGTGAGCAGGTTATTGTTATAGACTGTTATGGTTTATATATGAGGTGTCCCCCAAAAGCTCATGTGTGAGAAAATACAAGAATAGAGGTAAAATGATTGGATTGTAAGAGATTTAACTGAATCAGTGCATTAGTCTCCTGATAGGGATTAACTGGGTGGTAACTAGGCAGGTAAGGTGTGGACAGAGGTCACTAGGGGCATGCCTTTGGGGTATATAATATTTATCCCTAGTGATGAATGAACGCTCTGCTTCCTGGTGCAATGTTCTGAGCTGCTTTCCTCTGCCAAGCCCTTCTGCCATGGTATTCTTCCTCACCTTGGACACAGAGGAAGAGTTGTCCATTGGTATTATTCAGGGTTTTCTAGAGGAATAGAACCAGCAGAATATGTGATCATACAAAGGGGATTTATTAGATGGGCTTACACAACCAGAAGCTGGATAGTCCCACAATTGCCATCTGTAGGCTGGGAGCTGGAGGAACAAGTAGTTGTGCAGTCCAAGAAGCTGAAGCCTCAGAACAAAAGGGATCAATGATGCAGGCCCAGTCTGGGACTAATGGCCTGAAAACTCTCTGGAGAGTCACTGGGAAGAGTTTGCTCTGGAAAAGTAAAGGAGCTGGAGTCTGATGTCCTCAGGCAATCAAGAACCCATGCAAAAAGAATCCAGCTTGCAGCTATTGCCGCTTCCTTGTTCTTCCAACTTTTGTTCCATCCAAGCCTTCAACTTATTGGATGGTGCTACCCATGCTTAAGGTCTGTGCTTCACTTCAGTTCCCATATACCAGTCATTTCTAGAAACATTCACTGAGATACCCAGAAGCCTCTTAATCGTAGGGATCTCTTAATCCAATCAAGTTGACAATTCAAATTAACCTTTACACCATTTATGAACTGAGAACTCTGAAACCGTGAGCACCAAATAAATTTTTCCTCCTCTAAAATTGTTCTTGTCAAGTCTTTTGGTCACAGCAGCAAAAAAAGCTGACTAAAATATAGCCAAAGTGAGAAGAAACAAGAACTGATATGAGGCTCTGACAGTGAGGTTGGAGAGCAGAAAAGAAAGTCAGTATTTCAAAGGTATATATCAAGACTATGATGGGATGGGGAAAAGAGAAAAGAGTGAATCAAAGATGACCTTCATGTTTGTAGTTGGATAAGATAAGAGGATGAAATATTATTATCTGGGATATGGATTAAATAACATATTGGTTAGTTTGCTGTACAGTAGTCTTTTGGGCACTGAAACTGTGAGGGTAAAAAAACCTCACATTTACCTTCATCATAGAATTTA
Source organism: Marmota monax (assembly GCF_021218885.2). NCBI lineage: Eukaryota > Metazoa > Chordata > Mammalia > Rodentia > Sciuridae > Marmota > Marmota monax. The sequence continues at coordinate 2,004,040 of NW_026694968.1, read as the reverse complement.
CTACCTTAGTAGGAAGATTCACAAAAATAAACCAATCAAAAAATAAAACCCTTACAATTAACAGGTTGATTGTCTACTAAGTTTTGAGGAAACACAGGAAAACAAGCATTTATGTCTACCTGGAGGAGTAGAGGAAAGGTTTCACAGAGGAGGTACCATCTGAGCTTCCATTGAGGTGAATAGGTAGTTGCTAGGAGACAAGAGGGCTGTGGGCATTCCACAGAGAGGGAATTACATTTGCATAGGCAAGAAAGAGGATGGATTGCAAAGAAAATAGCTGGTTTCCCCCATTAGATTGTAAGCAGAATGAAGGGCAGGGACTGGGTCCTTGCTAAGCACTGTATTCCCAGTCTGAGTGTTAGGAGAAAAAACAGAAATAGGAGGAGTGTGATGGGAAGCTGCTGTACTCTGGGATGGGACATACAGACAATGAATCTAGATTGTTTCTTTTAACAGCAGAGCAGGAAAAGGAAGGTGTGAGAAAGGAGGTAGCAGATTTTGGGTAGCAGTTCAGTTTGGTACTCTCTCTGGAATTTTTCTAGATATAGATCTACAATTTCTATTATATTCTTCACTTACATTTTACCACAACCAGAGCCCTTGGAAAATCTGACTGTATTGAAGCCTATGGTTGGGCAAGAGCAGAGTGGACTCCTCAACTATTGTTAGGCTTGTAGCTCTAATAGCATTGCCCCTTCACAACTCTCTTATCCCATCTGTTGAGGAGGAAGTGGAATTAAGTAGATAAGTAACTACTTATCCCTTTGTTTAGGGTAAATAGCTATAATTTATTTGGATATTTTACATTAGAAGTGTTTTTTTTCCAAACTTTTATTCCTTTAGATCTTATCATCCCTCTCTACTTCAATACTACCTATTTTCTATCCCCAATTCCCTCTCTACCTGTGCTTAAGTATAGCTGTTTTAAGGGAAAGGAGATAAAATTTTCAATCCAAAGAAAAACTGAGGAGGGGGATTTTTGAATCATTTCCCATAATTTATGGGAAGACTAATTTTCTAGATGATAGTTGACAACATAAACAGGGTCCCCACTCAGAATGTTTTGGTTTTATTTATTGTAAACTGGTAGATTTAGATCACCAGAGCTCTGGAATCAGGCATTTAATTTATAAGAAGAGTTAATGATGGAATTATAAAGACTAGTAGAACATTGTTTTTACATATAAAGAAGCTGACACTCAAAGGGAATACCATGTCTCATTAGCATATTGGGCTAAGGTCGTTCACATCTGGTCCCACCTGGACTTCCTCACTGTATGACATATGAGTCTGCTTCAGATGTGGACTCTGCCATGAAAGTCTATAATTGCTTCTGGGGTTGCTCTTATCTCTCCCTTGATTTTTAAAACACAGTATTGTAATAGCTGGGTCAAATGAGTCATCTGTGGGTGGTAAAGTTACTTATCTAATGATGAAGTCATAGAAGAATAGGGAAAGAGATTCTCTAGATAGGAGTTATCTGCAGCTCAGAAGGCATTTCCATACTGCTTCTTTATGCTGGGACCTAGGATTTTTTCCTTTTGTAGAGTGCTTCAAAGGTCACCTGTCTTCAAGGATGTCCTGATAAAAGGACAACTCCAGGACTCCTGTCTTCCTTTTGGACTGACTATATAAAATATGCCTTATATGGTTCAGTTAATCTTATTGGCTACCAATTGCAATTCATTCTTACCTCTAGGCAGCCTCTTCCAGCTGACCTTGCCCCTCAGGGGCCCCAGTCTCTCTTGTGATCTTCTGTAGGTGCTTCTTTTGAGGTACTTGTACCCATGTCAACTGTCAGGAGGCCTCTGGGCCTTTTTTCCCTGTCCTCTAAATAGCCTGGTCCCTACTAGTCAGCCTTTTCCCTGTCCTCTAAATAGCCCGTCCAAACTTTTACCTTAGATGCTACCCCAAAACTCGACTTCCTCACTTCACAGAGGAAGGCCATGCTCCCTATTTCACCAAAAAATTTGATCATTAGGTAAGAATGCCTCAGCTTCCTGCTCTGTTTTGCTTATGGTCATTTGTACTCACTATTTACTCCCCCCACCCCTGCTGTGAGGAGAGGTGTCTCTGCCCAGTCTTCAGTTAATTCACTCCTCTCCCACTTCCTGGATTTCTTGCCCACTGGCAGAATCCTTTTCTACTACTGTCTGTATCTTCCAACCTCTCTTTCTCTTCATGCACCCTGTTCCTTAGGTTATAAGTATTGTTAACATCCCTTCCACTAAAATAAACAAATATATAAGGAAAACCATATACATTAAACAGCAACCCATTGATTCTAGCCTCCCTTGACCACTATTTCCTATCTCTCCTGCCTTCATTGTTTGTACCCTCTCCATTAACAACTTCTCTGATCTGGCTTCTTCCTGTTCAGTTGAAGTGGCCTAATGCCTGATTGCCAGATTTCATTATTTTACTTTCTAATGAGTCTTCCTTCACTTAAAATATGGCACTTCAACTAAACTTGATGCTATTGATCCTCCGGAGTTAATTGTGTGTGTGTGTGTGTGTGTGTGTGTGTGTGTGTGTGTTGCTGGTGTGTGAACCTAGAGCTTCAGGCATGTTAGATAAGCACTGTACCACTGAGCTGCATCCCTCAGGAGTTAATTCTTTGTAGGGCAGGCCCTTCTGGGGTCAGAGTTTCCTTCAGATGAGTTATCAGACTGAGCACTGATAGCCTAATTCTTTACCACTCAGTGGCTGATAGTGACTGTGAGTGAGGGGTGCTGTGATCCTTGGCAAATACTCTCTGGCTTCAGTTCAATGTTTTTAGAAAAATCAAAAAAGCAAAAAATCTGTCCTTAAAACTAAAACACCTAAATTTTAGAATGTTGACTTTAAGTGGCATTGCATATTTTATCTCTTGCTGTGTTCTCTTTTTCTAACTAGAAAGTGAAACCTTTCTTTATATTTATATTGGAAAATGGTGTGTGTGTGTGTGTGTGTGTGTGTGTGTGTGTGTTGGGGATTCACTGTAAAAGGTGGTATGGTTATCAAAACTGTAAAAAACATCTTCATTTATGTTTAGTCTGGTTAGTCAAATGTTAATTATGAAAACTGAGATTTTCAAATCTCAGGTTCATTCTCCAGGAGAAAGATTTCTGCAGGGTTATAGCACAGTTTAGGGGAAACTGAGGAGAAAGAAGTTCTAGCACATTCTCTAGGATGCTTTATAAATCAGCTTAACCTCTCTTTTAGTGAAGCTCCAGAATATGTTCTTGAAAGGGGCCTGCATTGTAGTCAAGCATAAGGGCATTATAAAATTGCTTGCAGTGGTCTATTCCAATTGAGACCATGAATTATTCAGAAGGTCTTTTGGAAGCTCTCCTGGGAACAGTGGTCTTATTTCCCTAGGAAAGGTTTCACTGAATGAGAGAGGCCCAAACACCTCTTCAGATTTGGCAGCTGAGAATTTCTTTCCTGTCCTACCAAATCAATAAAATTCCAGAGCCTACAAAGCATAGATCAGAGTCATTAATTTGTTACCTGAAATCATATCACAGACCCAATAAGACAGTTACTTCTCTACTAGTGTCATTTGAAATGTGGGTTAAGAACAGGAAGCCGTCAGAAGTGTTTACACTCATGGAATTGTTTTTCAATTCTGTCTCTTTGCTTGTTTGTTTTTAAATTATTAATTGATCAGAATTTAAGTTTGTAAATATAAGTCTTATTGTATACTATTTAGTTTGAAAGAAAATTGTATCTTTTTTATCACCTGGAATTAAAGTAAAATTAAAGTGATATTTCTTTTTCTTTGTTTTTTATTGAAAGTTGACTATAGATTCCAATATTTATTTTTTTATGTGTTTTAAAACAGGAATGTATTGATATCAACCACATTTTAACAATTTTAATTTTCTCCTTGGGGACTGTATCACCTTTAGTATCCTGCTCATTGAGCCTCTTGTTTTGTTATACTTCATCCATCCCCATTTCCTTCATAGAATTGTAGAATGGGGACAGGGATGGAACTCAGCTAACTCAATGAGATATGCACTGGGACCATTTTTGGACTTTCTTTTCAATCTGACCAAGCTACTTAACTACTATAATTGTTACTGTGTTTTCTGTATGCTGTTTACTACCAAAAATAGTCAAGTCCAAGTTCACATCCCTATCACATTTACAATTTGTCCTGTTGTGAATGCCTCTGGAGACAGGAAACTCAGTACTTCACAGGCAACACTTTTATTTTCAGGAACCTTTAACTACTAAAACTCCACAAATTATACCTTCTAATTTCCTTCATTGGTTCTACCAGGGACCTACAAATCATGTTTAATATTTTTTTTCTAGAAAATTGAAGGCAGTTTTCATGTCTTTCATCTTCTCCCTCCCTTTTCTTTTCTCTTTCCTAGGCTGAACTATCTTATTTTCTGTTTTGCAGTTAGTTAATTCCCATGATTACTTTTCTCTGAGTAAGCATACCATTAACGCTTAGTGCCCAGAAATGAACATAATCTATTACAACTTAAGGTAGGACTGTCATTGCATTTCATCTTTATATCCTCTGTGTGTGTGTGTGTGTGTGTGTGTGTGGTGCTGGGGATTGAACCCAGGTCCTTGGGCATGAGAGGTAAACACTCTACCAACTGAGTTATATCTCCAGCCCTTTATATCCTGCTTTTAAGATCACATTAGCTTAGTTTCAGTTCAGGTGTTATTTAGTGCCTCTCCAGTGATAGACATTGTACTAGGTGACTGGGTACTGAGAATATGTACAAATGATGTAACAGAATGAATAGACTGGCAAAGAGAAAGAGAGATTACCAAAAATGATGAATTGTAAAGTATAATGAGCATTAATTAGCCTTGGAGAAGGTAAGGTGGTGTGAGTACACACATGGAGGATATTTTCTAGTCAAAAGGTTAGGGAAAGCCTTCCAGAGAAAGTGATTTTTAGGATGGACACTACAGGAATTAAGAAATTAGGGAGATGAGGCTGGAATGGGGAATGGGAAATATACCAGGTCAAAGGAAGGACATGTGTAAAGGACTACATGTGAGAAAGGAGCTGAACAAAATACATTCTGATTGAAGATTAATTTGTGGAAAAGAGAAGGCAAAGATGAAGTTGGAGAGGTAGGCCCACTCAACTGTGGGCCCCTTAAAAGCAGATTATTCAGCACATACGTTTGAGTACCTACTACTATGTGCTGGGAACGGTTCTTTGCACAACTCTGCTCTCATGGAACTCAGTGTAGTGGACAACAAAATGTTCAAATGCTATCCCAAAGAAATTTGGGCTTTACTCTTAAGGGAAGGGGAAGTAACAAAAGGGTTAAGTAGGGGAGTGATATGGTTAGAGCCATGCTTTAAAGAAAGGCATATAATTTCAAGTATTGGGGGCACTTTTGAGAATGGGACAGCACATAAACTGGTCAATGTTAGAAAGTTGGACACCCTTTTAAAATGTAGGGAAAAGTCTGGAGGGAAGCAAGATTGGGATGAAGATCGGCATTTTAGGGACCTAAGTGAAAGGTAACCAGGACTGTTACCAAGATGTACAGTGAGGTGGCGGTAAGTGGATGGTTCTGAGAAATACTGTGAGAGAGGAAGCCTTCTCTCCAAAATAGGCACCAAAATTTTCCTTTTGGACTGATAAGGACACAGAAACTAGTAACTATAATTTCACTGTATCTATTCATTATTCCCCATTGTCCTTTTTTCTTGTACACATCACAACCAACTTAGTCAAAATTCTTGATGAATTCCAGTTAGATACATATGTCATTTTCTGAACTTTTGGTCCAGTAATCCTGGTTAGAAACAAAGAAGTGGCAGGTAGTTAGCCTGATATGATTTATTCAACAACAGGCATTCTTTTGATCCTAGGACTACTGTTCCCTTTCCTTTGAAGTTTTGCCTGGTAGTCAATGCATGGTATGTTTATTAAATTGGATTAAAAAATCCTTTCCTAGGAAGATGAGGAAGAGAGCAATCCATTTTAAGCATTGGGTTTATTTCATCAGTGGTTGACTTGCTTCAAATATAAGTATTTTTGTTGTTGCTCTCCATGATTGTTTTAGAAAGTCAATTCCCTTTAAATCATAAACTCCTAAAGCAACTTATATGATGATGATTTCTAAGCTAGTATATTTTGTTCCACTTTGGCCATGGAACATATGATGCATGGTACTTGCAGGATAGGATCAGAGTTTCTGAAACATCTGTCATCCTTCAAGACGGATCTTAGTAAAATACAGAAAAACCGTGGACAAAGCAGAACAAACTACAACTTGGTACAACTTGGTGTTTGTCCTCAAGGGAGTGGCATCGCCTTCACACAGAAAAGAGACTTTTTTGGTCCCTTACCACCATCAGTTTGCATCTTATAAAGATGGTAGTATTGATTTGATGTTCTAAGTTCTTATGAGGAGTGCTTATAAAAGTGATTACTGAATGCTAGGTATGCAAAGTGATAATTAAGTGCTTAATTACTAGATGTGAACCCAAATAATGACTGAGTTTGACTCCTTGCAAACTAGGACTATTTTTTCCCCTCATGTGGCCATTAGCAGAGACCTGCAGTGTCTTTAATTGTGTAGTCTGAAGGCTTAGCTATAAATGGCTTATTGACTGATCAGAGAGGGAAACCAGGGACTCTGTGAATTCTGTAAAATGGAAGGAATGAGTGACTTGCATAAAATAAATCTTTTGATTTCACTGGAAATCAAACAATGGAGGGTTGGGTAGTTCTCTTAAGGCTAAAACATATAATTCTTATAAAGCTATCAAATTGTAAACAAATGAGTAAGTGGTTAGAGATTTGTTTGGGGGTTTGCATTTTCTAGGGTTGCTGGTATGCGAAGAATTGGGAAGATTTTAGTACTGGCAGGACCTGCCTCCTTCTTTGTGTATCTTATTTCCTTGTGGAAGAGGAGGAGGAGTGACTCTTGCTGACTCCTAGTTTTAATTTTAATGGATTCCTGAAAGTGCAAAACTAAATCAGAGAATCATCTTGTTTAAATTTACTGTTTGATTTATTTTGAGGGAAGCCATTTGATAGTTTAAACAGTAATGTTAGGGTTAGATGATATTTATTAAACCAAGACAGGAGAAATCCAGAAACATGAATCTTAACTAAGCCCTAAAAATAAGTTTTTGTCTTATTTTCTGTGACATAAGAGTTATCATCAGTAAGGCAAATGAGCCATTACCCTATCCTTAATGAATTTATATGGATTTTAGAGAGACATAAATTACATATGTAAAAATTCAACATAAATCTTTTATGAAAAAATATAAATAAATAAAATGTACATATGAATATTCCTATTTTTGTTTATTTAAATATTAAAGTGATTATATAAAAATTAGTGCTATTGACCTTTAGTAGAAGGAAAGGTCATGGTGGGTTGAAAGACAAGGAAAGCTTCATGAAATAGGTGAAATTATTGAAGGATGAGCTGATAAGAAATCAGAAAGAGGCAGAAGGATATTCTAGCTTTGAGTATTATGTTAATGTTCTTTATGCATGTCACTAACCTGATTTGAAGGACAATTCCTTTATCTGCAAGATATACAGATTAGTCCTCTTTTCATCCTCTCTGGTCCTTTTTCTTTCCCTGTTTCTTTTTATTTTCCTCTATGTATGTTTGCATGTGCCTGTGAGTATGGTAAAAGAGAGAGAGATCAAGAGTGACAGGGAAAGTGAGAAAGATAAGACACCCACGCCCCCTCACACATACCCATACCTCCCCCACCCACACACACACACACAGAGGGGGAGAGAGAGAGAGAGAGAGAGAGAGAGAGAGAGAGAGAGAGAGAGAGAGAGAGAGAGATCCTGCAAGGGAGTATGGCTGTGTATGGAGGCAATTTCTTATGAGAATGCTGAGATTATTAGGTGGAAGTGAACTAAAAAGTTGATGCATTATTTCTAGTTGTTGCTGTGAAATTTAGGGAAAGATGAAGTTAGAAGCAAACTGGTAGAAATTCGGAGAGATTTTTTAATGTCTCAGAGTCTGATGTTTACAGTTCTTTTTTTTTTTTTGTATAAGATCATTTTTAGCATAATCCCTAGCACATTCTAGGTTTTTAATACATGTTTATGAATTAAACTGAACAACAGACTAAGAAGGATGCTATTTTTTATGCAAATGGAGCAGTGTTCACTTGTTGTAAGTAAGCTTCTCCTCACATGCTGATGTAAAAGTCTTGATTACAGAAAAAAGATTTGAAATATATGAAACCCATTTGGATTAAAATACAATAGTGTTACATGCTGGCATCATACTTATCCTGGTTAAAGATGAGGGATAGTGAGAACACCTGACATATGGAACATAAAACAGATTTCCACTGAGTAAAGTAAAAAGGTCCAGAGAGAGCAATGTAATACTTTGCATAAAAATAGCATACTTCTTAATCTCATGTTCAGTTTAATTCAAAAACATGTATTAAAAGCCTAGAATGTGTTAGGAATTATGCTAGATACTGTGTATACAAAATTGGGAGACATAGTTCATCAAAGAGCAGCTAGTACCAGTGAGAGAAACCCATAAGCACCAGCCACGGCCACAGAAAGTGCTGTGAGAGACACAGGAGAGGGGGTGGTGGGTAGGAGAGAATGAGAATATATCTCAATTAACATTGTCCAGGGAGTCATCTCAAAGAAGATGCTACTGCTGTTAAGAATTATTAGACATTCATCAGTTAGAGAAATAATGGAGGAGTCTTCCAGGAAAAGATAAAAGGATGACAAAGGCTTGGCCAAAGAAGAGTCTATAAGGCATTAGAATATGTTGATTCATTCCATTTGGCCAAAACATAGGGTACAGACTTGGGGGAATCCTGCAGGCATTCCAACTCTGCTACAACTTTGCCTAGTCTCCCAGGCCTTCCTTCAAAACCTTGATGGAAGACTACATGATTCTCTAACTTCCACGTCCTGTATCCCTGCAAAACCAGCACCATGTGGACAACACTGAGGCCCATAAGCTGGAGAAGTAATTGGGCCTCCCAGGATCATGGCTGCAGCAGCCTTTGAGTACCTAGGCAGCTGAACATGGTAAAAAAAAAAAAAAAAAAAATCCTGGGAAACAACTTTGTAGCACCCATGTGCAAGGAGAGCTCTCCCAGTCTTGGAAATGAGTTTTCACTTTTAAACCCTGAGTCTTCAATTGGTGTAGTCTTGCTGATTCCTGAGATGCCCTCAAAGCATCTTTCCTATTGACTCTGTGCACACTACTTAGTGGCAGTAATCTCTTCAATAACCACACCTTTCTTGGCTTCGATTTTACATGCACTTTTCTGGCCAAACTGCAAGTTTTAAAAATCTTTCTGATCTGCTTTCTGCTTCTGATTATCACAGTCAACTTGGCTAAAAGCTGCCAGTAATACTCATGCCTTTACCTGAATACCATTCTACCTTGATATTTCTTCTGCCAGATTAATTAGTTCATCACCTCTAAATTTCAGCCTCAAGAAAAGTCTCAGGATATGGACAACATGTAGACAAGTTCTTTGACAAAATGTAACATGAATGGCCTCTAATCTGATTCCCAATAGAGTCCTTGTTTCCCTCTGAAAAAATTGTAGACAAGTTCTTTGTCAAAATGTAACATGAATGGCCTCTAATCTGATTTCCAATAGAGTCCTTGTTTCCCTCTGAAACCTCATGAGCACAGTCTTTACTTCCCACATTCCTGTAGGATTCTGGTCTTCTGAGAGCCCACCAGAATCATCTAAGTTCTGTTTATAACATTCTAAGGCTTCTCTAGCCTGTATCTCCAAACTTTTCCAGACCTTCCTACCAACCAGTTTCAAAGGCTTCTGAACCACGTGGTCAGGTTAGTTCCAGCAATGACCCCACTTGTGGTATCATTTTCTATGTTAATAAGCTTTTTGTCTCTGTACTGCTTTGTACTTGACAAGGAAGAACATCCTAGAGGAGGAAATGTTTATTCTGGGCTTATGGTTTCTGAGGTTCAGTGGATGGTTGGCTGACTCCATTGCTCTGGGCCCAAGTGGGGCAGAACATCATAATGGATGAAAATGGCTAATCTTATAGCAGCTAGGAAGGAAAGAGAGAGATAGAACATGCATGTATGTGGATCCAAGGACAACATATAGTCTTTGAGGGCATGCCCCCAGTGACCTACTTCTTCCAGCCCCACCACTCTTGCCTAGTTATCACCCAGTAATTCTTTCAGATTATTAATCTGTCAAGTGGAGTAATCCACTGATTAGGTTATAACTCTCATAATATAACCATTTCTAATAGTTCCTGCATTACCTAATACATGAGCTTTTGGGGGGACACTTCATATCCAAACCATAATAGTAACCAATTTTAAGAATTATATAAAGAGCTTGTGTATGACTACTTTCTAGATTGCACTCTTAAAAATGTGCTAGACTTGTTTAATCACGTATCTGTCCATCCCTTTAGTAACCCATGGAGACTTTATTATTTATATATTACAAAACAAATGACAGATTTCAGTGCATTTCTAAATATTTCAGCATAAGTATTATTAACTAATTTATTAATTAAGGTGCTTGATGTAAAACTACAATCTTTATAGAAGTATGAGAATAAGATATTTTTTTTGAAAATTTTATTTATTTTATTCATTTTAGTTGTTGACAAACCTTTATTTTTAATTTATATATGGTGCTGAGAATCAAACCCAGTGCCTCACACATTCAAGGCAAGTGTTCTACCACTAAGCCACAACCCCAGCCCCAGATAATCAATTTTATATTTAAGAAATATCACAGTATAGCTTCAAAACATTGGAATGGACAAGGATTTTGGGGATAAGACCTTTAGAGCACAGGAAACAAAAGCAAAAACAGACAATGGGATGATATCAAAGTAAAACTTTTTCATAGTGAGACAGTGTTGTATACCTGTTATCCTAACAATTCGGGAGTTTAAGGCAGGAGGCTCACAAGTTTGAGACCAGCCTCAGCAATTTAGCAGGATTTGAGCAACCTAGTGAGACACTGTCTCAATATAAAAAATAAAAGGGCTGGGAATGTAGCTCAATGCTAAAGTGCCTCTGGATTCAATCCCAAGTGACAAAACAAAACCCCAAACAATAACCAAAAAACTTTTGCATCACAAAGGAAATAATAAGCAAAGTTAAGAGACAACATACAGAAAGGGAGAAAACATTTGCAAACTATACATCTGATAAGGTTATCAAAAAAACCCCCAAAACAACAACAAAAAAAATCCAAATAATTTGATTTAAAAAATGAGCTATAAATCTAATAGACATTTCTCAAGCAAGACATATGCATGGACAAGATGTATGTGAAAAAAGTACAACATGACTAATTATCAGGGAAATGTAAATCAAAACCACAGTAATATTCCACTTTCCTCTAGTTAGGATGACTATTATCCAGAAAACAAAAGAGGGTAGTGGGTGGGAGGAAAGTGGATAAAGGGGGGCTGGATTTTACCAGTGCATTGTGTGTATGTATTGAAATATCCACACTGATTCTCATTAATACATGTGATTAATACATGTTAACTAAAAATAAAATAAAAATACTGTAAAAAAACGAAGATAAGTGTGGCAAAGTAAAGAGAAAAGGAAACCTTTGCCCATTGTTGGTAGGAATGTAAATTAGTACAACCATTGTGGAAAACAGTATGGAGATTCCTCAAAAAATTAAAAACAGGACTGCTGTATAATCCAGCAATCCCACTACTAGGTGTATAGCCAAGGGAAATGAAATCTGTTTGTCGAAGAGACATCTACACTCCTGTGTTTATTGCAACACTATTTACAATAGCCAAGAGAGGGAAATAACCTGTGTCTATCAACTGATGAATGGGTAAGGTGGTACATATACACATTTAGAATACTCTTCAGTTAGAAAAAGGATCAAATCCTGTCATTTGTGACAACATGAATGGAACTGGAGATCATTAGGTTAAGTGAAATAAGTCAGTCATAAAAAGATGAGTTTCTCATGATCTCACTCATGTGGAATCTAAAACAGTTGATCTCAGAAGTTGAGAGTAGAGTGGTGGTTACCTATCACCCACATCCTGCGCGGGCGATGGAGTCAGGGTCACTCCATGTGAATTGGGCTGGCAACGAAAAGACCACACAAACATAGAAATACCTTTTTCAGCGTTCAAGGACAGCTCTGAGACAACAGCTCCATGGTGGAAGGCAAGGGGAGCAAGGGAGGCAAGAGGCAAGAGAGCGAGTGTACCTGAACCCCTGTTTTTATTTAGGGGAAAGACATCCATAGAAAATTCCACCCAAATAAGGCAAGGGATTGTGTTACAGCAAACACTGGGGTGTAGCCCAGTCCTAATAGGTGATGCCCACTCTCCACTCTGAGCTGCACTTCCTTGCCCAAGGAAAGGTGAGGCCCACCTGCCTCACTGCATGTGATGACAGTTCTACACCCCCATTACTCAAGGCTAAGGGGATGTGCTCAGCTCCTGTTCAGCCCCCCTCCCCGCTACCAGGGGCTGGAAAAAGAGAGGAGTGAGGTAAAGGAAAGGTTGATTAATGGTTAATAAGTTAAAGTTAGAAGAAAGAAGTTCTGGTCTTATACTTCAGAGTGACTATAAATGATGATAATAGACTATATATATTTAAAACCTAGAATGGATTTTGGATATTTTTTTTTATCATAAAACACATATTAGTCCAGGAAAAATGAATTATTATCACTCAAGGAGAGTTTTGAGTAAGTAGGAAAAGGGAGTTAAAAGAATGATTCTAATGAAACCTGTCATTTAAGGAACCTGAAGAAATGCTGAGCCATAAAGGGAGGCAGAGAAGAATATTCAGAAGTCTAGAAAGGAAAACCAGGATATCAAGCAATAGATATTGTCAGTCCTCACAAGCAGTTTTATATTCATAGGCTTAATGAATCCTTCTAAGAACGCTATTCTATAAATGAGAAAATATGGAAACAATAGTAATTTGCTGAAGATCTTGCAATTAGTAAGTGGTAAAGTCAGTTTTTGAATCAATTTGTTCAAATTTTCCTCATCATAGTGGTTGAGGAAAGAAAGATGTTTCCAGGAGAGAAAATTTCCTTCATTACTAATTTTAACCTACCTTTCTACCCTTATTGTTGTTGTTGTTATTATTATTATTATTATTTTAACTTACTCAAGACTGGTCAATTTTAAATGCTTCTTTTCTTTCGGCATAAACTCAAACTTTACCAGAGTTTACCAAAGTGTTTTGGTAGTTCCATGACATGCTCTGTGGGGAAAAAAAAAGAGAAAGAAAAGAAAACCAACAAGTGTTTGGGGTCAAATGAGTACAGGAAATGCTGCCAAATCTATTTTTCTCTTAGAATTTCTAACTTACATTAGCTCATGAAAAGTAGAGAAGCCCTACAATAAAGACCCTATTCTAACTTCGTCTATCAAATGCTTCCCAAACTTATTTGAACTTATTCAGTCTCGGAGACCACTGCTTCTTCCTAGAAGACCCCTATCTAGAAAATTTATAAACTTTTCTTAGGGATAGTATTATAAAACATTCTAAGTAAAATTGGATTTTATTTTTTCTTGGTTGGTTTTAAGTGGAATACAAAAAATTTTATCTGTATCTTATGCCTGGTGGCCATAGAATACATTCTCCTTTGCAGTATTGTTATTCATGCTCTGTACTCCTCCTGTGGTCTCAGGAAACTGGAGTCCATGTCTGTTTCATTTTGACTTCTTACACAGGACCTTGTGAAGTGCCTTTCATAGAGTTAATTGATGTGTGTCTATTATATGAATGAGTAAAATGTACAAAAAACAGGAAGTTAGTGCTTTTTCTTTTAAATAAGTTCTTTACTGAAAGAATGTATCTGGGGCTGTGGCTATGGCTCAGTGGTAGAGCACTCACCTAGCATCAGTGAGTCACTGAGTTCTATCCTCAGCACCACATAAAAGTAAAATAAAGATATTGTGTCCACCTATAACTAAAAAGTAAATATCAAAAAAAAATGTATCTGGTTCAAAATATAGATGTAAATTTAGACACAAACCAGGTTATTAGAAAATAAAAAGACTATATGTTTTTAGTTTTTGTTTTCATTTGAGCTGTTTACTTCTCAGTTCAGTTGTTGAGTAAACTGTGGAAGGCAACATTTTGGTTATTTCTGTCCTGACTGCATATACCACTAGGGCTTAGAAACATCATGAGTGATTCTTGTCTTATAATTTAAAGTCAGACTTGGATTTCATTTATGCCTATACACTTTAAAACTTTCTTACTGGTTTGATGCAATTATTATTATTATTATTATTATTATTATTTTGCTTATTTTGTCTTATTATAGGCAGAAGCCCTACTGATTTCAGTATTTCACTTGTGAGTTCCTATATGGAATTTAATCATATGTGATATTGTATCTGATCTTTCTCTCCTTTGAATGTATAACAAATTCAACTATGTTCTCTGTTTTCCCCATGGGGAAAAAAGAAAGTCTTCACTGACTTCCTCTTACACTCTTCTGTCTCATTTGGTTCATAATTCCCATATGTGGTTAGGTCATATAGAAGTGCGTGTGTGTGTGTGTGTGTGTGTGTGAGAGAGAGAGAGAGAGAGAGAGAGAGAGAGAGAGAGAGAGAGAGAGAGAGAGAGAGAGAGAACAGGGAAAGAAAGAAGAAAAGAAAGAAGTCAGGGTGAGTTGTGTTGAGAGAGAGAGGCCAGCCATGAATCCAGGCAGTCACAGGAACATGGAAATCCTGAAAAGGCCTGAGCTTTTAGATAAAAATGGCTGCTTTCCTCATACACAGACATCAACCTTACCTATGTTCAAGTTTATCTATCTGTTAGCTGGATGTCCTATCTCTGGATCAGAACACCAGAATTCTTATGAATTTAGAGGGCTCTGTAGGAGTTTTATTAGCTTACATACTTAAATTTAAAAGCCTCTGATTAATCATAATTATTGTTTTAGAGTGAGTCTGAAGTTTTTATGAAGAAGGTCAACCATACTTGGAATATACTTTCTTATTTTCAGAGTGTCCTGAATGTCATAAGGAATAAATTATCTGGATTTGCATATGCTGAAGGGGTATTGATGCTATATTGATAATCATCACACAGAGAGGTAACAAGCATGTTAGACATTTCTATATGCATTATATTAAATTATTTGCATTTTGTATAAAGAGTCCTGAAAATTAGTTCTGGATGTGTATAATAAAAGAACATTGTGATATCAAGAATAATTATCATTATTTTCCAAGTGACATTATAGTATGCAATTAAAATGACAATATTTTGCATGATCTGACAGAATTTATTGTCATGGACACTATATCATATCAGGAAAAAACCTAATATTTAGCATCAATGTAAAAATACTGAAATATTTAGAGCAAATATTAGATTTTTTTCTGGAATGAACAACTATTATGATGTCATCATAATGGAATGTGTTGCAAAAGGAAGAAGTGTACTTTTGGCTGAATTCACAGGGAATGTTGATGGTATTCATCAAGCATGAAGTAAGGGAACAAAATTTCTATCTCTGTCCCCTCCTCCATGAAATATCTTCTGTGTGTTCAGTGCTTCCTTTGAAGTCAATATATGATCTTTGCTTTAATCCATTTTTAAAGTTTCCTTTGAAGTCAGTGGGAGCTCATGCCTGGAAGAGAGGGAAGTGGCAGAGGATTGGGTGCCTGCTGGGGAAGAGGGACTGGCCTAATCATCACCAGAAAATAATATTTATTGATTGCTGTCTTGTGCTTGATATATTAGGCTCCACACCAAAGTGACTTTTATAGTAGTCTGATTCATTTCCTAGTAGTATGCTTTTAAAATGACCAAAATCAGTAACTTATTTTTAGAATAGTTTTTTTTTTTTTTGTCTCAAATGGTTGGGGAAAATCATATTTATAACAATTATTTGATCTTGACAAGCTCACAAACATTGTTTCACTTAAGTGAATTTTCCAGATAATTCATCTTATGAAATTACTTCAGACTGTACTGCTTCTTTTTAAAATCTCTTAAACAATTTGGAACAAAGTAGGAAGTTAATTAATTTTCACTTTGCCCACCTTATTTTGCTGCTGTCAGTTGTCTTCTAGGATATAAGGTCTTTGTTTCTACTCTGCCCTCTCATTTTTTTTTTTTACCCAGAGTTGCCTGAAGTAGGGCAGGAGGCCTCAGATCTAATATCTATATATCTTTCCTTTGATATAAGATACAAAAAACTGTCCCTTCTGTCATTTCCTTTTCTTGTCCTCATCTTGCCCTGTTCCTTACTTCCGATTCCTCCTCTCCTTGGGCTTCCTGATTCTTTTCCTTTCCCCTTTTATCTACTCTCATGATGTCATACCCTTGGAAGAGCAGAGAATGCCTCCATCAGTGTTTGACATGTAAACTTTGATGGCAGGCTTGAGCTCTGCATCTCAGATTAGATCTTGATCCAGATGCCTCTCAGAATGTCAAATTCAAATGTCACTTTAAAAGTGCTCAGAGATCAGGCCAAGAACTTTATTTTCAGTGTCTGTGAGTGGCATCACCTTCTCTCTAGCTTCCATCTATACTGAAAAATTTGTTAATTGCCCTTGATACTTCGTCCTTGTCACTTATAGTCATGTATTAAACCCTGTCACATCTGCCTTAGAAATTCATGATCTATCCATCTTCTCCACTCTTCCTGGCCCCCTGCTTCATCTAACTTCTTATCACATCTTAGGGATGACTACAGCTGCCTCCTTTCTGGTTTTTCAGTGCAAACTTGTCTGCACACTGTTGTCTTCCTAAAATTTGAAGCCTTTTTGCTCAGGCATAAGAACCCCCTTTTAGTCTCCATGGAGTATCTAAAACCTCTTATAATTTGATCTGGCATTCTAACTCCTTTTTCATTCTGTCGTTAGAAATGTACTTAGCAAATGTTTGTGTATCCTTGAAGGCTAGGGGGACTGTCTCTTCCATGAAACACTTCCCCATGTCTTCAAGTTGTCATTTGTCACTTCTCTGGGTTCTTCACACTGTTTTTTCCTCACTATTAGTATTTGGCCAGGTGATCTGTGATGGCCTGTTTTTATGAATCCCCCGTACCAGAATGAAAGCTCCTAGAGAGTGTACTTTATAGTTCTTTCTTTCTTTCTTTTTAAATATTTTTTTTAGTTGTCAATGGATCTTTTATTTATTTATAAGCAGTGCTGAGGATCAAACCCAGGGCCTCACACATGCCAGGCAAGCACTGTACCACTGAGCCACAACTCCAGTCCATTGTTATTTCTGTTTCAATTTCTATCCTAACACTTAACTCAGATTGGTTACAAATCATTAAATATTTGGTGAATGAATAGATGAGTGAAGATTTTTTAAAAATTTTTTATTAGTTGCTCAAAACATTACAATGATCTTGACATATCATACATTTGATTCAAATGGGGTACGTAATCTTAATCTTATTTTTCCACGTGTACAGATTGCAGGATCACATTGGTTATACAGCCACGTTTATACATCGGGCCATACTAGTGTCTATTGTATTGTGCTGCCCTTCCTATCCCCCCTCCCCTCCCCTCTCCTCTTTCTACCCAATCTACCGTGACACGTTTCTCTCTCTCTCTTTTTTCTTCCCCCTCACACCATCTTATATGTAATTTTGCATAACAATGAGGGTCACCTACCATCTTCCTTCCCCTTCTCTCTCCCATTCCCACGCACCTCTCCCTCTCGTCCCTATTTAATGGCAATCTTCTTCTCATGCTCTTCCTCCCTGCTCTGTTTTGAGTCGCCCCCTCTTATATCAAAGAAGACATTCTGCATTTGTTTTTTAGGGATTCGCTAGCTTCACTTAGCATAATCTGCTCTAATACCATCCATTTCCCTGCAAATGCCATGATATTGTTTTTTTTTTTTTAGTGCTGAATAATATTCCATTGTGTATAAATGCCACATTTTTTTTTTATCCATTGGATGAGTGAAGATTTTGAGAGATCTTTTTTGTTTATATTTGGGATTTAAGTTGTATTTTATATTATTAAAGTAGATGGTTCAAATTATAATAAGATGTTTAAATAGATTTTCCTTTCAGGAGGCATATAGATAGGAAAGATATTAATTTTTTGCTTTTCATAAGGAAAAACAGTTCTAGCATACTGAGGGTGGCTTAGTGGAAGGAAAGGAAAGTGCTGGTCTTTAGTGATGTTCCTAAACTCTTCTATCATCTTCAAAATTACCTACTGCTAGAGTCCTTGTTACACAAGAAAAGCAGCTCCCTCTCATTAAAACCACTGAAGTCAAGTGTGGAGAGAAGACTTCTACTTCAGGGTTTTCACTTTTGACAATTGCTGAAGAAATTTCAGTTAAGACCCTCTTTAAAAAGACTTTTTAACAGGCCTTATAAATCAACCAAACAAATTCCCAAAGTCTTAATTTAGAAAATGATAGTCCAGTGGGAGAAACATGAATTCAGAGTACCTAATCTATGATAGGAACAAGAAACTTTTTAAGCACTATAGAAAATATCAATAAGACCTTCCTTTTGAAGAGAAACTTGATTCTAATTTTAGTCATGTTTCTGGGAAGTGGTGGAGAGAGAAAATAATTTATATAGGTAATTTAAAAATCTAGTAGGAGCATCTGACTTTATTTAATAAATACATAGAAGGAAAGTATTCTTTGGTTCCATTGTTTGGGCCATTAAAGGGGGGAGAGACTATAATCTGGAGGCAGAGTAGTGGGGGAATAAAGAGACAATATAAAGCTTGTGTTAAAGGGAAAGGCTGGGAGGGGAGATCAATCCCCAAAGAAGAGGCCAGCATCTTTTGCTTCTGTGGTTGCTCCCTGATTGTCTCATAAATATTCTGTTTTTGGACTTTGCTTCATTGTCCCTCCCTTTCTTCTAATTTCACCTCATCTGACTCAAATCATCCTCCAATGGCATGTCTACCTAAGCCCCCTCAGATTCTTCTTTCAGTTTTGAATCAGTCTTTCTCCTGGTCTCTGCTTTCAAAACCCTACTTGCCCCAGGTCCAGGGTCCCACTCACTGTGTGATCTCATCTCTTCTCTTTCTTTGCCCAAAAGAATGAAAATTTCTGTTTATGTCCAGCTCAGTAAAGTCTTAGCTTACCTTTGTTGTGTTATTTATCCTTATCTGTGAAAAAGGGAATTAGTAGTACATACTTATAAAATTGTGAGTCACTCAGCAGGTTCTCAGCAAATATTTATTTTCTTCCTTCCCTGGTTCCCCTCTCCTGACCTCATGGTGCTGAGGATTGACCCCAGGGCATTGCTTATGCTTGTGGGGCACTCTACCACTGCGCTGCATCACAGTGTCCTCTTTTGCTTTTTTGCTACTATTTCCATTCCATTACTTCTCTGCTGATATCAGTGCTCTTCAATCCTCTTGCCAACTAATCCATCTTCTGGGAATTTGCCTCTGGAATTCTGCCTGGAGTCATCCCCTGTGTCTGAGTATATGGTTTCAGAGGAAGGCTCTGAGAGGAGGACATCTCTGTACCAGCTTTAAAATCAGACATGACAGGCTCACATCTTGGTCCTACCATTTAGTTGCTGTGTGAGCTTTGGGCAGGTTGCATACTCACTTGTGGCCTAATTTCCTAACAATAATTATTTCTACTTCACAGGTTAGAGTGAAGATTAAATGAACTACATGAAAAGTTTAGTATGAAACCCAGCACATTTTAAGTACTCAATAAATGCTATTATTAGGTACTTAAATTTAGAAAATGTGTTGAGTGTCTTAAGATTCATGACACAATATTCTCAATGCCCCATCCTCATATTCTGATCTCAGAAGGAAAGTTTGGCAGGATTTAAGTGCCTATTAGAATAGTGTGTCCAGTGCAGGCCCTTGATACATGCTTGCTGGGTTTCACTACCTGTGCTAGAAGGAGAGTGTGGAAGTGTGTGGTAGCTTTGTTATTCATGGGAGAGAAACCCTACCAATTGGAGGAAAACCCAGGTAAGAGGGACCATTGCCAGGATCTGGATATGGTTGCCTGGAAAAGGAAAGAGGTGACAGCTGGGCTGGAGTGGAGTGACAAAGGGTGCTGCTGCCACCACCTGCATGTTTTTGGTATCTTCACTGGCTTCACTCTTTCCACACCAGCTCTGAACTTCCTGAGAGCACCAGAACCTACACCCCCACTTTAAAAAGAACCCCTCCAAAAAGAACAACAACAAACCCAAACATTTTTTACAAAGATGATGCTTCATTCTGGAATTACAGGTAGAATTTTGAGATTCTACTCAGGGGGACAGATTTCAGGGTTATTTTTGTTTGTTTGTTTTTCAGCGAAAAAATAATAAGAGAGGCTTAAGATGAAACTACTTCAAGTACCAGCAAAATGTTATTTAGGTATGCAAAAACAACAATGGTCTTAAATAAACTTTAAAAGAATATTTATTTGTCAAAAATAATATCAAATACTTGCTTCAGGAATAGATTGGTGCTCTTTACTGGGGAAACAAGGCAGGACTGTGTGAACCTAAAGGTACTATGTTACTTTCTATTCTAGTCTGAAAGTGTAATTAAATTATCTTTCAAGGGAATGTATTATTTTCTAGAATGATTTAGTTTCTGAAACCTATAATTTACTGTATACTCTAAGACTGAAGCAGCATGTCTAAATTTGACCAGTCCCAGAAAATCCATTATCCTTGCCTGGTGACATTATGGTGGAGTTATATCATGTGACATTTGATACATATGAATTCAACCAGGACCATTTGGAAAGAAATTTAAATTTCACATACCAATTCACACAATAAGCCTGTACCGGCCCTAAGAACTCCTGGGAATAGGAGGTATGATTTTGATTTTTCTTAGTTGATCTCAGCTCCTTTGAGCCTTCCATTCAGGAACATCTCTTTGAGGTAAAAAATGATTCTGGTGTTTAAACATGGTCCTGAGTGCAAGCCAGTTCATTCATGTATTGCTTAACCAAGAATGGTTAAATAGATGATCATCCTCTATTTTACCCATATAGGAAAACATATGGGTAAAATTTTCATGTGTATTTTTCAAAATGAGACTTTTACCTTGAGAAAATGAAATGCAGAATCTCATTCCACCATTAGTTGCCTTTTATATCTCCTATTCCACACCCCTCCCCCAGACCATGTTTTCTTCTTTAGAAGTGACCAGGCTGTTGAGGGCTGGTTCATGATCAGGAAATCATGTGGTATTCAGTGCTGAAATTAGAAGCACTTGATTAGGAGTTAATGCCTCCTAACCAAAGGCTGAGGTTTGGAGAATGCTAGGAAGGAACAAAATCCCTTAATTAGTGAAATCAGACTACAGGCCCAAGAAATCTTTGGTCATTGTTTTCTCTTCTTGCTAGAATAGGGGAAGAGTGCTTTCTTTCTCTCCTAGGGTAATTCTCATCATACCAGAGCAATAGGAAGAATCTCTAGGGTACAGATTTTGTGTCTTGCATTGCCCTAATTTGTAAAGTATTCAGGATATTTTTAATTCATTAGAAGAATTCTCATGGGGGAGTAGGGAGTAAAAGCTGGGAGATTCTAAAGTTGTCACCTCATGTTTTATTGCTGTTGCTTAGTGAATTGGGGAATAGAGAGGCAAAGCCTAGCTGATAATGGCTTTCTACAAGAAGTCACAGAACCATAGAATTTTGATAATAGAAGGAACCTTAAATTGTATTTATTGTTTTAGATGTGTGAAATTATTTAAGGTGAAAATGCATGATGAAGAACCTCAGTTTTCTGGCCCCAGGCTAGTGTGCCTTACAATGCCTGAGGAACTGGTTTTGCCTGTTTTGTGATAATAAGGGCCCCACCCTTCAATGAGCTGCTTGAAAAGGGGAGAACAAAGTCCACATTATTTGTCGCGACCCCTTGCCCGCAAGGAAGACGCAACTCAGGAATCTTCTTTCAGCAGTTTATTCAGGCCCTTGATATTTCTTCTTCTCCCCCTCGGATGCCCCTCCCAGCCTTAATAAAGCATCTCAAGCCCCAATGCGAAGCTGCCACGTGGAGCTTTCTCATAGGGTGGTGAAAAACCATGCGCCAACTCTCCCAAAAAAGGAGTTGTTTGTCACAGACCACAGCGGAGCCAGCGCCATCTTGTAATGGCGACCATAGTCTGCAGAAACGGCAGAAGCGGCTCACCACAGTTCCCCCTTTCTGTTTTCTTAAAACAATACAGGCGAGAGTAGAGGTCCTATCCCACTGTGCAGAAGTGGCTGCATAGTATGGCTCAGTCCTAAGGAGGGCCCTTCCCCAGATCTGAGGCCATATCAGCCGACGCCTTTTTTCGTGGGGCGGGGCGTGGACGCGTCTAACCCGCATGCAATAGGACATGCTCTCCTTGAGGTCCTCGTCAAGGATCACTCAAGTGCAGTGCCTTGCCTTGCATCCTGTATCGTGACGATGGTGGACAAAGGGAGATAGCTGAGGCTGAACTGTGGCTGTTTATAACGACAAACAAGTTGACAGCACCCTGAAAGAAAGGCACGGACTTTAAGGCGATAGAAAAGCACTAGTGTGGAAACCCATCTGCGTGCAATGGCAGTAAGACCGGCAGAGTGCAAGGGCTTTCCAACACTAAGAGAATGACAAGGAAAGTCATGTCGATCCCAGTGCAATGTTATAATAACTTGGGGTGTAACGACCATGTCAAAGGTTTACTGTTTAAGATGCGCAAGCCAGACTTGAGGTGAGTTGCCATTTTCTAAAGCTGCAAGAGCTTGTATGATCATAGCCTTATCGTGAGCACTGCGGGCCTTAAGGCGACAGAGAAACCACAAACAGAGGAACATACCGAAGCAACACATTGCACCAAAAATGCCTACCCCCACCCACTCTTTGAAGAAGGAAAAAGCAGAAGATATCCAATCGGTGAATTGACCCAAAGTCACTGGTTCGACTCGGGTACTATTCAAAACAGCAATCTGAGTTAGTTGAGACTGGATCAAGTTTTCTGCTTCCATGGACCAGGTTCCGGATAGATACTCTCCGATGATGCGGGAGGCATTTCTGGAATCATAAAATCTGACAGAGGTTATACATAAATGTGCACGTTGATCAATACAACCCAAATGTACTAGGTCAGACAATTCCTCAATCTGAGCTTGAAGCAGATCTATCCTTTGATTAGCAGCTAGAATCCCAGATAAAATGTGTTGATTAATTCTACTTTGAGATTCAAGTATGGTGGATGTTTGTTGAATAACCTGATTAATAGTGGCAGCAGTTTGTACTTGGCTGGCCATGGCTACTCCAGCTGTAACTGCTGCAGCAGCAGACACTGCCACAGCTGTCACTATAGCTGCCGTAATTCCAAAATCTCTACGGGCTCTAATCAGTTCAACAATAGGAAAGGATTCTGGATCTGCAGTAACCGGGATCGGGACAAAGGTTGGAATTTTCATAACCACTGCCATAGTCCAGGAGCCATTCCAACACTCAGACAAATAACAGGTAATATTAGAACAATTAAGCATCCCCTGTAATGTAACATTAGCCAAAAGAAACAGGAACGGAGATTGGAGACAGACTGCTGCGGAGGGTAATGTAGCATTAAACAATTGTGAATTGTGTGAAGTAATTTTAAGTCTCCTACCTCGCTCCGAGTCTTGGGTACTGCCAGAAACATTAAACAGCCAACTTTGGACTCCTAATATTTCCCTGGGGAAACACAAGCGCGGACTAGACTAGCCCAATCTGAGGGAGTCAGGCAAAATCTAGTAAGTCCCTCCACCTGAGTGAGAGTGAAAGCGGCATCTATCCCATAAGTGCGCACAGACTCCGCCAGGGTCTTCACAATTTTAAAATCTAAGGGTTCATGGAATCTTCCCCTATTGTCATCCTGAAAAACTGGATAAGCAAGACCCATCTCAGCGTTAACAGCCCTCCATGTTTGGGCATGGAAAGCTCTCCCCGAAACACCCCCACCATACGGCGGTGGATCCGGGGGATCGCTTTTCTTGAGCCCCTGTTTATTTCTGTTCCCTTCTCCTATAGCTAAACTCTCTAGCTGACGAGACAGCCTCCCGAGCTCTTCCTCCTCATCCTCCTCTTCCTCTGACCCACTTTCACATGGGGGTGTGCGAAGCGTACTGAGATCTGGATACAATCGTCTCCTCCCCTGTTTCACGCTCCGCACACTCCCATCCTCCTGAGGCACCTCACTTCCTGCCGTCTCCGATTTCTCCTCATGTAATTGCTCTAGAACTTCCTGTCCTTTAGTAAGTGCTTCTTGACATCTGCCATCTGTAAGGCAACTACGGACCATTTTCCAAAGGGGTATCACCCCACCCTCTAATATGCCCTGCTCAGAAGCAAAGTCAAGATCTTTGCCTAATTTATCCCAACTAGGTACAGTAAGGCTGCCCGAAAATGCAAACCACGGTGCAGCGATATCTATCTTCTGTAAAAATCTCTGTAAAGTACTATGTTTCACTTCCAGGCCCTTGGAACGTAACAGGCCATCTAGGGCCAGGAGAAGTGGACTTGAAGATGCGGCATCCATGACACAACAACAAAAGAAGCACAAAAAACAAAAGCGAAATGACACAACAAAAGAAACACAGAAAACAAAAGCGAAAGTAGAAGCGAAAGTACACAGTGCAGCTGCAATAAAATGTAATGCTCTCTCTTTCTTTACAGAGGAGCTGCCCCGCTTTGGTCGCGGATCCCACTTACCTGGGACTAACCCCGCTTTGATCGCGGATCCCACTTATTGGGACTAACCCCGCTTTGGTCGCGGATCCCACTTACCTGGGACTAACCGGTGCACCACCCCTGACTGCTGAAAGTTCTGGTTCCCGGGTTTCGGCACCACTTGTCGCGACCCCTTGCCCGCAAGGAAGACGCAACTCAGGAATCTTCTTTCAGCAGTTTATTCAGGCCCTTGATATTTCTTCTTCTCCCCCTCGGATGCCCCTCCCAGCCTTAATAAAGCATCTCAAGCCCCAATGCGAAGCTGCCACGTGGAGCTTTCTCATAGGGTGGTGAAAAACCATGCGCCAACTCTCCCAAATAAGGAGTTGTTTGTCACAGACCACAGCGGAGCCAGCGCCATCTTGTAATGGCGACCATAGTCTGCAGAAACGGCAGAAGCGGCTCACCACAATTATTGTTACTTTGTTTTAGTTTTAGGGAGCATGATTGTTATTGGCAAAGTGCCAAGTGAACATGAACTCTGAAAACATTTTGTGCTTCTATTGCTGAAGTGAGGAAGGGTTGGAATGCAGTGAGTTAGGATGGGTAAAGGAGCATGGATGATGCTTATGATGAAACCCACAGTTGCAAAAACTGATTCCACTTATGGTAATGGATGCTTATGGAATTTATGGGGGTTTTATGAATCTCCCATGCTTTGATTTGTTTGACCTTAGGGAGCTCTACAAGAAGCAAGTTTAAAAAGATAAATAGCTCTAGACTTTCTCAGTAATTTACCTGTCATGATACTATCAATAGTCTTGCTTTAATTTCACCTACAGTAAGATTCCTGTAGCCTCATAACACCCTGGAAAGAATGTGTGGGCCTAAGAAACATTTTCTGAGGGGAAAAAGCAGCAGCCATTATGTAAGGTTAAAAGCCTTTATTTAAATATTTACTTTGATTCAACCTTTGAAGTCCCAGAGTTTAAGTCCTATGGCCATAAAAAGAGACATTCTTCTCCTTTATTTTTTGATGGAACTGGTTTGAATGAAGTTTATTAAGATTATTATTTTTTTACTTGCAACTAGTAGCTCTATGCTTTTTTAAAAGTATTTAATTACTTTCATTGACCCATAAACTTATACCTATTTATGAGGTACTATGCGCTATTTCAATACATGTGTATATTGCATAATGTTAAAATCAGAGTAAACACATCTATCTCATTAAACATTTATCATTTCTTTATATCAGACATTTATAATAATTTTTTTGGCTTTTGAAAATATGCAGTGTGTTATCCTTATCTGTAGTCACCCTACTGTGCAATAAGACACCAGAATTTACTTCTCTTAACTATAATTTTGTACCCACTAGTCAACTTTTCTCCTTCCCTTTTATTTACCTCCCTACTGTCCCAGCCTCTGATAACCACTATCTTAGCTCTCAACTTCCATGAGATGGTCTTTTGCTATTAAAATAGCATGTTCTATACCCAAAAGGACTAAATTTTGTTTAGGCACTGATGTATAAGGGACTTTTTTTCTGTACTATTGTCTATTGGATCTATAGTTGTTTGCTAGGACCTAGATGTCTCTTCTAAGTGACACATGACCAGGTGCTTGACTGTGAACTTTATTAAAGCAAGTGAGGGATTAAGTGTGAAGAATCTACAATGGCTAAATGTTAACGTAAAGCAACAGGCAATAACACACATCATCTCATATTCAATTTCTAGTGCTTCCTGATAAGAAAGTCATGACACCCCTTTGCTGAAGTATATCTGCTCTTGTCTTATTCAGATCTTTTCTGATATCCTAGTCTTCAGCTTTTCTTTTTCTGCCTTGAAGAACGTATTTCCCTTGTACCAGACTTTTATTATCAACTAGGAAAAGCTTAGTGTCTTTAGCAGCAATAGCTGAAAGTTCATACTCTTTCTCTAAATATCTCTGTACCTACATGCTTCTGTACAAATATGTGAATATCAGCCAACTGAGAGAAGAGGAATGCTTTCCTCCAAAGCATGTACTTTGGATTGTTCCCAACCATGGAGTAGTAGAGAAAGCAGCTGTATGGTCCACTTGGACTCTGATTGGGAAGAAAGCAACTACTCAGTGGCCTAAAGCCACTTCTTCTCCACAGAAGTCCCTGAATCTATGTATAATACCCCTGGGCTAAAGCCAGCAAGTGTTTACTTGGATATTATGGAACTCACTGGTAGTTAGATAGCTTTTCCACCCATTTTTTGGGTGAGCTAAATCAGAATAAATTAGTATTTGTGTACAAATGACTTTGTCATAAATTTTATTCTCAAATATAGCTCAGTAGTTTTACTAGCTTTCTGATTGTCTGATGTTCTGCTTTAATTATGCCTTCTGTAAATGAGTAAAAATAGAAGGAGAGAGAAGAAAGAAGGGTCAAAAGAAACAGCAGTGTGAGGAGAGGACAAGATGAGGAATGGGGAGAAGAGAGAGGGAGAAGAAGAAAGAGGGAGAGCACATGAGAGCGCAGGGGGAGATGACAAAGAAAAAGAATGTCTGAAAGTAGGGAAAAGATTTAAAAGGAGATTTCATTTTCTACTGGATTAGGTTGATAATTTAGAAATTAACCCCATTATTCAACAATATCCCTGAAAATTAAGACAATACTTTTTAACTACATGTTTATAAATAGAAATATATGTGTCAGACTTGAAGATATATCATAGGAGGATTTGGCTATCTTCCAGAATATAATTCAAGAGCAGAAAATCTTTAAGATTCTAGCTTAAGAGCTAGAAAACATCCCAGTTTAGTTTTTCCCTTTCCCAGCAGAAATTGAAGCACAGGGATGTTAAGAGACTTTACTAGAGGTTACCAGCTAGTCAGAGGCAATGCAGGGATTAGACACAATTCTTTGGACTTGTATTTCATGTGCTTTGTACTATACCCTGGAAACATGTGAGTATATAAATGTCAGAAAACTGACAATAGCTGAGAGACTCTAGAAAAAAAAAAAAAAAAAAAGGATTGGTTGCAATTGCGTTTGAGGTTAAGTAAGGAGAGGATGATGTGTCTGCAGCAGGAAGCCTGTGATGGAGCAGCCTAGGGTCTAAATCCTGCTAGAGGAATCTGGTGAGAAAAGATACTGTCTTCTTCCAGGAATAAATCACTGACCTTTAGTTTCTGATGGGAGTGACAATGAATACTGAATCTTCTAACCAAAGGAATGATGAGTGGACATGGCTGATATCATTTACATCTTTTGTCTGACTGGGAAAATTAGAGACCTGGAGAGTATAAGGCATCTTGGTGAGGTTGTTTGAGAAGGAAGTGCAGAGAAAGAAAATTCTGGAGATGTCTGAGATTTATCATATTGACTCTCCAGTCTGCTATTTGCCCTTTGCCTGCCAGCTGTATGCAGATAAGTAGAAGGTATTCAAGACTATTTGTAGAGCAGCAGCTCACAAAGAACTTATAATAGGTATTGCCATTGATTGATGAAAACAAAAGTATGGTTCACAAAGAAAGATTTACTCACATTTCAGTCATGAAGCCAACTCATATTCATATTTCTGAAACTTCCTCCTGGCCCTTAGGGTTATGTGTATTTATAAAAACATATGTAAACAGTATTTTTATGCAAATATAATCATACTATACATTTTGTTTTGTAGTCTCCTTCAATTAAAATTTGTCACTTTAATTGAATCCAAAAATCTAATAGGCAGGTGACAAATTAATCTTTTACTTTCTTTTTTAAGCTTTACTTTTATCAATCAACTGAATTCAAGTATAATTTATGCTAATAAATTGCTCATTTTAAATATATACTTCAATGAATTTTGACAAATATAAAGAACTCTTATAATTCAGTGATATGAAAACAACCCAATGAAAATGGGCAAAAGATTGAAAAGATTCTTTACAAAAGAAGGGATTTTTGCATTTGGTTTCACCAGTTTTCACTTCTTATTTTTTGAAAATCTGTCAAGAGTTTGAAATTCTATTTGATTATTATATCCTCCTATGAATTGACTCTATTATCATTATCATGTCCCTTTTGCCTCTTGGTATAGTTCTTTTCTTTGTACTGAAGTCCGTTTGTTTGAAATTGTTGGGAAAGATATAAAAACGGCAGCAGCACCCCAGAGAAAAACCCCAACATGGCGCCTAACGACCTTCTTTCTCCTCTTTTTTCTTTCACTGGCATGAAACGTTCCCGCCAGCGCCAATGTTCAAATCCTGCGGGTGGGAAACCTTAGCCCCAATAAGAATTAACTTCTTGGGCTCCGGAACTGACATATGGAAGAGCTTGCCAATAAACGGCTGACCCGTTATCTACCTCAGCCCTGCCACCTCTCCTTAGATCTATATAAACCCACAGCCTTTTGTAATAAAGCGGAACCTCTCCAGTGATTTGTGTCCTGTGGTGTCTTACAGAAATGGGTGTAGACTCTAGGTTTCTTATGTTATATATCTTTATTTTCATTCTTTTACTGTTAATCTGTGACTTTATATTGAAAGTAAGTTTCTTATAGACAGACCATGGGTTTTCCAATACTAATAATCTCTGCTTTTTAATTGGAATATTTAACCAGTTTATGTTTAAAGTAATTATTGAAATGGTTAGATTTAAATTTATTTAAATAAATATTTTTTTCATTTATTTTCTGTTTATTCTTTGTTCTCTTTTCCTGATTTATTTTGGTTTGAGTATTTAGTATTATTTTATTTTAGTACACTTAAGTTAGTGTTGAGTATTATTTTATATAATCTATCTTTCTGTATTTGCTGTATAACTTTATTTCTCTAAGATTTACAAAATGCATCTTTAGCTTATCACAGTTTATCTTCTAATATTACTATACCACTTCATGTATAATGTAAGAATTTAACAATCTTCAGTTTCTTCCCTCCTGGTCCTTGTGCTATTGTTGTCATATATTTTATTTCCATATATGTTGTTAATCCTACAACAAATTGTTAACATTTTTCTTTAAATAGTTAATTTTATCTTAAAGTCATTTACAAAAATTTATTCTTATTAGTTATACATGACAGTAGAATATATTTTGACATACCATACATACATGGAGTATAACTTTCCATTGTTGTGGTTATACATGATATGGAGTAACACTGGTCATGTATTCATATATGAACATAGAAAAGTTATGTTTAATTCATTCTACTGTCTTTCCCATTCCCATTCTTTCCTTCCTCCCACTCCCCCTGTCCAATCTGGTGACCATCCACTCCTCACTCCCCCGCTGCCTATTGTGACTCAGCATCTGCACATCAGAAAGAAAATTCAACCTTTGGTTTTTTTGGGATTGGTTATTTCACTTAATATGATAAGCTCCAATTCTATCCATATACTGGCAAATGCCATAATTTCATTCTTTATGGCTGAGTAATATTCCATTGTGTATATGTACCACATTTTCTTTATCCATTCATCTATTGAAAGGCACCTAGGTTGATTCCATAGCTTAGCTTTGGTGAATTGAGCTGCTATAAACATTGATCTCACTGTGTCACTATACTGTGCTTATTTTAAGTCCTTTGGGTATATACTGAGGAGTGGGATAACTGGGTCAAATGGTGGTTCAATTCCAAATTTCTGAGGAATCTCCATACTTCTTCCCAGAGTGGTTGCACCAATTTACAGTCCCACCAGCAATGTATGAGCATATCTTTTCTCCAACACCCTTCCAACATTTATTGTTGCTTCTATTCTTTATAATTGTCATTGTGACTAGAGTAAGATCAAATCTCAGTGTAGTTTTAATTTGCATTTCTCTAACTGCTAGAGATATTGAACATTTTTTCATATATTTGTTGACCATTGGTATTTTTTCTTCTATGAAATGTCTGTTAAGTTCCTTTGCCTACTTATTGATAGGGTTATTTGTTATATTGGGGTTAAGTTTTTGAGTTCTTTATATATCCTGGAGATTAATGCTATATCTGAGTTGTGTGTGGTAAAGATTTTCTCCCATTCTCTCTCTTCATGTTCTCCATTGCTTCCTTTGCTGTGAAGAAGCTTTTTAGTTTGATATAATCCCATTTATAGATTTTTTTTTTGTTCCAGGAATTGAACCCAGGACACTTGACCACTGAGCCACATCCCCAGCTCTATTTTTTATTTTATTTAGAGACACAGTCTCATTGAGTTGCTTAGCATCTCACCATTGCTGAAGCTGTCTTTGAACTTGTGAGCCTCCTATCTTAGCTCCACTTATTGATTCTTCTTTTTTAAATGATTATTTTATTTATTTTTATGTGGTGTTAAGGATCAATCCCAGTGCCTCACACATGCTAGGCAAGCACTCTGCCACTGAGCCACAGCCCCAGACCCCCCATTTGTTGATTCTTGATTTTACTTCTTGCATCTTAAAGTCATTTTTAATGGGAGAAACATGTATTCATATACTTTAGGCCTTCTTTATCTGTAGGCTCAGTATCACAGATTCAATCAACTGCAGATTGTAAATATTTGGGAATAAATTGCATCTATACTAAAAATGTACATACATTTTTTCTTGTCACTATTCCCT
The DNA here is from genome assembly GCF_021218885.2 of Marmota monax. NCBI lineage: Eukaryota > Metazoa > Chordata > Mammalia > Rodentia > Sciuridae > Marmota > Marmota monax. The sequence continues at coordinate 1,972,931 of NW_026694968.1, read as the reverse complement.
AAATAATATAATGACATTTTATATATTTGCATTGCATTAGATATTATAAGTAATCTAGAATTATTTAAAATATACAGTAAGATATAAATAGGTTCTATGCAAATATTATACCATTTTATATAAGGGACTTGATATTTTGTTTCTGTAGGGGTGGGGGTATTATGGAAACAATCCCTCATGGATCTTGAGGGACATCTATATATGTTTACAATTGCCATTTTTAATGCTCTTCATGCCATAATAGAACTATATTTCTATTATGTATTATTTAACTTCTGCTTAAATAACTTCCTTTTACATTCTTTATAAGTGATAAATTTTCTTAGCTTTATTTGTCTAAAAAAGAATTGTTTTTGAAAGGTATTTTCACTGGATATGGAATTCTCAGTATTTTTATTTTTGTGTATTAAAATTGCCATTGTGTTTACTTCTGTTTTGCATTAGTTTCTGACAAGAAACCTGTGATCATGTATTATTTATTCTTTATTCTCCCTCCAGCACTGCTTATGAATGTATTCTTTTTATTTTATTTTTTTGGGGGGGGTACCAGGGATTGAACTCAGGGGCATCCAATCACTGATCCACACCCCCAGTCCTATTTTGTGTTTTATTTAGAGAAAGGGTCTCACTGAGTTGCTTAGCACCTCACTGAGGCTGAGGCTGGCTTTGAACTTGCGATCCTCCTGCCTCAGCTTCCAGAGCTTCTGGGATTACAGGCGTGCATCACTGCACCTGGCTATAAATCTATTCTTTTTTGTTGTTTTTAAATTCTTTTTTTAGTTGTAGATGGACACAGTACTTTTACTTATTTATTTTATGTGGTGGTTAGACTTGAACTCAGTGCCTCACACATGTTAGGCAAGTACTCTGCCACTGAGCTACAGCCCCAGCCCCTATAAATGTATTCTTTGGCGTGGGTTTTCAGTGATTTGATTATGTGCCTTTGTGTGGTTTTCTTGTTTATCTTCCTTGGATTTCATTGACTTTCTTGACTTTCTGGGAATGTTTTCCATAAGAAATAGGAATTTTTTCTAAATATTTCTAAAATTTTCCATTTTTTTCTCTGATCCCCTTTTTTTCGGGATTTCAAATATACATATGTTAGACTCCAGTTTCTGTCTCCTCAATTCAATGAGACCATGAATTTTCTATGGGTTTCCCCACCTTGCACTATGATCTGGAATTTGCATCTAGAAAAAAATCTTGTATGTTGGTCTTTCTCACCGCTCCTCTCCTCTCCCCTTCACTCCCCTCCTCTCATCTCCCCTCTACTTTTCTCTCCTCCTCCTCCTCCTCCTTCTTCTTCTTCCTCTTCTTCCTCCTTCTCTTCCCCCTCCCTCCTCTTCTTGGTTGATCTGATTTATTTTCCCTTTCTCGGAAATCAGTCATGCTGCTGTCTGTGGTCTGGTAGGTAAAGAAGAAAACTGAGATCAAGATGAGGAGAGGCACCAAATGTAGAAATTTAAGAAAGGATCCATCTTAAGGGTCATTCAAATGCAAGGTCAGTCTTCAAGAGGAATACTCCCTTAAATTTTGCAACTCAGAACCTTTCTTATTTCATCACAGTTGCAGCCCTGCTGAAAACAGTTGCTTATACATTTTATCCAGTTTTCCTTTTGTTTATAGTGTGTATTAGTCAGGGTTCTCCAGAGGAACAGAATCAACAGGAAGTATGATTATAAAAAAGGGATTTATTAGGTTAGTGTATGTGACCAGAAGCTGGATAATCCACAACAGCAGTCTACAGATTGGAGAGCTGGAAGAATCAGTAGCTGTGCAGTCCAAGAGGCTGATGCCCCAGAAAAAAAGGGATCAATGGTGCTACCCTAATTGGAGACCAAAGGCTTCTAGAAAATTCCTGGAGAATCACTGACAGAGTCTGCTTTGGAAGAGTAAAGAAGTGAGAGTCCTATATTATCAGAGGATTGCAGTAGCAATCAAGAATCCATTCAAGAAGAATGGAGCTTGCATCTGCTGTTGCTTCCTTGTTCTTCCAACTTTTTTTTTTAAATTTTTTATTGTTGGCTGTTCAAAACATTACATAGTTCTTGATATATCATATTTCACACTTTGATTCAAGTGGGTTATGAGCTCCCATTTTTACCCCATATACAGATTGCAGAATTACATCAGTTACACATCCATTGATTTACATATTGCCATACTAGTGTCTGTTGTGTTCTGCTGCCTTTCCTATCCTCTACTATCCCCCCCCTCCCCTCCCCTCCCCTCCCCTTTTCTCTCTCTGCCCCCTCTACTGGCATTCATTTGTCCCCCTTGTATTGTTTTTCCCTTTCCCCTCACTTCCTCTTGTATGTACTTTTGTATAACTCTGAGGGTCTCCTTCCATTTCCATGCAATTTCCCTTCTCTCTCCCTTTCCCTCCCACCTCTCATCCCTGTTTAATGTTAATCTTCTTCTCATGCTCTTCGACCCTACTCTGTTCTTAGTTACTCTCCTTATATCAAAGAAGACATTTGGCATTTGTTTTTTAGGGATTGGCTAGCTTCACTTAGCATAATCTGCTCTAATGCCATCCATTTCCCTGTAAATTCTATGATTTTGTCATTTTTTAATGCAGAGTAATACTCCATTGTGTATAAATGCCACATTTTTTTTATCCATTCATCTATTGAAGGGCATCTAGGTTGGTTCCACAGTCTTGCTATTGTGAATTGTGCTGCTATGAACATCGATGTAGCAGTGTCCCTGTAGCATGCTCTTTTTAGGTCTTTAGGGAATAGACCGAGAAGGGGAATAGCTGGGTCAAATGGTGGCTCCATTCCCAGCTTTACAAGAAATCTCCATACTGCTTTCCAAATTGGCTGCACCAATTTGCAGTCCCACCAGCAATGTACAAGTGTACCCTTTTCCCCACATGCTCGCCAGCACTTGTTGTTGTTTGACTTCATGATGGCTGCCAATCTAACTGGAGTGAGATGGTATCTTAGGGTGGTTTTGATTTGCATTTCTCTGACTGCTAGAGATGGTGAGCATGTTTTTAATGTACTTGTTGATTGATTGTATGTCCTCCTCTGAGAAGTGTCTGTTCAGGTCCTTGGCCCATTTGTTGATTGGGTTGTTTGTTCTCTTATTGTCTAATTTTTTGAGTTCTTTGTATACTCTGGATATTAGGGCTCTATCTGAAGTGTGAGGAGTAAAGATTTGTTCCCAGGATGTAGGCTCTCTATTTACCTCTCTTATTGTTTCTTTTGCTGAGAAAAAACTTTTTAGTTTGAGTAAGTCCCATTTGCTGATTCTAGTTATTAACTTTTGTGCTATGGGTGTCCTATTGAGGAATTTGGAGCCCGACCCCACAGTATGTAGATCGTAGCCAACTTTTTCTTCTATCAGACGGCGTGTCTCTGATTTGATATCAAGCTCCTTGATCCATTTTGAATTAACTTTTGTGCATGGCGAGAGAAAGGGATTCAGTTTCATTTTGTTGCATATGGATTTCCAGTTTTCCCAGCACCATTTGTTGAAGATGCTATCCTTCCTCCATTGCATGCTTTTAGCCCCTTTATCAAATATAAGGTAGTTGTAGTTTTGTGGATTGGTTTCTGTGTCCTCTATTCTGTACCATTGGTCCACTCGCCTGTTTTGGTACCAGTACCATGCTGTTTTTGTTACTATTGCTCTGTAGTATAGTTTGAAGTCAGGTATCGCTATACCGCCTGATTCACACTTCCTGCTTAGCATTGTTTTTGCTATTCTGGGTCTTTTATTTTTCCATATGAATTTCATGATTGCTTTCTCTATTTCTACAAGAAATGCCGTTGGGATTTTGATTGGCATTGCATTAAACCTATAGAGAACTTTTGGTAATATCGCCATTTTGATGATGTTAGTTCTGCCTATCCATGAACAGGGTATATTTTTCCATCTTCTAAGATCTTCTTCTATTTCTCTCTTTAGGGTTCTGTAGTTTTCATTGTATAAGTCTTTCACCTCTTTTGTTAGGTTGATTCCCAAGTATTTTATTTTTTTTTTGAAGATATTGTGAATGGAGTGGTTGTCCTCATTTCCATTTCAGAGGATTTGTCGCTGATATACAGGAATGCCTTTGATTTATGCGTGTTGATTTTATATCCTGCCACTTTGCTGAATTCATTTATTAGCTCTAATAGTTTCTTTGTAGACCCTTTTGGGTCTGCTAGGTATAGAATCATGTCATCTGCAAATAGTGATAATTTAAGTTCTTCTTTTCCTATTTTGATGCCTTTAATTTCTTTCGTCTGTCTAATTGCTCTGGCCAGTGTTTCGAGAACTATGTTGAACAGAAGTGGAGAGAGAGGGCATCCCTGTCTTGTTCCAGATTTTAGAGGGAATGCCTTCAGTTTTTCTCCATTCAGAATGATGCTAGCCTGAGGCTTAGCATAGATTGCTTTTACAATATTGAGGTATGTTCCTGTTATCCCTAGTTTTTCTAGAGTTTTGAACATAAAGGGATGCTGTACTTTGTCGAATGCTTTTTCCGCATCTATCGAGATGATCATATGGTTCTTATTTTTAAGTCTATTGATGTGGTGAATAACATTTATTGATTTCCGTATATTGAACCAGCCTTGCATCCCAGGGATGAATCCTACTTGATCATGGTGCACAATTTTTTTGATATGTTTTTGTATCCGAGTCGCCAGAATTTTATTGAGGATTTTTGCATCTAGGTTCATTAGAGATATTGGTCTGTAGTTTTCTTTCTTTGAAGTGTCTTTGTCTGGTTTAGGTATCAGGGTGATGTTGGCCTCGTAGAATGAATTTGGAAGTTCTCCCTCTTTTTCTATTTCCTGAAGTAGCTTGAAAAGTATTGGTATTAGTTCCTCTTTAAAGGTTTTGTAAAACTCTGCTGTGTACCCATCCGGTCCTGGGCTTTTCTTAGTTGGTAGTCTTTTGATGGTTTCTTCTATTTCCTCAATTGATATTGGTCTGTTTAGGTTGTCTATATCCTCCTGACTCAATCTGGGCAGATCATATGACTTAAGAAATTTATCGATGCCTTCACTATCTTCTAATTTATTGGAGTATAAGGATTCAAAATAATTTTTGATTATCTTCTGTATATCTGAGGTGTCTGTTGTGATATTGCCTTTTTCATCCCGTATGCTAGTAATTTGAGTTCTCTCTCTTCTTCTCTTCGCTAGCATGGCTAAGGGTCTGTCGATTTTGTTTATTTTTTCAAAGAACCAACTTTTAGTTTTGTCAATTTTTTCAATTGTTTCTTTTGTTTCGATTTCATTAATTTCAGCTCTGATTTTAATTATTTCTTGCCTTCTACTTCTTTTGCTGTTGTTTTGCTCTTCTTTTTCTAGGATTTTGAGATGAAGTATGAGATCATTTATTTGTTGGTTTTTTCTTTTTTTAAGGAATGAACTCCAAGCAATGAATTTTCCTCTTAGAACTGCTTTCAATGTGTCCCATAGATTCCAATATGTTGTGTCAGTGTTTTCATTAATCTCTAAGAATTTTTTAATTTCCTCCTTGATGTCTTCTATAACCCACTGATCATTCAGTAACCTATTGTTCATTCTCCAAGTGATGTATTCTTTTTCCTTCCTTCTTTTATCGTTGATTTTCAGTTCCATTCCATTATGATCAGATAGGATGCATGGTATTATCTCTACTCCTTTGTATTGTCTAAGAGTTGCCCTGTGACATAATATATGATCTATTTTTGAGAAGGATCCATGTGCTGCTGAGAAAAAAGTGTAACTGCTTGATGTTGGGTGGTATATTCTATATATGTCAATTAAGTCTAGGTTATTAATTGTGTTATTGAGTTCTATAGTTTCCTTATTCAACTTTTGTTTGGAAGATCTGTCCAGTGGCGAGAGAGGTGTGTTGAAGTCTCCCATGATTATTGTATGGTGGTCTATTAGACTCTTGAACTTGAGAAGAGTTTGTTTGATGAACATAGCTGCACCATTGTTTGGGGCATATATATTTATGATTGTTATGTCTTGTTGGTGTATGGTTCCCTTAAGCAGTATGTAGTGTCCCTCTTTATCCCTTTTGATTAACTTTGGCTTGAAATCTATTTTATTTGATATGAGTATGGACACTCCTGCTTGTTTCCGAAGTCCATATGAGTGATATGATTTTTCCCAACCTTTTACCTTCAGCCTATGTATGTCTTTTCCTATCAAATGCGTCTCCTGTAGGCAGCATATTGTTGGGTCTTGTTTTGTGATCCATTCTACTAGCCTGTGTCTCTTGATTGGTGAGTTTAAGCCATTAACATTTAGGGTTATTATTGAGATATGGGTTGTTCTTCCAGCCATATTTGTTTATTTCTGTTACTAAACATGGTTTGTTTTCCTCTTTGATTATTTTCCCCCCCTTTACTGTCCTACCTCCCACTGTTGGTTTTCATTGTTATTTTCCATTTCCTCTTCCTGTAATGTTTTGCCAAGGATGTTTAGAAGAGATGGTTTTCTAGCTGCAAATTCTTTTAACTTTTGTTTATCGTGGAAGGTTTTAATTTCATCTTCCATCCTGAAGCTTAATTTCACTGGAAACACAATTCTTGGTTGGAACCCATTTTCTTTCAGTGTTTGAAATATGTTATTCCAGGATCTTCTAGCTTTCAGAGTCTGTGTTGAAAGATCAGCTGTTATCCTGATTGGCTTACCCCTAAATGTGATCTGCTTCCTTTCTCTTGTAGCTTTTAAAATTCTCTCCTTATTCTGTATGTTGGGCATCTTCATTATAATGTGTCTAGGTGTGGGTCTCTTATGATTTTGCACATTCGGCGTCCTGTAGGCTTCTAGGATTTGGGATTCTGTCTCATTCTTCAAGTCTGGGAAGTTTTCTCGTATTATTTCATTGAATAGATTGCTCATTCCTTTGGTTTGAAACTCTGTCCCTTCCTGTATCTCAGTGACTCTTAAATTTGGTCTCTTGATGTTATCCCATATTTCTTGGATGTTCTGCTCATGGTTTCTTAACAGTCTTACTGAGCTGTCTATGTTCTTTTCAAGTTGAAATACTTTATCTTCATTGTCTGATGTTCTATCTTCTAAGTGTTCTACTCTGCTGGTAGTATTCTCAATTGAGTTTTTAAGTTGGTTTATTGCTTCCTGCATTTCTAGGATTTCTGTTTGTTTGTTTTTTATAACCTCTATCTCCCTGTATAGTTGATCTTTTGCTTCTTGGATTTGTTTATGTAATTCATTGTTGAAGTGATCTTTCATTGTCTGATTTTGCTGTCTGATGTCTTCCTTGAGACTCCAGATCATCTGAAGCATGTATATCCTGAATTCTTTATCTGACATTCCATCTGCTGCAGCTATTACCTCTTCTAACGTTGAGTTGACCTGCATTGCTTGTGGTCCTTTCTTTCCTTGTCTCTTCATACTGTTCGCGTTACTTTCTACTTGGTGAGACTGTTGTGCTATTGAATTTTCCCCCTATATATTTATATTGGTCTTGTATAGTTGCAAAGTCTCCCTCGCAGACGCGGGCGGCGGCTCTGCCCCTCCTCCAATTGGGGCAATGTGCCTACCACGCCGGCAGGCCACTGGGCCTGCTCTGCCGGTCGGTAGCAGGTCCGCCTACCTTGCAGGCGCGGGCGGCGGCTGTGTCCCTCTGCGGGCCGCTAGGCTTGTTCTGTCGGTGGTCGCAGTTCTGTCTACTTTGCAGGCGCAGGCAGCGGCACTGCCCCTCTGCAGGCCTCTGGGGCTGTTCTGCCAGTGGGTCGCAGGTCCGCCTACCTTGCAGGCGCGGGGGGCGGGGCGGCTCTACCCTTCCTCAGGCCGCTGGGCCTGTTCTGTCTGTCGGTTGCAGGTCTGGCCTGTTCTGATGGTGGTCACAGTTCCGTCTACCTTGCAGGCGCAGGGGGAGGGGGCGGCTCTGCCTCTCAGCAGGCCGCTGCTCCTCTTCTGCCGGTGGGTTGCAGGCCCGCCTACCTTGCAGGAGTGATTGGAAGCTCTGCCCCTCCGCGGGCCACTGGGCCTTTTCTGTCGGTGGTCACAGTTCCGCCTACCTGGCAGGCGCGGGGGGTGGGGGGCGGCTCTGCCCCTCAGCAGGCCGCTGGGCCTGTTCTGTGGGTGGTCACAGTTCCGTCTAACTTGCCGGCACAGGGGGAGGGGTCGACACTGCCTCTCAGCAGGCCGCTGCTCCTCTTCTGCCGGTGGGTCGCAGGCCCGCCTACCTTGCAGGAGTGATTGGAAGCTCTGTCCCGCCGAGGGCCACTGGGCCTTTTCTGTCGGTGGTCACAGTTCCGCCTACCCAGCAGGCGCGGCGGGGGGGGGGCGTCTCTGCCCCTCAGCAGGCCGCTGGGCCTGCTCTGTAGGTGGTCACAGTTCCCTCTACCTTGCCGGCGCAGGGGGAGGGGGCGGCTCTGCCTCTCAGCAGGCCGCTGCTCCTCTTCTGCCCGTGGGTCGCAGGCCCGCCTACCTTGCAGGAGTGATTGGAAGCTCTGTCCCGCCGCGGGCCACTGGGCCTTTTCTGACAGTGGTCACAGTTCTGCCTACCTGGCAGGCGCGGGGGGTGGGGGGCGGCTCTGCCCCTCAGCAGGCCGCCCAACTTATTTTTTTAAAATTTAGTTTTAGTTGTAGATGGACACAATACCTTTATTTAATTAATTATTATTATTTTTTTTACATGGTGCTGAAGTTTGAACCCAGCGCCTCACACATGCTAGGCAAGTGCTCTACCACACAGCTATAGCCCCAGCCCATTGTTTTACTAACTTTTATTCCATCCAACATCCTATTGGATGTTGCTGCCCACACTTAGAGAGGGTCTCCACTTCTGTTGACTATCCCACATGCCAGTCATTTCTAGACACACCTTCATTGACACACCCAGAAGCCTCTTAATCATAGGTATCTCTTAGTCCAATCAGGTTGACAATTCAAATTAACTGTTACAAAGTGGCAGAAGAATTCTGGACCTAGCTAATCCCTTAAAAAAAATTTTTTTTGTAGTTGTAAATGGACAGAATGCCTTTATTTTATTTGTTTATTTGTATGTGGTGCTGAGGATCCAATCCAGTGCCTCACTGAGGCACTGAGCTACAGCCCCAACCCTCTAGCTAATCCTTTATTGTCAGAAGAGGAAATTCCCTGTTATCTGAATATTTAACTCAACAATATGTCATGGATATCCTTTCCATGTAGGAGGGTGTAGATTGTTACCAGCCTTTAAAATGACTGCCACATGTTCCATTATGTTAATGAAGCTGATAAATTGTGGAAAGTAAAACTAATTTTCTAAAAAGATTTCTCTTCTCAAATGTGACATTAATGCATTGCTGCAAATGATATATGGGAGTATACATAAAAAACATTCATTTAGAAATATGTTTTGTGTTGAGTGTGTTAACTAAGAAACAAGAATAGCAGATGGTTTTCCTGTTCACTTCTTGATTTGTTATGTGAATCTGATTTTTAATCTGCAATAGTGGCCTGGAAATAAGACCAATCATACTGGCAGAATGCAATATTATATTCTAGAGCATGAAGTAACTTTGACAATGAATCAAAATTAGTTTTAAGAGATTCACAAGATCCATGAAAATTACTATCTTTAGAATGTGACTCAGCTGTTTCTTTTTTTTATTATATAAAAAATTAAATAGAGATAAAATTTGAATCATAATATTAAGATATTCCTAGTGTATAAAAACAAATGACAGATAGAAAATAGACTATCTGACATATATTATCTTCTTTTTTAAAAATATTTTTTTGGATGTTGATAGATTTTTTTTTTTTACATGCGGTGCTCAGAATTGGACCCAGTGCCTCACGCATGCCAGACAAGTGTATTACCACTGAACCCCAGCCCCAGCCCCTATTGTCTTCTTTTTTGGTTTAACAATAAACTAGAATAGAAAAAGCATAGTTAGTATTCTAAGAACACTTTTAACTACCTACATGTTATTGTTGTTTAACTATTGTTTGTACGTCTTGTGGTGTATATTAGTTTCTGAACCAAATATAGATATTTTATCACTGTTATTATAGTTATTATTAGAAATTATATAAAACAAACAAAAAATACCAGAAGGATATACAGGAAAATAATAACATTGATTTTCTTGGAAGGTAGAATTTTGGATGGTATTTCTCTTTTCTATTTCCTTCATTATTTTTGAATGTAGTAATCACATTTTAAGAGTAGAAAAGTATGTTTTTATACCAAAATTAAATACAATTGAATAGTAGCATATTAAATCCAATATATAAAGACAATTGTTCACTGTGACTAAATGGTATTTATTTCAGCTATGTAAGGCTGATTTACTATTCCAAAATTAATTAATGTACATCATTACAACATCAAAAAAGAAAAATCACATGGTCATATCAATAGATTCAGAAAAAGCAGTTGAATCCAATACAAATTCAGCAATATGTAACAGAAGGTAGATTCCTAAATTTAGTAAAGAACAACTACAAAAAATCTACAACTGATATTTTATTTCCTGCTAAATCTGAAACAAGTCAAGGATGTCTCCTTCTACCATTGTTTTTCTACATTGTGCTAGAATCCCAGGGAAGAAAAGGAGATAAAAGATTGGAAAGGAAAAAATAAAACCATATATATGTGCAGATAACATGATTGTCCATATAAAAATCCACAACTACTAGAAATAATAATAACAAAGTTTCAGGATACAGGTTAATATACAAAAGTTAGCCCTTTTCTTATATGCTAGAAACAAATGAGTGGAATTTGAAATTAAAAGGACAGTGCCAGTTGCATTAGCATCCAAAAAAGAAAGAAGAAAAGGAAAGAAGGAAATGTTAGATTTATATGAGGAAAAACTATAAAACTCTGATAAAGAAATAAAAGAACTAAATAAATGGAGAGATATTCAATGCTTATAAATAGGAAGATAATATTGTGAAGATACCAGTTCTTTACAACCTGACATATAGATTCAATTTAATCTCATTCAAAATCCTAAGAAGTTACTTTATAGATATTGAAAAACTGTTTCTAAAATTCATATGGAGGTATACAACCCAGAATAGCTAATATAATATTGAAGAAGATGAACAAAGTCCTAGGACTAACACTTCCCAACTTGAAGACTTACTCTATAGGTATAGAATCAAATCAGTGTGGTATTGTTGAAAGAACAAACAGAGATTAATAATAACAATATAAGAAATAGTTTGACCTAATTGTAATTAATCAATCTTTGACAAAGGATTATATTAAAAAACATACATATTTTCAACAAACGGTACTGAAACAATCTCTATTAAAAAAAAAAGAGTCAAAATGTAGATCTTACACCCTTCACTGAAATTAACTCCAAATGGATCATTGACTGAAATGTGAAACACAAAACTATAAAACTTTTAGAAGACAATTTGTAGAAAACCTAGATGACCTTGGGTTTAACAATGATTTTTTAAGATATAATACCAAAGGCATAATATATGAAAGAAACAATTGATAGATGGACATCATTAAAATTAACAGTTTTCTGCTCTGCAAAAGACACTGTCAGGAGAAAAAAGATAAGCCATAGACTAGGAGAAATATTGGCAAAGGACATATCTAAAAAAGGACTTATCCCACATATCCAAAAAACACTTAAAACTCAACAATAAGAAAATGAACAACCTGGTTTTAAAAAAGAACAGAAGACATGGATTGACAATTCACCAAAAGATACACAAATAATCACAATGAAAAGATATTTCAAAAAGAAAAGATACTTCATATCATATATCATCAGGGAAATGCAAATTAATATAGGTCAAGCCTCCCTAATTTGAAAATGTTAAATCTGAAATACTATAAAATCTGAAACTTTTTGTATGTCAATGTGATTTCACAAGTAGAAAATTCCATACCTGACCTTATGTGACAGTTTGCATTCAAAACGTAGATGCACTAAAAATATTGTACGAAATTACATGTACACTGAAATGTACATTACTAAGTAAAAGAAGCCAATTAGAAAAGGCTACATACTATATAATTCCAAGTACATGTGTAAGTATATGTATTGGCTATCTGCATAACATGTATATGGAACATAAATGCATTTTCTGTTTAAACTTGGGTCCCATCACTGAGATATCATTATGTATATACAAGTATTCAAAAATTTAAAAAAAATACAAAGTACAAAACACTTCTGTCCCAAACATTTCAGATAAGGGACACTTGACCTATATAACAATAAGACAGCACAACATGCCAATTAGAATCACCAAAACTCAAAACATTAACAACCTCAAATGCTGGTGAAGATATGGAGCACCAAAAATTCTCATTCATTGCTAGTCGGAATGAAAAATGGTGCAGCCACTTACGAAGACACTTGAGCAGTTTTTGTACATACTAAACATGTTTCTGTGTAATCTAGCAGTAGCACTCTTTGGTATTTACCTCAAATGATTGAAAGCTTATGTCCATACAAAAACACACAGATATTCATAATAGTTTTATTCATAATTGCCCAAACCTGGAGCCAACCAAGATGTCTACCAATAGGTGAACTGATGAATAAACTCTGGTACATCCAGATAGTGGAGTATTATTTAGTGCTAAAAGAATTGAGATATTAAGCCATGAAAAGATATGAGGAACCCTAAATGTACATTACTAAATGAAAAAAAGCCAATTTGAAAAAAGGCCACATACTGTATGATTCTAACTATATAATGTTTAGGAAAAGGCAAAACTTCAGGAACAGTAAAAGGATCATTGGTTCCCTTAAGCAATATGAAATGTCCTTCTTTATCCCTTTTGATTAACTTTAGCTTAAAGTCTACTATTATTTGATACAAGATGGAAACTCCTGCTTGCTTCCACAGTCCATGTGATTGGTATGATTTTTCCCAATCTTTCAACTTCAGTCTGTGTATGTCTTTTCCTATTAGATGAGTCTCTTGGAGGCAGAATATTGTTGGGTCTTTTTTTTTTTTTTTTTTTTTTGATCTGATCAGCTAGCCTATGTCTTTTGATTGGTAAATTTAGGTCATTAACATCCAGGGTTATTATTGAGACATGCTTTGTATTCTTAGCCACTTTTGTTTATTTTTTAATTTAACTTGACTTTGTTTCTCCTTTGATTAGTTTTTCCTTTAGTGTAATACTTCCCTCTGCTTATTTTCATTTCTTCTTCATAGAGTATTTTGCCAAGGATGTTCTGTAGTGCAGGTTTTCTAGCTATAAATTCTTTTAACTTTTATTTATCATGGAAGGTTTTAAGATGGTGGAATGAGATGGATATGATTATCCTAAATACATGTATGAAGACACTAATGGTGTGAATATACCTTGCATACAACCAAATATATGAAAAATTGTGCTCTATATGTGTAATATGAATTGTAATGTATTCTGATGTCATATATAACAAATTAGAATAAAAATTAAATTAAAAAAGGATCATTGGCTGCCAGGAGTTAGGAGAAAGGGAGGGAGGAATAGGCAGAATACTGAATACTTATAGGTCAGGGAAAATGTGTGATACTAAAATGGTGGATACATGTTACTTATATATTTGCAAAACCCATAGAGTGTACAATGCCAAAAGTGAACCCCTCATATAAAATATGGACTTTGAGTATAATGATGTGACAACATAGGTTTGTTGATTATAATAAATGTACTGCTCTAGTATGGGATTTGGATATCAGGGCAGGTTGTACATATGATGCGGGAGGGAATATATGGGAAATCTCTGTACTTTTTGTTCAGTTTTGCAGTGGACCTAAAACCACTCCAAAACAAAGTATATGTAGCAGACTTCAATTTTGTAAAAATCCAATGAAGCTCTGCATAAAAATCTTAAATATTATCAAGCTTCATATAAGGATACACTTAGTTCATCTAGAAAACAGAGCCCAAGTCAAGAATTCGGGTATTTTACATGAAAGTACAAAATGAGGTGATGAGGATTGAGACTAAAAGGGAAATGAACCAAGGAAAACTGCCTAGCTGTTTAATGCAAGGGGTTACTGTTCTGGCTAGCACTTGACAATGAGAAGTAGGGCATTCAGCAGGCATGTGTTCCTAATACTTCTCCAGAAGACTTGCAAGTAAGACCTGAGCCTTCAAGTATTCCATGAAATTTTAAAGTGGAGGAGCAAGCCAGTGCCAGTGAGGCACTGACCCACTTGAATCAAAGTGTGAAATATGATATATCAAGAACTATGTAATGTTTTGAACAACCAACAATAAAAATTAAAAAAAAAAGAAGGAAAAAGGAGGTGGTTAAGGGAATATGAAGACATGCTGGTTTTGGTTGTAGAACCTTATGGAGAAAACAATGAGAAAAACATAGGAAGAAGTGTCATGAAAAAGTAAGGAAGGGCAGTTGGCGTCTATAGCAAAGTTTTAGACCCATGATGGAACAAGGATATTAATTTTGGAGGTAGATCTGAATCTAAATCCACATTGCATCGTGTGGCCCTGAGAGAAATTAGATTACCTTTCCAGGGAATATTCCTCATCTTTTAAAATGACATGAAATATCACAACATAGTGCAGTTTTGAGAAATAAACATATTAACCTATGAAATTACTTGGCATACTGTGTACATTGGTTCCCTCTGTCTGTTCCAATTCTGTTTTTTCAGTTTCACAGTTCTTCTCCACCGTTTGTTTCTGGGAAGATTGGATCATTAGGAACAGAAAGACCCAGTATTGTTCCCCACTTTATTGGGAAATAATGATCCTGAATTTCCCATAGTTTCTTCTTTCTGTAGCAAGGGTAATGCCAAGGGGAATCTCCTAATTTTCTCATTTCCTAGTGATAAAAAAAATATCCCCAACATTCTTCCTCTTGAAAAGTGAGTCATTCATTCTCAGATAACTTTCTTTTCTTTTCAGCATTGATAAACTTTGTTCAGAATACAAAAATGTTTATATGAAAACAGACAACAGTATTATTATCAGATTAATTTCTTTAGGTCCAGTTATACAATCTAAGAAAATTTTTTTTTAATGAACATTTTCTTCAGGCTAAGGTGACAGAGATAAATCTGATTCAAAGTGATTTTCTGCCCTTGAAAAGTATAGCTATAGTTTGGTGAAAATAAATTTTCTTTAATAGTGAAATATGAAGTTCAGCATTGACAAAGACAACTTTACCACATAGCCATTTCCAAATGTTGTGGATTAATACACAAAATATGTTTTCTTGCTTTATACTTGAATTATACTGTATTTCCTATTTTCATTTATTACCTATTTTTTTCCTTCTAATTTTTCTTTTAGTTGTTGTTCATTAGTTTGACATTCATTTGTTTATTTCTCATATCTTTTCATTTTCCTTTTGGAAATGGAAAACTTTTAAACAGAAAATGGCATCATAAAGAGTATCTTGAACCTGGATTCTTAATATCTTCCCAAGTAGGTGAAAATTTATTCTTGGAGGGCCAAAAATACATGACTCTTTGTATATAAAGCACAGATATACATATAGTACACACATACAGTACACACACACACACACACACACACACAGAGGTATTAAAATTTTATGAGGGGAGTTTACAAAACATGTCTAAAAGGGCACCTGGGGAGTATCACTGATGAAAAAAGTGGTTAAAAACGCAAGTCTAGAAACACACAAAAAAAATAATTTTGAAGAGATAAAAGTATGGTATGAACTAAAACTGTGTTATCTATGTTAATGATCATCACACCACAAAATAATTTTGTGGAAGCTGAGTTGTCATTCATATCTTTCCTCTTGCTTTTTACAACATGTTAATGTTTCTAGCCTTCTACTTCTTTTGGGTATTTTTTGTTGTTTTATTTTTATTGTAATATATATTATATAATATATAAGGAAAAAGACTAAAAGGACTGCACACAAATAATGTTTATTAGGTTATGGCTTGTTTTACACAGGGGTGGGTTAGCAGTTTTAAAATGATTTTATGTATATCCTAAAGCAAATAAGTGAATATATTGTAGGTATAGAAAACCTAGTCTGAGAGAGAACGGAAGTACAAAGGAGAGAAGTTTTGCCAGGATGATCCCTTTGATTGACTGGTATTAGAGGTTGATCAGTATAAACTTGGTTTTTAATATAGACACATATGAATATAAAAATAGATATATATGTTCACACATGCATGATTTAGAATAATAGATATATTTCCTAGTTCTGTCCACTGAGAGGGTGTAGAAGTAGTGAAAACCCAGTGAACATTACCAGCTCAGATCTTGGTTTCAAAATACCTTTGCAAATAAAAAGAACCTAAGCTCCTCAGAGAAATGCTGATTCCAGGACTGAGACAGAGAAAGTGTAAGATGAACTTAAGAGCATCTTATTATGACAGAAAATAAGGCTGTGCTCAAGAAATGATTGGGACATACCACAAATGCCTAGGAGCCAAGTTGAAGGAGCTACTTCTGGCCAAATTGAAAACAGTTTGAGCAACTAAATAAATAATGGTAGTAATGGATTATAATTTGTAGAATAAAATAAATATACTTGAGTTCATTCATTAAAATTAACAAATAAACGGGGAGAAAGAAAATCTCAACAGAATTCTAATTAGTAAATATGGAAAGATATGAAAATAGAAAAAAATCACTGTTTGTCAATATTATGATAATTATTTTAGGCCAGAATCATCAATTGATGCTAAAATCAGGAACAAACGTTATTTGCATAGTATCAAAGTATCTCTCCACAAAATGCTAATTTCAAAGTGAAAAATTGTAGCCTTATAGTAAAACAACCTACAGATACCCTTTAACTAAGTGATACAAGTTAACATCATCAGCAATAAGATATATTGGCATCATACATATGTTGATATTATTCACTGAGAAAAGTACAGTATCATTCTTGTGATATACTTGTTAGAAGTTCATAATTTGAAATTAATAATGAGCAGACATCAGGGCCATTATACAAAATAACTGGCCAGTACTCTTCAAAATTGTCATGGTCATAAAAGACAAAGACTGAAGTATTGTCCTAGATTTGAGAAGTCTAAGGAGACATGAAAAATAAGTGCACTGAATGAATGTGAATGAACCCTAGACCAGAAAAAGGGCATTAGATGGCCAAATGGCAAAATTTGAATAAGATTTATGGATTAGTTCATAATATTATATCAACATTTATTTCCTCATTTTCATAACTATACAATATTAACATTTGGGGAAGTAAGGTTACAAGTGTACTGGACTTTCTTGTACTATTTTGCAATTCCTCTGTAAATTAAAATGGAAAGTCAAATTTTTAAAAAATTTTAATTTGTTATATATTACAGCAGAATGCATTACAATTCATATTACACATATAGAGCACAAGTTTTCATATCTCTGAGTGTACACAAAGTAGAGTCACACCATTTGTGTCTTCATGCATATACTCAGGGTAATGATGTCTATCTCATTCTACGTCTTTTCTATCCCCATGCCCCCTCCCTCCCCTTTGCCCTATCTCAAGTTTATCTAATCCTCCCATGCTCACCCCAACCACATTGTGAATCAGCATCAGAGAAAACATTCGGCATTTGTTTTTTTGGGATTGACTAACTTCACTTAGAATTATATTCTCTAACTCCATCTATTTACCTACAAATGCCATGATTTTATTCTCTTTTAATGCTGAATAATACTCCATTGTGTATATATACCACATTTTCTTTATCCATTCATGTACTGTAGGACATCTAGGTCACATTAAATGATTGCACTTAACAGAGTGTCTAAATTCTGCTTTCTCAAATATGAAATTGACAACTAGTACTATAACATTCATTAAAGTAAGACTTAAATAATATACAAAATCAAAAGCCATTTAGTAGTGGTCTTTCAGGGAGGGGTTTTTTGATGCTCTTCTTTTAAGGTCATTTTCTACTATCATCATTAATAAAGTTTTCAAAGAATCCATGATGTGTTGAGTGTTAATATGCAAGGGATATATTCTACTTGTTGGAGGCAAATGTTTTATACTTCCAAAGATTCAGGATTCCAAAGAAGAATTGTAAACGTGTTGTAACAATAGGGAAATAAGGGTCCAAAACTGGGATCATGAGATGCAGTAGACTGAGACTGTATAGAATATGTTTGGGACCATGGAATGTAGTAGACTATGACTGTATAGAATATGTCTTGTACTTCTATAGGTTCAGATGGAACATTGGAATCAAGAGTCTCAAGAAGAGTAAAGTGTTGGAACTTAGAAAATGTGGGGTCACTGATGCACCATGGCAAACAGACCAAAGAGCAATCAAGGTCACCCAATGTTGGGAGAAATTTATATTCACATTAAATGATAGTTCTTCTTTTCCTTTCTTTTCTCTGTACCTGAATACACACAAATAGACACACTTACCATTACCCCTGAATGTAGCTTTGCCATATTTGTGACACGTTTGTTTTTGCTTGGGTAATGTTTGGTTTATTCTCTAGTCAATTGAAACGTACTTTTATCTTAATTTTTGTTCTAGCATTTAGTTGGAGAACTAGTTCCCAACCTGTATATATGGATTTACTTTTATATTGAAGACTAAATTTATCATTCTTGTAAGCTAAAGGAAAAGAAGTAAAAATGCCAGTCTTTGAAAAATTGTTTGGCAAAACAAATTGTGAGTGCAAAAAATTGTGTCTGCTAATTAGCAGCATTTGTTATAGAGTATATTCTGGAGAAGTCATGGCCACCTTGGTTTGTTTTCCAGGGGCCTTGTTTATTATAAGTTAGGAATTAACTTTAGGAATTAAGTGGTAACATTATATTAACCCTTAGACTTGCCCTTCTAAACTTTGTTTCCAAGCACTGAAAACAGATTTTGTTCATATTCATAATATACAATAATGGGAAATCCAGGAATATATTAAATATATATATATATATATATATATATATATATATATCTCCATCCATCCATCCCAGCAGGCTCACTGTAACTCCATTCCCTTTTTCTTCCACCTTTGAAAGCACATGAGACTATAATTGATAGTAACAAGATTATAGTGATAATCTTGAACCTACTTAATTTATTAAGTGGTAATTTTTTTTGCATATTCTAGTACTTTGTTATTAGTTAGCAAATAACTTTCAGCATATTTCATAAGCGGTAGATGTGGTCATTGAACATGTGTAAGTGGCGCATCCTGCCCTGGGACTGTTCCCCTTATTTGTTATGCAGACGCAATGCTATGTTATCTTTTACATTTTGTACTGTTGATTTCTAAGGATTGTCCAGAAACTCATACTTTAATTTTCCTTTTACACACACACACACACACACACACACACACACACACAATGGAGTTTTACTCATTACCATAAAGAAGAAAGAAAGTATGGATGGCATTTGCCAGTAGTGGGTGGAAGTGGAGAATATCATACTAAGTGAAATAAGCCAGACTCAGAAAATTAAGGGTCTAATATTTTCTCTCATGTGTGGAAGTTAGAGCAAAGTAAGGGGAACAAAAGGGCAGGGGTGGATATCAAGGAAGATCAGTAGAGTAGGAGATTGGGAAAGAGAGAGGAGAGACAGGACAGGGGAGAAAATGCAGAATGAATTTGGCCAAATTATACTATGTGCGGGTATATGTAAGTATACCATAGTGAATTATATCCTTATATTTATTTATTTTGGGGGGGGGTACTGGAATGTGGAATGAAGTTGACAAAATTATACTATGTGTAGAAAAAATTATACCATAGTGAATTATATCTTTCTATTTATTTATTTATTTAGGGGCATTGATTTCAGGGGCACTCGACCACTGAGCCATATCCTGAGCCCTATTTTGTATTTTATTTAGAGACAGGATCTCACTGAGTTGCTTAGCACCTCACTTTTGCTGAGGCTGCTCTGAACTGGCCATTCTCCTGCCTCAGCCTCCGGAGCTGCTAGGATTACAGGTGTACGCCTTCACTCCTGGCTATATTTATTTTTTAATTGGTGCTTTATGTACAAAGGAGCTAAAGGAATATCAATATAATAGAGAAAGAGGAATAGGGGAGGGAGATGGGGAGGGAAACGTGATTGAAATAGAGTAAATTAAACTCTAGTATGTATTATTATTTCAAATGAACGCAACAATTTTATATAACTATAATGCACCAATAAAAGCAAACAAAACAGAAATGAATATGTGCTACAATTTGGGCCAGGAACAATAGAGGAAAGATGTTCTAGGGATTTCTGGGAAAGTTTATGCCTCATTCTTGGGAAGAGTTTCAAGAACTGAAACCTCTCTTTTCCTCTAAAGGCTTTTACGTGTAGGTGTGAGACTGGAGGCGGATGCTGCTTGCTGGCAGCCTGAGGGCAAGGCTAACCCTCAGAAGAGGGCAGAATTAATAGATTTCCAGAGAAACCAAGCGAGAGGTGTTAGATTAGGTTGATTATGGAACCTGCCCTTATGCCAATAATATGTTCTCATTGTTAAGTTTATTTGATAAATGTGTCTGCTGTAACTTGCAGCACAAAATGTCCTAACTTGTTTTTTAAAAAAAAAAAACTTTCTCTAATTTTGAATAGGTGGAAAATGGAAATTAGGAAGAGAGAAAGATAATTTGGCAGGTAGGGGAGTAAAACAATTGTCTCCTTAGACCACTGCTTCTCATACTTTTAGAATTCTCCAAAGAACTAACTTGTTAAAACAAATTCCTGGGGCTCAGTCCTAGAGCTTCCAATTCAATGGCTCAGGGTGGGGCCTGGGAATTTAATTAATAACTAATTCCCCAGAAGTAGAAATGCTGCCAATCTAGGGACCATACTTTGAGGACCACAAACTTAAACTTCCAAGTATTCCAAGCTGCTTTGCATACCAGGATAGTCATGCGGTTATCAAAAAATGAGCTCTAACTGTTCACCGGAGGAGCTCTAAATTCTTCAAAGCCTATTGGGCAGATAAAACCACATGATGAAACAAGTTATCAGACTTACTTTATATTTTCTTCTTAAATGAACCGTATATTCCGTGAGGTGAAGAGCTTTGACTTGAATATCTTTGTTCTCCATAGGATTTAACACATAGCCCTAAGCATACTATGGGTACTCAGTAACATTTGGCTAACTAGCTTGAAGCAAAGGGCTTTCTGCCAAACTCTTGTGGTTGAATATTTGAAGGCAAGTTTAAGTACAATACAGGAATGCTAAAGCTAGCCCAGGATGATAATTATATAAATAAGAGATAACTTAGTTGTTAAGAAACTCCAACAACTTTTCCTTTAAGGAAAATGGAGCCTCTAAGGTCTCCTCTTTGTAGTCTTGGGCTTCTGAATAGAAAAACTGTCATTGTTTGTCACTTTCTGTTTTTCATACCAAGCACAAAATACTGTAAATACTTGTGTTCTATTAATTGGGCAAAGTTAATTTGCCTTCAAGTATTTACTCCTTCTATAAATATATCAACTCCAAGTTGATAATCAAGGAGACTGCCTGTGTTTCAGATAAATCGCAGACTATTACTTTTTAAGAGAAGAAAATGTCCTATCCCTTTATATAGCTTACATTAGACAAATAACTGTTTCTTAAATAAGAAACATAGTGTTTGTGCAAGGGTCAGGAGTATTTCTATGCTTTCTTCTCAAGCAGCAGCAGTGGTCCCAAATGCAGTGAAGCTCTTCCTGACCAGGGATGGAAGGAATTCAGCAAATGGGAGGCCTTCTCCTTGGCCTGGAGGACCTGCTTGCCCCAGCCCTCTGTTTTTAAACCTGGTATTTGTTCATCCTCAGTCAGGGGCTTCTTGGCTTTAAATCACCTTTGCATTTCTTTTGGCATTAGGTTTTGCCAAATGATTCACATGTGTTGGGAATGCAGAGAAGAATCTGAAGGAGTGGCACTTCCCTGAGCCAGGAATGGATTGAGATAGAAACATCAAATTTGATGGGCATGGTTTGACACATTCTTGTGCTTTCCAGCCATCCATACTTTACTCAGGCCTCTCCTATGGTTTCAGGCTTCTATTGGGTCTAGCCAGTAGAAAGGATGAGGCAGTCTCTGAATAGGTAAATATACGATGATTATCAAAGTTTAGGCCTTTATAATAGTTTTCCTCCAGCAGTAGAATCAAATTTTGATTTGATGCAAATTGATAGCACTCTGAATACTACATCCCCCCACTTATATTTGTACAAGTCGTTTGAAATAAAGTAAATACTCCTTATTTAGAGTCACAGCAGACTCAGTTAAGCATAATTTTGAGTTTAGTATGGCACATTCTTAAATGTTGGACTTTGTTTATTTTGTTTTGCTGACTTGATTAAGGTGATGTGTTTCCTTGGGTGTTTTGTGATTTGGAGTCATAAGCTTTTGTTATCTGTGAGAATCCTGTGTGACTTGAGTTGAGGATGTGTCTTTACTAATAGCTTCCTATTTTCTTCAGCTAGGACCTCAGGGATGAAATCTGGGAACTGTGTTTATGTTAATTGCTCTGCTTGGGGTTTATCCACCCTTGTAGGTAGTGTAAGTCCTGTCTCAAACCCATAAAAGGGCCCCTGGTTACACATTCTCAGGGGAATTTTTTTTTTTTTCTCAGAAATCAGAACATGATACAGAAGGTTCCTTGTTGCCTCCTTCTGTGAGTGGATTTTTATTCTAGCTCACCTGTTTTCAGAGGTATAATCTTCAAGGGTCTTAGCTCAACATAAAAATCTTAGATCTATCATCTTACTTTGTGGCTACCTGTGTTCATTTACACATAGACGCTTTGATCCTGAGATTGGCAATAACCTCCAGATGAGAGTAATAGAAATTTCAGTACCTATTTTGAAGATTTCTCTTTCTTTTGGCTTTTGGGAGTTTAATTACCAAGAGTTTGGTGATGTATTTTAAAAGATTACTGGTTATATTCTATGCAGCATTTTTAGGTGTTTGGTAGCAAGAATATTTCAGGATATGTAGTCTGCTTTTAGCAAAAACAATAACAAAAACAAAACAAACAAGAAAAAGAAAGAAGCATTCAAAAATCCTAGTTGAATGTGATGACTCTTTGGTCATCTTAATGGCTATGGCCTCTCCTAATTGCTAATTCTTTGACAGGTAGACTGGCCATTGTGGTTGAGAACCTAACATCATTTTTGCTCTATTCTAAACCAGTGGTTCACAAACTTAAGTGCATCTAGATTGTTTGGAATTCTTATTAAAACACAAGTTATTGTTTTCCAACTCTGGTGATTCTCATTCAGTAAGTTTGAAGTTGGTTCTTCAACATTATTCTCAATTGCTAATGGTCTAGGGACCACATTTGATAATCAGTCATGGGAATTCTTTCCTTCTCATTGGTGATTAGTATACAAATGGGACTGTAATCTAAATCTGCCAAAATAGTTAGAAGGGAAAAACTGCTGGGGCTTTCAGGAAAGGTTACCTCAATTCTGAGAGAGAAATGCAGGAATAGGTGGTTGTGATTTTCCTCTGTCAAGACATGACATGTGGTAGAAATACCACAGGCATCTTGCCTGCATAGAGTGCAAAATTAAGAGAATTCCAGAATGGAGCTGGAATCTTGATAACTCCTCCTTGCCTAGGTTCTGCCCTACTTGTGTTATTTATTTTTGTAGGATACTATATAAATAGAAAAAATTAAATATAATTCAAGTCAGGGTTTTCTGGTTATTTGCAGCCCAAAGTATTCTAAGTAATGCATCCATCATATCACTACACTGAATCTTGTTCCCTGCTCCACCCCCAGCTATAGAGTACCAAAGTCTTTGAGTTCATTTCAAATTTTGCTTTCATTTATTTTCTTAAATTTCTAATTTCTGTGATACTTTCTTTTTCACTTTACCTCATCCCCACCCCCAATCTCACCCAGTCCTTTGGGAATATGCTGTAACACTTTAAAATTGTGAATCTTAAACCTTGAAAGGAGGCAGCTGCTCCAAACTGCATCTCATTTGCACATGTGCGATTACAGGATCCATTTGTGGTTGAATGCATGACAGTTTTACTGGATGTCTTCTTCCTCATTCTATTTTTATACATTGTTGTTCTCTGGCAACCCTAACTGATTGGTAACTTAATCTGCTTCCCTTCAGATTTTAATTTTAACTTTTAGAATTCCTCAATCAAATTAACATTGATTCTACTAGAATTTCAAATATGCCCTATTCTTTTGTGTTGTATTTTTACTGGAAAGAATTGTAGCAGGAATCAAGGCTGCATAATGCAAATGCCAGAATCTCAGTCGTGACCAGGATTGTAAAGAAAATAAAAGGGTGCTCCCTAGGGAGTTAAACCAGCTCAGCTCCTCCACATAGAGTCTGAGAAAGGGAACTGATTTTTCCCCCCTGTTCTTTTTAATCCCAGTTTGGACAGCTTCTTTATTTATAACATCAAGGACTGTTGACAGTTGAATGAAAAGGGTTAGAAACTCATGGGATTGCTAATGAAATACAAAGCCATGTTGGAATCAAAATAAATTTCTATTGTTAACTCCCCTGGCTATGAGGAAATGAGTTATGAGCCTCAAGTAAATTTCTATTGACGGGTATCCTTATCATGGTTAACAGTGCAACATACATTCTAGTTGGCTTCGAGAGGGATGGCCAAGGGCTTCCAGTTATGTGATACCTTCCCTACAGATGGCTGTGCTGAGGTGAAAGTTAGTACTGGTGTGTGATGAAGCACACTATCTGGCAGGAAGGTAAGATTCTTAATAATTATAGCTAGAAGCATTGTTTTATAAAATTAAATTTTTTCATCCCACAGATTCAGGTATCAAAATGAAGAATTCTATTATTTTCTAATATCAACAGTCTTTTCCTACCTCTCTTCAATCTAACCAATTTCTCTTGACATTTTCTTGTGAGAAAGACCATAACTGTCAACAGAATCACAGATGGGTTCTTGATTCCATCACAACTGATGTCAATTACTGAAATAGTTTGTCTTTTCTTCCTGACAGTGTGAGGTCCCAAGGCATTGGTGCTGCTATCATGACCTCTCAAATGTTGTGGCAGTAAGAGTTCTCTTGGGATTCCTCAGGTTCTCATGTTTAGTTGTTCCCGAAAGAGAAAAGAAGATTAAATGGAATTCATGTGCTGCTATTACGCCAATTGTATGTTTTTAATTGCACACTATTTAAAATACTGTGTTCCCATAGAGATGATATATCATAGCATTAGATGTATGGGCACAGATCATATGACCTGTGCTTATATCCCAGCTTCATAACTTACTAGCTGTGTGAATTGGGCAAATTATGTATACTCTCCTAGTATCAGTTTCTTCATCTGTAAAATGGGAATAGTAAGAGTGATCTAAATTCTCGCATTGTTCTGAGGATAAAATAAGTCAGTGCATGAAAAACATTTAGTCAGTGCCTTGCACATATAGTAACCATGATATAAGTGTCAGCTATTCTTATTGCTATTGCTTTTTTTGGTGTTCAACTCTAGTTCTCATTTTCATCAATTAGATTAGCCATGGTCAGTATATTTCTGCAGCCCTTTTAATCATGGAGTTCTCTTTTGTATAATCATATTGAGGTCAGGTAGATTGATAAATTTGTTTTGCAGAAATTAAGTGATTTTACTCTTGCTAGGTATAATTCTTGTTTTCTTAATTGCATTTGTGTGGAACTCTGAGATCAAGTTCTCACACTATAAAGGTATTTAACTCATTTTAAATATAAGTTCAGAGAATCAAGAATCTTTGAATTTCAATGAATGTTACTTTTTCATCACAAAATATATTTTGTGTATTGGATAGGCAGAATTAATATTATCAAAATGACCATACTAACAAAAGCAATATACATATTTAATGCAATTCTGATCAAAATCCCAATGACATTCCTCATAGAAATAGAAAAAGCAATTATGGAATTCATCTGGAAAAATAAGAGACCCAGAAGAGTTAAAGCAATCCTTAGCAGGAAGAATGAAGGAGGTGG
Source organism: Marmota monax (assembly GCF_021218885.2). Lineage (NCBI taxonomy): Eukaryota > Metazoa > Chordata > Mammalia > Rodentia > Sciuridae > Marmota > Marmota monax. Next base: position 1,947,125 of record NW_026694968.1, on the reverse strand, counting down.
CATCACTATACCAGACCTTAAACTATACTACAGAGCAATAGTAACAAAAACAGCATGGTATTGGCACCAAAACGGATTGGTAGACTAATGGGATAGAATAGAGGACACAGAGACTAACCCATAAAATTACAATTATCTTATATTAGACAAAGGTGCGAAAAACATGCATTGGAGAAAAGATAGCCTCTTCAACAAATGGTGCTGGGAAAACTGGAAATTCATATGCAACAAAAGGAAATTAAACCCCTATCTCTCACCATGCACAAAACTCAACTCAAAATGGATCAAGGACCTATGAATAAAACCAGAGACTCTGCATCTAATAGAAGAAAAAGTAGGCCCTAATCTCCATCATGTGGGATTAGGCCCCAACTTCCTTAATAAGACTCCTTTGACGCAAGAATTAAAATCAAGAACCAGTAAATGGGATAGCCTCAAACAAAAAAGTTTCTTCTCAGCAAAAGAAACAATCTGTGAGGTGAATAGAGAGCCTTCATCTTAGGAGCAAATCTTTATCCCTCACACATCAGATAGAGTGCAATCTCTAGGGTATATAAAGAACTCAAAAAGCTAAGCACCAAATAAAAACAAGTAACCCAATCAATAAGTGGGTCAAGGACCTGAACAGACACTTCTCAGAAGATGATATACAATCAATCAACAATTTATGAAAAAATGTTCATCATTGCTAGCAATTAGAGAAATGCAAATCAAAACTACTCTAAGATTTCATCTTACTCCAATCAGAATGGCAACTATTATGAAGACAAACAACAATAAGTGTTGGTGAGGATGTGGGGAAAAAGGTACACTCATACATTGCTGATGGGACTGCAAATTGGTACAGCCAGTATGGAAAGCAGTATGGAGATTTCTTGGAAAATTGGGAATGGAACCACCATTTGACCCTGCTATTCCTTTCCTCGGCCCAAAGGACTTAAAAACAGCATACTACAGGGACACAGCAACATCAATGTTTATAGCAGCACAATTCACAATAGCTAAACCAACCTAGATGCCCTTCAATAGATGAATGGATAAAAAAATGTGGCCTATATACACAATGGACTATTACTCGGCAATAAAAGAGAATAAAATCATGGCATTTGCAGGCAAATGGATGGAGTTAGAGAAGATAATGCTAGGTGAAGTTATCCAATCCCCAAAAGCCAAATGCCAAATGTTTTCTCTGATACAAGGAGGCTGATTCATAGTGGGGTAGGGAGGGGGAGTATGGGAGGAATAGACAAACTCTAGATAGGGCAGAGGGGTCGGGGTGGGGAAGGGAGGGGGCATGGGGTTAGAAATGATGGTGGAATGTGATGGACATTATTATCCAAAGTACGTGTATGAAGACATAAATTGGTGTGAATATACTTTGTATACAACCAGAGATATGAAAAATTGTGCTCTATATGTGTAATAAGAATTATAATGCATTCCGCTGTCATAAATAAACAAAAAATTAATTAAAAAATTGGCAACAAAAAATTATTTATTCTAATTGATTTTTTAGTGTATTTATTAGTGACCATTGAAGTTATGGTTAACATGTAAAAGGAAAAAGTAAAATACTGGGGTTTTGGATAGATTAAAGTCAGGCCTTCAGTTAGCTTTAAGATTATCCCTTTAAAAATGATCAAAGGTTTTGAGTAATCCCTGAATGTATACATTTAATTTGTAGAACTGATATGTCTGGTATGTTTTTAGTTCCCAATCTTGAGAGAAGTAGAAAATACTGAAGTGATTTTTGTCAGGGAAGGCGTCGTGTTAAATAAGGCAATTTGTCAAGTTTTATTTTTATGAGCTGACTGATAAGTATTTGAGAAGGGGAGGTGGTTTTTAGAGGTTGTGCTGCAGCAGGTTCCTTAACCAAGTAAGTGTACATCTTGTGTGACAGTTCCCCACTCTTTCCTGAACAGTAAAATTGTAATGAAACAACTAATTTCAGCTGTTTCAGTTCCATGATCCATGATGACGAAGAGTTGTGATGAAAATTAGGCTTAATAAATATAAATATATGTATTAAGCTTTTTTTTTTTCAGAGTTAAACTCAATTTATAAAGGTAAAGGCAGGTTATAGGGAAAGTACAAGGGGTTACAGTATCCTTACACTAGTAAGTGTAAGTAAAGACAGTGCCTTTGTAGCTCCAAGTCTGAACTGTCAAGAAGGGCAAACAATTACCATAATCCAGAAGAGAGAGGGAGAAGAAAGAGAATGTTGATTACCAGCTTTATGAAGAGAGACTCTGACAGGACCTGTGAGCCCTGGTTAAAGGCAAAGCATGTTGCTAAACCAGAGCAAGCCAGCAGAAAGGGGAAGGGTAAATGCCACAGTTTTGCTCTTTTTTTCTTGATCTCTGTCTAGTGGGCCCTTATGATCCCATTAAGAAGCCATTTTTTGCAGAGGAAGCTATTATTGTGCTCCATGTAGGCAATGCTGTACGTCATGTTTTTGATACCCCAGGGCAGATAATTTTTTAATCCTTCTCCTCCTGCTCATATAGGATAAAATTATTTTCAGTCATAATAATGGTTTCCTGGACTCATATCTAAGGTTTACAACAAATAAAATGAACAAATTTAGAAGATTAAATTACAATGTTGAAATTATTTAAATTCAGTGAAGTATTTCATGTATGATCTAAAATTTGCATTTTCTAAATAAAAAATATTACTTTTTTGGCTTACACTCTGTTTCACTGTTTTAAATTTTAAACAAGAATTTAAAATTCCTGGCTGGGCAGAGTGGTGCATGCTTACAATCACACAACACAACTTGGGAGGCTGAGACAAGTTCGAGGCCAGCCTCAGCAACTAAGCAAGGCTCTAAGCATCTGAGCAAGATCCTATTTAAAAATAAAAAATAAAAAGGGCTGGGGATGTGACTCAGTGGTTAAGCACCCCTGGATTCAACCTCTAGTACCAAAAAAATAAAATAAAATAAAATTCCTAGTAGTCACACAGAATGACGTACAGAACTCTGATTTTGGTTCTTTCTCTTGACAATGTTTAAACAAATATGTACTACTCTCAGGGAAGTCCTCCTGAAGTAAAATATGATTCTGAAGGCTAGAAACTTATCTTGGAAAGGATGCCCTGTCTCTGAGTCTTTTGTTTGTCAGGATAGCCACTGTAACTACAAGCTGTCTGAAATAACTTTCATGTTAAATACAATGTTTTTAAGAAAGTAAATTTAGAGAGAGAACTTGAGGCCTAAATATTGGTAAAACTGATGTTATTCTCAGTTTTAGACTTTTAGCTATTGTATTAATGAAAAGCAGGTTGACTTTTGGTTCATTTACTATTGTTTTAAAAGTTCTCCACAAATAATTAATCTCCTCATTGTCAGCACCAGGGCCACTGAGTGGGTAGAGTATGAATCTGGAGGGGCTTGCCCAGGGTATTGTGTTATGAATGGAGAACTTGCCCAGGTACTCCTTGTCTGTCTTCATGAGAGAAGCCTGTTAGCCTCTTACCCTTAAAGAATTTGTGATAAGCCATGTACTTGAGGTTCGATGCTTGATTGGGAATGAGTGTAATAAAGTAGAAGAAGGACCAGTACTTCTATATAATGAATGAAAACCTTAGAATTTTTTTTCTTTTCCTGAAAGATTGCTTCCTAGATCTTGTAGCAAATGCTTTTCTGGAGTCATTTGTACCATCCTCTATTTATACTCTTTTCACTGGGTGCTTCCACCCCTCGCCAGTGCCTCCATTTATGTACCTTCCTCTTTTTCTTGCTTCCACATGTCACAAAGACATGATGGTTCTTTTCACACTCTTGGCTTCCTTCTCCTTGCTCCCTTTTTGGCTACCTCTGTTTCCTTTTTTTTCTTCACTGGACCAGACATGATTTTGTTCTGGGAACTTTTGGTAATCTATGGAAAGATTGTTAAAGGGCTTCATGTCAGATGTCTAGTTGCTTAGTAACTTAGTAACTTAGTAACTTAGTAACTTAGTCTGAGGAGATTCCCAACGGGCACAGAAAGGAGCCTAATTCTCTATAGAAAAAGTGAAGATGAGGGCAGAGGCTGAGTCTACCTGCCTAGGCCCCAAAAGGCACCTGGGCAGAGATGCTGGTATGTTTGTGGGACTCCTAAAACTGATAGTGCATGCTGGTGCGGTGGTTTAAGATTCTCTTTTTCTATGCTTTTTCCTTTATTATTTTTTTCTGATCTTATTCTTATTCTAGTTTCTAGTGGGTTTTAGGGAAATCCACAGTCTTAGATTTAATAGTTTTTTAAAACAGTACCAGGTAACCTCAGAGCAATGGCATATAGAGTTTAACTCTGATTGTGAATCTTTATACACACATACACACAACATAACAAAAATCAAGAAAAAAAAATCCCCAAGGATTCTACATTGGGAGATACTATGTCCTGGAGGGAAAAAGGATAAGTATGCTGATCTGGATAAAATATTCAGTTTTTGAAAAAAAAAATTTGTAGTTTTAGATGGACAGCACACCTTTAATTTTGTTTATTTTTATGTGGTATTAAGGATGAACCTAGTGCCTCACATGTGCTTAGCAAGCACTCTACCACTGAGCCACAACCCCAGCCCAACATTTAGTTTTTTTTTTTTTTTTTTAGTTGTTGATAGGCCTTTATTTTATTCATTTACTTATATGTGGTACTAAGAATCGAACCCAGTGCCTCACATATGTCAGGCAGGCAAGTGCTCTACCACTGAGCCACAATCCTAGCCCCCAACATTTAGTCTTAATGCCAATTAGGAACTGAGGCATCAGAAACACCCACAATGACCTCCTTTCTGGACTTCAGATAGTATTTACTGTTGGATAATATGCAGAAAAGTAACAAAAGATTAGGCACTTTTCTAGTGGATGTCAGAATCCTCTTTTTACCTGCACAAATCATTGGCCTTGTAACTACCTAACATTGTAAAACAGAGGAAGCAGAAAAACTTCTAAGACAGGAGCTGTCATAGCATGAGAAAAAATTATTGTTTGGCACCCCATGGTTAGGGGTGGGGAGTGGGTGACTGAATAGGATCTCCTCCAAGACTGGCTGGCTAGGAGCCAGATTATGCAAGTGAAAATGAACAGGGAAGCAGGGGAGAATAACTAAGGTCTTTTGAGTGATACAATAAAAATTTTAATGAGCCTTCAAATGCTACATTATCTTATAAAAGTAGTTATTTTGTATCATTTGCAAATTAAACTTTGAAATGATTGACTTGGATTGGGCTAGAGACTTAAAAATTATTAAAAAGAAAGGAATAGGCCTCAGACTAGCAATAATATTTATACTAAAATGTTTTCAGTGTTTATAGAATAAACGATAGGAAAGTTTTGGCTGATTGTTTTAACTATTAGACGCTCATTTAGTTTTCATTGGATGGATAAAGAGTCTCTGTAAACTCAAGAATGAAAACTAGGTCATCTGCTGTGGAGTTTCTCCTAAAAATACAAATAATTTGAGTGTTGATAGGTAACAAACAGATGTGAGCAGTGGGAACATGAGGGTAAGGGGATAATCTTATAAACTGGGCCTACTGTGTTGACCCCAACATGCTTTCTTTTAAAAAGCAATTTACCTGCAGTCCTGCCAGGCTTAAGTCAGTAGGATATATTACATTCCCCAGCAAGCAACCTGTTATCTGAAGGAGAAATGCAGGTCTGAAAGGTTCCTCCCTGCAGATAAGGAGAACTTGACTTATCCTGAGGGGTAGGAATGGGAAGACTTTCATGATACTCATAAAAAACAGATCCCCAAACTCTGGGAGATAAGGATAGTTCCTCTTATCCATAAAATCTGTAAGAACAAGTTCCAATTAGAACCGGACAGCATGGGTCAAAGTGATCTAGAGTTGCCTTTCACCTTTAACATGCACAGTAGGGACTTAAAAGTTTGATGCAATCCTGCTATTGATCAAAAGTCAAGAGACAGGCCTGAGTAGAACTCCCTGGAAACATCCCAGAGACCCCCAATAAAACTGGAGAGTAAGAGGGATATACACCATCCTTCTCCTAAGAGGACTCACTTTCTTCCTTGAGAGAGTTCTCTTTTCCCCTTTTCCTGTCCCTTTTATAATAGACTCATGCCTGCGACTCTGAACAAGCTTGAAATATTTATGGCATAATCACAAGAATGGTGATTATGCTTTAGGCTGCTTTAGGCTTGGAGGCAGGCTTTTTGCTCTATACAAGTCTGACTTGACTTTAGTTTGTTATTATAATCAAGGCTATTAATTACTTTGCTGTAGTTTAAAAATATCTCTGAGTATGTCTATGTAGAGGAGGAAGAGATCTTTATGCCTTTACTCTTATGGCCTTGGAGTGGGAATGAGGATTGCAGTTTGGTGAATGGATATTGGTGAGGGTAGACTCTCTCTTATCCATGAAGAGGCAAATGCTGGTCAAAGGCTGCATGTGGAATGATTATTTGCTATAACCAATCAAGATTAGTTTCATATACTCAATCTTATATAAAGATGCCCTTTCTAAATGACTAGGATGTGTTTAAAGGGAGTTGGTACAGATAAGAAGGTTTTTTTGAGACATGGATGCTGTGTCAGATGTCTCAGAAAGTTCATTTGGTTCTTTATTTCTTGGTGTTGTTTAGGTGTTAGAATTTCTTAGAGGCTGTAAAACTAACTGCATAGGTAAAAACAAAGCCCCAAATTATTGAATTGAAACTGAATGATTAGAGAGAAAACCACTTTCTCCTCCATTATACCAATGGATAAGGTTTTTTTTTTTTTTTTTTTTTTTAATAACACATAGTTAGGCACCTTTCTAAGTGATCACAACTGAAGTACCTTCTTCAAAAAATTAGCTTTACCATATCAGAAATTCTTTCCTTGGGTGGAAGGTTGAAAGATGGCTTCTGAGGTACCTTTCTACTCTGAAATCGTCTAATTTTCCTGAAAAGATGTTTTCTTACATGCAAAATGTACTTTGTATATTGATACAGATTAACGACCAAGTTTTTCTCCTCTAATTTGAAATTGACATTAAAACTAGTAAACATTATAAAAGGTAAAACAAATTCCACATTTTCAAACTGATGTCAGATATTCATTTTTTAAAGACCAGAATCTCAGAGGCATCCCAGGAGAGCCACTGGGCTTAGTTTTCATGTTCATATATGACTCGTTGTTTGTTTGTTTTTGTGGTGCTGGGTATTGAACCCAGATTTCTATAACCATTGAGCTATATTCCCAGCCCTTTTTCTTAATTGGTACATTAGTAAATTATAATTAAACATAATGGTGGGGTTTATTATGATATATTCATGCACACAGAACACAATCTGAAAAATTTTGAGCCTAACCTTGAACTTGAGATCCTCTTCCACCAATCTCAGCCTTACATGGCTGTGATTACAGTCATGTACCACTGTGTCTAATTTATGATGAGCTATTTTAAGATCATGATTGTTATTATTAATAACAAATGTTTCTTAAGTGAGGAAGAACAAACTATTTAAAATTTTACAGTAAACTCCAATTAATTCCCCATAAATTGACCAAGCTAACAATTATTTTTGTTTGTTTCTATCTTTTTTATTTTCCTTATAGTAGGGTTTGAACTCAGGGTCTCACTGTGCTAATTAAGCAAGTGATCTACCTCTGAGCTATATCCATACTCCTGTTTTTGCTTTTTAATTTTTTTGCAATAGTTTAACTTCAGAATGATGTTCTTTTTTGTTTTTTACAAAATTAAAAAATATTTAGGTCCTATAAAGAATAAAATTTAGTTGAAAAAAACTAAACTACATTATGTTTCCTAAGTGGTTAAATAGTTTAAGCAGAATACATTTACCCAGGCATAGCTAAAGTTAGTATCAATTAGTAGCTAAGAAGCTGAGTTGAAACTGGAGGGGCTTGTCAAGAAGGAGCCTCAATATAAAGAAGAAGTTCTCAACTGGGAGGATTTTTGCGTGCCAGGGAACATTTGGCAATATCTACAGATACTTCTATCATAACTAGAGCTGTGGGGAGTACTGCTTTTGTATCTAGAGCGAAGAGACTACAAAGACTGCTAAAAATTCTGTAATGCACAAGACAGCTCCCCATAACAAAGAATTATCTGGCTCCAAATGTCAATAGTATCAAGGTTGAGAAATTCTGTTACAGGGGGATATATGCTGTTTATTGATGGAACATCTTTCTCCATCAATATCTTTAGATCTTTCCTTTAGATCTGATCAGATTTCAGCCTCCTGCCTGGAGGGTCAAGGCCATGATGACAGCATTCTGGGAGCTAAAAGGAAGAAGAATATGGGATCTAAACATTTAATAAGCATATATTGACCTAATTCTCCAGTTTAGGGCAATGTGCCCCCACCTTCAATTGTGTTTGGTGTCCTAGTCAAGAGACTCTCTATTTTACTCTTTCCAGGGAGAGACTTATTCCTAAAAGAGAGAATCTGGGGTTTTAGCTGCTTTTTAAATTGGCTTCCAGGAGATTATTCTATTTTTAGACTCACTTTCTTCCCATTTCCAGGGTAACAAGATGTTATCAGTTAATGGCATTTGGGAGCTCTACCTGTAAATGAGGTTGATTTTCGTTTTTCCCATTGCCAGTTTAGGATTTAGACTACACAGTTTGCTTTAATCAGTTATTCCTTGCCAACTTATTTTCTGGTTTCTAAAATTTCCTTGCTGTTATTGCCTTTCTTACTGTCTTTGTTTTTAATTCCTTTAGTGATTTTTAAATGGGTTTTGGGAGGAAACAAAAGCTAATGAGAGCATTTGACATTATTTCTTTACCAGAAGTATAAAAATAATTTTTCTTCTCTAAGATGTTTTCTGTTAATACATATAGGAAATGGCTTTAAATATACACCCACCCACCCACACCCACATCCACATGTAAGTAAGAAGGATTTATTGAATATCTTGGTTTTTTTTTTTCTTTTTTTGGGTGAGGTAGGGTCTAGATTTAAAGCTGTCTCAAAAGTTTTACCCTGTTCCTAAAAACAAAATCATTTCCCAGTAGTAGTTACATTTAACCTCTCTGGATTATTTTTCTCTTTAACTATTTCATACCCATTTATCTAATGTGCCATACAGTTGACTCTTGGACTACTCATACATAGGATTTGTTGAATTTTTATGTCTTCACTGATTGAATCACTCATACACTCAAGGACCCACTGACTCATTCATATATTTAGTACATGTTTATAATATGCCTGCTGTGCAGAAGAGTCTGAGTGAAATGCTGTGTCTCAGACAAATACTTGCTTTTAAGAAGTTTATTATCTTTGTATTTTTTGGAAGTAAATTAAGTTAGATGATGTTTTCAAGATAATGTGACATACTTCCTAATCTTGTATGTAATACTGACACATTTTCTTTCATATCATCAACCATGAAAGGCATTTTTTTTGGGGGGGTAAGATTATGTCTGGGAAATGGAAATGGAGGAACCTCACTTAAACAGATAGCCAAGAGAAAATTACTGCTCACCTTCCTTTGGTTCTATTGAGTACTTAGGAAGTAAAACTAAAAATTCATTGCTGAATGCTCTAAAGGAACATCTAATAGTCACCAGGAAACAACCTCCTTTAAATGAATCAACATGCCCACATGTACAGTAGACCTTCCATGACATATGACATGGATGATGGTATCACCAACTTGCCCTGACCTGGTGTTATTCGTATTCTTAACAAATACGAATGCCTTTGGTTAAAGAAAAAAGATGGCACGGTGGCCCAGAGTGGGTGTTAACATTTTGCTTTTAACTTAACGTAGAATTTGAAGGTTTTTTTGCAAACACAACTGTCTCATAAAGTGCCATTTTATATAATGTATTCTGGATTTCTACTGTGGAGGCTGTCTAGAGGTACTTATCTGTGGATATACTGTTTTAAATTGTCTCTTTTTGATATCTATTCTCCTCATCACCAAAAGATACTGTATTATGTATCTTTTGTATCTTTTATGTATATACTGTATGTACAATACTAAATTATGCCAAATTAACAAGATTCTTTGTGAAGACTCCTGGGAACTAATGTGAGCTTCATATCTCCAGTAGGGTGTGTGTGTAAGTTGTTTCCTAGATGTAACAAGTTCTAAACATTTTCTTATTACTTGTTTTCATTAGCTTTTTTACTGCAGTGACCAAAAGACCTTGACAAGATCAATTTTAGAGGAGGAAAGGTTTGTTTGGCTCCTGGTTTCAGAGGTCTCAGCCCATGGATGATTGATTCCATTGCTGTGGACCCAGGGTGAGGCAGAACATCATGGTGGAAGGGTGTGATGGAAGAAGAAGTCAACTCAGGACCTGACAATCAGGAAGCAGAAAAAGAGTGAACTCTGCTCATCAGGGACAAAATGTATACCCTAGAGTCAAACTCCCAGTGATCTACTTCTTCCAGCCATATACTGTCTACCTATGGTAACCATCCAGTTAATCCATTTGAATGGTTTAATGAACTGGTTAGGTTAAGGCTCTCATTTCCCAATCATTTCACCTCTGAACTTTTTTGCATTGTCTCACACAGGAGTTTTGGGGGGATACTTCATATCCAAACCCTAACATTCTGTCTCTGGCCTCCCAAAGTTTATTCTCATCTCATAATGCAAAATGCACTTAGTCCATTTTTAAGAGTCCCTATAGTCTTACCAGTTTCAGCATTGCCCAGATGTCTAAGTCCAAAGTCTCTGAGACTCAAGGCAAACTCAGTGTGAGCCCCTGTAGAAATCAAAAGGAAGTTACATATACACAGTATCACTTGCACAGAGCAAACATTTCCTCTCCACAGGGGAGAAATAGGGCATGGAATGAAGGGATGGGACTGAAACCCAGCTGGGCTAAGAAGTTCTGTTGCTCTACATCCAGCATCTGGGGCACATAGCATCCTGATATTCTCTCCAAAGGGCTTGTGTAGCTCCACCCCATGGCCTTGCTGGTTGTAGCCCACATGGCCTCTCTCTCAGCTTGTGTCTGCCCAATTCCTGCAGCTTTCTTTATCAGATGTCCCATGGTGCTGGCATCTCTTAACCTCAGGGTCTTCATTGCAGCTTAGGCTTCCTTTGTACTTCTCCATTCACTGTGCTTTCAGGGACAGCCTGTAGGGACTCCAACCCTGCTCCACTTTGTCTGGCTTCCCAGGCCTTCCTTTGAAATCTCAGTAGAAGCCTTCATGACCCACTAAGTCCAACTTTCTACAGTCATGCAGAACTAGTACCATGTGGTTGATGCCAAGGTCTGCTGCCATATTGAGCAGGAGCCAACCCTCCTTGGACCTTGGCTTCTGAAGCCGGGTGGCTGAACATGGTTAAATAACTTCCTAGACTCCCCTGTGCAAATAGAGTGCCCCATGGTCTCATCTCAAAGGAAATTTTAGTTTTACACCCTTGAGTCTGAGATGGGTGTGGTCTTGCCAATCTTGAGATACCCTCAAGTCATCCTTCCTGTTGTTTCTGGGTAAAGTACTTTAGCAACATCTCTTTAGTGGCTGTAATTTCTTTAACAACTACACAGTCCTTAGCTCCAGTTTTACTCACAGTTTTCTAGCCTAATTGCAAGTATCTTTTTGCTCCTGATTATCACAGTACACTTGGCTAAGACCCACCAAAAATAGCCATGTCATCGCCCAAATGCTATACCAAAAATTTCTTGTAAGAAGTTCATCACCTTTAGATTTAACCTCATAGAAAGTCTCAGGATGTGGGCAAGATGTAGACAACTTCTTAGCTAAAATGGCCTGAATTTATGTTATTTTGATAAACACAGTCTAGATAATAAGGATAACATGAATATTAATAAGGATATTAATGATAGTAAAGATAATATGAATAGCCTCTAGTCCAATTTCTAATAGCAACCTCCTTCTCCTTTGAAACTTCATGAGCCAAGTCTTTACTATCTACCAGTTCTATCAGCATTCTGGTCTTTGAGCTCCCACCAGCATCTCCTTATAACATCTAAAGTTTTTCCAGCATGTATCTCTAAGCTTTTAAAAATCTCTCCCACATATTCCAAAAAGCTACAAAACCTTTTGCACCACATGGTCATGTTAGTCATATCAATGACCTCATTTCTTGGTACTTGTTTCTGTTTTAGTCAATACCGGACTGTTATTTTGGGGATGTCCAGTTGTCCCAAAGAATTGAGAAAGACACATAGCAGTAACAGGTGAAACACAAATTTTTTGGAGGTTAAGGTGAAAGTAGCACTCCATAAATTAAAGCAGAGTGGACCAAGCAAGAGAGAGAGAGGCTCAAGGCCCCAATGTCTGGGAATTCTTGTTGATCTGCTGAGATGTGAAATGTTCTTCTCTCTGCATGGACCTGACTGAAGACCTTACCCCATTTGCTCCCATTGGTTACCTTATGATACCTGATTAAACTATTGTCCAATCCCCCCCACCCCTACTTTAGAATACCTAATTAGAATACTGTCCTATTGGTTATTTTAGAATACCAAATCTGTGGCAGGGGTTGTTATAGGTGTTAAGTGGCAGAAATTGTTATGGTAATGAGACTTAGGATGAACAGGGACATACATGGCAACTAATCCCCCTTTCTTGTCCTCCAGCAGCATTTTTCTTTTAACCTGCCTCTGCCATCTTGACATCCCTAAACTCTCACCTAACAGAACCAATATTATGTGGACCATATTTTGGGAAATGATACTCTGAATACACCTATATTCACATTCTAATTGCCATCTCTTCTTGGTCAGAACATTTTGTTTTGCTGGTTTTCAGAGTTCAAATTATTAAATTTTGCAGATGAATGAATTGCTCTCTTTGCATTTTGATGGGAAAAGGCTGAGTTGAATATCCCAGAGTAGATATTTTCATCTTGAATATATGTTATTATATATTATCCTTATTATCTAGACAGTGTTTATTAAGATAACACAAAGCGTTAAGAAAAATTTGAAGCCCTCCCACTTTATAGACAAGTTAAAAAGGGAAAATGATCCAACTGGGCAGTTCAGATTTCTAATTAGTTTTATCCTAGGGAATGAATGACCTTGAATAGCATATCAGGCTAATGTACTCACTGAGTTAAACATGTCTTTATTCATATAACTGAATTTGGATTCATGTTTAGTTTGAAGTGCAAGTAATCACACACACACACACACACACACAGACACACAGACACACACACACACACACACACACAGACACACAGACACACACACACACACTTTAATTTCCCAGATTCAGGTTTGTTTGTTTGTTTTTTTGTTTTTGGTGCTGGGGATTGATCCCATGGCTTTGTGCATGCTAGACAAGCACTCAACCTCTGAACAACACTCACAACTTTCATAGGTTCAGTTTTAAATAGAGGTAATAGATTGAATGAGAATGAGATTTTGGATATTTTTCTTCTTAAGTAGTTCATGGACACAGATGTCACTGGTGATACTGGAAAAGAATTAAAAAATAAGAAGAGCTAAATCTTCCTGGTTACAAATTCTTTGGGAGATATAATAACTGCATAAATATAGAAGACCCTCTATAAACTGTTGATGATATCATCCTACAATGTTATTGTAGACAATGCAAACACCTTTACTGAGGTTTGTATGGGGGTTTATCTGCCTATATTAGTGCTTTAAGTGAGCAGATATCCATAAGTATTTGGGAATTACTTTTGTTACTTAAGACTTTTGATTACTTTTATTTTTAGGTTGTATGTTGACTTGTCTTTAAAAATCAATTCATCTATCAATTTGAGACTTATGTTAATTTAGCTGATAAATTTTAGACCTACAAATATTTTGATCTACCCATAATACTTTCATTGCTTACAACATTGTTTCTTTCTTTCTTTTAGCTTATCAGTCCTTTTTTCCCCAATTCTTTTCATTGTGGTGAAATACATATAACACAAAATTTAACATTTTAACCATTTTAAATGTGTAGTTCAGTGGTATTCAAGACATTCATAATATTATATAAATATCACCATGATTTGTCTCTATAACTCCTTTCATCTTGTAAAACTGAAACTCTATACTCATTAAACAATGACTCCTAATTTCACCTTCTGCTGTGAACCTGAAAATCCCTATTCTGTGGTCTATCTTGATGGTTTTGACTATTCTAAGTGACTCATCTAAGTATAGTCACATAGTATTTTCTCTTTGTGATTGGCTTATTTCAATTAGTTCACTCAAGTGTAGCATGTCAGAATTTCCTTCCTTTTAAAAGTTGAACAATATTCCATTGTATTTTGCTTATCCATTTATCAATTGATGGATACTTGGGTTGCTTCCATGTTTTAACTATTGTAATAATGCTGCTCTTAAACATGGATATATAGATTTCTCTTTGCAACACTATTTTCAGTCCTTTTGATTATATATCCAGAAGTGGATTTTTTCCCTCTGGGATTTTTTTTTTGTTTTTTTGACTGGTGATTCTATTTTTAATTTTTTGAGGAACTGCCATTTTCCATTGGGCTATTCTATTTTATATTTTTACTAAGAGTACACAAAACTTCTAACACTTTCACATCCTTGTCAACACTTGTTTTTATTTATTGTATATGGTGGTAATGTTAATCAGGTATGAGGTGATGTATTCTAGTTTTGATTAATATTTCCCTAATGATGAATGACGTTGAGCCTCTTTTCGTGTGTTTCTTGCCATATTCTAAATATACTCTCTTAAGATATATGATATGCACATATTTTCTCCCATTTTGTGGGTTGCCTTTTTACTGTTGATATTGTTCTTTGATGCACAAAATTTTAACATTTTCATGAAGTCAAATTTGTCTATTTTTCTGATTATTTTGTGAATAATAAAAAGCAGTGTTAATTTATTCAAGTGACTGCTTCATAGTTTGAACTTAAAGTGTTCTACCTTCATAAAAATATTCTAAATTTTGTTGTAAACTTGTCTGAACACTGAGATCCTGTTATAAAATAAAGCTTGTTACATTTAAATATACAAAAATCTTGTCATATTTTAACAAGGTTAAATATAAACCTTGTTGTTAGAAACCAGTTAAGTGATAGGGCAGGTAGCTTTTTTAAAAAATTGAAAAGCTTGGTTTAACAGTAGAGACTTACTCTATAGGATCAAGATCAGTTTTTCTCTAACCTATTTCCCTTTACAGATCAATTGAGAAATGATACACATGGAAGCTGCCAGTTCTTCCTGGAGGGTGAGGGATGAACAATTGATGACTTGCTTGTTTGCCAGAGCATGAGGGATAGGTGCCAAATAAAGTGAGCTGCTCACTAAACACCATTTTCCCCCTTAAATTATAGTGTGCATTCAACTGCCTGCTGATATATTCCTCTGCCTTTGTATAAATCTGACTGGATTAGTTTTGTTTAAAAATTTCATGTCATTTTTCACATCGAAGCAAAGTAAAACTAGTCTTCCAGCTGTTTCTGTTTTAAATAATGTTCAAGAACAAAACTCTTACCTTATAGATTTCAACTTAATTAAAGGTCATCTCAAACACTTTTATTTTTAAAAATGCAGTCAGCTGGGCTGGGGATGTGGCTCAAGCGGTAGTGCGCTCGCCTGGCATACATGCGGCCTGGATTCGATCCTCAGCACCACATACAAACAAAGATGTTGTGTCTGCCGAAAACTAAAAAATAAATAATAAAAAAAATGCAGTCAGCTGAATACTAATGAAATATTCTAGATTATTCATTTTCAGGCACATGAAATGCCATTTCTTCTCCAGGAAATTCAATCAAAGGACCTTGGGTATTCAAATTCATGTCTGAATCATACAGAACTATTGACAATAATAGTATCAGGGCAAAGAGCACAGTGAATAGAAGCTATGACAAGCAGAATTTGCGGTTCTTTTGTATTTGGCTGCAAATGACTAAGATCAAAAGTAGCTGTGTCATATGATAGCTATGACTGTGGTACATTAGTTGAAAAATTATAAATAGATGATATCTAGAGCCCCTTGGAAGGACAAGTTGTTTCTAAGTGTCATATCAATTATGAGAAACTGTTGTTAACAAAGAGAAAGATAAGAAAAATTAAAAGAAAAAATTTAGGGCACAGTCAACTTTCAGGCATCTGAATCACTCTTGGATGGCAGCCAAATGCTCATGTGCTTGGGAAGTGAAGTCTACCTAGGGAAGGAAAGAAGTGAAAAACCCAGAAATCATAACCTCTCTTGGAGACTGCTGCTCCTTTTCTTCTTCATTGCAGCTAGACTTTGGTTAGTGGTAAGTGATCAAATCAAATGACTGAAGGATTTTTGCTTTTAGTTTAGGCCATCCCCCTCTTAAAGCAGAGAGAGACAGTATGAGTTAGCCTGTTCTGGCATTCAGCATTTTGCCCTCTGTATCCCTGTGATTTAGAGAGATTCCTAAATTTAAAAACTAAAATCTTTTTTCTACTTTCTATGAATGTAAGAGCTGGCAAAGCATCTGGTAAAATTCAATCTACAAACTAATTTTCTAGGATTATTGAAAGATCCTCCTCCTCCTCCTCCTCCTCCTCCTCCTCCTCCTCCTTCTCCTCCTCCTCCTCCTCCTCCTTCTTCTTTTTGGAGACATTTAAGTCATTAGCTCTTACTTAGTAGTTCCTATTATTGCTGTTTATTTTATTAAGCAAGAGAATAAATAATTTATTTTTTAGAAACAAAAATTCAATGAAGGTGAATTTTTGCTAAGCTAGTCCATGCTTCTTATTTTTTGTTGTCTACTAGAATATATAAGCAAAAATATTTATTACCTTGTATTATCTACTTTTTACTAGAAAATATGTATTTGATTTTTTTTGAAGGTCTATGATATATAACTTATTTGTTCTAGGGATTAGTTTCTCAAAACACCAGTTCATTTTAGAGCAAGTCATATTTAATCAGACACTCACTTTCAATTTAGATGGCTAATTGAGCTGAAATACTTGAATTTTTAATAAAGTTGATGCATTTTAAGCAAAACCATTTCAAAATTTTTAAAATGAATAGGTTTTATCTTAGTGAGATATTTTCTTGAAAGGTAGATATGGTAGTAGACTTTCATTTTTCTTTCTCTAATAAAGAAAACTATAAGGAAGAATCATAGACCTTTGGATATTAACAGCTCTTGCCATCTCCCATTAGTATTTTTTTTAAATTTGACATTAGAATCTTCTAAAGAAAATTGTTTTGCAAGTTTGCGAAGTTAGATTGAGTAGGAAATAATAGTGAATAGGAATAATGCTTTTGAAAATCCTGGTTTTTATGAGAGTTTATCACCTCTAAAATAATATCTCCTATTTATGAAAAAATGACAATATAGATAGTTATTAAATATGTTCTCACATTATAGCATGAATAGTAAAAAACAAATTAATATTAGTTGAAAGGTATGACTTAATTTATTATTTGATATCGCAGCCTGATCCAGTTGTCTTAAAAAATAAGTTATTTATTTCACAATGTATCTACTTGGACAAATACTAAAATAAGCTTACCTTTGACTTGCTCACTTAGTCATGTGGGATCAGGTTTAGTTTGTAGAAAACATTTCTTTCTTAAAGGGATTATTTGAGTGAAACAAACAAGACTTTATTATTGAAGTGACTCACAGTAAGCATTTTGCATTTTAAAATATGATGTTTTAATCAGGCATAGTGTTATATACCTGAAATCCCAGTGACTTGGGAGGTTGAGGCAGGAGGATCACAAGTTCAAAGCCAGCTTCCACAACTTAGCAAGGCCCTAAGCAACTTAGTAAGATCCTGTCTCTAAATAAAAAATAAAAAGGGCTGGAGACATTGGTTTAGAGCCCCTACGATCAATCCCTGATACCAAAAATGAAAAGAAAAAGAAAAATGTTTTAGGAGTACATAGGCACAAATTTGAACTTAGCATGTTAAATTTAGCATCACTTAAGTTGTACCCTACCCAGTCTTGTGACATTCTCTATCAGAAAGCAAAAGGCAAATATATATAATTATTATTTTCAGAGTCAAACAAGTTTGAGAAATAATGTTTCCTATATTCCATGTCCCATATAGAAACACTCAGTGACACTGAAGAATGTTAAAACTGTGTTCTATAATAAAAAAGCTTTCATTGTTTAATCTAGATATTTTTGAGTTTTATGCTTGCAGACAAATAGTTAAGAGGTGAGTAGTACTTCAGTTCCTTGAGACAAACAATAGCCCTTTTCTTTTCCATTTCCAGCCCTTTTCCCCCCCATGCTCCAGAGGCAATCTGGTGTCATCTTTTGGCTGACATTTTTGGTGAGTACCTCCATCTTGAAACAATAGGATGGTAGGACTATTTCCCAAGCATGCTGTATTTTTTCCATAGTTTTATCTTTTGAATTTTCCCTATGAAAGATGGGAATTTATTTAGCTTGTTACCCTACCCTATTTCTCTTTCTCTCTTTATCCCTCTCCCTCTCTTTTCTGGTACTGGGAATTGAACCCAGGGGTGCTTTTACTACTGAGTTACATTCCCAGCCCTTTTTATTTTGAGACAGGGTCTTGGTAAGTTGCCAAGTATTGCAGGGTGATAAGAATACTGCCAGGGTAGGTTCCTGCTCAGAAGGTATGAACTGCCTGAGAAATAAAAAAGTTTGAAATAATTAGTGAGAATTAAAGACAGAGCCAGAAATTGGATAGAAAGGGAGTGTCTGATGGGTTTTCCAGTCCTGATGGGAGTTGAACGCTGAAAAGGGGCCCCAATTATTTAAGGAGAAGTACATCAAAGGCAGGGATAAGGTTTCAGTGGGAGGAGTCTTGGGTACTTGCTTCTCAGTGTGGCTGGGGTCTTGCACTAAACAAGTTGATTGACATTTTGGCAAGCCACACCCATCTTCAAAAGGCTGTGTGGCTCCAATGGGTCACCCCATCTCCCATGCTGTGCTGAGCTAGTGATGGAGCTAGGTAGGAAGCCACATAAACCAGGTGTTGCTGCTGGGAGTTCCCATTACCAGCGTTCCCTGCCTTATGGTACCAACATTGTTTTAGTTCATGCACAGTTCGCGGATGGCTTTCCACAGCCAAGGCTGGCCTTGTACTTGCAATCTTCCTTCCTCAGCCTCCTGAGCAGCTGGGATTACAGATATGTCCCATGCCTGGCTCTGTTATTCTCTTGTAGGGGCACATATGCACTTGCTTGAGTACACACAAAAAATTCCTATCTCTCATTATTCTTGTAAAATTATGTAGTGATTTGGGATATAGCAATGTTTAGTGTTTAAATTATTAAGAATATGTAAGTGTAATTTATAGCTAAACCGCACTGAGCAATAACTGTATCATAATATTATGATTGTTATGTATTAGTTGAAAAATTATAAACAGATGATTTGTAGAGCCTACTGAGAAGAACCAATTTTTCTATTTTTGTACAAACTTTTGTTGCTAGAGTTTATTATTATTTATTTGGTTTTCTATGAATTCATCTCCAATTTGACCCCTGATTTTCTACCAGTTGCATAAATTTCTTCTAGGACATTTGTTTACATCAGGTTTTCTCTCAGCGTTATCTGCTTGAAGCAGTCTTACCATGAGCCTTCTGACCTGGTCTAGTAGGGACAGGAAGCCTGGCTTCCCTGGTGCATAGCTGCCATCCTGGAATTTCCCTTCCTCATCATGCTTGGGGGCTAGAATTCCTGTGATTTTCTTTTTCTTGGTTTACTCTTTCATTTTCACAGAATGTAGCCTCCGATGTCTCTTAAAAGTAGGCAGAAGTTGATGTGTGTGTGTGTTTGTGTATATGTGTGTGTGTGTTTTAAAAATATTCTAGCCAGGTAGGATTGCACATACTTGTTTTAATCCCCAAAATGCAGGAGGCTAAAACAGGAGGATAGCAAGTTCAAGGATAGCCTCAGCAATTTAGCAAGGCCCTAAACAACATAGTAAGACCTTATCTCAAAATTTTAAAAAAGGGTGGTGGTGGTGGGAGTGGAAGGTGGAGATGTGATTAAGTGCCCCAGGGCTCAAGTCTTGAAACCCCCCTAATTTATTCTACCATCACATTGATTATTTATTAATTTACATTATTCTTGCTGTTCTAGTCTAGATTTTTTTCTTTTTTTGATGCTTGGTTTGCCTTTCTTGACTTCCTGCCTGTCTTTGTAAAAATTATGTAGTGATTTGGGATATAGCAACATCTAGTGTTTATATTATTAAGAATATGTAAGTGTAATTTATAGCTTTGAGACTTAATATTTGTCCATTTTTATGGAATATGTTACGATAATTCAATATGTTTACAGTGTATAGTAATCAATTCAAGGCAGTAAGCATTTCCATCTTTCAAACACTAATCAATTTTATGAGTTAGGAATTTCATACTCTTCTAGTTATAAAGTATATCATAGATTATTTCAACCAATGGTTACCATATTTTATTTCTGCCCTTCTCAATCTCTAGTGACACTATTCCATTTCATTCTTCCATGAGATTGATATATTAGTTTCCACAAATGAGTAGAAACATGTGGTATTTGTCTTTCTGTGTCTGGCTTATTTCACTTGACATAATGACCTCCTATATTATTCACATGTCTGCAAATGATAGGATCTCATTCTTTTTATGATTGAATAATATTCCATTGTGTATGGCATATACACATTTTATTGATAAATTCATTCATTGAATGGCATCTAGGTTGATTCCATATTTTAGCTATTGTGAAGAGTACTGCAATGAACATGGTAGTGAAGGTATCTTTTTGGTATAGTGATTTCATTGTCTTTGGGTATATATCCAGTAGTTGAATTGCTGGATCATGTGATAGTTGTATTTTTAGTTTCTTGAGGAATCTCCCTACTATTTTCCATAATGACTATACTAATTTACATTCCCACCAGCGGTGTATGAGTGTTCCCCTTTCTCCAGATCCTCATCAGCATTTGTTATTTTTTGTCTTTGTGATGACAACTACTACAATTGGGGTGAGTGGATATCTCATTGTGATTTTGATTTGTATTTCCCTGGTGAATAATAAGATTGAACATTTTTCATGTACTTGGCCTTTTGTATATCTTCTTTGG
Organism: Marmota monax; assembly: GCF_021218885.2. Classification (NCBI taxonomy): domain Eukaryota; kingdom Metazoa; phylum Chordata; class Mammalia; order Rodentia; family Sciuridae; genus Marmota; species Marmota monax. The sequence goes on along the minus strand of NW_026694968.1, from coordinate 1,926,186 downwards.
AGAAGCATCTATAGAGATATAGACTAGAATTCTTTTCCTTCTTAAGCAAAACAATTGTCTTCAGATTTCCAATGTTGCTGTTGAGAGATTCAGTACACTCTAATTTGTGGTGTTTTGTATGTCTCTAACCTCTATCCCAAAGCCCATTTCCCAGAATCTGGGACTGGGTACTAAGCTTCCAACTTTCAGGGATGCATTATTTTCTGTCATTAACATGTGATATAACATGTGGAGTGTTGTCAATTGAGCTTCAGTGTCCATAGTTTTTTGGGGGTGGGGGCTTAATTACATAGGCACAATTGATTGGATCATTGTTTACACAGTTTCCCAAAGACCCCAAACTTTAATCACATGGTTGGGCTTTCTGTCTGGCTTGCCCTCATTCCTGAGTCAGCTCATTAGCATAAATTTTGAGGTGTGATCTAGAGAGCCCACCACAAACAGCAAAGATATTCCTATCAGTCAGAAATTTCTAACTTCTAAAGAGGTTACCACCCAGGAGGTAGGACAAAGTCCATATTTCCTTTTAGGAAAGTTAATTCTTTCATGCCTCCTCCTTCCAGATATATCTGGTTCCATGAATTCCAAAATAATTTAGGGATTTTGAAGTAAAAATCAGATTGGTTCTTTGTCCCCTAATTGCTGGCTTAGGATTTACTTTTCGAAAGTTAACTAAGTCATTTATCACTTGTTCATCAAATTTCTGGCTTCTAAAATATTATTTGCCTCCTATTCTTGAGTGTTTATGCTTACTAGAAAAGCCTTTTAAGTAGTATTAGAGGGATTTTTGGAGGAAGCAAAACTACATGTGTGTATTCAGTTGGAGGAAGCAAAACTACATGTGTGTATTCAGTTGACTATCTCTACCCAGAAGTTGCCATCACTCTCTCAATTTATTTTCTGTAGCAACTTTTTGTATTATACTTATTAATACCTGGGCAATAATTCTGTGTTATCAAATACTGCAATATTGCTGCATTAATAGAGATAACTAATTAATTTAGGCTTCAGAATATTTAAAGATGGCTCTTCTTTTAGAACTTATTTCCTTTCAATGTCACATATGGAGAACACAAAAGAAAAACAAAATAGCCTCTTATCACTTGTTGACTAGGGGTAAGAATATGGAGATAGGGATCTTTTATCTTCACTGTTATCTATTTTTACAATGTTTGAATTAATATGTATTACTTTAAAATTAATGTAAAAAAGTCATTTTAGACCAAAAAAAGCATTGTATAAAATAATCCTTAAAAATTTTCCACTTCAAATTATGAAGCTAGGATTGGGAGTAGGGTTAATGGAGAACTAAAAATGGAGAATTTTATTTATATTTAATGGAGTAGGTAGGACATAGCAGAGAACTCCTTTATCACTCTGATCTAAAAGTCAGACTTGTAACTTCTCTTTCTGTGTCTCTCAGTCTTTGTCTCTCAATCTCTCACCCTCTGGGATAGAAAGATTTTTAAGGCAACATTTCATGTTAATGAAGTCTTTGTCTAGAAAAGGGAATGTTGATCCTCTCAATTCTGATTTCTCATTTTATTTTCTTGATAAATAAGACTGCATGTGTCTACTATTCTGTTTCATTCTAGAATACAACGGTAATCTGATTTCTTTCTCTAAACAGTCGTTTTAGAATTCCTGCTTCCCTTGGATTTATTCCAAACTCCATATCATAGCATTCAAAACTCTCTTATAATGTGGTGTGACTTACCTTCTAGATTTATCTATTTCTGGGCAGCATCAAGTTCCCAGTGTTCTCAACACAAGCATTTGCTAATTTCCCCAACTTTATGATGTTGAGGTTTCTTTGTTCATGTATTTCCTCTCCTAGAATTCCTTTATCATCTTCCTTCTATCTCTGCCTATTGAAATCAGACTCATTTTTACAAACCTATTTCAAATTTTCCCTTCTCTAGATGTTCCCACTTATCTTTCCTCCACCCACAATTAATACCATTCTACTGGGGCCTCACTTGGTTTTGATCTTGCCTCCCATATATTGACTACAGCCTGCCTGTGCAGTAGATATTAGTGAATGTGTGTGTGTGCATGCACAGACGGAGGGGGGGGGGTTATAGGATTCATTATAATGCTTTGAGTTTAGTTCATTCTCAGTAAAGATATTTGATTTGAAGTAATTATTTCATGTTCTTTGAATTAATAGCGTTGATAAAAGTAACAATGGTACAGATTACATATTAGTACTTTACAAATCCAGTCCTTCTCAGGACATTTTCTTGAACAATAGAAAAGCGGATGCCTAATGCTTAAAGGTGAGATGTGAGGGAGATAAACACTCATTAATGTTCATTGCATTCATGTCCACATGGTTGATGACCAGGGGCATCCATGTGGCTGACTGCCTGAAGTAGCCAAATGAATCTTTGTGTGACTGGAACTGATTTTAGTAGTAGAAGAAAGAAAATATGGAGAGCGCGAAGACTAGCCTTGACAATCTGGGTAGCCTTGCCACAAGAGATGATCTGTATAATCAGGGAAAGGGGTGGGAGGAGGAGTCAAGGAAGGAAAATGATTTATGATGCGTGGTATGGCTGACAGAAGATTCCATGCTCTGGGAAAGGGAATTATCTGATGATTGAAGGGAGAACCTGGAGAGGGTGCATGGTCTCTAAGTGATTAGCAGAATGTAATCAGCCATCTGCCTGGGGATGGAGCTCTACACAAAGGAAATATCGAAGGGTGGGGGAGGGGGAGAGAGAGAGAATAACACCAAAAGAAATTGTAGAAATCTGTTCAGGCTTCCCTGTTAACAGCTTTCTTGCACCCTTTTACGTGCTTGAAGTTCTTCTTACTGATATCTGCTTGCAGGCTGGCCTGTTATTACAGGAGGATTAGAAAGTGACACTGATCAGGACTTACTGTAGTGAATTCACTGTTTTTCTAGGTGAGTGCTGGAGGACGTGGGGTTGTGACAGGGAGAAGGCAAAGGAAGAGGTATCGGACAGCTATTGTGGAAATTTCCTTAGGAACATTTTACAAAAGCCACTCTCTCTTTCTTTTCTAAATTCAAATTTAACTTTATATTTGGCAACAACTATTCTACTTTCCTATTTAAGAACTTTAAAGCCATCTAAAGTTTCTTGACTGTATAAGAGTCAGGGAGATAGGCAGACAGCAAGATTTAAGACTAGGTGATGAATTAGATCCTCATTCATCTGGGTAGGCAGGGACATTTAATTAAGCAATTTATTAAACTTGTTTTTGTGTTTTCTTTACAAAGTCCAATTCTGGTATTATGGACTCAAATATAGAATATGCCTCTTGAATTAATTTATATTTCCTCAGTGCAATCAAACCATGAGAACTAACCTTAGACAAAAATTGAAACAATCCAGAGGAATTTTTTTCTTTCTAAAATGTTTATTAATTGATTCTCTGAAGAGTGGTTATGAGAATACAAAAGAAAAACATGAAGGGGGTGAGAGGATAAGGATACATAGTGATGTCTAACATAATTTCCTCTACCTCTGTTCTGTAATGTGCTAAGTAGCAAAGCCAATCTGTTAATTTGGCCAAAATTATGCATTAGTTCCTTGTTTGTGTTTTCAGGAGTAAGCAGGACCCAGAAATATTAAGTATTTGGGCTTAAGGTTGATTTACATTATGGCAAGACCTCCTCTCACACTGTGCACATGATGATGTTCTTGCTTGGAAGAAACGGTTTCTTCTTGAGAAAATAAATAACCTGAATCTAATTAGTTCAGATTGGCTTTATCAGCTGGTCATGTTAACTATTTATCCTGCTTTAAAATTCTTTTTTTATTTTTAATTTTATTTATTTATTTTTTAGATTACAGTCATGGTTCTTCTGAGCTGACTGGATGTGCTCAGTCCACCAAAACACTCTTTTCTGTAGTTATTCTTGTTTTGGCAATCATTTTCTTTTTCTCAGCTCAGTTATCATCACTTGTTTGCAAAAGGCCTGCCTATACTTGCAGTCCTGGAGCTTATACATTAGCTTCCAAATAGCTGTGTAACAGCCCTCTCAGAGCAAAAGATTTAGGTCACTGAGAGCATATGAAATGGTGCCTATTGGCATGGAGCAGCCCTGATGCTAACCTTATCTTGTTTGGGCATAAGAAGAGAGCCAGAGGGTGGAGAGGAGTAGCCAGATGCTTAATCCTGAGGGGATCTTAGGGACAAAAGCATTTACAATGAGTAGCATAGACTTCAGATATTGACTTCTCTGCCTCTTCATTTGGAGAGAAAATTAACAGGAGAAAGGAGAAAGAGATGGGTAGTTTTGATGACTATGTAGCTAGAATTTTTTCCCTTCTGATTTGGTTAAAGAACACTATCCTGATTTAAATACATCAAGTCAAAATGAATTCTACTAATGTCAGGCTTTCAACTTGGCTAATGTCAAAGAGATAGCAGAAAAAGTTCTTGTTATTAAGCAATTCATAGTGTGTTTTCTTCTGTTGCGGTAGGATGATTAATAGAGTAAGGTGGGAAATATCCTCCACAAACTAAGAAGTAAAAAAGCTTTAAAATTGTTATGCTTTCAGGTTTTCCACTTTAAATATTGCTTCTTCACTAGATTTGTGGCAGGAAAGGATTTGATGGATGTTATTTTTAACAATAGCTGGGATAAAGGTGGTATTATCTCTTAATGCTGGAAAGGTGACCACAGATAAGCATTTGATAAGGAGGAGGGAATGGGAGGCCATTGGGTTCCAAAAAGCTGGCCAGTCACTCCTCTAACATCATCTTGGAGTCAGAATTATAATTTGGTAGGTACCTCTGTGCACTTGGCCTAATGCTTCCCTTTGTATCATCAGAAGTTTTTGTCTAGTGGTCTTATTTTCTTTCAATTTCTCTATGACAAGAAGGGAATCTTTTCCTTTATAAGATGACTTGTAAAAGAAGAGCACAATACTTAACAGCATTTAAAAGTATAGACTTGTGCTGAATTTCCTACTATTTGTTTGTATTTAAATAGAATGATTAATTTGATGGTTTGAAAGCAAGCTTGAATATTCCTGATAGGGGCAGAAAAAATATACACAAAGATTGTTACTATAATCTCCAAAATTTAAAGCATTTTTCCTTGAATTATAAATTTATATTTCAAATCAAATGTGATTTTGTGAAAATCAGGTAGACTATGGTTATTCATGGGTGCTACATTTAAATGTGAACTGTTAGAATTGAAAATTAAATATTTATAGTAAATGCCTTCTAAAGAAAATGGATAATTAATCCATTTTATGTTTTTTTCTCAGGCTTGCTAGGCTATTTTGACACCTAAGGCATTTCTTTCTCAGTTGTGAAAGTATATGTGAAGGAAAGTAATAGACAAAAGTTGAAATGAAACTTGAGTTAAACACTGATTTGCTTTACTTCTCAGGATTATAAAAATTCCCTTCTTTAGAATCTGAGCAGTTATTTGGGGAAATATCATATCCAGGTTGAAACTACACATGGAGGAAAATTTTGCTTTGGCAATTTGAATTTCAGGTTTCCTTGCCCCTTTCTCAATTGTAATTTATGTGCATTTTTTATGTCAAGTTTTTTTTTTTTTTTTTTTTTTCAGTGTTTATTTTATTTTATTTTTAAAGAGAGAGTGAGAGAGGAGAGAGAGAGAGAGAAAGAGAATTTTAATATTTATTTTTTAGTTATCGGCGGATACAACATCTTTGTTTTGTATGTGGTGCTGAGGATCGAACCCGGGCCGCACGCATGCCAGGCGAGCGCGCTACCGCTTGAGCCACATCCCCAGCCCAGTCAAGTTTTTATTTAATAATTTTATCCTGTTTCTTCTCTCTCTCTAACCACATCTATATTGTTAGTCTAAGGAGTAGCAAGTTCCTATGGGGGAGAATCTCCCATGTTTGTTACTTTGGGAAGAATCAGCAACACCTAATATACAAATAGTAATTTATACAATATTTTATCATGACAATTTTTTTTTCCGTTAAGTAGAACAAATCTGTTGACGCTGTTTGTGTGTGTTGGTAAAATGGAGGGTCATTCTTTAGTAGCTACACAGCTCTCAGTTTAGGTAGGAAGCTTCCAAGAGCTTTGAAATCTCTGGATTAATAATTATAAGCAGTCATGTATTCTTAGGCCAGAGAAATCTTACTGTTCATCCAGTTTAATTTTTTTTTTTTCATTTTACAGACCAGGAAACTGAGGTCCAGAAATACGGAGTTTTTTTTCTAAATTACAAAAAACTGCATTGTGCTTACTTGGTACATAGCCTGATATAAAGACGTTGTAAGTTGAGTCATAAATTGCACTGAACTAATTCTTTGGTATGTTCTTTAGTTTAGAGTAGGATGTGCATCCCAGAAAAGGCCCTGCCTTGACCTAGGAATTTTAGAGGAAACACAAGGACACAGTTATGCAGGGCTCTTGGGCAGGAGTTGGGGCAAATGGTCAATGTGGGCATAGCTGGAGCAATTTATTGAATACCAACCTGGCATTTAGTTATCTCCTTGAATGAATCTAAATTTTTAGGAGAGGGAACCATTGGGATATGAATGTGTTCTTCATTTGTAATCATTCTGCGTCCTTGAACTAGAAACCTTTATTAACCTTTGTGTATCAGATTCCCTCTCTAGGATGTGATTCTAAACTGACCCCCACAGAGGGCAGTGAATCAATTAATAATTTAAAGGTGTTTTGGTAAATCAGAATAAGAGCCTTTCTGAAGCCGAAGTACGGTTTATTAAGAAATGGTAAAGTAGCTTACTCTTCATGGAATTTTGTCATTCCTGGTGAAATTTTGTTACCTTCTAATAGGGTTTTTTAAATAGCTAAGTTTAGTATTATTATTATCATTTCTTAAAAATTTATTTTTTAGTTGTAGTTGGACACAATACCTTTATTTTATTTATTTATTTTTATGTGGTGCTGAGAATAGAACCCAGGACCTCACACATGCTAGGTGAGCTCTCTGTCACTGAGCCACAACCCCAGCTCTAGTATTATTATTATTTTAAAAACTGAATACAAACATGGTTAAAAATTTGGGGTGTGGATTTCTCCCTCTTGCAATCAGGGAGAGAAAGCTGTTGAGTAGTAGCCTAAAGCCCTTCTCTAAAGCAGGCACCAACGTGATAAACCTACTCTATGACTTATATTTTGCTTTTGCAAATAATTTTGCTTTCAAAACTTCACCTGCAAATATCCTTCTCATTTAATTCAAAAGTTAGATGCCCAAGAAATTAGGGATGGGGATTACACTGTAGTGCTGAAAGGATTCTGAAATAGTATGTCATAGGAATGACTTATTCTTAAGGCCTTTGTCAGTTCTACATGTTTTTTTATTCCCTGTGCACATTTCTGTGTGGAAAGTTGCATGTTCCTGGTCAAATTTGGAGCTGTCTTGATTTCTGCCCTCTCCCCCAACCATTTTTGCAGGTAAAAATAATTTTTATTTTGTTACTAAGTGAATATTAAGAATATAGAGAAATACGAGCTACTTTCTGACAATCACATTAAATCTCTGATCTTTTGGTCAGTCACTTTTCATCTTTATAAGCATGAAGGTATAAAGTAACTTCAATGTGTATGATCAGAAGAAAACCTGTAAAAGAGGAATCTGTTTCCTTGAGAGGAAGAGGCTGCTCCTAGACTAAAAAAATATCTATATCTCTAAAAAAAGTTTACTTTATTATCACTTATATTTGTTATTTTCACCTATTTGACTAATATTTTACTGTTATACATTTTAGAGCAATTTATTACTCTTGAAATTCCAGCACCTCTAAAAATTCAATATAACCAAATATTAATGTAATCTACTTTGAATGCTAATTAATATAATCCATCATTTATAACTTTTAGAAAAGTAAAAGCTTAGAATTTCTCATGATATCTATTTATCTAACAAATATCTAACAGTATTTGAAGTCACCACAATGTTTTTGGTAATGAGAAAATATTCCCTCTCTAGTTATCCATGTACTTGAATATGTTGGTTATAATCAAAATAGTTTAGATGCTCATAGTAGGAAAGCCCCAAATAATCATGGCTTAAGATAGAAGTTTGCTTTTCTCTCTCACATAAAAAAAGTCGAAGACTGAAGTCATAGTACCTAGTAGCTCCTTATTTTCCTATAGGACCCTTGTTCTTATTTCTGTGCTCCATCATCTTCCACTGGATATACTCAAAATTGTCTCTGGGTCTGAGCTGGCAGCTGGAGCTCCAGCCATCAAGTCCATAGTACCCACTGGAATCAAAGGGCAAAGCAGAAGGGTAGAAAGGGGGACCCTCCTAATTGAGTCAGCTCCCTTTAAGCAGCTGTTCCAGAATTCCCATATAGTAATTCTACTTACTGCTCATTGGGCAGAACTTAGCCACATGGACACACCTGCCTGCAAAGGAGATAGGGAATGCAGTTTTAAATTGTAGGCCGAAATATTCACAGCTAAAAGATCAGTGTTTTGTTACTAAGGAATGAGGGGAGAACGGATGTTCGGGTAGACAATGTCACTGTGATGTTGTGTTCTTATTACATGCTGAGTCTTGGGGCTACCATGTAGAAAATCAAAGTACTTCTTTCTGTTTTTGTTATGAGCAATGGTTTCTTAATTTAGAAATCTGGCTTAATTTAGAAATCCTGTTTCTTCTGTGAAGTACCATTTCTTTATTTGGCAATCTCGTCTGACTCTTGCTTTTTTCTTTCCTCTTGCCTTTCAGCTGTTTTGGAAAGAAGTAAGGTTTAGACTTCTCCATGTTAACCATGAGCGTGACACTTTCCCCTCTGAGGTCACAGGACCTGGATCCTATGGCTACTGATGCTTCACCCATGGCCATCAACATGACACCCACTGTGGAGCAGGGTGAGGGAGAAGAGGCAACAAAGGACCTAGATTCTGAACAGCAGTATGAAAAGCCACCTCCACTCCACACAGGGGCTGACTGGAAGATTGTCCTCCATTTACCTGAAATTGAGACCTGGCTCCGGATGACCTCAGAGAGGGTCCGGGACCTAACCTATTCAGTCCAGCAGGACTCAGACAGCAAGCATGTGGATGTGCACCTAGTTCAACTAAAGGTAAGGCTGATTTTGGGCTTAGATTCTCTCAGATCAGAAGGCTGACAAAGGCTATGACATGTACATCTTGAGTTCTGTATTCCCCAGTGAGGAAACATCCAGGAAGAAAAATAGAGTAACAGGGTTGAAACCATTATTCTTGAAGGTAGATGTGGACAGAATCAGTTCTTTTCTGATTTTACTTTGTATGCCAATTATCTTGAATAAAACTGGCCTTTGGGACTAGAACAGAGAAGTAGGGAAAACAAGGGATGTTAGTATAATGCCATAGAAATCAGTTATAAAGAATAAAATTATTTTTTTAAATGATTACAAAAGATAAATTAAAGACTCACAGGTTGAGCATCAAGCTGATCTGATTGTGAGTATATGCATGTGGTTATTATTTGCTGTTGAAGCTGATGCTGTCTTTGTGGCAAACAATGGATTCTGGCATGGTAGGGAAGGGCAATGTTCTCTTTTTAGAATAAAGTCTTTCCTCCAGGTACAATGCATCATGTAGAACAAAGGTTCTTTTGTAACAACTCATCTAAAGCTCAGAGATTTAAAAAATGTCTGTGGCTTCTAGAGCCCTTATAAAAGCTTGACTCTTGGCGGAAATGAATTGGAGGTGCTACTCAAAAGGGCTAGTGATAGAGTTTTGGGCCTAGGGCCCCTAAAACATGTACTGTGAATTCTACCTCTGATGTACTCTCTCCTTTCTCTCAGGTCATTGAGGGAAATGCATGCTTAGGTCAATAACCAGCAAAACAAGTTAGGTTTGTATCCAATTAGGTTTGTAAACTCCTATGTTAATTTCTAGCCAGTTATATGGAATCCCAAGGAAAATTATTTTACCTACCCAGGTTCATCCTAAATGACCTGAAAGAGAAGGCTAAACAGATTCTTGGATCTTAACACTTACATAACTTACAGGATGTAGCCATCAGAGAAGAAAGATGGGCAGTAAAGAGAAAGTACATGCCTCAGTGGGTAGAGAAGATCTGGTTCAGCCTTCTCACGCTAATTCAACAAATTCTAGGGGAGGAAAGGGGAAAGGGAAAGAGAACAGAGGAGCCAGAATGTCACAAATGGCTGGGCTTCTCCCAGGTTGAGAAGGCCTAGGGTTTCCTTCTTTCTATAGGTTCTTGGGAAGAATGCAAAACAGGGTAATAGAAGGTTAGGAACCAGCCTCAAGAGAATGCAAATTCCATGCTGTGGAGGCAGGGAGTGATATGATACAGTTTCAGAAACATTAATTTAATCAGAGGAACAACACTCCAATTCCTTGGGGTTTGAATAAAATAGAAATTAGGAGACTTTGCTTTGCCCTGTCCACTAATGTCTGACTCTCATAAATAGATTCAGGTTTGGGATTGTAATGAAAGCAGTTATTACCTTCATAATCCTTCAGATTTACACAAAAAGGTAGTAAGTGATAAAAGAGAATGGGGCAAAGTGGAAATATTTTTAGAAGACTTAACTAAAAACAATGTTAAGGAATTTTAAACACATCAACATGTCAATTAACTTTATTTAATTAAGCCAGTAATGTAAAAGTAAAAACTTAGATTTTTATTCCAAATAGAAATGTGAAGTTTTTGTACAGTTAATATATGGTTATATTTGGTGTTTGAGTAATGCACCTATATAGGGTGATTTGTCTTTTTCTCTTTGTAACTACCTGTCATCATCTCTTACCTGCCCCTATAAGCTCTATTCCTTGGGATGGTCTGTCTCTCCCTTCTAAGAAGGGAGTTACAGGACATGAAATCAACATAATAATCCTATGTAGTTAAACAGTAGCTGTTAAGGTGATGAATTGAGATGTCTTACCTTCATTTTATCCTATAATTTCTATCATTAATTTTTGGGGTGCTTTTTTCATAAACACTCAACATTCTCTGTATTGTTCTCAAATATTTTATTTAATAGAGCCCCTCCACATTGAACCCAGAGTCAACAAGTTCTGGTCAGTGTGTATGGCCTCTAAAATGGTCTATACAAAGAGTTTGGTTTTATCTCTGAACATGTTTAGTTCATTTCCCCTTTGTGTAATATGTCTTTATTTAACCAAATTTAGTACTTTGATGAATTTTTCAAAAAATGTTTATATGTCACTTTTTCAGATTTCCATATTGATCCATAAGACTATAGGGGAAGTTGGCACAGTGTTTTATATGTGGAATTTCTTGTAGAAGTACCTCTCAATAGAGACAGATGTCTGGCAAAGCAGAGGGCTAGGTCCAGCTTGGGCAAGGCCAACCATCTGCTATGTGGTGTCCCACTTAGCTCACACTACTTTAGTCAGTTACTCAATCTATTCATTTACAGTGAAAAACAACCACCACGAGATGGAAATGCCTATGGTTTTAAATGCCATCTAGGTATAGATAATTTCTAAATGTATATTTATTCCAATGTTTTCCCGATTTTAGGAGCTTCAGCTGTCTAACTGACATCTTCACTTGTGTCTTGGTGGACATCTCAAACTGGATGTGCCCATCAGAGAGCTCTTAATCTTCCTCTTTCAGCAAAAGGCACAAGTATCTACCCGACATGTGTGTTTATCAACAAGAGAATATCTCCCCCAAACATGCCCTAAAGTAAATTATTTCTGCTCAGCCTACTGTTGCCTGGTCAATCCATATCACTGTTTCCTTGGGTTGCTCAAAAGCTTCCTAACTAATCTTGCTCTCACTTTTCACCTTTACCCCCTTCCATTTTATTCTCTACTTAGAAACCAATGGGATTTTTAAAAAAATGTAAACCGGATCATGCTAATCCTTTGCTTCCTATTGGATTTAAAATAAGACTTGAGATCTTTGCCTGTGACTCTGCACTGCATTCTTCTCTAGCCATGGCTCTTCTTACCTTCTACCTTGTTTATAAAACTCCAGAGGCATTGGAAGTTCTAAAGAAGTGTTAGGCTAGTTCTTGTCTCACAAATTTTCCTGTTCCTTCTTCCTAGAAACTCTTCCCCCATTATTGCATGACAGATTTTGGATCCTCATCAGACTATCAGTACGAGGCACAGTCAAGTTCTAACCTCTGTAGACACAAGTCTGGGAGAGGATTGGGCAGAGTTGGGAATAAGAAGTAGAGCCGGTGCTATGTTTGGTGAAACACACACACACACACACACATATACACACAATGTCCACCTTATCTATATATCTCACACTGCCATTCTGTTTTCAACATAGTCTTCTCTACCATTATTCAGTATATTACTTTAAAAGTAAAATTTGGTTGGAAAAAATGGTTTTAGAACATGCACAGGAGTAACTCTGCCAATGGTCCTAAATTAAATGTTACTTTCTCAAGCATTTTCTTATTCCTACTCTTAAAACATCCAACCCTGCTCCAAGTCTTTGTCTAGTCTATTACTTAGCTTTATTTATTTATTTTGTTGATATTTCTTTTCACAGATGGCAACCATCCCATTTATTTGTTTACTTGTTTATGTTCCCTTCCTCAAATGTCTAATTATCTACTGTATCTCTCTTCCTTAGGACAGGGTTAGGCATTTGGTGCCAGTCTAATTCATACCTGTGGTGGATAGGTGAGTCCAAGTCTTTATGGTCAGTGCCTTTCCCCTCTATAGGCAGGCTTGCACTGCAAGTCACAGAAGGAAGGCTGCTAAGTGAAGAGTGAATCTGGACAAAGGCATTAAATGAATCAAGGCCAAAGTATGTTTGGTACATTACTTTTCCATCAGGGAGGGTTTATGAATGGTTCTGAAGTCTTGGAGATCTTGCCTGAGAAATCTGCCCAGGAGTATCTATTCTTTCTGTAGGTAACTATGCCTGGCTCCCTTTATCCCCCATTTCTGACTCTTTGGTCATGGTTTTGGTCAATAAATCTACTTTCGGTTTTTCTAGATTGAGAACCACTCTTTAAATGCAACTATTTATCTTGTGATCATTGTTGGGTTGCTCTTAGAATTTATTCCTCAGAGAACACTATTACCTCCCTTATTTCCAAGTTCTTAGGGGACATTTTACTATAACCTCTAGGTTGAACTGCAAACATACACTACTATAAAGTTCCCATGTTCCCATGGGGAGTGATTGATATTGAGAGTTAGCAAAATCATCTACCCTTAACTTTAAAATATAGGAACAATGTAGTATACTAAATACTTTTTTCCATTATTTTTAAAAGTGAAAATGCAGTACACACATTTTGCTTCATAGTTTCCAAATATCCTTTAGTAAGAAGTATGGAAAAGCAGCTGAACCATTTTTAGAAACTCTGACCCTCCTCTCTGGCTTCAGAAGCTGTGCTATTCATGAAAACCAGACCAGATTTTAATGAAGACTTTTGACCCATGTGAAAGTATTTGGGGTCTAAACAGGAAAGTATGAATCTCTGTCTACTTTTAGGCTTCTTAGAATATTATTTATGTTCCTGGAAACATGATAACAATAAGGAGGTAAAGCTTAGAGTGGCTGGCATAAATTAAATGATGTAGTTGGCTAACAAACAGAAATCTGGAAGTGACTTAGCTCTAATCATTTACCTAAAATTGACTTAAGATAAACTCAGCTCTAAACCACCTCCACATATGATTCATGTCTGTAACTCTGATTTTGGCTTGATTTTCAAAGTTCAGAGCCTGTGTTTACAAGGTGTTCTGAATGGGCTATACCTAGACTGAGATGTGCCTGTCACACTGATACCCAGTGACTCACATAGGGTCTGGAGGGCCTGTGGGAGAAAGGCTTGAATCCTCTCCATTGCTGGGATTTGTACCTGATGGACTGATGGACAGATGTGCCTGATGGACTAAAGATGATGGAAATCTAGGGATGGTGAAGTTCCTAAGAGAGGATTCACTGTCACCATGGGACAAAGAGTCTGCTCCAGTGTGGGGGAGAAAGAGGAGTGGTGGTTTGTGATACAGTGTGTTTCTAGCTCTGTAATCCATCCTGAGCAGGTACCTTGGTAGTGTGGGTAATTAGCAAGAAGAAGAAGAAGCTATGGGCATGACACAGATGACTTCCCAGTGGCTGAGGCTCTTGCTCTTCGTTTGGCAGGAACAGAGGTAAAGAGCATTATTTTTTTCCCCCCTCATTGCTGGAGCATAACAAGAGAGCTGTGCCTGATATGGCAGTGGTGGCACAAGGTGATAGCTATGGAGTCCAGGATCTGCTGGTGTGAGAGTGAGAAAAAGCCAGGGTTGGCTCTTGAGCACATTGAAAACACTCTGGAATTCTCAAAAATTCTTGATGAAGGGAATTCTGAGTAGAACTAAACTTCTGACATCAATATTTGGGTGCTTGGAGAATTCTGATCTTAACATTAACATGATCATATGTTAAAGCCTGAAGCATTCCAGTTATACCATCTTTGAATACTATGTCTTAAATAAGATTAGTGGAAGAAGTACCTTTGTTTTCTGAGAAGAACAGATATTTTCCTTTCTTTTCTTTAGACCACTACTTTTCAAGAAGTAGGTCTCCACCATTAGCAGGTTGTAAAATAAGTTTAGTGAATTAAAGAGCTAAAACAATGAAGTAGAATAGAATCACATGAAGTAAGACAAGAACTATTTTGTAGACCTTGGTCTTAATTATATATATATATATATATATATATATATATTATATGCTTGTTCATGATGTAAATTTACATCTTTTCCTGAGTCAAGGCCAGAGCAGTTTGATAGTTACTGTTTTAGACCATTCTCAACTTTCCTCCGTAACTTTGATATATACTCCAAAGCTGGAAAATATTATGCAAGTAAATGTAATCTGGTGCTTTTTAGTGCAACCTTACTGGTTTTTGCTCTTATATGGGACCAAAACTTATATGAAATGCCCTTAAATTGGCAACCTTAAAGGTATATCCCAAACCTCAGGAAATTAAAAGATGAAGCTGATTGTTGGTAGATATGAAGATTAAAAATTTTAATTATAGCTCAGATTTGTGGCTATAATCGTTTTTGGGTGATGTGTACTCTGGTCTGAATGCATCCCCTCCCACTGCTGCAAATTTATATGTTGAAGTCTTAACTCATAAAGTGATGATATGAAGACATAGAGCCTTTAAGAGGTGGTTAATTATGAGAGTACCACCCTCATGAATGAGGTTAGTGACTTTATAAAAAGGGTGTGAGAAAGCTGTTCTACCTTTTTGCCATATGAGGACACAGCAAGAAGGTGCCATCTTGCAAGCAGAGAGCAAAACCAATTCTTCTGGTGCCTGGATCCTAGACTTCTCAGCTTCTAGAACTATGAGAAATAAATGTTTATTATTAATAAATTATTCAGTCTAAGGTATATTGTTACAGCAGCCTTAACAGACTGACAGTGGTTTTCCTTAGGGACTCTCTTCTTAGAGAAGCTGATACTAGTTGTTAAGTATCTTGGGAATGTGGTTTCATTAAGATGTTTATTAGTGGAAAAGTTTTCCCTATGATTAGTGACTGGATTGTATAATAATATTTGGTATCATTGACCAATAAAAATGGTTGAAATAAAAAGGTGTTTGATGTTTAAAAGGCTAATTTTAGATATTTAGAAGATATAATTATGTGAAAAAAAATCTGTCCTAGTTAATTATTAATTATCTCTCCCTCCTTGTACATCCAGTGCTATAAAATAGGCTAAGTACTAAATGAATATTTTTTGACTGTTGAATGATTAATATATTTTCATCTGATTTGGGGAAATGAGCTAAATCTTAGGCTTAGCACCTTTTTTTGTACTGCATATAAATATTCTTTGTTAAGACCTGGAAAGCATAACATGGAAAAATTAACTTTGGTGGTTTCTGACGCATATTATTATGGAAGATCTTTGGGTATATATAAACCTTATCCATAATGTAGGATTCTGAATGGGAGCATTAATTGCCAATTGCTCAATACTTCTACCAGATTGTATAGCTGTGTAATTTTTAATTAGCAAAAGTAGCTTGGAAAATGAGTATTATCATAGATTGCATAATTTGAAATAAACTATAAAACAGATTTTACAAAAAGATATGCTTTGCTTAATAGTATCAGCATGAACTAACTCTGCGCAACAGTAGCCATCTGCTTTTGTGGTCTCCAGGGGAGAATTTTTTGTAGGGGCAACCACCATAGATAGGATATGAGTTAACCCTTTTCTTACCTAAGGAGATTTTGGTTCAGTAACATTTGTAGAATGTCTAATATGTATCAAGACTGTTGCTTAAAATCTCTTATTTAATCACACAACAATCTACAGTTAAGAGATGAGGAAATTGAGTGTCAGAAGGTGAGTAAGTGATCACTTGAGAGTGTCAGAAGGTCAGTAAGTCAAATCATATTTTTTGTACACTCCTCACACTCATAGGTGTGAGAAATTCCAGTGCCTATGGAGTAAAAGATAATAGTTCTGGTTTTCTTATACTAGATAGTTAAGATGAATGGGCATGAAGGTAGGGGGCTTATTGTTTTTAAATTAAGAAGAATATCCAATTTCTATGTATTTTAATTCATCAACAAGTAGGAAAGTGAGCAGTTTGAAGTAGGAACGTAAATGAAGTTCTGGAGTTCCTTTGAGTAGTAATGTTATAGCTTATTTCCCTTTCTTCATTGTTTGCTGCTATATTGCCTCCTTCAAAATTTGACACCTCAAAAGGCAGAAAAATCTGATTTAATTAAAATGCTTCTAAGGTATGAATTACTAGTATACTAAGAGGGAAATGGGTAGAACATGAAATGAGCATGTTTAACTAGAAATATTAACAAATCAATTGGTTTCCAGGTAGGACATGTGTAGAGTCCATGATTCTTATCCATAGGAGAATCTCCTTGGAAGCTTAAAAACAACAACAACATTGCCAGGCCACAATCTAGACTAGCTATCGGAATCTGGGTTGGACCTGAGTATCAGTTTTTATAAGACCCCACTCCAACCCTAGGTGATTCTAATGCATAGCCAAAGCTGACACTCACTTAGAGATTTTTTTTTTCATTTTTTTATTAGAACATTATGGTTATACATAGTTTTGGATATATTTTAACAAAATCATACACGCATGGAATTTGGTATACTCCATTTCAGACCCTATTTCCCTATACTTTCCCTCACCTC
This sequence comes from Marmota monax, assembly GCF_021218885.2. Taxonomy (NCBI): domain Eukaryota; kingdom Metazoa; phylum Chordata; class Mammalia; order Rodentia; family Sciuridae; genus Marmota; species Marmota monax. The sequence goes on along the minus strand of NW_026694968.1, from coordinate 1,909,100 downwards.
ATCCCTTCCTCTATTCTACTTCCTCTGCTCTACTGATTTTCCTTTTGCTCATTTACCTCTTTATTTTTGATTGGTGATTTCTACATGTTCATAGAGGTGGAATTCCCTGTGGCATACCTTTATATTCACATAGCTTGATTTTATTAAATTCATTCTACATTTCCTCCCCTTTCTCTTCCCTATTCCTTCCCTGTAGATCCCCTTCTTCTCCTCCACTGATCTTCCCCATATCTTAAGATATCACCCCCCTCCCATTTTGTTTTTTTTTTAATTTTTCTCTAACTTCTGCACTTGAGAGAAACATTTGACCCTTGATTTTCTGAGTCTGGCTTATTTCACTTAGCATAATGCTCTCCATTTCCATCTATTTATAGACAAATGCCATAATTTCATTCTTTTTTATTGTTAAGTAAAACTCCATTGTGTATATATAGTACATTTTTAAAAAATCTACTCATTTATTGATGGGCATCTGGGCTGGTTCCATAATTTGGTTCTTATCATTGTGCCGCTTATAAAATATTGATGTGGCTGTATTGCTGTAGTATGCTGATTTTAGTTCTTTTGGATAAATACCAAGGAGTGGGATAGCTGGGTCATTTAGTGGTTCTATTCCTAGGTTTTTTGAGGAATCTCAAGGACGTTTATGAGCAGAGGAAACATCTTGTTTGTTCCATTCATTCTTCCTTTCCTCTTCCAGTAAGATAGCCAGGGCTTCAAAGATGCCTTTTTAGAAGCAAAATATCCTAAATTACTAATTTGAATTTCTTCAGTTTTTCAAGTGACCTCACAAAGTCAGTAAAACAAAAGGGGAAAAAAAGGGGCATAAGTGCATTCCAGATACTAGTCTGTATGTTTTAGATGTACTATCTTATGTTATTCTCTTAAATTTTTTAAAGACAAAAGAACAACCCAAACCAGATTTTAAACTATGTTCCTCTCTCCTTTAATTATTCTCAAAGAACTCATTGAAGTAGAAATTGTCTTACGAGAGGTCCAGGCACAGGGCTGCCTACCTGCGATTGCACAGGTCACATATGAATGGTACCTTTGAAGTCACGCAGTCATCACCTGCATAGCCTTTTGTGTTCACTTTATATAGGCGGCCGAGATTGCCTGAGCACAAAGTGCTCTGAATATGAAAGACAGAAGGGGCTTTTCCTTGTCTATAGCTAAGGAATTATAGGAGGAAAATACTGCTGTGCTTGGTGGAAACATATTTGGAAGAACCATAAAAACTTAAAATGCCCCAGAGGAGTCTGAGCTTGACACATAAAGTTATCTACTAAGATAAAATGCCATCAAAACCTATGTCTTCATTTGTGTACAATATGTCAAAATTCATTCTACTCTCATGTATAACTAATTAGAACAAATTTTAAAAAATTTTAGAGACCTATATCTTAGGATGAATTTATAGGGCTGTGCAGGATAATATGGAAAGGAGAGAGATATGAGAATGCTATGAGACTATTCAACAAGAGATACAAAGTGGCTGAACTTGGGTGGTAAACGTAGGAAGCAAAAAAAAGTCCATCAGACCAGATACTGATGGTAATTTAGAGAGTGCTCAGGGATGTCAGAGGTGACTAATTTTCTAAGGTTTAATTTTCCCTCATCAAGCTCAAACTGAACTGATATATCTGTTGTTGCTTTGTGTTAGGGCTTAAGGGTTATTTTTTTTAATAAATGTGAATAAAGTAAAGGGAAATAGAATAGAAATATCTCTTCTGTTCACATTTTAACAGTGTTCTGTTATTAGTGAGCTTTTTGATGTAAGCCACTTCTGTTATTCTGCAATACTCTAATGTACCAATTTTCTTTATTATTTGAATAAGGTAGATTGGCCAAATACATGCTTAAATGGGAAAGTAATATATGAAATACAATAGGAAAAGCAATTTTCTCTTCTTCAAAGAAAGGAAGAATAGTATATGATCCATAGGAGAATTAGTTTAGAAAAAGGGAAACTGGCGTTAGACAAATTATGTAGGTCTACAATGCTTTTTGCTTTCTTCCCCCTATCTAGAAACCTAATTTCTATCAGAAGATTATACAGTGAGTCAAACAATAGTGTCAATAATGGCAGTAGCTCAAACTTTTACCTCTGCAAAGGGACTTAATATCACACTGACTAAAGGAATCCATCTTTGTAATGGTGAGAGTCAGGCATTAGTGAGTAACATGATGGGGAGAGAAACTCTCACCAAAACTGCTCTTGGGTCGTTCAAATAATATCATATAGGAGAGCACTTCCTTTTTGTATGTATCTATGTCCTCATCGTAGAGTAATGGAGTGAAGTGTTGTTTTTAAAAATATTTTAACCACAATGTTTATCTATCTTAGCTTCTAGCTCCCTCCCATATGAAGTTCAAATGCTTGGGCATGGTCTGAGTTCCTTCAAATTCTAGACCCAGCTGACCTACTGTTCCTTTTCTTGATATTTCTCTTCCTGTACCTTCAACAATCCAGGCCTTTTCAGATATTTATGCCTTGGAACATGGTTTCCTCTTCCTAGGAAATCATCTCACTTTTTACCCCAAACTTCTCTTCTATTCTATAGCTGTGCATCTCTGGTGATAATTGGTAAGATTTTGAAATAAGGATAGAAGAAAAAAATCATGATAAAACACATTTTCTTGTATCATTTTGTTGATTGAAAGCAAATCAGCATATTTAAACTTGTGAATAATTAGTAGATCTTCTGAGCATTTGTTCCCACACTTGTACTGGAAATCTGAAAATGGACATCTATTCTTTTTTTTGCAAGGGGGTGAGGGGTATGGGGGATTGAACTCAGAGGTGCTTACTACTGAGCCACATCCCCATTCCTTTTTATTTTTTGAGACAGGTTTTTGCTAAGTTGCTGAGGGCCTCAATAAGTTGCCCAGGTTGGCCTTGAACTTGTGATATTCCTGCCTCAGTCTTCTGAGCCACTGGGGTTTGCAGGTGTGCACCACCATGACTGGACATATTTTCATTTTGTTTATCCTAGGACAGAACATCATGGACACTATACGTGACACTTAAGGGGTATACTTGGCTGGGGGAGTCCTCACCTCAAAAGTTCTGTTATTCAATTTCAACAATATTACTTCAGTGAACATTTAGAGGTAATTATACTGTCATTGAAGAATGGATACTATAAGAAGACATTCAAAGATGATGAGGTGTTATAGTTTATTTGAGTTTTTCTGTACGATGTTTCATACTGATAAATGTAGGATTTTTGTAACTGGATACCTAATTTTCATGGCAAAAACTATTTGTTAAACATCCACATGGACTTAGTAATTTCCTTGGTTCATGTAAATGTGTTAATTCTGAAAGTTCACCCTTAGATATACAAATCTGTTGGACTATGGCCTTGTCAATAAGTAATAAGCTAAATAAATAAAAATAAATCTAAATTCAGTGTGGATGACATATGATTACATGTTTTTCTTCCTTTCTGCTGTTTGTTTAGTTATAAACTTGAGGTGTCTATATTTTTAAAAATAATCTTTCTTTAAACTTTCATAAATTAAGTTGTAGATATATAAAAATATGTTTAAAATGGCGAATATTTTTCTTGGGGCTGGCAGGCATCTGTTTTGTTATCGTTGTTTGTTTTAGGTTTTCAAAACCACTGGTCTTAGCATTTGCTACAGATCTACACACAACTTTATTTTTGTCTGTCACAAGATCATAAATAAGAATAAATATTTCACAACCATGTAATGTAGTTATCCTAAAATTCAATACATCTTTTAAAATGCAGGTCCATAAATGTGTGGCAAGTTTCCAGAACAAATTTATTGAAGCTTACATTAAAGCACAAGGCTTCATAAACATTATGTATTTATTTAATAGAATTTTATGGTTTTGCTTTTATTTTAAAAAAGCCAGTGTGGTATGTTTTATTCCTCATCAAACTTAAATTCTTTTGCTTGTGGACTTTCATTGATAATTCTGTAGATGTAGTAGCTAAAGATAGCCCCCCCCCAGTTTTTATTTCAAATGGAAACCAATTTAGATGATTATTTCTCTTTCCTTATATCCTGACTCCAGCTAATCATCACAGCATGAATTGTAGACTCACAAGTATACTCCTGCACATCTAACTTCAAACCAGTGATCTAAGGTCTAGCTTACAATTCTTCTTTCTACTGAAAAGCCTGCCAGCCTACTCCATCCACACTACTCAGAGTACCTACTTATTTGTTCCATAAGTTAACAACAAGGTTGCACTCTATTTTTTTTTCATATATTATTTTCTGATCTGCTCAAATAATCTAAAAGCTTTTTAAAGGCAAGTTCTATTTATCTTTATAAAACTACAAATACTTATTTGGTCAACTGAATGACTGAGTGCTCATATTATCATTTTAAAATTTCCTTTCTGCTCTAAGAGGGATTAGTATGCCAGGGAAGCATAACTTCCCATAGTTTTTCAGAGAAACAATAAAATGTATACATAAGCATTGTAAAATTCACAGTAGTTTTAGGGTTAGGGATTGGCAGAAACAAGCACAATTTTGCTGGTATTAACTCAGAGCAAAATTTGACATTTTAAAAAAATAAGTGTTGATTAACCTTTATTAAATTTCATCTTAGACAGCACACTCTAGGTATTCTTTTGTTTTTGTTTTGTATCTTTTTTGTGATGCTGGGGATCAAACCCAGGGCCTCACACTTGATAGGACAATACTCTACCACTGAGCTACATCTCTAGCCCTAGATTCCAGTTAATGTAACCCAAAGGTAGAAACCAAAGTATACCTCAGAGCGCTCTGAAAGTCCTGTCAGTTAAATTCTTATAATTTCCACTGTATCGCATATTCATATCTGAGAGAAAATAGAATTATGAACCTAACTCAATCCTGGACTAGTTGGCAGTTTTAATATTAATTTACATCCATTCTCTGCCTGAGAGATGGTATGAAAATGTACTCACTCATGGCTCTCTCAACAGCCTACAGTGGGAGTCCTGGTTTAAAAGGTTAAAACAAATTCACTGACATTTTAAATCTGTTATAAATCTATCCATGTACACTGCTTTTTCTGTAAGGAAAGCAAAGGGGGACGAACTGGAAATGAAATCCACTGACATCTTGATTAATGATGCTCAGGACCAAAGGTCATCTTTCAAGGGAGGAAAAAAAATGTGTATGAATCAGGTAAAATTAGGGGTTTTTGCTTGTAGTTGGATAGTAGCAGTACCTCAGTGGCAGCTTCTTTTTGTTTTCAACTGCCTGAACTAGAACAAAAATCTGCCATCTAAGTTCTGTTACCAAAGTATGATGTGGCAGTGCTATCCATGTCTGAATCTCAGCTTCCTCATTAGCAAAATGAGGATGTTCTACACCTAATGTTTTGTGAAAATAACTAGACACACCTAATCAAACTGTAGATTTTGCTAATTTTGTGACCTTGACCCCCAATCTCCTCTTTCTGCATTGCTAGAGGACCCTTTCTTCTTAAAGTTTCTCAAGTCCTTTACCCTTTTAGTGATAATACTAATTAACTACCCAGCAATTACTTGTGCCTTGCTTTCCCTCAAAGTGCTTTGCACGCAGAATCTCAGTTAATCTTTGTAATAATATCTAGTTTTCTGGTAAAGGACTTGAGGCACAGAGAGGTTAATTGACTTGCTAAGATCATACAGCTAGAAAGTGATAGAGCTAAGAATAAAAACCAGGTCTATCTTAGTCTGTGGTAATCCTTTTCAGTTTAGTAATTTCTTTGAGAATGTGACAAAAACTATAAAACTATCTTCTCAAGACATATGCACAGGCATGGTAATAATATATATATATATATTTTTAGTATCTCAAGAGACCCTTTTAAATCTGTTCATGGGTGGGGGACTCCAAGTTAACACCTAGAATACTGCATCATACTGCCTTTTAACTGATTTCAAAATGAGTAGAGGAAGAGAGATTTAAAATGCATACTGCCAGGCTTGGCATCGCATGCCTTTAAACCCAGTGGCTCGGGAGGCTGAGACAGGAGGATCTTGAATTCAAAGCCAGCCTCAGCAGTGGTGAAGTGTTAAACAACTCAGTGAGACCCTGTCTCTAAATAAAATACAAAATAGGGCTGGAGATGTGGCTCATTGGTCAAGTGTCCCAGAATTCAATTCCCAGTAAACCCCAATCCCCCCAAATGCATACCTAATTTCACAGTTGTACATTTAGCAGAAAATAGCTATCTGGATCCTTTGCATTAGGTTTTGCTACTTCCGTGAACATCAGGGGCTATGGGGAAGCCTCCATTTGTAGGTAGAAGGTATTGCAGGACAGATTCTTAACCTAAAATATTTAATTCCTAATCTCGTTAATGTCTGAATTTCCCTTAACCTCTACAAAGTCTATCTTTCTATAATTAGAGATATGGCATTAAAAATAAATGCTACTAGGATAAGTAATACATTAGCTTACAGTCACATCAAGACTGAATACCAGATGCTTTTGATGGAAGAAAGAGTCTCACAAAAGGTAAGGTGAAAGGAAAAGGATTCTGAAAGAGAGTTCACCAATGAGCTGCCAGTTTTTACCTTGGGTCATATGGTGTGAGGACTACTAATTTAAACTAGATCCCAAGCATAAGATTGTAGCTGTATAACGATTGAAGGTATTCTTAAAACTGGGCAGTGTCTGTTTTCTAGAGTTTATAATGGCATAGTGAAATATCCTAGCCTGCTTTTTGGATGGTGGCTCATTTAGTTCAAGCTACCTCAGAGATTTCATAAGCACATTTTTGGCAAAGATAGCTAGCTGTCTCTTTACTATTAACCATCTTATAATACTGAAAACAGAGTTCTTCAATCAGTGTCAGTTATCATCCTGCAGTCTCCCTTCCTGCTGACCAGTGCCAAAAGTGAGGCCAAGTGGAAAGGCCCTGGGATTTAGAAATTGTGGTCGTGGTTGTGATCCTGTCTCTGTTATGTATTAACTGTTAAGAGACTAAGCAATTCACTAATTTTTTGTGAGCTTCAATTTACTTGGCTATAAATATCTACCTCTAAAAGCTGTTGTAAAAATCAAGTAAGTCATTCTTTAGAAGAGCTATGTAAATCTCAGATGCTACATGAATATTAGTAATTCTGATTATTTCACAGTCCAAATACTGCTTGTTGCCTTTGTGATTATGATATTCAGATGAATTGGTGTGTGTGTGTGTGTGTGTGTGTGTGTGTGTGTGTTAGGTTTGTGGTAAATATACATACTTCCAATCAAAATACAGTCTTCTATAATTTGCTTTTAGCCATTAAAGCACAATATAAATAGTCTTAATTAATAAGACTTACAAAGAGCAGCACATATTTTGTTTGAAAGTTGTGGTTAACAAAACAAAATGAAAAATAAACTTGCTAAAATTTTCACTTTTATTATTATTCTTCCCCAAATTTCATGTGCATAGTACTGAATATATCTAAATCTTTTTCAAAATTAATAATACTGTTGGGTTTTGGGGGATGGCAGGTACTGGGGATTGAACTCAGCAGTACTTGGCCACTAAGCCACATCACAACCCTATTTTGTATTTTACCACTAAGCCACATCCCCAGCCCTATTTTGTATTTTATTTAGAGACAGTATCTCACTGAGTTGCTTAGTGCCTTTGCTGAGGCTGGCTTTGAATTTGTAATCCTCCTGCCTCATCCTCCCAAACCACTGGCATTACATGTGTGTGCCGCTGTGCCCAGCAATACTGCTGTTTTTAAAGTTATCTCTTGGAACATAATTTTCACATAATAGAGTAATATAGATTTAGATGTATTAAGAAATTTACACTGAAGCTGGGTGCAGTGGTACACACCTGTAATCCCAGCAGTTTGGGAGGCTGAAACAGGAGAATTGTGAGTTCAAAGCCAGCCTTAGCAACTGTGAGGCATTAAGCAACTCAGTGAGACCCTGTCTCTAAATAAATTACAAAAAATAGGGCTGGGGATGTGACTCAGTGGTCGAGTGCCCCTGAATTCAATCCCTGGTACCATATCTATATCTATATATCTATATCTTTATCTATATATACAGAGAGAGAGAGAGAGAGAGAGAGAGAGAGAGAGAGAGAGAGAGAGAGAGAGATTTACACTGAAAGTTTTTTCTAAAAAAGTGGAATGAGGGGATCTAATTAATTCAGGACTTTGGTTAATTATAGTCATACTGTTAAGAATGATACAGTTTGGGCCAATTCATTCTTTAAGAAAGGCTCTTTAAATTTTAAATGTAGAAAAAAGGCTTTCATATGGATATGTATACTATATCTTATTTTTTGTTTTGTTTGTTTTTGGTGGTAGAAATTTAACTCAATGCCTCACACATGCTAGGCAAGCACTCTACCACTGAGCTACATCTCCGCCCTAATATTTATCTTGTTATTAATAATCAAATTCTGAGGAAAAAAACACAAATGGGGAAGGTGGTTTTATTATTATGTTTCATCTATCTAATAATCTTTTTAAAAATTCATTTATTTATTTATTTTTGTAAATATCAATGTGATTTTATCTAATAATCTTATAGTGAAAAAATTTGTTGACTTGGGGAAATACTGTTTTATATTTGCAGATAGTTTGGAATTTGGAAACCCCCGTGAACAAACATCCCTCCTGCTTTGCACAGGTCTAAAAATCAAATCATTCTTTAGCTGGTTTGTATGATTTCCTAGGAATCAACTTTACATTGGCTGGTATATGAGAAAATAATATATTTTGTTGTTTCATTATATTCTTTTTGAGGGTGGGGGATACCAGGGATTGAACTCAGGGGCACTCTACCACTGAGCCACATTCCCAGCCCTATTTTGTAATTTAGAGACAGGGTCTCATGAGTTGCTTAGCACCTTGCTTTTGCTGAGGCTGGCTTTGAATTCATGATCCTCCTGCTTCAGCCTCCCAAGCTGCTGGGACTACAAGCGTGTGCCACTGTGCCTGGCAGCTTCATTACATTTTGATATAATAAAAAATTGCTAGTAGAAAACATGAGCTTCTTAATTACTATAAATCCATTCAATGAGTTCAATAATTCATTAGTCTTTCAAAAAGTATGATCCTGCTTTCAGTACTTCAGCTTTTATTTTCTGCTTAATTCCATTTATCACCCTTTATTTTTGGTCTCTTCTGCAGAGACAGCACAAAGGATACAGCTTTCTTGGCATAAAGCTACATATTTGCTAGTGTGTAAACTGGTATTTAGGAAACTTTCCAAATTAGCACAGTCATGCCCACGTATGGAAACCACATGTATAAAATATGTACTGGGGCCTCACACTGAAGGCATAACAGTTCCTTAGGTAAAATTGTTGTTGACTAATTTCTTCTTTTATCTTCTGGCTGTTCTTTTAGACACAGGTTGGTAAACTTTGTTGTTGTTTACATCGATTTTATGTTTTTTCTGATTATAATATAACACATAAAATAACTATGTCTACCGTACCTTCCAATATGGTAGCCATTGGCTAATTGTGGCTATTTAAATTTAAATCAATTAAAAAAAATAAAAATAAAATATTCATTTTTGGTCATACTAATCACATTTTACATATAAAAAAATAATGGCACCTGCATTAAATAACACAGAAGACCATTTTTAAAATTTTAGAGAGTTTTATTGGATAGAACTGATGATGTTTTAACTTTCTTTCCCCCACCCCTTTTCTGTAACTTAAAGACAAGTTGTGGCATATTTTTATTAATTAGAGTTCTATCCTGTCATTGTTCATTATGCATAACATTCTACTGCTTGAGTATTCTTTAATTTATTTTTCTAACCTCTTAGTTATTGACAGACATATAGGTTATTTCTATTTTTTTCCTATTATAAAAGCAGTTGTGATTATTATCTTTGAGTATTCATCTTTGTATACTTGTCTAAAATATTTAAAATTGGAATTATATATTTTACATGTTAGGATATTTTGATACATACTGCTAAGCTGTCCCCCAGAGACTGTATCAATAAACATTCTCTTGGTTTATTGTGAGAATATATTCATATTACTGTATCAAGTCATTGGACCTTGTTAAGTCTCATTGAATTTTTCTATTCAAATACAAATAACAATACCTACCACCTGCCTTACCAGTGCCTTGTGAGCTACAAATGAAATAACATGTGAGTGTTTTAAAAAATAAAAGGAAAATGCTGTCATGTATGGCATTCATATTTTAAACTGTCTGGTAGTTGTAAGGATCAATCAGGGAACTTGAATCTTCTGTGACCTGGTTTAATCCAAAAGGAGGAATGGTGATTGTGGTGAAAGTGAGCACATAGACTTCCTCATGGGAGAGAGCCTGCTAGTCCTAACCTCAGAAACATCATTTATTATTGTAGGTATATGAAGGTTAATATGGAGGTAGGGTTTTTCATACAAGGGCATTTAGAGAAGTGAGAAAATTTTTGTTTTAATGTTAGAATGAGAGAGAATGGGATGAGAGATTATTAAACTCTGCTGTTCTTTCTATAAATAAGAAAACAGAGGCCCAGAAAACTGACATTACTAACAAGTGGCAGAATCAGTTAGACTCTAGCCTTCTGACCCTTGTCCTCTGTCTTTTCCTTTACATTCATCCCACATCTATGAAAGATGCAGTCAGGAGGTGGCAGGACTTTTATTACCTCTCAGATGAAAGTTAAGCCAGTGTCATAACCGGTTTGATAACTAATATTTGTCTAGTTCATTCTTGAAATAAATGCTTGTAAAGGCTAACTGGGCTATTGAAGTCAGGCTGCCAAACTTTTATTAATCACTTGGAATTACAATACAATTTTTCAAACTGAGTCTTTAGGCCAAATTGCAAATTAAATCTGTTTCTCATGAATGGTATTGATTTTAGCCAGCATTCTTTGGAAACAAATTTTTGGTGATGCTCTGAGAGTCTTTGGTCTTCAGTTAATCTCTGAATTTTAATTCACTTTATGAATTGATGTGATAAATCATGAGTGTAGACAGCCACAAATTATGCAGGCGATTTCAATCAGCCTGTGAACTCAATTAGATGACTAGATGACTAAGTCTTCCTAACACTCTCTGAGCATGCAACACCCTGAGTGTCTCTACCCATCTCAGGATCTCCCTCTCTCTCTTTCCTGGACAAGAAAAAAAAAAAAGCCTAGTAGCTGTTAGCAATAAATATCTTAGGAAACTAAGATTGCTGCATTTATTATTTACTTAGTATTTAGATCTTCTAAGAAGCAGCAAAGCTCTTAAATTCAGAAAGGACAGACCCTCTCCAGTCACAATGCAACCAAGGGAGAATGCTTGTCTTTCTACAGGAAATCACAGACTTGCAAGGTTTCTGGATAGATCACAGCTTCTCATATGGCTGTATCTGATGTCTTTGCGTGGCAACACTTGGTCTTGCACTTGTTGAATTTTTCAACTATAAAACAGTAGAAAATGAAGTAACATAATGCAAGGACTAATGGGGTTTGCTTTAGCAGACCAAGAGGAAGATAAATTAGAGTGAAAGCTTGATTTTTTTTACATAAGGTAAAAAAGATTCAGATAATATAAAATTTCAGGCATTTGAAAAGTTACTCTATTTCATATTTCTCTTTTGCTATGTAGTTAAAAGGCGCATAATTATAGATTTGAAATGGAAAGGGTTATTTTCCTCCAACAAAATGCTTCATTATGCTAAATAATTTTTTTATTCATTTAAAATTGTTTTGTTTTTTTTCTGGTACATTCGACAATTAGGTAGTATGATGATGTAGATGTGAGAATTACTGGAACACTATCTTAGTGTATGTCCCATTTGGCTTGCTCAAAATCCTGAAAATTTTCCTTAAAAATTAACTTAAAATTAAATGTACTTGCTCTCTTATCCTTTGAAAAATAATTTTATTTTTGGCAGTGCTGGGGATTAAACCCAGGGTCTAGTGCATGCTAGTCAAGCACTCTACCACTGAAACACATCCCTAGCCCTCTCCTTTTCTTTTTTAAGCAAAATTGGTTCACATCACAAATTTTTTACTTTGTGATGGTCATGATAGGGAGAAAATATGGAAAATCCTGTAGTCCTTGTCCCGTTTATCTCTTTTAGATGTACTCTGATCTGTTTTTATCAGTTCTGCCCTATTTTAAAATTACGTAACACTTATAACCTGCCTCAAACCTACTTTACAAGTATATGAAGTATAAATCCTAAACTGATGATTGAATTTGCTGGCTGTCCATTTGTCTACATAAAAAAATGGGTTGGTGGTGGAAGGTGATTGACTCTGGAGTAGCTACTTTGATTAGACAAAGGGATAGAGGAAAGGATTTTTTTATTTTTTTATTACAGCATTAAGATTATACACAATATTGGGGTTCATTGTGACAGACTCATGCAATCATATAACATAATTTGCTCCAATTCATTCCCCAGTACTTCCCCTTTTTCCTTCCCTCCTTCTTCCCTTTGTACTCCTGAGGAAGGGATTATGTTATAACCTTTACCTGGCAATATTTTTTTAAAGAGTTGAAGATGTTTGTTTTGTTTTTTGTTTCTGCTTTTTTTTAGTGGTGAAGGTACATATGTAGAAAAGGGCAAATATATATGTATTCAGAAAAGTAGATATGGTTAATATTTGATAAATGCAGGAGTATATTTAGTTATAAAGTAAAAATAATAATAATGCTTATGCCAATATGATCCATGGAAATCTTCTAAATATTATATCATCATAGTGCTTTACATGAAAAGCAACATTCACCATATTTAATTTTAAAGCTGATCATTAAAGTTATGAATGACATTAGTGCCATCATATTTAACTTGGCCAATTTTTCAAAATGATGAAAATGTTTATACATTTTATCTTTATGCCACAGAAAAATGTAGTTTCAATTTCAACTTTAAAAAGAATACAAAGTATAAATTAAAATTCTTCTCCTTTTTTTCACAAAAAACATGAAGAAGTTATAGTACTATTTAAATAAATCACTAAAGGAGTAACTTCAGAAATTAAATCTGCAAGATATTTTTGTTTTATTGTGAAGTAACAAAATCTGTAACTGATAGCAAGTGCTTTAAAATGAATCATACTCTCAAATGAAACAAATAATTTTGCTTAATGTGAACTTTAAATCAATCAAGTATGGCTTCATGGATTAACATTTTTTTTCTTGTCTTCTGTCTGGAATTATATTAAGTGCATGAGGTAACTAACACTTCTTATGCTCGTCAGGGAGCTCAAAGCAGCAGTTATTTCTGTCATTGATTAAATGGAAAAATAAATTAATCATTTCTGAATAAATACAGTTTATCCAATAGGCACAATCTTTCCATGCATGGGGCTTATTGTGGAAAAGAATTGGATCTAATGGGGAAGCTAACAAAAGAGATTTCTTGCTGAAGACAAGGTTTGAGAACTACTGAATTAATCTACTTAATAGGGGCCTTAACATATACTGAGTAAAGCCTGAGGAAATCTGATATAGAAGGGGTAGGTTTTGACTAAGTTTTGGGAGTGGAAGGGCATGAAGTTCCTCTGGTAATAGGCATTTTTAGCAGTATCAGGTAAGGTCATAATGATTCTGACCCCTATTCTTGTGTGTGTGAGTGGTAGTTGGGAATTGAACCCAGGGTCTTGTGTATGCTAGGAAAGTGTTCTACCACTGAGTTGCATCCCCAGCTCTTTTAAAAAATTTTATAATGAAATGGGGCCTACTAAATTGCTAGGCTGGCTGTGAACTTGTTATTCTTCTGCTTCAGCTTCTTGTATAGCTGGGGTTGCGTGTGTGTGGCTCTGACTCCTATTTTATCTGCTTCACTGTTTGGCTCTCAGATGGCTCTGATGTGGAGTAGAGGCAGCTCAGAATCAGGAACTTGCCTTGGATGCCTGAGAGTTCTCAATACAGCAAATATGCCAAGAGCGTACCCTCCCTCACCATACTCAGCAATGTGTTGGAGTAGGCGAAACTCAAAAAAATCTTAAGCTTCTTGTTAATCTCGGATCAACTTCAGGACTTCAACACAGTGCTAGATGACAGGGTGAAACCAAACAGAAAGATACTTGTGTGATGAACGCACTGGAAATTCTTCCCTGTGTGCTGCTGGAACTGACATCCTGATAGAGTTCAGGCGCCTGGTGAAGCTATACAGGCAGGGCCTGGTCTCTGGACCACATGCTTTTCATGTACGTCATAAACATGAACTTTCTGAAATGTTCCTGCTGGCATTTTTATCTCTATTCAGAGGCATTAATTAAATAATTGTGACTCATATCATGCCAAAATAGAGAATTTAAACTTTTCTGTTCAATTGCCTTAGACCTCTTTTCCTCAACTTGGCAAGGCTGACTTGGTCATCAGTTCAGCAATACACTTAGGGATTTTTTTGACATTTAGGGATTCCATCAGTTTTGCTACAGATATTCTATGATGATTACAGTCACATCTTTTTCCATTTGCCTGTTTCATAGCAAGTTAGTCTGAATGAAAAGCCTTAGAAAACACATGTAAGTATATAAAAGAAAATTAACTTGCTCTGGATGGCAATTCTTTTACCACTTTAAAATAGTATCAGTGGTCATTACATTCAAATTTTCTTTTTTTTCTTTATTTTTTTAAAACAGCCAAAAGCAGAGAAAAATCTACTTGGGAAAGACAGTTCTTCAAGTTAAAATAATGATCTCTCTTCCAATGTATCCTTTTTTATATATAATCTGATAATTTGGAACGTGGAGTTATAATGTTGTCTTACCATAAACTTGGAAGAAGATTTTTTATTTTTGTGTATTAATTTCTTCCCCAGTAATGTAAGGATAAATACTGATAAAATTCATGTAATAATATTCACGTAATAATATTGCCTACTTTCTACAGATGTCAGAATATATACAATTGTGTATGTTGCAGATACTACTATTAATTTTGAATTTTCTTTTCTAAGGAAGTTTATCGCTGTCATCTGTAACTTCAGATGCCCTTAAAATAACTATTATTAATCACAATAGTGGTAAAAAAAATGAGTAACAGGGGCTGGGGTTGTGGCTCAGCGGTAGAGCGCTCACCTAGCATGTGCGAGACACTGGGTTCGATCCTCAACACCACATAAAAATAAACAAATGAAATAAAGGTATTGTGCCCAATTATAACTAAAAAAAATTTAAAAAATGAGTAACAGAAAAAGTTTATTAACCCACTAAGTCATCGATTTTTAAAAAAAGAGAATAAAGAGCAGAATAACATCTTTATAGATAATGAAAGCATGCCAGAAAGGTATACCCTCCAACACATGAAAAGGTTATATTTCCAATTGAGTCAAAAGTAATTAAGAAAATGATAGAAGCTGTGAAATAACATGATTCAGAATTAGAAAAACACAAATGTGATCATTAAAGAAAAGGGAGATTTTTTAAAAGGGGTGAAAAACTCAAGAAAGAATTAGAAATAAAAGGAAAAATAATTTCAGGAAAGAAGACTATGCTAGAAGGAAAGAACACAAGGACACATAAACATAACAGATAATACTTTAAGAAAAATAGAATATCCATGGTACAAAAGACTTATTCATAATAGCCCCAAGCTGAAAACAGCCCAAATACCCACCAGCTTGTGAAAAGACAAAATTTCTGGCAGGCAAGATGGATGAATGGAGGGACCTAGCACTCACCTGATCCTCCACAAAGAAGCAGCAAAGCAATAGGTAAATAATTGCATATTGAGTTGAGTGACCATGGGAAAACTCTGGAATTCAACAGTAGAAATATGGAAACTTTGTAAAATCCAGAGACCTGGATGAGAAGCATGGCAAGAGAAAATAGCCCATCACCTGCCTCCCTGTTTCTATAGCAGAGAGAGGGAGAGTCTCCCTTCCCCAAGTATAAAGGTAGAAGAGAAAGTCCTAGCAAACTATCAGTGCAGATACTGGCAGTCATAACCATTATGTTTCACAGGCCTTGTAGGCTTATAGCCTAAAATAGGTAAAGGCTTGAAACCTACATAGTAGTATGGCTTTGGAAAATGAATTCACTTAATCTTGCAGTGAACCCCCAGAATGCTAGAGCCAGGAGCCATCTTGAGAAGGGGACTATTGTTTGAATTTGGATTGCTCAAGGGGTCAGAAACCCCTGCATATTCCAATTTCTGGGATCCCCTAAAGATATTCCAATGCACTGGCTCAGTGGTTGACTATTTCTTGAGCCAGAGCCAGATTTAGTTTGTGGAAAGAATCTGACATAACCCCCCCCCCCCCCGAGAATGGTTCACAGTGGGGCATGGACATGATGATGTGGAGGGGTATAGAGGGTGCTGTCCACAGCCCTTAAAATAACCAGTGGGTTGGGAAATCTGTCCTCTGGGACTAGGGGTACAGCCACCTGCATGTTGTTTGCTTGGAATCCTGGTTGACCCCGCAGTTCCTACTATTCCTCTCTTAGCACCTGTCTCCAAGAGGCAGAAGGTCTCTAAGATACTACCACTACCCACCCACAGGAGTATGGTGGGGTCAGTTTTGAGCAGTGCTGTAGGGAATCCATCTCTCTCCCAAGGCATACAGCCTAATAAATTCTGGAGAGAAATTTTTGTCTGGTAGCTGCAGAGTTTCACAATCCTCTTTCCCTGAGAAATGAGAAAAATGAGGGGGTGAAAAAAAATTTGCCTGGCTCCAGCAGCAACCCACTTGAGCTTGATCCCCGGAAGGTACCACAACTTTAAAAAGTAGGGGTATAAAAGCCCTCACCCCATCCAGGTGTGCACAGTACCTTATAATGGAGCACCCAATTTTATAAACAAACACCATTAGACCTAAAGGAAGAGATAGGTTCTAATACAATTATAGTGGGGGGCTTTCACTACCCTATTCTTACTAAGGGATTACCTTATAATGGAGCACCCAATTTTATAAACAAACACAATTAGACCTAAAGGAAGAGATAGGTTCTAATACAATTATAGTGGGGGCTTTCACTACCCTATTCTTACTAAGGGATTGATTGACCAGACCTCCCCCCAACCCCGACAAACAGAAATATTGGAGTTAAACTGCACTATAGGTTGTATGGACTTGATAGACAATTATAGAATATTCCATCAAACACTGCAGAATATACAATTCTTTTCATCCATACATGCAATTTTCTCTAGAGCAGACCATATATTGGTCACAAAAAAAGTCTAAACAAATTTTTTAAAAAGTTAAATCATATTTCATATCTTTTCTTTTACATTTTTCAAGTCACTAATCATATAGAATTTTGCTAATTAAACAGCCAATTTAAAATGCCAACTCCACTGTAAACTGGATGTATATCATATCTTTTCTGATCACAGTGGAATGAAACTAGAAGTCAGCAGCAAGAGAAACTTTAGAAATTATACAAACACACAGAGACTGAAGAATACCTTTTTGAAGGAAGAGTGGGTCATTGAGGAAATCAGAAAGGAAATTTAAAAATTCCTTGAAACAAATGAAAATAGAAGCACAACATACCCAAACCTCTAGGATACAGCAAAGCAGTACTAAGAAGGAAGTTTACAGTAATGAGTGCCTACATTAAAATTTAAAAAAAATCTAATAATGCATCTTAAGATCTCAGTAAACAAGAACATATGATATCCCAAATTAATAGAAGGAAAGACATAATAAAAATCAGAGGAGAAATAGAGTCTAAAAGATCAATACAAAGGATCATCATAACAGACTTGTTTCTTTGAAAAGGTAAACAATATTGACAATTTTTAGAGACTAAGAAAGATAAGACTCACATCAATAAAATTAGAGATGAAAATGGAGACATTACAATGGATACTACAGAAATTTAAAGGACCATTAGGGATTATTTTGAATAATAATATGCTAACAGATTGGAAATATCTAGAGAAAATTAAAAAACTTTTGGACATGTAAAACTTGCCAAAATTGAACCAAGAAGAGCTGAAAAAAAAAAAAACCCAATAGGACCAATAGCAAGTAATGAGATTGAATTGATAATAAGAAGTTTCCCAATAAAGAAAAAGGTCAGAATCAGATGACTTTAGTGTTGAATTTTACTAAACTTTTAAAGAAGAACTAACAGAAATGCTTTTCAAACTATCCTATAGAATTGAAAGGGCTAGAGCCCTTCCAGCCTCATTTTATGAGGATAGCATTACCCAGTTACCAAAACTTAACAAAGTCACAACAAAACAAGGAAACTATAGACCAGTGTCCCTAATGAAAATTGATGCAGAAATTCTCAACAAAATCTAGCAAATCAAATTCAGATGGCACATCAAAAAGATTATACACCATGATAGTTGATTTCATTTCAGGGATGATGCAAGATTGGTTCAACATATGCAAATCAGTAAACATAATATATCACATAAATAGAATGAAGAATAAAAATCATATCATCTCAACTGATGTAGAAAAAGCATTTCCTAAAATTCAGTATCTTTTCATGATAAAATCCCTGAGCAAATTAGGTATAGAAGGATAATACTTCAACATAGTAAAGGCTACATATGACAAACTTATGGCCAACATCATACTGAATGGGGAAAAACTGAAAGCATTTCCTCTAATATCAGAAACAAGACAAGGGAATGCATTCTCACTGCTGGTATTTAATATAGTACTAGAAATTTTTGAGTACTTAGATAAGAGAAATAAAAGGTATACAAATAGGAAAGGAAGAAAGCAAGTTATCCCTGTTTGCAGATGGTATGATTCTCTCTATTTAAAAACTAAAAGCTCCACTGAAAAACTATTAGAAACTAAAATAAACAAATTCAGTAAAGTAGCAACATAAAACATACAAAAATCAGTAGCTTTTCTATACATAGTGAACTTGCTGATAAAGAAATCCCATTCACAGTAGCCACAAAATAAAATTTAATACCTAGGAATAAACTAAGAAAGTGTAATGAAAATGACAAACCACTGAAGAAAGAAATTGGAGAAAACACTAGAAGATGGAAAGACCACCTATGTTCATGGATTAGAGAATTAACATTGTTAAAATGTCAAATATTCTTTATAGAACTGGAAAAAATAATCCTAAAATTTATATGTAAGCCCAAAAGACCCCAAATAATCAAAGCAATCTTGAGTAAAAGAGAAAAGGGAGGTATCATAATACCTGATTTAAAGACTTACTATAGAAAGCCATAGTAACCAAAACAGCATGGTACTTGCACATAGACCAGTGGAACCCAACAGAGATTCCAGAAATAAATGCATGCATCTACAGCTATGAGATTCTTGAAAAGGAGCCAAAAATATTCACTGGGGAAAGGACAGCCTCCTCCTCTTCTTATTTTTTAAATATTTTTTTCTTTAGTTGTAGATCGACACAATATATTTATTTTTATGTAGTGCTGAGGATTGAATCAGGGATCACAAGTGCCAGTTAGGTGCTCTACCCCTGAGCCACAACCACAGCCTGGGATAGCCTCTTTAACACATGGTGCAGAGAAAACTGGATATGCACATGCTCAAAAGTCAACTCAAAGTGGATCAAAAACCTTAATATAAAACCTGAAACTACTAGAGGAAAATATAAAAGAAGTACTTCAAGGTATTGGTACAAGCAATAATTTTCTAGGTAGGACTCCACAAAGCATGGGAAACAAAAGCTAAACTTGACAAATGAATAAACTAAAAGGCTTCTGAAGAACAAAGGGAATGATCAATAGAGTGAAGGGACTACCTAATCACAACAGAATAGGAGAAAACATTTGCTAACTGTTCATCTGATAGGGGGTTAATGTCCGGAATATATAAAGAACTCAGAAAACTTAACAACAAAAAGGTAATTTGGTTAAAAATGGGCAAATGATCTGAAAAGACAATTCTCAAAAGAAGAAATAAAAATAGGAATAAATAATGAAAAAATGTTCAATATCAGTAGCCCTCTGGGAAATGAAAAAACTATAATGAAATACCATCTCACCCCAGTTAGAATGGCTATTATAAAAAGACTCCTCCAAAAATGCTGGTAATTATGTGGAGAAAAGGGAACACTTATACACTGTTGGTGGGAATGTAAGTTAGTACAGCCATTATGGAGAATGGTAAGGAATTTTCTCAAAAACCTAAAACTAGAACTACCATATGATCCAGCAGCTATCCCACTCCTGAGTATTTATCCAAACAAAATGATGCCAGCATACAAAAGAGATACCTGCATGTCTCTATTTATTGCAGCAATATTCACAGTAGCCAAGATATGGAATCAACATAGGTGCCTGTCAATATATGGGTGGATAAAGAAAATAGGGTATATAATACACAATGCGCTGTTATTCAACAGTAAAGAAAAATGAAAGCCTGTCATTTGCACAAAATGGTTGGGTCAGGAGGACATCATATTAAGAGAAATAAGCTAGCTATAGCAAGACAAGTATTACATGTTCTCTCTCATATGTGGAAACTAAACAATAAGAATAACAAAAATGAGAACCCTAAAGTAAAAGGAGATTCCTAGAGAATGAGAACAGTGCCAAGGGAAGGGTTGGGGAAGGAGGCAAGGGTAGAAGAAGGGTGAATGGAAACAATTAATTCAGCTGATTGTGTGTATGTTTGGAAATATCAGAGTGAATACAATTACTTTGTACAATTAATATGTTAATATTTATAATAATAAAAAAGTTATCCATAAATTAATACTACTAATCAGTAGAAATAATGAACTAATTACATATGAAACAACATGAATAAATCTCAAAAGCAAAGAAAAACTACATACCATGTGATTATATTTAAATGACATGCTAAAAAAGGCAAAATATAGGGACAGATTAGTGTTGCTAGAGTTGGAAATATGCGTGTGTGGTTGAGGGGAGGCAATTGACTGCAAAGAGGCATGAGAGAACATTTGGGAGTGATGGAAATGGTCTCTATCTTGTCATATACTGTGTACATTTGCCAATCCTTGCCAAACTGCATGCTTTAAAGGATGAATTCTATTGTATGTTAACTGTATCTCATAAAAATAAGAGAAAAAATTTTTTGAGAAAATCAGTACAGGCAGATATTTAACATGTGCATAATAGGAATCCCCGAGAAAGGAAAGTAAAACAGTATTCTAGAAATAATATTAACATTTATACATCACGAAAACTTTCCTGAGATAAATTTCAAGTGATTTAAAATTACACATTGGAAAAGTTCTACACTTATGAGGAAAACTAAAAACCTCTGGACTATATAAAGGAAAAAAAAATTAGTAAAACAACAGCAAAAAAAGTCTATGGTCATCCAGCCTAAACTCCTAGTCACAAATAAAGCAAAGATGATAGGATTGTCACCATTAACTTTTTGTTAGCTGTTTTTTTTTTTTTGGCAAGAAGATAATGGAGTAATATATGTAAGAGTCTCAGGAAAGGAAAATAGGAGCTAAAGAATCAACTAAATACAATTTCAAGGGTAAAGACCACAGACAAACTTGCAAGAAATCAGAGTATATTGTTTCCATGATTGGTTATTGAGGAATCTTCTGGATCATATATGTTACATGATCAGAATTACTATAGAAACATCCATAAAAGTGCTGCTGGCAGTGATTATCATCAGTTAATAAAATTACAAAAATAAAGACAGCCCTATGCAACTCTTGACAAAACCATATAATGCCACATACATGAATTAGTATTGCCAACACAAGGAAAAGAAAATCTGAAAAGTATTTGGATTTGTCAGTTTCCTGGAAACAGAAGAGAAGGGACTCTGTTAAATAATATAATGGTGTTGTATTCAGCAGAAACCCAAACTGTGTGAAACTCTATAGGGAAAATAACCCTATTTCTTAATAAAAATTTCAGAACAGAAATGAGAATTAATTCAGGAAATTGTATAGATTAAAACAGACAATAAGAGACAAAATTAAAAGAGACCATAAGATTAACCAATCAATATGTGGCTCTTGCTTGGATCATGATTCAAAATATAAGGTGAAAAATAAGATCTATATATACATATATATGTATATATATCTTTATCTTTATCCCTCCCTTTATCTCTGTTCCCTTTTCTTCCTTTTATATGTATATGTATATATATATATATATATATATATATATATATATATATATATATGTATGACAATTGAGGAAATATGGGTAGCAATTGGATATTTGATATTGTTAAGGAATTAACTTTATAGAAGTATAATAATATTACTGTGGTTGTGTTTAAAGAGTCCTTGTCTTTTAGCAATACATAATGAAACATTATTTAGATGAAATTACAGCATATTTAGAATTTGTTTCAGTATAATTTGAGATCAGGTGCTGTGGATGGGAACAGATGAAAAAAGATTGGCCAGGTTGATAACTATTAATTCCGGGTAATACATACTTAAAAAGTTCATTATCCTGTTGTCTTTGCTTTTGTATGTTTGAAATTTTCCATTAAAATGTCTTAAAAAATAGAATAACATTTATATAAGATATTTCAAAAAACCTGTATCACTCTCATGGACAGGAAACATATTCTGAGGTGATAATTTGCTCCAGGACACGTAACTATAGTGTCAGAATCAGGAATCTTACTTACCCTACCATCTGATACTGTATCTTGGATCTGCTTGTCTAAGCCATGCTATCTTAAAGTTATAAATGGTTTCTTGTGCCCGGTTGTTTGAATAACTCTTCCAGTGCTCTGATCTTTGGTGTGGGCGATGTCAGAATCCAAAGTAGTTACTCTGAGATTCCTACAATGTCAATCACACTTTTTACTTTTTAATGAGATCTCTAGTCTTCTTCAGCTTACCTTCAGGGTTCACCTCTCTATTCTTTTATCATCACATATTAAAATTTCCAGGTTTTATTTGCCTTTATTTTATATTTTCTTTTTAAAAAACCTTTCCCTCCCTTTATCTCTGTTCCCTTTTCTCCCTAGTCTTGCCCAATTTATCGAGTGACTTTTCGACTGCTGGTTACAGCCCTTCTCGGCTGTGCTATAGATGTTATTCCTTCTCCCTCATCCTCACTCTATGATCACCCCCTTTCAAAGAGTTGAATTCAGAAAAGGAAGCTCTCACAAGGTGGTCTTAGAATAGTAACCTAGACAATAGTACTTAGAATCTAGGAAGACACATGCTTTTTCTATTTAAAAATTATTGAAATGCTGGTACCTTGATCACAATAGGTACTCTATTAATATTTACTGAAGACATCAATGAAGAAATAAAATAAAAGCTAGGGTTTCTTCCCGCCCCCCCAACAGTGTCACCTTACCTTATACCTTTTGAGATTTGTAGTTTTCACCCCTAACCGCCTTGCTTTCTATCTAGGAAATGAATACACCAAAGCCTTACGAAACAATGCCTTGCCCTTCATGTAGTGAATGTTAGCCCATCTGTCAGTGAAGCACAGAAACATTAGATTAAGAGCTCCTTTAGGGCAGGAATCCTGTTAACTCAAGTTTAGATCTCTGTGCATATACACCTTATAGTTGTAGAAAGTTACACTTGTAGGTTCTTTTCCTTAGATCCAGTATATAGAGGTTCTAGGCTGCGTCATATATCAATGCTACCATGACTTAAGGGAAAACTGCAAAGCAGGATTTTTATTTTTGGTTTATTTTTGTTGCCTTCCTACTCTATACCCTCTATATCCTTTTGTCGTTTTCTCCTGATGAAAGTCCCTCCATCAACACAACTTTAAAGACTTGCCAGTCCCCAAATGTCCTTTGTTCTAACTGGAGTTGCCCCCTTTGCTCTGACAATTCTGTCACCTTTATCAACATCATTATTTCTAGGTTACTGATCTTGGAGCATTTTTCCTGTGTCATTCTTAATAAGACACAAGCAATAGGCAGGTTTAGTCAAAATTATTCTCTGATTAGTACAAGTGTGTAAATCAGATTGTTTTGAACTTTATGGCGATGCTACTGGTAGAGGTATTAATGAGATGTTTCTGACTCCTCTTGTTTTGTTACTTCTCCCTGACTCATGGGGTTTATTGTGAGAACTAGTGCAGCTTTGGGGAAGTGCTTTGTGTCCTGCCATGAGATCTTGTGCCAGGAAATAATTTGTAAGCTTGTCTAGTAAAGTTCATCAACTTGCTTTGAAGTAGGCCTATGAAAGCAATGGAGGGGTTTTGAATTGCTCTTAATCTCCAAGGGAGGAGATTTTTACAAACTTCTTTATATGTCATTGAATGTCAAGCTTTGTGAGCACTCATGTTTTCCAAGTAATCTAAGAAGAATTAGATACACATGCATACAAATGTTCATTTACAAAACAAAGTTATGTGATATATTAAACTATCAGTAGATCACCAGTGTTCTGTAGTAATAAACTTTAAAAACATGTCCATTAACCTGTTGTATAAATTCAAGACAGTTTAGATCTTTATCTGTTTAAAAAAAAAGGCGGGGTCAAGATTTGGTACTTGATTAAATCATTAATTGAATCCTGCAAGGGAAGGAATTGGCTGCTATTTATTTGTATTGTAGCACCATCTAGTGTTCATAAAGAAACTAGCATTCTACAGCTTTCTTAGGTTGCCTTGCTTTGCAGGCTGAGAAAAACGGATATCTAAGTATATTATCTCCTTGGCCTGGCAGCCAAAGAAGTGCTGCTCAGAGATGGTTCTAAGTAATGAAATATAGATTACATTAGATTTAGTTCCAAAATAAGAATAACATCTTAAATTCCTAATGATCAGAGTTGACATATATTGACATCCATATCTGACATATTTTATCACTCTTCAGGTCTAATATCTCTTTATTTCCTAATAAAATAGCCTGTGAATGTTGGAAATTACTAATTTGCTTTAACTTCAGTTGCTTTTCAAAAAACACATCTTTAAGTGGCAAATAATCAATTAATCTTAATATAATTGGTAATATAAAATGTCATTAGGTCCAGGGTTGACACTTATATAACATCACTCCCTATCTGCCACCTCCAACAGAATTTCACAACTAAAAGAAGCCACAAAGCATCAACTTGGGTACTGACATTTAGAGCTTTTATACCCAAGGTATTATCCATGGCAACATCTGAGAACTCTTAGGAATGTGAATCAGCCTGCATTTTAACAAAATCCCCAGGTGACTCAGACGCACATTAAATGTTGAGAAGCACTGTCTTAGAGATTTTTTTTTTAAACACTTCTCCTCCCTAAACCCCACAAAATTGAACATTAGTCAGAACAGGATTAAGGACTTTCATTAATGAATTTTGGATTTACAATACTTCACTCTTAGAAAAATTTTACTTTCTGACTCATGGCTTATTTCATAAAAATCTTATCACTATTGTTGAGACACATCACCAACAGAACAAAGGAGGCAGTTCTTTCCTACCAGATCTAGCAGCTTCATCTCTGGGGAAATACAGTCAGGGAATCATTTAGGGTAGCTGAGGGAAATTGCCAACTGTGAAATTTCAGGGCATGAAAACACTAGCAAAGTTATTTAGGTCTACTGAGGAAGAATCATGGTTTGAACTGATAGTAGGAGGTAAAGCTTAATAGTTCCTGACAATTGAAGTGGAAATAAACACTTAGATTTTAGGAAAGAACTTATTAAAGTTGGAAATTTTAAAGTTTGATTCATCTTAGATCTTAATTTTATCTTACCTTCTCTTTCTTCTGTTTACAAATTTAGTAAGTTCATTATGAGAATAACAGAAATTCCAGACATTTGGTTTTTTTTAAGAGAGAGAGAGAGAGAGAGAGAGAGAGAGAGAGAGAGAGAGAGAGAATTTTTTAATATTTATTTTTTAGTTTTTGGTAGACACAACATCTTTATTTTTTTAATGTGGTGCTGAGGATTGAACCCAGCACCCCGCGCATGCCAGGCGAGCAGCACGCTACCGTTTGAGCCACTTCCCCAGCCCTAGACATTTGTTTTTTGGTTCATGTTAAGTTAGTTCATAAACTTGACACATTAATATCATCCCAAATGTAAATTCTTAAGCCATTTAATCACCTAATGATCTCAAGGATCTTAGATGCATAGTAGGATGGACTTAGAAACAGTTAAAACAAATATTTCTATGAATTTAGGCAAGTTTGAAAATATAATAAGTCAAATTTATAGCCATGATAAACTAGGTTGTTTTAGATAATACACTTAATCAAATTCTTACCTTTGCTAAATTCATGGCTAATATCTATTAACTATTAAAGATTTCAAATTAAAACTTCAAGGCAATATGATATTTCTGATTCTTTAAAACATTTTGCAAATTTTAAATAATAAATGAAGATTATCTCCATAATCATAAAATTTACTACTAAATTTAGTGCATGGGTTGGACTTATGTCATTTTTATATTTCTACATTGTTTTAGCGTTTAATAGACACACAACTAAAGAAAGCCAAAGTCATATTTGATCAATGACCAGTACTTTGATCTATTTATGAACAGGTATAGAAAGGCAATGGACCAGAACACAAGATCTCAGATCCACTTCCTAAACTATAGATTACCATGATGAACCTTCCTTAGTTCAAGCCTTCCTTTTCAGTGGGATCCACATCCATGGCTGTTAGCTGGGGCTTAGTTTCATGACCCAATGCATCCCTTGTCTCCTGAGTATATTCTACCTTTATTCAATTATTATTGTTAACTCTTAACATTTTCTCACCCAGTTTGGGTAGATAGATTTCTGAACCCTCCTTCTAGGGCCACAGCTAATATCTTCTTTGCATAATTAGTGTAAATTGAAACCTCACCTTTATCTGGGATACATACTGTCTTTGTAGTTTATTGTCTGTCTCATTTTCCTTCATTTAATAGGAACTCTGTTGACATTGCTCCCTGACTGGAGTTTGGCTAAGAATGATACTGTGGGTCCTGTGTTACTGGACTCTCATGTAGGAAACAGATATTTCAGTGTGTAAGAATTCTGGGTTATGACTTATGCAGCACAGTTATGAGTAAATCAAGAAAAATAGTCCTGATGGGATTTCTTTACTATGTGAAAGCCTTGTAGATTTTTCCATAAAAGAAATGAGAGGTTTAAGAATTTACTTTTTGCCATAAGTTGGGTCCCCAGGAAGCTCATTTCAAGGCTCTGAACTCTGCATGCTAGAGGTTTATTAGAGTGAACTCTGGGGGAAAGTACCTCTGACAAGTAAGGGAAGTCAAATCAAACAGAGGCAGAACTTTGCAGTGTAGTGTAGCGTTGGTACAGACCCCAGTCACTTGTACCAGAAACTGGTGGCTCTCCCATTCTTCCAGGCTATATATTCTCACCACTTTTTTTTATATGTTCATCATCGAACAGGTGTTAGATGTATAAAGCTCCCAAGGAAGGGTATGACCTTGAATCAGACAGCTGAGAGCAGTTCCCAGGAAGGGTCTTAGCTGAGTAAGCAGGCAACACTCCTGGCAGTTGGGAGAATAAGTTCTTGGATCAGAAAGCTGAATAGGTGGGAGGAAGAGTACAAGTGTTGCCTACAACAATAACTATAAGTGTTGTTGTTATTATTATTAAAAAAAAGAAGGGCTTTGCCCAGAAAAATAATACTGTGGCCTTTAGCTATGGAAGTTAATTCTAGAAGAGGTATTGTTATAGCAGACTGATCCCTGTAATGCAAATGGCAATGCCTCTCTTTGCTGAGAGGTATTGTGGAGAATGTATTAAAACATGGCTGTGATGTTGGCAGGGAGATGGCAACAAGGTTCTCTGAACCAACTGTCTCCTGCAGCTGTGAAAAGACACATAGTTTGGCTGCCAACTGTTGGGCTCATTGTGCTTTGGCTGAATTTAGTTCTCTCTTATGTCAACTTGCAATTCGATGTTCAAGAAAATTAGTCTGGTCTGCTACCATCTCCATCTCTTAGCAACTGAGAGAGATTGAAATAGCAGCTGGGCAATTTGATACTGGGAATTTAAAGGTAGTGAAAATGGAATATAATAGCTGTCTGTATTAAAGGGAGAGAATGATGTAATCCTAATGTTTAGAAATGTTTGGAATGCCATATGGGTTACAAAGAGCAAAAATCCAGTTTAAACTGGTTAGACTATTTCTCAGAATGATTAAAGTTGAGTCCACAAGCTCCCTCAAACACATGTATTTGCCTAAATATAAATCCCTGTGGAATGTTGGAACAGCAATGTGGAAAATAGTTTTTATGTTCTGCATTTATTTTCTCTGAGATTAATCTACAATTTTTTAATTGAAGTTTTGAAACATCTGGAATAACATGGATGACAGTTTAGAATTATACTTTTTTTTTTTTTTTTTTTGTGGACAGTGGTGACAGGGACCAGGGGTGAAGATAGAACAAAATGAGAGATGATCCTTGGAGGCAGTGATGTGCCAAAAATGTGCTTCTTGGGCTGCTTGCAATGTTTCCAGGGTGTGTGAACAACCAGTAATAATGGAATGGCACATGTGGAAATTAGAAAATTAAAAGTGGAAGCCAAGTGACATCATTGATAACAAGTTATTTTGCTTCTTCCATGGGGCGGTGAAGAGGCCATCTAGTTAGGAAAGCCAGAAAATTAGAGTTTGTGCTCTCAGAATGAATCAAATGTCATACTATAATGAAAATTCAAAGCAGATGTCATACTATAATGAAAATTCAAAGCAGAAAAGGAGAAACGAAGAGAGATGGATGGGAAAGAGGAGCTTGAAACTGTCTAATTAATGGGGTGAGCTGCTTGCTCTTTGCATTCTTGAAAGTTCATAATCCAAGCATTTTGCAACTGTTTAGTAAACCTGCCTGAACAAGATTCATTTGAAGGGGTGTAAATTACAGGAGAGGGGACTGAGAATCTAATGCTTTTACATGGTAGGTAATTGCCTAGTCTTGTTTTTCAGAATAACTTGTTCATCCACCACATATGTAGCTTTGATGCTGGGTGAGAGGTTATGCTTCTTTGATACCTTCTTGTGCAGTTGGATCATGGATCTGCTGCTATCAGCGTGATCGTCCTTATCTTTTTTTCTCACTGTTAAGAGAATTTAATTCCTTCCACATGAAGTACTTCTAGTTCTTCAAAAAGTGTTTGATCTTATGACACAACAACTTTGAGAAGGTGAAGTAAAAATTCATTGACAAGAAATAAATCTCTTCTCGCCCATCTACTTCTTGCTTCCCCAACTCCCTCAAGATTGCATTCATCCAATTAATAGTAAATGAAACTGAATCACGTGAAATTGCTGTTTTAATAGGTCAGAAGAAGTGAGTATAGGTAATTGCACATGGTTCAACTTCTATACAAACAAGTTCTCTGATTAAAAATTAAAAAAAGTTGAATGACTATGAGGACTCTCCTTACTTAGAATTCTCTGAGGAGAGAAGAAGGGCATCAAGGCAAACAAACTGACAACTTATTTGTAACCAAACTAAATTCCAGGTGGGGCTGGCTGGTGAATATTATGGTGAAAGGGTAGGCAGAGGAAAGCTGCTTAGTTCATGACAGCCAGGAAGCAAAGAGAGCTTGAGTGCAAGGAACCAGGGATAATATAATCTCCAAGGGCACGCCCCCAATGACCTACTTTCTGCAGCCATGCCCTACCGTCCTATGGTTACTATCCATTAATGCATTTAAATTATTAATCAAATAGAATAATAGGTTATATCTATCATAATTGAATGATTTCACCTCTGAACATTTGTGTACTGTCTTACACATGAGCTTTTGGGGAACATTTCATATCCAAACCATAACAACAGTGCTAAACATTCATTCTTAATTTTATATTTTTATTTGAGACATAGGAAGTATATTTCTTTAATTTTTCTCTCTGGAAATGAACACATGGAACTATAGCCTAATGGAGATTATACAAAGGAATGGACATCTCAGTGTAGTACTTCATATTTTCACTCCGTAGCTTATAAATATATAATAGTCACAGTGAATCTTTACTTAATACTTACTGTATGATGGGTGCTTGCATACACCATCACATTTTCGTCCTCTGTCATGTGAATTTTAATTCTAAAAATCCCTTAAAAAATGAGGGAACTGAGGCATAGAGGTGAAGTTTTTGTCCCAAGGACCCATGGTTGTTAATAGTAATGCTAAGATTGACTTTCAGACTGTCTGTAAAGACTGCTTTCTTGATTACTATACCATTCTGCCTTTATATCAAATGCAACTGTTTCAGGCATCCCTCCAATCATTTTTGGTGACTGTTTTTGTTGTCAGTTCTTATTTTGAAGGTGCCATTTGGGCACAGTGTTTTTTTTCTTTTTTTTTTTTTTTTTTTTTGTAGTTGTAGATGGACAGAATGCCTTTATTTTCTTGTTTCATTGTTATGTGGTTCTGAGGACTGAACCCAGTGCCTCAGGCATCCTAAGCAAACACTCTGCCCCTGAGATACAACCCCAGTCCTGGGCACAGTGTTTTGAAAGACTGAAAAGGTATGTAGTGATAGCTATATGAAGAGCAAAATTTTGAAAGAAGAATCTTGTGAATTTTCTGAATGGGGAGGAGCAAGCAAATTACCTTCTGCTTGTATATAACCAATAAGTCCACCTGCACTCTCGTATCTTAATTTGATAATCAGAATCTGCAGATAAAAATCATTTTCATCTCTTTTGAATATCCATAAGATTGTTTTAAGCTTCTTTTAACTAGCAGTACTTGCACATTATTTATTTAGTGCCTTTAAACTTTCCTACTTCTATGCAGAAACAAATGTTTAATGTGTTATTCTTAATTACATTTCTATGGTATATTTTTTAGGATCTTATACAATATAAATTAAATACTGAGTTCTTACCATATTCTATATACTTTTAAAAATAATTTTTTATTTGTTCTTATTATCTATATATGACAGTAGAATGTATTTTGACATATTATATATACTTAGAGTATAACTTCCCATTCTTCTGATTGTACATGATGTGGAATTACATTGGTCATATGCATATAGGAAATTAATGTCTGATTAATTCTACTATCTCCCCTATTCTCATTCCCCTTCCCTTTCCTACATTTCCCCTTTCTCTAATCCAAAGTACTTCTATTCTTTCCTAACCCACCCCCACCTTATTGTGAATTAGTGTCCACATATCAGAGAGAACATTTGGCCTTTGGTTTTTGGGGATTGATTTATTTCATTTAGCATTATATTCTCCAGTTTCATTATTTACCAGCAAATGCCATAATATCCTTCTTTTTTATGACTGAGTAATATTCCACCAGGTATATATATCACATTTTATTCATCCATTCATCTGTTGAAGAGCACTAGGTTGGTTCCATAGTTTAGCTATTGTGAATTGAGTTGTTATAACATTGATGTGGCTGTATCACTATAGTATGCTGATTTTAAATTCTTTGGGTATATGCTGAGGAGTGGGATAATTGGGTCAAATGATGGTTCTATTCCAAGTTTTCTGAGTAATCTCCATACTGCACTCCATAGTGCAGAGTAGTTGCCCCAATTTTCAGTCCCGCCAGCAATGTATGAATGAACCTTTCCCCCCACATGCTCACCAACATTTATTGTTGATTGTAGTCTTGATAATTGCCATTCTGATTAGAGTGAGATGAAATCTCAGTGCAATTTTGATTTGCATTTCTCCAACTGCTAAAGACATTGAATATTTTTTCATATATTTGTTGACTGATCATATTTCTTCTTCAATGAAGTGTCCGTTCAGTTTCTTTGTCCATTTGTGATTGGGTTATTTATTTATTTGCTGTTATTTTCTTGGGGTTCTCTATATATCCTGGAGATTAATGCTCTATCTAAGGTGCAGGTGGCAAAGATTTTCTCCTATTCTGTAGGCTGTCTCTTCATTTTTTTTATTGTTTTCTTTGCTGTGAAGAAGCTTTTTAGTTGGATTCCATTCCGTTTTTTGATTCTTGATTTTACTTCTTGTGCTTTAGGAGTCTTATTAAGGAAGTCAGTTCCTAAGCTGACATATGTAGATTTGGGCCTACTTTTAATTCTGTTAGGCATAGGGTCTCTGGTCTAATGCTTAGGTCCTTGATCTACTTTGAGTTGAGTTTTGTTCAGGGTGAGAGATAGGGGTTTAATTTCCTTTTGTTGCATAATGGATTTCCAGTTTCCCCAGCACCATTTGTTGAAGATGCTATCTTTTCTCCATTATATGTTTTTGGCACCTTTGTCTAAATAAGATAATTGTAATTTTGTGGGATATTTTCTGTGTCCTCTATTCTGTACCATTGGTCTACCTGTCTAATTGGTGCCAATACCATGCTGTTTTTGTTACTATTACTCTGTAGTATAGTTTAAGGTCTGGTATAGTGATGCCACCTACTTCACTCTTCTTGCTACAGATTGCTTTAGCTATTCTGGGTCTCTTATTTTTCCAGATGATTTTCATGATTGCTTTTGTTATTTCTGTGAGGAATGCCATTGGGATTTTTATTGGAATTGCATTAAATCTGTATAGTGCTTTTAGTAGTATGGTCATTTTGATAATATTAATTCTACCTATCCAAGAGCAAGATAGATCTTTCCATCTTCTAAGGTCTTTGATTTCTTCCTTTAGGGTTCTGTAGTTTTCATTGTGTAGATCCTTCACCTCTTTTATTAAGTTGATTCCCAAGTATTTATTTTTTGAGACTATTGAAAATGGGGTGGTTTTCCTCATTTCCCTTTCGGAGGATTTGTCACTGATATACAGAAATGCCTTTGATTTATGGGTGTTAATTTTATATCCTGCTACATTGATGAATTCATTTATTAGTTCTAGAAGTTTGCTGGTGGAATTTTTTGGGTCTTCTAGGTATAGAATCATATTGTTGGCAAATAGTACTAATTTGAGTTCTTTTCCTATCTGTATCCCTTTAATTTATTTTGTCTGTCTAATTTCTCTGGCCAGTGTTTCAAGAACTATGTTAAATAGAAGTGGTGAAAGAGGGCATCCCTGTCTTGTTCCAGTTTTTAGAGGGAATGCTTTCAATTTTTATCCATTTAGGATGATGTTGGCCTGGGGCTTAGCATAGATAGCCTTTACAGTGTTGAGATATGTTCCTGTTATCTCTAATTTTTCTAATATTTTGAACATGAAAGAGTGCTGTCTTTTGTCAGATGCCTTTTTTTGCGTCTATTGAGATGATCATATGATTCTAATCTTTGAGTCTATTGTTGTGATGAATTACATATATTGATTTCTGTATACTGAACCAACCTTGCATCTCTGAGATGAATCCCACTCCATTGTGATGCACTATCTTTTTGATATGTTTTTGTATTCGATTTAGCAGAATTTTGTTGAGAATTTTTGCATCTATATTCATTAGAGATATTGGTCTGAAGTTTTCTTTCTTTGATGTGTCTTTGCCTGGTTTTGGAATCAGGGTGATTTTGGTTTTGGCCTCATAGAATGAGTTTGGAAGCACTCCCTCTTTTTCTATTTCCTGAAATAAATTGAAGAGTATTGGTATTAGTTCTTCTTTAAAGGTCTTGTAGAACTCTGCTGTGTATCCATTCAGTCCTGGCTTTTCTTGGTTGGTTAGGCTTCTGATGGTGTCTTCTATTTCATTGCTTGATATTGGTCTGTTTAAATTGTGTATATCATCCTGATTCAATTTGGGCAAATCATATGACTTAAGAAATTTGTCGATGCCTTCAATATCTTCATTTTATTGGAGGACAAGGTTTCAAAGTAATTTCTAATTATCCTCTGTATTTCTGTAGTGTCTGTTGTGATATTTCCTTTTTTATCACATATGTTAGTAATCTGAGTTTCTCTGTCCTTCTCTTCATTAATGTAGCTAAGAGTCTGTCAATTTTATTTATTTTTGAAAAGAACCAACTTTTTACTTTGTCAATTTTTTCAATTGTTTCTTTTGTTTTGATTTCATCTCTAATTTTAATTATTTCCTGCCTTCTACTGCTTTTGGTGTTAATTTGTTCTTCTTTTTCTAGGGCTTTGAGATGTAGTGTTAAGTCATTTATTTGTTGACTTTTTCTTCTTTTAAGGAATGAACTCCATGCAATGAACTTTCCTCTTAGTACTGCTTTCATAGTGTCCCAGAGATTTCAGTATGTTGTGTCTATGTTCTCATTTACCTCTAAGAATTTTTTAATCTCCTCCTTGATGTCTTTTGCAACCCATTGTTCATTTAGTAGCATATTGTTTAATTTACAGGTGTTAGAGATATTTTTATTTTTATTTTGTCGTTGATTTCTAATTTCATTCCTTTATGATCTAATAAAATGCAGGACAGTATCTCTACTTTTTTGTATTTGCTAAGAGTTGCTTTGTGGCATATTATATGGTCTGTTTTAGAGAAGGATCCATGTGTTGCTGAGAAGAAAATGTATTCACTTGATATTGGATGAAATATTCTATATATGTCAGTTAAGTCAAATTTATTGATTGTATTATTGAGATCTATAGTTTCTTTATTCAACTTGTCCAGTGGTGAGAGAGGTGTGTTAAAGTCACCCAAAATTATTGGTCTTTTTATGCTATCCCATATTTCTTGAATGTTTGTGTTTGGAAGATCTGTCCAGTGGTGAGAGAGGTGTGTTAAAGTCACCCAAGATGATTGTGTCGTGGTCAATTTGACTCTTGAACTTGAGAAAAATTTGTTTGATGAACATAGCTGCTCCATTGTTTGGGGGCATATATATTTATAATTGTATGTCTTGTTGGTGTATGGTTCCCTTTTGATTCACTTTGGCTTGAAGTCTACTTTATTTGATATAAGGATAGAAACCCCTGCTTGCTTCCACAATCCATGTGAGTAGTATGATTTTTTTCCAAACTTTCACCTTCAGTCTGTGTATGTCTTTTCCTATCAGATGAGTCTCTTGGAGACAGCATATGGTTCAGTCTTTTTGTTTAATCCAATCTGCTAGCCTAAGTCTTTTGATTGGTGAGTTTTATTGATTATGAGTTTTATTTATTATCAGGGTTATTATTGAGACATGGTTTGTATTCCCAGCCATATTTCTTTATTTTTGTTATTTAACTTGACTTGCTTTTCTTCTTTGATTAGTTTTTCCTTAGGGTACTATATTCCTCTGCTGATTTTCATTTTTTTTTTCATTTCCTCTTCATGGACTATTTTGCCAAGGATGATTTGTAGTGCTGGTTTTGTAGCTCTAAATTCTTTTAACTTTTTTTGTTTATCATGGGAAGTTTTTGTTTCATCATCAAATCTAAAGCTTAATTTGCTGGATATAAGATTCTTGGTTGGCATCCATTTTCTTTCAGAGCTTGATATATGTTGTTCCAGGATCTTCTAGCTTTCAGGGTCTGGGTTGAAAAATCTGCTGTTATCCTAATTGGTTTTCCCCTATATGTAATCAGATTCCTTTCTCTCATGACTTTTAATATTCTCTCCTTATTCTGTACGTTGGGCATTTTCATTATAATGTGCCTTGGCATGGATCAGTTGTGAGTTTGTATATTCGGCGTCCTGTAGGTTTCTTGAATTTGATTTTCCAATTCATTTTTCATGTTTGGAAAGTTTTTTGATATTATTTCATTGAATACATCATTCATTCCTTTGGTTTACAACTCTGTGTCTTCATCTATCCCAATAAGTCTTAAATTTGGTCTTTTTATGCTATCCCATATTTCTTGAATGTTCTGCTCACAGTTTCTTACCATTATCACTGTGTGGTCTATGTTCTTTTCAAGATTATATATTTTGTCTTCATTGTCTGATGTCCTATCTTCTAAGTGGTGTACTCAGTTGGTGATGCTTTCAATTAAACTTTTAATTTGGTTTATTGCTTCTTCAATTTCAAGGATTTCTGTTTTTTTTTGTTTGTTTGTTTTTGTTTTTTAAAGAACCTCTATCTCCCTGTTGAGGTGATCTTTTGCTTCCTGTATTGGTTTATGTAGCTCCTTGTTGAAATGATCTTTTGCTGCCTATATTTGCTGTATTATATCTTCCTTCAGTTCACAGAACATTTTAATCATGTACATCCTGAACTCCTTCTCTGTAATTTCTTCTACTATGCTGGCCATGAATTCCAATAATGTGGTATCTTGATTTTTGCAGGGCACTTTCTTCCCTTGTCTTTTCATGTTGCTTGTGTGTCTTCCCTTCTTTATCTGTGGGTCCAGGGTGTTATTGTTTTTACCCTTTAGATTGTAGTGCTCCTGTAGAGTTCCAAAACCTTTCCTTTGGGGGGAAGGATAATGTTAATGGATCCCAATATCAACAATATGCCATTTATGAACAATTTGTTGCTATTAAGATGTTTACAGTTTGGTCACAATGTACAGAAATGTTGGAATTGATTATTATCTATAATATAATCAGTAGGTTTGTCAAAGGGTTTATAGTTTCTGACGGTGGATAATGACCTAGGGGTGAGGCTTAGGATGATATGCTGAGGAGATAGGATATGAGTATATAGAGTTAAGATATCTTAGGAAGTGTGAAAGAGAAATCTTATGGAGAGAGTTAGCAGCAAGAGAATATATAAGAAGTAGTTTTGGGCAGACAGGTATGAGGGAGGCCAGTAGAGTACATAAAACAAACACACATATGTATTTAGAACAATAAAGGATGTTAAAATAGTAAAAATTGGAGGGGAAAAAAATAAAAGGAGAAAAAAAGGGCATGTACAACACCTCTATATTATATTATTCAGATGTCCCAGTCCTCAAAATCCTAATTCATGCAAAGTTCTTGGTTTTACATATGTTGGGGATGTGAGGTAAGGAGGATATAGGGGGAGAAGAAAAAAGAAAAAAAAATTCTTGAAGGAAGAAACCAGGATTATTGCTAGTTTTAGAGATCCATATCTTTTCTGCTTTCCTTCTCATCCAGTAGGTGGGGTTTTCTGTTGTAAGCTGGTGTCTCTGCCCTTAGGATGGTGAAGGTAACCAGGGTGGGAAGACTAGTCCTGGTGCAGGGCACCTGGAACTGAGGAGTGGCACCTGCCAGTCCCCGCAGGGAGACTGCACCTCAAGGGTCTCTTTTGGGGTCCACTCATATGACTTGAGCGCCCGGTCCTCTCTCACTATCTTACCTGAAGATTTCCCAGTTCCTGGTCTCTCTGTAAGTCTCCAAACTTTTGTCCTATTTCCCTCTCCCTCAGGGCTCCCATGGGTGGTGGGCGGTGCCCTGGTCACACTGCACATCAGTCCTACTGAGAGTTGTTTTGAGTTGGGCAGCTACTGTGGTGGAC
Source organism: Marmota monax (assembly GCF_021218885.2). Classification (NCBI taxonomy): domain Eukaryota; kingdom Metazoa; phylum Chordata; class Mammalia; order Rodentia; family Sciuridae; genus Marmota; species Marmota monax. The sequence goes on along the minus strand of NW_026694968.1, from coordinate 1,872,129 downwards.
TACTGCAGCTGGGGAGAGGGGAAAAGAAAAAATTGTGTATGTCCTCCTGATTCAGTTTGGGTAGGTCATATGTCTCTAGAAATTTATTAATATCTTCAAGATTTTCTTTTTTATTAGAATATAAATTTTCAAAATAGTTTTTAATTATTGTCTGTATTTCAGTAATGTCTGGTTGTGATGTTTCTGTTTTCATCACGAATTTTAACACTTTGAGATTTCTCTCTCCTTCTCTTCATTAGCATAGCTAAGGGTTTATTGATTTTATTGATTTTCTTCAAAGAACCAATTTTTAAAATTGTTTCTTTTGTTTTAATTTCATTGATTTCATCTCTCATTTAAATTATTTCCTGTCTTCTGCTTTTGTTGTTGATTTGTTCTTCTTTTTTCTAGGGCTTTGAGATGTAATGTTAGGTTATTTATTTGGTAATTTTCTATTCTTTTAATAAATGAGCTCAAACTGCCTTCATAGTGTCCTAGAGATTTTAATATGTTGTGTTGCTATTCTCATTTACTTCTAAGTTTTTTGTTTTGTTTTGTTTTGGTTTTTTTGCTTTGTGGGTCCAGGGTGTTATTGTTTTTACACTTACAGATTTGTAGTGCTCCTGTAGAATTCCAAAACCTTTCCTTTGGGATAAGGACAATGTTAGTAGACTTTTTATCCTTGATTTCTTCTGCTATCCATTGGTCATTCAATAGCATTTTATTTAGTCTCCAGGTGTTAGAGTCGCTTCTGTTTTTTTTTTTTAATTTTATTGTTGATTTCTAATTTCATTCTACTATGATCTGTTCAAATGCAAGGAATTATCTCTATTTTTTTGTGTTTGCTAAGAGTTGCTTTGTGGCCTAATATATGGTCTAGTTTAGAGAAGAATCCATGTGCTACAGAGATGAAAGTGTATTTAATCATTGATGGATGAAATACTCTATGTCTGTTAAGTATAAATTATTTATTGTATTATTTAGTTCAATAGTTTTTTTTGTTTAGTTTTTGTTTGGAGGATCTACCTAGTGCTGAGAGAGGTGTTAAAGTCACCCAGTATTATTGTGTTGTGATCTATTTGATTCCTGAAATTGAGAAGGGTGTGTTTGATGTATGTAGATGCTCTGTTGTTTGGGAGATAAATATTTACAATTGTTATGTTTTGTTGATGTGGAAATCCTTTAAGAAATATGAAATGTCCTTCTTTGTCCCTTCTAACTTTGGTTTGAAGTCTACTTTATCTGATATGAGGATAGAAACCCCTGCTGTTTGTAAAATCCATGTGAGTGATATGTTTTTTCCCATTCTCTCACCCTTAGTCTGTGGATGTCTTTGCCTATGAGGTGAGTCCCTTGGAGACAGCATATTGTTAGGTCTTGTTTTTTAATCCATTCCTCCAGTATATGTCTTTTTATTGACAAGTTTAGGCCATTTATGTTCAAAGTTATTATTGAGATATGATTTGTTTTCCCAGTCATTTTGGTTTATTTCTGGTTTTTAATGTGAATATAGTTTCTCCTTTGATTGACTATTCCTTTAGTGTAGTTCCTCCCTTTGCTGGTTTTTACTTTTATTTTTTATTTCATCTTCATGAAATATTTTGCTGAGAATGTTCTTTAGTGAAGGCTTTCTAGTTGTGAATTCTTTTAACTTTTGTTTATCATGAATGATTTTTATTTCATCATTAAATCTGAAGCTTAATTTTGCTTGGTATAGTGTTCTTGGATGGCTTTCATTTTCTTTCAGAGCTTGGTATATATTATTCTAAGACTCCTAGCTTTGAGCAGCTGGGTTGAGAAATCTGCTGAGATCTGGATTGATTTCCCTCTAAATGCATTCTGATGTTTTTCTTTGACTGCCTTTAAAATCTATCCTTATTCTGTATGTTAGGCATTTTCATAATAATATGTCTTGGTGTGGGTATGTTGTAATTTTGTATATTTGGGGTCCTGTAAGCCTCCTGTATTTGATTTTCCATTTTATTCTTTAGATTTTGGAAATTTTCTGATATTATTTCGATGAAACGATTTCTTTGGTTTGTATCTCCTTGGCTTCATCTATCCTGATAAATCTTAAATGTGGTCTTTTCATGTTATCCTATATTTCTTTGAAGTTCTCTTAACATCTTTTCTCCATGGTCAACTTTATTTTCAAGATTATATATTTTGTCTTTATTGTCTTGAACTCTGTCTTCCAAGTGGTCTACTCTGTTGGTCATGCTTTTCATTTAATTTTTAATTTGGTTATTGATTCCTTCATTTCAAGGATTTCTGCTTGATATTTTTCCAGAATCTCTATCTCTTTATTGAATTGATCTTTCACCTTCTGTCTTTCTCTCTGATTTCATTCCTTACATTGTCCTTTACCTTATGGATCAGTTTAACTACATTCTAAACTCCTTCTCTGACATTTTTTTCACTGTGGTGTCAATGGATTCTACTATTGGAACATCTTGGTTTCTTAGGGGTGACTTTTTTTCCTGGTTTTTTTTTTTCATGTTTTTTGTGTGTCTACCCATCCAGTAGTATGGGTCTGAAGCAGTACAGTTTCTACACTGTAGACTTATAGTTTCCCCTGAAGGTTTCCAGTACCTTGCTATTAAGGGGGAGACAAATAAGAACAGCAACCAATGCAAACATTATGCAGCATTAAACCAAATAGCTCCTGCTAAGACATCTACAGTTTTGTTGCAATAATTAGAAAGGATATGTTCAGTTATTGCTTACAATCAAAGCAGTAAGTTTGCAAAAGGGTTTACAATTTCAAATGGTGGACAAGGAACAAACAGAAGTGGTGTAGGATATGATGATTATGAGGAAGAAGTAGGGAAAATAGAAAAAAAAGTGAAAAATTAAAACAGTAAAAGAAGGAACAATACAGGATGGCTGTTAGCAGGAGAAAAGAGAGGAAGAGAATCAAGGGAAACATGAGTGAGAGAAAAATAAATCTATAAAGTAAAATATTTTTAATTGAAAAAAGTGAAGATGAAAGTATACAAAACAAAACTGAAATGTACTAATCAGACATCCTTGTCCTCAATAAACTGATAGATGAAAAAACAATCAGTTTCAAAAAATGGTGGAAATGTGAAAAAGAATGTGGAAAAGAGAAAAGAAAAAAAAAGATCTCGATGAAAAGTTGAATTGTTTCCATTGGAGGTCAAAAGATTTTCGGCAGGCTGGGTTTGTAGCTCAGTGGTAGAGTGCTTGACTCACATGTGTGAGGCACTGGATTCAATTCTTAACACCATATATAAATAAATAAAATGAATATATAAATAAATAAAATGAAAGTCCATCAACAACTAAAAAAAAAGACTTTTAGCTTCCCTTCTCCACAGTGTTAGATGTGGAGTGTAATGCTTGCTCCACTCTCAGGATGGGGTTGCTAAGGTGAGAGGGTTAATCCTAGAGGCAGGGGTTAGCCTTTGGTGTGCTCAAGGCTCTTCGATTAATGCCAATTGGTCTGGAGATTTTAAATCAGAGTACCTCCTGGGCCCAGCAATTGTCAGTCCATGCTGGAAGACTGGTCCCTAGGGATCTCCTTTGGGTTTCGCTTGTGTGGTGTAGGAATCAATTTTTTGCCTACTATGTTGCCTGCAGACCCCAGGATTACTGGTCTCAGGTTCAGTCTCCAAACTCAATATCTGCTGCCTTGCCCTTTTGAATTCCTGGTCAGGTGGTTCTCTCCTGGCTGGTCCTATAAGCAGCTGTATTGGAGGAGTAGGGGGAAGCTGGATGGGTTTCCACAACCAATATTACCCTGTGTAAACCTCTGTCCATGCTTGATTTTCTTCTGTTCACATAGGCACATTTCCTCTTGTGCAGCTTGGGTTTGCCAGGCTTGGTTTTTGGGACAGACTCAGGCCTACCAGAAATTGGCTCCCTCAGTTTTCAGTCCCAATACCATGGCTGCAGAATGGTTTCTTCTTCTGTCCTCTGCATGCTGCCAGAGAGATGCGATTTCTTTCCTGGACAAGGATATTGTACAGTGCACCTTACAGTTTAGCCAGGCAGTGTCTTTGATTTCTAAACTCTCCATACCCAGACACGCCTCAGTGCTTAACATTCTCATAGTGATTAGTTTTTAAGAGTTAAAAACAGAAGACAAAGGAAAAAAATGGATCTATAGAAGAAATTCCTTAGGTAATACTGAGAGACCTGGGGAGAAATACATAGAAACTGTAATTCAGGAGCCTCTGAAGTCATCCTACTCAGATGAGCACCCAACAAAATGGGGACTGAAGGAGGTTTAAGTTGTGATTTATCCTTAGAAATGTATTGTAGGAGGGCTGGGGTTGTACCTCAGTGGTGGAGCACTTGCCTAGCACGTATGAAGCCCTGGGTTCAACCCTCAGCACAACATAAAAAAAAAAAAAATGAATAAAGGTAATGTGTCCATCTACAACTAAAAGAATTTGAAAAGAAATGTATGAAGTCTCCTACTGGATTTTATCCTTTTTTTCTCATTTATAAATTTTATCTAGCTATATTTTACTTGTGTCAGATAAAGATTAAAACCCTTATACACTGGGCCCCAAGTTGAGGATCTTTCTATATTACCGACTTAAAAATAACTGAGAGAAAAAGAGAAAAGGAATATTCATAAGTAGAAGCAGCTGAAGAGAGAAGCTGAGGGTGGGGTTTGCAATTCTCCCAAGCAGTGGCTCAGGCAGGTGGGTTGAAGCTCAGTTCTAAAGCAACTTGACTTCCGTATGTGTGTTAGTGTCTGTCTTGGCAAACGAAATTAGTGCCACAATTCCAAATTAGTGTTTTATCACAAACTTTCAAAAATGTCCTGTGTCATGTTTATTACTTTGGTCCCCCAAATCAGATTTAGCCATATCTTTTCAATAACAAAACACTTTTATTTATAGAGATCTTGCTATAACTGAGAGGCAGTTTAGAGTGGTGGTTCAGTGAGTTGATTCTTGGAGCCCAAATGCCTGTGCTTCATTTTTCTCTGCTGTAAAATGAAGGTTGTAATAATAGCATCTACTTCATAGGACTGCAATGAGCATTAAATTACCTAGTATCTATTAAGTGCTTAGAACAATGCCTGGTCATAGAAAGCACTATAAAAATATAGGTTGTCTAGTGAGAGAGTCTTAGATTCTCTGTAAATAGGCATGGCATGGCATGTCTAGGGATTTACCCTCCATGGTAAATCATCCACACAGCTTGACAGATCTCATGGGTATCAACCCTAAATGCTAAAAGCAAACTCTTTGAGACTCAGAGCAAAGTCATATGCTGAGCATTGCCGTGTATGAAGTTTTGGATTTTCTTTTTTTTCCTTTCTCTTCTTCTTTTTCTAAAGAGATGGGGTCTTACATCCTGGGAACAAATCTTTACTCCTCACACTTCAGATAGAGCCCTAATATCCAGAGTATACAAAGAACTCAAAAAATTAGACAATAAGAGAACAAACAACCCAATCAACAGATGGGCCAAGGACCTGAACAGACACTTCTCAGAGGAGGACATACAATCAATCAACAAGTACATGAAAAAATGCTCACCATCTCTAGCAGTCAGAGAAATGCAAATCAAAACCACCCTAAGATACCATCTCACTCCAGTTAGATTGGCAGCCATTATGAAGTCAAACAACAACAAGTGCTGGCGAGGATGTGGGGAAAAGGGTACACTTGTACATTGCTGGTGGGACTGCAAATTGGTGCAGCCAATTTGGAAAGCAGTATGGAGATTTCTTGGAAAGCTGGGAATGGAGCCACCATTTGACCCAGCTATTCCCCTTCTCGGTCTATTCCCTAAAGACCTAAAAAGAGCATGCTACAGGGACACTGCTACATCGATGTTCATAGCAGCACAATTCACAATAGCTAGACTGTGGAAACAACCTAGATGCCCTTCAATGGATGAATGGATAAAAAAAATGTGGCATTTATACACAATGGAGTATTACTCTGCATTAAAAAATGACAAAATCATAGAATTTACAGGGAAATGGATGGCATTAGAGCAGATTATGCTAAGTGAAGCTAGCCAATCCCTAAAAAACAAATGCCAAATGTCTTCTTTGATATAAGGAGAGTAACTAAGAACAGAGTAGGGTCGAAGAGCAGGAGAAGAAGATTAACATTAAACAGGGATGAGAGGTGGGAGGGAAAGGGAGAGAGAAGGGAAAATGCATGGAAATGGAAGGAGACCCTCAGAGTTATACAAAAGTACATAGAAGAGGAAGTGAGGGGAAGGGGAAAAATAATATAAGGGGGACAAACGAATGTCAGTAGAGGGAGCAGAGAGAGAAGAGGGGAGGGGAGGGGAGGGGAGGGGAGGGGGGATAGTAGAGGATAGGAAAGGCAGCAGAATACAACAGACACTAGTATGGCAATATGTAAATCAATGGATGTGTAACTGATGTGATTCTGCAATCTGTATATGGGGTAAAAATGGGAGCTCATAACCCACTTGAATCAAATTGTGAAATATGATATATCAAGAACTATGTAATGTTTTGAACAGCCAACAATAAAAAATTAAAAAAAAAATAAAAAAATAAAAAATAAAGAGATGGGGTCTTGCTATGTTGCCCAGGTTGGTCCCCAAACCCTGGACTTAAGTGATTCTTCTGCTTCAACCTCCTGAGTAGTTGAGACTATAGGTGGGCACCATTGCACCCAGCTTCCTAAATTTTCTTTTTCAGTGATTAAGAGCAATATTAGTGAATGTCATTGCCAATATATGTCACACACACATACAAGAGTAAGCCTTTGAGCCAAGTCATTTTGTGATTGCCATAAAATGTGTCAGGAAGACATCATGCTGAAATCTGTGTAACTATAGAATAGATATCAGGGAGACAACCAGCCTTCTGTTAAACAGATGACTGAATGATAAAGTAAATGAGTAGTGAGAAGGAAAATTCCAAACACCAATTGGAGTCAAGATGTGAAGCAGCAACAGTTAAACTAACATCTTGTAGGTGACAAAGATTAAAAAATGGACTGAATGTCCTCAGGAGGGAAAGCCATCAGAGGAGACATCTGCTATCAAAAAACACAAAAAAGTAATTTGATACAAGAAAGAGATGATCAGCATGTGGATAACTAGATTTAATCTGAAATTCAGGTCTGTTCAAGGTGCCAATTAGGAAAGAAGATGAGTAAAATCCAGGCAGATTTTATGGGGAGGGCCTAGAACACATAAACTACATTGTGATAATTAGATATAAAGAAATATATCTCTTTTAAGAAAAATATAGGGATGAATAGAAGATTGTTACACATAGAGTCAAAGAGAATGACTGGATTGGACAGCCAATGGAAAAAATTCCTTGGTGTAATGGTCAGGAATTCCTGATTTCTACAGAGTTAATTCTTTACTCAGAATAAAATAAGAATGCAGAAGAAAGGAGCTAGTCTCAAGTCAGAGAGAACATATACTGGGAGTAAAATATACTGGGAGGAGAGGAAGAGGATCTGCCCATTCCTATTTCTATGAAAATTTGACATGGTGAAAGAATCCTAGGCATATGGGGAGAATTCTTACGGAGAAAGGATTCCATTGATTTTTGGGGTTTAGACTTAGGAACATGTGGCTTATATCAAGTAAACAGCAAGTTCTCACCTCAGTTGATTGTTAATCTTGAATAATTTGCCTTTAAATAACTTTTCTAGTGTTTTCTTCTGAGTGTATGAATAATATATATTCTTATAAAATAATTATCTATGGCCCCCTAGAGATAATGTTGCCAATATATATTTTTATTCTTTCTAGTTTTTATCTAAATGTATACAAAAACTGAACTCAGAATACATCACAATTTTATACATTGTTTCTTTAACTTAACATTCTGTCATTAACTTTTTCTTGTGTTATGTAGATGAGCCCCTAAATTTACTTTCTTACAACTCTTATGCTTAGGAAATCCCTAATAAACTAATTACAAAGGGATTTTGCTATGGTCTGAATGCTTGTGTGCCCTTCAAATTTATATGTTGACATCCTAAATACTAAGATGATGGTGTTAGGAGGTGGGGTCTTTGGGAGGTAATTAGGTCATGAGGACGTGGCCCTTATGAATGGAATTAGTGCCCAAAAAAGACCCCTTGCCTCTTCTACTTTGTGAGCACACAGCAAGAAGGTGCCATCTGTGAGTAAGAAGACCCTCACCAGATACCATATCTACTAGCCTCTTGATCTTAGATTTCCTAGTCTCCAGAATATAGACTATCTAGTTTATAAAAAAACAGCTGCCCAAAGGACTACACAAAATTGGAACCAAGAAGGGATGCTGCTATAACAGCTAACAATGTAAAAGTGACTTTGGAACCAGGTAATGAACAGGCTGAAATATATGAATATGCTGAAATAAATGAACAGGCTGAAATAGTTTTGAGGTATATACATGCCATAAATGGACTAAAAAGAGTAATTAATTCTAGTTAGGTCTCAAGAGAGGAAGAGAGCTGAGAAAGCCCCAGTCTTGGTAAAGAATGCCTAAGTGATTATGCTCAGAATTTGGGTAGTATTGTATAGATGAAAAGACCATCCTGAGAGATCTCAAGACAGAAATGAGAAACAAGTTATTGGATAATGAATGGAAGTCTTATTATAAGGTAGCAAAGAACTTGGCTGAATCCTGTTTGTGTCCTAGTGTTTTATGGAAAGTAGAACATATGAGTAATGAAATAAGATACTTGGTTGAGTTTCTAAGCAAAGTGTTCAAAGAGCAACCTGATTTCTTTTTTCTTTTCTTTTCCCTCCCTCCCTCCCTCCCTCCTCTCTCTCTCTCTTTTTTCTTTCTCTCTCTCTTTCTTTCTTTCTCTCTTTCTTTCTTTCTCTCTCTCTTTCTTTCTTTCTCTCTCTCTTTCTTTCTCTTTCTTTCTCTCTTTCTTTCTTTCTCTCTTTCTCTCTCTTTCTCTTTCTTTCTTTCTTTCTTTCTCTCTTTCTCTCTCTCTCTTTCTTTCTCTCTTTCTCTTTCTTTCTCTCTTTCTCTCTCTCTTTCTCTCTTTCTTTCTCTCTTTCTCTCTCTTTCTCCCTCTCTCTCTTTCTCTCTCTCTCTCTTTCTCTCTCTCTTTCTCTCTCTCTTTCTCTCTCTCTCTCTCTCTCTCTCTCTCTCTCTCTCTCTCTCTCTCTCTCTCTTTCTTGAAGCTAGGGGTGCTCTACCATTGAGCTACCCCAAGTCCCACTCCCCTTATAAATTATGAGCCACTAAGTTGCTGAGACTGGCCTTGAACTTGTGAACTTCCTGCCTTGGCCTCTTGAGTAGCTGGGATTATAGGTGTGTTGTCATCATACCTGACTTCTTATTTCTTTTGATTGCTTTATAAAAAAATTCAGGGAAAGAGAAATGACTTAAAGATTGAATTTTTAATCATAAGGAAAGCAGAACTTAACTTTTTTGAAAAATTTTCAGAGTATCTATATTGGAAAACTGAGAAAACCCATTTGGGAGAGAATAAGAGTGTGGCCAAGTAACTGATAAGGAGACTAGTATGGATTGGCTATCTCAACAGAGGCCATGTATTATTCATCAAGGCAGTGGGGATTTTAATCAGCCATCGGAACAGTTTTCAGAGCTGTAAGAAATTTATTTCTGTTGTTTCAAAGCTACCCAATTTATGTCATTTTGTTTTAACAGCCCAAGTGGACTGACACTTAGAGTTCTGTACCTTTCTCATACTGGTGTAGTGATGGTTTAGGACCTGAGAGGACTGTTTTAGATTAACAGATTGCCTTGGGTTATGAGAGGAGAAAACAATAGTTTTGAAAATGCAAGGGAATTGAACCTTGGAGTTGAGGTTTGTGTCTCTTAATACTTTTTCTTTGAGGTGTCTGACTAAATGCTTCCTAATTCAAACAAATGATAGGGAGCTTCTTGACTAAGAGAGAAATATTGGGTACTATATCAGATATTTAGAAAAAGAAGCAGTTGAGCTCCAGAGTTGGGTGAAAAAGTCAGAGCTCCAAGTAGAGAAATTTTGGGTCAGAGTTGAAAAGGAAAAGAGAAATCACAATTGATATGAAGAATAAATGCTCTTAAGTGAAATCATGCATTAGTGAAAGATCTATGTTAAGCCTTGAAGCCTTATGTTTGAAACAGTAGTACTAGATGCAGAATCCAAAGAGCTTTTTTTTTCTTAAAAATATGTGCCTTAGTCAGTGTGGAAAGTCATAGTCATGCTTTCTGATGTTGTATTTCTTTCCATGATTTGTAGACATTTATGTAAAGTGACTCATATTAATCAGAAGGAAGAAAACAGTTTTGTGATTTAGTATAAACCAGAGTGGAGCCAAAAGATTTGTAAATCCCAAAGATTTTTTAAAAATATGTTTTAATTTATCATTTTGTGAATTTAGATGTCACTGAGATAGGCACATTTGATAGGTAAAGCTGATAAAAGACATAACCTCAGGAGTTGGAATTCAATACATTTGATCAGCCTGGGTCTGATTTTTCTTATCTCTCTCAACCCCAAACACTGCCTGCCCAAGCCTGCAACTGCTACTGGCACAGAAAAGTATCTAGTTGTTTTCCTAGTTGTTTCAACCATAGGTAATTCATTTATATTTATAGATTTGTGTATGATAAAGATACTTTAAAATGTTTATATATATTTCCTGATATAAAAGATTGTTGTAAAAAATTAAATAATAGGTAAGTGAAATTTTTTTTTCTATTTTGTAGAAAAACACTGTTGACTACTTGGTATATACTCTTTTAGGATTTCAGTCCATATTTACGTTCATATTTATATAATTTTTCTGAGTCATGGAGTGTTGCTATTTTTCCCAGGCTGGACTTGAACTCCTGGTCTCAAATGATTCTCCCACCTTAGCCTCCTATGTATCTGGGACTGCAGGTGTGGGCCACTATGTCTACTTTCATATTTATGTAATTTTAAAAGTATATTGATTATTATTATGTAGCCTATTTTCTTAGCTTGTGTAATATTTTAGGATTTCTTTCTGTATCAATATGTAAAGATTTACCTTTCTGTTTGATTTTATTTATTGATTAGATAATACATTCAAAGATACAAAATTAAAGATGGTAAATGATAAAGTGAGAACTCACTACCCTTGTTTTCTTATTTCACAGTTCCCCTCTCCAGAGGCAGTCATGTTATCAACTTTGTATGTATCCTTCCAAAGAAAATAAAAAGAGCAAATGCTTTAGTACATAAGCAAGCTGTAACATCTCCCAGCCCGAAAGAGAAGGAACTCTTCCTTGACTTGTACATCCCCTGCTAGCTACCCAATTACTTTGTTTCCCTTATAGCAGTAATCCTTGAAGAATTGTCTCCTGTGGTTTCCAATCTTCTTCCAAATGCAGTCTCAGTTTTCATTCCATTTTAAGTATTCATTATCTTGGGAAGCTATAAGCACCTACCTAAAATAAAAAACAAAATCAAACTTTTCTAGGAACATATAAACACCTTGTATACTCCTTTATGATCACATCCCCTCTGTCGCTTCAGAAGAAACCAACTTTCTGACTTTCTGATAATTTCTTTGATATACAGATTTATTGCCCATATCTTTAAATACATCGTGTGATCTACCTGTTTTGGTGCTTCAAGTAAATACAATAATACAAGGTATATTTGTTTTGTATCTGGCTTTTTTTGCTTAAAATATTTATGAGATTTATCCCTGAATGTTGCCTTTTTATCAGTTTTTTTTTAATGTATTGAGATTTTCATATGATTTTTTGAAAAATTATTTTTCAAACATTAAACCAAACTTGGTTTCCCAGTATGAATCAATCCAACTTAGTCATGATGCATTATCTTTTTTTAATGTATTGCTGGATTTCTTTTGTGAAGAATGGTCTATTTCTGGCTTACTCCTGTCCTCCTGGTGTAGACCTTTAGAGGTCCTCTCTGAAAGCCTGGATTCTTACCCAGTTTCCTCCTTCTTTGTGGGTTCTAAGCTCAAGTTTTCATCTTTCCAGTACTGAGGCCTGTTATAAGTTCTGTGTAACTTTTAAAACTCTAGCTTTGCTTACAAATCTGTAAAGCACTTGAGAGGGAAAAATAGTGTCAAATAGCTTACCTCTCTGTATTTCTGTTCTTCATGTGATCTTAAACTCTTAAGTTTCTGCTGCATTGGAAACTCTCTGATGCCTTCAAACTGATTTTTTTTTTTTTTTTGCACTAGGGATTGAACCCAGGGGCACTTTACCACGGAGCTACCCACCAAGTTGCTTAGGGCCTTGCTAAATTACTGAGGCTGGCCTTAAACCTGCAATCCTCATGCCTCAGGCTCCTGAGTTTCTGTATTTGGTATGCAACACCATACCTGGATAAACTGATTCATTCTCCCCCCGCCCTCTCTCTGGTTCAGCTTATCTAATTGTCCTTGGTGGTCTACATAAACTAGTCTGCTCTAACCAGAAATGAAAACCAAGAAATGTTATAAAATGACAAATTAAGATTGTTAAAGTGCCATATTATTGTCAGGGAACATTGATTTTAATTTTATGTCTATGTCTCTAGGAGGAACAAAGGCATCACAAGATACCTCAAATACCAAGAAAGCCATATAATATTCCAAGAATGTGAAAGTGATCTGACTGTGGCATCTATCACTCCATTGATCTCAGGCTATTTCTGCTCATCTCAAATGCTAGGAAGAGTCTCCTGTCTCCCTAAGTGCTTTATATGCATCTTCTTAAATGCTTTATATGCATCTATCTCAGTTACTTGTTACTCATGATACAAAATGAAGAGTTACCCTCTCAATTTCTCTGCTTATTCACCTACTATGTCCAGTTAGTCTCCTGATTGTATTTATTATTGTCTCCCTAATATTTTTCTAATTTTTCACTCCTTTCTACCTCTACTGTCTTTGCTTAGTTTTTTGTCTGAGTTATTTAAAAGAACCCTAAAACAATCCTTTATCAAAAGAAGGAAAGATCCTTTTAAAATAGAAATCTTACCCAAGCTTTCAGTACTGTACTTCAAATCCAACTGCACCTTTCTTTAACCCATAGGATAAAATTACACACACACACACACACACAAACACACACACACACAAATGTATATGCCCATGCAGCAGATACTGAAGGCAGGCAATCTGTGCTGTAGGGTACTCAAAGACTTCTGCCTTGTACAGGGGCTGTCCCTTTCTATCATATGACTGGAGCAAATGATGACCTTTCTAGACCTTAGTTTCCTCTTCTTCAATAAGAGGAAGTAGATCCAGATCTCCAAACCAAATGACTTTATAATTCTGAATCATTGCCTTAAAATGTATTGTGTGCTTTTAAAAATGAAGTTTATGTTTATACTAACATCAGTATTAGGTTGTAACTATTATAGAGAAAGTAATATTCAATATCAGTTCTTTCATCTGTGTTGATTCATGACTTTAATGGGAAGCTAAGTCATGACTTAATTGAAGTATTCCACAGTTAAACGGCTGGCAGAAATCCCTTAGGATTAAGATGCACTGTAGGCAGTGATCCTAGACATTCCTTCTGAGCTATCCTGAAGTGTGAGGGATTATTTGATTCATCAGTTCCATATCTTGCTCATTCCTATTCTTGCCTGTGAAGCTCCTCTAATACTGAGGTATTTTCATTACCCTCAATGAAAGTGCCTCTTACTCTGCTGCTGCCAGGTCTTCTTGTATGATACTTTTACTTCTTAAACACTTGCTCACCTCTCTTACTTAGTTTTTGGAATTCCTCTTTGCCACCCCACCTCTGACTGGCTTCTCTGTCTTATTCTGGGTTGGGGGTTCCTCTTATTCTTTCTGTTTTCATGATACCCTCTGCAGATATCACTGTGCTTCTTAAACTACATAATAATTATTTATTTATGTTTATGTCCCTTTAGAGTCTAAGTTTCTTGAGGATTAGGACAATGTCCTTTTCATTTTTAAAAAAATTAAAAGCTGAGCACAGGGCTTGATATATAATGTGTATTGAACAAACTTATTTGTACTTAAATGAATAAATATATTTCACAATTAAAGCTATTAAAGAAATAGATTTTCCTTATAGGAATCAGAAGGTATTCTTCTTATAGCTAGCTCTGTCAAATATCTATTTGGGGACACACACACATACACACACACAAGTTGAAAATTCAAATTTTAAAATGCTCCAAAATCTGAAACTTTTTGAGGCCAATATGATGTCACAAGGTAGCAAATTTTTACCACACACACACACATCAGAGCATATATCTCTAGGATATATAAAGAACTCAAAAATCTTTAACACCAAAAAAATAAGCCAATCAATAAATGGGCCAAGGAACTGAACAGATGAGATTTCTCAAAAGATGATATACAATCAATCAACAAATATATGAAAAATTGTTCAACATCTGTAGCAATTAGAGAAATGCAAATCAAAACTAGTCATTCCAGTCAGAATGGTAGCTATTAAGAATACAAACAACAATAAGTGTTGGCGAGGATATGGGGGAAAAAAGCACACTCATACATTGCTGGTGGGTCTGCAAATTGGTGCAGCCAGTATGGAAAGCATTATGGAGATATCTTGGAAAACTGGGAATGGATCTACCATTTGACCCAGCTATTCCACTCCTCAGTTTATACCCACATGGCTTAAAAACAGCATACTACAGGGATGCAGCCATATCAATGTTTATAGCAGCACAATTCACAATAGCTAAACTGTGGAACCAATCTAGATGCCCTTCAGTAGATGAATGGGTAAAGAAAATATGGTATATATACATAATGAAAAATTACTTAGCATTAAAAGAGAATAAAATCATGGCATTTGCAGGTAAATGGATGCAGTTGGAGAATTTAATGTTAAGGGAAGTAAGTCAATCCCAAAAAAACAAATGCCAATTTTTTTCTCTGATATAAGGAGGCTGATTCACAGTGGGGATAGTGGGTAGTGAGTATGGGAGGAATAGACTAACTTTAGATAGAGCAAAGGAGAGGTGTGGGAATTTAGGGAGTATGGGGATAGGAAAGATGGTGGAATGAGATGGACATCATTACCCTAAGTACATGTATGAAGACACGAATGGTGTGACTCCACTTTGTGTACAACCAAGAGATATGAAAAATTGTGCTCTATCTGTGTACTATGAATTGAATTGCATTCTGCTGTCATATGTAATGAATTAGAATAAAAAATAGAAAATTCTACATCTGACCTCATGTGACTAGTTGTAGTCAAAATACAGATATACCAAAAATATTATGTAAAATTACTTTTGGGCTACATGTACAAGGTGTACAGGAAACAAATTAATTTCATGATTATATATCACATTGTATATATGAAAATATTCCAAAAATTAAGAAGAATCTGAAATATAAAACACTCCTGGCCCCAAGTTGTTTTGGATAAAGGATACTTAATGTGTATACACATTTTTTGTGTGGCAGAATTAGAGAAAATTTTGTTTGGATGTTTCTTAAATTCTCTGAAGGATGTGTAACTTTTTAAATATGCATAGCTCTCCAGACTAATGTTAATACTTGGCTCTGGTCAGAAAATCTTGTCTTGATTTTGTCATCTTTCTTGTTTTGTACTGGCAAGAGCTGACAGCTATTTAAATGAGAATTAAAAATAGGACCTTGTGAATTACATGTTCCTTTTTTTTTTCTGCTGGGATATAAATGATCATGACCACAGGACTGGGGTCATCTCTTTCTCTCCATGTTAAAAGAGAAAAGAAAATTTGCCCCTGGTTACGTTATCAAATAAAGAAAAAAAAATGATTTAATAATAGCTCCTAGGAGATATTCTAGTGGTTCAAATATTTTTACTTCTACTCAGAAATATAAAGGGTTTTGTTGTTGTTGTTTTTGTTGTTATTGTTGTTTTAATTCTTGAAAGATATTCAGAATTTGAAGTTTGTTAAAGTCCCTTTGGTTGAGGCCATTACAATCTGTGATTAATCTACATTGTGGGTTGGCTTTGACTTCTCTTTCCATTTTATCATCACAAATGGAAGAATTTCAGCTTGGAAAATTTCAATTTAGAGAATTTCAGCAAGCTTGAGTGGTAGAGAAGAAAAGTAGCTGCATGTCAGAGAGCAAACGATGAAAGTCTTTTGGTTTGGGGAAGATAGATTCTTATTTGTCATCAGGACTGACTAGAGCAGGTCTGGTGTAAGATTGGAGAGGCGAATGGGCTGTAAGTCACACTCTTACCAAAACTTTGACATGAAGTTGGTTCATTTGTTTGCACCTTCAAAAGATATTTCTTGAATTTTATAATTTTGTTTTATTATAAATCTACATACCATCCATTGTGTTATTTCAGAGTTGCTGGTCACCCTGAACTGACAGGGAGTTGGGTGGGAGTAGCTTGTTGAACTCAGAAGCAGGCCACATTTGTTCCACTGATCCTGTAACCTGCAGAATCCATTCATTTAGCAAACACTCATTTATATCTGCTAAGGACAGTGCTGTTTTAAAACCAGCCTTGCAAAAATTAACCTGACCTATCAATTGCCTGTTGATGAGTGGCCTGTTTCCAGGTGAGGAAGGAGGTAAAGAGATCATTAAGATGTCAGGCAGAGGCAGCTTGGCAACACCAAGGAAAAAGCATTAAGCCAACCAGGTGGAGTCATGATACTTCTAGAGTAGGTGAATGAACCCGAGCTGACTGTCAAGAAGTTTGATAGAATAGCAACCAAGGAAAAAGAAGTTACTTTCAGATTTTTGTATGTTTTGGTACTCTCTCTTTTGGGATACCGTGGCTAATCATTCCCAACAGATTTATTCATATTTTGATTTAAATGTCTTTGGGAAGAGGATGACTGATTCTTTCTACAAGTAGTTCTCACAAATCTCTAACCCAGGAAAATCCATCCTTATGTCTAATTTATGTTTGTCCCCTTGGGGGAATTCACATTCTGTCCTGGAGTTCTGACTTTTGTGGAAACTATGAGGAGGATGTTAATGAGGAAGTTGGAAGATTTGTCGATATGTCCAGGTTGCCTGTGGGAGTAAGACTGCTCAGAGCTGGCATGGATGGACTCGATGGTAAGGTGGCATAATGCAGTTTCCTTCCATTGTTTCACTTTTGTTCATTTCTTTTCTAAGATATTTATCTACAAGACAGTCACCTTAGCCAGTAGGTGGAGTACTTTATTATAAATAGCATGCCCTACTAGGTAAGTGTCAAACTGTAGAAGGGAACTAACTCTCCTAATTATGAAAAATATTTAGAGTGTTTTTGTATTTATATCTTTCTTTATAAAAGCCTAGAAGGGAATGAACAATCTTGATAAGATTCTGGACAGTTAGTTTACTTTTACTAAGACTTTCTGTGGCACAATGCACTATGTGACTGGACACTGCCAGTCAGAATTTTAAATTGTTTTATCAAACAGCTGTCCAAGTCACTTGCATGCCTCTCTTGAATTCTGTTTGCACTGACAATATGTGCACTAACAGTTGTAACTGTTCTGTGTTTATCCATGATGGATCTAAGCTCTGTGGGTATTTAAAGATAGATGTACAACTTCAGTATTTATCCTCAGTTAAAGTAAAAATTCATGCAGTAGGACATAGAAGAATCACTACTTGGATTTTAAGTTTCACATATAAGCTTTCTATCGTAACTAAGCAACTGACACATTAGACACCCCTTTGCCATCAGCTTACATTCTCTGAGAACTTAGGTCAGTGCCTAAAATAACCCTGCTAATTGTGAGGGGCACATGTGGAATGAAATTCCAGTTAGCAGTCTGGGAGCTGAGTGACAGAGCATTTGAAACCTTACTGTAGTTATAGTTCATAACAAGCCTCTAAATAGGCCCAAAGTTCTTAAGTGGTCAGATATGGAAAAAAAGTCATGTGCTGTGTTTTAGTTTTTTTCTTTGTAAAGCTAGTTAACCAGCAACAACTGGTTAAAAACCAAATCGACTTAAGTTACAAGATCTGGGCTTTCTCTACCTTGCTTTCAACCTATTGGGTGGTGGTGGTGGAGTAACCAACAGAAGCGGATGGCTTGCCTGAGAGACATGAAATTGCAGCAGCCTGTTTAAGACCCCACTGCATTTGGGACCTCTTCTTGCTGTGCAGTTCAGGTAGGCTGTTGTTTATGTGGAATTATTTATAAGACAGATAAAGGCCATTAAACTGTTCAATTCCAGAGCAGGACATGCAAGTCTCAAGTGTCTCGTCTGTACAGAACATGCCTATATTGCTGGGCACTGTTTCACTCACTAACTAGACAATATGCAATGAAAGTCTTCATATTTTTGTTACTCAAGGGCAGTCAAATTGTAAGGCATAAGGGAAACCGAGGGAGTTCACACAAAGTGTGATTATCCAGCATTTGATAAAATGCCTCCTTAAATTTTACCTTCTTCTTTTCTGTTTTATTTCCCTTATTCTGTTTCCCAAAGATAGGCTTTTATATTTGTGAGGAACAATAGAAGAAAATGTAAAGCTTCTTAGATTTTAGAACATATGGTTTTTGTATATTTTAAACTATTTTAGGGTCTAAATTTTGTTTTCAGATTAAGATGAAAATCAGCACTAATCTTTTCCAAGTAGACTCCTTTAAGCTCCTGATTGTGTCCACATCAGTGTAAATAACATAAAATGCTGTAGTTTTAATGCTCTTCTTATTCCAAAATTGACCTACATTATAAAATGTCAAATTTAGTTTGGCTCCTAAGTGTCTGGAGTATAAAATAAGTACATAAATGCTGCATATTATACTTTGAAACTTCCATCTGAGTTATTTAATCCAACAGTTGTTCAAATTTATAAAATATACCTCATATAAAGTGATAGACATATTCCTAAAAAATATGTATAAACATATAATTGGAGTGATTGAGGAGCTGAGTCTGTGTTAAATGAATAAGAAGTCACAAATTAATTTGTGCTTTAATGGTGCTTTTTGTCTATCAGATTCTTAAACTGAGATTTACTGATATTGTATAACTTTGTATAAACTTCTCAGGAGCAAAACTTGCCTTTTCATTATCAAGTAATATACATGTATATGTGCATTTAGATATGTACATATACCTATACACACATATGCATGTGATCACATAAAGCCCTTCGGGGATCCCTAGGAGGACATCTGTGTGGTGGGATTTAGAAGTGGCCTATTAAGCATATTAAATATTAAATTATACCTTTGGTGGAGAAAGATTTTCTGGAGACAAAGATAATGAACTCAAGAAATTAAAAAAATGAAAGTTAAAATTATGTATTATGTTTGTCAATTTAATAAACTTGAAATGATGTGCTATTATTCTTGAAACGTATTGTACTATTGAAGTCTCTGGAATTATTAGCTTGAATGATATGAAGTTGCCAATACTTAACAGTTTGAGACCTGTAAAAATAGCAGTCTTGAGTAGCTCAACCTAATCGTTTAATGGACACTAACTCATCTTAAGGTTAGCCTTAATCTTCTGACAATAGTAGTGGCAAGGGTCAGATAGTCTCATAAAGTATGAGAACTCTCTAGGTAAAAATAGAATCAAGAGTTGTTTCCTGTAAGTTGATCCTATGTGTGTGTTATATCCTTCTTTTGATTCTTAACTCCTTAAAAAAAAAAAAAAAAAAAAAAAACAATTTCTGCCAAGTGCTGCCTCCAGTGTTTATCAGATCTAGTATCCATGTACATATGTCCTTAATGGCTGATTGAAATTCAGAAGTTGGGGTATATTTGAGAAGGTTCATTGCTTTTACTGACCAAATTTACATCATAGTTTAGGGTTTCTCTATATGTATTATCTCAGTGCTTTTATTTTTTCTAATGTCCAATGATGAAACTTGAGCCATTGATTTGAGACCTACCTTCATTTTTAAAAATGTAGGCATTTAGTGCTATAAATTTTTGAGAGGGGCTGGGGAAGAAAGGAAAAAAAAAACAAGAAAGAAACCAGGGAGTGAGTACCATAAAGTAATAGGCTTGGTCTTCTTCTATAGGCAAAAAGGCACATGGCAGGATGTTGGCTATCAGCAGTGAATAGTTCTTTAGGAGAGTGAGAGTTACACATTTTGTTCACTTTATAATTGTGATGTAATTTTTATGATTTATAAAATTCTATCTATGAAAGCCATAGTATATAGAACAAAAGTTGAAAACACATGAGAAAATAAAAATGAATGCAACAATGAAAAAAGAGAGAGAAGGAATTTTAATTTTTATTCACTCATTTAGGGATAACATTTTTAAATTAAGAAAGTTGTTTCATGCTTCAATTTGTTTGTTTGTTTTGGGTGCTGGAGATTGAACCCAAGGCCTTGTGCAAGCTGGGCAAATGCTGTACCACTGAGCTATATCCCCAGCCTTTGCTTCATTTTTTGGATGACTAAATTTGCATTTGACTTGATTTGATTGAAGTCTTACATAGTTCTTTGAGATTATAATTTGACCTGTTCAGAAGATGAATGTGGTAAATAATAGAAGCACTGATACAAGGCTGGGGTTGTGGCTTAAGTGGTAGAGTGCTTGCCTAGCATGCGTGAGATACTGGGTTCAATCCCCAGCACCACATAAAAAAACTAAACAAAATAAAGGTATTGTGTCCATCAACTAAAAAAAAAAAAATAATAATAATTATATATATATATATATATATATATATATATATATATATATATATATATTTAAAAAGCATTGATACAAATGGTCTGAAAAAAACTTGAATAATATTTTTTACAAAGTATTAATAATGTTAAATAAATATCATTATTAATATATGATGTTTAAGGTATTACATGACTTATCAAGTTTATCATTAAAACAGTTTGTTATTTTATATTTTAAAAGTAAATATTACTGTTTGCATGTAAATATTGCATGTTTAATTGTTAAAGCATTAATCCTTAAAAAGAGATTAGACACAATATTCATGATATATGTTTTATTTTTTGGTACTGGGAATTGAACCCAGAGTTGCTTAACCGCTAAGCCGTGTCCCTAACCTTACTTTTTTATATTATATTTAGAGTTAGGGTCTTGCTGAATTGCTGAGGACCTCATGAAGTTGCTGAGGCTTTGAACTCGTAATCCTCCTGCCTCAGTCTCCTGAGCTGCTGGGATTACAGTTGTGCACCACCACACCCAGCATGATATATGATTTTTAACTTTTAAAATTGTCGCAATTGCAGTTGATTAGTATTCAATCTTCCAAATACTTATTTTTAAAAGCACATATGTACCTGATTTAAAACTAGAGCTTTTAAATAAGAATTGGTATTTGTGTGAACTAAAACAATGCATCTATATTTAGCTATTATCTATGAGTTTAATTGTAATTTATATATCCAGAAATACTTGAGACTTAGATTTTGTTTCTTTTTTCCCCCCAGTATATTTATGTTTAACTTAGCTTATACTAGATCTTTTACTTTAAAGAAAAGGGAGATGAGAAAAGGGAAGGAAAACTAGCTAGCTAACATGCTTCATTAGCTTGATCCATGAAATTTTCAACAGGAAATATAAACAGATTATTCTTCCCAGTGATCTTGCCAACAAAAGACTTGAATGATTTAATGGAGAAATAGGTACCCACACACATCCCATGACCTTTTCATTTGACAGATCATTCTGAAGTATTTACTCTAGAATATTATTAGTATTTGTTTGAAAACAAATATTACAATGCATCTGAAGGATTCTTATTACAAGGGTAGTAGGAAATATATTTATATTGAAGTCAGTTACCATTTCTTATTCTTGTATTGTTATGACACTGAACATTCTTAACCTGCGTCGTTGGTTGAAAGAATGGCACATTTACCATATGGGATGCACAGGAGTGAATGGTTAAAATTGCATCCATGCATCCAAGCAGGCTATATACCCAGAATTGGTATAGTGTTGCCAGCGCAGGTAGTAGTTGGAATGGTGAAGACTTAAGTATACATGAATCTTCCCTGAATAGTTCTGTACTTGAGTATTAATTACTGCATGTGACGGGGGGAGTCTTCATCAGGAAGGCTCAGTATTCACAGCTGTACTTAATACTACCTAACCTTTTATCTTTTTCTTTGCCAGTTTTGTAATGCGTCTGTAGTCTAAACATATGATAATTGTAACCACCATCGTGTCATGACATACTCTTCCTCCATCCCCTTTACCCTGATTTAGGGTGAACAAATTCCTTTTTCCTTTATCTTATCTGGGGCAGGTACGCATATAGGGAACTTTAAAATGGACTCCTGAAGGAACAAAGATTGAGCCCTGAGCTTTTCTCTTCCAAGTGCATTTTGGTCTGTGTCACAGTATTTGGGAGAGCTCTGCTCTATATGGTCCTTCAGAGACTGAGGCTTCTGCCATCCCCTAGAAGTGCTATCCAATAAAAATTTAAAAAACAACAACAACAACAACAACAACAAAAAACGACGAACCATGTATGTGAATAACATAAGGATTAAATTTTCTAGTAGCCACATTAAGAAAAGTTAAACAGGTGAGTTTAATAAAATATTTTTTAACCCAATTCAACATGTAATCAGTATAGAAATTATTATTAAGCCATTTTAAGTTCCTTTTTTTACACAGTCTCTGAAATATGGTGTGTATTTTTATACTTATGTATATCTCAATTTGGACTAACTGCATTTCAGTTGCTACCATGTTGGAGCATGCAGATTTAGAGGCTCATATTTCTAGGACCTCACATTCTCTGAATCTTGTGAATCTAGCCAGCAGACAAGGAAAAGAGTGAGTGCATGGAGGATCTCCAAAAGTGTCTTAGGGATTAGGTCTGGCACCAAAGCCTGTTACTTCCACCCACATTCACTGGCCAGTTCTCAGTTATGACCTTGCCTACCTGCCTGAGACACCTGGAAAGTGTAGATTAGCTTCATTACAGGAGGAAAAGGAAATAGATTTGTTGAGCACTTGCAGTGGTGTCTGTACCATAGCAGATACATTATTATTATTAGCACATTTTATAAATCAGAAAACTGAGCCAAAGAACATTAAGTGATAGGCTAGTTAATGGGAAAATATAAGTAGAATGCAGATCTTTACTTCCTAGAGTGATATTTCTTCCATCTGACTGCCCTGCCTTATCTTTCCTTTATTTCTCCCTTGGCCTCCCCTCTAACTTTGTCCATGAGGATGCAGTGCTTGCAGTAAACCTGATGTCATCAATATTTTTATCTCATCAGTTCTCACTTAATGACAGTATCTTATTACTTACTGCTGTTTTAGAAAATGACAAGCAGCCCAGCGTAATGAAGCAATATGCTTTATTACTAGATGGTTCAACTAATAGTACTATTGTGAGCACCACATTATCATTTTGAGTGGGCCTTTTCCTTCTGCATACTGAAACTCCTCATTCAAAGCAAAGAATTATTAAGGTCCTCATCAAGCCATTTCAATCAATGTAGAAATTGTACTTTATGTTATAATGAGCAGTCTGTTCAATTGAAGTTTTTAGCTTTTTAAAAGTGCTTAGAAAAATAGTAATGAAAATGCTCTTAATGGTGAAATTGTTGAATTGAAGTGCTTGGATAAGCTGCTTTATTTTGTAGATGGAAGGGGATATTTTAGATGGAGAAATGAGATGCTATTCAAAGTAGACTAGTGGTAAAGAGTGATGGCAGGCTGTGGACTACTGATCATAGTACAAGTGACCATCTGGGAGAGGTTTTACTATAGTGTAATTAGACAAGTGCCCTTTAACTTTAAATTACCCACAGAAAATCTGGTTTTGGAGTTTGTGTTATCATCTAATATATTTTTGAACATGAAATATATTTATAGGATTAAAACATTAAAATACAAAAATATATACAATTTAAGGTTCCCCTTCTATCCTCTAGTTCAGAGTGTTGGCTTTTCTACTAGTTTTTCCCTTCTCTACTCCATTTAGGTAGGTGCTCATTCTTAAATAAGAATTCTTGTACATCCTTCTAGAAATATGCATTTCTAAGAACATATGTATTCTTAGTTTTCTCCTATTTTATATTATACACTGTTTCATGTCTTGCTTTTGTAACTTAACAATATCATGAAGATCTTTCTATGTCAGAATATAAGGAGACTTTTCATCATTATCTGTATTCTACAGAATAAATGTATCATTTTATTTAGTATCATATTAGTGGACATTTAGTCTGTTTCCAATCTTTGGATATTTCAAAAATATCCATGCATTGCCATAAATAGTCTGTCATTTAAGTAACTTCACAAAAAAGTATAAATATATTGGTGACATCAATTTTCAGAAGTAGATCACTATTCAATGTACATATGCATTTATAATTTCATAAAAATGGCCAAATTACTTTCCACAGTTGTTGTACTAACTTACACTCCAACCAGGAGTGATTAAGAAGTGTTTATTTTCAGTACTTTTGCCATTAGCTTCCATCATAGGTCAAATATCTTTCTTTAATGACTGGAATTTGAATCAAGAAGGACTTCCCCCACTTCAAGATTCTGCATATTTTTTCTAGTAATATTTACATTTTTTAAAAAAAATTGAACCTTTGGTCTGTTTGGAATTTATCAAAGTGTACAATTAAACCCACCTTAATTTTTTCCACATATTTATCTCATTGTTACATTTCCTCCTACTTATTTGAGATGTCTCCTTTATCATATACTCAAATAACCATGTATATTTGCATCTTCTTTTTTTAAAATATTTTTTTAGTTGTAGATGAACACAATATCTTTATTTATTTATTTTTATGTGGTGGTGAGGATCGAACCCAGTGCCTCATATGTATGAGGCAAGTGCTCTACTACTGAGCCCTAGCCCCAGCCCCTATTTGTATCTTCTTTTAGACTTATTCTTTTCAATTGTCTTGTCTGCCTTATTTGTTAGCGTTACACAGTTTTGATTACTAAAGCTTTATATTTTAATAATGGCTAGACTAGTCTTCCCTCACTGACCTTCTTTTCCCATTTTCTCTAGCTATTCCTGATTGTCTGTTTTAATGTTAAAATCAGATTATTCTCCTTTCCTATGTTACAACCCCTAATCCCACAAAAAAGGCAAGCCTATTGTTATTTGAATTAGAAATCACATTACATTTATAAAATGACTTAGGAAAGGCTGCTATTTTAAAGATATGGAGATTTTCTATATAAGAACCTGTGTTTCCATTTCATTTTAATTATCTTCCTCAGTAGTATTTTAAAGTAGAATATTTGCATTTTAGATTTATTAAAGCCATTTTATCTTTATTGATACTATATTGTTAATGGAGTATTTAGTTCCAGTTCCTAAGAGCTTGTAATTTGTATATATTGCTATTGGTTTGTAAATATTATTTCTTACTTCACTGTCTGATTGCATTTTTTGATTGTTGAAATTTTTAAGTCAGTTCTTGAGTTTTCCCAATCATATAGTTGTATAATCTTTGAATAGTGGTAGACTTACCTTCTCTTTGCCAATAGTTACTACACTGGCTCTGTAAGTTTTCATTAAGTTATTTTGTGGCAACAAATGACTCCCTATCCTTATGACTAACAACAAGGTGTATTTGTCATTCATGTAACATGCCCATCACGGGGTGATACTCAGCTCTATTCTATGTCCTTATCGTCTGGGATTATACTAAGGGAATGGCTCCATCAGGGATGTGCTAGTCTTCTGAAATCAAGAAGAAAGAAGTCATGGCAGAGCCATTTGATGACTTTTAGAATTCCATCTTCTTCATTTCAGCTCACATTTCCTTGGCTACAACAACTCATGTGGCTAAGTTGTGATATCAATAGGAGGAGTAGGTATAATACTTTCACAGAGAGGAATCCTGGCTGTGAAAAAATCAATAATATAAAATCTATTATTATCCTTGATTAACTTTCCCAGATAAGCTATGAACTTTGAATAATATAATCATAATTCAGAGTTCATGTACTCAAAATACTTAATTCGTACCTATCTATAATTGTCATTTTACTCTATCACTTGACTCTTAGAGTATGAAAAAGCACAATTTATGTATGATATGTCAAGGTCATCGTACTGTCATGTGTAACTAATTAAAACAAATAAAAAAAAGAAAAAGCACAATTTAGTGGCATGTTACAATAAGCATTTATCTAGGTCATGTGTCTGCTGGTTGGCTGGTAGTATCTAGTGAAGGGTGGACTAGGCAAGAGGGTTTCTGTTTTACATGTCCCTTATCTTCCTGAACCAGTGAGTTGGCCAAGGCAAGGCTGGGACTAGGGTGAGAAAAGTGAGGTATTTACCATAGGCACCTGATGTAAGAGGGTGACAGACAACAAAACCTAGTAATCTGGGCTGGGGATGTGGCTCAAGCGGTAACGCGCTCGCCTGGCATGCGTGCGGCCTGGGTTCGATCCTCAGCATCACATACGAACAAAGATGTTGTGTCCGCTGATAACTAAAAAATAAATATTCTCTCTCTCTCTCTCTTAAAAAAAAAAACAAACCTAGTAATCAAGATAAATAATATTATAATTTTTATTGGTGTATTATAGTTATACATAATATTGGAATTCATTTTGACATAATCATACAAGCATGAAATATAATTTGCTCTACTTCATTTCCCAGTAGTTCCCCTGCATTTTCTTTTTGAAAAATGAGTGTAGATAAATCCATTATGAACAAAATATCAAAATTTTAAATGAAGGCAGGATCAATAAACAATGTTGTGCCAAGACATTTTAGAGCCTGAGGCAAATGGGAGAATCAGTAGTACTGATCCTCTCTTTATGAGCAATTATTTAAAAAGTATTTTTTAAAAAATATTTTTAGTTGTAGATGGACACAATACCTTTATTTATTTATTTTTTTATGTGGTGCTTAGGATCGAACCCAAGGCCTCAGACGTTTGAGAACAGTGCTCTACTGAGACACAACCTCAGCCCTAAAAAGTATTTTACTGAGTGTTATGTTACATATTGTGTGCATAATATATATTTATGTATTTTTTGTAAGGCATATATTAATACAAATGATTCCATTTAGTTAATCAGTCATGAGGAATTTTTAGCAAATAAATGTAGGCCCATTTGTAATCCTAGTTTGTTAATATACTCAGTATTAGTTTGAGAATTCATTTTTTAAAATCTATAGTGATTTCTGAATACTTTGAAAGTTCTCTGTGATGCCTAATTTTCAATTTTTGTCATCTGATTTTTTTTAAAAACAGGCAAAATTTATTTAGGGTTCAGTTTTGGGTACTGAAGAGGGTTTCTGTTTTACATGTCTCTTATCATCATAAACAGAGTTATGAAGCTGGATATTAATCTTTGGTCAAAACCAAGAAATAAATATGAAGACAGAATATTCATTTTATTATGTGACTTATGAACTTGCTTTGAAAGCAGTTTCTAAAGTATAATTCCAGGAATTTTTATTTAAACTGTATTTTTTTTAAAAAAAGATAACTCCACAATATGACAACTTTGAAGGAAAACAGTATTTTTGGATGCATAACATTAATGTAGCTCCTCTGTCATGTCAGTCATTTGAATGAATGTTGTAAGATCTTGGTGGATAGGGTTGGATCATATACTTGGTAGAACTATTCTAAGAACACTGACTCAGCTTTGTACATTATAAAACAAAAGTTATAGTTCCATTTTTTCTGTCATTGGGAATAAGAAATCATGGAGACTATGGTAAATATCTTAGCCCCAACCATATCCACATAATCTGTCTACTGCCTCTTCAGCCCAGAATTTAAGTCATTTTATGGTTCTAAAATCTGGTCTTTGTTATGTTATATAAATATAAGTATATAGACTTATTTGCCAATTGGAACAAATAGTTTATTCATGCATCAGTAAATCTCTGAATGGATTAGTTACCCAGCCCTGATTCAGAAATACACAAAGGTATATTTAAAACTAAACCTGTGTACCAATATATCAATAATAGA
The DNA here is from genome assembly GCF_021218885.2 of Marmota monax. NCBI lineage: Eukaryota > Metazoa > Chordata > Mammalia > Rodentia > Sciuridae > Marmota > Marmota monax. The sequence continues at coordinate 1,844,364 of NW_026694968.1, read as the reverse complement.
TAGTGTTTTATGACATTATGACTTATTAACTGTATTTTATATGCATATCCTATTTTAATTCTTTTATCCTAAAGAAAATGTCCATCTCTTTTTTGGTGTATGTGTATATAATAATACACACCCATGCACACACAGGCACTTCTTAGAAAAATCTCAAGAAAAAGGAAAAAAATGTCTAGGTGCATGCCTAAAAACTAGTACATCCCCAAATTATATAATAGGGGGAGACAGTGGTAACTAGCATAAAGTAAATTAAATATATTAGAGGTTTGTGTTAGCACAGTTATGATGTAAAATTCTTGACCATCTTTTTTTGGCATAGTTATGTAGGTATCATCAGTCCAATAATTGCTTATCATTTGTCAATGAAACAGTTAAGGAATCCTAGCATTTGTAGAATTATTTATAGAAAAGTAATCAGGCTTGTTCCAGAATTTGTAGTCTAACATTTGTATAAGGCACTGTTGTAAATACTAAGATAATTAAGGCACAATTCTTCCTCTGAAAGACTTTACCATCCATTACCTCAAAGTGAAAAAAATAATCTTGCTCTTAAGTGGAAAGCTTTATAACAAGCAAACTAGAAATATTAGACTCAAATTAAGTTTTACATTTAAAATAAGCAAGGGTGATTAAACATCGAGATGCAACACCTGGGTGCCTGTGCTTGTTAAGTGGTGTATTCCAGCATTAGAACATATCTGGCTGGCTAAGCACATTATAGCAGTCTTTTTTTTTTTTTTTCCATTCCTGCCCTTCTTTTCCTCCTTACACCCACAGCAAGCTATTTCACTCAGCTGTGATATATTCACCATTGAGAAACAAGGTGTAATTAAGTGCTGGAATGACTGGGGCAAGTGCTGTTGGAGTAAAGAACAAAGAATTCAGTGTAGCTGAGGCCAGACATAGTTAGGGAAACAGGGCTTGAATCAGGCCTTGAAAAAAGATTTGATTGGGCATAGAGGTGGGATGGGAGGGCAGTTCAAGCAATGGTGATACCATGAGCAAAATGCAAGAGCCAGAATGAGTAGGCTTATTTCAGGAATAGCATGAAAACCATCTTCTCTGAAATGAGGATCTGGGTAGGAAGTGAAGTTAGCAGGGGAGACTGGGAGGGAGCCAGTGGGGTCTGAAGGTATAAGCTGTGGCCTGCAAACCCAGAGACCTGGGTTCCATTACAAGCCAACCTGTGTCCTTGCAAGTCATTGAGCATTCTAAGCTTCAGTTACCTGAGATACAAAATGATGCTTTCAGACTGAAAAAAAAAAATCTTTAAACATATCTGGTGGTTCTTTTATGGTAGTCCTTAATAAGTTAGAATAAGGACTTTTGGATCCATCCTAACACTGTGGAACCTTTAAGTTTGTTCTGAACAGGGGAATCACATAATGAAGGTGGAGGGAGATCACATAATGAAAGAGGCAGTTGTTGGTATTAAACTCAGAAAGAATGAGTGCCTTGGGAAAGGGAATGAAACATACCAGAGGAAGAAAACCAGCTTGGAAGCTAGGCTAGTCACTTAAATGGGAGCAAGGAAATTAAAATAGAAATTAAAAGAAGTGGCAAATACTAGAATAATTGTTTATTCATTATTTATTGATTAAAAACTACACTAGATTCCTGGGGATCCAGTGATAAGCAAAACAGAGAGGCCTCTATTCTGGAGAACTTGTATTCTAATTAAAGGAAATTTGGCGAATGACGAATAGGGTGTTTGTGCCTTTAAGAGAGGCATAGTCCAATGTCCAGCTACAAAGAACTGGCTACATAAATGTTGTATGTTCATAAAATGGAATATTTGGCAGTCATAAAGAATTATGAAACGTTAATTGACATGAAAAATATTCATATTATGCCATCAAGTAAAAAACAACACAAATATAGAACACAATCTAGAAAATTGTATACCATTTTATATGGAGAATACAGTTATTGGTGATTTATATAGGTGCTCTTCATTCAGTAATTGTTTATTGAGTGTCCACTGGGTGCCAGGCATTGTTTGGGGGTCTAAGGATAAGTGGTAAAAAAGAAAAAATGATAGATATGATCCATGATTAATATTTAGTCTTTTCTATTTTTTTTCAATGAACTCATGTTATTTCTGTGGAAATACAATTTTTTTTCATGTTTTTAAAAATCCTCCTGTTGGCCATCGATGCTATGTGTAAGTTTGTTCCCAGTCATCCTTGACTGTACAAGTGGAATAGAGGATGCGATTAAAAATGACACTGTCCTGTCCTGTGTTTTGTCCAGGTCTTATGCAACTAAAGAGGTGGCTCCAGGACACCACTCTATTGCTTGGGGTAGGTCAGGGCACTGCCTGTCCTTTGGTGGCCAGAGTGGTCAGAACTCAATTAGTTCTGGCTCCAAAGCAAATAGAGTCTTGCTGATGAGACTGGGATTCTGTTGGCTGTTTATAGTCCTTCTAAGGAGCCAGTCGTTCCAGCCCTGGTGTCTATTTACATTCGCTGTATGTTACTTGACACTTTTTTATTCCTGTTGAAGTTGCCTCTCCCGGAAATCTCTATCATTCCATAAGCTGTGGCTGCTGCCCCTCCAAGCAGCTGACCTCCCACAGTTTGAAAAACAAAATGTATTCTGGCTACATTAAAAGGGAGTTTGGGGGTGAGTTCATGGGAAAAGACTTGGTGATAGTAGTTTTGTGGGCAAATTAACTAAAGGGGAGTTTGGGCAATCACCAGATCTCAGTGTTTTTACCTTTGTTTTATTTTCCCCTCCCTCTTCCTAGCTCTTTTCCTGTGAGAAGACACTAATAATAGTGTCTCTGCTTTAATGCATTCATCATCACCTCGTATTTATAAAATGCTGGATCTTTGTATATATGCTGAAAAACAAGCAAACAATCCACAAAACCCACCAAATTATTTTATTTCTTTAATAAATTATAATATATAAACAAACAGATACATATGAAGCAAAAAATTACCTACAGTTCCTATTCCCTAGAGATATGTTGGTATATTTTCTTTGTGTACTTTTTTTTTTTTTGCTTTTTACTCACATGATGTTTCTCAGCTTTTGTTCCACCACTTATATTGCCTATTTATAGATCTTAGACTCATCTGTACCAGTATTTTCCATGTAGATAGGCCTATTTGTTCTGTAGAGAACAAATGCTATCATAATGAAATGCTTAATTACTTTTTTTCCCCTCAACATCAAATGGCCTCTTGGCCCTTACCATATAATAACAGAATGTTTGTTTATTTCGAGAAAGCTTCATTTATTTTACAAGTCAGTTCTAGCTCCAGTGAGGGAAATCACTGGAGTCAAGCTAGCCAACATAATTCTCACTTTTTGGAGCTTCGTAATGAAACCCCAGGGGCAGGTTAGCACAGAGGTTCTCCTGGGGTCACTGATAGATCTTGACCTTTCATTAACTCAAGGGAGAAAAGAGGAAAAGAAGTCCCTCTGGACAAAATCATCCTACACATACCTTTTACCTCTGTTTGGAGTGTGAGAACTATCTTGACATTGTGTGAGCACAGATCTTCCATAGACTGTGAGCAGGTGGACAAGCAGCAAGGACAAAACTTAATTACAGAGTTCACATTTTGTTAGCTTCAGAGATACATTATTTTTTTTTTTGGTAAATTTCCATGTTGTTAGTGTTTTCTTTCTGATTATTGAGATCAGCCCTTTCCAGAGTAGACCTCTATTCACCTAGCTTTCTCTGTTAAACCTTGGCTTTGTCTCCCAGAGTCTAAATTGTTAGAAAGATGCCATGAAAATTCTAAAGAAGCAAGATATCTGCTTAGGTGTTCCAGATCTTCCTTTTTTCCACTCTGTTGCAGAAATCATCTGCTGCTACCCTCTTGTCTTAACCGTTAGTAATCCCTTTATGTCTCTAATTTCCCGTACTAGTTCACTGTCTTCAGCCATCTACTTTTGGCCACACATTTTTTCCTTCTTTCACAGAGCTAAACTAAGTGCTCACTTGCAGTAACTATCTCATTTTAAATGTTGTTATGTTGAGGCTATGAGGTGTCCTCATAAAATTCCTATGTCAGTGCAGGAATGTTAGGTGGTAAAATGATTAAATTGTGAGAGCTGTAACCTCATCAATTCATCCTAGTTCCAATAGGCTGGGTAGAAATGGTAAGCAGGTAGGGCATGGCTGAAGGAGGTGGATTCCTGGGGGTGCGTATCCTTGAAGGGTGCATTTTCCCTGTGGTCTCTTCTCCCTTCCCTCTCTCTGCTTTCCAGCTGCCATATCCTGAACAGCTTCCCTCCATCATACTCCATCATATCCTCCTTCTACCATGATGTGCTGCCTTACCTTGGGCCCAGATCAATGGAGTCAGCTGGCCATGGACTCTTAAACTGGGAGCCAAAATAAACTTTCCCTTCTCTTACGTTGTTCCTGTCAGGTATTTGGTCACAGCATAAAGCTGACTAATACGTGTCTTGCTCATTTTTCTCTCCTGCCTGTATATTTTTTTATAAACATGAATAGTGCATTCTACTGTTTGTAAGTCACCTGCAATCTGCCCTTTTTTTTTTTTTTTTGGAATTTAGGTAAAGCCTAAATCATAGAGAAATACTGTAAGTTGTCCCATCCTAGTAAATCTCTCGTGTAGTCTTTTCTTATGTTTTCTGTATCTCCAGCTTGATTGTCCCTTTTGTTTCTTTAATTATGTACTTTATTTATTAATATACTGTGTACATCTGGATTTTTGCTAGGCATTTCACAGAATGGTTTCTGTCTGCAGTTAAGTAGGTGTGGGATAGACATAAGATTTAGGGTGCTATAAGGAAGAATTTGTTAATCATGGATTAAATGTCGAAAGGAATGAGTTGAGGTTTAGTTGGTGTTTGTGCTTGCTCAGAGCTCATTTATTGGTCCTGCTTTTCCTTTTGTATGCTTTCTGAAACTCTGCTTATTGTTTGATAGGAATAGAACCCTGGGTGTGTAATCGGAGAGAAGAAAATTCTTCCTCACTAAGTTTGTGGTCAATTTAAATAAGCAATGAGTTAAAATAGACTTTATAGATACAAGTAATCTGGAAGTTTGAAGAGTCTGTTGGAATTTAATTTGTTTCTTCACTGATAGATGATTTCAAAAGTAAAGTACATTGTCTTTTGAGGAGATTGAATCAGTGCTATAGGATTATTTGAATGGACCTTTCCTCCTCCATTTTGGTATGTCATTGAGCTATTAATAATGGATGCTTGCTGCATTTCTTGGTCAGATATGTTATTTTGATCCATTTTTATTTCCCAGAGGAACCTCTGGAAAAGGGCAATGAGGGTAGATTTAAAACCACATTATTGGAATTCAATAACTTTCATCTTATTTTGTGTGTCTAGGGCTTGCCTAAGAGTAGTTCTAAAATGGAGAGTCAGTTGAGCATGCAGCAGGCAAAATATCAAAATAGATTTTCTTAACTAAGATATAAGCTGAATTCTGTATTTTAATTTGGGCTTTGATGCTAAGCATTAATTTTTTCAGAAAATGTTCTAGATATATACATTTTGTTCATATTGATTCTCCTGGGTGAGGGGAACAAATATCTACCAGTACATTTGGGTTAATGAAAATAAACATTTATATATATTAATTATAAAAGTTATATATTCCAATAATTCATAAGAAATTGTGAAAGATTGGAATTTTAGTCATGTAAAGTATGCCTCCAAAGGAACACAAAGTCCTCAGATGTCTTCACTCTCCCAGTAATTACCCAAAGGCAGAAAGTAGGAGATTCTGAATCACAGGGTGTCAGGGTCAATCCTGAAGTGACAAGGTCTGGCTTTGTCAAGTGGTGAAACCTGCCTTCAAAAACATCTCCTCCCTTTGTGGGTTTGTATGAAAACATAGAGGAGGTTTGGTGACCTATTCTGCTGTGCTGTAGTACAAACCGATTGATCAAATTAAAAGGGAGAAGGGGATGAAAATGTTTACATTCCCACTCTCACTTCTGTTCTTTTATCTCTATCTATCTCAATCTTGCTAAATTTAAAGGGGGGGGGGAAGCAATAAAAGTCAACAGAAGTCTTAATAATCAGTGTTAGTGAAGTATTATTTATCTGTTGATACCTGACTGATAAATAACACTTGGCCACCTGACATAGAAACTTAAGAGAATGAAAAGAAGATAACTATGAATGAAGTAACAGGTTTCTTCTTATACAAAGAGAATGCTGGGACTCTAAGTATCCTGTTGATTTGGCATTGGTATGCTTCGGCTACCTTGATATTGTAGTTCATATTATTATTATGCATAGTTTGACCTGCATTCTTTGACTGTTGTTCTGCCTTGGAAATAACTTTAGTTATTTAACTTTAGTTGTTTAACTTTTATTTTTTTTTTATTTCTCACAAAAGAAACAAATTTCCAGTGGTGAAAGTTTAAAATATACAGATTTGTGTTTTAAAATAGTATAATGAAATAGTGTGATGAAAATCATTTGTAATGCTGCCACCTAGAGAAAATATTATGAACAGCTTTGACATCTTTTAAAATTCTTTCTGAGTATACATAGCTACATTTTTTTATAGAACTCGTTTTTATTTTTTATAGAACTCTTACAACTTTTTCTCAGTTAAAAATATATCTTGGGGGCTGAGATTGTGGCTCAGTGGTAGAATGCTTGCCTAGCATGAGTAAGGCACTGGGTTCAATTCTTAGCACTGCATATAAATAAACAAAATAAAGTACATTGACAATTAAAAAATATATATATATCTGTATATATATGTATATATATATACATATATATATCTTGAACATCTTCTGATGCCATTAAATATATTTTGCCACATCATTTTTAGCCTCTGTATTTTCTCATCATATGGAATAAAACATCATGTTAAACCCATCTCCTCGTTAGATCTTGTGGTTGTTATAATTTTCACCATTATGAACAACTCTGTGATAACATTTTAGTTACTAAATCTATTATTGCCTAAGGAGAAATTCTCAGAAATGAAATTATTGAGTCAATAGGAGGCAATGGGAAGTTTCCAGAAGGTCAGTTGAGACTTGCATTTCCATCTTTCCTACATGAAAGGGTGACATTGGCTTCAGAATCTGAATTGGTTGTTATCTCACTTACAAGGTCCTAACCATGTCCTCTAAAATTGTCTCTTCATAGGATTCTATTCCCATAGGTTTCATTCCCTGGTCCCCTGGTCTAGACTCTCAGATGTGAGACTTAAAAACTTGTGTCTATAATATTAACTCTCAACGGGCATGTTGTAGGTGTTTAAATACAAATCAACAGCCAAGCTAGATGCTGCGGATGTTTATACGGGGGAGGAAGATAGAAACACATCCTTAGATGCTGTGCCATGGACTTAGTGATCTAAATATATAAAAAGTACATCTAAGAAAGAGGTTGACCTAACCAAGGTCACATCATGAATCAGCAGTGAAATCCCAAATAGAACCTGGATCTCTTTAACTTCTTTCTCCTCATATAAAAAGTATTTATGAAAAAGAGAAAGCATTTATAAATGAACTATAGAGCTCTTTAAACCTAGAAATGCTTCAGAGAGTCTTTCAACAGAGTTAGAAATTTTCTAGCTTAGATATAATAAATCAAAATTGGTATTAGATATTAATAAATATTTTGGAAGGTAAATTCTTAAATGATTATAAAGTAGAAAGAGTAGTGGGTGGTATATAGGCAGATGAAAATGAGACTGAAAGGAATATGTGTGTTTGCGTTGCTGATTGGGGGGGAGTTGGAGGGTGGAGGACACACCATGGTAACTGAGGAAAAGATAACCAAAAAGACTGTTTAAGACATTAACCCTGGGGTGGTACATGATGGTCTCGGCCCTAATTCTGAATGAACCATAATTCTTTCCTTCTCAGTCTGGTGGTATGGATCTGCTCTGTTATTCAGAGCCTAGAGCAGGGTGACCTGCAGGAGCCAGAGTGATACCTTTCAGTGTCCCTGAGTCAGGAAATTTAGGTCTTCTGATTCCCAGTCTAGTGTTTAATCTACCAATGGCAGGAAATAGCAGTAATTTTACAAGAATTTTTTAGAGATATGAAAAAGGTTTTTGGTAGCTATATTTTCAATTTTCATTAATGAATTGTACCAATGTATTAAAATAGTTATAAAGAGAATCATTTTCTGATAAAGTTATTCCAACTAATACATAAAACATGAGAATATCAACCTCTTATAAACCCTAATGCATTAACAGATCTATACACTGACCATCAACTACCAAAATAGTTGATATCATCAATTTTCAAAAAAGAGCACAAAAAAATCAAAATTAAGTGCGTTGATGAGAAAACACAATAGTATATACAGTTTTGTCAAAAAAATTGAACTTACACTAATTTGTCCTCAGTATTTGGCTGTCAATTTGTAGGAAATAAAGAGGACAGAGGAACCAACATGATGGACTGCTTCATGTGGCTTCAATCAACAAATCCAAATCGTGGGGAACTTGCAGGTCTAACATTCCAGGTTCTTTAACCAATAAATTATATGAAAGAAAGGAATTCAGATGGAACCTTCAGATTACAAGAGACTTAAAATATGTATCAAGTTAAAAACTGTATCCGGGTGTGTATACTTGAGTGCTAAAACCAGAAAGAGATGCAAGGGAGTGATTGCTGTGCAAGTCAGGACAATGGTCACTTTTGATGGGATGCAGGGTCTGTGATGGGGAGAGGATCCATGGAAGTACTTCTGAGATGGCTGGACAAGTTCTAAATTTTGAGCTGGGTGGTTTGTTCTAAGAATGTTTGCCATATACAATTTATTATGTCACATATATAGGGATAGATAAATAAAGTTATGTACAACAAAATAACATTTCAGTTAACAATTGGCTGCATAATATTTAATCCATAAGATTAAATATAATGGAGCTGAAAAATTCCTATTGCCTCATGATGCTGTAACTGTTCTAGTATCATAGTGTAACACATTGCTCACATTTTATGGTAATGCTGGTGTAAACAAACCTTCTGCACTGCCAGTAAAAAAAGTAGAGCACAGACAGGGGCTGGGGTTGTGGCTCAGCGGTAGAGCGCTTGCCTAGCATGAGTGAGGCCTTGGGTTCGATTTTCAGCACCACATATAAACAAATAAAATAAAGGTCTATTGACAACTAAAAAAATATTTTAAAAAAGTATATCACAGACAATTATAAATACTTATACAAATAAATATTTGAAACTAGACAAATTATGTATTAATTAATAAGTATTAATACTAGGCAATTATATATAATTCACTATACTTGATAATAAATGATTGTTATTGGTTTCTGTATTTACTAAACTATTACTCATTAAAGTATATTCCTATTTATTGAAAAAAGTTCACTGTGAAACAGTATGCTGTGTTACACTAGCAGCAGCCTCATACAACTTGTGTTTATCACGTGACTTCTTTGCATCAGGCCACATCCAATGATTGGCACCTAGGTTTATGCAAGTACACTTTGGGATGTTTGCACAATAATGAAATTGTCTGGTGACACATTTTTCAGAATGTATCTCCATTGGTCTTTCTATATTTTTTGTGGTATTCTGTATCGATTTCATTCTGCAATAAAACTGTGAGGGAAAAAAGAGGCATGTTAGAAAAACCCAAAACCCTGACTCTGCTCTAGAGATTATCATAACACTCTCAGCATTGGATAAATAAAATTGTGGAAATTATTTTCTGGTGCATGAAAAAATGTAAATTATACCTTTGATACACCTGTGTAATGTTAGTAGTATTACCTTTCAGCTTGCCTAGGGCCTTATAATAGTAGCTGCAGGCTTGCTCTAGTTCCTGTTTCTGTGCTAGTCAGCCTAGATAGATGACCCATTTCTGTCCCTGGGTTTTTCAATGTGTTGTGCATAGAAAACCACCACATGCTTAAGAAAATGTAGGTTATTTGTTTGGTCCCAGCTGCCATCAAAAGGAGGCACCTAGGAATTTGCATGATAAACAAGCACATTGCTATATAAAAACCACCACTGACTTCTCTCTTGATTTCTGTCTGAGGCACTGCCAAAGCATCAGTTCTATAACTATGTCTTGGGAAAAGTACAAATCTTCTGAGAATTTCCAGATAAGCCTTTGAGAGTCAAGGCCATAGCTATGACTTTTATTCATGAAGTAACTCAGATTTTTTATTATTCTTTGAGTTGGAGTCTTGCTGTATTGTCTAGGCTAGCTTCAAACTTGGAATCTTCCTGCCTCTGCCTACCAAGTAGGTGGGATTATAGGCATATATCACTGCACCTAGCTGAAACTCGGGTTTTGAACCTATATTTAGTAAAGTCATATAAAACAGTGAATGTAAATAAGTGATGAAGTTGTAAAACAATCTCTCCATAGTGATGGTCAGTCTTCCTCTGAACATTTTGCTTAGTCCTCCCCCCACCCCACCCCACCCCTGCCACACACACACAAATAAATCAGAATTTGGGATTTGAGATTTAAAGTCATAGTTAAATCAATCTTCTGAAGCTTTTAAATAACAACTTTAAGCAAAACCTTTTCAAATCATGGAAAGCAGTACAGTTCACATCTGGATAGATCAGGTTTGACCTATCATTACTTTTTTTTTTCCTTTCCTTTAATTGGTGCTGAAGATCAGACAGAGGGCCTTATAAATACGAGGTAAGCTCTGTACCACCGAGCCACACCTCCAGTCCTGGCCTGCCGTTGCTTCTAAACGGTCCTTCCTCAGTTGAAGGCAAAGGAGATTTTCTGTGGCATGAAGGTGAAGTATGAAGACTGCTAATGTATTCAGTATCTTCATCCTCCTCTTTCTACCTCTTTCCCCACTCTTCCAAATCTGCATGCTTTTATACACTTCTCGTAATCAAAACAGGAGATGATTCAATCAATGTCAATTACATTTACTGACCATGTGCTGATAAGTGTAGATATCTTTAAAGAGGAATCAGAACCACTACTTACTTTCCTCTTGATTTGTGAAATATATTTTGTACAACTGAATTCAATTCTGCAAACATCCTTTGAACATTGCCCAATGCGTGGCAGTATCCTAGTTATGTGGCATTATAGATGCAAAGACAGGACACATTTCCTGCTAGTAGGAATGCATAGTCTAGTCAGGGAGATGGATGAGTGTAATTAATTATAACAACAAAATCATTTCTGCATAAATGATCCCATTTAAATTATCCCATTCACATGATTCTAGCAGTAAAAAAGAATTACCATTACAGATTTATTCAAACTTTTAAGAGAAGTACTGATGATCATAAAACTCACCACTCTTCCTACTATTGTCTGTTATAGCCACTACATCTAGAAGAATGAAGTAGAAGAAAAAAAAAATGTAGTTCCATTAGAAAAGTGTATTTGTTAGAGGAAAGAAAAAAAGGGATGATCTGATTTGTGTTTTTTAGGACTTGATCATTATTATAGAGTAGTGTTAGGTTCACAGCAAAATGATAACCAGACATAGAAATATTTTGAGTACTCCGTGCCCCGACATAGGATACCCCATTATCAACATAAGCCACCAGAGTACATTTGTTACAACTGATGAGCCTACACCAACATATCATTATTATCCAGAATTCATAGTTAATATTAGGTTCACTCATTCTATGCATTTTGACAAAAGTATAATGTTATAATATATCTACCTTTATGGTTTACAAGATAGTTTCACTGAAATAAACTCCTCTTTGGCTTACCAATTCTACCCTTCCTTCCTTCCTCACCCCAAACCTCTGGAAAACACTGCTCTTTTTACTGCCCTAATAGTTTTGCCTTTTCTATAGGTCATGTAGGAGGAATCCTATAGTATATACCCTTTTCAGATTGGCTTCTTTCACTCAGTAATAAGCATTTACATATTTCATGGATTGATAGTACTTTTTTTAGCAATGAATAATATCCATTATCTGGATGCACCATGATTTATTTATTCATTCATCTATTTAAAAACATATTGGTAGCTTCCAAGTTTTGGCAGTTATGAGTGAAGCTGCTATAAACATTTATGTTCTGGTTTTCGCATAGACATAAGTTTTGGACTTCTTTGGGTAAAAACCAAGGAGCATAATTTCTGGGTTGTATGGTAAGAATGTATGTAGAGCTTTGTAAGAAAACCACCAAACTGTCTTCCAAAGTGGCTCTACCATTTTGCATTCCCATCAGCAATGAATGAGATTTCCTGTTATTCCTTACCAGCATCTGGTGGTGTCAGTGTTCTGGATTTTGGCCATTCAAAAGGTATATAATGATATTGCATCATTCTTTTAATTTTCATTTCCCTAATGACATATGATGTGAAGCATCTTTTCATATGCTTACTTGTCATCTGTATACCTTCTTTAGTGAGGTAGCTGTTAAAAATTTTGTCATTTTTTTTAAAACTGGGGATTGAATTCAGGGCCTTGCACTGCTAGGCAAGCACTCAACCACTCAGCTATATCCCCAACACTTTTTATCCTTTATTTTGAGACCATGTCTTGCTACGTTGTCAAGGCTGGCCTTGAACTTGCAATCCTTCTGCTTCAGCCTCCCAAGGCACTGGATTACAGATTTGCACCACTGAGCCTGACAAGTCCATTTCTATTGTTTTAATTTTTATTTTATTTTTAAAAAATCTATTGGTATATTATAAATAATGGTAGGATTAATTGTGACATATTTTTACATGCACATAACATAATTATATCAATTTCATTCCATTGTACCTCCCTTGCCCTTTTCTCTTCCCTTCCCTGATCCCTTTCCTTTATTCTACTGGGCTTCCCTCTACTTTGATGAGATTCCCTTTTTATTCCTAGCCTCAAAGGCTGTCTCTTTTCTCCAGTCTGTTTTTGGCACCTTTGTCAAGGGTCAGATGACTGTATCTGTGTGGATTTGTCCCTTTGTAATCTGTTAGGGTTTGGATCTAAAAATGTTCCCTACAAAGCTCATGAGAGAAAACATGTGACCCTTAAATTTCAAAGTCTGGTTTATTTCATTTAACATGATGCTGTCCATGTCCATCTATTTTCCTGAAAATGATATAATTTCATTTTTAATGGTAGAGTAAAATTTCATTGTGTACATATACTATATTTCTTTATTCATTCATCTGTTGATGGACATCTAGGCTGGATCCATAACTTTGCTATTAGGAATTGCACTGCTATAGACATGGGTATACATGTATTGCATACTATGTGGACTTTAGTTCTTTTGGATATGTATCAAGGAGTGGGAGAGCTGGGTCATATGGTGGTTCTGTTCCTAGTCCTTGAGGAACCTCCTTTTGATTTCTACAGTGGTTGTAGTAATTAACAATATCACCAGCAATGTATAACTGTTACTTTTCTCCTGAATCCTTTCTAGCATATATTATTGTTTGTATTTTTAATGATTGCCATTGTAATTGGAATGAGTTGAAATCTCAGTGTAGTTTTGATTTGCATTTCTCTGATTGCTAAAGATGTTGAACATTTCTTAATATATATTTTTGGCCATTTGTATTTCTTATTTTGAAAAATGTCTGTTTAGTTCTTTTGCCCATTTATCAATTTTTTTGAGCTTTTTATATATTCTGGATATTAGTCCTCTGTCAGAAGAGTAGCTTGTAAAGATTTTTTCCCATTCTGTAGACTCTCTCTTCACTCTCCAAATTCTTTTTTTTTTTTTTTTTTTTTGCTGGGCAGAAGCTTTTAAATTTGGTATGATCCCAATTATTAATTTTTTGACATTATTTGCTGAACTTTAGGAATCCCATTGAAGAAGCTGTTGCCTGTACCTACATTTTGGATTGTTGTCCTGTTTTCTTCTAGTACATGCAAAGTTTTGGGTCTAATTCCTAGGTCTTTGATCCATTTTGAATTGAATTTTCTTTAGGGGGATATATAGGGATCTAGGTTTATTCTTCTACATATGGATATTCACTTTTTCCAGAACTATTTGTTTAAAAGACTGTCTCTTTTCTCCAATCTGTTTTTGGCACCTTTGTCGAAGGTCAGATGACTGTATCTGTGTGGATTTGTCTCTTTGTAATCTATCTGTTATGGTTTGGATCTAGAAATGTCCCCCACAAAGCTCATGTTTTGAAAGCAGAATGTTCAGAGGCATAAAGATTATATTGTGAGAGTTATAACCTCATCAACTGAATGGATTACTGGGTGGTAACTGTAGGAAGGTGAGATGTTGCTGGAGGAAGCAGGTCAACGGGGGAATTCCCTTGGACTATATATTGTCCCTGCTTTCTTGCTCTCTGCTTCCTGACTGCCATGATATGAACAGCTTTCCTCTGCCATGCCCTTTTGCATGATGTTCTGCCTCATCTCAGGCCCATGGCAATGGAGTTGGCTAACCATGGACTAAATCTCTGAAAACTTGAGCCCAGAATAAACATTTTTTTCTAAGGTTTTCTTTTTTAGGTATTTTGGTCACAGCTATGAAAAGCTCAACTAACACACATTTCACTAGGTTTAACATGTCTACTTTTATGGCAGTACCATGCAGTTTTTGTTACTATAGCTCTGTAGTATTATTTGAAATTGAGTATTGTGATGCCTCCAGCATTGTGCTTTTTTCTCAGAGTTGCTTTGGTTATTCTTGGTCTTTTATTCTTCCATATGAGTTTTAGGACTTTTTTCTAGTTCTGTGAAGAAAGTCATTAATATTTCGATGGAGGTTGCATTGAATTTGTAGATTGCTTTTGTTAATGTGGGCTCATTTTTAAATTGGTTGTTCTCTTATTGTTGAGGTTTAAGAGTACTTGTATATTTTGGAAAATGATCTTTTATCAGGTGAATCTTTTGTAATTATTTTCTCCAAGTCTGTGGCTTGTCTTTTCATTCTCTTGATGGTATATTTAGCAGAATAAAGAATTTTAATTTTAATGAAATTTATTTTATCATTTTTTCATTTTAAATATTATGCTTTTGATATTTTAGCTAAATAGTTTGCCAATTCAAGGTGATCCAGATTTTCTTCTATGGTGTCTCCAAGGATTTCATAGGTTTTGTACTTAGATCTATGATTCATTTAGGGGAAGGAAGAAAGATCTGCATCTAGATTCTTTTTATTTTTTCTTTTCCTTCCTGTGGATATCCAAATGTTCCAGCAAAATTTATTGAAAAATTGAAGTTGAATAATGTCAGTCTTACTACCAAAGTGAGAGGAATTTCTCTTCAATACAGTATTATGTTGGTTATTTGGATTTTTGTCTTTTTGTATAAACTTTAGAATAAGTTTGTTGATGTCCAAGAAATAACTTGCTGGGTTATTGATTGAATTAAGCTTTATATCAGGTGTTTGATTTCTTTCATTAGAAATTTGTAGTTTTTCTTATATATATCTTGTACTTTTTAATAGATTTGTAGCTAAGTATTTCATTTTTGGGGGTGCTAATTTATATGGTATTTTGCTTTTTATTTTAAATTCTGTTTGTTCATTGCTTGTGTATAGGAAAGCAATTGACTTTTACATATTAACTTGTATATCCTAGAACCTTGCTATAATTAGTTATTAGTTCCAAGAGTTTTTTTTTTTGTCAATTATTTCAGATTTTCTACATAGATGATCACATTATCTGTGAGCAAGATGGTTTTATTTCTTTCTTCCCAATCTGCAAACCTTTTATTTTCTCTTCTTCTCCCTTTTTTCTTTTTTTTGGGGGGTGGGTGGGTAACAGGTAGGACTTCCAGTATGATATGATATTGAGAAAAACTATTGAGAGGGGACATTCTTATTATTTTATTTTTTATATTAGTAGGAAAGCTTCTAGTTTCTCACTGTTAACTCTGATGTTAACTACAGGGTATTTTTTTTAATAGTTATTCTTTATCAAATCCTTTATTGCTACTATATGGAAAAGGGGAAGTTTAGTTTTTAGAAAATAAAAATACCTTGTCATAGAACATCTGTTGGTTTGTTTTTGGAGAAAGCACAGTTTTGATAGTCAATTGAAAATAATGTTATACTCTACAAAAGGAAGTTGATTTTTTTAAATAAAGTTTCAAGTTTTAGCTGAAATAACTTACTTGAAAGTTTATTGGCCAAATGATATTGTTATATTGTGTGAATGTACAAATATGTAATAAAAAAAAATCCCACCATCATGTACAACTACAATGTACCAATTAAAACATGGGAAAAAAGAAAGTTTTATACATGTAACTATGTTGTTCTCGTGATCTGAATTTTAAAATATAAAGTACATATATTAGGTAAAAATATGCTCCCAGATTTTTCTAAGAGTGCATACACATATGGTATGCATATGGGTAAAGATACTTTTATCATTAATTTCTACAACTCATAATAACATGAGCAGAAATGATGACATGGCATTTTGTAGTAAAACCAAAATATGTACATAAAATCCTTTTTATATTTACTTCTCTTTTGCTTACTGACTATAAAACATGAAAACTTTCAATCCTAAGTGGAATGGAATGTTCTGGATAAAATGAGGGTCCAGGATTTTTGAAACTCTGACAAGAAAAAAAAATATGAGTGAGGAGAATTTTTCTTTAAAAGTAGGGTTCATTTGGGTGTGGTGGCACATGCCTGTAATTCCAGTGACTCAGAAAGGTAAGGCAGGATGATCGTGAGTTCAAAGCCAGTCACAGAGACTTAGTGAGGCCCTGTCTCAAAATTAAAGAGAGAGAGAGAGAGAGAGAGAGAAGAAGAAGAAGGAGGAGGAGGAGGAGGAGGAGGAGGAGGAGGAGGAGGAGGAAAGAGAGAAGGAAGGAAGGAAGGGAGGGAAAGAAGGAAGGAAGGAAGGAAGGAAGGAAGGAAGGAAGGAAGGAAGGAAGGAAGGAAAGACAAGACAAGACAAGATAAGGTATGTGGCAGTGGTTAAGCGCCCTTGGGTTCAATCCCCAGTACCAGATAAATAAATACACAGTAGGCTTCAGCTTACTTTTGTTTTAGGAAAAGTGTCTGAATAGTTCCTAAAGTTACACAAATGTAAGTCAAGAATGTTTTGAAAGAAATAATGAAATTATTTTTAGGGGAAGAGATAGAGAAACCTTATTTGGGATGGTAAATGAATGGAGAAATGCCTGCCACTTGTTCCTGTGGAGAAACAGATTGGAGGTAAAGGGGACAATCACTTTTCCCCCACAGTTTTTATCAGTGGATTATAATTGAACATAACTATCGTGTGGTGGCCAGCACCTCACCAGGGAATTCTTGCCTGCTGGGAGGGATAAGCCTCCTGAGAAATTAAAGTCTAGTCTTTTTTATTTTTGTGTGTATATAAATTTTTATTTATCTACAATAAACTCTCAGGAGTGGGCTTTCTGGTTTATATGTAATTGTATGTTTAACTCTAAGAAATAGCTAAACTCTTTTCCAGAGTGATTATACCAGTTTGTGTTCCTGTATCATCAGTGTAGGAGAGTTTAGTTGCTCTGGAACTCTTTAGCATTTGGTACTGTCAGTAATTTTTCATTCTAGGCCTTCTAATAAGATGCATACTGGCATCTCATTGTAGCTTTAATTTGCATTTCCATAATGGCTAACAAGGCTAAACATTTTAGTCACATGCTTAATACTGTATCCATGTTGGTAAAATGCTTGTTCAAATTTTATGCCTCTTTTAAAATGGATTAGTTGTTTTCTTACTGTTGAATTTTGAGAATTCTTTCTATATTCTGGATATAAGTTCTTTGTTGAATATTTGATCTGCAAATATTTTTTCCCAATCTGTAGCCCCTGCTCCATTTTTTTTTTATTTTTTTGGTACCCAGGATTAAATTCAGGGCACTTGGCCACTGTGCCACATCCCCAGCCTATTTTGTATTTTATTTAGAGACAGGGTCTCACTGAGTTGCTTAGCACCTCAGAGTTGCTGAGGTTAGGCTTGAATTCACAATTCTCCTGCCTCAGCCTCCTGAACCTATGGGTTTACAGATGTATGCCACCATGCCCGGCTATAACCTATCTCATTTTAAAAAATTTCTTTCATAGAAAAGAAGTTTTAAATTTTTATAAAGTTCAGTTTTTTTCCTCTGTGAATTCTGTGTTTAGTTCCATGTCCAAGAGATCACTGCCAAACCACAGGTTCATAGTTAACAGAGACATTTACTGCTCCTTGGAATGCTCTTCTCCGCCATATTTTCCTAGTTGTCTTCTTCAAGATCTAAACTTTACTTTCTTTAAAAAGTATTTTTGCGTCTTTTCCCCATGCTCTTATGGGCATTTTGTCCTTGTCTGTGTACTCTTAATGAACATTTATCTTCTTAACTGTAACCTCTGCTGACATGCCCCTACCAGGCAGGGAACTCTGGAAGGGCAGACCTAGGTATTATTTCACCTTGTATTCCTAGCATATTGATTAGTGCATGTTCAATATATTCAGTGAGGTAATTAATTTCTAATGACATTTTTCTTCTGTTCTTAATAAGTATGGGTTGAGCTGTGGAAAATTTGAGTATCTATTTTAAAAAGTTGTTTAAAAAACATTTAAAAACCATCCTCAATTTAAAAACAAAATTTGTTATTTTTAAAGACATCTGTTAATATAACCATTTAAGTGAACTTGCTGGAGAACTTTTTTTTTTTTTTTATTTTCCTCAGGAAAGGATAAGGAGGGAATGAAATCAATGTAGGAATTAAGGAGATTTCAAGTAGCTAAAGCAATGGTTAATTCGTGATTTGGAAAAATAAACCTAGGACTGAGGATGTAGCTTGGTGGGAGAGCACCTACCTATCTTGCACAAGGCCCTGGTTTTCAATCCCTAATACAAACAAAACAAAACAAAACAAACAAAACAATAAAAAACAAACACACAAGGCAAGGAAAAAGACAAGAAATCTAAATAATTTTATCTACCAAAATTAATTTTTTGTTCATTGTTAGTCTGTCAAAAAGGAGAGCAATATCATCACAATTCTTGAGCGACTGTTATGATTTATATCTTAAATGTCCCCCACAGGCCTATAAGCTGAAGTCTTGGTCATTAGCCTGTGACACTGTTGGGAGGTGGTAGAACCCTTAGGAGGTGGAGCCTGGTGGAAGGAAGTTAGGTCATTGGGGGTGTGCCCTACAAGGTGATGTTGGGACCCCGCCCCTTCTTCTCTCTTTGCTTCTCAGATACCATGAGGTGAATAGTCTTACTCTACCATGTGTAATTGCTGCCATGATGTACGTGTTGCAATGGGACCAAGGGACCATGGACTGAAACCTCTGAAACTATGAGCCAAAGTAAATCTTTCTTACTTATACATTGTTTATTTCAAGTATTTTATCATGGTGATGGAAAACTGACTAAAAGAGTGACCAACTAATGGGCAGCCATTAATTATATAAAAGAGAACATAGGGAAACAGTCTTCTAGTTAGAGAGAAGATTCACATACAGAAATAAACAAATCCTCTGGGAATGAAGATGCCTCCTTTTGATGATGAAATCTTTATAAATTATAGGAAGGAAGCATCCTATTATTTAATAATATTCTGAAGAAGTTAGATATAGTAACTTTCATTTGCTTATAACAATACCAGAAAACAGGTCCATCTCCAAGCAAGTTTCTAAAGGTTAACACAGTTTGTCTTGAGATCTTTGGCCATCTCTTTCTGATTCTGCCTTTCTTCTACCCTCTTATTCTCAAAGTCCTTCAGTTCTTTGTTCATGGACCTTGCTTACAATGAGTAGAAGCAACCTTAAAAGTAAAAGTCTGAATCTGGGATCTTGAGAGTGAGAGAAGGCTTGAACTGGTGGATTTTTTCCAGGGTATGATTGTCCCAGGAGAGATATACTTTCCAAATATATCTTGAGAAGAGGAGTCTAGAAATCAGAGAAGAACAGTCTGGCAGAGATGACATTGGCTAGAGAGGCTGAAACTGATAGGAACATGAGCAAAAATTATGTGTGAGCAAGAGATATGGGATAATTTCATACTATGAAAGGTGAGTTTCCAAAAATAACCTGACTTATAGAAGATGTCCTATAAGTCAGATGTAGACCTAACCATCTCTTCCATCAAAGATGGATATGGTTCTGTGTCTGTCACTCATACAGTCTTCACCATCTTCATCCCTCTCTTGACCTTATGTAGATTCAGTTTTCTACCTCCTACTACCACCCTTTTCTCTATCCAAACAGGAAAGGATTCGAAATCAAACATTTCATTTCTTGGGTGATTACACTTCACTGTGAATTTTGCTTACTGTGTCAGCCTAACCAGTCATTGCCTTGTTAAGTTTTAAAATTTCTAATTGTGGAACGTAATGTTTTATTTCCTGTTAATTCTCTTAGTAAGTAGATGGGAAAAATATTTTGTGTATGGGTCTTTAAAGTGAATAGATAGATACATAGGTAGGTAGGTAGATAAATTTCTAGTTATGAAGGGACTATTTTTTTCTATATTCCTAAAAAACTAGCTCTGTTCTGAAATTACTATTTACTTTCCACTGTGTTGCACTACAGTATATGCAAATCTGTAATACATTGAGCACTTTAGCCATGTGAACAGGGCCAGTTTCAGGTTGCTTTTGCTAGAGGCACATGTGCAGTTGAGTCTGAACACCAGTCATTCCTCACATGCATCAGTTAGACTAATCTAACCCCCCTCTACTCCCACCCCCATGCTTCTACTTCACCTTAATAATGGAGAGCTTGCAAGGCCTCCAACAGGTTGAGTCTCTTAGAGCCTTTAATTTGCAAGCCATTCCTGCTGAGAGGCAGCCATTCAGCATATTGTTTTTGAAAGTCTCTAATACCTAGTTACCTGACTGAATAAAAATAAACAGAAAGTCCATAATCTTCAGTTTCTTTCATATGAATGTACAACAAATTGGTAATTGTTAAAGTGCTAAACATTAGATAGTTTGGACTAATTTTTCCATAAACATTCATTCAACATTTTATAGAGGGAAAACAAAAACACATTTTTCTGTTATTTAAAAAGTATATAGGTCAGAAGTGCTCAGTTACCTACTTTAAACAAATCTCCCACTAAAAGTTCAAAGCAAAGTCCCCCCACACACACCTGTAATTATTATTTTATAGTTTGTGTGTTCTTGTACTTGTTGTCAAACCACACAATTGGTGGAAGAGTGCAGGGAATAAAAATAATTAAGTTAATAGACTCCAGAAAGTTGCACTAAATAATACAAAAATTATATATTAATAAACTATGTATTATTTAGTTTCAAAAACTTCAACAGAGACTGCATGAGTACATTGCCAAAGTACTCAATGGAGGGAAGTTGATTCTTGGGGGAGAGTATTTCTTTCCCCTAAGGTTTCATCTGATTCTGTGAGAATTGAGCCAATTTACCTCTCTTTTATGAGGAGTCAGGTGCGGGAACCTAAATTAACTGGCACAATAATGTCTTATAGATTGTTTCCCCTGAATTGTTGCCTGGCAATCTTGACCCATGACCTGGCTCTCACTGCATTAATATATCCATTATGAAGAAGCTGAATCAAGAGGAACAGATGGCAAGTGTTTTGGCATGAAATTTTCATGGTGCCAAAGCTATATATAACCTTTTGTATTGGGGGATGTGAGTGGGGAGGTGAGAAATGCCTGTTTGGCTATTTTAAGCAGGTGGTATAAAGGTCACCCAAGCCTTTTTCTTTCCTAAGTATGTAAAGTATTTTGCATCTGTAGGATCAAATTGAGACCCAAAAGAAAGAGGCTAACAAATCTGAGTTATGAAATCAAGAGGGTGAGGAAGTTGAAAACACTGCCAAGAGAGTGACTGAAGTGATCCCCATAGATGCTCTACTTGGAGGGGGTCACATATGGAGCAAAGGGGTGGAGGGGCTGGTGGCCTGGGTGAGCTAGAAGAGTCAGGAGTAAAAAAGTTGGATAAAGACATAGGTGACATAGGAGACCTTCTGATGTTGTTACATGGTAGATGACAAGGCCCAGAGTAGAGCTATGGCATGAAGGTCCTGGAAGTTGTGAAGTAAAGGCAATCCAGTGCTAGGGCATTGATTGATTCATCAGTGTGAATATTGAAATTACCTCAAATAATGGTATGCTTAGTATGGAGAGAGGAAAATGTGAACTAGATGCATTCTCCAGTGGAATGCAGAGGAGTTTTGAAAGTTTTTCTCTAAAATAATTACTGAATTACGCAAAATCAGAAAGGCATGTTTCTAGCATAGAAAGACAGTTTTGACACTGATGGTAGGTCTCAGAACTTAACTGCTATCACACAATTTTAGCCTTAACAAAAATCATAACTAAAAGCCTAATTTTAAAAAATCACTGATGCACAACTAAAAACGTGTAACTGAGCACTTTAAGCTGACACCAACATCATTTTGATACTTAATGGTCTCTTAAATTGCCCAAGTAAATGTTTCTGTTGATGCCACTCATTTCATGCTTCTGGCCTCTGACAGCACAATGGAAATTTGGGAACTTGTAAGAGCAAGTGACATGTCAGATATCAAATCTGTCTACCTAATAGTATGTGTGAAGGAGATTGAAACCTTGATTTAGTAGTGTTTTTGTTTAAAATGTCTAGGTCTGAAAAAAAATGTATTTTGTCTTTTTTTCATCTTTGGGATTTTGTTTGGCTTTGTTGCTTAAAAGGGATTTCTGTTTGCAAAGTATAGGTTGGAAATTTAAATATTCATTGTGAATTTAAATAGTGAATAGTGTCCTTGGGGGAAAGTGACAATTGCCTCTTGCACTGAAGACCTCAAAGTTCACTGAGAACTTGCCTTGTCAAATGTGACCTTTGGAGAATGTTGTCAGTATAGAGATGTAGGGGAGGAATTCTTTGTAGATAAATAAGCAGGTACTGAGAAGGGCCGGAGTCCCTATGAAGCACACATACTACCACACCTTTCTTCCTGCTGGATGTCTGAATGAGATTTCTATCCTGAAATATTATGAGCTCTATAGAGAAAATAGAACAGCTGTTGGTTCCCTTCCAGAACCCCAAACAAACTTTATAAAAGAGAACAGAGAGTGGATTGGTGAAGTGAACCCCCCACCTTGGCTGAACTTAAAGAACAGCAATATTGCAGTTTAGAGAAAGATCAACTTACCTGTATGTATGAAGACCCAGTACACAAGAGTATGGCCTATGACCATATATCTGAACTAAAACAAAGACCAATTATTCATGTGCTACCATTGACCCTGATAATTGGTGTCAGGTAAAAGAGTGAACTCCCCAGCCCCATACCCCTTTCACCCCAGGATGGGGGAAACTTCTTCTCACATATTTTGCTTTTCTTTGCTACAGGACATTTGTGAAGATATTTCTGACCATGTTGAGCAAATCCATGCCCTCCTTGAAACAGAGTTCTCCTTAAAGCTGCTGTCTTACTCTGTCAATGTGATTGTGGACATCCACGCAGTGCAGCTCCTTTGGCATCAGCTCCGAGTCTCAGTGCTGGTTCTGAGAGAGCGCATTCTGCAAGGACTGCAGGATGCCAATGGCAACTACACCAGGCAGACAGACATTCTGCAGGCTTTTTCTGAAGAGACAAAGGAGGTGAGTGTTTTCCTTGAAGAGAAGTAATGTCTTGTCAAGTGTGACCATTTGAGGATGTTTTCAGTGTAAAGAGATCACGTAGGAATTCTTTGTAGATAAATAAGCAGTTCCTAAGTTGGACTTTGAATCTAGGTGTAGTGAACAGAAGCTAGGACACTTCTAATGTGAATGAGGCTTTAGGTCAGAGTTAACTCACATCTGGTAGTTTACACAAATCCTGTCCATAGTTTTTGGTACTAACCTGACTTCTTGTTCCCCTTCAAATATTTAATGCTTACTTATTGAGCACTTACTATTCCAGGTGCTAGGTGTCAAGAATATGATAGTGATCAAAACATAGTCTTTACCTTTAAGGAACTTTGACTATAGTGGAGAATGGAGAGAAGTGAACATACATTAAGGCCCAGCTGTGGTAAGTTTAAAAATTTAGTTGGAGGATAGAGAAAGGAACACCTAATTCAGACAGGAAGGGCTTTTTCAGAAAAAGTAGATCTAACCTGAAACTTGAAAGAGAAGCAGAATTAGATAGGTGAATGGGGTAGAATGTGTTCTAGACAGAGGGAATGGCGAGATCAGAGACTTAGAGGTAAGAGAGAGTGACAGGCTTATAGACAGACAAGACTGGAGCAAAAAAAAAAAGGATGCAGGATTTGTCCCAGT
The DNA here is from genome assembly GCF_021218885.2 of Marmota monax. Taxonomy (NCBI): domain Eukaryota; kingdom Metazoa; phylum Chordata; class Mammalia; order Rodentia; family Sciuridae; genus Marmota; species Marmota monax. The sequence continues at coordinate 1,820,292 of NW_026694968.1, read as the reverse complement.
AAGTAAGCAGAGGTTAGTCATGAAGATAAATAGCTATTAAAACCATATTAAGTGAATTAACCCTTATTTCGAGGACAAAAGAAGTGTTTGTTCAGGGAATTGCCATGATTAGATTCATGCTTTAGAAAAATTATTCTGGATGTAGTGAATCAAATGAACAGTAGAATGTTACAGAGCTAATTTATTTTTCTTGCTTATGTTAATAGGACTTTAAACAGTTTTTTAAAATTACTGATGAATTATTTCATCAGGGATACTGTAAATTTGAATCCAAGTGAACTCTACCATTCTCAAATAAAATTGACACTTCCATTAATTGGGAGGCTGAGGCAGGAGGACTGCATGTTCAAGACCAACCTTGGCAACTTATTGAGACTCTGTCTCAAAAATAAAAAGGGCTAGGGATATAACTCAGTGGTAGAACACTTGCCTAGCATGTGTGAGGCCTTGGGTTCAAAATTCAGTAAAACACATATACACACACTATGAAAAGCCATTCAGGCTAATGGTTCTGAATGCTGTTTTCATAGCTGTGTCATGACACATACATAATGGTTCTCACAATATGAACTCAACAATTGCTTGTGGATTGGATTTGAAGCAGTTTAGTTTTTACTTGGGATCAGTCTTTATTATTGCAGAGTTGTAAGAATATGTTGTGTGAGGAGCAGAGAAACAGTGGATTTTCAGTCATCTGCTTTGTGAATATTTTCTATGAATTGAAGCTATACTTCCATGACCATCCTTCCTGAAACTGGATTTTTATTCTATTTGTGTTGCGTGTTTTGTGTGTGACTCTATGAGAATCAAATGACTGCTTAGTTTTGTTTTTATCAGCATACTGGGATTGTGGAAAACAGGAAGGGGATTTGGATAAAATTCTCAGCTTTATCAGAATAAATTCACATGTGAAAGATTTGTAGATTGAAGAGAGAAATGGCAAAACACAACAAAACTCTGAAAAACTAAAATAGTAGGTGTCTTTCCAGTGAAGGAGGATTCACTTTTCTATTTTGAGAAGTAAGCTGAAATTCAGAGCCACACTGAAGAGAGAATTTGAAATTCTAGAAAGTGGCAAGTTCTAACTCTTTTGTTTCTTGAAAAAGCAAAATATGTTTTATTCTTTATTTAAATATGGAATTAGGGCTGGGGTTATGGCCCAGGGGTAGAGCACTCGCCTAGCAAGTGCGACGCCCTGGGTTCAATCCTCAGCACCACATAAAATAAATAAATAAAATAAAGGTTCGGTGTCCAAATACAACTAAAAAATAAATATTAATAAATAAATAAGTATGGAATTAACCATATGTAGTAAACAAATTGACAAACCAAACAAACGAACAAAAACTAAAGTAAAACTCAAAATTGTATAACAACTGTATGGCACTGAAATTTTTATATTTTAGACACTGTGATAATCACCTAGTATTTTTTTAATCTAGTAAGAAAGGTAAGCGGTATTAAAATCGTTTCATTTTATAGATGTAGAATCTGAATTTAAGAGAGGTTAAGCAAATGTTTAAGGACATGAATCTAGGAATAATTAAATAAAACCAAACCAGTTTTTAACTGATTTCTATTTCAATAGCAATTCTTTCCTTCCTCTCTTCCTTCTTTCTTTTCTACTTTTTCTAAATTTGTATTGAATTTCTGCTATGTATAACACATTAGGCATTAAAGATGAATAACATATTAATAATCATCTTCCTAATTTTGTTTGCTCCTCATACTGTTCTGGAAGGTAGGCAGGGTGGGTGTTATTATCCTCATTTTACAGGTATTATCATTGCATCCATCTTACATATGAGAGGACCAAGTTGAGAAAGCTAACGTTGCATAACTAGTGATAAGTTGTGTTCAAAATACCTGATAAGAACAACTTAGAGAAGGAAAAGTTTATTTTGGGTTCATGGTTTCAGGGGTTCCATCTGTGAATGGCCAACACTTTTGCTCTTGCTCTGAGGTGAGGCAGAATGTCATGGTTGAAGGGTGCAGCAGAGGAAAGCTGCTTAGCTCATGGCAGTCAGGAAGCAGAGAGGGAGCAAGGAGCCAGGTGGAAAGATGTAATCCTCAGGAACATACTCCCAGTGACCTACTTCCTCCAGCCACGCTTCACCTCCTTGCAGTTTACCACCCAGTACAGTAGTCCTCTCAATGTTTAATCTATTTGATGGATTAATCCACCAATGAGGTTACAGTGCTCATAATCTAATCATTTCACTTCTGAACATGGTAGCTCATGAACTTTGGGGGGGACACTGCATATCCAAACTATAACAATAATTAATATTAACACAATAGCAAACATTGATGAAGGCTATGGGCAGATGATGTAGTAAGTACCTCACCTAAACGATACTTCCTTCTCCATGAGGATACATTGATCCTTCCAGAGTACTTACAGCATAGCATTTTGTGTATTCTTCCACTAGCACTTATTATGAACCAATTTATAAGAAGACAAAGTTTGTGTTAGATTTTGAACTGTATAAGGATTAATACTAGATTATATTCATCTGTCTTCCACAGAATATAGTTTGTATCACTGTATATAAATGTTTTATAAATTGAATGAAATAATACAGATAATCACCACTTGAGGTGTGGAACGGGGAGGTATCACTTTAGGTTGGTAAACTATGAATTAATCATAGAGATTCTTTGGTACATAATTTCAGCCTGTAGAAAATGAACATTCTTAAAAATCATTAATATAGTATAAATAAAAATATTGAAATGCTTTGTGTACTTTTTCCTTTGCCCATTAGAAATGGAACTTTACCTCACATTTCCCTATCATACTTGCTCCTCTCAGTCTACTGCTGCTCTCTGGAATGCATTTAGAATCATGGACTCCTAACAGTAGAACAGAAAGGAATATGATTGAGTTTAGTCCACTGGGGTCTGAGGACTCTGGGGATGTATGGCACTTTGATAAAAGGTCCATGAATTTATATGTCAGGAATTAAAACAACAAACACTATGTAGTTAGATTAAAGGAGTTAGGGGACAGAGAGATATACATTTTTTTTCACTATACCTATACTTCAAAAAATAGAATTCTATTTCTTATTTTCTTCTCAGGAGGAATACTAGATTAGGCATAAAAATGACCTTAAATAGCAATGGAGACTGATGTACTCTTGGGGCATGTTAATAGGGAGATCTTCTAAATTATGGACATTAAATTTCATGTTCACTTGGTGGCAAAATACAGTATAGTGTTCAAAAAAGAAGGCTCTAAAAGTATTTGGAACAAGACTTAAGTTAACTTAATTATGGATAAGGAACAAAGCAAAATTTCTTGCTTCAAATTATTAGAAAATGGTGGTGGGGGCTTCCTTAATATCTAAGATAAGATTGTGGCCTGTAATAAAGTGGATAAATTAGCACGTTTATAAAATATAACCTTCTGAAAAGCTGCTTCATAATATATTAAATGGAGGTATATTTGAGTGGAGTCATTGCAAGGCAGTTCTGACATAAGTGTCTGCACTAATAATTAAACATGATGTTTCTGAAATAATAAAGACAGTAAAAACAGCATGCACTCATCCCCTGAGCCGATGCCTATCTAAGACTACTACATGCATTAGAAAACTATCTGGGAAGGTAGTCAGGAGGAAGCAATAGAACTAAAAGTATTAGTAATACTAAAAAATATTTCAAATAATGAAACTCAGTGTTCATCTGATGTGAAAAACTGTAAGAACGTTCTTTTCTTAAATTGCCTTTGTACGGTGAAAGACAGGACTGTTTTTGGTTGCTCCCCTCCTCTCCCCCCAAAATTTTTTTCACATTAACAAATTACAGTATGAATAAAAAAATAATTATCCTAAAGTGATTCAACTGTCTCACTAGTTTAGATAGTTGGCCTTGCTGGGAACAGAATCAGAGAGGGCCCCTTTGGAACATTGAGTACTTTTGCGTGTATTTTATTTTCTAAACCAGAGATCCCTGAAGATTTAAGAAAGGTAGTCACACTCTATTCTCTGAGATAAAGTTACATATTCATCTAACATATATATTCACTATATTCATCTAACATCATTTATTGAGCACCTATCATTCAAGACAGTGTCCCTGGTCTTAAGGTGCTGTGACCACCAAAATGGGAACTAAATATACTCCTAGGGCCATGGTGTTCCCTCTTTGTCCAAAGGCTGGTGGCTGATACTTGCAGTGGTCTAATTGTTACAGGAACTCTCAAGAAACTTTGAGTTTCTTTTCTCTACTCATCATAGAAACACTTTTCTTTAGTGCCTCTTTAACTTCATGTAAGTATTACAATGCAATAACTATGATAGAAATGACAGAAAATAATTTTGCAATTATTTTGTAATTAGTTGATAATTGGACTAGGTCTTATGGAATAATTTTTGGACTTGACCATTACTTACAATACTATTTCTGTAAAAGAGTAACTTCTGAGTAATGAACAACCAAAATAAAAGATTTTTAAAAAGTGCAACCTGTTTTAAATTGCAAATCTCACTGTAACTCTCTTACAAATTGCACAAAAATGTGACATTTATTGGCTAACTTATTCCTTGGTATTTTTTGCTTTTGAATTTGTTATTTAAAGAACCTAGTCCAGGTATGAACCTCAAAAGTCACACAATTCCATTTAGATAATTATTGTTGAGACTGGCAGCTGAAACTGATTTCTTTCTTTGTGCAGTGTAATTTGGTATTAGAGGTAACTCTCATCTTGAAGAAAGTTTCCTTCCCATCATATTTTATTACTAAAAATAATAATAAGAGCAGTAACAGTGACCACTCATTGAGCACCATATCTTACATATGTTATCTCCTTTAAGCCTCTCAACATCCCTGTGATATGGCTTACCATTTCCTTTTTCAGATGAAGGAAACAAAGCTTAGCAACATCAAACTACTGACCTTCAGTTGCATAGCTAATTAGTGCCAGGGCAAGAATTTGACCCTGAAGCTTGGGCTTTTAATCATTTGAGTCAACTAGAAGTACATAATCAGAGGAATAAGTTATATGAAGGAATAGAGAAACGTCCCCAAAATGTCATCATTCACTCATTCAACAGAGGTGTCTTTGAGTGCTCACTCTCTACAGATCTCTTGCTAAATGCTGTGGGTACACTGGTCAGTCAATCATTTTATGTGTGATTTACACTCTCACAGTGTTTACAAACTATGTGTGAAACAAATGAGTCAAGTAATCACAATAGTATTTATTTACATTGAGATAAATTCTTGAAGGGATAATGGTATAGATTTGAGAGCTTACAATAAAAGATTCTGAGTTAAGTGATGGTTTGACATCTCGAAGAATAAAAACCTGAGCTAAACTCTTGGGGATGAATGAGAATCAGAGTTAAGAGGTGTAGGTGGGAAGCTTTCCAGATATGAAATAACATAAGCAAAGGCCCTGAGACAGGAGGAAACATGATATGTTCAGACTATAAGGAGGATAATGTGACTGGGTACAGTTGTGGAAGGGAAAGTGGCATGAAAGAGGCTTTTTCATACCTGACCTTGGAAGGGTTAGGATTTTTAACTGAACAGCAAGAGGAAGCTACTAAAGAATTTTAAGCAGAGAAATAACAGTACCAATTTTGCAATTCATAAAGATTAAAATTGGTGGCAGTGTGGAAAACAAATTAGAAGAGGGGACATGTCAGTTTAAAGTAATTGCCAATGCTCAGAACTTGGACTTTAGGTCAGACAGCCTCCATGGGCTCCTTTTGTACCTTCTTTTGACCCAGGGTCTTTTGTAAACAGAAGAATAGTGCAGAGCCCAGAGAAAAGTTCTAAGGATTAAGTGAAAAGGTGATAATAGGAATCAACCATCCCAATTTATGGATGAGGAAACTGAGGCTTAAAAAAGTTAAAAGTTTCTGTTATTATTATTTGAATTATCCAGATATGAATTAAGAGTGAAAGGAGTGGAAGATAAAGGCAAGTGAAAGTCTGAAGGGAGAGAGCATTCCCAACCCCAAACAAGCAAATGAACAATAAAACCCACGTAAGATCCTGACAAGGCTAAGTCTCGGGATACCTGGTTGAAAGGGAGAGAGGGTCCAGAAACCACGTAGGATCAGGCTTCCATGGGCTCATCCCAGTTATTCCTCCAGCAGAACAGAGGTCCAGGAATAAAATAAACTTTCACTTTTCTATTTCCTTCCTTTATTTCCTAAAGGGCTTGATTAGACCAAACTGTCCCTTAGCATGATAAGCAAATTAGGATTTCAGGGGTCCATTTGCCCCAAATCATCAATTAGAAATCTCCCTATTTGCTGTGTGATCTGAGAAAGTACATTAGTGGGGCTGGGGTTGTAGCTTAGTGGGACAGCGCTTGCATGACAAGCACAAGGCCTGAGTTCAGTCCCCAGAACCACAGAAAAAAGAAAGAAAGAAAAAACTACATTAGCAATGAGACAAAAACTTTAATCACACAGTTGAAGTAAATACTTGAAACACTTTTATTTTATAGCGTGGAGAGGTTTCTTTTCTTTATTTTTGGTACTGAAGATTGAATTCAGGGGCTCTTTAACCACTGATTTGCATCCTTAGCCCTTTTTTATTTTTTATTTTGAGAAAGATTCTCTTTAAGTTTTTTTTGAGCCTTAAGTTGCTGAGGCTGACTTTGAACTTTGAACTTGCAATCTTCTTGCCTCAGCCTCCCAAGTTGCTGGGAATGCAGGCATGTATTACCATGCCTGGCTAGCATGGAGGAGTTTCAAATCGATAAGCCTACCTGGAATTATAAACAAGGGAAGTGGGAATTTAGGATCTAACATACACTGGTGGATTTAGGGGGAGGGGGAGAAATGCATGCAGAGGGAGGAGATGGGGCTAAGATGATAAAGTTGTGACATTCATTAATTTTCTCCAGGAGTAACTGTGTGTACCTTTGAAAACATGGGACCAAACAGAAACTGGTCATGAACTATTTATGTTATGTATTTGAAATGTCAATTGTTTACCTTTTTATGATTTGTGAATATGTATTTAATATGATTGGTTTAATATAATTAATTGTTTCACTTTAAAATACTTACTAAGCGTCTACTATGACCTAACCATTGTGGTAGGTATTGGTTCGAGCAATAACAAAAAACAAAACACATACTCAGAGAGATTTTACTATTACATTATTTTGTTCTCAGAAATTTTATTACTTAAGGCTTTACTTATGAATGCATATTAAAGGATTAATATATTAGTTTTAAATAGAAAATTAGATAAGAATGGATATTTTGGGCTTGACCTTGACCATTTCTCTTATAGCTCTATGTTCTAGATGAAATAAAAGTCTTCAAATATTTAAGAACAGGATATGATCTATGATTCAATGAGGTAATTGATTAGTAGGCCTTTTTGTATGTCAAAACAGAAGCAGTCAAGACTGATACATTTCTGAGCTTAATAGCAGCCTGTGCTGAGATTTCATTTGAACAGCAGTTGAGTATGATTCATGTTGAAACCATTACCATTCTGTTTCAGGGCCGACTTGATTCTCTAACGGAAGTGGATGACTCAGGACAGTTAACTATCAAATGTTCTCAGAATTACTTGTCTCTGGATTGTGGTATTACTGCATTTGAACTATCTGACTACAGTCCAAGTGAGGATTTGCTCAGTGGCCTGGGTGACATGACCTCTAGCCAGGTCAAAACCAAACCTTTTGACTCTTGGAGCTATAGTGAGATGGAAAAGGAATTCCCTGAGCTTATCCGAAGTGTTGGGTTACTCACAGTGGCTGCTGACCCTGTCCCTTCCAGCTGCAGTGAAGCAGTCAGTGAGGAGATGTCTCAGGTATCTCTCTCAGCAGAGGACAAAGGTGGACATGAGGAAAACAGCGCTTGTGCAATCAAAGAGCAACCAGGCTTAACATCAGGTATGCCATCTGCAGGGGAAGCTCTGACAAATGCTGTTCAGTCACCTTCCGAGACTGTGAAGCAAGAATGCAGTTCCTCCTCCCATCTTGGCGCAAAGAACCAACAGCCTCCTCCTTGTGAGAATGCAACCCCCAAGCGATCCATCAGAGACTGCTTTAATTATAATGAGGACTCTCCCACGCAGCCCACATTGCCAAAAAGAGGGCTTTTCCTTAAAGAAGAAATTTTAAAGAATGATCTAAAAGGCAGTGATGGCAAGAAGAAGATGGTTGATCTGAAGCCTGAGATGAGTAGAAGCACTCCTTCATTGGTGGACCCTCCTGACAGATCTAAGCTTTGCCTAGTGTTACAGTCTTCCTACCCCAACAGCCCTTCTGCTGCCAGCCAGTCCTATGAGTGCTTGTACAAGGTGGGGGTTGGGAATCTTGAAAACATAGTCAAAAGTCACATTAAAGAAATCTCTTCCAGTCTGGGAAGGCTTAATGACTGCCACAAAGAGAAACTTCGACTTAAAAAACCACCCAAGACCTCAGAAGATGTGCCTCCAAGTGGAATACCGAAACAGGCCACTGGTTCGGGCAAGCAAACTGAAACTATGAGGAGCTCAGTAGTGCTGAATGGAATGCCTTCTTGTACTTCCAAGGCCATAGAGGGACCAGAAACAGATTCTGCTTCCACATCCTCTGTTGAGCCGTGCAGTCAGAGAAGTCAAAATGCCAAATTGTCAGTGCCATCAGAAATATCCAGTTCACCACCTTTTACTCAGAGCAGTGAATCTTCTGTTGGTTCAGACAATACTTTGTCTCCAGTATCCCTTCTTAAAAAATATGAAAGTAAAAAAGATTGCTCCTTCTCCCCAAGTCATGTTACCAGGAATGGTCAGGTTGTGGAGGCCTGGTATGGCTCTGATGAATATCTAGCACTACCCTCTCACCTTAAGCAGACAGAAGTGTTAGCTTTGAAGCTGGAAAAGCTAACAAAACTTCTGCCTCAGAAACCCAGAGGAGAAATCATTCAGAATATTGATGACTGGGAACTGTCTGAAATGAATTCAGATTCTGAGATGTACCCAACATACCATGTCAAGAAAAAACACACAAGGCTAGGCAGAGTGTCTCCCAGCTCACCCAGTGACATAGCATCTTCCCTCGGGGAAAGCATTGAATCTGGGCCACTGAGTGACATTGTTTCTGATGAGGAGCTGTGCATGCCTCTTTCTGGCATGAAAAAATTAATTGATGAGAAATCAGAGACAGCTTCATCCTCTGAGAAAAATGAGAGCCATTCCACCACAAAATCAGCTTTAATTGAGAAACTAATGCAAGATATTCAACACCAAGACAACTATGAAGCCATATGGGAAAAAATAGAGGTAAGGTGGTCTTAATCTGAATGATTTCTTACCTGATTTTTGGAAGTAATGCTGGGAAAAAGTCAATTTCGCCCCAATTCATTATCAAGTGTATTATTGTTTTTGATAACCAATTCCCCAAAGAAAGAAAGAAAAAGGCACAATGATCACTACATTGTGACATTTGTATCACTTGGAACTGCCCTTGTCAATGTGTTGGCTTGATGAGTCCCTGCCTGGTATAGAATTCTCTATTGATACTGCTCAAACTTAACACGGTTCCTGATGAATGGTAGACTCCCTGGATATAACAAAATAAAATAAGACAATAGCTATACATATATAAGTATCTCAGGAATATATGAATAGAATATTCCAGTTATCTTAAGTACTTTTTGATTAATTTGTTCTGACCCCAGAATAGCTTCCCCATCTCTAGTAATTTTCTGTTGAAATAGACCACACAGTTGAAATTTATCAGGAATCTTTGTTTTTCTTTATTCTCCATCCTTGGTGAGACCTTTGGTTTTATGACCCTGCCATCTGGGGAATTGATATTTTGGGTAAATCTGTACTTTTTGAATGAATTGTTAGATGTGATAAAATCTTTGAGGATAGGCTTATCAAAATTCTCAAGGCTGAGCTCCATGATTCAAGTTTTGAGTTGATTTTTTAAGAGACAGCTGAGCCAGAAAGATTCACTCTGATTATTGTGGCAATAGCCCTTTCTCCAGAACTTCACTGGAAATAAATTCATTCAATTTGATCGTTCTTATGGTTTCTTGTTCAGTGACATAAATAAGTATGCCTTATATCATTTGTATAGCATTTTACTGTGTATAAAGCTCTTCCAGATGAGTTTTTCACTTGATCTTCTCAGCTGTTATGTGAAGCAGGCAGGTAATGCCAGAGCATTCTCCATTTATATTGATGAAAATAGTAAGCTCAAGTTGTTTTCCCTAAGCTGAAATAGTTGGACAGATAGATAGCCAGACAGACACACTGAACCTTTTGCTTGGGAACTGAGACATAAACCATGTCTTCTGAGTCTCCATCCAGTTTTCTTCTTTACATCGTGTTGCCTCCCTGAAAGAGGTTAGAGTTTCTCCTTCACCAGGCAATTATAAAATTATAGGAGAACAGTGTTTAGAAGCCATCCATATCTGATAGAGAAGATTAGTAAAACCCAATGGTTGGTTTGTGGCTGCTATTCCCAGTTTTTCACATTCATTCATTGTTGAACACTATTCTGAGACCAGTGTTATGCTAGACCCGGGTTAAAGAGTCATACATATGGACAGAATAACTGGGAGTAAAAGCAGGTTCTTAAAAGAAAGAGGGAAGAGTTAACATAAATATACAATAATCATAACATAATACTAATTAATACAAATCATATATTTATATATCTACTCATCACAACAATTCTAATATTAACCCCATTTTATGGATGAGGAGACTGAAGAAGTCTTCTGTAGATCCCACACCATTGACTAAATGCTGTCATGCCTCTCCATAAAGAAGTGGTTAATATGTACTAAATGTAAACAATGTAGTATGGAAGAGAAGTAATGTCAGTGGAGCTAGAATTTGCCTGGAGTATTCTTATACAGCGCTACACTGTATGGGGCTTTGAAGGATATTCAAGATTTAGACAGATAAGAAAAAGGAAATTAGGCATGTCAGGGAGGAACAGCATAAGCTAAAATGCAGAAATTAGAATGGGAATTAGAATGGATGTGGGAGTGCAAAGACAGCTGTCCCAATTGGAAGGTCTGTGATTAGAGAACAACAAAAGTTTCCATACCTGTAATAGACCTGGTTGTAGTAAGACCCTGAAGGTCGCACTAAGGCAATTAATATTTGTTTACCAGGCATCAACAACTTCTTCTTCATGAGAGTGGTAATACAAGCCATAACAAATAGTGCTTTTTGATCCCTTATTTTGTGTTTGCTTGTACTGGATATTTACATGTCTCATTCTATTTAAGTTGTAGAATATAGGAATTTTTCATATGAAGAAACTAAGGCAGCATATGTTAGGAAACTTGCTCAAGTCCTCACAACTATTAGGTGCAAAGTCAGTATTTGAAGCTAAAGCCAGCATACTAAAGCAGTGTAGGCCATGACCTCCAATGATCTTTCTGGAAGGTTTAATTGGCAATAATGATAGTGCCTGGTAGCTCTGGTGGTGTGGAGATATCAGCCTGAGGTGGAAAAACTCAGGGACTGATGTGATATAGACTGAACAAGGAGGCATTGACAAGGAAGTAAACAGGATATAGAAAACTGGTTCCAGGCCTTGTCTAGTCATTAAAGCCTGGGGTGGCCCCAGCTAGTCATACTTCTTTCTGAGTTTTGTTTCTTCTTTTATAAAAAGAGATGTTTTTACCAAGTGATGGCTGTGCTATCAACTTCCAATGGTAGCATGCTCTAATTCTATAGTTCTACAAAAATGAAAGCTAAGTTTTCAGCATCTGGGGACTGATAGATGGAAATATTTAGATTGGTAGCTAGTTTAAGGAAGAGATGGGATAGATACTTTTTAAAAACTGTGTATATAAGGTGAGTATATGGTAAAGCCTTTAAGAAGAAGTGTCTGTAGGTAATCAGAAATACTATACTGGTTGGGATATGAGGTAAAGGAAGGCAATAAGATTAAGTTCCTTCCTCAGCTCAACCTCCCTTCACTCACTCATTGCTGAAGTAGTGACGGTAGCTGCCAACCCCTAGTCAACTGAACTTGAATATCACACCCTAGATTTGGTCTCTTCCAAATAGTGACCTAGAGAACTTATTCTTCTTGCAGAATTTAAGAGACAATATTACTTAACATCTCTGTACAATATCACTTAACATCTCAGTCCTATAATAGAATTGCCTATGATAATTCTATCGTAGGATTCTTTTAATAATCCTGAAAAAGTAGGTTTTTATTTTATTTTATTTTTATTGGCTCTTTTTAGTTATACTGACAATAGAATACATTTTGACATAACTATAAAATAGGAGAAAGAGATATTTAATAAGGTGGACATGATTTATAAAATCATGGATTATATCTTGCTTTAATTCAGTCCCCAAGGTTTTAAAAAAATCCTAAATTGACCACTTCTCTCTCCTTCTGGTTTTCCTACTCTGGTCCTAGTAGTCAGTCTCTCCTCTTGCCTAGATTACTGTGGAAACCTCCTAGCTGGTTTCTTTGCCTCTATTCTATTCCTCTTTCAGTCTAATCCCAACATGGCAGCCAGAATGATACTTTTAAAATATAAATCGGATGATGTCATTCTCCGCTTAAAATGCAACAACTTCTACCAGTGCACTTAGAGGTCCTACATGGAGTGGTCTCCTAATTTCCTCTTTGACCTTATTTCCAACTGCTTTTCCCCATTTCACTCCATTTCCACTGGCTTCTGTTGTTCCTAGAAAATTCTGGGCATGCTTCTTTATGGTATAGCTGTGATGGTACCTAGTGTAGAGATATCAGTTTCCCCTGACTACAGTCTAATTTTTCCATTAGATGCCCTAATTTCTGATTCCTCCATCTCTTCTGAGTCTTTGATCAGAAATTACTTTCTCAGAGAAACCTGACCATCTGACCTCCCCCCACCCAACTTCCCTCTCCCATCCTCTCCCCTCCCTACTTCTCTTCCCCTTCCCCTCCCTGCCTGCCTGACTGCCTTTCTTTTGTGATTCTGGGGACTGGGGATTGAAGTCAGGGCCTCACAAGTGACACTAACACTACCACAGAGCCACATTCCCAGCACCTATTATTTAAAAAAGGTATATAACCCGCTTTTTAAATCTCTTATCACATTTTTTTTCTTTTATGTCATTCCTTATGTAGTATTTTTATTGCATTTGTTTCATCTCCCCCATTAGAATGGGAGCTCCATAATGGCAGGGATATTAACAGTTTATTTTGCTAGTGAATTTCATGTACTTAGAACAGTGTCTGGCATATAATATGCAGTCAGTGGAGACTATTGAATGAATGAAAAAAATTCCATCTTGGAATGGAGGAAACTGAGTTCAGACAAATGAAAGTGCTTTTCTTAAGTAGCACAGCTAAAGAAGCACAGAGCCTGCTTTGGGCCCCCATCTACTTTATTCTCTCTACTAGTTAAATATTTGAGAATAGGTGAATTATGTAAAAGAATGAGGATAAATAGAGAAAAGAAAAAGACTGAGATTCAAGTTGTAGCCCACAGATAAGGCAAGATAAGGAAGAAGCTCATTTGTGGGGATCAGGAAAGGATAGAGAAAATCCTCCAGTGTTTAAGTAAATAGGAGAAAGAGATATTTAATAAGGTGGACATCAGCATTGTTCCTTTCAAAAGGGAGATCAAAAAGAATAAGGACTAAGAAAGAAAAATACAATAGCCTTTAGATTTGTTTGAAAGAGTCCATGAGGACCTTAAAGAAAAATTGACTTAATGGAGGAGTGGAGGTAGAAGCTGGAGTATAGATGTTTGAAAAATGAGAAAAATTCATTCCTAACAGCTCAATAATTTGGTTATGAAAGCAGCATGAAACAAAGGATGGTAGTTCAAAATAAGACACAATGAAAGTTTTTTTTTTTTTAACTAAATCTTATTTAAAGTAAGAAGTAGCAAGAAAGTTCAAAATGGCTGGAGTGTATAGGTGGGTACACACTGAGACTAGAAAGGAGAGTGTATGGAACACATGGGAAGGATTATAGCCTGACATTAAAAAAAATACTGAATATATCCTTCTTCTGGTTCTACTCTATCAAATGGAGAGTGGTACATATTTTCCTCTTGCCACTCCCTAAATGTTCCACCCTGTCTTCTCTGAGCCATCAGAGCAGAAGGCAGAAGGTACATAAAAGCCCACTAACAAAGTGGGACTTTTGAGGACTGTGGTAGAATTCCTTAGGATAACAGCTGGGATTGGTGACTACATGTTTTAGGTACCTAACAGTTTCCTATCACCTCCTATCTCTCATGTTTGTGTCTTTCATTGGTTGGTTTCATTAATTTGAAATATTTATTTTAAGTATGTATCCTTTATTCATTAGGAAATTAAAAATTTGAACAGATAATGTATTCACATAATTTTAAAACATAGACATTAAAAGATACCCAGTAAATCTATTTCTCATCCCTATCCTCCTTCTTGAGTTCTGACCCCGCCATAGGTATTAATTGCTGTTTTTAATCTTATGTCCTTTAAGAAGTTTACACACATACAAGCAAATGTAAACATATTTGTGAATCAAAAATTTTAAAACCAGGAAATAAGTTGCAGTCTTTCCTTCCCCACAAATGAAAGCTCCTCTGTAAATTGTCAGTTTCCAAGGAAAGGGCCATTTTCTGATTTCTCTGTGAGGATTGAGGGGATTTTGTTCAATGGTGGCTGATTTACTCAGAATCTGTGTTGTGGATAAGTTAATTGAGCATCTTGGGTTTGAGTACCAATGGGAGTCTCTCAATACATAAAAGTGAAAAAAGAAGAGGCAAGCCATTGAACTAGACTCATCTGTCCTGATATAGTTAAGGAATAGAACAAAAGCAATGGGGAGAAAGGAGAGCAGGACATATCTGGAGCAGATGAAATCTAACAGAACGGTGAAAAATTAACTTAGTGTGATACCTAGACATAGATGTTATCACTAATAGGGGTTAGCAAACTGTAGACTGTGGGCCAGATCTAGCATACTGTCTGCTTTCTAAAATAATGTTTTATTGGAACACAGTGTGTTCATCGTCTATGCAGGCTTTTGTCGTGTGATGACAGATTTGAGTAGTTGTGACAGGAACTGTGTAGCCTGCAAAGACTAGAGAATAACCACTGACCCCTGTTCTTGATTAAGGCAGAAGAAGAGGAAATAATTTCTGATCAGCATCTTTTATGTACAGGTTCTGAGTAGATTATTTTAATTAATTTAGACAATAATCTTATGGAAGATCTGTTATTGACCCCATTTAAGAATCTAAGGTTTGAATGCAAATTACTTGTCACACAGCTGCTAAGTGTGAGGGGTGGGATTACAACTGAGATGCCAAAAGTGACTTGGATTTTATCCTAGAGATAAATTCAAATGCCAGGGAATTCAGACAATAATCATATATGCAGATAAAATTTGTTTATAAAACCCATAGACCACCTCTAGATTGAGTAAAGGAACAGTGTGGATTCTTCTTCATGACATGAATAGAAATCAACTGCCTGATAAGTAGCCACTTGGACAAAGTAGGAAATTATTGATGCTAGGTTAATAGCTATATGATTCCCAGGAGGGCTGGCAGAGTGCAGTGCCAGGAAGTGTACCTCAGTGAAGCATTTCAGGTCTGTCCTTTGGGATATAGTGCAAGATCTACTTCTTGCATCGTGGGCTTCCTGCTCACACTAAATTCTCAAAACTTGTCCTGGAAATAGGACTCCATTAGATTGGAATCAGTGCTATCATTGCTAGGTGCATGGCATAGCTGAACCCATTTCTCCACAGAGATGTAAATGTCTTCACATGCCAGCTTATGGCATCTCAGCTATGGCTCAGTGACTCAGCTGTTGTTGCATTTTGTCCTAAAAACATCTATAACCCAATTCTAAAAACTTCTTTGCTGCCAGCTGGGGATGTCATTGCACATAAATTATTTTGGATTCAGTGCAGCCAGTACTTAGCAGAATGCTTACTCTTTGTAACTGGACTATGTAATCAAGTCTTTTTCTGATTTTGTAGTAGTGGCACCAAGGTTGCCACCATTGCTCCTGCCTAGAGAGAAAGCTGGAAAGTGGTGGACCCAGTGTAACATCAATGGAGAGGAGGTTTTGTATGAGATTCACTTGGCACTGATTTTTACATTTCTTTTCCTATAGTAAAATGGGTCCAGGCAGAACCTATGCTGTCTTTCTATCTTCATTTTGATTTTACAATGACACTACCATGAAGGTGACAGTCATAAAAAAAATATGCTGTTCTGAGTTTTGTTTCCTTTCCTTTCCTTTCCTTCCTTTTATTTCTTCTTTGTTGTGGTAAAAATAAATCCCACATAGCATAAAATTTACCATCTTAACCATTTTAAGCATACATTTCTGTAGTGTTAAGTATATTCATATTGTTATAAAATAGATCCTCAGAACTTTTTCATGCTGCAAATCTGAAATTCTGTTCCCTTAAACAAAACTCTTTCTCTTTTGTCCCTAGTAATAACCATTCTACTTTTGTCTGTATGATTTTGATTGCTCTAAGTATCTTGAATAAGTGGAATCAAGACAGTATTTGTCTTTTTGTGACTGGTTTATTTCACTTAGCATGATGTCCTCAAGTTTCATCCCTATTTGGTATGATATATAACAGGGCTTCCTTCTTTTTAAGGCTGAATAATATTTCTTTGTATGTGTATACCACATTTTAATTTTTTATCCATTTATCTGTTGATAGATATTTGGGTTGCTTTTATCTCTTGTCTATCACTGTAAAAATAGGATGCTACAAACATTTATACGCACATATCTCTTTGAGATCCTCCTTCCATTTCTTTGGAGTATGTACCCAGAAGTAGAATTGTTGGGCCATATGATAATCTAGTTAAGTTTTTTGAGAAACATCTGTCTTACATCATTTTACAATTCCATTAAGAGAGTACACAGGGACTGAGCATGGTGGTGCCTGCCTATAATCACAGCGACTTGGGAGGCTGGGGCAGGAGGATGACAAGTTCAAAGCCAGCTTCAGCAACCTAGTGAGGTCCTAAGCAACTTAGGGAGACCCTGTATCTAAATAAAATACAAAAAGGGGTGGAAATTTGGCTCAGTGATTAAGTGCCCCTGGGTTCAATTCGCAGCACCAAAAAAAAAAAAAAAAAAAAGGCCACAAGGATTTCTTCACATACTTTAACTATTTGTTACTTTATGTTTTTAATTTTTGTTTGGTCTTATTTTGTTTTTTGAGACAGAGTCTCCCTATGTTGCCCAGGCTGTCCTCAAACTCTTGGACTCAAGGAAACTTCCTGTCTCAGCCTCCTGAGTAGCTAGCACTATGGGCATGTGCCTCCACTCCCAGCTTGGTATTTTTGTTTATATTAGCCATTCTAATGGATATGACATGATATTTAATTGTAATTTTGATTTGTATTTCTCTGATTTGAGTGTCTTTTAATATACTTGTTGACAATTTGTATATCATCTTTTGGAGGAATTTGCATATCATCTTATTCTCGTCTTTTGTCCATTTTTTAATAGAGTTGTTTGATTTTTTTTTTGTTATTGAGTTATAGGAGTTCATTATAGAGTCTAAATGTTAACACCTTGTTCATATATATATGATGTGCAAATCATACATATGTGTGTATGTGAAAGAAACTGAAAATTCAGTCCAGAAGAATAATAAAGAAATAGGAGAACATAAAATCATAAAATTTTTATAATTTTAATAAAAATCATAATATGTATATATGTGCACACATGTGCATGATTTGCAGATATTTTCTTCCATTCTGTAAATTTCCTTTTGCTCTATTGATTGTGTCCTTTGATACATAAAATATTTTAGATTAAATGTAGTCTTATTTGTTTATTTTTGCTTTTGTTTCCATATCCAAGAAATCACTGCTAAATCTAACAGCATGAAATTTTTCTCCTAATAGTTTTATAGTCTGGGGCTTTTGTGTTCTCTTTGATTATATCTCAGTGTGGTTATGGTTACTTCTTCTGTTTTTGAGGACTCACCCCGGGCTTTCTTATGGGATAGGGCACAGCTTCAAGGTTAGAGCTAAGTCATCTTCTGGACTTTGTCTCCTAAAAAAAAAAAAAAAATACTGAGGGTCGCTCATTTTTAAAAGTCCTGTATGGACATTATTTACTTGCCTGGAGATTTGAATAAGTCCTATTTGAAACACAATTTTATCTTTATTCACTCACAGAGAAATTTACTGGTAAGTTTTGCAATAAATTCAATTCTCATTTGCTTGATATTTCCCTTATACCAACTACATACTAGTTTTTCTTGTGTGAGTGGAGTGGCAGTTCTCTTAGGTGTAGATAATGATCTCTTATGAGCACCCTATTGGATTGGAAGCATTTTGAATCTTCACATCTTCTTTACATTTTCTCTCCCATTCTTTTTTCTTTATTCTTCTTCTGGACTTAGCTTTCAGTTTCTTTCACAAATTTCCCCTGAGAATATCTTCTTCTTTATCCCTCTAATGTTGTCCTAGATACTTTCAGATTCTCAATATGAGAACAATAAGAGTTGGCTCTCTAACACCATTCAAACTTAGAAATAAGGATCCAGAAAGTCAAGGAGTTGATTAGATAAAAGATAGAAAACTAGAATCCAGCTTAAATATCAGGTAAAAAGCTACATTCGTAAAATATTGACCAGACTCAGCTTTGTAATTATAATTAGAAGATTCGAGAATCCTAAAGGATCACAGATTGAACGTGAATTGACAATGTGGATGATCATTCAGCAAAAGTAGAATACTGGAGGACTCTGAATACTCTTTTTATTTCAACTGTGCATAACCAGAAATTTTGTTTTAGATTCTGGGCTTGGAGCTTGTAGATATGGCAACATAATTCAAGTTTCTATGTTCTTACATAAGATAATGTTTGATAAATGCCAAGGGAAAGTCATATGAGATAGAACAAAGGAAGGAAAACAAGTGTAGCTAGAGCAAGCCTCACAGAGGAGGGAGTCCTTGAGCTGGGCCTTGAATAATGAGTAGAATTTATATAGCAGAGATGAGGAGAAGGGATATGAGTGATACAAGCTTTGACACAGACTAAGGTTGAGGGCAAAAATAAACAAGGTATGTTTAGGAAGTAGTAAAAGAGATTCTGTGTTTTAGAGAGCAAACTAAGCTTCTATTAAAAATTAAAAAAAAAAAACCCACAAAAACTCAAAGTGCAGTAAGATAGAAGTCTCTTTCTCACTTAACAAGAGACAGACAGTCCAGAGAAGACAGACGACAACTAGAGATCCAGGTTTCTTTTCCCTGATGCTCACTATACCATTCTGCATTCCAGCTCATGAGAAGGAGGAATAGAGGGGAGCTAACTTCTTCTCTGTGGTTATAACATGGAAGTTTCATACAACTTCACTTTTACTGACATCCTATTGGCCAGGCATTGTCATATGTCATCACCTAACTGCAAAGGAGTTTTGGAATGAACCATTAGGTTATGAATATTGGGAGGAGAATGTCTCTTAAACTAACTTCTGATTAGAATAAAGTTTGTTAAAAGGAAGGGGAATATAAAGCTAGAAAGAATTGGGCCAAAATAGGGTCTTTGAATTCCAAGTATTTGCATAGCAAAGCCACAAAATAATTATCTCATGAATTCATGAGTGAGTATATAAGTGAATGAGTGAGTGAATGTGTCATTGAGTTAGAAGTTTATCTTCTAGACCAGGATTCCAAACTAAAAGGACTCTAAAAGGCCAGGCAGATGATAGAAATTATATAACCAGATGTAAAGGGAAGCAATGGACCAAATCAACTGGAGGATGTTTGACATGCCTAAAGGGCAGCCACTGCTCAGCTTTAGATGAAAGTTGCACAGGATTGTGGGCCTATTTGGCAAGATCTTGCAGCTTTTAAAAAAGAACTAGAAAATCTGGGTTTTATGTGACATCTCCCAATTTTTAAATGTTGAGTCTGAACAATTTTAAACAGGCCTAACAAAACACACCTATAGAATACATTTGACCTTTAAGTCACTAATTTTCAACCTTTTAATAGGAAGCTACATAAAAGTTTTGGTTTAGAGAGTTGATAGTTTAAGAAGGTTAATCTGGTCATGGTATGCTGGCTGGATGCACCTCTAAGCAGTGATTCTCAACTGTGGCTGCTTATTATAATCACCAGAGAGCTTTTAAAAAAGTCTCAGCCTCTGGCTCCACCCCAGGGCAATTAAATGTGCTCTTCAGGCAATTGCATTGTGCAGTCAAGGTTGGGAGCTAGTCCTCTAAGTCTAATTTTGAAGGTTATTGCTATAGTCCGGACTGTGTGTTAAAAGGGTCTGAACTGTGCTTCTGGAAGCAGACTGAATAAAGAGATGTTAGATAAATTAATAAAATTTTGTGCCTGTTTTAAAATAAGAGAATGGAAGAAAGTCTAAAGAATTGAGATTTCAAGTTAAAATTTGGGGACTAGGAGATGAAATGTTCCAAGGGACACATGAAATGAAGATACACAGTAACTGGGGGAAAGGTAAATGTTATCTTACATGCAAATTCTGTGGCCCAAATCCAAGTTGAGAATTCTAAGTCAGCATAACATTTTTAAAGACAAGCCTATAAAATTCTTTTTAAGAATAATTAAAAAAAAATGTTTTGTATATCTTTTGTTTGTTGCAATGCCAGGAAAAAATATTGTGAATTAACATTGCTAATAGATTTTTCTGAGTATGTCAAGTCATTGCTCAAGGTTGGTTGAAAAGAACCACAGGGATCCAAAGCAATGCCTTCTTGGTTAACACAGCAAAGCCTTCTTTTCATTCCATTGTCAGTTTTGTTTCTGCAAAGCCTTCACTGGATCTAGAAGGCTTTATCAGTGATGATTTAGCTCCACCGTGAGGCTGAATCTGATCACTGCATCTGGTTTTTGCCCTGAAATTTGTGGGCAAGATGGTCTGCTTCTTTGTGTGCAGTTTTAAATATCACAATGAAAATATCAAATTCTTTGTGATGTTCTTAGCGTGTAAGGGCTATGACTCAATAACATATTGTGTAAATGTGATAACAGTGCCTAATTGCATTTGATAACAAACAGTTCTACGGTGATGAAAAATCTCAAAAGGGGATAAACTCAGTCCTGCATTTTTAAAATAAAATAAAATAATTCTTAGGAAATTGGTGAATTATTATTTATCTTTAGGCTTAAGGTCATAACTTGTTATCCCTGGTGGGATGTATTGGAAATATAATGAAAAACCAAAAGGAAATCTTGGCACTTATTTTCTACTTTCAATGCATTAGACAAAATGCTTAGGAGTTTATTCATTTAATACTGTATCACATTGACTTTTCAAAAAAATCCCTCCTTAATGCAGACATGTTATGTTTACATTTTACCAATGAGGAACGAAGTTTTTAACTTATCTAAGGGTATAGGACTTGAAGACAGGAATTTGGGGCTTAATTATGAAAACATGAATAAGTCACTTAAAGTTTACTATATAAGCCTTATAGTTTTTAAAATTTTATTTATGTTTGTCATGTCATTACAACAATTATGTGAAATTACAAAGAGCAAAGGCTCATTGTAGACTTTAAAATTTACATAAATATTAGTTTTATCACCATTGTGACTTTTTCTATGAATCTAGGGAACTAGCATCAATTATATTGAAAAGAACTAGAATAAGAACCTTAATTCTGCCCCTAAGTATCATTGTAGCCTTGGAACAGTCTTTCAAGCCTCAGTTTTAAGTAATAAACAATAAAGGAATCACATTGCTTGATCAATAAATACTTCTTAATTCTGAACTTTTATGTGAGACTGAGTATGAGGAATAATTAACAAAAGCAGTGATTTTTCTATAAAATACTCATTGGACTATATCACTACAACATGGAATATTCCATGGAATTCTGCATGAATTCCCCTTAGAAGATTCTTAATGGTAAGCGAATGTGAGGTTGAGACATTAACGAGCCTGGAGGTATGAAACTATTCATGCTGCATTCTTAGTACTGTAATATGACAAGAACCAGATATGCTAGAGGAATTTGGGGCCTGGTTAGGGTTTATAAGATACCAAAAGACCAGGACCAGTGGTGACAGTAAACAAGTGAGTAACCCAGTAAGAATTAGATATGGATTAGTCTGAATTTATGGCAAGTTAAGTTCAGTTAAATAAAGCAGATTGGAAACATTCATCTTGGTGGATTTGGCGTTTTGATGTTATAAAATTACCCATCAGCACTGCTGCTTGTCCTGTATTCAGACAACATGGGGAAATACATTCCAAGAATGTGGGTTCTCTGTCAAGGGCATTCATGATGTCAGACCATGTCTGAGGCTGATCTTACTATCTAAAGATGACTGGTCTGGATTTTTGCATGGTGAATAAGCAACTTTATCCAGGAAAAGTGCTGCTTGTGAACTCAGGCCTTCATGCCTTACATTCTTCAGGTTGATAAGGCTTAGTATTATCCTTCTTAGAAGCTAGCCGCTTTACCACTGGCCTTCATGCTTTATCTAGGAATAAAGGAAATTATTAGTATTTTATCTTTTTAAAATTTTAAGAAAATCACACAGCAAAGGTATCACTTATAGGTGGTATTCTGAAATTCTGTTTTGTTTTTTTTCCCCCCTGAGAACTTAGAACTACATTTTATGAATGTATGTGTGTGGGGGTGGGGAGCAGGCAGGCAGAGCGCAAGCATATGTCACAATTGGCAATCTAGTATTCTTTTTCTTTTTCCTTAAGCCCCAAAACAAAGATGACAAGTTCAATAACAATAGTTTCGTTTTTTATTTTCTATAGTTTAGAGAAGACTACTATTCCAAAATAAAGTTTCACTAAAGCTGTTTTATCTTATCCTCACTACATCTCAAGTTTCATGCTGTTTCGTGCATGCCATCGTATTTAAGAGACAATTATTAAGCAGGGTCTTAATGGGATGCAGGACCTACTTTTTTCTCTGACACACTTTTATCTTGGGAAATATGTCTGGAAAGGACTCCAAGAAAGACACTTATTCAAGGTACCAAAAAGATGAATATTCAGAAAAGGAATAGATGGAGCTTTTTGACAAAGAAAAAATAATTCCCTAGGAAGAGAATTCTAGAGCAATGTATATTAATGGGTGAGGAAGCTTCTTTGGTGCTGGATGGTTGGGAAGCAGGGTGGCAAAGAATGTGGGCTATGGAACCATATTGTCTAAACCAAGGCCTAGCTCATCCACCTCTGTTGGGCTTATCACCTGTGTTATTTTGAGAAAGTGACTTGACCTCTCTGTGTTCTGGTTTCATCTTCTGCAAAACAGAATTTAAAAAGCCTTATCTATCACATAGAGTTGCGATGACTAAATGTATTAAAATGTATAAAGAACATAGAATAGTACCAGGCATTTAATAACCATTTGATAAATGTTAGCTCTTATGGTGGTGGTTGCTGCTGTGGGAAAGGAGGAGTCCAGTTTTAGCAGCTGCTGTATATAGATGATTGGGGTATTTTGAGATAAAAATGCCCCCACCCTGTTTTTCTTCTCACCTTCAGTAAACTCCCTCAGACTTCTATATAAACCTATCCACAATGGTCAAGGTCACCCTTTCCCCTTCTTGGGACCTGTAATGGCCTCCTCTGGAGGTTCCTGTGCCCTCTTCTTTGTTAAACTCTGAGCCTCCAGCCTTGACAGATGATTCTTGTATTATACCAGAGATAATTCTTCTCTAATTGGCTTAATAATTTTAGTTGGTGCACTGCTATGACATCTTAGGAAGTTTATGTAGGGGAATTTATGCTATGAATGTAAGTTCAGCCAAATACAAACAATATTCTGATTTATAATATTGTCACACATAACCTTATAAATAATGTGTAATTATATATAATTTGTATTTACACATATTTGAAATATTCATTTACAATTACATGCTTATAAATAATCATTCCCATAGCTAATTTTAACCAGAGGGAGGGTCATAGTATATTATGTGAGGAAAAGGGAAAGACCTCTAATAGATTTAGAACTGTCCCTGAAACTACTGACTGCTAAGTATGGAAAGATTAAGAAAATGTACTTCAAAAGTAGCAGAAATTGAGATGCCTTGTTGGAGTGGAGCATTTGAGTGGATCATAAAGGATATATAGGGTGAGCAGATTAGAAGACACTGAGAGGGTATAAGGAAGACCTAAAAGATCAGTCAGTTGTCTAACTAGAAGGAAGAAGGTAAATCATCTGAACATCTCTGACTTTGAAGGAGGTTATATATGCAAGAACCATACATGTTAACAATCAGAAAGACATGAAAAAACAATAGCTCAATACCTTCATTTTACAACTGAAACCTGTCTCTCCAGTCCAGAACACTTCCTATTACAACATCCCATCTCCAGGTTTACCAGATATTGCAAGCTTGTCACAAAGGAGCTGCAAGAACTCCCCACCCTCCAACATCAATACTAAAATATTCCTGGTGTTGTCTCTTTATCTTTGTAGCCCTGATAGTCTTTGAAGAGATTTCTCTTCTCTGAATTCGCTTAATGTTTAAAAATTTCACAACTGATTTTGAGACACAGCCAGAACAGAGACAGACAATGGAGAGAGGGGCTGGGGTAGAGGAAGATGAGTGCATCCATGTCTCCAGTGCCCTGCTATTGTTGCCTTCTCTGACTAAGTCGTGCTCGTGAGTTACTGGCTCATACTATCAGCCACCTCATTGGATGCTTTTAGTGAATCACAAAACCAAATTCATGATATCTAATATCATGTTCATGATTTTCCTTCAGATAATTCCTCCTTCTGAACTTCTTATTGCTTCTTTCTGGGAATGTTGAAAGTCATCTCAGGTTCTAACATCTTTCTCATATATCCTATTCAACTGGTCTTGTCCATTCTCCTCTCAAGCACTCTCTGTATCTTGGCATATTCTCTCCATATCCACTGACGCTGCACTACTCTAGCCTCATGAAGTTCTTCATAGAATGCTATAACAGCCTTTTAATTGGGTTCTTTGCTCCCAGCCTTACAACTGGAAATCTCTTCTTTGCACTGCAGCCAGAGTGAGTATTCAAAGATGGCAATCAAATTCTCTCATTCCCCTGCTTCAAAATTTCAGCAGCTTCCCATTGTCTTCAGCATGATGTCCAAACTCCAGAACATGTCAAATATGGCCTGGCTCTTGGCCAGTTTCTCCATCCTAAGTTTTCATTGCTTTCCTGTTCACCTGCAGAGTGTTAGCCATGCTCAAGCTAAGAGTTCTCAGAACAAACTGTTTGTTCTCTCTTGGGCTTTATTTGCTGGGAATGTTCTTCTCTGTTCCTCCCAGTCCTCTTTGTTCTTTTTCTGAATTACTGAGACTTATCTGCCAGGGATCAGCTTGGTTGCAGTTTCCTCCACCGAAGCTCCCCTGGATGTTTCAATGCTAAGTTTAATGCCTTTCCAATGGCCCCTGAGCACTTGGGATTATCTAGATCAGAGGTTCTGAGTGTGGTCCAGGCGTCTCAGGGACTTCAAAGACCCTTTTAAAGGGTCCACAAGGTTAAAGCTATTTTCATATTAATACTAAAGTGTTTTTTGCCTTTTTATTCTCATTCTGTTTACACTGGAATTTTCCAAAGGCTGCATGATATGTGATGTTGTAATAGATTAAATGCAGAATTAGCAATGGAAATCAGTTGTCTTCTATTGAGCCAGACGTTCACAGAATTTACATACAGCTAACTGCCACTCTTTCCATTATTTTGTAAAAGCATAGTTACTTTTCATAATAATACCTTATTTAACACATAATAAATTATCATCATTTTTAAATTAATGCATTTTAAAAAATTTCTAAAATGAAAATTGATAGACATAACTCAAAGAAAACAAAAGTTCTTTGAGTCGTCAATAATTCTTAATAGTTTAAAGGAGTCTTGAGACTGAAAGTCTGAGAAGCACCGATCGACATTGTCATACATATCACATTTTATATCTACCACTGCACTGAACTCTTTAAGAACCTGGGTCATTGATAAGTGAGGCATAGCCTCTAATACAATTTCTTATTCATAGTAAAGTCTCAAACACTTTTTTAAACAAAGGAACTATTTCACATGTGTGCATATTTGTGCATACATATGAAGTTTGAACAAAAAAGGCAGTTTAATCCTTATTTCAGTTGGCCTAGAGCTACTCAATCTTGATAGTATATAAATTTACTAAACAAACAGTATTCTAGAATTTTGTTAATCCTACTTCTGCCCCCCCCATTTTTTAAAAAAAACTTCAATCTTATCTAAAAGATGACTATGAAAACTTTAAGATGCAAAATTAGAGTTTGATAGTTGAGGACACAACACCTAACTTCTTCTGGCTCTGCTTCCTGTGAGTTATGTGTTATCAGCTAAGCACAAAACCTTTATGAGCCTCATTTTCCTCACTTGTAAAATGGGATGGCAGGGTTCTTTGAACTAGAGAGATCTAGAGAGTCTAAGGATCTTTTGAAAATTGGGCATTCGTCTCATTTCTCCTTTCCTATTTTCTGTCTTGACTCTCCTGATATTGTACTGGCAGAATTATTACTCTCTACTGACTTGCTGCCCTGGCCTTCTCTGAGAGGAAGTTGGCTGTAGCATTTTCTTACTCATTCAGTATAATAATCTCTGCACATGGAATTTCAACTTTAAAAAAAAAAACTTTGTCATTATTAAAGAATGGTATGCTTCCTAGAGAAAATTTGGATAAACAGCAACTCAACATCACATATAATCCTTTTAATAACCTAGTATTCTACAGACACTCCTATCTAGCCATGTACATTCCTCTTCTAGATATTTGATTTGTCTTACCCATCAGGAAAGTGGTTAGAGCTAATCTAGACCCAGGATTATAACAGCATGTTCAGCTCTGAACTTCAGTGTGGAGGAGCCAGTCCTTCTCATTAAAACTTCACAGACATGTTGGGAAATGTTGTTTATTGAAAATAATTGATTAGACCCAAAAGGTGGGGTTGGGCAGGGAGACTTGGAGCTGTAAGAAAAAAGATCAGGGAGAGATATGAGAGAAACTGAGGAGAAGGAAAAAGAGAACTGAATAACCCGGCTGGGAGAGGGCTAGGAGAAGGGGAGAAGAAAAAGGCAAAAAAGAAACAGAAGCTGAGAAAGAAAGGAAAGGTGGACAGAAAAGGGAGAGGACAAAGTTCAGAAGGAATGACCTAAAACGGGGCTGAGATAGGAGTGGTTGAGTTGTGTGACGGGGGCTAGGGTTCTCACAGAAGCTTAGACAGCAGAGGATGTGACTGTCCTTTGTTTTTTCTCTGTGGACCTCACGAAAGTAAGTCTGGTTACAGAGAGAATATGATCTGGTGTTCCAAAGCTTGAACTCTGCCTTTCTTGCTATTTCCTGCTTATAGCCTTTTACCTTTATTCTGGAAGAATTTCATGAGGAATATTTTTATATTCTAAAGCCATCCCATTCAACCTTTAGAAAAGAAGCTAAATATTTAATAAGGCATTTCAGTATTTGAGTTTTTGTGACATCAGAGTTAACACTGTCTGAAACCACTTCCCCTTCTCTTCAGTCTTTGTTCTAAAAGGACACACCACATCATTTCTTTTGGGTGGGATTTTATAGGCAGGAAGGTAGGTAAATGAATAAGGTGATAGGATCCAGAGCACTACTTTTAACTCCTTAGTACTTCATTTTGAGCCTCTGGGTCTTGGGAGCATATTAAGTACTTAGATAGGTGGTAAGGAAAAGGCAAAATGCATTTGAGTGCTGTTGTATGCAAATTTAAATTAGACGTTTCTTATTGGAATTCTGCATATAATAATTATGTGCAAAATACAAGATTAAATATATATGTTGTTAGGTATACATAACAAATCTCAAGACATAATGTCGCTTCTAAACAGAGTTGACCAGTTTTCAGTGCTTAAATAAAGCAGTGAGTATGATATCCTTTAGCTATTACTCAGTGGTACTCTATTGCTAATCTAAAGACTTGCTCCAAAGAATATGACCTGTTCAGGAAACTTATCAGATTATTTTTAAACTTGTGGCTATTAATAAAGAACTATGATCACTTCCAGACGCACTGGGGGAGTTGGGAGGCAATAAAATTCTTACTGTTCAGATGCTATCCTCTTCTCACTTTCTGATTGATGATGTGAGGCAAAAGCTATTGCTCCTCTGTTATCCTTTAAATCTTAAATATCTCCCAAAAGCTCATGTATCAAACGCTTGGTCCCCAACATAGCAGTGTCCAGAGGTGGAACTTTGAAAGGTGATCAGATTATGAGGATTCTGATCTCATGAATAATCAATCCATTTACAGATTCATAGTTTAATGGGTTATTGGGAAGTGGTAGAAGTTTTAGGAGGTAGGCCTAGTTAGGTCATTGGGTTGTGTCCTGGAAGGGTATATTTTGTCTGTGGCCCCTCTCTTTCTTTCTACTTCCTGGCCACCATGAAGTGAATAGCTTTGTTCCACCATACTCCGCATCCAACCCATGATATTCTGCCTTGCTACAGGCCTAAGTGATGGGGCCATGTGACCGTGGACTGAAGCCTCTGAAACTGTGAACCCAAATAAATCTTTTTCCTTTTAAGTTCCTTTTCTCAGGTATTTTTGTCACAGCAACAGATAGACTAACACACTTCTGAATCCCTAGAGTTCTTTTTGGCACTCCTTAGGTTCTAGTCACATAGGGATTTCTCTCATCCATCTTTTCTTCAGCATCTACCACAGTGCTGGACTTAGTAAATAATCAAACATTTTTTTGAGTGAAATAGAATATCAAACTAGAACTTATTAGGAATGATTTTTAAAAATCATTTATCAAGCCCTTGTTTTACATCAGGCTTCAATATATTTTTCTCTTGTTTTTCTCATGTAACCTCAAGGTGAATATTATTATCTCTTATAAATGAAGAAACTGAGGTCTGGAGATTAAATAACTCATTTTGTTTACTCCTAAAATCAAATTCAATTTTGTCTGACTCTAACAACTGCCCTCTTAACATTATCCTTACTGGTTCATGATGAGCATTGTTATTTTATTTTTTTTCTTTTACTTTTAAATATGTCCCCTTCTGCCCACTCACAATCTTCATTTGAATAGTTTGTATCTTCTAATTTCTGCTAGGATATATAAAAGCTGAAAGATCAGTTGGCCTTTCATGATTTCATGTAGTGCCAGTGGCACTCTCTGAATTGAGGTCGAATCTACCACCTTCTAGCCACAGGACAGTGGGCAGTTCTTGCCTCAGTTTTCTCATCTGCAAAATGGAAGTGATAACAGTATCTACCTTACATGGTCATTGTGAGACTTCAATAATATATTGTATATAAAATACTTAAACAGGTCCTGGCACATAGTGAATACTTACTGTTTCAGCTAGAATTATCTGGACGAGGACATTCACTAATATTTTAATCTTGGAATACTAAGAAAGATGTAAATACATTTTAATAGCAGAGGATGATCAGTTTTTTCATAGAGTGAAAATAGTTTACTTTTTTAATTATAATTTCTTATATATGACAGCAGAATGAATTACAGTTCATATTACACATATAGAGCACAATTGTTCATATCTCTGGTTGATACAAAGTATATTCAGACCATTCCTGTCTTTATACATGTACTTAGGGAATGATGTCCATCTCATTCCACCGTCTAGCCTACCCTCATACCTTCTCCCTTCCCCTCCCACCCCTTTGCCCTATCTAGAGTTTGTCTAATTCTCCCTTGCTCCTCCTCCCAACCCCACTATGAATCAGCTTCCTTTTATCAGAGAACACATTCGGCATTTGGTTTTTTGGGATTGGCTAACTTCACTTAGCATTATATTCTCCAACTCCATCCATTTACCTGCAAATGCCACGATTTGTCTCTATTTTTGCTGAGTAGTATTCTTTATATATATATATATATATATATATATATATATATATATATATATATATATATATATATATATAACATTTTCTTTATCCATTCATCTACTGAAGGGTATCTAGGTTGGTTCCACAGTTTAGCTATTGTGAATTGTGCTACTATAAACATTGATGTGGCTGTGTTTCTGTAGTATGCTGTTTTTAAGTCCTTTGGGTATATATCGAGTATTGGGATAGCTGGGTCAAAAGGTGGTTCCATTCCCAGTTTTCCAAGGAATCTCCATACTACTTTCTATATTGGCTGCACCAATTTGCAGTCCCACCAGCAATGTATGAGTGTGCCTTTTTCTACCACATCCTTGCGAATACTCATTGTTGTTTGTATTCTTAATAGCTTCCATTCTGACTGGAGTGAGATGAAATCTTAGAGTTGTTTTGATTTGCATTTCTCTAGCTAGAGAGATTGAACATTTTTTTCATATATTTGTTGACTGATTATATATCCTCTACTGAGAAATGTCAGTTCAGTTTCTTGGCCCATTTATTGATTGGGTTATTTTTATATATATATAGTTTTTGAGTTTTTATATACCCTAGAGATTAGTGCTCTATCTGATGTGCAAGTGGTAAAAATTTGCTCTCAAGATGTAGACTGTCTATTCACTTCATTGATTGTTTCTTTTGCTGAGAAGAAACATTTTAGTTTGAATCCATCCCACTTATTAATTCTTGATCTTAAATCTTACACTATAAGAGTCTTATTAAGGAAGTAGGTGTCTAATCTGATATGATGGAGACTTGGGCCTACTTTTTCTTCTATTAGATGTAGGGTCTCTGGTTTAATTCCTAGGTCCTTGATTCACTATGAGTTGAGTTTTGTGCATGGTGAGATAGGGATTTAATTTCATTTTATTGTATATGAATTTCCAGTTTTCCCAGCACCATTTGTTGAAGAGATTGTGGGTTTGACTCTGTGTCCTCTATTCTGTACCATTGGTCTACAGGTCTATTTTGGTGCCAATACGATGCTGTTTTTGATACTGTCACTCTGTAGTATAGTTTAAGGTCTGGTATAGTGATGCTTCCTGCTTCACTCTTCTTGCTAAAGATTGCTTTAGCTTTAGCTATTCTGGGTCTCTTATTTTTCCAGATGAATTTCATGATTGCTTTTTCTATTTCTATGAGGAATGTCATTGGGATTTTGATTGAATTGCATTAAATCTGTATAATGCTTTTGGTAGAATGGTCATTTTCACAATATTAATTCTGCCGATCCAAGAACAAGGGAGATCTTTCCATATTCTAAGGTCTTCTTTAATTTCTTTTTTTAGTGTTTTGTAGTTTTCTTTCTTTTTTTATTATTTTTTTTTAATTTTTTATTGTTGGTTGTTCAAAACATTACATGTTTCTTGATATATCATATTTCACACTTTGATTCAAGTGGGTTATGAACTCCCATTTTTACCCCATATACAGATTGCAGAATCACATCAGTTACACATCCATTGATTTGCATATTGCCATACTAGTGTCTGTTGTGTTCTGCTGCCTTTCCTATCCTCTACTATCCCCCCTCCCCTCCCCTCCCCTCCCCTCTTCTCTCTCTACCCCCTCTACTGTCATTCATTTCTCCCCCTTGTATTATTTTTCCCTTTCCCCTCACTTCCTCTTGTATGTACTTTTGTATAACCCTGAGGGTCTCCTTCCATTTCCATGCAATTTCCCTTCTCTCTCCCTTTCCCTCCCACCTCTCATCCCTGTTTAATGTTAATCTTCTTCTCCTGCTCTTCGTCCCTACTCTGTTCTTAGTTACTCTCCTTATATCAAAGAAGACATTTGGCATTTGTTTTTTAGGGATTGGCTAGCTTCACTTAGCATAATCTGCTCTAATGCCATCCATTTCCCTGTAAATTCTATGATTTTGTCATTTTTTAATGCAGAGTAATACTCCATTGTGTATAAATGCCACATTTTTTTTATCCATTCGTCTATTGAAGGGCATCTAGGTTGGATCCACAGTCTTGCTATTGTGAATTGTGCTGCTATGAACATCGATGTAGCAGTGTCCCTGTAGCATGCTCTTTTTAGGTCTTTAGGGAATAGACCGAGAAGGGGAATAGCTGGGTCAAATGGTGGCTCCATTCCCAGCTTTCCAAGAAATCTCCATACTGCTTTCCAAATTGGCTGCACCAATTTGCAGTCCCACCAGCAATGTACAAGGGTACCCTTTTCCCCATATCCTCACCAGCACTTGTTGTTGTTTGACTTCATAATGGCTGCCAATCTTACTGGAGTGAGATGGTATCTTAGGGTGGTTTTGATTTGCATTTCCCTGACTGCTAGAGATGGTGAGCATTTTTTCATGTACTTGTTGATTGACTGTATGTCCTCCTCTGAGAAGTGTCTGTTCAGGTCCTTGGCCCATTTGTTGATTGGGTTGTTTGTTCTCTTATTGTCTAATTTTTTGAGTTCTTTGTATACTCTGGATATTAGGGCTCTATCTGAAGTGTGAGGAGTAAAGATTTGTTCCCAGGATGTAGGCTCTCTATTTACCTCTCTTATTGTATCTGTTGCTGAGAAAAAACATTTTAGTTTGAGTAAGTCCCATTTGTTGATTCTAGTTATTAACTTTTGTGCTATGGGTGTCCTATTGAGGAATTTGGAGCCCGACCCCACAGTATGTAGATCGTAGCCAACATTTTCTTCTATCAGACGCTGTGTCTCTGATTTGATATCAAGCTCCTTGATCCATTTTGAATTAACTTTTGTGCATGGCGAGAGAAAGGGATTCAGTTTCATTTTGTTGCATATAGATTTCCAGTTTTCCCAGCACC
This sequence comes from Marmota monax, assembly GCF_021218885.2. Taxonomy (NCBI): domain Eukaryota; kingdom Metazoa; phylum Chordata; class Mammalia; order Rodentia; family Sciuridae; genus Marmota; species Marmota monax. The sequence goes on along the minus strand of NW_026694968.1, from coordinate 1,787,702 downwards.
ATTTGTTGAAGATGCTATCCTTCCTCCATTGCATGCTTTTAGCCCCTTTATCAAATATAAGATAGTTGTAGTTTTGTGGATTGGTTTCTGTGTCCTATATTCTGTACCATTGGTCCACCCGCCTGTTTTGGTACCAGTACCATGCTGTTTTTGTTACTATTGCTCTGTAGTATAGTTTGAAATCTGGTATCGCTATACCGCCTGATTCACACTTCCTGCTTAGCACTGTTTTTGCTATTCTGGGTCTTTTATTTTTCCATATGAATTTCATGATTGCTTTCTCTATTTCTACAAGAAATGCCGTTGGGATTTTGATTGGCATTGCATTAAACCTATAGAGAACTTTTGGTAATATCACCATTTTGATGATGTTAGTTCTGCCTATCCATGAACAGGGTATATTTTTCCATTTTCTAAGATCTTCTTCTATTTCTCTCTTTAGGGTTCTGTAATTTTCATTGTATAAGTCTTTCACCTCTTTTGTTAGGTTGATTCCCAAGTATTTTATTTTTTTTGAAGATATTGTGAATGGAGTGGTTGTCCTCATTTCCATTTCAGAGGATTTGTTGCTGATATACAGGAATGCCTTTGATTTATGCGTGTTGATTTTATATCCTGCCACTTTGCTGAATTCATTTATTAGCTCTAATAGTTTCTTTGTAGACCCTTTTGGGTCTGCTAGGTGTAGAATCATGTCATCTGCAAATAGTGATAATTTAAGTTCTTCTTTTCCTATTTTTATGCCTTTAATTTCTTTCGTCTGTCTAATTGCTCTGGCCAGTGTTTCGAGAACTATGTTGAACAGAAGTGGAGAGAGAGGGCATCCCTGTCTTGTTCCAGATTTTAGAGGGAATGCCTTCAATTTTTCTCCATTCAGAATGATGCTAGCCTGAGGCTTAGCATAGATTGCTTTTACAATATTAAGGTATGTTCCTGTTATCCCTAGTTTTTCTAGAGTTTTGAACATAAAGGGATGCTGTACTTTGTCGAATGCTTTTTCTGCATCTATCGAGATGATCATATGGTTCTTATTTTTAAGTCTATTGACGTGGTGAATAACATTTATTGATTTCCGTATATTGAACCAGCCTTACATCCCAGGGATGAATCCTACTTGATCATGGTGCACAATTTTTTTGATATGTTTTTGTATCCGATTCGCCAGAATTTTATTGAGGATTTTTGCATCTAGGTTCATTAGAGATATTGGTCTGTAGTTTTCTTTCTTTGAAGTGTCTTTGTCTGGTTTAGGTATCAGGGTGATGTTGGCCTCGAAGAATGAATTTGGAAGTTCTCCCTCTTTTTCTATTTCCCGAAGTAGCTTGAAAAGTATTGGTATTAGTTCCTCTTTAAAGGTTTTGTAAAACTCTGCTGTGTACCCATCCGGTCCTGGGCTTTTCTTAGTTGGTAGTCTTTTGATGGTTTCTTCTATTTCCTCAATTGATATTGGTCTGTTTAGGTTGTCTATATCCTCCTGACTCAATCTGGGCAGATCATATGACTTAAGAAATTTATCTATGCCTTCACTATCTTCTAATTTATTGGAGTATAAGGATTCAAAATAATTTTTGATTATCTTCTGTATTTCTGAAGTGTCTGTTGTGATATTGCCTTTTTCATCCCATATGCTAGTAATTTGAGTTCTCTCTCTTCTTCTCTTCGCTAGCATGGCTAAGGGTCTGTCGATTTTGTTTATTTTTTCAAAGAACCAACTTTTAGTTTTGTCAATTTTTTCAATTGTTTCTTTTGTTTCGATTTCATTAATTTCAGCTCTGATTTTAATTATTTCTTGCCTTCTACTTCTTTTGCTGTTGTTTTGCTCTTCTTTTTCAAGGATTTTGAGATGAAGTATGAGATCATTTATTTGTTGGTTTTTTCTTTTTTTAAGGAATGAACTCCAAGCAATGAATTTTCCTTTTAGAACTGCTTTCAGTGTGTCCCATAGATTCCGATATGTTGTGTCTGTGTTTTCATTTATCTCTAAGAATTTTTTAATTTCCTCCTTGATGTCTTCTATAACCCATTGATATCAGTAACCTATTGTTCATTCTCCAAGTGATGTATGCTTTTTCCTTCCTTCTTTTATCGTTGATTTTCAGTTTCATTCCATTATGATCAGATAAGATGCATGGTATTATCTCTACTCCTTTATATTGTCTAAGAGTTGCCCTGTGACATAATGTATGATCTATTTTTGAGAAGGATCCATGTGCTGCTGAGAAAAAAGTGTAACTGCTTGATGTTGGGTGGTATACTCTATATATGTCAATTAGGTCTAGGTTATTAATAGTGTTATTGAGTTCTATAGTTTCCTTATTCAACTTTTGTTTGGAAGATCTGTCCAGTGGAGAGAGAGGTGTGTTGAAGTCTCCCATGATAATGGTATGGTGGTCTATTAGACTCTTGAACTTGAGAAGAGTTTGTTTGACGAACATAGCTGCACCATTGTTTGGGGCATAAATATTTATGATTGTTATGTCTTGTTGGTGTATGGTTCCCTTAAGCAGTATGTAGGGTCCCTCTTTATCCCTTTTGATTAACTTTGGCTTGAAATCTATTTTATTTGATATGAGTATGGACACTCCTGCTTGTTTCCGAAGTCCATATGAGTGATATGATTTTTCCCAACCTTTCACCTTCAGCCTATGTATATCTTTTCCTATCAAATGCGTCTCCTGTAGGCAGCATATTGTTGGGTCTTGTTTTGTGATCCATTCTACTAGCCTGTGTCTCTTAATTGGTGAGTTTAAGCCATTAACATTTAGGGTTATTATTGAGATATGGGTTGTTCTTCCAGCCATATTTGTTTATTTCTGTTACTAAACATGGTTTGTTTTTCTCTTTGATTATTTCCCCCCCCTTTACTGTCCTACCTCTCACTGTTGGTTTTCATTGTTATTTTCCATTTCCTCTTCCTGTAATGCTTTGGCGAGGATGTTTTGAAGAGATGGTTTTCTAGCTGCGAATTCTTTAAACTTTTGTTTATCGTGGAAGGTTTTAATTTCATCTTCCATTCTGAAGCTTAATTTCGCTGGATACACAACTCTTGGTTGGAACCCATTTTCTTTCAGTGTTTGAAATATGTTATTCCAGGATCTTCTAGCTTTCAGAGTCTGTGTTGAAAGATCAGCTGTTATCCTGATTGGCTTACCCCTAAATGTAATCTGCTTCCTTTCTCTTGTAGCTTTTAAAATTCTCTCCTTATTCTGTATGTTGGGCATCTTCATTATAATGTGTCTAGGTGTGGGTCTCTTATGATTTTGCACATTCGGCGTCCTGTAGGCTTCTAGGATTTGGGATTCTGTCTCATTCTTCAAGTCTGGGAAGTTTTCTCATATTATTTCATTGAATAGACTGCTCATTCCTTTGGTTTGGAGCTCTGTACCTTCCTGTATCCCAATGACTCTTAAGTTTGGTCTCTTAATGCTATCCCATATTTCTTGGATGTTCTGCTCATGGTTTCTTAACAGTCTTGCTGAGCTGTCTATGTTCTTTTCCAGTTGAAATACTTTGTCTTCATTGTCTGATGTTCTATCTTCTAAGTGTTCTACTCTGCTGGTAGTATTCTCAATTGAGTTTTTAAGTTGGTTTATTGCTTCCTGCATTTCTAGGATTTCTGTTTGTTTGTTTTTTTTTTTTTGTTTGTTTGTTTTTTTTTTAAAGAGAGAGAGAGAGAGAGAGAGAGAGAGAGAGAGAGAGAATTTTTTAATATTTATTTTTTAGTTTTCGGCGGACACAACATCTTTGTTTGTATGTGGTGCTGAGGATCGAACCCGGGCCGCACGCATGCCAGGCGAGCGCGCTACCGCTTGAGCCACATCCCCAGCCCTGTTTGTTTGTTTTTTATAACCTCTATCTCCCTGTATAGTTGATCCTTTGCTTCCTGGATTTTTTTTTTGTGTAATTCATTGTCGAAGTGATCTTTCATTGTCTGATTTTGCTGTCTAATGTCTTCCTTGATACTCCAGATCATCTGAAGCATGTATATCCTGAATTCTTTATCTGACATTCCATCTGCTGCAGCTGTTACCTCTTCTAAAGTTGAGTTGACCTGCATTGCTTGTGGTCCTTTCTTTCCTTGTCTTTTCATACTGTTTGCGTTTCTTTCTGCTTGGTGAAACTGTTGTGTTTTTGAAATTTTTTTTTCCCCTATATATTTATATTGCTCTTGTATAGTTGAAAAGTCTCCCTTGCAGGGTCGGGCGGCGGTCTGCCTACCTTGCAGGCGCGGACGGCGGCTCTGCTCTGCCCCTCCTCCAATTGGTGTGAAGTGTCTACCACGCCCGCAGCCCCCTGGGCCTGTTCTGCCGGTCGGTCGCAGGTCTGCCTACCTTGCAGGTGCGGGCGGCGGCTCTGCTCTGCCCTTACTCCAATTGGGTGTCGTGACTACCACGCCGGCAGGTCACTGGGCCTGTTCCGGGCGCGGGCGGCGCCTCTGCTCTGCCCCTACTCCAATTGGGGTGACGAGTGTACCACGCCAGCAGGCCACTGGGCCTGATCCGCTGGTCGGTTGCAGGTCTGCCTACCCTGCAGGCACGGGCAGTGGCTCTGCTCTGCCCCCTCTCCAATTGGTGTGACTTCTCTACCACACCCGCGGAACGCTGGGCCTGTTCCGGGCGCGGGCGAAGGCTCTGCTCTGCTCCTACTCCAATTGGGGTGACGTGCCTACCACCCCGGCCGGCCGCTGGGCCTGTTCCACTGGTCGGTCGCAGGTCTGCCTACCTTGCGGGCACGGGCGGTGGCTCTGCTCTGCCCCTACTCCGAATGGGGTGACGAGTCTGTCGCACCGGCAGGCCACTGGGCCTGTCCCGCTGGTCGGTCGCAGGTCTGCCCACCTTTCGGGCATGGGTGGCGGCTCTGCTCTGCCCCTACTCCAATTGGGGTGACGTGTGTACCACGCTGGCAGGCCACTGGGCCTGATCCGCCGGTCTGTCACAGGTCTGCCTACCTTGCAGGCACGGGCGGCGGCTCTGCCCTGCCCCTCTGCCCTGCCCCTCCTACCATGCCCGCGGACCGCTGGGCCTGATCTGCAGGTCGGTCGCAGGTCTGCCCACCCTTGGGGCAAGGGTGGCGGTTCCACTCCGCCCCCACTCCAATTGGGGTCACGTGACCACCACACCGGCGGGGCCTGATCTGGGCGCGGGCTCTGCTCTGCTCTGCCCCTACTCCAGTTGGGGTGATGTGTGTACCATGCTGGCAGGCCGCTGGGCCTGATTCACCAGTCTGTCGCAGGTCTGCTTACCTTGCAGGCGCGGGCAGCGGCTCTGCCCTGCCCCTCCTACCACGCCCGCGTACCACTGGGTTGCAGGTCTGCCCACCTTGCGGGCGCGGGTGGCAGCTCCACTCCACCCCCTCTCTAATTGGGGTCATGCAACCACCACACCAGCGAGCCGCGGGCCTGCTCCAGGCGCGGGCGGCGGCCCGGCTCCTCCCCTCTGGCTCGACGACAAAGCGAGAGAGACTCGGGTGTCTGTGACTCACCCTCCCTACCAGGAGACCAACTGTTTCTGTCGCCACTGGTATTGATGAAGTTCTCTCCTCCGCTGCTTTCTGATGACATCAGATCTCTGCCATGTTGGTATCCTATGCGAATGGCAGCATTTCGTTCCCTTTGCCGGGTGACCAAAGCAACGGGTGAATCCTGACCGGCCCTCACAGGCCCCGTCTCAGTCCTGTTGCCACTGCCCACGAAGGCTCGGTTGGTATTTACCTCCACAGTACTCAGCAGGACCCGGACCGAGAAGCAGTTTCCGCGGGCTCCTTAGCCCTGGGCCAGAGCAGTTCCGGGAGCTGGAACTCGGCCTCTCCGTGCTCGGTGTATGCTCTGATAAGGGCAGGCTCCAAGAAGTAGTTTCCGCGGGTTATTTAGCACTGAGCCTGAGTAATCTGTCTGCAAGCCGCAGGCGAATGGCAGCCTGAAATTACCTGTTCTATGGCTGAATGAGCTGCGGTCCATCTTAAACAGGGATGGTGACGTCAGCTCTCCAAGATGGTGGCCGCTGGCCTCCTCTGTGGTCTGACTGATGTGGAGAACCGAATTGGACCGCTTCCTTCCCCCGTCTCGAACCCAGAATTCAGCCCTGAGTACGGTGCTTGCACGGCTGGCAGAAACTGCAGGGCTGTATCCCTGCGTCGCTATCTCCTCGTTTCCCAGCGCGTGCTGCAGACTCTAGCCGCGGGGCGATTTGCTGAATAAGCAGTGTTACCCTCCGTGCGACAAATCTCTCACGTTTGAGTCCCCGTAGCCGATCCTCGTGTGATGGAAATCCTTCCTCCAGGTTCTGGAGCACCCCACTATTTCTGGAAATTCCTAATAAGATAGCCTTTAGCCTTCCTGACTTGTCATTCTCCCACACAGTGACGCGGCACACGGGGGCAATGCACTCCCCTCGCCGCCATCCTGTTTTGTAGTTTTCGTTGTAGAGGTCTTTCACCTTTTTTGTTAGGCTGATTCCCAAGTTTTTTTTTTTTTTTTTTGAGGCTATTATAAATGGGGTAGTTTTCCTCGTATACAGAAATGCCTTTGATTTATGGGTGTTGATTTTATATCCTGCTACTTTGATGAATCAATTTACTAGTTCTAGAAATTTGCTGGTGGAATTTTTTAGGTCTTCTAGGTATAGAATCATATTGTCAGCAAATAGTACTAATTTGAATTCTTCTTTTCCTATGTATATCCCTTTAATTTCTTTTGTCTGTCTAATTTCTCTGGCCAGTGTTTCAAGAACTATGTTAAATAGAAGTGGTGAAAGGGCATCTCTGTCTTGTTCAAGTTTTTAATGAGAATGCCTTCAGTTTTTATCCATTGAGAATTATGTTGGTCTGAGGCTTAGCATAGATAGCTTTTACAATGTTGCGATATGTTCCTGTTATCCCTAGGTTTTCTAGTGTTTTGAACAAGAAGGGATGCTGTATTTTGTGGAATGCTTTTTCTGCATCTATTGAGATGGTCATTTGGTTCTTATCTTTAAGTCTACTGATGTGATGAATTACACTTATTGATTTCCATATGTTGAACCAACTTTGCATCCCTGGAATGAATCCCACTTGATCATGGTACACTATCTTTTTGATATGTTTTTGTATTCGATTTGCCAGAATTTTATTGAGAATATATGCATCTATGTTCATTAGAGATATTGGTCTGAAGTTTTCTTTCTTTGATGTGTCTTTGCCTGGTTTTAGAATCAGGGTGACATTGGCCTCATAGAATGAATTTGGAAGTGCTCCCTCTTTTTTTATTTCCTGAAATAAATTGAAGAATATTGGTTTTAGTTCTTCTTTAAACGTCTTGTAGAACTTGGCTGTGTATCCACCTGGGGTTTTTCTTGGTTGGTGGTAGGCTTTTGATGGCATCTTCTATTTCATCACTTGAAATTGATCTGTTTAAATTGTGTATATCATCCTGATTCAATTTGGGGAAACCATATGACTCTAGAAATTTGTCAATGCCTTTGGTATTGGTATTTTCTATTTATTGGAGTACAAGTTTTCAAAATAATTTCTAATAATCTTCTGTATTTTTGTAATGTCTTTTGCAGTATATCCTTTTTTATCGCATATGTTAGTAATTTGAGTTTTCTTTCTCCTTCTCTTTGTTAGCATGGCTAAGGGTATGTAAGTTTTATTTATTTTTTTAAAGAATCAACTTTTTGTTTTGTCAATATTTTAAATTATTTCTTTTGTTTCAATTTCATTGATTTTAGCTCTGATTTTAATTATTTTCTATCTTCTACTGCTTTTAGTGTTGATTTGTTCTTCTTTTTCTAGGGCTTTGAGATGTAATGTTAAGTCATTTATTTGTTGACTTTTTCTTCTTTTAAGGAATGAACTCCACACAATGAATTTTCCTCTTACTACTGCCTTCATAGTGGCTCAGAGATTTCAATACATTGTATCTATGTTCTTATTCACCTGTAAAAAATTTTTAATCTCCTCCTTGATGTCTTTTGCAACCTGTTGCAGTAATTCACGTGCAGGTCAGCATGAGAAAGAAAGAAGAAGCAGAGCAAGCAAAGCAGCAGCAGAAAAAAAGTCCTTTATTGTGTACAAGCAATCTTTTTATAGTATTGTGAACAAAGAAGGCAGCCTTCCAACAGCAATAAATCAGGTCTTTCAGCTAATTAAACATAGCATAAAGAAGTTTTACTTTCTAATCAGAAGTGACCCGCTTCTCATGGCTAATCTACTCTCGGCCTGGAGCATGCCGAGCTCTGTTCTTGTTAAGAACAGATAATAAAATTTTTCTCAGCGCCCTACTAGCCCACTTGGCAGAACATCCTGTTTGCAGGCAAGTCCTCCCAAGGACAGCAGACACCTCGTTTTCAAGCATGTCCGCTGTTACCTTATCTAAACCTGGAAGGAGCCTTTCGTTTGCGAGCAGGCCCTCCCAAGGACAGCAGACACTCGTTTTCAAGCATGTCCGCTGTTACCAATCTATACCTTGACAGAATATCCTATTTGCAGGCAGACTCCATCAAGGATAGTAATAGTAACGCAGTCACATCTGATTCTCTACACAACCCATTGTTCATTCAGTAGCATATTGTTTAGTCTCAAGGTGATGTATTAGCTTTTATTTTTACTTTATCGTTGATTTCTAATTTCATTCCATTTTGATCTGATATAGTGCAGGGTAGTATCTCTACTTTTTTATATTTGCTAAGAGTAGCTTTGTGGAGCTGTAGCTCAGTGTGCAGAGTGCTTGCGTAGCATGTGCAAGGCACTGGGTTCAATCCTTAGCAACACATAAAACTGAACAAATAAAATAAAGGCATTCTGTCCATCTACAACTACAACTCTATCTTAGAGGAGGATCCATGTGCTGCTGAGAATAAAGTATATTTGTTCATTGAAGGATGAAATATTCTATATATTTCAGCTAAGTCTAAGTTATTGATTATATTACTGAGTTCCATAGTTTCTTTGTTCAGCTTTTGTTTGGACGATCTATCCAGTGATAAAAGAGGTGTGTTAAAGTCACCAAGAATTATTGTGTTGTGGTCTATTTGACTCTTGAACTTGAGAAGAGTTTGTTTGATGAAGGTAGATGCTCCATTATTTGGGGCATATAAATTTATTATTGTTATGTCTTGTTGATGAATGGTTCCCTTAAGCAGTATGAAATATCCTTCTTCATCCCTTTTGATTAACTTTGACTTGAAGTCTACTTTATTTGATACAAAGATAGGAACCCCTTCTTACTTCCACAGACCATGTGAGTGATATGATTTTCCCCAAACTTTCACCTTCAGTCTGTGGATGTCTTTTCCTATGAGATGAGTCTCTTGGAGGCAGTATATTGCTGGGTCTTTTTCTTAAATCCAATCTTCCAGTCTATGTGTTTTGATTGGTGAGTTTAGGCCATTAACATTCAGGGTTATTATTTAGACATGATTTGTATTCCCAGCCATTTTTGTTTATTTTTCGTATGTAACATGACTTGGTTTCTCCTTTGATTAGTTTTTCCTTTAGTGTAATACCTCGCTTTGCTGATTTTCACTGTTGTTTTTCAATTTCTCTTCATGAAATATTTTGCCGATGATGTTCTGTAGTGCAGGCTTTCAACTTGTAAATTCTTTTAACTTTTTTTTTTAATCATGGAGGTTTTTATTTCATCATCAAATCTAAAGCTTAATTTGCTGGATATACGATTCTTGGTTGGCATCCATTTTCTTTCAGAGCTTGATATATGTTCCAGGATCTTCTAGCTTTCAGGGTCTGCGTTGAAAAATCTGCACATAATGTAATTGGTTTCCCCCTATATAATCTGATTACTTTCCCTCGTGGCTTTTAATATTCTCCCCTTATTCTGTATGTTAGGCAATTTTATTATAATGTGCCTTGGTGTGAATTTGTTGTACATTTGATGACCTGTAAGCCTCCTGAATTTGGTTTTCCAATTCATTCTTCATGTTTGGAAAATTTTCTGATATATTATTTCATTGAATAGATTTTTCATTCCTTTGGTTTGGCACTCTATGCCTTCCTCTATCCTGATAACTCTTAAATTTGGTCTTTTTATGCTATCCAATATTCTTGAATGTTCTGCTCATAGTTCTTACCATTTTTACTGTGTGGTCTACATTCTTTTCAAGATTATATATTTTGTTCTCATTGTCTGAGGTCCTGTCTTCCAAGTGGTGATGCTTTCAATTGAACTTCTAATTTTGCTTATTGTTTTTTCACTTCAAGGATTTCTGGGTTTTTTTTAGAACCTCTATCTCCCTATTGAAGTAATCTTTTGCTTCCTATATTTTTCATGTAGCTCATTGTCAAAATGATCTTTTGCTGCCTGTATTTGCTCACTTACATCATCCTTTAAATCATAGAACATTTTAATTATGAACATCCTGATCTGCTTCTCTGTAATTTCTTCTGCTGTGCCATGGATTCTAATAATATGGTTTCTTGATTTGTTTGGAGCACTTTCTTCCCTTGTCTTTTCATATTGCTTGTGTGTCTTCCATTTTAGTACTGTGGATCTAAGGCATAACTGTTTTCACCCTATAGCCTTATAGTGTCCCTGTAGGGATCCAATACCTCTCCTTTGAGGCAAAGGACAATGTTAGCAGCTCCCAATATAAACAATATCCACCCTAAAAAACAAATGTTTGCTATTAAAACGTTTAAAGTTTGGTCACAATGTACAGAAATGATAAATTCAATTATTATCTACAATATACTCCGTAGGTTTGTAAAAGGGTTACCATTTCTAATGGTGGACAAAGAACCTGGAGTGAGGAGTAGGATGATATGCTGAGGAGGTAGAAGGTGACAATGTAGAGTTATTATATCTTAGGAAGTGTGAAAGAGAAATCTAAAGAGGAAGATTAGTAACAGGAGAAGGGAGAGGAAGTAATTTGGGGTAGACAAGTAGGTGGGAAGACAGTAGAGTACATAAAACGAAGACACATATATATTAAGAAAAATAAAAAGTGTTAAAATTGTAGAAACTGGTGGGGAAAAAAGAAAAAATATATACAACACAACTGTAATATATTATTCAGAATTGTCAGTCCTCAAAATCCTAATTTATGCATAGTTCTTGGTTTCACATGTTGGGGATGTGAGGACAGGAGAATAGAGAGGGAGAGGAAAAAAAATCTTGAAGGAAGAAACATGTATTGTTTTGGCTGGAGATCATTATCTTTCCTGCTTCCCTTCTCATCTAATAGGTGGGGTCATCTATTGTTAGTTGGTATGTCCACCCTCAGGCTGGTGAAAGTAACCAGGGTATCAATATGTCGGGGTAGCGGCTGCTGGAGAAAGCGGTAGTTAGAAACTGGGTACCTGGCCAGCCAGAGTTCCAAACTTGGAGTTGCCCCCACTGAAGATGGTGATGAAGGTGACCCAAGATGGAGGTACCTGCTTTCAGTGGTGGGGTGTTGGGTTGGGCGGGGGGGAGCCAAGAACAATGGTATTGGACGATGAGTTCAGAGATGAGCTCTGTGCCTTGCAGTGTGTGGCTATCAGTTGACTTCAGAGCCTGTGTGAGGTTCTTAGGTGCAGGCAGGCTACTGCATGTAAGGGACTATCTCTGCTGCTGCAGAGTCCCTTGAAGGCGGCTACCAAGGGAGCCCCACATTGGTAGATTGGGAGTGGTGGTGAGATTTCCTACTTATGGGAAGCTCCAGGGTGTCCTACATGGGAGCATCATCTGTGATTTCCCTAGTGTGGGTAGCTAAAAGTTTTGTGCGGGTGCTGCTGCCACTGATGGTCTCACTTGGGTACCCAGTAGTCCTGCCTGAGCGAGTACTTGGGAGACCTACTCTGAAGTTGAGGACTGGAGCCCTGGACGGCCTGGGACGTGATTTCTGCCCTGGAGCAAGAATATTGCTAGCAGAGAAGCAGTATTTTCACTACTTGAGTCCCAGGTCACTGAGCGAAACAGAATACTGCCTCCCTCTGGCCTGCCATCTTGGATCTCTAGTTTACTTTTTTGATGTTCATCAGCATGCCACTCACTGAGAGGAGCTAATTTGATTTAAACTGGATCAGACATCACACCTGATTTCTCTGTCCATCAAGAAACATGAATCCTGATGGGTACGGTGGCGCATGCCTGTAATCCCAGTGGCTCAGGAAGCTGAAGTAGGAGGATCTCAAGTTCAAAGCCAGCTTCAGCAAAAATGAGACACTAAGCATCTCAGTGAAACCCTGTCTTTAAATAAAATACAAAACAGGGCTGGGGACATGGCTCAGTAGTCTAGTGCCCCTGAGTTTAATCCCCAGTACTAAAAAGAAGAAAAAAAGAAATGTAAATTCTTCTGAGGGGGGAATGCCACATGTTCACATACACATACAAACAAACAACAAAAGAAAACTAGCAGTTTATGGGGGTGGCTAAACTGCCCCTTGATAACTAAGGACCATCTCTTCTGTGATTAAACAGAGCCCCACACAGCCATAGTTGAGGCATGAGTGGAATGGGCTCATTCAAGAATATACTTCTCTTAAATTTTTTACTTAATTTTTTTTTTTATGTCAGGAAATCAACTTTACAGTGATATTTGCTTGCATCTTTTTATGCATTTAGCCTCATCACAAATCCTTTTCAGGGGGAAAAAAAGTGAATGTGAAAGAAGAAGGGCATAGAACCTGGAGGATTCTGTTTCAGGTCCAGGATGTTGGGTTGGGAAGAAATGCAGGTTCTTCACCTGGCTCTGAAACTGTGTCTCTGGAAGCACTATTTTTAAGCTGGCAGTGTGTTACTGAAGGAGGAACAGACTTTGGATTAAGATCCAGGTTCAAATCCTGCTTCTGCCAGAGGAGAGGTCACTCACCTTTGACCCTTAGTTTCCTCATGGAGTTTTTTGACTACACAGTATCGACTTCTTGCTGTATACTTCCTTTTTCTTTTATTAGAGCATTTTCAATTTTATTTTGGCCTAAAGGTCATGTCATATAAAAAAAAAATCCCTAGGCTTTGACTGCACAATGAAGGGAAAATATCTTGTTTTCCACTTCAAATGTGTGTCAGTTAGCTAAGGACTAGCAAATTATGTTTTTTACAAACCAATAAGTATATGTTTGCATGCACTTTCACTGCTTCTTAGTCTTTAAAGAGATTGATGCTTTAGAAAGTTTAAAAGTAAGTTGAAAAAAAAAAAAACTTATGATAGAACTTCGAAAATACAGATGATTTGAAAGTAGGATCTGTACTGCCAACTGGTGAGAACCTGCTGTAGTTCCATTTTCTTCCAAGTTTAATGACTGAGATTTCTTTTGGAGTTTGAGTCCTTGTTTGGCCCCAGTCATGAGGTTATGGACTCTCAGAGCCTGTATCAGATATGAATGTGCTAAGGAATCTACCCAGAAGGAAGCAATTATACCATGAGAGGGTGGGGAGCACTTGGGCCTCTGGATTGTATCACCTTCCATATGACCCTGGATAGCTTGTAAGAAAGGCAGAGAAAGGCAATGGAAGAAGGGTCAGAGAGGGAAAGTAGGAATTTGGTGATAGAAAATGATGGGAAAGAGAGTGACCAACTACATGACTAGAAGTTTGAATAATGAAGACTGAAATGTGGACTTTCAAAAGTTTGTGATTCAGCTTGTGGCAATAAGTTGAATATGCATAAAATGTGCTTTTTATGTAGTGCAGTTGGCAGCACTGAACTGTCATGAAGAAAATCTGATTTTTATAGTCATCTTTGATTCTCCAGGTAAGTAAGTATGAACTCCGAGTCTTAGAGAAACACCAGATAGATCAATATTAACAATAGGAACAAATTTAGATACAGATAGGATTCTGATATAGACTGTTTTAGTCAGCATTTTTATTGCTGTGACCAAAAAATACCTGACAAGAGCAACTTAGAGGAGGAAAAGTTTATTTGGGGTTCACGGTTTCAGAGGTCTCAGTCCATAGAGTTCTGACTCTTTGGGTTTGGGCCTGAGGTGAGGCAGCATACCGCGGGGGAAGCGCCTAGGAGAGGAAAGCTGCTAAGTTCATGGCAGGGTCAGGAGGCAGAGAGGAAGAGAAGGAGCCGCAAGGAAGATGCACCCTTCCAGGGTACACCCACTGAATCATCTCCTCGGGTCATGTCCTACCTGTCCACAGTTACCACCCAGTCCGTTCAAACTAGAATTTCCTGACTAGATTACAGCTCTCACAATTCAGTCATTTTACCTCTATTTCTGCATCCACAGGAACATTTGAGAGACACCTCCTGTTCAAACCATGACATAGAATATGTTTCAAAAGATCCTAGAGTGTGTCCCTGTTCTTATTTACTGTAAATCTATTTTGTTAGTGATTAAAATTACTTGAATTTGGTAGGTCAGTGTTTACACATGCTTTATTGTCTGCTGAAAATTTTCCCACAACAGTATTTATCTTTACACTCTAGCAGTGTGCTTTACACATATTAGGCACTTGATAAATATTTGTTAATGGAATGAATAAATGATCAGTACTTATTGTACTAGATTTTAAATGGTGTTCAAAAATAATTTTTAAAATATTTTCTCTATTTTTCTATGTTGATACTTAAGTCAGACTCATTTTCCTATATTCATACCACCAAGATTTAAGCAGAACTTATGAAAATGAGCATCAAACATGTGTTGTATGTGTTTAAATGTGAATACTTTGCATACTCACCTGGTATATGTATCAAGTGTTACTTCCTTGATCTTTCTAAGAAAGAGAGCACCATGATATAGGGATAACCCACAGACACTCTACACAGAATACTGTGGTAGGAGCTGAGAGAGGTGGAGAAGAAGAATTGACAAAGATAGCAAGAATTGAATGGACTCCAGTTTCACTTGCTTTCATGATTTCTGTATATTCTTGAAACTTACACATAGAAGCAGGAGAGGAAGTAGAAAACTTAGATCTCCCCAAAAGGGAGAGGTACTAAGTTTTTTTTTTAATTATAAGGCAGGAACACTGGGATTTTTCAGGTTTCTATTGTGACTGATAAAACTGAGTATGGACAAGGAAAGAGGAAAAGTGCAACAAATAAAAATTGGTACAAATGAGAATATAATTCAGAAAAAAATCCAGAGAGGAGCCTTGAAAGGGCCCTTGTTTGTTTATTTATTTTTTTAAGATGATCGATTATGGTGAATTTATTCAATAGAGATTTAAACAGAGAAAAAGTCAAATCAAGCTGGATGGTATACAGAAGTTTTCATGGAAACAATAATTCACCTCTTCTTGAGATCAGCATTCCTCTGTGTTACTTCCAGAGTATGTTTCATTACTGTGTCCTTCCTTCCTTCATATTCTCAGTCCTAACAGTTATCTCTTTTTTTTTATTGGTTGTTCAAAACATTACAAAGCTCCTGACATATCATCTTTCATACATTTGATTCAAGTGGGTTATGAACTCCCATTTTTACCCCAAATACAGGTTGCAGAATCACATCGGTTACACATCCACATTTTTACATAATGCCATATTAGTGACTGTTGTATTCTGCTACCTTTCCTATCCCCTACTATCCCCTCTCCCCTTCCCTCCCATCTTTCCTCTCTACCCCATCTGCTGTTATTCAATTCTCTCCCTTGTTTTTTTTCCCCTTTCCCCTCACAAACTCTTATATGTAATTTTGTGTAAAAATGAGGGTCTCCTTCCATTTCCATGTAATTTCCCTTTTCTCTCCCTTTCCCTCCCCCCAATTGTCTCTGTTTAATGTTAATCTTTTCCTCATGCTCTTCCTCCCTGTTCTGTTCTTAGTTGCTCTCTTTATATCAAAGAAGACATTTGGCATTTGTTTTTTAAGGATTGGCTAGCTTCACTTAGCATAATCTGCTCTAATGCCATCCATTTCCCTGCAAATTCCATGATTTTGTCGTTTTTTAGTGCTGCGTAATACTCCATTGTGTATAAATGCCACATTTTTTTTATCCATTCATCTATTGAAGGACATCTAGGTTGATTCCAGAGTCTAGCTATTGTGAATTGTGCTGCTATGATCATTGATGTGGCAGTATCCCTATAGTATGCTCTTTTAAGGTCCTCAGGGAATAGACCGAGAAGGGCGATAGCTGGGTCAAATGGTGGTTCCATTCCCAGCTTTCCCAGGAATCTCCATACTGCTTTCCATATTGGCTGCACCAATTTGCAGTCCCACCAGCAATGTACAAGTGTACCCTTTTCCCCACATCCTTGCCAGCACTTATTGTTGTTTGACTTCATAATGGCTGCCAATCTTACTGGAGTGAGATGGTATCTTAGGGTGGTTTTGATTTGCATTTCTCTGACTGCTAGAGATGGTGAGCATTTTTTCATGTACTTGTTGATTGATTGTATGTCCTCCTCTGAGAAGTGTCTGTTCAGGTCCTTGGCCCATTTGTTGATAGGGTTATTTGTTATCTTATTGTTTAATTTTTTGAGTTCTTTGTATATTCTGGATATTAGGGCTCTATCTGAAGTGTGAGGAGTAAAAATTTGTTCCCAGGATGTAGGTTCCCTATTTACCTCTCTTATTGTTTCTCTTGCTGAGAAAAAACTTTTTAGTTTAAGTAAGTCCCATTTGTTTATTCTTGTATTTAACTCTTGGGCTATGGGCGTCCTATTAAGGAATTTGGAGCCCGACCCCACAATATGTAGATCGGAGCCAACTTTTTCTTCTATCAGGCGCAGAGTCTCTGATTTGATATCAAGCTCTTTGATCCACTTTGAATTAACTTTTGTGCATGGCATGAGAAAGGGGTTCAGCTTCATTTTGTTGCATATGGATTTCCAGTTTTCCCAGCACCATTTGTTGAAGATGCTATCCTTTCTCCCTGCATGCTTTTAGCCCCTTTATCAAATATAAGAAAGTTGTAATTTTGTGGATTGGTCTCTGTGTCCTCTATTCTGTACCATTGGTCCACCTGCCTGTTTTGGTACCAGTACCATGCTGTTTTTGTTACTATTGCTCTGTAGTACAGTTTGAAATCTGGTATCGCTATACCTCTAGATTCACACTTCCTGCTTAGAATTGCTTTTGCTATTCTGGGTCTTTTGTTTTTCCATATGAATTTCATGATAGCTTTATCTATTTCTACAAGAAATGCCGTTGGGATTTTGATTGGCATTGCGTTGAACCTGTAGAGAACTTTGGGTAATATCGCCATTTTGATGATGTTGGTTCTGCCTATCCATGAACAGGGTACATTTTTCCATCTTCTAAGATCTTCTTTTATCTCTCTCTTTAGGGTTCTGTAGTTTTCATTGTATAAATCTTTCACCTCTTTTGTTAGGTTGATTCCCAAGTATTTTATTTTTTGGGGGGATATTGTGAATGGGGTGGTTTTCCTCATTTCCATTTCAGAAGTTTTGTTGCTGATATACAGGAATGCCTTTGATTTATGCGTGTTGATTTTATATCCTGCCACTTTGCTGAATTCATTTATTAGTTCTAGTAGTTTCTTTGTAGACCCTTTTGGGTCTTCTAGGTATAGGATCATGTCGTCCACAAATAGTGATATTTTTAGTTCTTCTTTTCCTATTTTTATGCCTTTAATTTCTTTTGTCTGTCTAATTGCTCTGACTAGTATTTCAAGGACTAAATTAAATAGAAGTTGTGAGAGAGGGCATCCCTGTCTTGTTCCAGATTTTAGCGGGAATGCCTTCAGTTTTTCTCCATTTAGAATGATGCTAGCCTGAGGCTTAGCATATGAAGCTTTTACAATGTTGAGGTAAGTTCCTGTTATCCCTAGTTTTTCTAGTGTTTTGAACATAAAGGGATGCTGTACTTTGTCGAATGCTTTTTCTGCATCTATCGAGACGATCATATGGTTCTTATCTATAAGTCTATTGATGTGGTGAATAACATTTATTGATTTCCGTATATTGAACCAACCTTGCATCCCAGGGATGAATCCTACTTGATCATGGTGCACAATTTTTTTGATATGCTTTTGTATTCGATTTGCCAGGATTTTATTGAGAATTTTTGCATCTATGTTCATTAGAGATATTGGTCTGTAGTTTTCTTTTTTTGAAGTGTCTTTGTCTGGTTTCGGGATCAGGGTGATGTTGGCCTCATAGAATGAATTTGGAAGAGCTCCTTCTTTTTCTATTTCTTGAAATAGCTTGAAAAGTATTGGTATTAATTTTTCTTTGAAGGTTTTGTAAAACTCTGCTGTATACCCATCTGGTCCAGGGCTTTTCTTGGTTGGTAGTCTTTTGATGGCTTCTTCTATTTCTTCCTTTGTTATTGGTCTGTTCAAATTGTGTGTGTCTTCCTGACTCAATCTGGGCAGATCATATGACTTAAGAAATTTATCGATATCTTCACTGTCTTCTATTTTATTAGAATATAGCGTTTCAAAATATTTTCTAATTATCTTCTGTATTTCTGTAGTGTCTGTTGTGATATTGCCTTTTTCATCCCATATGTTAGTAATTTGAGTTTTCTCTCTTCTTCTCTTCGTTAGCATGGCTAAGGGTCTGTCGATCTTATTTATTTTTTCAAAGAACCAACTTTTAGTTTTATCAATTTTTTCAATGTTTTTTTTGTTTCAATTTTGTTGATTTCCGCTCTGATTTTAATTATTTCTTGTCTTCTGCTATATTTGCTGTTGTTTTGCTCTTCCTTTTCTAGGGTTTTGAGATGTAGTGTGAGTTCATTTATTTGTTGGTTTTTTTCTTTTTTTGAGGAATGAACTCCAGGAAATGAATTTCCCTCTTAAAACTGCTTTCATTGTGTCCCATAGATTCCGGTATGTTGTGTCTGAATTGTCGTTTATCTCTAAGAATTTTTTGATTTCCTCCTTTATGTCTTCTGTAATCCATTGATCATTCAGTAACATATTGTTTATTTTCCATGTGATGCAGGATTTTTCCTTCCTTCTTTTATCATTGATTTCCAGTTTCATTCCATTATGATCAGATATGGTGCATGGTATTATCTCCACACCTTTATATTTACTAAGAGTTGCCCTATGGCATAATATATGATCTATCTTTGAGTAAGATCCATGTGCTGCTGAGAAGAAAGTGTATCCACTTGATGATGGTTGATATATTCTATATATGTCGGTTAAGTCTAGGTTATTGATTGTGTTATTGAGTTCTATAGTTTCTTTATTCAGCTTTTGTCTGGAGGATCTGTCTAATGGCAAGAGCGGTGTGTTGAAGTCACCCATAATTATTGTGTTGTGGTCAATTTGACTCTTGAACTTGAGGAGAGTTTGTTTTATGAACGTTGCCGCACCATTGTTTGGTGCATACAAATTGATAATTGTTATGTCTTGTTGGTGGATGGTTCCTTTTAACAGGATATAGTGTCCTTCTTTATCCCTTTTGATTAACTTAGGTTTGAAGTTGATTTTATTCGATATGAGTATGGCGACTCCTGCTTGCTTCCGAGGGCCATGTGAGTGGTATGATTTTTCCCAACCTTTCACCTTCAGCCTGTGTATGTCTTTTCCTATCATATGAGTCTCCTGAAGGCAGCATATTGTTGGATTTGTTTTTTTGATCCAGGTTACTAGCTTATGTCTCTTAATTGGTGAGTTTAGGCCATTAACATTTAAGGTTACAATTGAAATATGATTTGTACTTCCAGTCATGTTTATTTATTTATTTATTTTAGTTTGGCTAGTTTTTACTTTTTGGTTATTTTCCTCCCCCTTTACTGAGATACCTCCCGCTGTTAGTTTTGGGCACTATTTTTCCATTCCTCTTCTTGTAGTATTTTGCCCAAAATGCTTTGCAGTGCTGGTTTTCTGGCTGCGAATTCTTTTAGCTTTTGTTTATCGTGAAAGATTTTAATTTCATTGTCAAAGCTGAAGCTTAATTTTGCTGGATACAGTATTCTTGGTTGGAATCCATTATTTTTCAGCGTTTGAAATACATTATTCCAGGATCTTCTCACTTTCAAAGTCTGTGATGAAAAATCAGTCGTTAACCTAATTGGTTTACCCCTGAATGTAATCTGCCTCCTTTCTCTCGTAGCTTTTAATATTCTCTCCTTGTACTGTATGTTGGCTATCTTCATAATTATATGTCTTGGAGTTGGTCTATTATGGTTTTGGATGTTTGGGGTCCTGTAGGCTTCCAGGATTTGGCAATCCATTCCATATTTCATCTCTGGGAAGTTTTCTAGGATTATTTCATTTAATAAGTTGTCCATTCCTTTGGTTTGAACCTCTGTGCCTTCTTCTATCCCAATGACTCTCAAATTTGGTTTTTTTATGAGATCCCATATCTCTTGGATAGATTGCTCGTGAGATTTAAGCATCTTTTCTGTGTTGACTATATTCTTTTCAAGTTGATAAACTTTGTCTTCATTATCTGATGTTCTGACTTCTACTTGATCTAGTCTATTTGTAATATTCTCGTTAGAGTTTTTAATCTGGTTTATGGTTTCTTGCATTTCTAGGATTACTGTTTTGTTTTTTTTTTTTAAGATCTCTATCTCCTGGTAAAGCTCGTTCTTTGCAGTTTGAATTTGTTTGTTTAGTTTGTTTTCAAAATATACTTTCAATGCTTGGACTTGGTGTCTCATGCCTTCTCTAATATTCCGTTCCATCTGAGTTAGGTATGCCTTGATTTCTTTCCCTGTCCATGTTTCTGATGCTTCTAGGTCCTCCTGTAGATTTAAGTTGTCCTGCATTGTCTGTAATCCTTTTTCCCCTTGTTTTTTCATGTTGTTCACGTTACTTTCCAGCTCTGTTTGGCTGCTTAGTAACTGCTTTCTCCTATACATTTGTTTTGGCTTTGTATATCTCTGTTTTCTCTCCTTTGTGGTGGGAGATTATGCCTAGAGATGTTGGGCTTTATTGTACTTTAAAGCTGATTCATTCAATTTATAAAGGGCTTCCGGATTCTGTATGCATATAGTGATTTGTTGTTTGTTCTTAGGACTTTAGGTTAGGTGCTATGAAGGTATAAGGGTTAGTATGTCTTGGCTACTTTAGAAGGTTGCTCTACTGAAGGGGGATACTAACCGTCGATTGGATCAGGGTGTTGGTAGTAGCTAGGTATTTAGGAGCCCTATAGACGGCCTCGAAACATTCACCTATTTGCATTTAGACAATTACACGTAATGGAGGACGTAATGCTTGGGATGAAAGTTGGGGGGAAGGGGAAGGAAGGTGCTCTTGAAAAGAAAGAAGGAGAGGGAGATAGA
Organism: Marmota monax; assembly: GCF_021218885.2. Classification (NCBI taxonomy): domain Eukaryota; kingdom Metazoa; phylum Chordata; class Mammalia; order Rodentia; family Sciuridae; genus Marmota; species Marmota monax. The sequence continues at coordinate 1,766,621 of NW_026694968.1, read as the reverse complement.
TAGAATAGAGGAGAATAGAAAGAACAATAAAACTTGAAAGGGGAAAGAAAGAAGGAAAAGGGGAGAGAGAAAATAAAATAAAATAAGAAATAAAATTAGGTCTTAGATATCCATTTTCTTCTCTTCCCGTAGGCAGAGCTGTGCCCTCCGAGCTGAGTTTTGCCCTTTGTGTGTCAACAGCAATCCCTGTAAGGCAGCTCCTGGGAGTCTCTCAATCCTGTTAGTCCAGAGCCGTTTCACTTCTACGGCCCCTCCTCCCCTTCCTCCTGCCAGCCAGCCAAGTCCTGCTCACCAGAGGCGGTTCCCCAAGGATCTGGTTACACTTTCAGCCCCACCGCGTGCCCTATTTCCCGAACGACTGAGCACTCTCTCTGTCATTCATCTAAGCCCCAGTGCTGTGGAGCTGTGGTCTGGGAGTCAATAGTTTAATTTTTCCAGACCCCTTTGGTGGGCACGCCCTCGGAAGCTGGCGGCTAAGACCTTGGGTGTCGCCACTGGTGGTAATGGGAGTTGGGGGTCGAGGATCCCCTCTGCTTCCCTCAGTCCCTACAATCATGACCACTCCGCTGGCGGTAGGAGGAGTTGGGGGTCAGGAGTGTCCTCTGTTTCCCTCTGCCCCTACTGTCACGCCCTCTCAGTTGGCGGTTGGGGGAGTTGGGGGTGGGGAGTCTTCTCTGCTTCCCTCTGCCCCTACAGTCACGCCCACGTCACTGGCGGTAGGGGGAATTGGGGGTCGGGAGTCCCTTGGCCCTTACGGTCACGCCCACGGAGAGATTTTTGAAGTTTCCCGGTTGTTTGTATCTGATGTGGGTGGGAGTCACACACCTGCTAAAGTAGATTCCGCTGGGAAGGAATCTCGTTGGCCGAACTCTGGTGACTTCCCCTCTCTGCTATGGTGGGCCCCTGGCTCTTTGCTGGAGTGTCCGAAGGGAGGGGTGGAACTGGCTTGTCTCTGGTCTGACTCAATCTCTGGTTTTAGTTCCCAGTTCGCTATTTCATAAAGGCTTGGTTAGAGTCCCTTCACGTCACCTCCTGAGCCGGGCGGACGGGCCGTTTGCCGAGCTGGTCGGGCGGGGGTGTTCGCCGTGGGGGCGGGGCCGTTCGCAGAGCCGGGCGGGCGGCCGTTCGAACGTTCGCCGCAACGGGTGGGCCGCAGCCATTCGGCGGCGGCCGGCGGGACTGGACCTCTGTGCCGCGTGGCCGAGATTCACTCATCTGGGACAAACTGTCACCTCTAATAAACTTAATAATTCCCGGCAGGTCTCCTTTCAGCGGAATTTTGCTAGAAGTTCCTCAGCAGGTAGAATCTAGGCATATTAATGGGTCTCTCTGATCCCGTTAATGTGGAGATACTGAAAGTGCTGCCTCCTCACCGGCCGCCATGTTGGGTCCCCCTCGCCCTTGTTTCTTTGACACCAGACAAACAAACAGTTTTTCTGTTACGCTGGGCTACAGAGAGATCATCCATAAAAGTTTTCCCAGTTCCCATGCATTTTGCCTAATATACACCTCAAAAATTGCAGCTACCTATGTAATCATGGTTCTTTTAGGAAATATGATACACATTGTTTAATAATCCTTGGCTAAGAATAACCTTTTATAATGAGGCACCTATCCATTTAGGTACTCTCTCATTGATTTGTTTTTCAGAGAGAAATAAAGTAATTAATAGTCTGTTACTGCTTATATTTCACAAACTATCTCTTGCTATTTGTCTTCTTGGATTTAATCAGTCCTTTCCAAAATAATTGACTTCCTGACTTAATTTTTCCCCAAAAACCAATTGTTTACACAGATATAGCAACTCAAGTCCAAATTCAATAGTAAAAATGTGGCCAGTACTGTAAGTACTATAAAATACTATTTTCACCTCACAGTCATCAACCATCTGCTTTGCTGATAAACTTCTATAGATGGTAGTATTTCTGTAAGCCCATCTGTTCAACAAAGGGTCTCGATTTTTTATGAAAATTCCATTATGAGAGTATCAAGAGTTAGGACTTGAGTTTTAATAGTCTCTGTCTCTACTTTTCATAAACTTAATGTAAACATCTGAAGGGCTTCATGATAATCATCAAGTCAGATATGAATTTGTGAAATATTCTAAGTCCTAGGTAGTCTATCAGAAAAAGGAGTTTGGGGAATATCATGTTGAACAGGTGGAAAGCTCTCTTGAGAAGACTGAATGTGGATATGTGTAACTTCTACATTAAGAGTCAAGTATTGGGGAGGAAATGAAAAACAAAGCAACTCTTAAATTTATGAAAATGCAGGAAAGGAGAAGAAGCTGAAAAACTGATATCTAAAATATATGAGAAAGGGCAAAATGAATTATTTGGCATAGATTACTAGCATTTAGAAAAACTTGTAATATGAAGAAACTAGAAAAATGTTGATTTTGTGGATCATTAGAAATATATTTTGTAAGGGAATGTAGGTGTGAAATTCATGAAATGTTCTCTGTAGTACGCTTTTACCTCATCTAGAAGAAACTCTTCTGAATAATATTTAAAGGAAGCCTCATTAATATCATTAGTTTAGGTTTGGAGGCCAGGATTGATGCATTGAACTACCTCATGCAAAATCATCCAGTTGCAATTGTCTAGGTCACAGTTTCTGATTAAACTGTTTTTAATATGATATTTCTTATTGGCTTTACCAAACTACCTGATTAGGATAGATTTTTAAAACACTTTAAAAACCCTTTCATTTGTGAAATCTTAGTAATGTGTCACCTGTGTCCTCTGAGTCTTGACACAGTAGGGACATTTCAATATAGAAAGCTTTTGCTAGCATTTATAGAATATGGGGAAAATACATGACATACTACCCTATGTGGTAAAATACTGAGCTCCATTTAGGTTGACAATATGAAACTATGGACAGGACGTGGGACGGTATGATCTGATTCCTTGGGCCTCTGTCCACATCTCTGCTTTGTCCTCTAATAGATAGGAATGTTTCTAAGTGTTATTTTTCTGCCTTTCTATTTATAACCCTCCTTGATCCCATATTTATTTTTCTAATAATTCTTTTGAGACAAATCAATTGCACAAATTAAAGGATTATGAACCTTAAAGAATTATCTAGTAGAATGCTAAACAGCAAAACATAGCTTCTGAGAGGCGTGATAAAAGAAAATGAATTTTCGCTATTCTCACTTTGGTTTCAGGATAGCCCAGTTATGCATTAAAGATATTAGTCAAAATTAATAAAAAGGCAAACTTGAAGGAGTTAGTTTAATGGGGAAATAGCATCCCAAGCTTAAAAGTGTGGCAGCCTGCCCTTGCTCATTATGACCTCCAGGTGGTGCTGTTTACCTAGACGTGGAAAGCAGACGCTAAGCCCCATGCCTTTGCTTAGGTTTGTAGCTGGTCTTTCATTTCTTCAAATTATTTTTCGTTTCTACAGATGTGTTCTTTTAAATGGTCAATAAAATTTTATAGCCACTATTTGAAAAATTGCAAGATTATTGTGATTTGTGCTTGCTAGACAAGAATATTTATGTCCAGACATACCCAGAGTCAGGTGGTTGTGTTTGTTCATCGGCCTTACTCTTCTTCTCTTCCATTTTTCTTAGCACCCAGGCTCAGCCAGACCTTTGGACCGCGGATAGAGCTTGTCCAAGTGCTTATGTGATTTCAGAATATATTTCTAGTTCAGCAAAGGCAACTCAACTCCATAGGCCTCTGAGTAAAGAACACCATCCTTATAAAAATGCTTTTATCACCTAAATTCAGTGGGCTTTCCTAAAACATCTGATCTGACTTTTTGGCAAGGTGATACTTGACAGACACCAAAAATGTTTTGATGTTTTGAGGTCACCTATACAGTGATACCCCACAATCCAATCCAGATTCTTCAGGAAAGTGTTCCTAAGGGGGAGGGGGAAATGAAAGAACATGTTTTAAAAATTTGTTTTTGTTTTCCTATTTGGAGAGATTTCAGGGCCAGGAATAGTAGAAATCTCATCACAGCAAAAATGGCGCTAGGGTGGGTGTGAAGTGGTATCACTTTCATCACTTTTCACCACGGGTGAAGTTTGGAATTTTTAAGTTTGGCTTAAAAAATAACTGACTAATATGCCTTTCTTTTTCTTTTTGCCCTTTTATTTTCTCTCATAAGGGGTTTGTCAACAAGCTGGATGAATTTATTCATTGGTTAAATGAAGCCATGGAAACCACTGAGAATTGGACTCCCCCTAAAGCAGAGACGGATGGCCTCAAACTGTACCTGGAGACACACTTGGTAGGCAAGATTGTATTGTTCTTATTATCAGTAATTGAAGGACGTTAATGTGCTGCTTGTTTGTCTATTTAAAACATCAGTTTTAGTTACCAATAGTCATTAAATGCTAGTGAAACCAAATTCTAATGGGGTAAACTACAAAAGCTGAAGATTTATAGGTGTTTCAAGTAATATTATGAAATTTAGAATTTTTAAAATTTTTTTCCAGAAGGGTAAATAACTATTTAAAAATACCTTAGAAAATTTTACTAGTGCCTTGCTCTCTCAAGTGACAATCAAAGGTTTTCCTCTTAAAAAAAATAGATTAATGAAAGACAATTTTGATGACCATTCTAAGCTTTCTAGAATTCTTGTAAAATTAATGAGCCTCTCATTATCAAGAGGATCTACTTTATCTGTTCTACACTGGGTTATTTTAATAAAATATTTAAAACAATGATCTCCATCATTTTTGCTGCTATGTGGATTTTTCAGCAGATAATTAATACAACTGCATTATACCCGTCCCTGTGCACAGAGAAAACCATGGAGGAGAAGTGAAATACACTTGGATGAATATGTTTCTGAGTATGTTAAAAGCAAGAATTATAGACTGGGGGACATTTGGTGAACCTCATGAGGTTTTTACTGAATGCTTCAAATGGCCGATATCAATTATGAAGGGGCGGAAACCAAGTAGTAGAGAGTGATAAAGCATGAAGAAAAAGCACGTTGTCACAGGAAATGAAAATCCAAGCTTTAAGGGTCTCATCTTCATTCCCCTCACTGATAGCATAAAATTGACAAAGGCAATGAACACGAATCCTTGGGTACTCAACTGTGGGGTTGATTTTCTGCCCCTCTTACAAAGTCAGAATTTGGATTGGGTGAACACAGTGTGGGAGTCCTACATATGTGTGTGTTCACAGGGCTGCAGAACTGCTGTCTGTGATGTTAAGTGGGAGACAGAAGGGAGAGACTGTGAGAGGGAGAAAAGAGAGGAGAGCAAGAGAAAGAAAATGTCTTAGTGTTTATGTGTTTGTGTTTTGCAGCATGTTTATATTGTTGCAAGAAAGCCTCAAAATCCTCTTGCTGCATGCAGATAGCTGTATGGATGATAAAAATGACAAAATGTGTGGCAGAGGATGAGCATATTGCTTCCCTTTTTGGAGACCTGAGTTGATAGTGTGTAAAAATGCCAGTGACCCCAACTGCCTCTCTTGTACATGTATTTTTAAATAGTGCCCTTAGTATTCAATTCCCTGTTGAGTACAGTTCCAATTTTTTTTTTTAAAAAAAGAGGGCATTTCATAATAGCAAGATAAAGATATTCAGTGCTTTATAATGTAAATTGTATTAATTAGAATGTCAACTTTTCACTGGCATTGTTCTGACAGAAATTCTAATCTGTGTTTAAACAGGAGTATATGAACTTTATTTCACATTAAGTGTGCTGTCTTAATTTTCTTGATTTAATATTTTATGGAAAACACACATTTAGTTTTTGAGGTCCCAGAGGGCATGGGGGCATAAAGAGCACTTTAACTCTAGGTTACTTATTGAAAGCCAGGCTAGGAGAGGCTGAGCCAAGAGCTCCTTCTGCTTTAGGAGTTGAGTGATACACCCCTTTAAACCAGTGTGTGCTCCCATTCTCAACTCCAGTACTCCAGAGATCCTTATTTGGTATCCTTGTGTTAGACTCTGTTTCATTCTATCCCAAAGCTGTCCACTAGAATTGTCTGTGATGCGGGATTATTTTATATCGCACTGTCCTGTACAGGTACCTCTAGCTACATGCGTCTGCTGTGAGCTTGAAATGTGACTAGTGCACCTGAGGAAATGAATTTTTAATTTTAGTTGACTACATTTGAATTTAAATTGCCACATGCCTAGTGACTACTGTTATTCTATCTATCCTTATAAATTGCAGCATGTTTTAAGGTGAGTTATAGGCATCTGTATCTGCCTCATAATGACATTCTCATCCAAAACGTGAAAATCATTATTTACTTTGCTATGGATCGCTATACTGGAGAAACATAGCAGAAGATCCTTCTTAAGATAGTTCTCTTCAGAATAGCCTTGTTTCTGCCTAATGATTGAACACTTTCTTTGACGAGTTTTCTCCTTGATCATTTCTGATTATGTTGGTGGGAATAGAGACAATTTAGGAATATCTTCTCTTCCTTGGCTTTTCAAATAGTAAGAGACTATGACCACTGGATATTAAGTCACAATCACAAATTTCACTTTTGAAATTATGAATAACAATGCCTGACAGTTGCTAAAGCCCTAGAGTGTGTGGACTGCTACTAAGTAACACTTAAGGACAGTCATGGGCTAGGATGTATCTCAGTGGTAGAGCACCCGCCTAGCATACAACAGCCTCTGGGTTTGATCCCCAGAACTGCCAAAAAAAAAAAATCATTAATAGTTACTGTTCATGCTGTTAATTACTCTAGACATAGCCTGTGGCTCAAAAATCCTTCAAACAGACTAAGTTTTTCTGTCTCTGTGTGTCTATATTGTCCTTCTGACCATTATTGTCATTTATATTTTTATTGCATATCCTTGCTGTCATGCTGAATTAATATTGTTATTCTCAAAGAGAAGGCAAAGAAAGTTTACCTTCCCTTAAAAGCAAATATATAAGTAAGCCTAGAGATTTATATTCCTTACATCCTATGTAAATGACTTTTGCTTCTAACAAGTGGGTAAGTGGTATTTGCAAGGTTATCCAATAGTAGAGATAGCTACACGTTTATTTAAATGACTTTATAGATTCTATAACTTAACATTAAATGAAGAGAGGCACAATCCCATAGAGTGGGAATCTACCCTAGTATAATAGCTGGCACCCTGTAATATTAATTGTAAAGAAAAACAAATATAAAAATCATAACAAAAGTTGTACATTTATATTTTGATATTTGATTCAATTATTTTCCATGATGGTAACCAAGGGTTTTCACCAACACAAATCAATTAAAGCTTTATAATAATTTTATGAGAGATATGAAGGAGCTTTATTTTAACAGTAAGAAATACTGTGAAATTGCAATTATACATCAATGATTTTCCATGATAATTAATCTTCTGCTTGAAACCTGGCTGCTCCTTTCAAAACTGTAATTCCTATCTTCTTAGAAAATGACATTTCAAGAAAATGTCATTTTGGAAGTGTATTTTGGGGGGTATCGAACAATCCTTCTTTGAAAATTACTTCTAAAATAGCATTATATTGGTCTATTCTTGAATAGACTCAGTTCTCTGTTTCTTCCCTCACCTCTGTCTTTCTACTACTTTTAAAAACAGCTTTATGGAGGTACAATTGTCATAAATGGTATACTTTTAAGTATACAATATTATGTTTTGACAACCTGCAAATCATATATGCCCATGAAATCATTACTATAATCAAGGTAATGAACACACTCATACACCCACAAAAGATTCTTCATGACTCTTTGTAATTCCTCTCTCCTTCACTTTCCATTCCTCAGCAATCACTGATCTGCTTTATATCACTATTGGATTTGTATTTTCTAGAATTTTATGTGAGTGAAACAAACATATGCATTCTTTTTGAAGGGAAGAGGTCTGGTTTCCTTCGTTCAACATACTTATTTTGAGATATGTTGTGTTTCTCTTGTCAGTTGCATTCCTTTTTATTGCTGAGTAGTAGTCCATTACATGGATGTACAATGGTGTATCTATTCACATGCTGATGGATGTTTAAGCTGTTTTCCCCACAATCTTTTTGACTGATCACATTTGAGCAGAACTATCTTTAGATTTTTTTCTCTTAAGAGAGTTTATTAATTTTTATCTTTTAAGAGGATCTTCAGAATTAGAGTGCTTAAGAGCAAAGCAGCAGATCAGGCCAGCAATCACCTTTCTAGAGCTTCCATTTCATATCCATTTGCTCCTGAATTGATAATTCTGATCTCCCAAATTGTTTTCACACATGCCTTGCTCACCCAATGACCACTAGAGCATATACAATCAGTCCCTGGAAAACAAATCAAAAATTCACTTACCTAGAGCCAATCAGAGTGTCTGGTGAGAGAAAGTGAAGTCAAATCAACAACAGACAGTTGTGCCAAGATTTAGGAAAAAAAAAAAAAAACAAAAAACAAAAAACAACCACAGGGCCCCTCTTAAACTTGGGGAGTAAATTTTTATAGGCAGCATATGTTTTAATAGGCAAACTTTAACCAACCACATAGAATTAGTCTTAGAGAAACCACATTATTAATGGAGTTTGATGAATGAGAAAAGTGGAAGGAAATGTGACTATGAATTCCAGTTTATCTATTTCAAGCAACTGTGATTGCCAGGAAGTTATTTAGTTGTTAGGAATACATGGTAAATAAACTTAGTTTCTTTCTTTCAGGGATTTTTAATCTAAGGCAGGAAATCATAGATCATATGTATATAGACCCTTTAATTGCTAATATAATATTCTGTTCAGGACTTTTTGTAGGATAAATGAAGCACTCTTAGGAGTATGGAGGAAATTTTTTATTTGTTATTCCTGGGAATAGAGAAGATTCAAAGAGTAGTTTGATGTAGACCTCAAAGGACATGTAAAATTTTGGTAGGTAGAGACAGGAGGAGAGAAAATGGGAGGAAATTTTATAGGCTAGGTGAGGTAGGTGTGTTGAGCCATCTGGTGTGACCTGGACTAGGTTGGAATCTTGCAGGTTGGGGCTGATGGTAAAGGAAATTGAATGATTTTTTCACAGATTGAGTTTTTATCTGGAGGAAATAGGGACTCACTGAAGGTCTGTTTTATTGTAAAACAGGAGAGTGACATGAATCAACCATAAATGCTATGGGAATAAAATCAGCTTGGCATAATTAACTAGGTGAAGTTCAGGGCTTAAAAGAGAATAATTATGGACATGATAGAAAATGGATTTGAGTATAGTATTTGATGTACTAGTACAGGTAGACAGTTTTCAGTTTTAAAAATGTTTTTTGACTGACTGTGTGTAGATATGACAGTAGAATTCAAAGAGTAAATAAAGCAAAGCAGTAAGATGTTGAAGGTCAGTCTCCCCCTTAACCATGTTCTCTCAGGTACCAGTTCTCCCTTGAAGCAACCACTACTCCTTATTTCTTTATATCATTTCAAAGTTTTTCCAAGTATTTAAAAATAAATGCATATATGTTCTTTGTTCCCTCAGTTAATATTAGCAGTAGTGAAAACTCAGTAAACATAGAACTACCTCCTTTTGAATGGCTGTACATTATTCCCTTTTATGAATATGTCATAACTTATTTAAGCAATCTTTTATGCTAGAAATTTAGGTTGTTTTTGTAATCTTTTTTCCTATTACAAATGATGCTTTAGTGCATATGCTTTGAAATTCATCATCTTACATAGTATACATATACCCTTAGAATACTGTACATGTGAAATTTCTGGATGAAACATTATGCACATATCCATTCATCTACTGAAGGGCATCTAGGTTGGTTCTACAGTTTAACTATTGTGAGTTGTGCTACTAAAAACATTGATGTGGCTATGTCCCTGTAGTATGCTGTTTTTAAGTCCTTTGGCTATAGACTGAAGAGAGGGATAGCTGGGTCAAATGGTGGTTCCATTCCCAATTTTCCAAGGAATCTCCATACTGCTTTCCAGATTGGCTGCACCAATATGCAGTCCTACCAGCAGTGTGTAAGTGTACCTTTTCCCCCACATCCTTGCCAACACTTATTGTTGTTTGTCTTCATAATAGCTGCCATTCTGACTGGAGTGAGATGAAATCTTAGAGTTGTTTTGATTTGCATTTCTCTAATTGCTAGTGATGATGAAATTAAAAAATTCAAAAAACGTGACATATATATATATATATATATATTACTCAGCAAAAAAATAGAATAAAACCCTGGCATTTGCAGGAAAATCGAGTTAGAAAAGATAAAGCTAAGTGAAGTTAACCAATCCCAAAAAACCAAATGCCGAATATTTTCTCTGATATAAGGAGGCTGATTCATAGTGGGTAGGGAGGGGGAGCATGGGAGGAACAGACAAACTCTAGATAGGGCAGAGGGGTGGGAGGGTAAGGGAGGGGGCATGGTATTAGAAATGATAGTGGAATGTGATGGACATCATTATCCAAAGTACATGTATGAAGACAGGAATTGGTGTGAATATACCTTGTATACAACCAGAGATATGAAAAATTTGTGCTCTATGTATAATATGAATTATAATGCATTCTTCTATCATATATAAATAAAAAATTAATAAAAATATTATGTACATTTAAAATTTTCATATTTTGCTAAACTCTGTGATAGAGATTATGTGAGTTTGTACTCAGCATTGCATGAGAATGTCTGTTGCTGCACATTCTTGCTATCCAAAGTATTGGTTGAACTTAGTTACCATGATAGTTAAAAATGGCATCTTATTGAATTTTAAACAGTGTGTATTTCTTATGTTTTAAATAGAGGTGAGTATCTCTTCATATTTTTAGGAGTCACATGCATTTCCTTTTTGAAGACTATCTGCTCATTTTATGAACCCATTTGTTTGTTCTTTGGTCTTTTGTTTCCATATTTACAGGAACTTTTAAAATATTAATACTAATTAATCAACTGTCTATAATGTGAATAGAAATATTTTTAAAAGACATATTATAGTGGTTCTATTCTAAAAGAACACAGGTAGCTTAACAGTTTGAGGAATCCAGGGTTAGATAGATCTAAAAAGCCAGTCTGATAAACATGTAACAGGTTTCTACCCTTGGCAAAAGCACACTTGTATTCCAGTCCTGGAAAGAGCAGGAAAGTTTTCTTACTTACGTGTGGAAGAAACAAGCTTACAATGAGGGTGGCCATACTTGAATGAGTAGATTAAAGAATGATTGAGCGGTAGGAAATGTGGACAGCATGTGAGCCAATGTTAGGTGAGGAAAGTGAGAATAGGGAAACAGGGGCAAATTAGAGAAGGTGACAAATCAGACAAGTCAACACCTCTCTTTTTGAGGCCACTCTTATCTGGTGAGAAATATCATGACCAACATGTATTCCATTTTCCCTTGTCTCCTCCAAAGCTGCTAATGCCCACTGCCCTGCATTGGACATTAGTTTGGGTAAGATTTGTATGTAGCTAAGAATATAGTCGTCGCTGAGAGCTGCAGTGGGTGTGGAGTGGGACTGAGGCTCAAGAGCAGTTCTAGGGAGTGAGTGTGTGAAACCAGGTGGTGTGAACATTACCAATAGTATTTTCATGGAAAAGAAGGGGCAGATGTCCTTAGAGTACAGTGAGTACAAAGGGGCATGTGTTTAAGGTGGAGAAAACTTTTTCTTTCATAAAACTACTGAAATTATTTGATTCCAGTTAAAGAAAAACATTACATTCTACTCACTAAAAACACACACAAAAAATAAAACCATATAAAAGAGCATAAAATTAGAAGTAAAAGCTTTACCCTCCCTAAGGGTAAAAGCTTTACCCTCCCCTGGGTAGCGAATGTAAACAATTTTGAACCTTTTTATGTAAAAGCATACATTTCAAGGATTTTTAAATTTATTTTAGATGTACTATTCAACAGTTTGCTTTCTGAACCTAAGAATATCTCAAATATCTTTCCATAAGAATATGATGATCTGTATGTTTTAGAAGTTCTTTAGTATTTTATTGTGTTGTTATTCTTAATTAATCGTTGTGTTAATTAACTTATTGTGTTATTCTTTCCTACAATGATGGGAATTTAAGCTTTCTACTTATTTATGACTTTGCAAGTAATACTCCATGAACATCCATATTAGTTTTATTATTTTTACACCATTTGAGAGTCTGCTCTTGATCCTGTTAGTGTCTGTCTATAGCAACAACTCAGGGACTCCATGCAATGAGAGTCTGTCACACTCTGTAGACAACTATTACTCCATGTCCTTAAAAGTGAGTAGGATCCACATTTGTATGTGTATGTGTTTTGGTCCATGTTTACAGGGGTGGACTTGTAAAAGCACACCTCTGAACTTTTTTGTTCATTTTAGGATTAATACCTGCAATTTGAGTTGGTTGCCACAGGGTGGCAGCGCAGCACAAAAATCCATTATTTTTGTACCCATGAAGTGTTTGACAATTTTTCCTTATTGTGTTATTACCCTGAGTATTTATTTTTTTTTAAAGGCCTGGCTAACAAAATTCTCAGCAAAAAATATTTGTGCACAATTGTCATCCAATATAGATATTTATATTACATTTATGATTAAATAATTTTCATATGTATCATTAACAAAAAAATACTTCTCACAGAATTTTTAGCCATATAAGAAAACTTTCAAAAATACTTGAGGCTGTTTTCTTTTGTGTATCCTTCTGTCTTCACTTTTGCTCCATGTTTCATTGCTTGAAGTTAAGAGATGATACAGTTTTCTTTTTTCCACTTCCTGGTGCCCACCTCTCTCACCTCCCTTTCCCTGATGAGATGATAGACAAGCATGGCCTAAGCAAGTTGAGCTTCGCAAGAACAGCAGTAGCCATATGCATGGTGCTACTCGGCTACTGTAAGACAGTCAGACTTCAAAAGCCAGAGTTGTGTGGCCAACCTGCCTTCCACCTCCCTCAGCCAACATGAGCAGGCTGGGGCCATCACAGGACCTTTAAAGTTCCATTTGCCAGGCTGGGGACATAGCTCAGTTGGTAGAGTGCTTGCCTCACATGCATAAGGCCCTGGGTTCAATCCCTAGCACCACAAAAAGTGTTAGTGAACTGTCTGTCCGCTTTGATTCCCATGAGTTTAAGGTGAGAGTTTTGAAGGGAACAGCAATATTACTTTTCTTTAGGGAATTTGAAATACTGAACCCACAGCCTTGAGTTATTAGCTTTGGTGGATAGAGATAGAAGGGTCTGTCAGGAATTTATAGCATGCATGCATTTTGAGACTGATGTGTTGGGAGAGGTGGGGAGTGGGTGTGGCAGAAAGCTCTTTTTGGACATGTGAAAGTCCTAGACCACTTACCTTTGCTCATGTAATCAATTCTGTACATCTAGGAGACAAATAGTATTATTTTTCCATTTCTTTAAAAAAGGATCCCTGCACTGCTTTAAGCACCTCAGAAATTCATTTTCTACCTGAGTTTAAGGACTGTTGGGCCATAACATCCAGCAGTTTTAATCGTTTGAAAATTATTGGTGCCCAGACAGTTTACTGATATATAGCTTTATGTTTTTTTTTTTTTTTTTTTTTTTAAGGAATTAATGACTTTGTTTTGCACTGGGGATTAAACCCAGGGGCACTTTACTGCTGAGCTACATCCTCAGACCTTTTTATTTTTTATCTTGAGACAGGATCTCCCTAAGTTGTTGAGGTTCTCACTGAGTTATTGAGGGTGGCCTCAAATTTGCAATCCTCTTGCCTCAGGCTCCTGAGTTCCTGGAGTGATGACTTTTTAACTAGATGCCAGGGAAATACTATATTTATTAAACACTTCCTAATTAGGGCAATGGTATATTAAGCCTTGAAAAAGTTTGCAAATGAGCCTTGTACTAGGTGCTCATGCACAGGCCAGAGAATGTTGTGTTTGGACAAGAAAGTCACATGAGCTAGGTACAGTCACCTTCTATCTTTCATCCTGTGTACCCCATGCACAGATCCTGGTTATCCACTGTGTTACCTGGAATTTTAAAATCTTAAAATAATTTACCCGGTAAATAAGTAGAAATCTCAGATCTTTACATTAGCCAGAAAAAATGCCTGTCATATTTACTTAGGGTTGTTGTGAAGATCAAATGAACATGTTGAATGTGAAGATGCTTTTATTTTTTCATTTTAGGAAGTTGTATACTCTTCTTTGGATACCTGAGAATATGTGATATGAGAAGCTCAGGTATTCTTAGAGAAGTTGAAATCCTCCCCACCTCCCCACTCACCCCTCAACTGTTCTCTCGTAGCTGTCATGACTTGAGGGAAAGCTTATGTCTCTTTGGTTCTCCTCTGACACCCAGACTTGCTCATACATAGTAGATACTAAAAAAATATGCTAAAATGAATGAATGAACACTTGTAAAAGCAACATTATAACCACTACAGCAGCAAATTCTAACTAATGTTATAAATCATAAAAGGATAACCAAGTATATCTGTAAGTTATTTTCTCTAATATTTACAAACCAAAGTGATCTGATCACTGGGCTTTCTGGATACTGTCTGGTAGTTGTGACAAGAAAAATACCTATAAAAGGGGATCAAGAGGGAGGAAAGAAGGGAGGGCATGGAAAAATAGTGGGAAATTAAATCTGCCATATTATGCTGGGTCCATGTATGAATATACTACAATGAATCATACATATAATGTAATAATAATAATAATGGGAGGGAGATCAGTAGAGTAGAGCAGGTGGATGGGGGAAGGAAGAGGGGAGGGAAGGGGAAGTACTGGGGAATGAGTCTGATCAAATTATGTTATGTATATGTATGAATATGGCATAAGGAATACCACTATTATATATAATTATAATACACTGATAAATAAAAAAGAAAAACCTATAGAGAAAAAATGGGAATTTTTTCTTCAGTTTTTTGGGATATAATTAATCCTCTTTAGTAAACATACACACATACACACACACACACACACACACAACATTAATACAGATATTACAAGGGTTAATACAATTCCACAGGTTAATGTTTCAAAATATGAAGACTATATGACTAGACAGGATGTTAATGACTTGACATTACGAAATTTATTAAATTTATTTTTAAAGTGGTTTGGTTCTCCCTCTCAGATGCATGAAGCTTGTGGGAGTTGGAATAGATCTGCCCCAGGCTGCCAAACAAAATTTTAATAGAACTAGAGTCCTTCAGGGATTGTCCTAAATCCACATAATATTCTTAAGTCCTGGTGTTTGCACTGGGACCTGTATATTAGCAGATGTACATGTGAATAATATACTTATATCCATCCATCACCCTGGTGACTCCACATCTGTAGGGGCTGCTGCACATCAATTATTCCACCTCAGGGGGTAGAGAGATATTTGGGCCAGCATTGACCTCCTTTTCAATCAAGGCCTCTGAGCAGTATGTTCGGGAAGTCAAATGGTCCCTTTAGACAGAACCTCTGTTTGCGAATTCATTTGGCCTAATGTGGCCATGCTGAGAAGTCAATGTGATTACCTGTGTCAGGTGTGGAGGCGGCATCCAGAGAAGCAGATGAAAATTCCGTCACTCAGAGCCACCATCAGCATTCAATATCTCTCTCATCTATCTAAATCTTGCATAAGATATTAGCCAGTCTATCAGAAAAGAATGTCAGCCTCAGTAAGATGCATCTACTTTTCACACATAAAATCAACTATTTGAAATAAATTATAAGTTGCTCAAAGAGCTAAATTCACTTCAAATGCCTGGAATAATTTTTATTATCTGAGATTTCAGGAAGAAAGAATTATTTCCTAGAAATAATGAGTAGTTTTGTTTTTTATGTCTTTGTGTCTTTGTTTTAAAGAAAAACAGAGATTTTATGATGTGAATCTTTTTAATAAAAAATTTGGAACTTCTTTTTCAAGCATACAGAGTTCTTTGAATTTTTTTAAGCTTCTAAGATTGTACCTGGAGGTGTGTTACAGATTGTCATAACTGATAAATCAATGACAAATGTAGCCACTTCACTTCATTGGGAAAATACACAATTGTGGCAGTGGCTGACCATTTATTTAATTATGTGGTAAGTACCATATGATGAGTGGGTAAAGTTAAATTGATGATTTGGGCTATCTCAGCCAGGGTATAGTTTACATGGCAATTAACGCTGGGATCATCTAAGTGTAATTGGCAAGTAATTTTGTAAGCGAAGGAACATGACAGCTCATTTACATGGTGTTCAATGAGTAAAATTTGGGGACATTTATCAACCACTTCTAAGTGAAGGATGATTGCACCAATATCTCCCAAAATGCTGTAGGCTGTTTGAAAATTATGTGGAACGTTTTGGTACAAATCTACATGTATTAACTCCCCTGACCATTTGTTAGCTGTATGCTATGTGTCAGGCACTGTCCTCGGCACTGAGGATACCTACCAAAAATGAGTGAAAACACAGTTCTATTTTCAAGAAATTCAAATGTGGGAAGTAGATGTATCTATCAATAACTTGAATACAACATAGTACTTGGAGGTTTGAGCTCTACAGAGGTACTATGGATGTCACAGGAAGGGAAGTTGGTAGAGTAAAAGACTGTCAGGGAAAACTTCCTAAAGGATGACACCTGAGATGAGTTTTAAAAGACATGAAGGACAGGGAAGGGTTTGCCAGACAGAAGCGTAGCATGAAAAGAATCTTGGAGGAACAACTCAGCTTGTGTGAGATGGAAACTTCAAGCAGTTTAGGAACATTGCAAGGCAGGTCAGGTATGCAGAACTGACCTGGTGAGGAACCTCAAGGGTCCGTTGGTGATGCTAGGGGCCTGGACCTTGTTCCATAGTCTTGGAAAACCACTGGAGAGTCTTAAGAAGGGAGTCTTTGTCAGATTTGTTTGGCAGACAGATCATTTTGTGAATAAGAACAATTATTGTGCTTCTACAATGTGTCAGGCTCTCTCCTATTCATGGATAGAAAAATATAATTATATATAGTTTGCCCAGGGTTACATGGTGATGATGGAAGAGCCAGGATTTGAATCCACCCTGGCTAACTCCAGAGTCCTTGCTTGTCACCTGCACACATCTCATATCAAAACTCCCTTGACACAACTGACTACAATTCAATTTCTTTGACCCCTCCCCCACTCACTCACTAGACTGTGAATTCTGTGAGGGCAGGGACCACATTCATCTTGTCCACAGTCATAGCCTTCAAGCTTTCTATAGTGTCTAGGTCTCCATAGGCATGCAAAAAATAAGGAATGAGTGTAGTTTTGAGGGGACCATGATTGGGGCTGTCATAGTCCCCCTAATAAGGAATGTTGATGAGTCTAAGGCACTGTTGGTCAATATGGAGAGGTTAGGATGGAGAAACAAATTGGCTGGGCTTGGTGATTGATTGGACATGCAGATCTTGTTGGCATATTCTCTCAGTGCTTTTGATTTCCAGTCCCTATACTGGAGAGATGATTTGGCAATAGAATCTGAAGAAGAGGGAAACTCATGCTGCACTTCACAGAGATTTTAAAATCCTGAGAAGAAGTGCTGTAGATCCACAATGAAAAGTTAGAAGATACTTCCCTGGAGATGGTTAAAAATAGAAGGGGACACATCTGCCTGGGATGGTTGAGGGATGGAGCTGCCCTGGGGTAGATGAGTGGTTAGATGGCCTTTGTGATTCTTCCCTCTTTGAAAATTCTCTGGTTTAAAATAAATAAAAATTCTCTCAAGTTGCCTATCTTAAACTACCTAGATTTAAGAAGATAAAAATCAAAACATCTAAGTACTGGAAAATATTGAGTCCAAATGCCTGGATTATAGATAAGTAGCCCAGAGGGTTAAATGACTTGTCCAAGGACACACTTTAGAGGGAAAGGAAGACCCAGATCATTGGCTTCTCAGCCTGGGCATGTGCTTCCTCATGTCTCAGATAATGGCATTTATGTTTGGGGTGTCTCCTGTGAGCAGCCTGTGTTGGATGGAAAAGAAAGCAAATGAGACTTGGTATTAGTCCTTGGGCACTTCAGAGGGCCTCAAAAATACAGGACATAAAGTATCAACTACTACCTAGAACACTTGAAAAACAGGGAAAATGAATGAATTTTTATAATGAGTTTTTTAAAGCCTTATTCATTGCCTTGCACTGTTTCAATACTTCACATTCATTGTCTCTAATTCTCACAATAACTAGAAGTCAGTAATGTTTCCATTTTATGTTTCAGAAAAGTAAAGCACTTAGATCTGGCTTTGTAAGAACAGATCATGATAACTCTAAGTCTGCTCTTGAACAAAGGATGTCAAGATTCTATATGTTTCTGTATCTTTTTCCATGTACTGGGACTACTTACATAGCTAGAATTGTATTGTTGATACTTTTTTTTTTATATTGGGGAGATTAAATGCGAGGATGTTTTATCACTAAGCTATATCCCCAGCCCTTTCTATTTTTCATTTAGAGACATGATCTTACTGAGTTGCTGAGGCTGACCTGGAACTTGCAGTCCTCCTGCCTTGGCCTCCTGTCTCTGGGATTAGAGACATGCACTATAGCACCCAGCTGTTAATACAGTTTTGAATTTTCATTTTTTGCTTGTAGCATGTTCTACACATTTGCCATATGATTGCTTATTCTTCATTTTAATGGCTATATAATGTTGTGTTGAGTTTTCAGAAGGTTCTTAAATAAGTATTTACTCACAGAAATTGTCCAGTTATTGGTACACATGGCATTTTGCAGGTGTATTTTATGTTTTGAGGACCAAGACAGCTGACCATTTTCCATGGATGGCATTATGGGGTGGAGAAGAAAAACTGTCAGCCTCTGCATCATGATCATGGCTCCTTTCCTACCAGGAGCCTATCTGAAAATGTAGAGTTGTGCTGGGCACAGCTCAAAGTAGAGCAGGGCAGAGATGGCCTGAGGAAGGTAGCAGGTGGCTTTTCAAGCCTTGCCTTTTCTGACTGGACATACATTCTTCCCCCTGCCCTTGTAAAAAAGACATGTTTTCATTTTCTTAGGGTAGCGAAAATCTTTTGTGTGAAGAAAAAGTGTCATCAAGTGTCTTATTCATCAGCATATATACCATCTCTTTAAAATGACAGTGGGAGTAAAAGTTCATCAGTTCAATATGTCTTTCACATTTGGAGACTCCTGACTAATAACCTCTGATATTTATCATCAGAACAGCCAAAGAACTAAATTCTGGCACACGCTGTTCTCACGCACCAAGTAAAACCTAAAAAGACAGAAGATTTTCTTCATTTTTTCATTCTTCCATTCATTTAAAAAAAGGCATATCTTTTTTTAATTATAAAAATGATCATGCAGATACATCTGGCCTGTATTATCACAGCAGCCTCCTAAATGGCCTTCTTGTCTTCAGTTTGCCTTTTTAAAATCAAGTCTCTATGCAACAGCCAGAAAGATCTTTTTGGATCATAGATCTGCATTGGTCACTCTCTCACATCACTGCCATATTTTTCCATGGTTCTAGAAGGCAAGTCCTTTGTAGCTACAGCTGCTGTCTCTCCTGCCTCCCTGCTTCCCTACTTCATGCTATACCAAAGGGTGTCCCTAGATCCAGGTACAAATCAGTTTATTCTTTACAAGCTCCTGCCAAGCTCTGCTAAATCTGGACCCTAGCATGGACCCCTATGACACCTATCACTTATCACTCTCATATGGAATGCAGCCCACAGTCTTGTTTTTGCTTGACTGGCATAATTCTTAAATTAAAAACAAACACACACACTCAAATCTCATCGAACAAGGCACATTATTGTTCAGTTTGCTTAAGACTCCATCAGTCTATATTATACACCAAATCCTAATTACACATTTATTCTGCGCTGGGTTGTATAAAAGATACTTGTGCTAATCTCTTCCCCACTGGACTAGACTGTAAGCTGGTTGAAGACCAGGATTACCAACTTTATTATCTTTATTATTGCTAACTTTTGTATCTGTAGACCTGACAGAGGCTGCTCAATAAATATTTATTGTGTGAATATCTGCCTTAAAAATATAAAATTAGGTCAGAAAGACTCAGTCTGTCTTCCTGTCTTCTCTGTTCACAATCATTACAAGACTTGTACAACTCTGGATCTGGCAGATATTAACAGTATTCCATAGGGGAATTGAAAGTCTGTGTTTATGATGTGATGCTGCTAAGATGGGACCACTTAGATAGGATGTTTAAACCTTTGTGATTATTCCTACCATTTCCAGAAAATCCATGTCTATTCTTATGATTCTTCATAAGTAACCATTCTTTGTGTTTTGTTATTGTTTCATTTCCATTAAGGTGTACATACCCTTAGTTTTAATTCATGTCTGTGTGACCATCACATTCCCATCAAACAGTGCCATTCAGAAATATGTATGTAAGCTCTGTGCTATGGAACATGCCTGTAATCTCAGCGGTTTGGGAGGCTGAGGCAGGAGGATTCTGAGTTCAAAACCAGCCTCAGCAAATTAGCGAGGCCCTACACAACTCAGCAAGACCCTGTCTCTAATAAAATACAAAAATAGAGCTGGGGATGTGGCTCAGTGGTTCAGTACTCCTGAGTTTAATCCCTGGTTACAAAAAAGAAAAAAAATGCATGTAATAGGATTAGATGTGTTATTTTATCTGCTTTGTAGGAGACCCTACAAAGTATAATCAGTAGGCATACCTGAATGTGGCTCCTGCCAAGAAGTAGTACATCCAAGATCTATATAAGCTGGTCATGCCAGAAATTATAGTAATGTAAATGCCCATTGGTTAACCTCTGATGTATCATCTTTTGGATAATCTAATATTTGTTTCTGCCATTGAATTTTTCTAGTTTTCTAGTTTTTCTCTTCTAGTCATTCAGTTACATGCTGCTTTAAAGACACTGAAAAAGATTTGGTGTCCCCTAGGACACAGATTACTCATATTTATGGAATTTCATATAATCAGTGACATAGGACCATGGTACCTGCCTGTGGCAATGTTCTTACTGTAAATCAAGTCTCCAGAGAATGCCCCACATTTTTAGGGAGTGGTATAGATGTTGCAGAAAGAATATACACCATATGTCGTTTCTGAGGAAATGTGTTAGTAACCCAAGAATGGAAATGTGTCCAAATATCAAATTTAGGAAAAGAAAGCATGTTTATCTCCGCTTCCTTCTCTAAGGAAGAGGTAGGGGCAAAATATGAGAGCTTATTACAGAATCCTTTAGCAGCCAGAAATTTCATTGACAATTTTGTTAATGTATCTACTTGGCTGCTTTCTCAGAGGCCTATTGTGAATTCCTTAGTTTATATTAATAGTTAATGGGTGCACCTGAAAAATCAAGCAATATTGTACCATTTGGGTAATAGTTATGTTAGATGGTTTTTTTATACAGCGTCAAGCTTATCAGACTCTCTTTTTCCTAATAATGAATATCTCATCTTTTCCAATTTCCTAATCAAATGCTTCCACATCATCTTGAAACACAGCCAGATCCAGCTGTATCTGTTCTATACTCTTGGCTTCAATTATATCGAATTATCCAGTCTGCTTAGAGGTCCTAAGGTTCTCTTTTGCTCTATGACATAGGCTTGACATACCCCTTCAAAAGCTCATGCTCACCAATCATTCAACACAAATCTATTGTAAGTAAACAGTCAATTATAGAGAGCATTAAGCCAACTTTACAGTTATGAAGAAATTTCTAGAATAGGTTCCCCCCTAAACTCTGGTGCTTTTCAGTTGATCTTAGGTATTTCTATTTTCCCTGTTCCTTCTTTCTGCAACATACACATTATTTATTCTTCATGGCATTGCTATAGCATTGATGATTTTCATGGCAGTGGCAAGAAGTAATACAGCCATGTTTTGACTGTATAATAATAAATATTTAATTTTTCACAGATATAATATTATTTACATTGACCAGAAACACTAGGCTTCCTATACATTGACTTATTTTATTTTATTCATTCAAATGCTGGCAGCTGAAAGACCAATACAAGGAATGGTGAATACCCTTTTGGTAAAGTTAATATTGTTACTTTTTGTCATATTTGGCTGATATATCACTGTATCTTACAACAGAAAGTCAGATGAAAGTTGATTCTTAACTTTTGAATTTTTTTAGTCAAAATTCTTATTTTTATACTTCAAGGCCTGATCTGCATGTCTCTATCCTTCATTTCCAGGTTCTTTTGATCATTCTTTCTGTCTTCTGCACTTTTTTTTTTTAAAAAAATAATTTTTAGCTGTAGATGGACACAATGTATTTATCTATCTATCTACCTATCTATCTATTTATTTATATGTGGTGCTAAGGATCGAACCTATGGCCTCATACATGCAAGACAAGCACTCTACCACTGAGCCACAACCCTAGCCCCTCTTCTGTACTTTTTAAAAATACCGTTTTCACCATGGTGAAAGGGAGAGCCCAAACTCACCATTAAGCATCCAAGTTGACTCAGGCTGCACTTTGTTTTCCTAGCAACACCTGCTGTGGCACTTTGATGCCTGAGGTCATGCTTTATACTACCCAAATCTCTATTGCCTGGCCTAGTGTCCATAGCAGTCACAGTGGTGGTTTCTAAGTGGTGACTGGATGAATACCTAATTTCACAATTTATGGTTGTTTACCTCTTCAATCTGAAACATATTCCAACCTGGACTGGATCATTTTGAACTTCTGTCAAATATTCTTTATACCAAGTACAATGCAGTATATACACTGTTATTCAATGAATGTTTGTGAGAACTAAACAGTTGTATATTTTGGAGCCCTCTCATGAAGAAGCCAAAATTTGGCACACAGTTATTTCAAATCTATGCTTGTTCCAATTAGTCAAGTCAAGGAATGAATTTTCACCCTGAAGACTAATCATTGATTCAACAAATTGGTTACTGTGATTATACTCTCTTGAACTTCCTGTGGCTGAAATGTTTTATGACCATTCCAGAGGTAGAGAAATATTTGGCAATCCATTTGTGTTTCTTAAAATATTTTATTTATTATTTTTTGTAGTGCTGGGGATCGAACCCAGGGCTTCAAACATGCTGGACAAGCATTGTACCACTGAGCTACATCCCCAGCCCTTAATATTTAAGTATAAACCTTCCTCTTTAGAGAGTATTATTGATCAAGTTCAACAGATGTTTACTATGCTTGCAAACAACTATCGAACACCTTGTATGTGACAGGAATGGAGATATATGTGAAAGTGGCAATTTTCATGTTACTTATAATTTGGTAGACAAAAATAGAAATAAACCCATATACTGTATGATAAATTCTACAGTAGAAGCAGGTATCAGGAGCAGATAAAAAAGGAATAATTAACTCTGCAGAGGTATTAAGGAAGCCTTCCTGCAAGAAATTACTCTTGAGAGCAGTTTCTGTCTTTTAGATGACTGTAATGAAGGGAAAATGCCCCTGATTTGCTTAATATATTTATTTACAAAGCAGTGTCATATTGTAAAGAATAAACTTTTAAAAATCAAAGATTTGAAAAGCATTTGACTCCTCAGTATGGCACCTAAATTCACCTCCATGTTCTGTGGTTTTGAAATATCTGAGGAACAGCTGAATCAAACCCTACTGTATTAATGAATTTATATATGCACACATAAGTCTAATATATTTCCTGCTGCCAATTTTTATGGTTTCATAAATAGGTCTATCACCAACATTTATTTTTAAAAAATGAAGAAAAGAGCTCATATATGTGAGTAGAAATTCAGTGTATTTTATAGAACACTGCTACTTCTTGATATAGCCTACGGGATGTGACTTTTCATAAAAGCCTAATGAATTTCTAGATTTGTCAGCTGTTTCCAAACAGATGCACTCTGCTAATCTAATGGAAACATTTTGAGCCCAGATCCCAAATATCAATAGCTTTTAGTATTGCAAATTAGTTTGTCTATTGGGTAAATTGGGCTGTGTGGTTCTTGATAAAAAGAAGCAAGTAATTTTGTATGGATGTTTTATGTGCAACTGTCTTTCCAGTGTTTGATGCTCATATTTTTCTTTGCAGAGTTTCAAGTTGAATGTAGACAGCCATTGTGCTCTCAAGGAAGCTGTGGAGGAGGAAGGACACCAACTTCTTGAGCTTATTGCATCCCACAAAGCAGGTAAATCCTCCTGAAATATTGCAAGTCTTTATGTCTCCAGACTATTAAGAATGAAGAAGCATTGCTGTAAATTACTGCATATATTCACTTCCTTATGTATTATTAATATTTACATTATCAGATTGACCTTCAAGATTTATAAATGTTTCATATACTGCATACAATGCTGTGATACTTATAAGATGAAATACTGCCTCCAAATGGTCTGTTCATTTTATTTTGGGCTTGCTGTTCGCCTGAGCTTCAATTGAAATCACATTCTTGAAAACTTCACATTGACATGCTTTTTGATGTAGGTGCTCTGGAAATAACATTAAGATAATGAATGAGAATTGTACGTATAGTTACAATGCATATGCGTTAGGGTGCTTATAGATATCATTACAGATATAAGGCAGGCAGTCTAGAGGTATCTGATTATTTCCCAGCCAATTCACACAGATGAACATTTTGTGTTCTTTGCTGGTCTTTGCATTAGCAGGATTTTGGGCCTTCAACCAATTCTTAGCCCAGTATTAATGTATTTAAGAGGAACAGATTACAAATAAAAAATCATTTTGTCATCATTTGCTATACTTATCCTGGTAGTAGAAGATCATAAGACAGGTTGAGTTACAGTTTGGCTCTTTGAGCTTACTACAGCTAAATAGGAAAAGCACAGCATTAATCGGATGTGTTAAAGACTGCTGTTTTACTTCAGGCCCATTTACTGTATTTCTCATTGAATTAACTTTACCTATTTCAATACATCTTTCTGATCATTATAATGCCCCTACACAGATACACAGGCCCTTTCATTTGAATGAGAAACTATAGTGTTAATAATCTTTATGCATTGTGATTTTTGTTCCACATGCCTTTTTTTTTTCAGTCAATAGCTGAATCTAAGTCTGTTTCCAAAGCATGTGGTTATTCTGTTTTTTATCCTTATATATTGTTTCAAAAATTGCCACTCTGTTTTCTGAGTGACAAGTGCTAATGTGGCAGGTGATGGCAAGGTCATTTAAAAACATGTATAGCATTTGAAATAGCCACCTAATTTACTACATAAAAAATAATAATGGGTAAAGATTTAATCAGATTCCCAACTTGTGCTTTCCTCTCTTTTTGGAGAAGGACTGAAGGACATGCTGCGGATGATTGCAAGTCAATGGAAGGAGTTGCAGAGGCAAATCAAACGGCAACACAGCTGGATTCTCAGAGCTCTGGATACCATCAAAGCAGAGATACTGGCTACTGATGTGTCTGTGGAGGATGAGGAAGGGACTGGAAGCCCCAAGGTAAGTGGCTTGAAGTTTGCCTTATTTCCTCTCATTTCTGTCTTCTTTTGAACTATGCACCACTGAAGTTTTCTTTCCACCCCTAAGGCTTTTCGTGTCTAGTGGGTAAACTTTATATATCTATCTCTCTATATATAAACAAAACGAAGTGGCTTGGTTTAAAACAATGAAAAAAAGGAGGGGGAAAAGCCTACAACTTTCAAGTTTTACAGGAAGAGGTCTTTTTGTAAAAAGTGGCAGGTTAGGAGGGGGACAGTACTTTAGGGGTGGGAGAAAAGGGGACATAAAACATTTAGTAAACAAAACATAAAGCATCTTTAACATGAATAATCAGAATGGTTTTAAATTGTTTTGTTGCAACTATAAATCACTATAATCAGTGCAATCACTCAGCTCTGACATCCATTAGCCGCTTGGTTACAGCAAATTAACAAAGAAGAGAGAAAGTGATTCATTATCTCATTCCTGTTAATGACTATCAGATGCATTGCCTAATTAGGGGATGGTCATTGTAGTGGGAAGAAGGTCATATGCTTTGCTACAAATCTTTTTGCTCTGAGTGTAAGTTCTCTATAATGGTGCATGCACCGAATACAACAAGTATTTTAAAAATGAGTATTGACATGTTTTGGTTATCCATTTTATATTTACAAAATAACCCATGCAGCGTATGCAACTGAACTTTAAATGAGACACCTTTCAGTACAGAGTGCTACTGTTCTAATGATATCTTTGGACTCACAATGTGGAAAATAATTTTATTCATTTGATATTTTTCTATAGTTTTGCCTTACTTTTGTATCTGTGTTTCCTAAGAGACTTCACATTGAAACATATCATAACAAGGAGGAAACAGATTTAAGAGTTCCTGGTTTCTTTTCCTGGCATGGACAAAGCAAGTAAATAATTATCAAATCACAGTTCTTCAGTATCCATGTGGATTGGCATTGTGCTAAATGTATACAGACCAAGTTAAACAAGCACTTTGCCCTGTTAGACTCAAATTCTTAAATGCAGACAGAGGAAAAACCAAAATCATCCCTGCAATGCTGAGACCCATGCAGCCAGTGAAAAGCTCAGGCGATTTACAGCTTTGGAACCTCAAACCACAACCTTTAGCTTATTTGTTGGAAGCAGAGGATGGAATGATGAGCTCAGTTTTACTTTAAGAAGGCTCCATGGAGGAGGTCACATTTCAGGAAATACTTGAAGGAAGGAAGAGAGGTGGCTTGGCACATGAGCACATACTTTAGGAAGTGATGTGATGAAAGGATCAAAGCCGCAACTAATAACGTGGAATGGAGAGTGTATTCAGCAAACTTGGAGTTATTTTAAGGAGCAGGCTACAGGGAGAAATTGTGCAAAGCTTTGGCTTTGTGGGGATGGGAATGGGAAGAAGGAAGATGAAAAAGGATACAACTGAAAACTTGGTTGTGTTTTATTTATTTAACAGAAAGGATACTGAGTACTTATTCTTTAAGGGCTGTCCTACATTAGGTACATTCTGTGTGCAAGACAATATTTTATATTCTATATTCTCTTATTTCATCATCTCAACAGAATTATATAACACAGTTCTACTATAATCCCCAGGGGAGAAAATGAAGGTACAAAGAGGTTAAGCAATTTGCTAGAGGACATATAGCTACTAAATAGCAAGACTAGGATTTGAATCTGTACCTTTTAATCCTAGAGTCCATGTTTGTTAGCACCTAGCACATTTTCTTTCACTGGTATTGCTCAAGGCCAACTGTGGTGCCAGGCATTAGGGTTGACTCAGGGCCTAACTCATGGAACTTACGGTGAAGTTGGAGAGACAGACTCTAATGTCATAATACATGCTTTGATAAGAGATTGGGGTGGGAGAAGTGATTTAGATCAGGGCATCAGAGAGGGCTTCTCTGAGAAAGTGACATCTGTGTGTTTACAGAAGGAGGAGTTAGGGGAAGCTGGGTGTTTCGTTATCAGGTAAGGGGAGGGTTTTGAAGAAATCAAGGAAATGACACCCAGTTGAGGTGTATAAAAACCTGTTCTGGATGTAGTGACCAATGGAGTGGGGCGAGTGAGAGCAGGGTGATGGATATGCC
The DNA here is from genome assembly GCF_021218885.2 of Marmota monax. Classification (NCBI taxonomy): domain Eukaryota; kingdom Metazoa; phylum Chordata; class Mammalia; order Rodentia; family Sciuridae; genus Marmota; species Marmota monax. The sequence goes on along the minus strand of NW_026694968.1, from coordinate 1,739,295 downwards.
AACCTGGAACTCCTGAGATGGCAAAATCACCTAAATTCATAAAATCACTTTTTGACAATAGAGAACCCCAATCAACAGAGTCAGTTTGAAATAGACAGTTCTAAATCAGCTCATTTTATAGGGAGGTATTGAGAATGAAGAATATAACCTAGAGAAAAGTATTTTCACAATAGAGATGATGTTAGCATTTCTCAAAAAGAGTGACTGCTTGCCCACACCCCTCCTCAGACCAAATCAGACCCTCCGAGAGGGGCCCATGAATTGCATTTCAACTAGCTCCCAGAAAACCACTGAAATAGGCTGTAAGAAGGCCATTTTCCTGCAGAACTACACACAACATGAAAAAGAAAGAAGGTTTGTTGCATTGTTACTTATAATTATGAACAGTTTAGTATCAGCTGAAATGTTTTCAAAACTGGGAATGTTTAATTTATACTATATATTATTCTAATGAAAGATTTACATAGTTATTAAAAATGTTTTAGAAGAAATTTTTAAAAATTGGAAGACAGTACCTGGTGTGGTGACACATGCCTGTAATACCAACAGCTTGGGAGGCTGAGGCAGGAGGATCATAAGTTCAAAGACAGTCTTAGCAACTTAGTGAGACCTTGTCTCAAAATAAAGAGGGCAGTGGTTGAGTGCCCCTGAGTTCAATACCTGGCACACAAAAATAAATAAATAAATAGATCAGAAGAGACCTATAATATGCAGTTATATATTTTTTGATATATTTTTAAATATCTTTCAATTTTCCAAATCTCTACACTTGGCAAGAATTATTGTAAACCAGAAAATAAAGAATACATGTAAAATATAAATATTAATATGCTTTAAAGGGTAAATAGGTGATACTGAACTCAGGAGACTTATTAAGATATGAATTCAAATATAAGGAGGGAAAATAAATACATCTGGTTTTTAATGATTTGGGTGCCTCACTTCTTTAAACAATAACCACAATAATATGAAATTTATTTGAATCATTCCAAAAGTGAAAATGCCTGGAGTCATATCAGTTTACAAAGAATAATATACTTTTTTCTTATTGATAGCAGTTTTGTTCTGAAGCATTTTAATGTCACATTATCTGCACAATGTAGTATAGCTAAAAGCAGATACAAGAATAAGCTTTTTCTAGGCATCTATGGATGTGGAACCTGAGGGAGGCACTGAGAGTTTTGAGACTTTGACATGGAAAAGCCAGCAGAACTCTAGGCCTTCAACCTCCCAACTACTTCTCTCTTTCCTAGTCTGGGATAAATTTTCTCTGTTTAAATAAACACATACATATTGAAGGGTGAATGTAGAATCAATTTAAGACAAAAATATATTTCTCAACTTAAGCTTAGGAAACTATGGAGAAATCAGAATGATCATTCCTTGTTTAATGTTTATGAACTGCCTCTCTTAGTCTCTATCACAGTGATAGAGAGGCTCAAACTGTGAAGTCAAACTGCCTGGGTTCAATGACTGGCATTTACTATTTGGGTGTCCTTGGGGGAAGTTACTTCTCTATGTCTCAGGTTCCTCATTTGTAAAATAGAGGTAGTGATAATATTCACCTCAAAAGGTTGTCACTCAAATTGAAAAGAGCTGACATTCCTAATGTACTTAAAGCAGAACCTTGCATATAGTAAATCCTAAATAAGGGAAATGTAATATACAAGACTTTATATTCTAGTGATGGAGAAAGTAAGCAGATAATTATAATATATCTGGTAAAACTGGTACAAAGGGCTGTGAGTACACAGAGAAGGAAATAATTAACCTTTTCTGAGGATATTGAGGAAAGATTTGCAGAGGAGTTGATGTTTTGAAGGGTAGAAAGAGTTTTTGCTAAGGTGAAAATAATAGGCAAAAAAAAGAGCTTGTATAAAACCTACAGGTATAAAAATATATGTTATGTCCAGAACCCAGGACTGTGTCATAGATGATGGTTAGGCTGGCTTGCCATACTCTGCACTGAGCCTCACAACATGACCAAAAAAAAAAAAAAAAAAGATTTTTAATGATTGTTGATTCAAACAATAATCAACACAATCCAAGCCAGAGTGAGCTTTCCATATTGAATATATAGGTATATACACACACACTGTTAAAAAAGAAAAATTTCTTCCCATATCACACCAAATAGTACAAATTTAAATAGTTTACACTGAAGTTCTTTAAGACTAAAATCAGGATTTGGCTTCTTATCCATAATGTCAGTCCCCTTTCCATGATGTGACCTTGCACAGGTCATGTACAAATTGTGCCATGAAATGCATCTCCAAGTACAGCAGTTATGATCATCTATTTCATCTTAGACCTAAAAGAGGAACTGAAATTAAAACATAATAAAAATAACTCCAGAATTCATCTTAGGTTTACTTCAGAAGCTACTGGGAGCTTGAGAAGCATAATAGAAAATCTAAGGAATATATCTAGGGGGTATTTTTCTTTTTTACCTTGTTTGAGAGACTGCAGAAAAGGACTTGGTCTTAGAAATCTTGTAAAGAAGGAGGATAGGAGGAAATTCAAAGACTCTGGGAAACTTCTCCCCCAGGACTTGGCAGCATACCTTATTTGTTGTATTTCATTTTTTAAAAAAGTGTTTTCCCAGGACTGTGAGATCTTTTATACATGGAAATAGAGAACAGAATTTAACAGTTGTAGAAATAGAGCTTCGGTACTCACATCCTAAAATTGAAAATATGCTTATAATTATGTATTTTATTTTAGCTAGATTGGTAAAAGTTTATCTCCTTAAACTAGGCTTTCTGTATGTTAAATATTTTAATGGTGTACATAGCTGGAGGGATTTCAAAACACAGTGAATATCCAATGTCCTGCAAAGGCTATATTATTTTTTGACCTTTCAAGGCATGAAACAAAAATCCTGAAAAAAGCAAGCATTTACAGATTTTTCACATAACCTCCTTTAAAACACTCTTTTCCTGTGTCTTTACTTTTCTCCTATAAAGCATGCATCTTTACAGATGTCTTAGAATCCAGGCCAGGATTTCCCCACATGACTTATCAAACTTTGCATCACTGAAAGCAGGCAACAATGGTTCCTTTGTCCGTTTTAAGGAAACAGATAAGTTTCCAGAACAAGGAATATTTGAAGATTTTATTATAAATTCAGAAAACTTTACAGCTTCTATAAGGGTGACCTATCCTGGGTCCCAACTAGCATCTTCATTTCCTTAATAAAAGGAGACAGAGGGTTAGCTGCTTTGAACTCTAGGATTGTGCTTATTTTATCTGTCTTCTTTGAGGCTCTTAGATTGAAGTCATCATCCTTTGGAAATGGATATCAGACTCTGAAGGTCATCAATGATATCTGTTCAACAATAGCAGGAAAGTAAGTTTACAGACATTTTTTAAGTATGTTTGCTCAGACCTACAAATGACAGTTTTAGGTATTGGTGAGATGGGCATCTGCATGGCCTTTGACTTGGGCTTATCACCGACAACCTGACCTTTCTTGATATGTCAAGTGAAGGGACATCCAGCATTAACACATGTTTTTGTATGTTTGTTTACCAGGTGACTGTCTTAACCCATTTAGCATAATACATTATGCTAATATTTTATGGGTACATTTTTTTAAATGAAGGGCTATAAAAGAGCTGATTTTGAGAGCACATTTACAAGATTGTGCCTCACCAGTAATAGTTCAAGTAGACATTATTGTCTAGAGTCGTTTGATCCTGAGTCTTTTCAAGGCTTTGATAATTTTTTGAGAAGGGGAAGAAGGATAAAAGAAGCCTAAAGAAGAGGCTACGTTCTTTTCTGTGCTGGCTCAGGAGCTTATATAGTGGGCATAGTCTTTAATATAGGCTTTTCACAAGCAGTATTAAGACACTGAATGGGAATTTGCATTTATATGTTGTTAGTTCTGCATACACTGATGCACACGTGCATAAAAATATACTTGGTACACTTTTTTCTCTCCCACCCATGTAAATAAAAGTACAGGTATATGTTGTCAAAAGGAATCTGAAATGAATTAATAAAATTAAATCTTGCCTAAACTAGTAGAGAGAAAGACAATAGGCAAAGGCCTGCCTGTTATTTATTGAGTGCTGACAGAGACTTTGTCCAGTGCCAAGCCAGACACGAGAGAAGACATGCTTTTCTGCTCAGTGGCCTTATCATTTCAATGTAAGCACACAGTGTAACATCTTGTCTAACGTAGTTTGGGCTATCTTGGATCTAGAATAATAGATCACCTAAGATTCAGATCATCTTAATTAGGATGTTGGCAGATTGAAATGGAATGGAGTTCTTGATGCAAGCAAATGAGTAGTAAATGCATTACCAATTCCATCTCTTCTGTTCAGAATTCTTCCTAAAAGCCCATATCTGATCCAGTTCCTTTTCTACTGAACTATATAATCATAGTCCTGATTTGCAGTACATAGGCAGAGCTCTTTCTTCCACTGTGGAATTTTTGACAGTCTTTTTTTGTTGCTGTTATAGGAAGGGCAGAATTCTTCAAAAGTGTTTTTTGAAAGACAGAAACAAAACTGAATTACTTCTTTGAAGATCAATATGGTTACTAAATTTGTGATAGAATCAAGTAAAAAATATTTTCTCTAATATCTTTGAGGTACTTAAATTTGTATGTTATTGACTGTATGAGTGGATATACCCATAAAAATTAAAAATAGTACGTCAAAGGATAGCTAGTGGTCAGCCTTATCATGGTCTATATGGTGTATAAGACCATAGCTTATTTTGTTTTTCCACACTGTACTTCAATTGCTGGTGTCTTTGATAATGGAATCATTTGGCTCAGCAAGAATCTGGAAGTGAAATTCTTTGGTGACTCTGATCAACACAGGGAAATGTCACTGAGGTATATAGGTTGTTTCATTTTTTTTTCTTATTTTGTCTAAGGATGTCTAATCTCTGACTCTGTAATATAGAATTACAAAATGTATGGTATTTGATACAAACATAGATTTTTGCAAAGCAGCCATCTTTTACTAGCAGAATTCATGTTTTATATTCCACTTTTTCTATTTGGAAGATAACATAATCAGCACATTAGAGGGATTTTTGATCTACAGTGGATGTCAACTTTAAAAAAAACCTATAAGTATTTAAGCACAAAAAAAATCAAGATGAGAATGTCTTCTAAAAATGCCTTAAAATTAATAAGTTAATCCTTTGAAAGCATGAAACAATTACCTTGTTGTGTGATTCACACTTTTTATTGGAGTGTGTTGTTTCTGGTAGGGGCCCCAGGCTGAGCCAGGGAGAACCTTGCCTGCTATAGGAATTAGTTTGCTCTGGCTCTTGTGTTTATTGAGTCACCTAGGACTTCTTTTAAAATGGCAACTGTACACACACCTTCACTCAACACTTTGAATACTCCAAACACTTGTTTAAGTATTCTCACACTCAGAGTATCTCTTCTGTCCAGTGAAGTCAAGAGGCATAGAGATGTCCACATTTTGTTTTATCCTTCTCTTTAGATTTCACTTGGAAGATAATGGCTATTTATGTGTTTATGATACTACCAAAGACAGATATTTTTCCAATGTACTGGAGTGCTCTTTTCCATCAGGTCCATAACATTCCCAGTCTTATCCCTCATTGTGGCTAACTGAAGGTTAATGTTTCTTAGGAAATAGATAGGAAATCCTGTTGGGACAGAGTTCAAGGCCCCACCTCACTATGACGTCTAGACCATTTTGCATTGAGTTGGGGCAATGGCTTCTCATCTTTATACTCAGATAGGATGCAGAGACCAATACTCATTTAGTATTGCCCCTGCAGGACTAATCAAAGCCAGGGACTTCACTGAGTGAGAAAGGGGAGAAGGATAAAAGAAGCCTAAAGAAGAGGCTAACCAATGAAAGAGAAAAAGAGAAGTGAGAAGGAACAGAAGGAGAAAGATAAAAGAAGAAAATGTGTATCTAGTGAAAAGTAGTAGAAGCTAAAAACCATTGCCTCACCTGTCATTTAGAGGTCTGAATTCCAAAGGCTGCCCAAGGAATTTCATGGACATTAGTGTTTTCATGGGTCTCTTCCCTTTTATTCATTCCTTTCTCAAGCTCTGGAAAACAAAGCCAGAAAAACTTCCTTTTCTTTGACATCTTAGATATTATTATATAAGCAGTGTGTGTGTGTGTGTGTGTGTGTGTGTGTGTGTGTCTGTGTCTGTGTGTGTGTTTATGTAACATTTTATTAATGGGGTTAGCATTTACAGCAGACTTACTGTGGTACAGTTTCATGCTAAGGTTTTTACCTGGTTTGTCTCATTCATTTGTCCCAAGAATTCTAGCAGTCCTAACTCTTAAAATTCATCACTTTCCTGATGAAAAAACCTAGGTTCCAAACGTATTACATAATCATGTGTATTGAGACAGTCTTCTGAGAAACTATTTATGATAGTTTAGGATAAAGGCTAAACCTCTTAAGCTCATGTGATTCCAACTTAGTCAATATTCACGTCAGTATTTCATTTCATATATCTTCTAGTTTATCTATCATCTTCCAAATGTGTTTTCCCTTTTCTTTTCTCTTTGATTTTGCTAATTGCTTTTGTCATTCTCTCTATACTATTCTAATCTGTCATTAAAATTAATAATTATTGAATGTGTCTTTACACTGTAATGGTATAACCGTGAATAGGACAACATGTCTCTCCTTTCACACTGCCTAACAGTAGAGATATTTTTTTTCGTGTCTTCATACATGTACTTTGGATAATGATGTCTATCACATTCCACCACCCTTGCTAATCCTTTGCTCCCTCTCTTTCCCTCCCACCCCTCTTCCCTATCTAGAATTCATCTATTTCTCCCATGCTTCCCCTCCCTACCCCACTATGAGTCAGCCTCCTTATATCAGAGAAAACATTTAGCATTTGTTTTTGGGGGGTTGGCTAACTTCACTTTTATTGCATATATGTAATCCTAAATTACACACATGTATATAATATGTGACAAATACTATAATAAGGAATAGAGGAGATAGGGAAATTTGGGGAGGGAACATTATTTCAATCTGATTTGCTCTGAGAAAGCTTTCACCCTATGAGAAGATGGATTTTGCAGAGGTCTCCAATATTCAGTTAAATGGTACTAGGAAGATATTAGAGGAGAACATTCCAGGAAGAAGATATAGCATGGTCAAAAGTATGGAAAAGAGAAAACACAAGGGGCATCTAGAGAATGGAGAGCAGTGAAAAATTTGGCTTTTTGGAGCATAGAATGTTCATGTGCTTATGGGAAGGGAGAGGACCTCACTGAGGATAAAGCCTGAAAAACATTGAGCAATATTCCATACAGCTTTGAACACCAGGTTGAAGAGTTGTTTTTACTAGTGTACCATGTTTTTAATGATTCAGTTTGGCCACAGAAAACAGATGGAAAAGGTAGGATGAAAGAGGGAGAATCAAAAGTCATAAAAATGAATTAGGAAACTAGTACAATAACTAAAGGCAGCTGATTTATAGCAGTTGCTATAATAATATAAAGAAACAAATAAGAACAATATTATGGAAGAAGAATTAATAGAATTTGGCATTTAGGGGATGGAGAGATGAGAGGAGCTAACAGTGACATTAGGGAATTGAACATGATCAGTTAAAATAGCATTAACTGAGGTTGAACACATTTTTGATAAGGAACAGTTTTGAAGGAAGATAATTAACTCATTTAGTACAGCCACCTTAATGCCCAATTAACAAGAATATGTAGGAATATAACCTGAGCATAAATGCATCTGTTACCCACCCCCCCAGGTTATTCCAAAGTACAAGTAGTTTTGATAACAATGATTTGGAAATAGGATAACCCTAAAAATCACCTATGTGGTCATATATAACTGTTGAAAATGCAAGTCTGAAGTTTGGAGTAATCAACACTAAGAATGTAAATTTGGCAATCCAAATTGAAATAATAATGTCTATAGCTTTGGAAGTTGATATTGACAAGTAAGATACTATTGTATGAAAATAAGGCAGAGATACAATAGAATCCTGAGAAATGCCTAGGGCAACTGAGAACAAGGATGACATACTGAAATTAGGGATTAAGTGAGAATCAACATGCTCAGCAGTGAAACTCTAAGCCCCTGCAGTCCAGAATGCTGGCAGCCAGTAGCAATGTAGGTCAAACTGAAGAACAAAAATAGTAAAATAAGGTCAGTTGAAGGTGACAGTTTCAAGAAGAACAAGAAAGAGAATCACTAATAGTACCCTTTATCCCTAATATCATTTTCCATGGTTTCAGTTACCTATAGTCAACAGTGGTTGAAAAATGTTATGTGAAAAAAATCTAGAAACAAACAATTCATAAGCTTTTAATTGTACACCATTCTAAGTAGTGTGGTGAAATCTCTAACTATCTTTCTCTGTCCCAGCCAGAACATGAATCACCTCTTTGTCCAGCATATCTATGCTGTATACTGTACTGGCCCATTAGTTATAAAGTAGCCATCTCTGCTGTCAGATTGACTGTCATGGTATTACAGTGCTTATGTTCAAGCAACCCTTATTTTACTTAATAATAGCCTTAAAGCACAAGAGTAGTGATACTGGCAATTCAGACCTGCCAAAGAGAAGCTGTAAAGTGGTTTAGGTATCATTTCAAATCATCACAGGAATAAAGTTGACTAAAGTACAATAAAATATTTTGAGAGACAATATTCATAAAAATTTATTATAGTATGTTGTTATAGTTATCCTATTTTATTATTTATTTGTTGCAGTACTAGGGATTAAACCCAGGGCCTCACACATGACAAATGCTTTACCACTGAGCTGTACCCCAATCCCTATCATTAGTTAATCTCTTATTGTACTTAATTTATAAATTAAACTTTATCATAAGTATATGTGTATAGGAAATAGAGGAATATGTAGGGTTTTGTACAATCTATGGTTTTAGGTATCTACTGACTGGAGGTTTGGAATATAGCCACCATGGATAAGGGAGGCCACTGTACAATGATTTAGATGATGGAGAGGAAGTGAATCAGGTGGAAATGTAAGTTTCTAGAAGGGAATATAGCTTCTGAGTTAAAGAAAGAAGGAATGTTAGTGATAAGCTCAGTAAAGATGGAAGGAAGTCAAGGGACTTCGAATTAAGTGATTAGTCATTGGAAAAATTATTCCAATAGAGGAAGGTAGAGGGTAAGAAGGGACTGGAGAGTATAGTAGGATTCATTCTGCCCTCTCAAAAAAGATTTCCTATAATATCTACCTATTCTAAACTGCATTAAATTAATTGTTAATACCACGCATTTGCTGATTAATAACACACAATCTCATGATAACATTTCTGTTTTTGTCTTGAAATTCCATGTGTATCTTTGTAGTTAACTTTTAAGGTGATTACACTCTTCATGACTGTAAACTACTTGTGGTAGCAACTATATTCTAAACATCTTCATTTTACTTACTTTATACATTATTTCATCTTGAAATATATTTTATTTGATTTGATTAATATATAGTGTTCATTTTAGAGCTAAAGATAGAACCTCACTTTATCTTCTCATCTTTCATGATGTTTTATCTTATATAAATAACGATAAACCCCATCTTATTCTCTTTCTTTCTATGCTTCTCTCTTACTTCCTTTGCCTCTTGATTTTTATTGAACAAAAAATAAAATTTAATTGAAAACCTCTAAAAGAGCCATTTAACCTATTTTCCCCCAAATAACTAGTAATTTATACTATAAAATAGATATTGGTGGTATTATTATTATTATTATTCCTCAAGGTAAATCTAGTTGGTTGATTGTTTTAACAGGTTGACAGGGGTGTTTAAGTCTTTGTTTGAAGGGGCTTTCTGAGAAGATATACTTCTGAGTGACTTTGAAAAAAAACTAAAAGCATCTAATATCTCGCTGGCCAGCTCACTGGTTGATGAGATTTGTAGTCTTTGCTTTAAAGCTCTCTAACAAGATTAGGTGAGATTGAACCTGAGAAGGTAAAGGTCTCTAAATTGACATAAATTCAAAGGGCAGAACTAGATCATACCACTATTTAAATGTCTAACAAAGTCTAATCTCTGACATATTATATTTGGTCCACTGTAATCTGTGTACATACACATCCTTCTAGTAAATGATGAATGAGGTTTAGCTAACATAACATAGTTTATATCCTCCTAGACCTTTATAAGAAATACAAAGTTGGAGAGCTCTGCTGTGTAAAATGACCTGGATCACTTCTCTGGAATAGGGTCTCTATAAAACATACACAAAAACAAACACTCTTGCATTTTCTTTTCAACCCAGTTTGGTTGAATTTCTTTCTCTGCTGTCTTTGCTTTAATATCTCATGTATATACTCAGACTATCATTATATTTCTGAGAGGAATACTGAATTTCACTGGGTAGATCCATCTGGCTAAAACTGATAAAACCATTCATTTCTAATGGGAAATTTTGGTCTAGTTGTGAGACCAGAAAGGAATTAAGTTTCATCAGCATATTTAAACTTGCAGCCTTTATCTGAACCTTCTGAAGTTCACTCATAACTTGAGGGCCATGCCTTTTTAATTATAAAGAATTTTTTAAAACTCTTCTTTGTCTCATCTCTTTTTAAATTTCCAGCCCCTCGTCCCCAAAGTATTCATCTCTCTTCTATTTAAAAGTAAACTAACAATAGCATGATATAAACTCATGACTCTGATGCTAAACAGACCCAGTAGCATCCCTGATAATGACTGTTATAATGTAATACCAGCCAGCTTCATGTGGTGGAACTTTCTAGAACCTGGCCTGTTGTATGTACACTTATCAAGGGCCTTTGCTCTGATTCTTCTTCTTCTTCTTCTTCTTCTTCTTCTTCTTCTTCTTCTTTTTTTTTATTTTAGTTGTCAATGGACCTGCTTTTAATTTATTTATATTTGGTGCTGAGAATCGAACCCAGTGCCTTACACATGCTAGGCAAGCACTCTGCCACTGAGCTGCAACTCCAGCCCTGATTTTTCTTTTATGATAACACATTCTTCTTCCTCTGGACAAACTATTCTAAAAGATATATATTTTAAAAAACAGCTTTCTGGGTTCCACTACTCATTCTCATTATGAAGTTATATCATAATACTTTTTTCTGTCAAGTAAATTAGACTAATATTACTGAAGAAAATGTATTTTTCAAATTGTCATTGAATAGTGCTACTATTAATTTTTGTTGCATTTTAGAAGGAAATGAAATCATGTCATTAAAACTTTGTAAGTATAACTGTTAATCTGTAATTGAAAATAGCCCCCTTTTTGGGTTAAAAGTTAAGAATTATTAATTGTGTGATACAGGACAAGGAGACCGAGATATGAACAAAGATATCTCTGAATAAAGGTAAATTTGAGTGTTTTTCTTCCTTTGTAATTACTTTTATATTTTACCCAATTGTGTAGTAGTTTTTAGTTGTATTCCTCCTTTAGACCTTTGACAAATAGCATCTTCTGTCGTTATCTGTAGCTTCTTTTAGTCTCAGTTGTACATAAAAAGCTTAACAACTATTCTCCATTGGATAATACACAAAAGGGAAATCAGGTAAAAGAACTTGAAGATAGAATCTCTTTAGAAATTGTGAATTTTAAGCAGTTGTTCTCTCACACAGCCTTCTGTCAATGAATGCCTCAAAATAGAAGCTCTTGTTTTGTGTACTTTTCCAAAGCAATCAATAGTTCTTTCTTCCAATAAATGGTAAAATTGGATATAAGGAAGTATAGGCACACTTCTCCTCATAAGAGGGAAATGGGTTGCTGATGTTGCACTAATAATATAACCATCAACAGTGGCATCAAATAATGTGTATTAAACTTAATATAGCAGGCATTGTGGACTGCCTACCCAATAGCTATTTTTCTTTTCCTTTTTCTGACAGAACCATTTATTTTGTCTACATAGCCACCTTTTTTCATATGTTCTTATTCAGGTGCAATGGATCCTATTCCTCAACCAGGGAGTATGTAAATCATGACTAGTCCATAGGCAACCATAAGAGCTTCTTTGCCGCATTAATGATTGGTTTAGGCATAGTTAGTGCACTTCTGGCCAGTGAGATACGAAGAGAAGTCTTTGTGAGACTTTGGGAAGATTTTTTTTCTTATACAAAGAGACAAACAAAAAGAAAGGATTCCCTTTCAAACTCTGGATACTTTCAAAGGGACAGGAAGCTGAGCTGCCTTATCCATTTTGTCTCTATGAATGAAGCTAGCTTGAGAACCCATGCTTATATGCCAAAGATGGTAGAGGGGAATGATGGGTTTTTCTGTTATTGAATAGCTGAATTAACAAACTCTGAAGGTACCCTTCCTTCAACATTTTTTTAAATAATTTTCTTCTTTTTTAACGTTCTATTAGTTTGGGGGAATGTAATAAACAACAAATTCACTGTCTTAATAAAAATATTATAGACTACTGAATATTATACAATTTGTATATTTCTCTTCCTATTACATCTCAAAATAGTTTTTTAGTATTTTTTGCCACTGTTAAACCATTACTTTGTTTTAAACTTCTTCTAATTTATTGCTAATGGTGCCTTTGGCCACATTCTGCTGAAGTAATTTTCATCAATGTTCACTCGTGGCTTCTTGGTTATCAAAACAAATGGTTGCTCAGCCTTAGATTCCCAATCTACAAATAAAACATTTGATCATGGTTAGTGGTTTTCAGTAATCATTTTTTTCAAACCAAATCTTACTCATAGTTCCCACATATAAAACAAACCACAGTAGAATTTGTCAGTTGAGTCAGAACCTGACAGCTGTCTCTTGCTTACTATTCTCTAGACCTTCTTTGGTTCTCTGTCCTCAAATTCTACAAAGCTTGCCAGTTTAAATTTCTACTTTTCTAAACTGGTTTTTAAAACCTCTTTTTTTTCTCTCCTTTTTGTAGCCACATGGAGTCATTCCTGGTTTCCCAAGTTTGTCCTTTTTTTCCCTATGCTCTTCTCATTCAGCTCCCCATGTCTTTGCCCTTCTATCCCTATTTAATCTTCATTACCATGCAATATACTAGCTGTCTCCCACCCAGCACCTGTCTATATCAAAATGACTTGATTTTTCAACATTCTTTTAGCATTTATACCTCAATTATAGCAATATCATATTCTCTTTTTGAATTTTATATTAAAGATATTTCTCAGGTTTCATGCTCTCTGAAGGTAGGGAGCTATTTCTTGTTCATTTTTCTGTATACTACAATGCTCAGCATACTATATCCCTCAGAGACTGTTCTTAAAAAAAAATACTTTTTGGATGAACAAAAAATTCACACCAGAAATCAAAACCCTTAAGATATGTGGATTTCCTTTATAGTCCTTTAGTATTTGTATGAGTTTTATAAGCTGATCCATTCTCTCTGAGGTTATGTGGAATTAAAATGATATAATTGATTAAATTTAATTGATATGGTAGAATACAGTCCAGTTCTATAAAATTAAAGTGAAGTGTTTTTAGTGCAAAATATTCTATAACTATACATTTCACAGTTAAAAAGAAAAAGTAAAACAAAGCAGCCTAATGTGTCCAGACTTGGAAATCTGGCTTTTTAAAACATTTTAAATGGAATTATTTATAAGTTAATTAGCTTGCTGACATCCTAGGCATACCAGTTATGAATCAATGATAAGTGGGGGAAGTTGTACTACTACTATAATTTTTAAACACTTAATTTTTCATTTAAATAATTGTTATTGAGTTCCCAGTGAGAATAATAAATTTCAATAAAGCATGTCTCCTTTTGAGTTTGTGTTTCTTATAATCCCTGTAAAATTAGCATTCCTTAATAGAATGTGTGTGAGAGTTGTATCAAGTTTAATAAATGTATCAAAAGTTGGTGCAGGAAAGAACATACCACACTGTACAACTATTTAGTTTCTACTATTTCATTTTAGTTACCTAGTACTTTCTAATTTTAATATCTGTCTTTAGTATCTTTAAATATTTCTGATAATAAGAAAAAGGTATGTTGACTTGGTAAGCTAATATTTTACAAATCTGAAATAAAAATATATTATTACAGTAGTAATAATGTTGTGACTGGAATGCTTTGTAGATAATTTTTTTAATTTAATATTTTTTAAGACTCCTACTACCAGTTGTTTTCACTAGGGAGGAACTTTGAAGGAGTAGAATTAATGATAGAGACAAATAATCATAATTTTGGAACCATAAAATTGAAAGTTTAAAATAAAGTCTGTATATCCATAAGCTATAAGGAAATGGAATGTGCTGATCCAAGGGATAAATAAGTCAGAGAATCCCATCTCTTTACCTGTCTCATCATCCACAAATGAGGAATGATAATGCTATATCCCTCCCTCACAGAGGTGTTGAAGAGATTAGATGATATATACGAAAATATCAAAGTTGGTTGACTAATTCATACATGATTGCTAAGATGATCAGAGATGTTTGGAACATTCCAAAACTCCTGTAATCACTGTCGGGGTGGGAGTCTGCCTCCCTGTTTTCATGCAGTGTTAGGTAGCAAGCTGGGACAATAATCTGGGCTACAGTGAGGGCTTTGAGTGGGTCATGGAATGAAGGAGAATCACAGCATCTAGGGAAAAAGTGGGCTTGAGAACCAAAAATACAGTCTGAAGCAAAAACAATCCACAACAGGAGGCAGAGGGAAAGAATGTAAAAAGGAAAACCAAAAGTAGAACCTGGAGACTACCACGCTGAGGCACCAATATTCAGAGTCAAATACCTCAAGGAAGGACCTCCGGTGGTACCAGTGGTGGTAGTAGTAGTGAGAGTAGCTAGGAAGCCAAAAATATCAATCCTAGCACAGGCTGTATCGTATGCACACCAATCTGTGACTCCCAGGGTTCCCTCTTCTGTGCTGGTCCACAGATTCAGTGTGTGACATCTTCATATTTTTTAAGCTTCAGCATTGTATCCTAAGGTAGCTAGATCTGGAGATTTAAGAGGTATAGGGTATAATTTGAATGTTTGCTTTCATTATTATTATTAGATATTATTATGGTGATAGCTTGTCAAGGGTCTTTGATGTTAAGACTTTATTAGCATGAGTTTTGAGATCTACAGTAAACTTCTATGACAATGAGTTTATTATTTACTTTTGTTAGCTCTGATATTCATAGGGTAATATCTGAAACATGGTAGTTGTCTAGTTGATTTAATATTGACTTAGCTGCTGGTCCCTTTCCATTTCCCACAAACCCCTACTCCTTGACTGTTAATTCTGTAGGACTCAGTTTTAAATCAGGAAAGGAAATAGGTCACCTAAAATAAGTGTAGTCAGGGACAGTCTCTGGTTCTTACGGCCTTGTTCATAGAAGCTTCAGTAAATTCTTTCTGCAAAATATTTGAGGCTTGTTGCTTAATAACCAGTGATGCCTCTGTGGGGTCAGCTGCTATAGACAAAGACCGGTGACTTATGTTGCAGACAGAGTAGACTAAAAAGAGGGTGAAAGTAGCTTTACCCATTTCAGCATAAAATGGCTAGGCCGTAAAACTCCCAGTGTTTAAAGCAGTGTTTCCTGTCTTATGAATTTCCATATCTTGATCTAAGAAACATGGAGCCTGTAAGTGGGCTCCACTATCTGCATCTGACTGCTCCAACTGTGTTAATCATCATCTGCTCATAAAAGCATGGAAACCCTGTAGGATTATTGTTTGGCAGAGTCAGTAAATTGGTTGGTTTGTGCAAAATTTGGGGAGAAGAGAGTAGAGTGGAAAAGTGAATTAACAGTGACAACATGAGTAAAAGTGGTGCTAAAAATGCTGAGAAATGACCTTCTATCTAATTGTATTATTATTTTGGATAAAAAGATCTTGATAAATACAAACTTATTTTTGTTACTTTCAGTGTTAGTAAGAATCTATTCATCTAGTGCAGAATGAAAAGCAAGCCTTTGGATTTATGAGTTCAGGGCCTTACACAATTGCAGATAGCATTGGAAGATACTTGTTGTATTAGATGGTCATAAATGATGACAAAGCACAGGACTAATAGAACAGATAAAAATATGCTGTTCAAGAAAAATAGTCTCCTTTTCATACAACATATGACATTCCTGCATCTGCCATGATATAATGACCCTATTAACAGAAAAGAAATGAAAAATAAGGAGTCAGCATCGTTGTTACCTAAGCCCATCATAACATTTTAAATTGCTTAAAGTTGCAGTCTCCTAAAAAGAGATTACACTTGTTGAGTAGCTCTTTTAGTTTAGCTGCCTGGCAAGATCTGTAATTCAAAAGCTTCAGGACTTAATTTTTATGATTTTATTTCAAATTTCCTATGTAAAATGGTCATAGCATTCTACGTAAAGCAGAAAACATAAGACAATTAAGGCCAGGAAAAATTAGGCAGGGAAAAGTAAGAAAATATACCTCTTTCCATGTTTCATAAAACTGGTAGAATACTAAGTAAGACAAACAACCTTATAATTAGAAAGAAAATTATGAGAAGTTATTTTTTATCCTAAAAAATCACATTAATGGCTTTGTCTACAGCACAGTTATTACCAATTGCCATTAACTTGTTGGCACAAACAAGCTTAAAATTTATTTCTTATTCTGTAGTCCTAATATTTTTTTAAAAGTGTGGCATTCAGATTGTATAATTAAAACAAGTAGAATAATAAACATATTTATGAAGGGTTTGTGTATGTATTTGTTTTAAGTTAAATAGATAATTTCTAGTGATTTTCTTGAGTCATACAGTGAATAATTAAAATAAATTTAAATTCAAATATTAACATTTCAATTTCCAGTTTGGTGAACATAAGCAAATTATTATAAGTTTGTTTTCAATTCCTGCAAAGCATATTAAAATTAACTTTTCCTCAATTTAAGTAATGTGTATAACTAAACTTCCTTCCTACTGTGAAACAGTTTCATTTATTGCTATTTGTAAACTGCCTAGGATAGATGCAGAGTGGATTGGGCTCGAAACTCCTTGAACAGTTTCTTTTGAAATAACACTACATACGTTAAGCTCAATTACACATCCAAACAGCCACAGCTCACTTTTGGTAATTTATTCATTGATTTAACATAGTACCCAGAAGAGCCATGCATGCTGTCATTTTTGTAATATATTATGTTTTAAATATACTCATGCTCACCCATGCACACCATTAAGGTGTGCATAAACCTGTGTTTTTCTCTCTTGACAGCTATAAATGTTTGTTATTATTACACAAAACATATGTTCATGTTGTTTTTGTCTAAATTATTCTATCTGGGGCTATAAAGTTTTAATGTTATTAGTTGCCCTTAGAATTTTAATGTTTCACTGCTGTAACCTTCTTAGGATTTCTGTGCAATTAAATAGAAACTATTTCACTGCAGCCTGGAAGAACAATATATTTTATACAAATAAAAAAAAAAAAATCCTTCTTGCTCCGTTTTCTTTCAGAATGGCAAAAATGTTTGCTTGACAGTTTTTCTTTTTGGTCTATGAAAATCTCACCTGTGGTCATGCCCCAGGTCTCATGTGGTGATGCATGTAGAACATGACTCTTCCTGCTCTTGGCATCTGCTAGAAATATATCAGTTAAGCACCATTTTGACCAAAGGAATGGTATTTCAGTCTTCCAGGGTCATTCTTGGTATTACTTTGATGACTGTGCTTTGGCTTTTGTTTAGTATATGCGGAGACCAATAGGGACTAAATGGGAAGCCCATTGCAGCAGTAAACTGTGTGTTTAACTTGGTTTGCTTCCCTAGCTTGGTTCAAGGGTGATTTTATTTACAAATCAGTGGAACCAGTAGCATCTGGTAGAGCCACACATATGTTTTTGTCTTATGGCCTTTTTATACCCACTGCTAAACTTGATCCAGGCCTTATCATTCCAGTTTCTGGGTAAGGACTGAAGACTTACTTAGAAATGTAATTTCCCACAGATAATGTAAACAATTTTTATTTAATAAGTGAACTTCTAGTGGTATCCTGGTGTGTTCACTATAATATGATAATTAATGTTGGCAGCATTCACCCTGACCCCAGTAATCTTTCCTGTACAGAGTTCTAGGGCCAAATAATATCACTGACTTCTAATTGACTCTTAGCTTCAACTTCTATATACTGATCTCTATTTCTGTTGTCATATTCCTAAAGTACATATTGGATCACATCAAACTCTTGTTCAAAAACCTTGCCAATGAATAAACCTATACTCCTTAACAAAGTATTCAAAATATTTCTTGATTCATCATCAAGTTACCTCTCCAGGCTTATTGGCTGTTAGTTCTATTGCCCTGCCTAAACCTCAGTCCATGGATTCCTCAACGCTTCTCCTGCCTCACATTTGCCTATAGGTCCAAGCTAGCACTTGTACTTTTCCCTCACAGTGGGTGCTGTGTTCCATTTTCAGTCTTCTACTTTTTCAAAATCCAGCTCAAATATTGCATTGTCCATTCAGTTCTTCCTAACTCACCCTTAGACAAAACTAATCACATTGGTTGTATTCCTTTAGTATGTTGCTTCTGTGTGATTTCTCACATATTTCATTTGGTCTTATTACTGGATTATAAACTCCTTAAGGGCAGGAACCATACCACTTTCATTTTTGCTTTCTTACCAATGCCTTGCACAGTATATAATAGGTACTGTTTTATTGATGGAGAATGAATGATTTTTTTTTGTTATTTCGTTTTTTTAGGTTTGAAGTAACTGGGAAACATTGAACTATTAGACTGATATCAACTCAGTTTCTCTGCCTTTGTTCAGGCTTTATGGATGTGGATATAAACCTGAACTTATCTGACAGACTTATAGAAATAGAGATCATATAATCTCCTCAGAGCAACAAATTATGTTAGTGCAAAATCCTTTTTAATAAATTCTTTTGCTTACATCTGAAAGTTCTATCAAATGCTCAGTTCATCTTGTATCTGTCCTCAGAGGAATCAAAGATTATCTTGCCTTCAGTCTTTGAATAATTTCCTACTGAAATAAAAACTCAATATGAAAAGCATAGAAACAAAATAAATGAACTCAGAACTAGGGGTATCTCAATATATAAGCATTGCTTAACTTCAATTGTAGTCCATTTTGAATTGTAAGAGAATTACTTGTTAATCAATATTTGGTATTATTTCACTATTCTAGATTGTGAGTTGGAGTTGCCACAAAAATTAGAATGATTTCTATTAGCTTGATATGCTTATGACGATATAAAATTATAGAGCATAGCAAGAAGTTTATTGTTTTTCCTTAAACAGTGCCTCTATTAGTTTATATTATGGAATAAGATTTCTCAGAGTTCTCAGGAGCTGAGTCTACTAAGTCATTATTTTAGCAAAAAATTGGGCTAATGTCGTTCCATTTCTTTTTGGCACTACCTCCAATAATAACATTCTCCAGGAAGGGAAAACAGGAATTAAGGTCTCAAAGGATTTGTGAAGTTTCTCCTGCTAAAAATCACCTGTTTGGACTTTTCTTCTTTTTGTCTCTCATACTGCTAAGTCTCTCATACTGCTAAGTTTAACACCAATCACAAAGCCTAGTTAGAAAGAGACCTGGAAAGCCACCTTTAACTTCTTTTTTATGCCTTCTTTTTTTCTTCTTTAGAGTGGTCTCTAATGGTAAAGGTTAAGTTTTTTAACAGGCATCAGTCACTGCTCAAGAATAGTAGACTCACCTAATTTACGCCATTTTAATTATATCTAAAGTTTTTGCCAATTATAAGGTGAACTTTTGCAGGCCAAAGGGAGAGTGTGAGTTTGAAGCCTGAGCAGCTTTCTTTTTTAAAAATAGAAAAACCTATAATGGAAAAATGCAACGTTTTTTGAATAATGGAGGCAACAGAATGGTAAGTCAAGGTACTTGGTTACACAATCATCTCCCATAGAGTGTTCATTATTGCTAAATAATTGTCTGTGTTGCCAGGTTTCTCAGTGAGGAAAGGGTCAAGGAGGTCAGTTATCTGGTGGTAATGACCATAGCGGTCATTAAAGGGTATTAATGCTATTAAGAATAGAACTTTAACTTTTTATTGAAGTTTTTATTTAAATGATATTAACTTCAATTCAACTTTTAATTGAGGTGCAACCATCCAAATTCTATAGTCGGGAACCAGGAAGTAATGAACATAAAATTACATGTTCTTCTGATAGGTTGATGGGTCTTTATTAGAATTTCAAGGGCCTCCACAGAGCTGTTATTAGACACAAACTCTGAAGACTTTTATTAGAATTAGGGCTGGGTGAATGATTCCAAGAAATATTTTAACTTGAACCACGTTAAAATATAAAAGAAAATATTAAGAGAAGAAAAAGAAGGAGCAAAAATAAGGTGGTGATTTTTTGCTTTAATTAAAAAAAAATTTAAAGAGACTCATTTATATGGCAAGGTTTAAAAGCATTTGCCACTCTTTTAGATACGGTATACATCTCCCACCCCACCCCACCCCCAGTCGTTTCTTCCTTCCTCTCCAAATAAATGGGAATAGAAAATTAAAAAACAAAAAAAGGAGTTTGTTTTCTTTTTCACTAAATTTTAAGGAAGCTTATCTCTCTTGAGAATTCAATACATCTGTGTGACACCATTTCTATCAGGGTTATCAGTATCTGTGAGAAGACATAATACAACAAAAGCACTTTATTAAAAACATTTAAATTAAACCATCAGAAATGAAAGTTAATGTCAGGTCTTTGCCATCCATGATTTATAAATGGACTGTTTTCTAAATAAAAACATCCAGCCACCTGCAGTTCAAATCTCAAGAGAAGTGAGAAGAATATGTGGTTTGTAGAGGGAATTTTCTACTATTACTTCTCTAAAAAATAGAAGAAATTTCAAGATGCATAATTTTGTTTTTTGAGCCAAGAAGGAGTTTGGGTAGTGAAAAATTTCATAAACAAAATTGCCCATATCTAAGACTCTTTTGTTTCTTTGTAATCGTAAACTCTGTGGAGATTTGGTATTAAGTTGGTTGACTGCCATTTACAGCAAAAAAAAAAAATTGTTAAAAATATTGATAATGGCTCTTTTCCTTTGAAAAAGCATTTTAACTATTTTACACTTTTGGGAGATAGCCAGCATTTTGTCATTTATACATGTTGCATTACCATGAAAACATCATGCATCAAAACACAGTACAACAATGTGATTTGCCAAAGTGCTAGTTTCAGGAAAAGAAAGAAAAGAGGGAAAAAAAGAAGAAAAAGAAAGAAAAGGAAAGAAAAAAGGCAACTATTTAGAATATATATATTTTTTTAAACTCAAGAACCTGTAGAAATATACACTTATATTAGTCCCACATCTCTGGATGCCAAGTTGTAAATTGGACCTCTTTTATAATGTGAGAGGACAATCCCAGGCTTTATTTCTAATAAGAGTGTGTGTGTGTGTGTGTGTGTGTGTGTGTATACACACACATAACATGTTTCAGGGCAGCTAGTTGCATATAAGCATTCATCTGACAGAGAACCTGAAAGACTAGAACCCAGTTTTTTGAGCATAACTCAGTACTTGAGTGTGACTTAAAATAGTGTCTTTTGTAAGAATGATAATACTCTCCAATAATTCACTAACTAATAACCAAAGTATTAGTTTAAAATTACCTTGATGTAACTGCTTCCCAATAGCTAAGTTCATATGATTATTTCTGTGTAATTCCTGGAAATGTATTATTCTAATAAGGCGAACAGTTGCAAACTGAGGCTGCAGTCCTCAACTGCCTCTTCCTGTCCCCATTATCTAAAGTCGTCACAGTTTAATGTGCAAAAATTTTTATCAAAGATCTCATCTCATTTTAAATTTGGGCTTTGAGAAGATCTTGTTTCATAGGCCCATTTAATTTACTTCAAATGATCTTTAAATTTAAATTAGAAATTAGGTCCCAGATGAGAGTATAAGAGCTTAGCATACTGTTCAATATTTAGAAAATGAAAGATATTTTTTCAACTATAAAAGCAGTATAATGGAAATTACCTCATGTTGCTATTGTGGAAAAATGCAATATAATGCATTACTTGTAGAATTTGATGAAAAACCTGTTAATGCAATGGAGTTGGGTAGCAGCATTGATTTTATTTTCCAAGACATTTTTGTAATAATTTTTTTGCAGTAGTTCAGGGATAAAAGGCAAGATACTTTTGGACCAGAGAGAAAATATTCCCATCAAAGCAATGACTTGCTAGGACTTAGAAACAAGCAATAACTCTAATATAAATGAAATTATTACCTGATATGTGAGCCTCTAGTGTTTGCTAAAATCTAAGGTAAAAGGTAGGCCCTTCTACATAGCGTGTTTAAAGTCAGTTTAACAGTGTAACCCTTTCCTGATACTAAGGAGTTGGTTAGTTCTCTTGATATTATAAATTAATTTATTATTCTTGCTGATATTAATAATAATAGATGATTACTGAAGAAAACCTGGGAAGTATAGAAATAAATTTAAAAGTCACAACTGTCTTAACATTGAATGACAAGGACTCTAATATTCTGATGTGTATGTCCTTCTAGTCTTTTTTCTACTTCTAATACTTTAAGCACAGTTTTTAAAATTCAAAAATTATATAGAAAATTTTGAAATATACCAAGATATTTTACATTTTTTTGTTTTCTGTTAAGAAATATGCTTTCTATATCTCATTTTCCAAAAAAATTTTTTTTTCATTTTGTTTGGAAGGTCTGTTCTTATATTTATTTTACTAAGATCTTACATTGTAGCTGAATGCTCCCTCTACTGTTTACCATTATAATTTTAGAAATTTATGTTTTGAGCACAATTATTTGTGTATAAGATTAAGATTAGCACCACTTCTGTGCTTATGCAAATAAACTCATGATGTTATAATGACAGGTTTTATATTTACCAGTTTTCCACTTTTTAGAATGCCTCCTTGGATAGTTCATAATTTCATGATTGAATAGTTTATGATTTTTTTAAACATTTATGTTTTAGTTGTAGTTGGACAACACAATATATTTATTTATTTATTTTTATATGGTGCTGAGGATCGAACCCAGGTCCCTGCCCATGCTAGGTGAGCACCCTACTGCTCAGCCACAACCCCAGCCCCAAGTTTATGATTCTTTTTAAAAGTTGTGATTGGTTAGACTTTAAATAGGTCTTACAAATGTAGCAAAACAGACTTGCTATATACTATAGTTGTGTAGTTATATGAAACTAGGAGAAATACATTTATTGATCTCCTGAGAATAGGGATTACAGCATAAGGGAATGGGATTCTATTCATATTCTTCCAGTGCTTCAAAATTTGTTGTTGAGATTGAACCCAGCGCTGCACATTTTACCAGTAAGATGGAGATCAGAAGACTCTTCGAGTTCCTCTGTCAAAAGTAGCCTTAGAATAAGCTGTTGAAGTTGTCACATGATTGAGATGTTTAAAATGATTTAAAAATTTACAGCAACGTTTTGATTGTCAATTTAGGTAAAGGTCTTTAGAGAGCAAATACAATATACTGTGGATATGGTTATTCTATGAGTTGTTAGTGTTCTTTTATAAGCATAATTATGTTTAGTAGATCATTACAACACTAAAGAAACTTTTTAAAATCTTGGTGACATTCTAATAGGATTCTAAGTTTTTAGAAAAAGGCATTTTAGAAGGCGGGAGACAACTTTCTCTTCCTAATTTTAGGATTTTCAGTTTATATTTATTTCTCCCCAGGATTATAAACATTTCTTAAACAAAACTGATGGAGAACAGGAAGTAATGATGTGATTAGGGTATCATGTTTTGCTATGAACCACCAAACTTTTCCCTCCTTGCCCAGGTAAACAAATAATATTTATCAAATGTCTTGTATAAAAAATATATATGAAATTATCTTTAAGTATCTTTAAATAAAAGTTTAGGAGCTTTTTCTACACAGGAGAAGCTTACCTGCTAGAGTGGTTAGTTTATTTATATATTTGTCTATTAATTCTACAAATATTTTATATCTATCACATATCTCCACATATTGTGTTCTTTGGACTTTGAAGATTTGGGTTCTGGAAAAACTTGGGCTTCCCCTGCAAAAGATTTGGTATAACTTCAAAAAAGGAAAGAGACAAACCGTTTTAGTTTTTTAAAAGTTTTTATTGTGGAAGGACACAATAACTTTATTTTATTTATACCTTCATTTCTTTTTATGTGGTTCTGAGGATTAAACCCAGTGCCTCACGTGTGCTAGGTAATCGCTCTACCACTGAGCTAAAACCTCAGTCCAAGACAAATCATTTTCTAATTGAATGTCAGGTAAAATTGATCTTTAATGGGAATGTACTGGTATCAGCAAAAGTTATGCTCTGATGAAATGATAAATTTGCAAGGAGCTACATCTATAGTATGTCTAAGAATTCAAACAGGAGAACTTGATGGGAGGTACAAGGGGAAGATAAAGCCAGGCTTTGGACCAGAGAAAGAGTGACCCTTTGGAAAGATGTTGGAAGCTAAAAATGACCAGTGGGGGCCAGATACTTAAGCAAGAAAGCCAAACAGACAGCATGAAGATAAATTCAGACTTTAGTTTTATGTTTAATAAAATTCCCCAAAAGGCTTAGAAATGACTTATTCTAGAATGATTTTTATTTGATTTAATCATTTTTATATTTGGGAGAGACTTGTTTGCACCAAAATATACTTGGTTAATACTTAACTATTACTCATTTGTATTGCATATATTTTATATGGGACTGGAATTGTTTATGAGGTCAACAGTCACAAAGAGGCAATAGGTAAAATCATCCTAAACATAATGCCACTTAGGATAGGAAAAAAGAAGGCATAAATATATGTTAACTGGGTCCTTTCTGTATTTACTTTTTCTAATTTAATTTCATTTTAATTGCAAAGAAACAGTGTAAAGGGTTCATATCCTTTCCATCAATTCATATAAACTGTCTTTGATTCACATTTCAATCTTTGACAGATTTCAAGTACAGCATGACAAAATCATGCAGCATTAGATTTTTACATCAGAAAGCATGGAAACAGAGCAACAGTTGTTCTTCTTAGGACAGAGCCCTCTATCTAGGGAGAACAAGAGATTTCACCTCCTCCATGAAGTTTACTCATTTCGCTCTGTTGCTTTAATGAATCGTGACAGCATCTGCAAAGAGCACAGGCTTTCTCTGGTAGATTACATTATTATTCCCACGATTCACTCTCTTTCCTGTAAAAGGATTATACACCCTGCCTATTACTGTGTGATCTGCAGGCCTCCATGGAGGAGGATGCACCCTAGCACTGTCAACATAGAGTTTGGCTGTGTGATTTTCTTTGGATAATGATAAGTGAGCAGATGCTTTAAGAATCATTGCATGTCTTCTCCAGTGATCTGGTTCTTTTCCCTCTGCCACAAGAATAGCATGTCCAAATAGGAGCTTCTCCTTCAGTTTCAATACAAGAATGAAGATAACAAATTGGGAAAAACCACGAATCACTTACAAACCATCCTCAATGGGCTTGAAACTTCAATAGGAAGCAAACACTTTTTTGCATAAGCCTCTGACATTTGGGTATTGTTACCACAGCAGAGCTTACCAAATGCAATTACCAAAAGCTTGATCAAGTATTTTTCCAAACTCATCAAAGATTTAATCATTTTATATTTGTCTCCCCAATCTTCCTCCAGCATTGCTCTCTTGTTCACAAATTTTCCATGACTCTTTATTTTAAATTTGAAATTTTTCTATTTCCAATACAGCTAATACTTTAATTCGTATGTCAAACAAAACTTCTATCACTAGTTGGGCTAGCTCCCTCACTGTTTCACAACCTGTACAAATACATTTTAGTATAATAGTTGTATAATATACATTCTAGTATAATAGTTGAGAGTGGCTTCTGGATTCAGACAGTCTAGGATTGGAGTTTAATTTCACCACAGACTAGCTGGAGAACCTTGGACAAGTTTCTCAAACTACTGAAGCAGCAACTTCCTCAAGGCAAAATGGGGATAATAAGAGTACTCAGTTTGTAAGGCCACAATAATAAGTAATAGTAGACATGTAAAATGCTTAGTATGGTACCTGTCACAGAGTAAATGCTCAATATTAACTGGCCTTATGCTGTTGCCTTCAAACTTGAAGTTCTAACCAAACTTCAGGTTTGAGTTCAAAGAGTACTTTCTCTATGAAGTCTTCTACTACATCTTTTTCAGTGCTCATTATTATTTGAGTAAACTAGGTTCTCATTTCTGGTTCTAATCTTCTAGAAGACAATTAAACTACGAGTTAAACCTATTCTGTGTCCTCTTCTATTCTGAGGACATGATGGCTGTCCAATCTAATTGATAATAATTCCTTTGTTGAGGTTATTCTTTTTGAGTTACTTTTTCTTTTTTGCCTGGGGTGGGACTAGAGGAGAAGGGATAATCAGTATAGAAATGTTCACAGTTTTAATAGAATATTAGTTATAGACCTCTCTGGAAATGTTGATCTCCATGTCATTCAGTTTTCTTCTCAAATGCACCTCCAACTTGAAGGAATCCTATAATAAGAAGTTTGGTGTTAAGATAAAAACATGTCAAATATTCAAAGCAAAAGGAAGAGAGATCCAGACATTAAATTTAGTTTTCAGTGTAAAGCTCAAGAGTGACCACAGTATTACCACAGTTTAATCAGGAGAGTTTTGAAAGAGAAGATTATTCCTAGCTAAATGAAGTATGTTCTGCCAAGGTCAAGCTGTCTTATATTATTTGAGACTCACTGCTGAATACTTTACTAATTATTTTCAAATTAGAAAATAAAGTTATATCCTTTCCAGGAATCTCTGAGAGTCAATTTATTTTAGTGAGGAAATGGGGGTTTGGAAAGCAGCTTGCCAATGCTATAAAACTGTGAAAAACAAGGAATTATGGAAATTGCTGTATAAGTCATGGTCAGAATAAGAATTCTTGCTTCAGAATAAAATGTATATATGAATGTATATATGGATTCTTTCTTCAGAAGAAAATGTATATATGTGTACAAAATAAGTAACTGGGGTTCTGTATGGATATTTTATGGTCCATTTTAATTTGAATTTGTATCATTCACAAAAAATAAAAAGGATCATATGATTCAATCACATCACTAATCCATCTGTAATTATTAAATTGAAAGTAATTTCAGAAAGTACTACCCTCAACAGAGAACCTTATTAATTTAGATGTGACTAGGAAGCTGTCTTGAAACTAGAAGCTAGTGGTGTTATAGCTAGATTAAATGAATGGGGTATAACAAAAACTGATTGAAGAACACTGATAAAAAGTCAGTGTACATGTCAAGGTATTAATCATTATAGTGGGGGAAAAGAATGTGAAATATTTTACGGGAAAATTATTGTATTCAATGTAAGATTTTACTTAGCACATTCTAAAGAATGTTGAAATTCAATGATTAATTATAATACCTAATTTTTAAAATGTGATTTTCATATGTGAACGGTGTAGAAATATATGTTAAGCCAAATAATGGTAGGAGAGGAGATTATTTCAAAGAATAGGGTGTTATAAAGCCGTGTTTATTAGCTTTTGTAAAAGCAATGCACCACCATTCAATTTATTCGTTGCTTTATGTTAGATAGTTCTCAAGAGACCTGAAATCCACCATTAAGCTTACTGATTTACATGCAAATAGTGGTCTCCTCTCTGAGTTGTTTTATAGACTAGTATTTGTAAGGACTTTGTATTATGCCCAGAAATGTTTTGCACTTACTTTCAAAATTATTTAAAATAAAAGTGTCCTAATCTCTAGTAGACAAAACCTGTGTAACTTGAAAAATAACAGATTTTGAAATGTTGCAAATGGTATATGTGCAGAAATATCTACAAACATACAATGTAATTGCTGGCAAGCAAATGACTTGCCATTCAAAACAAACAAATGGTATCTGTTTTACTCAATTCATTAGGAATGTTGGCATATCAAAACATCATTTGTTATACTTGAAAATAATTTTTTGAATTTCTTTAGAAGGATTATAAATTTTGAAAAATACTCTTAATGTATGAATTAAAATCAAGATGGCTGAATTAGGAAAAAGATTGAGAAGTAAATATTTGAATTCCCGTATATTGGCAGGCACTGGCCATTAAAGTTGAGAAAACCACAGTCCTGCTAGCCCTATAGGAATTTGTAGTGGAGTGTGAGTTAATGACACATAACTCTGTGGTGGGAGAGCAGTGCAGTAACTCACAATGGTGGAGAAGGGTGTCTACACCAGGGAACACTATGGCTTTCTGGACAGACTGGACTGAAACTGAGTTTTAAATAATGAGTAAAAATTAGTCATTTAAAAGTGTACTTCAGGGGCTGGGGTTGTGGCTTAGCGATAGAGTGCTCATCTTGCACGTGTGAGGCCCTGGGTTCAATCCTCAGCACCACATAAAAATAAATACATAAAATAAAGGTATTGTGTCCAACTACAATTAAAAAGTAAATAATAAAAAAGTGTACTTCAGGCATTAGCCATGGAGTGACACTCTCTGGGAATAATAATTAATTCCACTGAGTATAGGGAAAGAAAGCAATGGCCGAAGATGAGACCAGGAGGCAAGCAAGGAGCAGATTATGAACGGACTTAGGTAATAAGTGTAACCACTGAAATTAGTCTGTTAGCTGAGGGGCACCTGTGAAGGTATTTAGCAGGGAAGTGATGTGAGCAGTTGTGCAATTTAGAGGGAACTTTGTCAGAAATGGAGAAGATTATGGGAGACATGAAATGGAGTCAGAGAAAGCAGTGAGAGGATAGAACCTCAGCACGCTCAGTGTGGGAATAGAGAGAGGATAGATCCAGGGATGTTAAGGATGTATGAAGATCTTGACTTAGCTTATCACCTCTAGTTATAATTTCCTTATCTGTGAAACGTAACAATTGTAGTACTTTACTATATACCCCATAGGGTTGTTGTGAGAATTAAATGTAAAGCGCTTAAGATGGGGCCTGGCACTTAGAATAAGTTCAGTAAATGTTGGTTTATGCTATGTCATAATACATCAGCAGAACTTGGTAACTCATGGGAAGAGAAGAAGAACATAGGCAACTATAGGCTTTAGAAGAGATAATGGACAAATAGCAGTGTATTTTGAGATAGATCATTGTGGAGAAGGGATCGATTCTGAAAGGCAAAAGCAAGACTGTAGTGGATTCAAAAATAAAGTTCAGAGTGAAGAATTGAAGAAAAGACAGACTAACAAGGTATGTGACCATGAAGAAAGGAATAAAACAAGATAATAGCTAAAGGGAGATATTTGATACAGGCTTTCTTCTTGTTTCCATTTGGGCACATTTGTTTGTAACATAAGCCTATATTCAGTTGTGTCAGAAGTTACAAAGTACGGGCAAGGGAGTGGTTGGTACAGTGAACCCTGAGATCTAAGTTGGAAAAAAATGGAGAGCAGAAGAGAACTTATACATGGGCAGAAATTAGAATTGCTTAGGATGTGTCTGTAAAGAGTTAATGCATTGAAAATCAGAAAGCGATAGAGTGTTCACACAAGGGAGAATCAGAATTTGTGGTCCAAAAGTGGAACATGGGAGTTGATATCCTAGCCATGGCAAGAATATGAATATGGGAATGGGTTGCAGAATTGTGTAGTCCATTGGGATTGAGGAAGTCAAGTAACTGGAATATGGAAAGAGTCATCCTCACATACATGGGAATTGTTTAAAGCAGAATGGGAATGGGAGAGACAAAGATCCTGAGCCAGGAGCCATAATCCTTCACCAATTTGTTGGGTGTGGGTAACAGGAGGATGAGCCACACAGAGAGACTTAGGATGAATCTAAAGGAACATATTTTAAAAATAGAATAAAGGAGCGATTGGCAAAAGCTATAGGAACACAAAGACTGACTCTCTTGTGTACATTATGGTGCGTGGAGAGGGGAAGAATGAGCAACCTCTCCTTCTAAGGAAAGGGTAAGTGGGAATGTCAAGGGGAAGATTATCTGGGAAAGTATTGGGATGAGAATAAGAAACACAGAAAACGGGGTCTTTCTTTTTAGCAGTGGTGAATAATGACAAGGATGAGAGAGGCATGGTAAAATTAATGGTCCCAAACTTCCAATCTGGCATAGGCAGAGGCACTGGAAAGTGTCAGAAACCTGTGACCTAATGGACACATGACATGTTCAACTCCATTTTGTTTCTTTTTCTCTCTCATATCCAACATTTTGCCTATTTCACTGTGTATCATTAGCATTTCAGCCAGAAAACTGAGAGAGAGACAGAGTGAAAAGAAATGAAGATCTAATCAGTGTATGACTGCATATTGTGATGAAACCTTTAAAAAAATGTTGGTTTTGGGAAGAAATGCTACAAAATGTTGATACTATATAAGGCCAGGTCTGCTCAACATGATGTCATAAATCGGAAGACTTTATGTTTCCTTTTTTCTATTCTACTTCCCTCTCATACTTTATTTCCCCCGCTCCCTTTATTTAACACACATTTATTTATTAAGTTTTAACTACCAAAGCACTGTGCTTGGTAGAGTGAAGTGTCAGAGATGATAAACAATGAACAGAACTTCATTCCTGTTCCTAAGGTTGTTATAGATAAGGAAACAGAATTGACAATACAGATAATTATAATGCCACTGTAAATCATGAACTAAAATCAGGGAATAAATAATCTTATGGAAGAAAGAGCAATTAGCTAATATGAAATGTATTACAAATTTTTGTGTCTTAGTGGGAATTTTGGTGCTGATATGGCAACAATGCTCCCTAAATTTCAAATCTAAGTGATATGTATAGAATTTACTTTGGTTTTCTTCCATCAAAAGGGATAACTGACATACATGCAATCCATAGTATATTAAATACTATTGCTATTGAATAGTTCATATTAATATTATGATCCATTGACACTAAAGAATAAGCCCTGAAGATTATTAAAGAACTGTAGTTGATAAAGAAATATCTTGGTTGATTTTTTATGAGTGCACATGAATTTATAATTTGTGTTTAATCATTGTGATATGTACTTAAATTATAGAGACACTTGCTATTGGAGAAGTTTTCAAGTATATATCAAATTTTTATAGAGAGGACAATGCATCCATCATTATCTCAAGACTAGAACTAATGATTAATTGTGTCTATGCAGCAGAATCATTCCAATAAAAAACTGAAAATCATTCATATGTTTATTTGTTCATTGACTCCTTCAGTTGTCAAATGTTTATTGAGTACCTCCCATGTTCTAGGAACTACACCACACTTTTGGGGAATCAATAGTGAGCAAAACTAGACATGACTTGTCGCCATAAGAGGCTTGAGGAAGATTGAGCAAAACTAAATATTTTCAAAAATAAAAATAAAATTGCACCTGTGGAAAATACCATAAGGGGGAATTCCAGAGTGTTAAAACTTTTAGTTGGCTTGATGTAGTCAGAGAAGTTGGAAAGAGTTTATCAAAGGAGCAAAATAGAAGCGGACTCTATACAATGATTAATCTTTAAATAGGTAGGGTGGGAGCTTGGGTAGTGGTGGGGGGTGTGGTTGAAAATCTTTTTCAGGATGAGGCAGCATTGGTGATTGTAAGACCAGAGATTGACAGTAATGCTGAAATAGAGAGTACAAGGAGTGCAATAGCGTGGAGCAAGACTGAGGAGAAGGAGCAGCCAGACTGCTTGGGGCCTTGCAGTTCTTTGCTGTGAAGGCAAAATATATAGCAGGTAAATTCAATTTTTATTCATATCTTTTACCTTAATAGAGATACATCTCAAGGCAAATGTCTTTCCAAAAAATAAAGTGGAAAAAACATTATTGTGATAGAATATTTTAACAGAATATAAAAGTGATAATATTCTTTATTTTTTCTTTCCACTTAAAGCAAGATAGCACCCTTCTTCTTCACTTATAAAATAAATAAATAAGAGGAAAAATAAGATCTCTAGCTCCCATCTTGTTTATCCTAATCAGGATTAGCTTTATCCTAATCAACAATCTTATATTCAACCTTAATGATATTTCATTAGCTTCTCAGAACCACCTTTCCTGTCTAGGTCTAATTATATCTAATGTAATGTATCTCAACTCACTATATTAAATCACTTTTAAAAAACATTTTTAAAACATTTTAAAATCACTCCAGAGCTTTGATTTAGGCCCTAGAGAGGACTGAGTTCTCTTATTTCTTTTTAGGATCCATGACCTCCCAATTTTC
Source organism: Marmota monax (assembly GCF_021218885.2). NCBI lineage: Eukaryota > Metazoa > Chordata > Mammalia > Rodentia > Sciuridae > Marmota > Marmota monax. The sequence goes on along the minus strand of NW_026694968.1, from coordinate 1,707,227 downwards.
TCCTCAACATGTCTTCTTTATTCTCCTCATAGTTAATCTAAGGTGATGAAAAGAAACCATTTCTTTTCTAACAATTCATAAATGTCTACAAAAATAAAATATAAACATATAAACATCTGTTCTAATCTTCACAATAAGTCACTTATTCAATGTGCCTCACATTGTGGAGATCAGGGCACTCTTATTTGTGCTCACAGGTAACCCTCAATTAATTAACAGCCTCATATTTGGTAGTATATTCTAATAACTATTATTCCCCAAAGAGATCACAATTGTAAAACCTTATGAATGCTAAGCTTCAAAGACTATGATTCACAGATGACACAGAAATTCTACTTTTTAGAATCTATGTAGCAATGATGTGGGACTCTATTACAGAAATATGCAAACTAAAAATGTACAACAAAAGTATGTAAACACAGATGGTGAATTAGGAAGGATCATTAGCTGCTGCCATTCCCCACCCCCACCCCACCTTTTTTGTTTTGTTTTGTTTTTTTGGTACTGGGGAATTAACCCAGGAGCACTTTATCAGTGAGCTATATCCCTAGTCCTTTTTAAATTTTATTTTGAGATAGTGTCTCACTAAGTTGCTTAGGACCTCACTAAGTTGCTTAGGGCCTCGTTAAGTTGCTGAAGCTGACCTCAGACTTGTAATCCTCCTGTCTTAGCCTCCCAAGTCCCTGGAATTACAGGTGTGTGCCACCATGCCGAGCCGTTTCCCTGTCTTGACTTGTTTGGTGGCATGTTTCCATAAACTACTGGTATTGGATATACTACCCAGAGAATTCTTATATTTCTTCAAGGTCCACAGCAGATAATATTTTTAATGGTAGTGTAAAAGAAACAGATAACTACTCTTTTACTCCCTGGAAAATTCTTTTGATTTTTTTTTTCTCTGAAAATAATGTTTTGGGACTAGTAAAGAAAAATACCACCCTATCTGTTTCAGTAATGAGTAATCAGGTATGTATTTGATTTAATCTAGCATGCTTCATGTACAGAAGGGTAGATCTGAATGCAAGAGAAGAAGATAAATTATGTAAATGGAAGCAGAATGTTCAATAATGTACAATTAAAAAAAAAAGAAAATCAGAAAGCTAGGACCTTCCAGACAAAGAGAATGTCTTATTGTCTTCTAAGTAAAAACTGGAAGACTTATGTTTACCAAATCTATTGGCTTTCAGCTTTGGACTTGTTTTTAAGAGTAATGGACAAATATTGAAGACTACCAGTGGAGATTGGTTGAATTCAGTATGGTCCCTGGAGTCCACTGAGTGAGAAGTAATTAAGAGCTGCAATTAAAACATGAGGAAAGGGCAGCTTACTTGATTAGACTAAAAAATGGTGAATTTTGTAGGTAGTTCCTTGATTTAAAAAATATATATAAATTATCGATATAAGGGTCCCATTTAAGGAAAATGGCAAACATGTTTTTAGGGAATTAAATTTTAACCTGGGGTGGGGGGCGGAGAGAAACAGAGACAGAGGGAGAGAACATGCGCCAGCCTATGTTCTTAGTAGAACACTACTTGCCAGGTATAGTCTTTGAAAATGTTCTTAGTAGCAAAAGATTTGGGGATGGCAAATCAGCAAATAAATGAAGGTATCTTTAAGGGAAAATACGGTTAACATTTTTTTTTCAGAAATGCAATATCATTTACTTGGAAGAACAGAAATGATTAATATAGTCTTTTTGTTCAAGGAAGCTATTTCACAAGATAAAATGCTAGTAATCTAATAACTAGCATATCAGTATTATTTTATTTGCTTTTTCCTGTTTGCAAAATAACTTCAGTGCTATCTTGTTATTGTTGTTATACTTGGCTAGTTATACATCTACGATAAGAGAACATAATTAATGTGAAAAATTATACCGAAATGGTTGTGTTTATTTTGTGTCACTTTAGCAATGCCCCTTCAGGAGTGCTATTCTTATTTTCCACTTGCATTCAATAATAGGCTTGCAGCCAGTGGCATTGTATTTACACAGTTTTTGTCAAAATAATTTTATCTCTAATAGATTTTGATCTACATCAGCTGAAAACTTATGTTTCTGTTTAAAACTTTAATGTAATTTCTCGCATCTCTATTTCAGGCAATAGAAAAACTTTTGAACTTACATATACTTGGCAGTGGTATATACTTCTTTTCTTTCACAAAGTTGTTTTTAAATAGGGGGTAAATCTCCTTAAAATTAGGCATCTAATTTTTAAATGGGCTCAGAGGAGAGCAGCAAATTTGAACATAGTCTATTCCATTTATTCACCTCATAGGATGTATTTTAGAAATACAGCACATGCTGTGACCTTCAGATGGTTAGAATTGGTTACAAATATGAATGAATTTCTTATAAACATTAAATGAACCCCCAAGAAACCTTATTTGAGAACGTGCAGAGATATATTTTCATTTTGATGCGTGAGGATTTACATGTGTGGCTTCCCATTAGCATTACTCAGGTAAATCCCATTAAAAAGTGCATATGCCTTTGTGTTTATAAATTTATACAGGAAGCACAGTTAAAGTATATCAGTGTTAATACTGTGTCATGGGAATACCATATGACGAGGAAATTGGCAATACAATTACAAACTAAATTCCACATAGTATTAGAATTTTTTCATTAGAATAAAGTTTTCATGACAGTATAAGAGGATAAATCAAGACTTACTAGGACAACTAGACCAAATCTGTACATGTCAATATAACTCTTAGGAAACAAATGTAATAAGAAAGATTAATGCTCTGAGTCTCTTAAAAGGGACTTTCTTGCCATTGTGTTGTCCCAATAGATGTTTGAAATCTTTTAGCCCTGAAAATGTCAAGTAGGAGAAAATGGTGAAACCCATCTACCAGAATGGATATTATGCTGAGAAAAGTGTTTCCTATTCCCTTCCTCCCTCCCCCCTTTTCCCCTCTTTCTCTCTCTCTTTGCTTTCCTCCTTCATTTTCTTCCTGTATTATTGTTCTCCTTTCTTCTCCTTTCCCTTTCTTTTTATTTCTCTCTCCTGATTCATGAATAGTTCCTTTTTTTAAAAAACAGTTGAGCTATTGAAGAGGAATTACAGGTTTTTCTCTATGTTAACTTTGTGTCATCATGGAGAAACACAAAGATAAAAGACATGTCCTTTATCTAAATGGACACTTGAACTATAATAAACTTGGTTCTTAGTGTTGATTATCTGCTCAGAGAAAAGCCATCTGAAATAGGAATTAAAAATACTTAGTTCTTCATCTTCAGTTAGAATTTGGTCCATATCTTAAACATAATGCCAATTGCAGTTATTTGCCTCTTTCTCCCTTTTCTCATAGAAATATTCACCTGATGCACTGAAATATTAATGAATCCTAAGACATTCATGGTTGTACACGTATATACAGAGCACAACATTTTGACTTAGGTAAAGCTACTCACTTGTACACCCCTGAGGATGAGATGTTTTCTGGTTTAGACCATTACTAGCAGATCATTTGACTTTAAATGGTCCCATTTAGTCTGGTGATCTTTCATTTGCTACAGAATGATGCAGAGGCATTAGAAGTCCAATGACCACAGAGATCTTAAATCCAGATGGAGTTGGGGTTGCTCTGGTGATTTGAAGTTGCAACTCCAAAGGTTGTGAAATAATGTGCAGAGAAATGGCTCTTTCTGTGAAGGTTATTTCTTCCTCCCATCAAGTGTTTCCAGACCTAACATTAGAAAGTAAAGCTGTCAGTAATTTCTAACCTGGCTGAGTTGTATCTGGTGAACTTAGAGCAAAGAAACTTTAACATATCTCTGGTTTCTTGAACATTTATTTGATCTCTCTGTAAATACTGCCCAGGGGTTTTGTTTCTGGGATGTTCCCAAGAGTTCTACTGGCCTAGGAAGTTTGTTTTGTTTTGTTTTGTTTTTTTTTTAGAAAAAAAAAAGCTTTTGAGCACTCAATAGTCTTTTTGAGTTTGCTATAAAACTCTGTATAATAAGGCCTTGGATTGCTTTAGTTCTGTATTCTGTTTTGAGGATCAAAATGTTAGCCTCTCTGTTTCTCTCTGCCTCTATTCTCTTTTCTCTATTATTCTTCCTCAACAACCCTCACAAAAAGAAGCATCCATGTTTCCCTACATATATAATTTATTTTTTTGCCTTCTTACTTAATGCCTCAGTTTCATGCCCCAAATTCTCAGCAGTTATCCTTTTGATTACCTCCCCAAATTTCCTTCTGTCTTTGTAAACAGAGGGTTCCTCTTTTCTAAAAAAAAACCTACCACGGTGCTTCTGGTCATTCACAGATTAACAGGTATGTTTATTTCAATCAATTGATCAAGCACAAAAGTTACAAACCAGTAAGCTTCCAGTTATGAATTTATTTCTGTAACAAACCTGTATCTTTTATCATCTTTGCTATAAAATCTGCTTCTGCACAAAGCTTAGAATGATGCTATTATCCAGCTAAATAAAAAGAGTGTTTACTTTTGGCAGTAACCTAATGTCAAAAAGGCTAGACAACTTAAATTTGACTCTGTGCACAGGAAAATTAGGTTTTTAAATAAATAACCTATTTATACAAATTATTTATTTGTATACATAATATTTAAGGAAAGCTATTTCATTCTAAAAAGAGAACACTTAAAAGAGCAAGGTAGCACTGAGGAAATTTTCTAACTTGAATATTTTATTTAAATGCCATTAAGCTATCAGTAATGTTTGCTGCGTTTCCTTTCTCATCATTGCTGATTGCCAATATATTTGTGGGTAAACAGACAGTCTCTCTTTTATAACTGGCCTCCTCCTATCTTGTATGTTTCTTTGTGGCACCATCTAGTATGGATAACAGGGGAACTCAGTCCTGTGATGATGAGTTTCCAAGTCTCAAACAGGGCTATCTATGTTGAATTCAAGTGAGTCTGGCAAGAGGAGCAGGTAGATGGTAAAAGAGTCAGACACTGTTCATACATAATTCTTGGAAACCTGGCAGGAAGATCAGAGCATGGCAAGGAAAAGTCATTGAAAAATATCACACAAGGCTGAATAGCACTTTTTAATGGAAAATTCTTGTTTTGAGTCTAATTTTATGCTTAGATGCTTTTAATTTGATCCACATTTAATTTGCCATTCCTTGGAGAAGGCATTGATTATATAAAAAACTATCTGCTCTATTGCTAATGAAACAGGACTGGTTTCAAGGGCTACCATGATGGCATTGTATTTTAATGGTGTCCACCTGGAAGCATGGAAGCATATACCTCTGGAGTTATCTATAGCATCTGTAGGGCTACTCTTCTAGTTGTGATTGCCTGATAGCCTCATTAAAGTCATTTGTAAGAAATCTGGGTAAAAGCTAGGTATAAGAAAGACAGGTAAAAAGCAAAGTTTGGACATTTGAGTAGTAAAGCATTGTAAAAGATCATTTAAACAATTAAATGTCCACTGTGCATCTGAGAACACATAAAAGATATATATATATATATCCCCAAACTCAATCACTTTGACACTGGAATGAAAATACTGGTATTTAAAATTGATAAGACAAGTTTTACAGAGGCATGCATAAAGATTCTGAGTTTCAGCCAAGCAACAACCTGGTAACAATTATTTTAGTTAGAAATATTAAGTTACATATATGATCTACCACAAGCATTCAAGCATTATATCAGACAATTCAAGTCTCATACACTTTAAAAATTAGGTTGCTATTATTTTAGAAAATTTCAATGGCTGAACTAGCAACAGTAAAGATGTCCATATTTTGATGAAATATATTTCATAAATTAGCTTATCATTGCACTGATTTAGCATGCCTAGCAGGTGAGAGACAAAAACATGTGTTATCTTCCCTAGGGAACCTTCAATGAATGTCATTCGGGCTTCATATGTCTTTCTTTTCTCCCCTTCTTGAACTGATATAAAATTCTAATGTGTGCCCTCTAGTTCCATCTTCATTGAAATCTAGCAAAACCGCTGAAGGTAAGATAGTGGCAATGGTGCATGAAAAAGGGGAAAAGGAATACAGTGATTCATAGCATACTTGAAGAAAGTTGCAATTGTTAACAGCATTACTTTTGTATGTAGACAGGTTAAAGTAAGTCATATATCAGTGTTAATAATGAAGTTATTCATCTTGGCTACTTTCTTAAAGTTCATAGGAAAGACACTAAAACCCTATTGTCTTGAAAATATTTCCCTATATATCTAAGGAAATACCATGTCACTATCTCTCAAAACAATAGTCAAGAAAGTAAGTGTATGTGATAGAACTATCAGTAATCTTGACAAGTGCTGTTGTTTAAATACCAGAAATGGTAGGCATTATAATAAACCCTGCTTCTATTGTTATGAAAATGAAATGTGACATTTTTCAGGTATAATAAGTTTTAAGCCAACATCCCTTATTTATGAGTCTTTAAATTCAAACCTCTGATGCAGTTATTTTGCAAATGGTGTTCATTGGTCTTCACTTCTGCAGATGGCAGAGCTTTCAGAATAGAACAATCCTCTCCTTAGTTATTATTGTTCCCATTTGGTAGATAAGAAAACTGAGGTATATGACCATATAGGTTTCCTTTTACTGGTAAGAATGATGGAATCTTAGAATTTGACTTTCTTTCACTTTTTTAGTCCTATTTTTACAAATGAAAAGGTCCAGCTCTTCCTCCTTATCTTTTATTAGAAAGATTGAATAGGTTTCTTAGTTTTTGAATGCACTCTCTGGCAAAAGCCTTGACCAAGATTTTCTTCGGATAGTAAGATAGAATGAAATTGCACCAATGATTTATAACAGTCTTTGAAAAACAAGCTACAATATTGATGTTAGACTGCTAAAATGTAGCCAGTAGATGTTTGACACCATATAACTTGAGCACTTGAAGCTCAGAGCTTCATATTTACGGAGCACTGGGCTATCACAATTCCAGTCTGCCCAGCTCTATGAAATATATATTGCTCTTCAGAGCACAAACATTTTCAGAACCGTTTCTGAAATTCATTGAAGAATTCAAAATATTATATTATCAGATTGATTATACTGCCTTTCTCTACCACAAGATAAAATATGTAGGTGTACCCTTAAAAGATACAGTATTAACTATAAAGAAGACAAGTTATGAGATGTGGAATTGTACCAAAGTAAGAATTCATCTGGAGTCTTTGGATCAGTATTTCTCCCTTTATTATCTTTCCATTTAAAATAATGCAAATGACCATTATTAGTTCTTAGGGCCTCAGTAGACATAAGCATGAGAATTGTGTGTGTTTCATCTCTGTTACTTTAGCAGGTCAGAACTATGCATTAAAATCCAAACTTAACTAAAGGAGAATTTAGAAGGAATCATCTTTCAAAGAAACATTTCAGAAAAATATGTTGATTTGAACTTGCTTTGTTTTTAAAGTTACATCAACAATAGTAACAAAAACAGCATGGTACTGGTACCAAAACAGGCGTGTGGACCAATGGTACAGAATAGAGGACACAGAAACCAATCCACAAAACTACAACTATCTTATATTTGATAAAGGGGCTAAAAGCATGCAATGGAGGAAGGATAGCATCTTCAACAAATGGTGCTGGGAAAACTGGAAATCCATATGCAACAAAATGAAACTGAATCCCTTTCTCTCGCCATGCACAAAAGTGAATTCAAAATGGATCAAGGAACTTGATATCAAATCAGAGACGCGCCGTCTGATAGAAGAAAAAGTTGGCTACGATCTACAGTCGGTGGGGTCGGGCTCCAAATTCCTCAATAGGACACCCATAGCACAAAAGTTAATAACTAGAATCAACAAATGGGACTTACTCAAACTAAGAAGTTTTTTCTCAGCAAAAGAAACAATAAGAGAGGTAAATAGGGAGCCTACATCCTGGGAACAAATCTTTACTCCTCACACTTCAGATAGAGCCCTAATATCCAGAGTATACAAAGAACTCAAAAAATTAGACAATAAGAGAACAAACAACCCAATCAACAAATGGGCCAAGGACCTGAACAGACACTTCACAGAGGAGGACATACAGTCAATCAACAAGTACATGAAAAAATGCTCAACATCTCTAGCTGTCAGAGAAATGCAAATCAAAACCACCCTAAGATACCATCTCACTCCAGTAAGATTGGCAGCAATTAGGAAGTCAAATAACAACAAGTGCTGGCGAGGATGTGGGGAAAAGGGTACACTTGTACATTGCTGGTGGGACTGCAGATTGGTGCAGCCAATTTGGAAAGCAGTATGGAGATTTCTTGGAAAGCTGGGAATGGAGCCACCATTTGACCCAGCTATTCCCCTTCTTGGTCTATTCCCTAAAGACCTAAAAAGAGCATGCTACAGGGACACTGCTACATCGATGTTCATAGCAGCACAGTTCACAATAGCAAGACTGTGGAACCAACCTAGATGCCCTTCAATAGACGAATGGATAAAAAAAATGTGGCATTTATACACAATGGAGTATTACTCTGCATTAAAAAATGACAAAATCATAGAATTTACAGGGAAATGGATGGCATTAGAGCAGATTATGCTAAGTGAAGCTAGCCAATCCCTAACAAACAAATGCCAAATGTCTTCTTTGATATAAGGAAAGTAACTAAGAACAGAGTAGGGACGAAGAACAGGAGAAGAAGATTAACATTTAACAGGGATGAGAGGTGGGAGGGAAAGGGAGAGAGAAGGTAAATTGCACGGTAATGGAAGGAGACCCTCAGGGTTATACAGTGGAGGGGGTAGAGAGAGAGGAGGGGAGGGGAGGGGAGAGGTGGGGAGGGGGGAGGGTGGATGATGGGAAAGGCAGCGGAGCACAACAGACACTAGTATGGCAATTTGTAAATCAATGGATGTGTAACTGATGTGAATCTGCAATCTGTGTATGGGGTGAAGGTGGGAGTTCATAACCCACTAGAATCAAAGTGTGGAATATGATATGTCAAGAAATTTGTAATGTTTTGAACAACCCACAATAAAAAATTAAAAAAAAAAAAATAAATAAAGTTACATCAAAATATGTATTCTTATGAAATTTGATTTTCATTAGTTACCTCTCATGTTGTAGCTTTCTCAAGAATGACTTTTTGCCTACGTGGAAATTATTATTTTAGCACTGTTTTGTAAATAATAATGGTGATCATTTTTAGAATTGCCTTTTTGGTGAGCCTATATGGAGGCATCTCTTTGGTAGAGCACAGTATGCAAGAATGATTGGGTCTTCTCTTTCTGTTTATTACACTTCCCACTATGTCATTATCAGGTCTGATGTTTAGTGAAAATGGTTTCCAATTGCCTGGATGTGCTTTGACAGGACTGACAGTAGAAACTGTATCTTAACTTCTTTGAATCAGTGCTGTAGAAAGGCATCCAGGCATGCTGGAGACAGTTTTTATGAGGTACATTTTGTCAGTGTAAACACTATGAAATCCAACACATTTGGAAGAGCATTCTCTGTGTTTGTTAGAATGAATGAATTACTAATGGATTAAAGAGTACAGCCAAATAAACTTAGACTAGTCATAAGCATATGTGGTCTAATATTCAAATGTAGGAAATCCAATTAAGCTCCTGCTCTCCTTAGTTTTTCATTCATGAGGCAGCACCTCTACTGAAAAAGCAAATAACTAAAAAGTTTCTTTTACCAAAAAAAAGGCATCGAATTTTTAAAATATAAGTTTGAAGTTAGTCTTCCACAGATAGCCAATTTAATTATGCTAAAAATGACATTTTTAATTAAACACCAAGGTAAGCATAAATGGATTTCAAAATAATTAATCAAACATCAAAAAATTGAAACCTTTTTCTGCTTGAGCAGCAGAAATGAAAGAACCAGTCTTCGGGTCTCATAGAGATTCAATCTAATTTAATTCTCTGTCTTCTCTAAATAAACATTCCTAAAACCTTTTTTTCATCTGGGGGAATAAGGATGAGAGGGGTAATCAATATTTCTAGCATTTTAATTAAAACCGTTAGTGGAATAAATCCATTTAATTATCAGTTAATGAAATACAAGGTCATTTACCTGACAGGAACTTTGAGGGTGGATTACTAGCTGGAATAAAGCAGAAGAACCCAATGTCACAGCCATTTAACTTCTGTCAAATTTAAGGTTAAAATCCTTTTAGACTGTTTAACCTATTCTCTCCCATTTTTCTATTATGTATGCCAATTGGCAGGAGAAATGCATGTTAAAACTTATTTTACATTTAATTGTGCTGCAAAGTTTTCATTGAATTTCTAGAAATTTCTTTATGTTTCTAAGGCATGAAATGAAAGGTTACAATAGATTTCAATGTAATTTTATTTTTTATTTTTGTGTTTATCTCATAAATTTAAAGATTTTTGCTTTTTTCTTACTATTGATGTCATAATTACTTATTTTTATAAATATAAATCAATAAAGTATAAGTTTTAGGGTACAAAAATGGAAGAAATATGCAATAGTAAGCAAATCACTTTTAGTAGTTTATGGGTAATTTTATGTAGTCCCTGTTTGAAATGACCTTCATTTCATAAGAATCATATAAAAAATAATAGCTGGTTGGTCAGTAAACTGGGTTTGCAAATTGGCTTGGTAAATTGTTTTAAGTTGGTTTAACAAATGAAGAGAAGTTACAAAGAATATGTTATCAAGTTCCTTATCTTTGATAGCAACACTGGGTTTGTCTAAGCAGCACACACAACACATATTTTATATAGACCACTTTTAAAAATAGAGCCTGAGAAAGGCTTTTGTTTTTTCTTTCTCCAACATAAATGTTGAATTCATTATCTAGGGTTTAGAATTTTATTTTAATTTTGTAGTATTAAGCTTGTCTTATAGCTATAAATTTCAGAGGCAAAAAAGATAACCTGTTTAAGGGTCTTGTTCTTTCTTTTTAAAATTAAGCTCCCTAAATGTTAAAGTAGTATGTAATGCAAATAAGTATATCTAGTTTGTTCTGTGGTTATTTATCCTAAGTCACCTTAGCTGGGTACTGTGCAAGAAGCTTAATATACTTTACAGTAGCTTGTATTTTAAAGATACAACAATGACTTATCTTAGCTTCTAAATGCTAAACAATTAATTTGCAAAAGCTCAGATAATCTTAAAAAAGAAAAGTAAATCAATTTCCAGCTCAAACATGTTTCAATAGACCAGAGTTCCCCCATGATATTGGTGTTTTACATTCACCTAGACTATGCATAAATTTCTAATACTTTGAGAAAATAAGAAAATTTATTTGGAAGGTTGGTTTAGGGTAAATAGTTCTAAGAACTCTTTCCTATATTTTATATTTTTATGAATATTATCCTGTGACTGAACCTAAGAAGATTATAAAAGTTTCTTTTTTCATGCCATAAGGTGAGACATACAAGGGAGAAAATTATCCATGATAACTAACTATTCCACTTTTGATTAGGATAGGAAAACTACTAGAGGATACTCCTACCTGGACATAAAGGATCTCAGTACTTTTATAATTTATTTGGTGCTCTTCATGTTGACCAGTCATAGGAATTTGTTCAATAATCCCTCTTTGCCCTTAAATATATATTTTAATGGTTCCTTGAGTGTCCAGTAGCCCATACTTACAAACCATGCAGTGTCTGCTTTGCTAACTCCGCCACATTCCTAGCTACTTTCAAATTTTTAAACAAGGTGCCCACACTTATTATATGTGTCACAGCAGCCAAGGATCCTATGTTTAATGATTTCTTCTCTTCCAAAAAAATTTAAATGGCTCTTTGTTATCATAGATAACTGTGAAGTATCTAATTGTTTTAGATAGACTATACTAGGTAAGGTTGTAACAAAGTACCCAAGACTGGTCATTTATATAGAACAGACATTTATTTCTCACAATTCTAGAAACTGAGAATACACCAGCAGGGTTTGTAGTGAGGATACAACCTCCTCTTTCAAGAAAGCACTCGTTGTTGCATCCTCTAGAGGAGATGAATGTGGCATCCTAACCTGAAGGAATGGAAGAGCAAGAGTGCACTGCCTTCAACCTCAGGCTGGTAGAAGGATGTTGAGCTCATGATGTAATAACATCCCCAAGGCCATTCCTCTTCATACTGTTGCATTGATGATTTAAGTTTCAACATGAATTTAGGAAGAGTCACCATCATTAAAACCATAGCAGGGGTCAATTTTACTAATGTGATTTGTGAAAGATTTATTTCCTACAGAGATTATTAACAAATCACTGTAATTTTCTTTCGGTCCACTCACATCTTAAATTCATTTTTTATTGAATGCTCATTTTCTTGCCACCCTTTGATGAGGAATTCTGGATGACCTGTTCTTCTTCATATATACCTACTCTCTTAGGAGTCTTATTTGGCGTGATACTTTAACCACCATCATCAGCAATGATGCCCAGATCTATATCTTCAGTTTAATCTCTGTTTACTTTGCACAGTATGGTTCCATCTTCAGTTGCCTGTAGGAGATTTCCAACTTTTTGTTTGTCTAATTGGTTGACTGGTTAATTTTTCCTATGCTAGGGATTGAATCCAGAGGCACCCTACCACTGAGCTTCCTTTCCAGTTCTTTTTATTTTGAAAAAGGTTCTCACTAAGTTGCCCAGCCATACCTCAAACTTGTGATCCTCCTGCCTCAGGCTTCCAAGGAGGTGGGATTTCAGGTGTATGCCACCATGCCTGCCTGAAGATTGCCAGTTTTACATGCTCTTGGCATAATACCTTTCCATAATAACTAACTTTATCTCTTTTTGCTTTTCTACTTTTCCTATTACCCTACCAATGTATGCCAGTCTCCTCAGCAATAGAGACTGAAAGTGATTTTCACTGTTCTTCTCTCTTTTGTTTCCAAAATGGTAACTATCAACCTCCAAGTCTGGTTGAGTCTTCCTTGCCAAGGTCTCTTGGAATAATGCTTTTCTATTTCCATAGGTGGTATAGGAACCTAGGCCTTTAGCTGTTTATGTCTATATTACTCCACCTGCCTCTTGCCTGATTTTCCTTCCTTCTTTTTAGAAACCCAGAATCAGGGAACTGTATTATTTTGAAGCATTTGTATGCCTTTCTGATCTTTATAAAAGCTCAATTTCTTAAAAGGAAATACCATACATGTTGTATCAAATCAAAGGTACTTTGAATTTCCTTTAAAGATTCTGCAAGTTACAACACCAAATTATTTTTTATTTCTAATCAAGAAGACTTTATACTCTGTTCAAGCAATAAATATACTGCTATTCTCTTAGCTCTTCCCTTTTTCTCCTCACTTAATATTTTTCTCCACTTCCTCTTTCTGAATGCATATCCCTAAAGCTTTTAAATCCAACATTGATTTACTCCCACTCAACTTTGCATGTCATGATATTTACAGCAGGGGAGATTGCTGTGCTAATTGACACGTTAGGCCTCAATTCAAGTATTCTACCAATGAAAGTTTAGTTACCATATTTGGCCATTTTGTCCTTTTACCCCTTTTAACCAATAAGTAAAATTTATGGATCAATATCCTTATCTATAAAATGGGAATAGTAATACTTACCTTCAAGAGCATAATAAAATTGATAGCTATTAAGTAACAGGTTTGAATATGTTCATTTGATTTCTCTGGTTTTTGTGATAGCAAAACTAAAGGAAACAAAATATTGCCTCATTTTTATTTAGGCTCATGAATTGATATGTAAAACGGAAAAACAGAATAATTGAATTCTATCATTTCACATTCATGTAAGTTGAATGAGTAGTAATTTCCAGGTTTCTGCCTATAAAAAAACCTATGCAGACTCACAGTAGCAAATCAGAAGACGCATGTCTTGGGCCATTTGGGTTCTTCTGCCATGTGCACAGTCTAATTTGAAACCATTGTACCTTAAACTCTTACTAATTGCTCAAACTTAAAGTCATTATTTCAGATCTTTATTAAAAATGAGACTTTGCCCTATAAAATGCCCATAATTTTTAGCAGCTATATATCTGCTGTATAATTTCCTCTTTCAAAAAATGTCATGCTCAATTTAATATTGGTATGTCATTTACAACTGGCTGGGGGAGTTTTGTGAAACCATTACAAACTCTAGTTTCACATGAGTTGGGCTCTGAAGACTGTACGTACACACTGACATTCTAGGTCTGTTTTTCTGACACAGACCTACAGCTTATTTCCCATACCCTAAGGGATACCCTAGGGGTTCTTCTGTCATAGAATAAAATGGCATTGACTAAAATGAGAATTTTCTTCTCTGTGAGGAAGTGTATTGAGAACCCAATCACAAATGAAACAAACCAATTAAATGAACAAAATGCATAATTCTGTGGATTAATTAGAATAAGCTATGCCACACCAGTAGTCTTTTATAAAGATACCTTATACATAATTAGAAATAGTATGAAGAACTATTTATATGCAATATATAAAGGATACAAAGACTCATGTTCTAAGGATTTATATAAATTTACAAAATAATCTGTGTAATATTTGCAACTTTAATCTTGTTTAGCATAAAATTTGGGGTTGATAAACTATTTTGATGAGGCAATCTCAATTAAGCAATTGAATTCAGAAAAATCATCAAATGGGAATAAAATATGAACAGGTGAAATTATTGAAATAGAAATATTAACCACCAGGGAAAGATTGAATACGCAGCAGATTAAGAAACTGTTGACTGTGGTGGAAATTTTTATATCAACAAAAGATTGGATTTTGAGTTAAGATACAAAGGCCCTACATACCTAGTCATTAACATTGTATTATTCTCCTTCTTCTTTGGTGACTACTGTGAACTGCATGAAATTGTATCTGATTTCTCCACTAGATTGTAGGGGAAGAATGTAAAATATACTAAGGCCTAAACCCTATAGTATATTTGAACAATTTATTATTAGGTTTTTTAAATGTCTATGTAAATATTTAAAAATGTTAACATTGAGTTTTCAAGTAACTCTGATGTTTGAGTCAGGGTCCTAACCACTGTGGGAGATGCCTTAATTCTAAGAATTCAAGATTCAGTTAAGAAGCTATAACTTATTTGAGCCAACAGATCTCTACTAAAGTAAGGTGGTCAATGGTCCATATTGGATGAATAGAAACAAAAGAGTTGGAATTGGGGAGATCAAAGAGATGTTTGCATTGGCCCTTATAGGACATTTTGGTTTCACTAAAGAGAGGTGGCATTTTATGCAGGACAAATTTATGTCCATGTATGAACATGGCATAATGAATTCCACTATTATATATAATTACGATGTACAAATAAAAATAAATTAATTACTTTTTCTAGAAAAAGGATTCGGGGTAGGAAGTGCTATTATTTGGGAGCCAGTAATGAAGAGACAAATTGCTTGGAAAGGAGGTTGTGTGAAAAGTAATGAAAGATAAGATTTAAAAGGAAATTGGGGTCAGACTGGGGAAAGTCATTTTGGCTAATCTAACATTTTTTGTTTAGCTAGGTGAGTTTCACTGTATTGTGCCAGATTTATGGTGATCATGTCACATGGAATATAATCAGAAATCTAAAGAATGTAAATGTATGTTAAATCTCATTCTCTTAAGCTAAATCTGTTTCCTCTCAAGATAAACACCTCTTTCAGATATTTCTGTGAAAATCATAAGGAGTTAGTTGACATGAAACATGATACTGTTGGCAAAGTAAGAGTGTTAAAAGCAGATTACCAACAGAACTTTTTAAGAAATGTGTTTGAAAACTGCTTAAAATGCATTTATGAAGCAACCTTTACAAGAGAGACGACTATAAAAGTTTATTAAAAGTAAATGTAAATATTTCTGTTTTACATTATTTTTATTATCTATCAAATTTTGTTCATTACCAAAGGTTAGTAAAAGCTTTCTCCCAACAAAACCTATTTTCTTTTCCTATATTAAGTTATAAGGGAGTTGTAAGATTAGGTGCAGAATATTTGCTCATTTTTTATAAGCATTTCCTATGGCATGGTAAATAGGAGACTATAGCTTCACTCTCTCAGTTGTTCTACAGATTTATTCTGAGTAATCATCACCTGGAAGTGCTGAGTAAACTGGACCCACTCTCAGAAACAGGTTCATTCAATCCTAACCAGGCCTGAGAATCTGCATTTCATCAAATCAGCCTATTCTGAAGTTATGATTTAAGGACCGGTTTCTGAAAGAATATTTCTCTAGAATGAGGGGAAAGATATCAATGTAGTGGAGAATGAATTCTCACTCATTGGTAATTGTCTTAAATATTTATAAGCAGTTAAGCAAGTGACTTAGTGTTTGATGCTGTTGAATGGACTTCTCTAAGGAAGGCCCCAGGAATGTAAAACTGAGAGGGGTATTTGTGAGGGTTTGTTGCACATTTATAAATCAGGATTCTGTGCTTCTTAGAAATGCTTCTCTCTGTCTCTTCTGTTTGTACCTTTCCTGAGTGAAAGCCCAAGTGAATATAATGAGCAGAACATGGGTAATACGGATCTATGACAATCCAACATATTTTGTCATACTATAATCTACAGAATAGGGGAAGAATTTGATAAAGGTTCCTTGAGTTAATTTAAACAAAAATGAGAGGTGCCTTTGCACCTGTTTCCAGAGCACAGTCCTCAGTGCCAATCCAGAAAGAACACCAAACTTCTGCATGGTCTCTTGGGAGCCCAGGCTCTGATTTGCCATGGGAAAAGAGCCAAGAAATTCACTGTAACAGCTTGGAGGATGGCTTTGAAAATCCAGGAAGCATTCATTTTCCAATTTGTTAGCTTACAAGGAGAGCATAGTGAAGGGTAAAGATGCTGACTCATGCTGATCTTTTGGTGGCTGTGGTGAAGTGGCAAGCCTTAGGACCAAGAGAGAAGCCCAAACCTCTTTGAAGTCCCTGGAAACAAATTGTTCCAATGTAACATCTTAAAACAACGAATCAACTTACAAATCTATGAGAAGAGGTTAGGAGGTAGATGGTCAAATCAGTAATTGTACTCTGGTATAGTCATTTGTTTATTATATATATACAAGGATGGTGACAGTCTCTGGGGATATTTCAAGTCAGTCTTCTGCCTTCCAAATGATCACTGAAAGATTATAATGTAATTCATGTTTAAAATTTGAAAGTCATTGGTTCTATATTTTCTAAAGAGGGTTCTTTTTCATGTTGATAGAGTTTTTACTCATAGTGTATATGTCTTCCTGTTTAATATTTTAAATTTGGAGTGTACTTCAAAAGTGATTGCTGTTTTGTGATTTACAACCTTGGAGAAAAATAACATAGTAGTCATAACTTTGCAGTTTTTTGTGATGCATGAAGATCAGATTTTTTAATGTTGGTTAATGCTTTGCTAATTAAAGTGTGCATGTTAATTAAAGCAGAGGCTAATGTTAATTACCTATATTAATGGAATCTCATGTAGCACCTGCCTGAAGCAATGGGTTCAATTTTCAAAATATCTCAATTAAGGCTGAAACTTTTGATTTGCATCTAGTAGGGTTTCAATTAACTGCATTGAAAACTTAAATAACACTCTTAGGGGTGCAAAAGAGCAGTGATTATATGAAGTACAGTGGAGTTTGGTAGGTTCACTTTTAAAGACTTATTTTTTTTAACTTAACTGTATTTCTTTCTTGTCTACTGGTCAAAATTCTGTTCATACATCAAAATCAAATTAAAACATTATCTTTTCCATGGTATATTCAGTAACTAATTATTAATGCCTCATTATATCACTCTTAGTTCTTTTATACCATTCTGCTTTGTATTATAGTTAGTTGTTAAGAGTTTATATTCTTTGCTAACTGAAAGTTCCTTGTTGTCTTCATCCTTATAAGGACCAGCATATTTGATATGATATTAACAGGTTTTATAAGTTAAAACCACTCTTTAAATATTTGTAATACAACTAAATATATTTACTGACTAAAGTGGGAAAGAGTGAACGTTTAGAACATGACTATTGCTTTGATGCTACATATATGGCTGCTTTAAGTAAAGCATGAAGCTGCTTTTTGAAATTTGTTACATTGTCAATATGATTGATATTTTTGTTAATTTCAGTTAAATATGAACTGAAAGGGAGGAGGGTATTTATTCAAGATAAGTCAATGTTTTGAGACCAGAAAACAAGTGCCTATATTGGTATGAATGATGTTAACATTCTATTTGAGCCCCATATTTATAATCTGACCTACAAGCAAATTTAGAAATCTGGCTTGTAACTATAAGCACAAATACTTTAAATAAGGTATTCACTTAAGAGCCATAGAAGCTTATGTTATTTTGGAAAATAACACATCGGGTTATCAGGTGATGAGGACTCAAATCTTAAAATAATTAAATGGGCTGGGAATATAATTTATTGATAGAGTGCTTGCCCAGCAGGCATGAGTACCTGGATTTTATCCTCAGCACCACAAAAAAAAATATGTATATATTTATATAATTAAACAGATGACTGAAGACAGGTACATTGCAATTAGTATGCATATCAGTTCTTCTGAATTTACTCTTGCATTTGCTCAAGTCCCAATAATAACCATTCCCATTGGGTCTGTGGAAGGGATTATGAGCTAATGGTGCTAACCTTTCTGACATCTAGTGTAATCTTGGTTTCAGGAAAATAATTTCCATTACTCTAAATAATTGAAGGGAGCAATAATCTTCCCAATAAGTATATACAAATAGATTACAAACTGAATTATGATTCCCTAGGAATAAACATCAGTAACTGTTATGTCTTAGCAGACTTTGATAACTTACCATTGATCTCAGAGGGCCAAGATTTATCTCCTTTCAGCTGTAGAAAATATAAAATAAACATAAAATCTTAATATGTAAGATATAACTGGCAAGTTAAATATATATATTTAAAGTTATAATAAAAGCTGTTAATTGTTATCCTTATGGCAGAACATGTGATAGCCAGAAATGAAATAAAAATGTTCATTAATGAAGAGCAATGCAGATTTAGATATGATAGTGAGCACCCACATATTTCATGTTATAACTGGCTTGATACTGGTTAGTAAGTTGGTGAAAATAAATATAATAACTAGCTGGAGAAATGTAACAAATGTGCATATCACACTTCCCTAGGATGAGGCAATGGGCCAAGTCTTTACAACTCAAAAAGCAAAGTCACCAAAGCATCCATTCCCCATTGTGCCACCATTAAGGTGGCAGATGGCAGAGCATTAGCAGAAAGACATTGAGAACAGCTGGAAAACATCTGGTAGGAAGTGACAACCTAATGGGTACGCTGGGCTGTGCCTAATTGTGAGGCAATTACTGGAAATCCTGGAAAGAAATTTTGATGTTTTGGTTGATGGGAGAAATGAGTTGGCCAGAGCAATAAATTCTAGTTCAGGGATTTGAGGGAATTCTGAAAAGAAGTGACTTTAGAGTCTGGTGAATAGCTTATAGAACATTAATTTGCTTTCCCCCAAGTTCTAAGTAAGAGCAGACTTTCTAAAGGAGTCTGTAAGGCATATATGGACCTGTAATCTACCTTGTGAAGATATTTATTTCAATACCAAATTATGAATAATATATAAAATATGGAATTTTGAGGGCATATAGAAAAGTTATGCATTTATAGAGAATATTGGAAACTAATTACACTGGGGTAAGGGAGGTGGATTATTTAATAATTCACTTCACCATTCCTCTATCTTAATTTACTATCCATGGCTTTTCTGGAACCTGGATGAAATATAAAAAAGGCTTTTTGGCTATCTCTGACTCTGTATTGCTGCTTCTCCTTCTCCTCGTCCCCCTCCTCTTCCTTACTACAGCCATTTGTCTTTGACTATGTGTGTCTCATTGCTCACAAGGATCACTTAATTTTTCATAACTACTCGTCTTTGAAGTCTCACTATAGAATAAAATTTTATTTGGGGAGCTTTTAATTTTCTACAGAATAAAGGAACCATGAGGACAGAACTTCTAAGGAACTGATATGTAGAATTTGGAAAGACAAAATAGACTGCTGCCCATTTCATGACTAGGGAAGATTTCAACCCCCACTTCTTCTTCTTTTTTTTTTTTTTGGTCTTAGTATTTGTCCTTTTTTTTGGGGGGGGGGGACCAGGCTCAAAGAAAGAAAAGGTAAACAAAGAAAAGAGTTTACCATTAAGCAGAGTCTCACCTTCTCAGTTTCCAACCAACGAGGGTCCAGATGTCCTGTTTAGAAAAACAGGTTGCTTTGATCCGAGGGCCAGGTGGAATCCAACTACAGAAGAAGGGGAGGGGAACAAGACAGTAAGGAACCAGAGATTGGAGAGGAAATGGATTAGCAGGAGCTTATTTAGTCAGAATGGCACATGCATGAAAGCCCTGGAAAGGCAATTCTGAAAAAATGTTGGCAAATGAACAGAAAGGAGGTCAGAGGAGGAAGGGCATAGTGTCTCCAGAAATGAATAGCAGGAAGGCAGAATGAGAAAAAGCTTACATGTGCTGCAACCCCAGCCCTAAATTTCTAAGTTACTATAATCCCTCTATGAATCTCTAAATCATGATAATGGTAATAAATCATGTGCCTAATTGGGAGTCAGCACTAAGAAATGACCAGAAAAATGATCCTCTCAGTAAGATTTCATTCCTTTCCACAGGGAAAGAGGGATAGTGGTATGATCTGTAATAGGGCAAGGTAATCAGAGTGTATGGACAAGGTGCACACAGTGGTGGTGCACAGCCACCAAAAGTGCAGAATCAGTGCATTTCTGAAGCCATCAGGGCCAAGGAGATTTGAATGATTCCCTCACTACTGGGTATCTAGATACATGCTTAAATCATACTGTGTACTGAGCCTTGCAAAAAGTAACTGAATTGTGTACCTTATACAGTAGATTTGATATAGTAGATTCCAGATGTCAGCTGTTTTAATTGTCTTTGTACTGACAACTGCAGGGACTGACTGGAAACTGGAAGCCATTGTTTCAGGACTGCTGGCTATAGAAGATACCTGGGATGGTTAGTAGTCTTGTCCATGAACTTGGAGCCAGAAACTCCTGGCTGTTCTTCTCATTAGCTATATGACTTTGGAAAAACTAATTTATTTGATCTCTGGCTTCTGCCTCTATTTAGTGGGGATAGTAATACCTGATCTACTGGTTGCTATGATTATCAAATAAGATAATATACATGAAATCATAAGCCATAAAATATAATTTCTTATCAAAAGTATCAGTACTTTATTAGAAAGTGATTGCTGATCAAGCACAACATTACTCTCAAAATTTAAGCATGTATCTAAATACCCAGTAGTGAGCTGCTCTAGGTGATAGATAGTGAACTTACATCCAATTAATCTGTTAATTTGCATATTGTTTCAGAACACAAATTGATACTTATTTCACAGAATAATAGATTATTTGAGATGGAACTATAAAATATAAATATCTAATTATGTAAAATATAAAAGTTTATAGTTCTCTTTAAATGTTCTGTGAAATGGCAGAGACGTTCATTATAAGTGTGGAAAATGACTAGCAGTAGTATGATATTTATTATTTTTTGGAGAATATAGTTTTCTCTTAGGGCTGGTTCTAAATCTGTGAAGTTGCAGATTGAAGACAGCAGTGCATTTAACGTCAGTACAAAAGGATTTCTCACTGCTGTCTTTTTAATCTGGCACTTTTTTCTGTCTCAGAACTTCATTCAAATTGAAGTTCCAACAGTCTTTTTTTTTTTTTTTTTTTTTTGTAAAAAGGACCAGTTTTATTTGATTCTTCATTTTCTTTCTTTTTTTCATACATTTTTATTTTTTTATTTTTATTTTTATTTTTATTTTTTGTGGGGGTAATTTGAAGAAGCCAAGTGAATCGTCGTTGTACCAGATGTTTTGTGTTCTAGATTTGTCTGTTCCTCATGGTATCTCATAGTTTTTATCTCTATCCCCTATTGCCTATAAACTGGAAATTTGGTCTGGAGGCTTGCTCAGATTCAGATTAAATATTTTTGACAAATACACTTCAAATGGCATCCCTTCATGTCAGGCTTTCCACTGTTTGTGATGCTAAAGTGGTGACAGTCCAATACCTTCTTTATATAGATGAGATTTTCTTTGTAATTAACAGATAACCTGTGGGGCATTGTTTGGACAGCATGTGAATATTTAGTTCCCTGTTAAAGATTTACTGTAGGATTTTCGAATCCATTGATGATTCTTGCTATAATCAGTTATTTCTTTGGGAGTTACAAAATGTTTATTTCCTCATTCTATTATTTCTTATACTTTGTTAGCTGGCATTGTTTTTTAAATATATAAAACTTTCTCATATCAACTTTAGATGAGCTAATAAGTCCGTTTTTAAAAAGCAAATGAAGCCAGATGTGGTGGTGCACACCTTTAATCTTTGTGACTCGGAGGCAGAGGCAGGAGGCTTGCAAGTTCAAGGGCAGCCTCAGCAACTTAGCAAGACCCTGTCTCAAAATAAAAAATAAATAGGGCTAGGGATGTAGCTCAGATTACCCCTGAGTTCAATCCTCAGTACAAACAAACAAACTTGCAAATTAAATGTTTTGCTTTCCTTTAAATCAAATTAAATATTTTTTCTTTCTCTTTAGAGTGTAATTATAGTCTAATTGATCTTTATTTATTCACTATGCAATAATCAGGTACAATAATTTCTTTTGATGCATATATTTCACGCCTTTGTGAAAAAAAAAGAGTCTTTTCATAACAACTGTGTCCTTTTGTTTGTTCTTTGTTACAAGATAATGTCCCAGGTTCATCTTAGACTTTTCCTGCTCAAAATTTTTAAAAGACTTTTTAAAATGGTATCTTCCACTCTTCTTAAATAGAAATAGGTTGTACCTACCAGCGTCTCTCTTTGCCTCAGTCAATTATCCATTTAGCTCCCAATTATTGAGTATCAGAAACTAAGTGTCAAAAACCTGTGGATAACATCAAAATAAATCTGGCTCATCTCCCACTTGGGTGAGCTGAATATCTACTAGTAGAATGAGATATGTTTTATGCTAGATATGTTTCATGTATCCAGGAAATTTAGGTGTGGCGGGGGTGGGGGTGGGTCTTAAGCCTAAAGGAGTATGTGGAATGTGGAGTTGCAGAAATAAAGAAAAGTTTGAAAAGCAGAGATGGAAAAACTTGTGTACACGGGAGGACACAGTTTAGGCTAACGTGAGTATAGGTGGATTTTGCCATTTGTCAGAAAAGGAAGTCATGGGAGTGAACTAGGATCCAATCATGAAATCCATTTAATTACTATGGTATGACATTCAGTTTTATTCTGAAGAAAATGGTAACCACTAAATGGTAACCACTTTTGTTCTTGATTGTCATTTTTTCATTTTAAAAATCATAACAATGTTTTGACTGAAAATGTGCTATGGGAAGCCTCATATAAAGGCCTTTCCTCATGTGAGTCATCATAAGGAGAAATTTGGTCATACAACTAGTGGGTTGGATGCTGAAAAAGCTCATGGACAAGGCACTAGCCACTCCTATGATTTGTTTCACAGAAAATCACAAAAAGTTTAAATGTTGCTTCATTATAAGAGTTGTTTCAACTTCCCATAACTATGGAAAATTCCATTCTTACCAGATATCTGTCTATCAAGCATAACATGCCTTTCTTCTTGGTTCTTCTGAAAATTATGGTAAAGTTATACCTCCAAGGATTTCTTACATGGTCAATTTTAATTATATAAGCTACAACAGAAAAGCAAAATGACCTAAACAACCAAAATGCTACTGAAAATCAAGGCCTAGGAGGTCATACTGAAAAGAGACTTCTCATGTTCTCATGCTCATTCTAAGGTTCCTTACTCTTGTTTTTGAAACACTTTCTGGAACTTTAGTTATCTAGCTTCTAAACTTAATTTAACATATGTGTAAGGTGAGACAAGCTACTAAAATCTGTCATATTGAGAAATGCAAGAAATAGCTGGGTATAATGATGCACTCCTAGAATCCCAGCTACTTAGGAGACTAAGTCAGGAGGATCACAAGTTTAAGGCCAGCCTCAGCAATGTAGTTAAACTGTCTCAAAATTTAAAAAAAAAAAAAAAGGACTGGGAGTGTAGGTCAGTGGTGAAGTACCCCTGGATTCAATTCCTGGCACCCTCTCCCCTACCAAAAACTAAAGAATTGCAAGAAATAGCTGTTCTGTCATGAAGGTAGTGGAGAGCATAAGCTTTAAAATCAGAAACTAGAACTCCAAAATCATTTTGGGTTTAAAAACATTCTGAGTAACAAAAAGCAGCCCCCATAATACTTGCAAGTATGATTGCATTGTAATCAATGTTTATATTTTAACAGTCATGCATAGAACAGATTCTGTTTAGGGATATGAAATATCTCAGACTCACATTCCAAATGAAAAAAGTGAGATTCAAAGAAAAATTATTGGTACTTCAAGAAGTAAATTGCTGCATCCTCTCCCCTTTGATAATTGATAGCTGAATTAGGTATGTTTTGGAGTCTCTGAGAATCAGCTTATGGAATCTGACCACTTATTAAGCATTTTCATTTTCTCTTGTTTCCTTTGTGATTTGAGCTTTTCTGTCCTGTTCAACCATTTTATGTGTTGTTCAACCATTATTCTCTACTATGACTTTGTGAATTCTATTTCCTACTATGCTCTGAATCTGATATATTTTCTCCATGTCTTAGTTCAGCCGGCTCTTTTATAGCCACAGTTAAAGTTTCATAGAGACCACTAAAATTAAACATCATCACTTTAAATTAACATGTGTTACACAGAAGACTAATAGACTCCAGGATTTTCCTTTGCAAATTTTAGATAATCCCAACCCATTTATTAAGGTAAAGGAATCTCAGGAGACTTTGATCAAAGCAACCCTTTCTTTTTGATGCTCTCTGTCATGCATACCTTGTCTCTCAGATTGGCAACCCAAGGTGTTTTCAGTATTGGCCAGTATTGCTTTTCTTTCTTTCTTTCTTTCTTTCTTTCTTTCTTTCTTTCTTTCTTTCTTTCTTTCTTTCTTTCTTTCTCTCTTTCTCTCTTTCTCTCTTTCTCTCTTCCTTCGTACCAGGTTTTTTGGTACCAGGTTTGAACCCAGAGGCATTTAGCCACTGAACCTCATCTCTAGCCCTTTTTAAATTTTTTATTTTGACACAGAGTCTCTCTAAGTTGCTTAGGGCCTCACCAAGCTGCTGAGGCTGGCTTTGAACTTGGCATCATCCTACTCAGCCTCTCAAGCCACTGGGATTACAGGCATGTGCTATCATGCCCAGCATGGATCTTTGCTTGTACCAAGGTCATTACTCTTCTAATCTGAGAACTATCAATATTGCTCATGGATTTTTACTCAACAACGCATTGATTCATTCAACACACAATTTTCTAGGCATTGGGGATACAATTATGAAGAAAAAAGATGTGGCCCCTGTTCTTGTAGAATTTACATTTCAGTGAGATATGGATTTAAAACAATCAAGTATGCAAACAAAAGTTACTCATTCAAATAAACATAATTTTAAGTTGTAATAAATAGTAAGAAGAAAAGAAATAAAGATCAGAGAGAGAAAATATCTACCTTAGGTAAGATAATCATGGAAGTAACATTTAAAGTGAGACTTAAAAATATGAAGGTGTTAGCCATATAAAAAAGAGAGAAAGAAATGGCACGTACCAGTAGGAAGGAGTTAGATTCATTAAAGGAACTGAAATTGAAAGAAGCTGAGTATAGCTGGAGTATGTGGGCAAGAGTAAGAGCAGCTCAGGAGGAGGGTGGAGTGATGCACAAGGCAGTTTTCTGGAGACCCAAGCCAAGGAGTGATATGTGGGTAACACACTTGTTAAAAGATTGAGGTCCAATCTTTAACTTAAAATAAATTTTAAGCATAACATTTAATATCTATCAGATATTACTTACTACATAAGGGCAAAAAGAAAATAATCATTGAAATTTGACTTCTTTGGATGGAGCAATATTTAGGAACCTTTTCACAACTAATCTTTTGTCTTAGGAGATGGCAATATTTATCTTTTCAGTTTGACCCTAAAGTAAAGCTAGACCCCAAAAATGGAGTATATAAAATTTTAACATGTTCCTTACTTAGTATATCAGTATGCCTGAGAGATAGGAACTAAGCCATCAAAAAGGGAGGAAAAATGTGTATTTTTTTCTTAGTCTCCTCCAGATGGGATAACATGGAGCTAGTAAGAAAATTCAAGAAAAAATAAGCAACACATCATGCTTTACAAACAGTAAACAGCAGTGATAATCAGTCTGTATAGTTATAAAGATGATACACTGCATAGAAATCACTGTTGTAGGGGTGTGTGTGTGTGTGTGTGTGTACATGCTTTGTTACAGGATTACTGGAAAATAACCCCAGTAGTTCCTATTAATATTTGATAACCATTCATATTTCTTCTTTTGAGAAGTATCTGTTCAGTTCCGTTGCTTATTTATTGATTTGAGATATTTAGTTGGGGTGTTAAGTTTTTTGAGTTCTTTGTATCTCCTGAAAATGAATGCCCAATCTGAGGGGCAGGTGGCAAAGATTTTCTCCCATTCCATAGGCTCCCCTTCACATTATTGTTTCCTTTGCTGTAAAAAAGCTTCTCAATTTGATTCCATCCCATTTATTGACTTTTGATTTTATTTCTTGCACATAAGGTGTCTTGTTAAGGAAGTTTGTTCCTGAGCCAACATGTTGGAGTATTGGGCCTACATTTTCTTCTAGGAGGTGCAGGGGTTTTGCTCTAATTCCTAGGTCTTTAATTTACTTTTGTGTTGAGTTTTGTGCAGGGTGAGAAATAGGGGTTAAATTTCATTTTACTATATATGATTTCCAGTTTTCTCAGGACCATTTGTTGAAGAGGCTATCTTTTCTCCAATGTATGTTTTTAGCATCTTTGTCTATTATTAGATAACTATATTTATGGAACTAAACAGATACTTCTAAAAGAAGAAATACAATGGTCAACAAATATATGAAAAAATGTTCAACATCTCTAGCAATTACAAAAATGCAGATTAAAACTACATTGAAATTTCATCTCAGAATGGCAGTTATCAAGAATACAAGAAACAAGTGTTGGTAAGGATGTGGGGAAAGGGTACACTTGTACATTGTTGGTGGGACTGCAAACTGGTGCAATTACTCTGGAAAGCAGTATAGAGATTCCTCAGAAAACTTGGGAATGAAACCATCATTTGACCCAGTTATTCTTCTCCTGGGTGTATATAATTGGAAGGATTTAAAATCAGCATATTACAATGATACAGTCACATCAATGTGTATAGCAGCACAATTCACCATAGCTAAGCTGTAGAGCCAACCTAGGTGCCCTTCAACAGGTAAATGGATAAAACAAATGTGGTATATATACACAATGGTGTATTATTCAGCCATAAGAAGAAAACTTTATGACATTTGCTGGTAAATGGATGGGTTTGGAGACTATCATGCTAAGTGAAATAAGCCAGTCCTCAAAACCACATTTCTCTCCCCTATGGAGTGGGGGAGAAGAATAGAATTAGACAAAGGAAAATGGATTAAACAAAGGAAAATGAAGGGAAGGAATGGAGATAGGAAAAGGAAAGACAGTGGAATGAATCTGACATAACTTTCTTATATACATATATAAATGCACTACAGTGAATCTCACCATCGTGTATATCCACAGAAAAGAATTTTTAAAAAAACCTATGGGTAAATGGAAGAAAGATCAAAAAAAGGGAAGGGAGTAGGATGTTATGGCTTAGATGTGAGGTGTCCCCCCCCCCATTGTCTCACGTATGAGACAATGTAAGAGGGTTCAGAGGGGAAATGATTGGGTTATGAGAACCTTAACAAAATCAGTGAATTAATCACCTGATGGGATCAATTGAGTGATAACTGAAGGCAGGTGGGGTGTAGTTGGAGAAGGTAGGGCATTTCGAGGCATGACTTTGGGGTATATATTTGTATCTGGTAAGTAGAGATCTCTCTCTGTCTCTCTCTGTTTCGTGATCATCATGTGAGATGCTTCCCTCTACCACACTTCTTTGCCATGATGTTCAGCGTCACCTTGACCCCTGAGGAATGGAGCCTACTGTCTATGGTCTGAGACCTCTGAAACTATGAGCCCCCAGTTATTCTGGTCAGGTTTTTAAGTCACAGCAGTGAAAAAGCTGAGTAGGACACAGGGGGTGGAGAAAACAAAGGGGAAAGAGAAGTACTGGGTCAGGATTAGAATAAGATATATTCTATGCTTTTATAATTATGTCAAAATGGATTCTGCTGTCATATATAACTAAAAATAACCAATAAAAGAAAAAAAATATTTGATGAACTTATAGAAAGTAGGAAGAATTATTGGATTTGTTTCCAGTTTTAGTTTATGCTTTGGAGGTTTACTTTTGAGGTTATTACAGCAACATCAATTTACAAAAGAACTTTAAATCAAGATCTGGTTTAAGAACATTACATTTTGGGTTTTGAGGGCAGTATTGTGGTAACTGTTCATCACACACACACACACACACACACACACACACACATATATATATATATATATATATATATATATATATATATATATAGCAACTTCTGAGGCTTTGGGATCTTCCCTGACTATGGGAATTTAAGGCCCTGAAAAGTCCCAGTTTCACATAGTGTCCTCCTCTTGGAGGCCCAGACCCCACTGGACCAAGACCCCAAGGACTGGACCAAGGTGAGTCTTAGGCATAGATGAGAAATGAAAAAGGTGGACACCTAAGACTTGGGTGTGCTTACCCAGGTTCTCCCTACCACGCCTGTGCAAGTAGATTTCTAGCCACAGCTTTTATTAAAATTATCATGTAGGTTAATGCATCTCAATTTTTAAGTAAAGAATATTAAAATTTGTTCAATTAGAAGTAATCCATGTTACAATATTAATGTCTATGATTATTTAGTATGAATTAGTGTATCAGACGTCTTTCTAATTCAACAACTAACAAGAGTCAGAATCTGGGAGATGGCCAAAAGTAGTGGGAAGTCTTTGTGTTTAAAGCTATTATATATAGCTTTGAGAATTACTATAATATTTTGTCCAAAATTTAGGGTCCTTAATTTACTCATAGTAAATCTTCTCTGCTTCCATTAGAATTTTCCAAGCACAGTATCAGCCTTTACGTTATTATTATGACTTTAGTAAATTGATTGATAACCAATATATAAAAAACAAAGATTTCTTGTAACATCAAATATAGCTTTAAATAAAATACAAATTCAAATACAAATATAGCTTTAAATAAAATTTTGTTGTAGTTTTTAAAATGACTCTTCTGATTTTCTCTTTTCTTCATCATGGAATATTTCTCATTTATCAGTGGATCACATCTCGGATTAATATCTAGATAAAATGTATTTTCTCCCTTTTAAATACTTCTGTAGTCTCATCTATTTTTATGGCATGTTACTGCATGTCTCCAGAGGCACACAGCATTTTTATTTTCAAGTAAATTTATATTAGTTACAGTCTCCAGCTGTTTTAGATATAGGATCATTTCCTGTTGGTACTGTTTCCAGGACAGTTCTTTTTTCTCCTCACAAAAATGAAAAATGTAATTTAACAAAGACATCCTATAATTGCCTTCATATCGAGCAAGGTATCTAGCAATCTAAATACTTTATTTTATTTAAAACATCTGTCTACATAATATCTAGTGATTGTCCAGGGCTATATCATCCTTGGGAAAGGCAGCTGCTGCCATTTTTATTTAATTTATAGGAAACCAACAAAAATGCCTCCTTAGTATTGAGTCTTCTGCCACTATATCATATGAGATTTTTAAAAAATGAGAGTAGTTTACCTCTTTGGTGCTTGCAAATAATTTAGTCTTTGTTAGATTGGGATAGACCATTATTTTAAAAATCACTATGGAAACATTCTGTAAGAATGGTAGTCAGCTTTTAAGCTTTTGTTTTACATACACACACACACACACACACACACACCCCAAAGTATCATAGTAAAAATGGTGGCATGCTGTTCTACTAATGTAACTAGTCTCACACTGGAATCACATTTTAATTGCGAAGCTTTCTTAATGTCATTTGCAGTGTATTTTCTTTTCATGTATAATAAAAATGTAAAGTCTTCTATTGTGAAGCCTTTCTGCTGATTAGAGCAGTCAGTTGATATTTGTTACCTTTAGAAAATGCATAGAGAAAGATGGCAGCTTCTACAAAAGCTCTTTGTCTTGGGAGTGATACTGAATTTTGCTTATAGAGAAACCCATTTGTAAATTCTATTTATTGTGCATGACCCTTAGAGCCTAAAATGAAGTGTTTGACTTTTAATAGCATCCATTTAGGCATAACTGAATGCCAAAAACAACAGATATCTAGCCTTACAATAGTGTGTCTAAATGAGAAAGTTTACCTTTTCCAGGGAAGTAATCAAAATATTCCTCTTTGGAACACTAAGAATATGAAAGGGAAATGACTATGGTTCCCTAGTGACATACTGTTATGATTGACAGGAAAAACCAACATGCGTGCCACCTGAGACATCTTGTTCAGGAACTTTCTGGAGGGTAGTAAATTGGTGTTGGCACAAATACAAAAAAATAAAATGACTTGATTCAGCACTTTTCAATTCTAAATCCCCAAACACTAAAGAAAGAAGTAAATATTCATCAAATGATCAAAATTTATATTGATTTTTATTCTACATTAGCAGCTCAAAGTCGAGATTCTTGACAGGGTAGATGTCAGTTTGAATGATTCTCTTTGAAATGAGGATATAGGCACTGAGCCTGAGTGCTACCATGCATTCCTGAACCATAGGCCCTGATTATTAGAACCCTAGGAGGCTAAATTTTTAAAAGAACAGTATAAAGGCACACTTGTTCAGTTCTGTTTTGATAACTAAATTGTTATTATTAGTATGTAAAATAATTCTTGTTGTTCCTGCTTCATTCCTCCTTTTCCATCACCATCTAAGGGTAACTATTTTATAGAATTTCAAAGAAACTGGAGTGCATGCCATAGTTATAGAGTTAATAGTAGCATTTGCCAGCATAGTTGTTCTTGGGAAGGAAATGCCAGTCCTGCAGGGCAAAAGAAACTATGATTGTATCTTCACAATATACATTTTTAATTTTTAGTTTCTGCCAGAAAGTAAATAAGGATTTTTCCTTAGTGGAATTTGAAGATGAGAATAAGAACAGTGCCATAGAATATAAATACAGACCTGATGCCTGTTTCGTCGTGCAGAGATTTGCCAAGGAAACAGTAATGGAGAGACGTTGAAAATTCTAATCATCCTCTCCAGTCCACACAGTGTAATCACACTTCCTTCCCACCCTGGCTCATGACATAAAATGCTGAATTTTTAATGAGTTTAACTACTTGCATTATCAAAATAGAGGGAGTGATGGATGAAACACTTCACAATTCACAAATGCAATTGTGTGATATGCTTGTTTTTCATGTTTGTCAGATGAAGGTATTTTTGTTGTTGTATTTTTAGTAAACATCTGTCATTAAACTAGAGGAAGAGAACATTTTTCTTTACACACAAATACATAAGGCATAATGAAAATAGTATTGCTGTTAATTTCTCCACTTTGCTTAAATGCTTACCATTTAATAAATATCATTAAGGATGTAGTTTTAAAATTGAATTTCCTAAACATTATAGTGAATGTTTTTAATGATTTGCAAACAAGTCAATAAAAATTAAAATCTTTTATAGGTACAAATATAATGTTCCAACTTAAATGAGTTATCTATCACATATAGACATGAGAGTTATAATAAATCTTGATGATCTAAAGCTAGGTTTTCTGAAGTTACCACTATGGTTATATGTTTCTATACTGATGTACAAAGATTAGTATATGCAATAGTCTTTAATGACTAACAATATTAAAATAGTTTTGAAAGTCCTTGTTAAATATATATGTGTGTGTGTATTTAATTTTTAACAAGGGAAATACATTTTTAAGACTTTTATAATTCTCTTACCCAATAATAAAAAGAACATTTAACAAATTTACTAATTGTTTTTGGCAACATTTTTAATGGTAATATTAGCCTTATTCTTGAATGAATATTTGAACTCCCTTTACATACCATTAATTTTTCTGTGATTCTAGATTATATTATCCCTGAGGATAGATACTGTGTCTGACCCATGTTTCTATCTTGTACAGTGTCTTACATATAAGATACACAAGATGTATTTGTTGAATGAATAAATGAAGGCCCTTAACCACCTTACTCCAAAAAAAAAAGTTACTTCTTTAAACCTATGACTCCCTTTCTGACTATGCAGAAAGAAGTTTTGACATTCTACCCAGTTGTGCATTTAAGGCTGGAAGAATAACATGACATGAGATTCTTATTCATTGTGATGACAAATGCTATTTGTATTTAACCAGAATATAGCTAATCATGGATATGTGAGTTGATTTTCATAGAAAGCTTATTTCTGAACGAAGGAAATGCACTTTGAATTCTGTCCCAAAGGTGAGTTATTTTAGGAAATTATGAACTGCCAACAATGACAAAGAAAAGCAAAAATATAAAAAACTTAAACAGATCTTAGGTAAAAATGCTTCAAAGGTGAGAAATCTAAATCCTAGAATGAGTATGAGGAATTCTGCCAAAGAAAAGAGTAAATATTTCCAAGTGCAGATTCTAATCAACCCTGGAAGTTCTTGGCAAGACCTGTGGAGGTCTTGAGACCTGATAGTGTTTTTAGAAAAAGGAAGCAATCTGGGTCAGTGGGTAGGAGGAATACTACTGAGGGGAAGGAAGGGAGGCATGGTAAATATTTGTTTAAAGAAGTAAAGGAAAAGGTGTATGCTTAGCTATACTGCACTGAGGGTTTAAAAACACCGAGTAGTAGAAGTAGGAAAATATCCCCCAAATAATAAAACTATTGCTAGAAAAATAGAGTTAATCCCCATCCTATTAAAGAATCCTCATGATTTTCCTAAGCTGATACACAGTCTTCCAAATACAAACTGTGGCATTGTTGATATTGCCTCCAAATGCCCACATGACTCATAAATTAGAGGTTTTCTTTTCTCCTTTTTCTTTTTTTCTAGAGAATAGTAAACAAGTTATATATTTCAATCATTTTCTTTTCTGCCAAAGAAACAATTGTCTCCTGAGGGAGAACAGAGCCAACAATTTAAAATATCAAGCTGAGGCTACAACCTTCAAACTTTTATTTCTTTGTACATTTTAATCCATTGAAGTTATTCAAACTCATTAAAATTTGAGTCAATGTGTATAGAATGTGTATCACATACATGGGTCATGAAGGGTGTTAGGGATACAGAAGTAAACATGTAAACAGAAGAGTCTGCCCTCATGGACCTTCCAATCCACTGGAGCAGGATGAACAACATAAAATAAATAATATATCTGGCTACATGTGGTAAAATTGTAGAAAGGAGGATAGGCATTGCTAGGGGTGGGAGTAAGTTGCAGTTTTAGGTTGTAGGTCAGGGAAGACCTTGATGACAAGATGACATTTCAGCAGACCCAAAGAAGGTGAGACACTGAGCTATTAGGTAAACAAGAGCAAATGCCCTTAAGAGTGTGCCCACAAGCCCTGTTGGAGCAGGTGATAATGGGTAGAGGACTGAGGAAAGATCAGTACATAGGGAATATGAGCAAAAACCTGATTGGAGGATGTTGAAGATAAGAGAGAAACTGGAATCAGCAAGTACAGACAATGCATAGTGGTTTTGCCACAATGGAGAATAGAGAAATGGGGAGAACAGATCAGTGTCAATTGATATTTAGGAATTATTTTTTCTTTTTTTAAACTATAGTAAAAGCTACAGTTTTGGGGTAGTGGGAAAGATAATGTGTTAATATGAATAATACAATAGAGAATAAAATTTGATTCAGGAGAAAAAGATGATTTTCATTGATGATCATCTTTGAGGGAGTCTGGTGCAAATGGAGCAATTAACTTTAGTAGAAAAATGGACAACTTCCACAGAAACAGAAGGGAAAGTAGAGGATCTGGACCTAGATGCAGGTAGATGGGTGAATTTAATGGTAACCTATAAAGTTTAGTATGAGAGAGAGCAGGAAGCTCTGCAATGATATGAATTAAGAAAGAGTGAAATTAATTTTAATATTTCCAGGATATATAATAACACAAAAAGGATGGTAGAACATAGAGTGTAAGGAAATCAGTGATGTTTCTTAACTAAATTAGTACTTTTTAAGAACAAGTTTAAGGCATATGACTAAATATGTTTATAATAGTGATTGCATGTATAATCCTTGAAGATTATTAAATTGACTAAAATTTTTATACCCCCAAAATGACTCCATGTACTATGGGCTATTTTGTTTATTAGTCAGACACACAAGATCAGAGGGAAGTTTATAGTTGAGTCATTATTCAGGCCCCAAAGAAGATCATTGAATTTAAATCACCACATACCCAGCCAAATTTAAACAAAATATTTTAGAACTCTGTGTCTTGTATCTTGATTAAATTATTAATTTGTAGTCTAAATTCAAAGAGGGGTACCTCTTGTGACTTAGGCACTAGGTGCATACAAAATAAAGGGGGAAAACATGCTACTAACGATAAGTAGCAAAGCAATTGTATTAAACCTTAGATGAAAAGCCACGTGTCTAACTTTATTGGTTTGCCACAACAAAATACAACAGATAAGATGGTTAAATAAAAGAAATTTGTATCTCACAGTTCTGAAGGTTGAAAGTCCAAGATTAAGGTGTCTGTAAGTGTTATTTCTGGTAAGGCCTCTTTCCTTGGCTTGTAGATGACCGTCTTCTCAAAGTATCACGTGGCCTCATATGTGTCTCCTCTTCTTATGAGGACACCAGTACAATTGGATTAGGGTCCTACCCAAGAGACCTCATTTAGCTTTAATTACCTCAAGATCCTATATTGAAATATAGACACATTGGGGCTTAGGGCTTCAATGTATGAATTTGGAGGTAAAGGGACATAATTCAGTATATATATTAAAGGTTTACTGGAGGTATTAGTCATGGGAAGCTTTCAGGTATTCCCTATGTTTGGAAGGCTGGATTTCCAGCCTCATGGGAACAGATAATTCCCTTCTCACTGTGCTGTTCTCAAAGTACAAGTGACAGGAGCTATGTAAGCATATTTGTTCTAATTCATTGGATGACTATTTTGTCAAGACAGAAGAAGAAAGATGAGGCAAAATTAAGGCTATCACAGAAACATTGACAACTTTGGTGACATTTCCTCAGTATTTAAATTCCCTAACCTGACTTTCTCCACAGTCTATCCTTTTCTATTTTATTTTCTTCATTTAAATGCCCCAAAGCTCTGTTCTCCATTCTCTAAGCAGGTTATATCCCTTCTTGACTTTAGGCCCTTATAAAAAGGAGTTAGTCTGCCTATAAAGGTATCTGTCTGCACTTATAACCCAGGAACTTGGGAGACTAAGACAGGAGGATCATAAGTTCACGAGCAGCTTTGGCAACTTAGCGAGTCCCTGTCTCAAAATAAAAAATACAAAGGGCTGGGAATGTAGCTCAGTGGTAGAGTGCTCCTGGGTTCAATCCCCAGGTGTGGGGGTAAAGAAACTGATTCTTCTGACAAAGTCATACCCATTATCTCAGTTCTGGCACAAATACCACTTCTATCAAGCCTTTACTAACCACACTAACTTTTAGGAAGTTAATTAGGAAGAGAGCAGAGGGGTAGGAGTGATCAAGAGAGGAGATACATGTTAGAAGATAATTATACTGCAGGTGAGAGATAATAAAGGCTTGTACTAGGCTGGCAGCAGTGCAGATTGGAAAGACAGACTGGAGAGACATTTTAGAAGACAAATCAACAACTCATGGAGTAACTTGTGGTAATGAAGAGGAAGAGGCAAGAGGAAGAGTCAAGTTATGTTTCTGATCTGAGCAATAGATACCATTTCATTAAATGGGAAGTATGAAAAGATCTGGGGTGGGTAGTAAAGATGAGAATGAAGAGTTCTTTTTTGAACAGTAAATTCTAAAGTAATCCAAGTAGTGATGGCACATGATTGGTTGGACATTTTAATGTGGAGTTCAGAGGTCAAAATTAGAAGGCATTACTGTATCAATAGCAATAAAAGGAATAAAAGAGGATATAAAGGAAACAGTTCCAGAATCAAGCTCCGACACAACCAGTAACATCAGTTGTGATACAAAAAAGATCAATCAATGAACAACACCTAAAATGAAATTGGGGGTGGTGGAGAAGGAAAGAAGTAGAACAATTGAGAATCTATTGTATTGGGTCAGGCCTAGAATAGGGTGATGTGAGATCTGATCCTTTTTCTCTTCTCATCATACTCTCTCTCTCTCCATGAAATTCTCACTTTATCTAATTTCATCTGCTGCCTCTAGGTTTGTATTTTGGTTCTAAAATACATCTGTAGATTAAGATATGGTATGAAAAAAATTTAAAACAGTCTGCAGAGAGATTTAGGCTAGAAAAGCCATTCAACCTTAGCAAAAGGAACTACTGTGGTTCTATTTTTATCAGCACATTTAAGAATGAATCACTGAGAGCAGGAATAGAAATAGAGATAGATAGGAAAGACCTGGGCCATGTAATTCATCTCCTTGTTAGTGCACTGAAGTTTCTGTACCAAATGCCTGTGAAATATTCTGCAATAAAAGTCTTAGATTATGACATTTCAGTCGTTTTTGTTAAGTAACAATCTTTGGAGTTGTTCTCAGCTTTGTTCCCTAAACTCCTTTTCATATATGCCTGTCATGTGAAAGGTGTTTTACTTTGTACACAAAAATGACCAAGGATCACAAAGGGATGACCACTGATTATTTTCCATAGTGACAGTGAGTCTGCATTGCTTCCCTCTTTTTGATCCTTTTAGTGACCTGTGGCACACAAACGTGAGATCAAGCCATGGTCTAGCATGTTACTTAGGATAATTAAAAAATAACAGAAACATCTACATACCAAACATGCCTCTAATGGCATAGATGCATTATTGTAATAGAATTTCCCGTGGAATACTTAGTATAGGATGATCTTATTGTGCCTACAGCTTTGCAGTGGAAGGGAGGGGACAACACATGGGAAGAGTACTGTTTTTAAATTGTTTGTTATCTCTATTATTTGTCACATAAAAAACTTGTATGCTTTAAAAAAACTATATTGTTTTTCTAATCATTGACTCTTTATGTTGTTTTATCTTTAAAAATATATTCCTAGATCAGTATGTGTAATTCTTCCAGGTCCCGTGGTATTTGCAAACCTCTTAGCTGGCACTCTTCTATATATGCCATTAACATTCTGCGTACTCCTCTTCCACATCATTAATAAAGATGCAAAATAACACTGGATTTAGCGTTTCCTTTGTCCTTTTCATCAGCCACACCTTCTATTCCCAATTGGATATACTCCATGTAACATTATACTTTGTTTATAGTGTTAAGACATAATTCTTAATCCAGATGTCTCTATTCTTATTCAAGCCAATTGGTCTAAGCAAGAAAAGTTCACATGAACCAATATACAAATTAGTTTTGAACTACTTTATGAAACTTAAACTGTGTAACTATAATATTTAACATTGTTTCTTTAAGTTCTTCCTCAGCAATGGAGAGCACTCACAATTAGCTGTTTGGGAAAAAAAAAAAACAGAAATTCTAGAACAGTTTGAGACCTTACTTCTTACAAGATAACCATTTTTTCTTCACAGAATTCTAATTCAGCCTTTTAAGCAGCCACCATTGTATAACATTTTTTCTCCTTAGTCTATTCTGTAAAACTATAGACCAGATAAAAGGTTTTGGTTGGCTCTAGAGACTAAGAAGAGGTCATGTCTTCCTTGACTTTTCTTACATTTTGTAGAATTCTGGTGACTATTCAACAGCTGACCCACAACTGTTTTTCTTAGGAGACTATTAATAAAAATAGAAGTCTTAAGGTTTATTAGAAATGTTAGTGGATGTGCTTGGATTTAGTAAATCATACTAAAAGAAAAATAAGAGTGCTTTGGTTCACGGTGTACATGAACTCAGTATTGTCCCTTCCTCTTTACCATGGACAAGTTTGCCCCTGAGGAAGCTTCATTCTCCATCTCATCTGGCATTCTAGGGAACCCTAAAGCCACAGGGATTATAACAGCTGCAATAAATAAAGCATCTATTTAATACATTTCCATGCCAAATATTATTCAGCATTCTTTTGAATGCGTTGGTTTGATAGAAAACAGCATAGTGAACTTACTACCTCTTCTTTACAGGAAGCCCAAGTAACTATGAATAACTACGAAAGGTTTAATAATCCAAACCTGCATGTAACCAAAATTACTATTCCTTTGAGTTAAAATTATTAAGACAATACAGAGAATCAAAAGGGAAAAAAAGTAATAAAGGAAGCCTATTTTCACCATTGGAGAGGTACTATAATTAATACTGGACTTCTAAAAATTATTCTCTTTCTCTTTTTATTTCTATGGAAGAAAATTTAAAAAACATATATATTATATGTGTGTGTGTGTGTGTGTGTGTAATCTCCCAGTGTCTGGGTTGAAGGGGGAAATTAAAAAAAAATAAATATTATATATGACAATGTGAACAAGATCATTATTAAAAAATTTTACAGATATTTTATGTAAAGTTTTATCATACAGTATTATGATCTCAGGGATATTTTGTGATATTTACTGAGTCTTCCAAGAGTTCATTTATTTGGGTCATATTTTAAGGAAGAACTTACAAGATTCAGCTCTAATATATAATCCTGTAATATGCCCAGTTGATCCCATTAAATCCAACCCCAAAAGGAGCATATAATGATGTGAACAATTCCCATTTTTTGAGTTGTTACACCTCACTTGAAATGCATTCCTTCTGGATTAAAGCATCCATTCTTCTTTGTTTCTCTCTCCAGGCTGAGGTTCAGCTATGCTACCTGGAAGCACAAAGAGATGCTGTTGAGCAGATGTCCCTCAAGCTGTACAGCGAACAGTATACCAGCAGCAGCAAGAGAAAAGAAGAGTTTGCTGATATGTCAAAAGTTCATTCAGTAGGAAGCAATGGGTAGGGGACTGTTCTTTTTGTTGTTTTATTCTCACTAATCTACTTTTTCGTTGACCTTGCACGAGTAGGTGTTAGGCAGGCATTTCTTCCCTAGCTAACAGACAAGGGAAAGCTCAGTAGACCAGGCATTTATGTTCTTTTCCCTTCATGTCAGAATTGAAGGCTGTGGATTTTATCAGACTCTGTCATTTAACCCAGAACTTCTTAACTTTGTCATTATTTTGTAAAAAGCAATTTTTTGAGTATTTTGAAAAAACATTGTGTGAATAGTATTGATCTCTCTTCTTTATAGTTTTTTTTTCTTGTTGTATTTTCCCCCTTTTGAAGCTTCATGGTTTATGTTAAAGTCTATTTATGGAAACTTTAAACACCAGAATTTTATTGGGAACTTGGTAGGACATAATTTTCCTCAATAACATAGTTAATAATTATTTAATGACTATGGAATAGCCACTTAGCCTCACAGAAAATTAACTGGAATTGTAGACTAGCACTTGAATTGTCTATGGTATGTGAAG
Source organism: Marmota monax (assembly GCF_021218885.2). Taxonomy (NCBI): domain Eukaryota; kingdom Metazoa; phylum Chordata; class Mammalia; order Rodentia; family Sciuridae; genus Marmota; species Marmota monax. Next base: position 1,667,822 of record NW_026694968.1, on the reverse strand, counting down.
GGACCCAACACCTTCATTGACCCATCAAGAATTTTATTCAGCCTGAGACATATGGCTGTGTTATATAGTACTAACTACCCATGCAATTCAACAATTAAGTCATGTATTCAAACATTTCTAAGTTTCTTTAAAGTTATAAAAACATTGTTATATACTGTGTATATGTATATTCTTATATTATCTTTTCTGGCTCAACTTTAATATTTAATATTTAATGGGTGATTATTAAAGAGTGAAAGAGTAGTGATGAAATTTAATTATTTTAAAGTTTAATGGCTTGATAACATCATATTCATAAAAATGGAAATTGTAGCCAATTTCTCTTTTATACCTGAGCCAGACAACAAGGGGTAGAAAAGATTCTCTTAAGCCACTTTAGTCCCAGCAGCTTGGGAGGCTGAGGCAGGAGGATCTGAAGTTCAAACCCAGTCTCAGCAACTTAGTAACTTAGTGAAGCCCCAAGCAACTTAGGGAGACCATGTCTCAAAACAGAAACAAAAACAAACCACTGGCTAGAGATTTGACTCAGTGGTTTTTTGGTACCCTGGTACAAAAAAAAAAAAAAGAGCTACTTTAAATATTTGTATCATGACATAAAACTGTGGTATATGTTTTAGTCAGTTTTTTTTCACTGCTGTGATCACAAGACCTGACAAGAACAATTTTAAGGAGGAAAAGTTTACTTGGGGGCTCACAGTTTCAGTTTCAGTGATGCAGAACATCATGGCAGATGAGTGAGTATGGTGAAGGGAAGCAGCTCACGTTATGATCAGAGAGAGAGAGAGAGAGAGAGAGAGAGAGAGAGAGACTCTCCACTTGCCAGATACAAAATATATACCAAAGGCATGCCCCAATGTCCACTTCCTCCAGCCACACCCTACCCACCTTCAATTAATCCCCATCAGAATATTAATTCACTGATTGGGTTAAGGCTGTAATAATCCAATCATTTCACCTCTGAATGTTCATGCATTGTCTCACACATGAGGTTTGGGGGGACATATCACATCCAAACTATAACAGAACGTAACTCTAACCAGAATGTTTCCTAAAGAGGCTGGGAGAAAAGAAGCCTTTTTATGCACTTCACTTCTGACTGGAACTACAGTACTCATATGAAATTTGGGTTAAATTAAGTATACAGATTACAAATTTTGTCTTACAAAAACAGAATTTGATCCCATTAAATCATAATCATAAATTTGTTTATGAAATTCAGACAAATTTTTTAAATTTTCATATTTAACTACCTATGTAATTTGTTGTTTTATCAGTCTATTTTTTATAAGACATGTAATATATATAATTGATTCTTCTTATTTATTCAGTAGACACTTATTCACCAGAGAAAAACCATAGCAGCAGTAAGAAAGAAAAGGTTAAATCTTGGAGCATGAACAATAAACTGTTTTGAGATCTTTATGTGCTTTAATTTCTCTAAATGCCTAAATAGTCTCTGGTGTACATGCAGGCATAAACTTTAGGTCACATTTTCATGTTTTTTAAAAGCCCTGGGGACTGAGCAGCACCACATGCTTCTGACCCCAGATTCCAAGTACCCAACCTGAGTACTTACTCTGGGCTCCACGAATCATAAATCTGACTTGGGAATTGCTTAGTTAACAACAAGCATTGTTCTGTGAAGTGGGAGTAGGTGAACTTGCCTGATATCCTTTGTTTATGCTCCTTGGGGTGCTGAAGGCTGTGCATTGTGCAGAAATTTAAGAGTGCACTGAAGAAAAGCCAGATACTTAATAATAAGGACAAAAACCATATACTCCTTTCTATTTTCTGTTTACATACAGAAAAGCATTGTTTGAGAAATGCATGTGGGTGAGGTTATCTGGGGTATCCTGCCCCTAAGACTCTGCTCCCACAGTCAAATCATTCATTCTGAAGCCTTAAGAATATAGCTTTGTAAAATTATCTGCTCCAATGATACATAATTTCATTAACCTTTCCTTTTGTTACATAGAATGAGCATTGTTTCCAGTAAGTATTTGTGGGAATAATGTGGCTTTCCAGGATGTCCATTACATATACAGATATCCAAAATACTGCAGAGCAAACGAATTTGGTAGTAAAATTCATATATGCCTACATGCATGCTAAATAATATATACTATAGTGTAATTGAAAAATATCTAATACTACTTCAAGGAAGACTCAGTTGCTACATAAAATAGTGATCTTAAATTTCTGCAAAAATTTTATAGTCATAATATCATGTAGAAATGAATTTATAACTTCTCCAGCTTGATGAAAAGATGTGTATTAAGGTGACATATCAGCTTATATTCAGTTATGAATTGTATGATTAGCAGTCATGTATATGTGTGGCAGGACGATCTCCCTGAACACATGTAAAGCTGAATGACTTCTAATAGTAGACTATGTTTACCTGTGGAGACACTTAGCACTGGCTCCAGCATCAGGGCGTGGAACCATGGCTCTTGGAGGACCTGCAATGTGTGACTCTGGTGATTCTCAATAGTAACAGAAGCCAGTACTTTTAGATTTAATTGTTTTATGTCTTTCATCCAATAAATATTCATTGAGGGCCTACTATACACATAACATAATGCTTTGAACATAATTTATTAAGAACACTTATATTCTTTGTATTTTATAGAGCATAACCATCTCTTTTTCAGACACCTGTTCCTATCAAGAAGTTGTCTGATTTCATTTTGTAATGAATTTCAAAGGTGTTATTTGATTCATTTAAGTAGCCTCTTGTTGTCAAAACTTAGTTTATATTAAAAAACCATGTCTTTTGTTCCATGTCAAAGTTAGAGGCCTATTGCATCTGGGCCTTTTGGCTGAGATCATGTGTAGTATCTTATTAGTTTAATAAGTTAGAGGCCTAAAAAGTAAAAAGTCTGGGTGCCTCACTTATCCAGGATAGAAGGCTTAAGGTGGAGCTAAGTCCTCAATTCAACTTTATGTCAAGAATGCAAAAGCTATTCCAAAAAGTTGCACTTTACCCTCTCTCTGAGGATTTCAATTATATCCTTGACAAACATTTTAATCTAAATTCTGTGTTGTGTATATTCCAACCTATGAAATTTGAGTTAGGGTATCTTCCAACTATAGAGAGATGAAAACATCTTAAGAAGATTTTATGAAAACTACAAGGAATTTTGTACAAAACAATGCAAAGCAGGTATAAGTCAAAACAAAATGGCACACATATCCAGTTCCAGCTACTTAGGAGGCTGAAGCAGGAAGATGACTTGAGCCCAGGAGTTCAAGGCTATTTGGTGCAACATAGTGAGACCCTGTCTCAAACAAACAAATAAATTTACTGGAGAATAAAATTGGTCAAACTCTATTTTTATATTATGTGCATATATGAATATGTAACCATGAATCTCACTATTATGTGCAATTATAATGCACCAATAAAAAGGAAAGGAAAAAAGCAAACAAAATAAACCCCCCCAGAAGAAACAACATGAATGCATACATGAGTTTGGCGAACATTTGTAAGTTCCCTTTATATGCTAGGTTCTATATGAAAGTGCAAAGATTAATAAGGCTAAAAGAAATGGCTCCAAACTTTGAGAAGCTCAGTTTGGTAGGAGGAGGAAAATCTGTAAACAAAATAGAATAAAGATTTTTTTAAGTGTTGAGTCTGTGTGAGTTAGGGCACAGGCTCTTTGAGGCAGAGCTCTCAGACTGTGTTGAGGGGGAGCAGGTCAGACCAGACAGCAGGGAGAGAAGGCTCTGGAAATGATCTAGAAGAACTGTGTTAGAAGAAGAGCTTTTCAATTTAATCTGAAACAGGCTTATTGATCACCCACAAAGACAGAGAAAGTTCCTGCCTTCATGGCATTTACAGTCTACAAGAGAGTGTAACATTAAGTCAGTATTTACCATGCAGTAAGAAAGAAGGGGACACAGGGGTGCTCCTGGGGCTTAGAACAAATGAGATGGACTCTGTGAGGCACAGCTGCATCCATTGTATTCCCTGCTACATTATTCCCTGAATCTGTGCCTGACACATGCTAGGTGCTCAGAATGTGCATGGGTTCATGAATGTATGCATGAATTAATAACTGAAACTGCTATGGGACCAAGAAAGAGGGAGCAAAGGTCTGGAATCATTCAATTGCCTGCTGTGTCATAGGATTAGAAAGCAGGGTAGAAAGTTGGAGGAGGTATGAAAAATAAGGCTTTGGAAGAAGATAAAGTCCAGATCCTGGAGTTAAATTTTGAGCTTATGATTCATAATGATGATCATCTGTGAAGGTTTTAAGCCAGAAAGAAAGGAAGGAGAGAGAGAGAGAGAGAGAGAGAGAGAGAGAGAGAGAGAGAGAGAGAGAGGCTGGAAAGAGTACAGAAAGAAAGAGGGAGAAAGATAAAGGGAGGAAGGGAGGTGGAAAAAGTGTGCCTTTCCACCCTACTGAAAATTCTAATTTAGTAGGTGGGAGTGGATGATAGTGATTATGTGTAATGTTCACCACTGGTTGAGAACCCGCTCTGGTAGTTTTCAAAGCATGATCTCTATACCAGAAGCATCGGCATCTCCTAGGAATTCATTAGAAATCCTATTTCTGGGTTCCATTCCAGACCTACTGAATTGCAAAATTTGGAAGTAGAGACCAACACTAGGTGATTCTGATGCTGAAATTTGAGAAACAGTGCTTGGAACATTGAAATTTTTAGTTTGGGGATTAATAGAGATGCTATGAATGAAAAAGATACATAAGACTTAATCTCCACAGTCCTCATATCCTCAGTGTAGTGTCTCTCCCTCCCTCCCTACCCCCACTTCTCTCTCTCTCTCTCTCTCTCTCTCTCTCCCTCTCTCTCTCTCTCTCTCTCCCTCTCTCTCTCTCTCTCCCCCGCCCCCTCTCTCTCAAACACACACACACACACACAACACAACTTTGTATAACAATGTACAAAATTCAATATATAGAGTGTTATAGGGGTACTAAGAAGGGGAGGACTATTTAATCCAGCCTGCCTCAAGTGGGTCATGGAGACAAGGGAGGAGGGAACAACGGAGCTATCTTAAAAGATGCCTAGATTTTAGCCATTAGAAGAGGGAGAGGGAGGGTGAGGATTTCAGTTATGAGAGTAAATGTGTAGAGCGTGTATGTCAAGAATCGCGATAAATAATTTGATGTTGTTGACATAGAGGCATGGAGATAATGCCTAACTCTGCATCCTAAGATCAGGAGGGATCCCCAAGGGGGTGAAATTCTATAAGATACCTAAGTCTCATCAGCCACATGCAAGGCTTTCTCTGGCAGTGGAGGAAGTCAGGCAATGTCTATAGGAATTTGGGAAGATATAGATGAGGTTTATATCTTATATCTAAAAATATGGGAATAAGTCACTCCTTAACATGCAAGGTTTTAGCATAAATTTCCATATCCAAACAGTATATATTGCTTATTTCCTAGTGTAATAGTCTGAATGAAAGGAACTTTAAATAGATAAAAGGCTGAAAGTTTGGCGGGCTAGATTTAGGAAAAGATGTACCTCTGGATTGGTGTGAAAGCACACACATACCCAAATGTATATAAAACATCCCCAAAGAGAAATTATATTGACAAGTGAAAATAAATAAATCAGAATTTAAAATATTGCTTGATTAAAGACCAACTTTGTTTCTCTAAATTAATTGAGCAATAAGATACATCAAGTAACTTTTACCACCTGAGAAGGGATGTAATCACCTTGGATTTCACTGCTGCCCTGTGATCTTTCTGATTTTCATTTCAGCAACAGGCCACAAGCATCTCTGGGTAACTGGATGAACATTCATGCTCACTCATAGTCTCTTTTTCTCTTGATCACTCTCTCTCTAACATGCATACACTGACCATTCTGAATATCTGCTCCATGGGTATTTTTGAAACATTGTTATATAAAATGTTTTCTTTGGGGTACACACCAGCCATATAAATGACGTTCTATCTCCTACATGTGCCAATGTTAAGATACCTAAGTCACCAGACAACTTAAATAAACATTTCCATCCTGTATTTGTACTTCCTTCTCCCAACTCTTGCCCTATCTTATTCTAATGAACATCTAGTTGATCAGTGTTCAGTTCAGGCCCTTTTTCCTATACCTCTGCTATTGTTAAATAGCAAGATCACAATGCAGCATATAGTCAAAAGGAGCAACAGGTAGGCAGACTTGGTGGTATGTGCCTGTAGACCAAGCTACCTAGGAGACTGAGGCAAGCTCAAAAATCACTTGATCCCCAGAATTCAAGACCAGACTGGACAACATAATGAGACCCCTGACTCAGAAAAGAAATGAAGGAAGGAAGGAAGGAAATAAAACAAAAGTGGAGCAAAAAGTACAGGGCTACTTCCCAAATAACTGATATTTTGATTACTGTGTGATTATTAAAATAGGTCTTTCCAGGTTCAAAGGAACAAACAAAATGTGACCAGTAGAAATAATTTGGGGTTATGATATTATGTTCTATTTTAAATTTTGTTTTTAGTTGTGGATGGACACAACATATTTATCTTATTTATTTATTTATTTTTATGTTTTGTTGAGTATCGAACCCAGTACCTCATATATGCCAGGCAAGCACTCTATCACTGAGCTATAACTCCAGCCCCGATATTATACTGTTTTAATGGGAAAATTCATTAAAATAACTGTAGACCTAGATAGTCTTCCACTATAGTGATCTAATACCAGGAGCCAACAAAGGGCAAGCCAGAGAGGCAGAAAACTGCTTTCTGGGGAAGTGAGACCTCAAATTAATAGTGATGTCAAATAATAATAATGTATAAATATAATATATGTGTTTATATATAAAAAAACTATATAAATGTATATAACAATGATGGGTTTCTGTACAAATTTCTGAAAGTTGATGGGACCCTTTGAAGAGGTAGAGAATGACAATAAGAAGACACCTAGGATAAACTTAATCTGCCAAGATTTAGTGTGCAGAGTTTAACTCTGTTCTTTAACATTTATTTCCCTATTTGTTCCCCCATCTTCTTCCACAAAGGATTTGAGTCAACTTACAAAAATATTGACAATAAAACAGAATAAATGTTTGACTGAAGTAATTTAGGCAAAAGTAAATTTGTGTGTGTGTGTGGTGCTGGGGATCAAACCCAGGGTGTTGTACATGCTGGGCAAGCACTTCACCACTGAGCTACATAACCAGCCCCAAAGTAAAATATATTCTATGCATGGCCTCAAGAAGGGCCATGATTTGGTGCTAAGCTTTTCACACCCAAAAGAAAATAATAAAATCCCATTCATCATCAAATTCTTAAGAGTATTAAAATTAAAAATAATATACATTAGGTAAAACACAAATTTTATCCCACTGAGACCTGGAGGAATTTCTCTTGTTCTTTAAGGAGAGGATGGGTATCTTTAATACTATATCTCTATAAGAGAAACCAAATCCCCAAAGCAGTTTTTTGATGTAGGGCTACAGAAGTGATGTCTAAGCATAATTCAGTAAAAGCAGTTCTGTAAGTAACTAAGCCTTTCAGTCTCAGCATTGGACTCTCTGGGTGGGGTCAGCCCCAGTGGAGGAGACAACATTGTGTTGAGAATGCTTCATATGACTTCTGCTACCAGGCTTTTATTAGAGATTGGGCAAACAGACAGTTAGTTTCAGTTTACTTATTTATTCTGTAACACAAAGAGTAAACATTCTCTATTACCTATGAAATCTTTGAAAATCAGTTGGACCCAGATAGATGAATCCAATGGGGTTAAATGTACTACTGGACCCATTTCTACTGATAAGATTTTATTTGTTTTTTCAACCCAGAAAGACCTATTTTACAAAAGGATGAGTTGCCTAACCCACACCAGTGTGCCAGGAGAAGGTCTGGATCTTGTGTCGCTTTAACATACAGATAGAAGATGATGTAAGACAGCTTATCTCTCGCTTTTTAAAGTTAACTCTTGTTTTGTCTTCTGAAATGCAGGTCCCTCAATTCTTTGCTCAAGTATTGATTCTAACATTTTTCAGAATGTTTCTTAGTTCTTTGGATTAGAACTTAGTCCAGTGTATTCTCTGAAAATTTGGAAAAGGGTTTTATTTCCTGACAGCCTAACAGAATCCTCAAAATATACCCAGAAATCTATTTTTAATTTTATGAATAATCCTGTTGGCTAGAATTTTATGGATTATTTTGGTACTTTATGCATTTTATTTCAATTATAGGTGTTTGTGGACAGATGGTCCATGAGAAAGTAGGGCCAGTTATTAGCAAGTTTGTAGGCATGATTTTATTTTTCTTTGACATTTTCACATGTACATGGGTATATATGAAAATTGAGAAAATTACTGCTGGAAAGAACTCCATATTCCTTTTTATTTATTAATGGCAAAGGCAGGCTGCTTTTCTCATGAGGAAGTTGCTCATGAATTTTCATTCAAAATAGTAAATTAGTGTCCACACTTTAATATGTTTAGAGTGGAAAGGGATTCTGCATGCAACTGCGCATATCAGATTCCATGTCTGGAAAGCTAAATTTTATTCTTTAATGATATTATGATTGGGCTAGGTGCCACTGTTATATATCTCTCTTCTTGCTTACATCCCACATGAAGTAGAGGATGATGGGAAATTCTGATCTATTATTAGCATTTTACTTCAGGAAAACACTTAAACTATATTTTTGCAAGATTTTTTTACCACTCCCTTTAGTTTCTTTTTTGAAAACCAGAGGCAAACTTCCCTGCTCAAATAATGTGAACAGTGAATACTTAGTGAATATTTGGGGAAAGAATCAATATGCTAAAGAAGCTAGGAAAATTGGATCATTTAATAGAACTCCCAGTATAGGCAAGGTGGTATTTCAGGAACCAGCCTGATGTTTTTAGATGTGTTAGTGTGAAATGAACCATTAAGCATATAAAAGATGGATATTTAAATTTGTGTGTGTGTGTGTGTGTGTGTGTGTACATACTCAGCCTGAGGTAGAAAAATTGTGAGGACTTTTTTAGTGTTATCTTTTCTTCAACCAATAATTGCTCTATTTTGATGATTTCTTAATTTGGTTGTCTGTTTTAATCAAAATTCCTCAGTGGGCCAAGCTGAAACCTCCCATATTCACACACACCTCCCATTGATTTCACTTGGGTGAAACTTTATCGTTTAAGCAAAGTTTAAGTTGAAATGTTGAGTTAATGATGCTCACTTTAAATACCAAAGGCTGAATGCATTTATGTATTCAAATACTTAGCTAGTCAAACATAACTCCCACCAGGGTTTAGAAGAAGAGTTATTTCTTAAACTATGCCAGCCTCACAAATAATATATTGCCATCCAATCTTAGAAAATGATACTAAATTTTTACTATTTTGTTTCTTTGATGAGAAGCCCTAGAATCTTTTTTAACCTTGAAGTAGCATGGTAGAATGGTGGGCAATATGCTAGGAAATACTTGGCAATCATCCATAGTAGTTATGCCCAAACTTACAAACACTAAAGAAAATATTGCACATCTATTGCTCCATAGTCTTGATTATAACATTAAAACATTGAAAATTCTTTATTTTTCTAACAAAAACTGACTTTGAGTTAGAATATGTTTTTCTCCTCATGATTAAGCTTTTAAATTTTCTAAAATGAGGATATTATACCTCCAATGGAATGTCTAACTCTTGGGCTGCAGATGTAACTCAGTGGCTAAGGACTTTCCTAGCATGAATGAAGCCTTGGGTTCAATTCCCATTACCACAACAAACAAACAAACAAAACCTTTCTCTTTTACTGTAAACCTATTTAAGATCAGGTATATGGTAATTTTAAGGAAATATATCAAAAAGAATACAAGTTTGGCAGTGTGTTTGCTTTTATATCCACTTTATGAATACTCTCTATGAGAGTATATTTGAATTTACCACTTTTGTAAAGAATGTAACATATTTGTAGAATACCTAAAAGGTATGCTTTCAGACCTTTGAAAGTCAGAGATCACATGATAATGTTTGAGTTGATGTAATAAACCCAAACACAATTACAAAGTATGTTTTATGAGGAAAGTCATTCTAAAAGAGTAATTTATACCCTCACATCCCCTAAGATTCCCAGCTACTTGCCACAATGTCAGTTGCCTCTCTTCCTTCTAAAAAGAGGGACCTAGGGCATTTGTCACTAGAAATTCAAGAGCAGAATCTGGTTCTGAATTCAGCTGATAGAATAGGTGTATTCTTTGATGTGATATCAAGCTGCTAACTAGTTATATAGTACCCTTGATAAATTCATTCATCTGAGTGGAAACAATGGTGCATGCCTATAATCCCAGTGGCTCAGGAGGCTGAGGCAGAAGGATTGTGAGTTCAAAGCCAGCCTCAGCAACTTACTGAGGCCCTATACAACTTAGTGAGACCCTGTCTCTAAATAAAATATTAAGGTTCAGTGGATAAGTGCCCCTAGGTTCAATCCCCTGTACCAAAACAAACAAACAAAAACAAAAAAAAGTTCACTCATCTATGATCTTTTCTATTTACTTGTATAGTAAGTAGCTAGCACTTTTCTAGAAGGCATTGTATTTTATAAAATCACTTGAAAAACATATTACCTTTGCAGAAATAGGAAAGTTATCTGCTTCCTTACTTGAGCAGTTTTTTGAAATAATGTGCATATAAAATTGTGGCCATTTCAGAAGCTTTCACAAAAATCAACAAAGAAATTTAGTAATTTACTTCTAATTTGCCACAAAGTTAAATACTTGATCTTCAAAAAAATCTCAGGCCTTTTCCAGATTTTCAAATTAACACATAGCCAAGATTATCAGGAGCAAATTATTTTTTAAAGAGTTTTTATCTTCTTATATCAGAACTTTGTAAGCATTTGTTATTTGGAATATTGCTGTTGATTCTATACTGATAAACCAAAATATGGTACCAAAGTATTTACTGTATCTAGCACATTAAATATCAAACCTGAGTATTTTTAGCTAGGATGAAAACAGACTAGACTAGAAAAAATGGTGAGTATCTGTGTTAGGCTCATTAACTGCTTGCTGGATCAAGTGTAGGCTGTCTGAGAACTCTTGGTGCTTTCATCTGAAAGAAATGTCTTTTGTTCTCAGGTCCTCAATAAGGAGAAAAATAGAAAGGAGCAGCTCAATATATATGAAGGCATGGTAAAGAGCCTGTGGAAAAAATTTCCATGGTTCAGAGTATTTTATTATCCTGCATATACTTTTCATTTATTTGAAATTTATTCATTAATAATTATCTTATTCATAAATCTCCTTTAACTTTCGTGTAGAATGAAAGGCAACTAATTAATTTGAGTATCCACTACTTATAATTATTTTAAGTAAGCATATGTGCCATTACCATATACTGAACATAAAATCTCACCTACAGAATGAGTGAAAGTCTATGCATGTTGCTCTGATTGCTTTGGCACTAGATTTGGAGAATGAGATAATATTGTCTCCATCACTCACTGCTCTTTTAAGTCATCCTTGCCCTACTGAAAGTTTTTGATTTCATCATCTACATTAATTCATCATAATCACCAGGTGCTATGCTGGACACTGCAGGTGCAAAGATAATAAATTTGTCCCTTGCCTTTGACTTACTTAGTCACGATCAAAGTTTTCTTCTCTACTATAAACATACAAAAAGAAAATGAGCTTCTTTATGTTCTCGTGCTGATTGATAATTTTAGTGATACATCTTACACTCATATTCCTGGGAAAGCAAGAAAAAAAAAAAAACTTGCTTTAAGATTGGAGTTGAGCCTAAGCATGGTGGTGTATGCCTGTAATCCTAGCATCTTGGATGGCTGAGGCAGGAGGATCTTAAGTTTGAGGCCAGCTTCAGTAATTTAGGGAGGCCCTGAGCAACTTAGCAAGATACTGTCTCAAAACAAATAAGAGTAATAATAAAATGGGCTGGGAATATAGCTAAGTGGTAAAGCATCCCTGGGTTTAATCCCTACAACAATAATATAAAGTTCAGAGTTCAGGCTCTTAAACACATGATTACTTCTCTAATTAATTATCATTCTCTGTAGAGAATAATCTCTCTAAGGAACAATTTCTTGAGATAATGCTCAATTTTTCAGATTTCCTGTTCCTCTTCATTCTTTTCTCCAAGATGATATCTGAGCAAATAGGTGTTCATATGACTTTGTGGTTCTGGGGTACTTTCAGATCCCCTAGTTTAACACTGTGCTTGGGTACAGGCTAATGGATTTGTTGAAATGGGTCTTATGCAGGCATATAAGGTAGAGGGCTGTGGCTGGTCCAGTTTTTGTTATCTCTTGCTCAGTTAGGCCCCAGTGGAATCTTTTCCTGACCAAGCTACACCTCAGCCCTCACTGGCCCTCCCAGCTCTCTTGAGGTCTAGCTACAAAGACTACCTGATTGTCCTTGGTTTTTGTGCTTTTGCTGCCATGGCAATGCCTCTGACAGTTTTACCAGGTGAACTTTTAGGAATCTTGGAGTCTTTCCTTGGGGGAATCAGAGAATGGTGGTATTATGCCAGATTCGTGGGACCCCAATAGATCTCCAGGGGCCGAATCCAATGCAATCACACAAGAATCTTTATTGCAAACTCAAGCCTGGACTCACAACCGTTCCTGACACAGTGGTCCTTTGTTCAGTGAGATTTTATAGGTTTTGGGGGGATACTCTATGCGTCACAACATCACACAGCAAATCATTCCATACCATGGGAAAGTCAAACAACAACTCTTAACATTGATTAGCACATTCACTGGTTAGAACAAGTTGGGTAGGGTGATTGGTTAGTACAAGAGAGGGATTCGTTTGAACTGATTGGTTTAGGCCACCAGGGGTGTACATGCTAAACTACATGGTTTCCCAACATGTTATCAACCACCATAAACTACTTGGGGGTCATCTGGCATTCCAGGTATTTTTCCTGTCTCATGATGATTGGAGGTTGCTATGGGTCTTCACCTAGCCTAACTGAGTCTGGGACACCTGGTGCCACAGACCTCTCCTGTTATTTATAGACAAACAACTCAGCAGGGTGGCTATGTGCCCAGGAGTGCTCTGTGGGTTTTTCCAAGGACCAGGGTCATGCCCCCTTCCTTGGACAGGCTTTGCTCTGAGGTAGAGGCTGGTTTCTCAAAAATGGAGTCACATTAGTTTCTCAGTTGCAAAGGTAGTCCTAACCAAAATGCTTTCCCATGCTCTAACTATAACATCTCTACTCCACTTTATTGTAAGGACATCCTATAGAGTAATCTCACCCTAGAGTTCCAAGTAGGAAGTGCAGCTGACATTTTTGTGCTTTTGGCTTTCCCCTCTAAATCTTCAGCAAAGAGGAGAGGATACACATTAGAGTACCTGTTCCTCCTGCCTTCATTGCCTTCTTATTCTCCAAGTCCACTGAATTAAAAAGAGTGAGCTTTTCCCTTTACTTTTAATATTCCTCCCGATCATACTTTTCTAATTTTGTGGGTGCCATTTCACTTTTCCCGTGTCTTTATGGTTCAAATATGGGAAGGTGAGAAGCAAGAGAAATGGTGACCATAATTCAGGAGGCATTTCTAAATGGTTAAACCTGTTGTGTCAGCAAATGCTTATTAGTCACTCCTTATTAGTCACAGCACTAATAAAGAAAGACTGGTGGTTTATTTGCCACATTATAGTGATTGGTTTTGTTGTTGCTGCTGCTGCTGCTGCTGTCAATTTTGTTATTGACATTGCTACTCATCCATGACAATAAGTTGTAGTATTTTGAAACAGAGAACTAGTTCAGATTTCACTTGGATACTAGAAGTCCTTGCTACTCAAAGTGTGGTTGGTCTCTGGGCCAACAACATTGCCAACACTTGTTAGAAACACAAAATCACAAGCTTTCCCCACCCCCAACTACAGAATCAGTACCTTCATTTCAGTAAGATTCTCAGTTGTTCCATGTACATATTTAAGTCTGAAAAACATTGCTCTAGGCTACCATAGCCTTAATAAAGGTTATGACAACATTATCTATACCTAGCATTGGCATTTAATAAACACTTATGGATCAATTCAATATGTTAGCCACCCTTTCCTTGGGTGCTTATGTTCCTGGCCAAGGATCTTTATTTGATGGTAAATAATTAAAATAAAATAGACAGTTCCAGATCCAGTTTCCCTATCACCAGGCACATCTTAATTTTTTGACAGATCTATTAAGGTAAACTATAAGTTATTAGAAGTGGAGAGTCATTTTTTATAAAGTAGTCTAACATATATAGAGAAAGGAAAAAGGTAGTTATTCAATATTCAACTGATAAAACGAAATTCCTACCTGAGGCTCCTGCTGCATTAGTACCGATAGCGTTTTGCTCAGTTACTGTTTGATAAAACTGTAGTACTTCTTTTAGGAGGAAGATTTGGGGTGGGGATAGAAAAAGTCATAGTTTTTCATCCTGAATTTTCATTTTCTGATCACAGTGTTTTAGAAGAATCTGGGCTTTACTTATTCACCAGGCTTTCAATAGAGAATCACATTAATCCTGTTAAGCTCCTTATTCTAATGATTTATTTTGTTGAAAACCATAGTGATCCTCCTTTGAATTTTAATGATTACTGGCTATTCAAAGATTCATTGTTTTGACTTCCTGTCCTTACCTTTGTTTCCTACATGTCTGTGGGGAACACCTGTCTAATACTGGATCTGCCACTGGTTCTCACTGGCTTACCAGAGTCACTCAAGCCTATCTCTGAGTGTTAAGTTGAAATGCTGGCTACTCATCCATGACAATAAGTATAGGATATATATTTGCAGAGATAGGCAGATAGACAGCAGAAGGACAGATAAGTGATTGAGTCATTTTCCAGTGAAATAAACATTTGGGATCTGATAATATCTTATTATCACTGTAGAAATATAAGTCAATATTCTTAATCATAAATTTATTGAGATGCATTATCTATGGAAAATCTAGTAGATGGGAAAGTGTTTCAAATTTTGAAGGTTTTGTTCTTACCCAAATTTCTGGACCATGAAACTGTCAACAAATCACTGATCCTCTGTTTCTCAGTCTGTTAAATGGCAGTATTCTTTTTCAAAGACATGGTCATGGTCATTTTGTTCATGTGCTACAAACCTTCAGAAAGATGGAAATAACCATGACATGTCTCAGGTATGAGCATTGGAATTACATGTTTCATTTTAGAATCTAGAGATGTCAGTGGTACAGCCTTGAGTTCCTATTTTGTCCACTGTGTAACCACACAGAATTTTTCCCTTCTCTTTTTTATAGGTATCACCTAGGAACATCATGATTTTTCAAGAATATATTATTCTAATATGAGATTTTAACAACTACACTGTATTTATGCATAATACATTTTGTGCCTTATCTTCAGGCTTCTGGACTTTGATTCAGAATATCAGGAGCTCTGGGATTGGCTGATTGACATGGAGTCCCTCGTGATGGACAGCCACGACCTGATGATGTCAGAAGAGCAGCAGCAGCATCTTTACAAGGTTAGAGCTACCCTTCCTGCCTTTACCTTGCTGTGGAAGATCTGATTAGCCTGACAAGTCTCTCTCTCACAGGATATCTTTGCGTTCATTGTATGTATCATGGTGTCTATTAGAATTCCCTTCCCTGTCCCCAAACTCATTTCCATCCCTTGTGTGCTGACAGGCTGCACCGACATCATAATTGCAAGAAAGTTCCCTTTATCACATTCTATTTGGTGTAATTCTATGGAAGGACAAAGATTTATCTTCAAGATGAATAGCAATAAATGAAACTGCATTAATAAATAGACTAAAACAAAACGAAGGATAAATGGACTGGTAACATTTAACAAAATGTATTTTGATTGGAGCACTCAGGTGGATTCTTTCCACCTCTCAGATCTTTCCTGAGAAAAAAGAAATTTGCCTTCAGTTTGGTTTGTTATTGACATAGTATGGAGCTCATCCAATTTAATGTTTATTAGTGATACATAGAGAAGACATGGTCATATTAATTCAATACATTTTCATGTGATTTAAGAAAACTGGTTTAGAACCCACATATTGATTGCAGGCAATCCATCTGATAACTATCTATATTGTTTCTGTGTCTGCTAATTCACCCTTAGCCTAATATGTTTTACCAGTTCAATTGAAATAGTCTTAGAAGTTCGTACAAAACAACCATAGTGATTTTGACTGAAAAAATGGTTGCAAGATTCACAGTGCCTGAAAAAGCTGTCAGAGAAAGAAGAGGGACTTTCCACTGAAATATCAGACTGCAGTAAATCTTCCTCATTTAGGCAATTTTTATTGGAGTAATTCTGACAGTTGTCATCCTTGAATTGCTTTGAGCATATGGCATATTTCAAAGAGCAGATTGTGAATCATAAAAAATAAAATTAATAACTAACCACAGAATCAGCAACAGTATAATGACAGGAAACAACTACCCTCTAGCTTTTCAAATTTTCTTATAGAATAAGAAGTACATTCAAGGTCAAATAAAAGTTGTCTTCTTTCTTCTCCAGTTTTAGTATTCTAAGTTACCTTTCTTTAATAATATATTTTAATGTGTGCCTCCTCTAAATAGAGATATTTATACTTTTCAAGAGTCTGGTTGACTTTAATTAGTGTCCCTTGGGAATCACCTTAGTTAAGAGAAGATATAAGCTCCCCAAGGACTCAGCACATGGGGACACTTAACCCTCTAAAGAATTCTGTCCAACATTGATTAAGTTTGTTGACTGTTAGCTGTGTCCTGTATGGATAACTGTCCACATTAATAACAAAGCTATCCAATGCATCTTCTGGCATAACATATTGTTAGAGTAAAGCTAGGTAATTTCACATTTCATATCAGGATCAGGAATTACATATAAAATGCTTATAAATATATATTAATTTAGTGATAGAAAAATATTTTATTCCTAAGCCATTGTCTCAGAAATTATTGCACTCATGATGCCAAATAACATTTCTTTTCTTCTTGATGCATTTTGTATTTTGCGTATATGCCACTATTTTTTCAGAAACAGTACTATTCTTTGTCAAAATCACATTCATATAATTTACATCACAATTAATAGGAAATCATTGAACAAAAAGTGCAGTCTTCTTTTTCTTGTGGTTTCCTTGTAAGTGCTTTGCCTGAGAATTCCTATTCTGCCACATTGAAGGCCATTATTCCACCCACTCAGTACTTCTGGGGTATAGTATTTTTCCAGAGAGTTTCTATACTATGTTTTTTTCATTTGTGACTCATGTCCTGTCACCATCGTTCTGCTTTGAGGTGCTCAACATAGACCAGCACTAACTTTTCTTTGAGTTATAAGCAAAATCAAAGATTGAGTTAGAAACCAAGGGCAGATACTACAAGTCTGTACTATCTTTCTCTATGAGAGCCCAGAAAATATTCCAGAGTTTTGGAAACCTCCAAAGCAATCCTGAGGATATAGACTCAGGACTCATATAGAACGTAGGGTGCCTCCTGAATTAGAAAAACTGATTGAAGAGAATTAATTTCAGTTCTTCCCAAAGAATCCCCAGGGATTCCCAGGTTAGGTCAACATTTTCAATATCCCATTCCTCTGTTTAAATCTGCTTTTCCAGGAATCAGCTAAACTGATGACTTGGGGGAGGGGAATTTGTAGCCTATTGATCAAAGAGACCCCTGAAGGAGTAAAGCTTCTCAATTGGTCCCCAGGCCTTCCTAGGTTTTAAATACCATTTGAGACTGCCTTAACTGTCTTTAATCATCATATTTGTTGGCCTCCAAATATATACATGTTTGATCAACATTTCTTATTAAGAGCATAATTGAGGAGCTGGGTTTGTGGCTAAGGGATAGAGCGCTTGCCTAACACATCTGAGGCACTGGTTTCTATCTTCAGCATCAAATAGATAGATAGATAGATAGATAGATAGATAGATAGATAGATAGATAGATAGAATAAAGTTATTATGTCCATTACAACTATTTTTTTTCAAAAAAGAAGTTATTTTAAAAGAAAGAGCATCATTGATTTTTTAAGGTTTTTTTTTCAGTTGTAAGTGGACATAATGCCTTTATTTTTATTTATTTATTTTTATGTGGTGCTGAGGTTCGAACTTAGTGCCTCACCCACACTAGGCGAGCACTCTACCACTGAGCCCCAACCCTAGCCCCAAAATCATTGATGTTTAAGGCAACTTTTTATCAGTTTGTAGTACCATCCCTTGTACTACAGAATATTTTCTAGTCATGTTTCCCAGTCATTGTCACAACTCAACAGGACCCAAACCCATTTCACAGCATTTCCAGTTCATCCTAACCTATTTATATCATCTTCACTTCATAAAATACTTTTTAACACCAACACAAATGCCTTGCACTTGTATTCTATACATATGAACTCTATATAGTTGATACTGAGCTAATAGTTGTTGAATTAAAAAAAAAATTAAGGGATTAGAGATATAGCTAAATGGCAGAGCACTTGTCTGGCATGAGTTAAGGCCCTGTGTTCAATCCCCAGCATGAAAAGGAAAAAAATAATTTACAATTAGAAATGAAGCTGCTGATACCTGATATAAGTGAAAGAATGATGGTGAAACTTTTAAGGGAGATCTTCAGCTAAGCAAACGATGGAAAAATCTTCAGGAAACTATGAGCTAGGACTGAATCATCAATCCTGCTCTTACTGCATTGGAACCTTTGTGCTCTTCCTGGGTTACTGTATTTCATCATCCAACTCCTTTTCTGGCACTGATCCTTATGTCTAGACCCATGTCTATGTATGTGTACAGTCCCAAGTTGATCCCCCAAGGTATACATTTAGAAATGTCATGTTAAAAAAAATCTAATAAGATTTTCTACTGGTCACAGAAAGTAAAGCTTATTTGCTATTTTTGGCATTGTGTATTATTTTCTTGACTATCTATTTTTATATTCTTGTCTCTGCTAGAAAATCAAATGACCTTAACTCCTAGATATGGAACTACAGATAAATACCCCAGACTATCCATTCAGCAGACCTCCTAAGTGAAGCACTTGTTGCCTGCCCAAAGCCTGCAAAATACATAGAAACTCATAGAGAAAAATAATATTTAGAAATCTTAATACTACATTGAGCTGTATAGAGCATATTCTCTTTAAACCATTTCTTGTTATTTTCCGATATTTAGATGTTTAAGACCTTTTTCCTAATTAATTTTAAACTACAGGATTTTGAGAGCAACTTAATTCTTACTAAAAATTAATCATTCTTTTAAATATATTTTCTTCCTAATTTGGAGACGTTGAACTATACTACCAACATCTTCCCTATCCCCTCTCTGTCGTACTCTATATCTGAATAGTAACTTTCTGTACCAATTTTCTAATAAACTTTGGCAGTATCGTCATCCTAGAAAATATAAACATCGTCCTTTTTCATTTCTTCCTTCCTCAGTCTGTGGATCACATCCAAGGATAATTTGCTCCCACTCTCTCACTTTCTTTCTCGTCATTCTTTCTACCTTCCTAAGTAGGACAATTTAATTTGTCAAAAGTAACCACTGTGATTTTGAAAGTTCAGCTCCTATTTGGACTAGAGTTACAAAGCCAGAATTCATAATCACAGGGAGCTGTCACTCTGCTAGTCTGTGTGTGCATTAACTATTAATGGAGAAATATTTAAAACCCACTTGCAAAGGAAAAGCTCAATTTTTTCATTTCTACAGATCAAAGGTGGCATTATTCTTGGACTCAGGGAAGCTCAATCACCTCCTCCTCCATCCTATAAATTTTATAGACTGAGTGACCTGGAAGTATCAATGAGTGGAGAATTGTATCTCAGGCTGCTTCTGGCTGCTGTCAGTGATATATGTGGTCCCTGGCAATCACAGCTGGCTTTGTAGTGTTTTAAGGAAGTGCCTTCTCAGGGACTCCTTATCTATGCACAGAGTAGTACTGCCAGTTCTCTGCTACCTACAGAGCACAGATTGCAGAGCTCCTAGTGATCCTGGGTCGGTAGGGGATTCCAGAGTCCAAAAGTTAATTTCAGGGGCCAAATTAAGAAGTTGATTCCTGGTAATTATTGTTCTCATCAAACAAGAATTGTTTTCAGATGGTATGAAGCTCATTACAACAACACATTTATATATTTGTTTATTGAATGAATTCCTTACCTGTTCCTTATCAATAAAATATTAGAGTATATGATTTCCAAGGAGTTAAAGCTTAAAAATAGTATGAAATAAGTATCCACTTCAACTAAGACCTTTATGATTGCAGGAAACTTATACTGAAAATTGTACATTTAATTTTAAGGTTAGTTACTTATATGGTTCTGCATTTTATGGGAAAAATGAAAGTTTTCTGTGTGTTCCTCCATAGATATAAGTAGTATACAAACATGTCCTATGTGTAAAAGGAAAGGGACCATTCACTTTGCATAATACAATGGTTATTAAACATATTAAATATATTTTTACCTTGCTATGAATTTGAGATTAGGAATCCACATGAAAATAATAAAAATATTTCAAGAATATAGCTAGTGGTGCATGCCCATAGTCTCAGCTGAGACAGGAGGATCGCTTGAGCCCAAGTGTTCAGGAACAGCCTGGGTAACATAGTAAGACCCCTTCTAAAACAAACAAACAAACAAATCAGAACTAGGGAAAATATAGAGATTAAAGGCTATTTCTGCGAGAAGAGTTGATATGTCTACATATAGACTGTAAGGCCTTATATGGCCCATAAAGATGATCTTAAAGTTTGAGTTTCCTCATAATGAAAACAAAGAGGGAAATGTGCTCAGTTACACAGTTTACTTTTTCTGTGAGAAAAAAAGCATAATAACTTCCTTTGAGAAAATTAACTTTATTTTGAAATTTAGATATGAAAATATTTTTAGGCTTTTTATATAGCTTAGAATAATATAACAGGCAAATTTTGAACAGAATAGTTCTTATAGGTAAATGTGTAACCATAATACTTCTAGCACATGAACTAAATATTTTTCTCTGTATCCATTGCCAGGTAATATTCAGAGACTTTTGAGTACAACTCACACAAAAAGTTGGCTCCTTTCAATGATAGTTTGACCAGGTGGGATTATTAAAGATAGGATGTCAACATTGTATGTTGGAAAAGAAGAGAATATTTGAAAAGTGAGAGGGAACTATAAGCATTGGGAGGGGGGCAGTTAAAATCAGTTAATTCAGAGTTAATCAAACAGAAAAGAGCACAGAAATGAATTAAAATAGCAGGTGGATAGGCAAATAGGTAAGAAAATGCTAAAAAAATACAAATAAATTTAAAAAACTAAGCAGTGAAAGAAAAATTGGCTTAGAAAGAAATAGTTATCAGAGGAAAGGATAAATTTTAAAGGAGTAGAGGAAAATATTACTCTAGAGAATTTGGGTATGTGTTAAAGGCAAACATCATTACTTTTAAAAGAAATGTATATGGAATACAATTAGATATTTTGAAGAATAAGAAATATAGAGTAAAAAGAAGATAAATGGGATATCATTGGCTTCTTATTTTATCACTATTGATGCCAAAATGATGTTGTCATAGCTATGAACTGATTATAGAAAACAGATTAATCATGCTATGCCTATATTTTATAAATTCACAAATTTCAACCCTCTGGAATGGATTGCTTTCATTTTGTTCTGGACTGAATTGATCTAAATAATTTCAGATGTGTCTTGATACCTTTGTGACAGAACTTTAACTTCTAAAAATGCAATGCTATCTGCTTTATATAGTCCAGGTCATAGTAGCCAGCCTTAAAAAAAAAATCCATTAACTTTAGGCTTTTTTCATATATTAGTATATAGAATAGAAATATGCATCAAAAGTTAAATTCTGTTAATTAGATCTTATATTGGAATTTCAGCACCAAGTTTTACATCTCTACCTTGATTGTTCAAAATTAAACAAATTATTAGTTATTGAAGCAGTCCAGGTAAAAGTGTGCTAGATATATCAAGTGCAAGAACTTAATGATAATTTTTACCTCTTTCCCAGGAGATTAATTGTATAGCCTAATTGTATGTTAGATTAAAACTCCATTAAGATAAGAATATGCTTATAATCATTATAATATTTCAAATAACATTATCTAGTCATATTTTAAGTGATCAGAATGGAAAAACCTAGGCTCTCTCTACTACTATCTAGAAATGAATTTGTTGTTCCATTTTTATTAAAGTTCAAAAGTCCTTAGATTAACTGTTATGCTAATTTGAGCTTTGATGAATCAATGGTATGAACACTTGAATATATTTATCTTTTCCTTTTCTTTTCAGTGTGAGAGAGGGTAAAACATCCTCCAATGTTTGTTTAGGAAAAGAAAAGGTAGATGAACGTGGTTTCTGAATGTCACATGAAACGCCTTTCATGCTGGATTTTATAATTCCTATTTGAATCGCTTTTTAAAAAAGAAGGGAGAAAAAAAAAGATGCTAAGAGAATAGGATGCCAAGAAATAGTTGGCTCTGTGTATGGAGGGGCAAGGAAGGGAAGCCCCGCCAGCAGTTTTTGTCTCTAGTGGGTGAGCTACTGTCCGGAAGGTGCGTTGGCTCTCTGAGCTGGCCTCTGCAGCATTGTGCTGCTCCCTCTCTCCCTGGCCTGGCCGGCTCTGGCCTGGAGTGGATCAAACAAGCCGTGGGGAAAGTTCCCTCATTTGCATCACTTCTAGACAGCCCTGTCGTACTCTTTGCTGACAGGAAATCACTGTCTTTGTCACCTTTTCTCAGGGCCCTCCTTTTGGCAGAGATGGGCCATGTGACCAGCTTAATCACAACAACAGGGCTGGCTCAGGACTCAATGACATGTTTTCCTCAGCACTTCAATAAATGGGGTAAGGGAGTCAGTAGGAAATGACTACATTAATTTTAGAGTGAAAAGATAATTAACACTTGAAGGACTAATGCTACAACCTATGGAATTATTATTCAAATTAAAGTTAATGTATCAAACTATGAAAACTATCTGCTTTAATGCAACTGTTTAAAAAAATAAACCTTGAATAGTAAGAGTTGGTCATGTTGGAGGGAGAGTGGGCAGAAGGTGGGGAAAGAGGGTGTTTGGATGAAGTGAGAAGCTAGGAGGAAGGGAGAGAGGGAAATCATAACAGGCATTTAGCTGTGTTTGAAAAAGCAACTTAAATGGCCTAAAACTTCAACATTTGGGACTGAAGGCTAGTGCATGTAAAATGCTTACTTAGATGATATGAATAGGACACTGGCAAACAAAAGCAGCAGTGTGCTCCTAGAAAACTCTGCTTAAAGGAGTTTCCTTGGCAACAGAAATGCAGTTCCAAAAGTAGACAGAACTTTCCTCAGAAAACATACTATTAATAACAACCTTCCGGAACAACTTGGAACAATTTGACGACTTGGCAATAATAATGCCAAGTGTTCTGCAAATTAATCTAACACATAACAGTTATATTTCTCTTGCCTGTGATTCTACGGGACCCTGCCTAGAACTCCTTGCTTTTCAGTAGCACAAAAGTGAAAAATACTTCTAAATGCTATCATGGAAAAGGGAAACCAAAAGACATGTGAGTGACCAACAGTTACCAATAATTGTATTCAACCTTTGGGAACCTACCAAGAGAGCTTAAGTCTGATGAAATGAGTTCATTCTAATAAAAGGTACTGTGTTTAATATCTCATTCCAACAAAGATGCTGCCTCCAACGAAACTTGGTAAAGGGCTCACAGCCTGAGACTGGCAGAATTGTAAAGCACATGTGAGGCCCTTTGTTATATAAATGTAATATTTCACTAAATATGTGCTGCTATTTAAAAAGTCTCATCATTTCCTGTCAGCCCAGAAAATAAACTAATCTTGGGTCTACCTGGCCAATGGGAATCATTTGAATTCTCCTGAAGGATATCCATTTACCAGCTGAGAGAAGTAGAGTGTTCCCCTCTTCTGACCTTTCTTGAATCCTTGGATCTAAAGGTTAAAAGTAATCAATATCTCATTGTGCTGCTTGGTTTCAGGGTAATAAGTAATAACCATCATGTTAAAGTCCAAATGATTACAGATTGCACTTAAATGAGTTGACCTGCTATGGAAATTTTATTAATTGCAATCAGGAATAATCATTAAGAGTTCACTAATAAAATTTTGGATTAAATTACCAAAAAAAAAATTACGTCTTTAACTTTTCAAAAAATTTTACTTAATAAAATTGGCATAATACAGTGCTCCTTCCTTCATTAAGATGAGAGCTTTGGCTTTAGACTCAGATATTTGTAGATTTCTTTCTGATTTGTAAAGGATGATTAGAGGAACATTTAAATTCCCAATAAGAAACAGCACTTGGTTCACTGCTGTCTTCGGATCTTGAACTACTCAATGCTGTGTATATATTTCTGGTTAATAACTTAATAGAAGTGTCTCCCACCTACTTATTAGTATTTCCTATTTTTGAATTACTTATCTTTAGTGATTATGTTTATATTTAGGCTTATTTGGTTTGAAGCTGGGAAAAATATGACATGTGATTAAATTCACAGACTACTATGATACGAATTGGGTTTTACTTATTTTGTTTTAAAAAAGAGAATGGTACCAAAGTTTAAAGATGAAAACCAAGTATCCTCATTGACAAAGGGGTCTTGATATAAGAAGGATAAACACTAGGATTAATGTTCCATGTAATTACATTAGGAAGACATTGATTATTGTAACCATAACCACAAGGAAATATATTAGATATATATGCTACTGAATCCAAGTCTTTTGTCTTTATTATTCTAGTTTTACAAGTTATTAGAATTCCATGCATGTATTTTCCTGAAGTAAAAAGAAGGTAGGGCTAGGAGCTGGGATGTGGCTCAAGCGGTGGCGCACTCACCTGGCATGTGTGGGGTGCTGGGTTCGGTCCTCAGCACCACATAAAGATAGAATGGAGGATGTTGTTTCCACCGAGAGCTAAAAAAAAAAATAATATTAAAAAAAAAAAAGATTCTCTCTGTCTCTCTCTCTCAAAAAAAAAATGGAAAAAGAAAAAGAAGGAAAGAAGGTAGGGCTAGAAAAGCTACCTTGATAATGTTTTCATTGTTTCAGAAGTTCTGCTACCTGTTTGGAATAGGGGGTAAACACTGAGGGGATAAGCTCAACCACAATGCTTTCACATATAAACTCATTAACCTTATCTCTTCTGTCCTTACCTCACAACCATGTCTATAGAGGGAAGTAGATTTATAGGTTTTGATGTCCAAGGGACATCATTTTTGGAGTGTTAGAAATACCTCAATCCAACTATCTCCATTTCTAAATGTCCATACTGCCTTTAATCCTGTCTTTAAGAGTCATTTGTTTGGAGTAGAGAAGAATACTCTCTACTAGATGCTGATAGTTTATGGAGGAATGTTGGAGAGCAATAATTGAATGAAATGCCAATCTTAACATCTAACTTAAATGGAAGAGCATGGGAAAGGAAGGTAGTAGACTGAGAGAAATCCAGGAAAAGAACTAAGAACAGATATCTTTTCTACCATTTGATAAAAATAGAAATGTGTTCATGTGTACGTATGTGAGCGAGTGTTTGTGTACTCTGGCGTGGAAGTAAGATGGAAAGAAAAAGAAACTAACATTGGTCAAATCTTACTATCTGTATTCTCATTATCTTAGTTAATGCTCACAATGATCCTAGATTATTTCCCCTAGTTTATAGATTCTGATCCTAAAACACAGAGGTTAAGTGGATAGCCTGAAAGACACAAAATTAGTTTTTTAGTCATATTGGTCTAGGGTATGCTGAGCTTTAAAAAAAAAAAAAAAATCTCAGAAGCTTAAAGCCACAAAGATTTATTTCTCTACGTGTCCATCATAAGTTGGCTCTTGGTTCGTCTTGGCATTGTCTTCACTTCACTACTTAGACTTACACAGTAGCCACCTTCTTAAATATTCCCTCACTGTGGCAAAGAGTAAAAGGATTTCTGAGGGGTCTCATTCTGGCCATTAATCCTTCCACCTGGAGGAGACCCAAGTCACTTCCACCCAAGTTGATCAGCTTTTCATCTCTGTGAAAAAATACCTAAGAAAAATAACTCAAGGAAAGATTTATTTTGGTGAATTGTTTTAGAGCTTTCAGTCTATAGTCAGCTGACTCCATTGTGTCTGGGCTCATAATGATTTTGGATCCTATAGTGAGGCAGTGTACTGTGGTAGAAGAGCATGAGGGAGCAAAGCTACTCACCTTTATGGTGGCTGGGAAAGAGAGAGCTGGGCAGTTGGGGAGGGACTGGGGACTACATGTAACCTTTTAGGGCATGCCCCCAGTGCTACTTCCATCAAGTAGGCCCCATGTCTTTTAGTTCACACTTCCTCCCAATAATGTCATCAAATTATAAACCCATCAATGAATTATTACACTGATTCGAGCCCTCATGATTCAATGACTTCCCCAAAGTCCCACTTCTGGATGTTGCTGCATTAGAGAGAAAGTCTTAAACATGTAAGCCTTTGGGGGATGGTCCAGATCCAAACTGCAACATACCCAACATCATTGACCAGAATGAATCACATGGCTCTAACCAACTTCAAAATGGTAAAGAAATGCAACCCTGCCATGTGTCTGAAAGGCTGATAGCTAGAAATATTTATTTAACTGTACCAATTACTGCCATAAGAACTAAGTAAATAAGTCCAAATTGGAACTCAATCTGGTTAGCTCTAATGCCCATTTCCTTTCTCTCACATGATGCTTACCTACTCATTGTTGCTTCATATCCTCTTCTCTAACAGGTAGAATTTTTGCAAGAACATTTTTTTCCTCCCTCTATATGCGCTTTTTGTGCTTGGATAGATAGAAGAGGCTCCTAAATTTTAGGTAGTACATCTGCAAAGAAACATGATGGACTTGTGTTGGCTCTTTAGCCAATCATCAGGCTGTTTTGTGAAAGCCGCCAAACTTTCATAAGCACCTCAACATCCTAGGGAGCCTTGCTATGTTGAGCCTCACAGGGGCCTCCTATATTCTGTCAGATTCAGGAAAGCTAAGGCTGAAAATATATGCTCTTTTGGAGATGCATTAAAGACAGCATTGCCCTAGGAGGATTCAACCTCATGGATCCAGTTATTGCCCAAGAAGTTACTGAAGAAGAGTCCCCATGGAGAGATACTCTATAGGAATATCATTTGCAGAAAAAACCATTTTCACTCCTGTCAAGGAAGCAATTTCAGTTCTCAGAAACAAGCATATTTTTAATAATGTGGGCATTTGTCAAGCTCATACATTCTTAAACTAGGCACTTCTGTGACACTCTATCCCTAATGAGGCACACTGGGGTAAGCTAAGAAGGAAGGAGTAGTATTCCTGCTGAACCTTAATTCATTTACATAAGACACAAAACACATATATACACATACATATTTCTTTTTCACAAGTTAGGAAAGAGCCAGCTAGACTAATACCTTTATTGTTTGAGGGTTGATTTCAATTTTCCTCTAAACTTTCTTGTACAGAGAGATTTTTCTCCAGAAGGATATCTATACACTCCTGAAACCCGTCTGAATTTACTATTTCAGTTGTTTTTCTAACTTAGATTCCATATGCTTGTAGACATTTGTATAAGAAAATTTATGATTTTTGATATTCCCTTTGTCATGTTAGCCACTAAAAACAGAAATTTGTGAAAGTACACACATGAATATGTTTTTGCACATGCATTTACATGTGTACACATACATGTAAATGTGTGCGTTTAATTTTACAAAATTTTTCATCAGAATTGAATGGGGATGAAGCCAGATTCCTTGGATCAGATATGCTGGTAGTCCCAAGACATTTAAATCATGCATATATAAATAACTATGCAAAATTATTTCATGTATGCCAAGTTTCAGTCTGGAGCGTTTCTATGCTATAAATTTTGGCATATTAGATTTTGCTACCTTCATTACAATAATAGTACCCCTTTCTATACTCAGAAGTGCCTCTGTGAGAAAGCCCTCCTTGAGGATAATTAAGCTGTGAGTACTTTGTTATTAATTAAAAGCGGGTTTTTAAATAATGATGATAGATTTGGACTTTGTTGACCAAATTTGAAAATGAATATTTACAATTTTTGTTAGATTCCACTTTCCAAGGTGGGAAGGCTTGTGTCTTTATAGTTTATTGATATAGATCTAGTTCCCACCACACTGCCTGGCACAATAAAAACTCAGTATATTTTGAGGATTATATTATATCAAACCCCATTCACTAAAAATTTAATTATTATAATTAAACTCTATTAATTAGAACTTTACTATAATTTTATTACTTTTTCAGGAAAATAATCCTACTTTCTTTCTATGGTAATTGAGTATAAAACTTTATGGCCTTTTGTATTACATATAATAAAATAAAAACAAAAATCTTTCTTCTTGAAAAAAACAAGTACAGTAAGGATGGTTCTTAATACTCAGATCACTCAGATTTGGCCAGGCTGATATTGAGGAGAAAGAGAGAATAGGAAGAAGCAGAGGCAAAGGGAAGGACAAATATGCCCCACATGTGAGACAAATGGTACAAGAATGTCCAACTGATCATGATCATTCTATGAATAATCTCTGACCTCTCAAATGATAACATCCTCTGATATATTCTTGATTATTTAGATACATACCAGTATGATTATTTATAGATATGAGGATAACATGCCCCATGCAAATGTGAGACCTAAAAATCAAACAATGAATATAGGTGAACATGAATAGTCATTAGAAACTGTAGGTATACCAACACAATTTCTTCTTGTACAGGACAGCTTATTGGCATATCCATTGCAGAAAATTAGACTTGACTTGAGGTGAATGTGTGTTTCTAAAAATGTAGTCACGGAGAGAGTAAGAAATACAATAAGGAACTTGGACTTGGGCTAACTCTTTAATCCAGGTTCATCATGGTGTGTGTGTAGTGTAGAGTTTAAAAGAATAATTCACCTTTCCAAAGCTTAGCTAATTCAGAATGTGAAAACTTAAAATCTAAACTTCACTGCTATAATGCCAAGAGAGGGCTGAAACATGCTTTTAAAACTTTCACATTTTCTTTTACAAAAATGTTAATACTTGGGCTTAGGCTATAACTCAGTGGGAGAGTGCTTAGCGCCTAGCATGTGTGGGTTCAATTCTCAGCACCATATATAACTAAACAAATAAAGATGCATCAACAACTAATAAAAACTTTAAATTAAAAAAGTTTGTACTATTCAAACTTTTAAAAAAGAATCCATATATATGGATATTTATATTTTTTACTTAACAGTTCTGAATTTTCATTATTTTAATCAGTTAAGATTAGATTAAAAGACACACCATGTAAAGTTAGAATTTGATAAAGATTTATAATGAATTCATTCCTTGGCCCTGTATGTGTCTACCTTGACATCCTTTGGGGCTTACTGTCTTCCCACTGAACTTTGTCCTTCCTCCTCAGCTTTCGTCAGCTAGGACACCCTGAGATTTAAAAACATACATGAAAAACATTCCTGTCTGTACGATTTTGTTTTTCTCTTTTTACTGTCATCTGCCTGGTTGTTCTAAACACCCATTTTGTGAAACACTGATTGTCTTATAGACCATGAGCAAAAAATCCTCATATTCACTAAAGTTGAAGTATAAATGAATCTGTCAAGTTGAGCTAATTGAAATCTTTTTTCTACAACGTTAAAATATAGCAGAAGAATTCAAATTTGGCTAGCGTTTTGTAATCCATGTTTTGATGATAGTTTCACAAAGCTCCATCCGTCCAAGTTTGGGTTAGAAAAAGAAATAAAGTATGGAAACACTGTCAGAAGCCTTTTCTGTTTATAAAAAGATCCAGGGATACCATGAGTAATGCCAGAAATCTCATGTGACAGCCAGCGCTTGTGGGAGTTTTGAGCTCACAAGTTCAGGAAATAGTTCCAGAAACTGATTGGAGCACAAAAGGTTTTTGTTTGTTTGTTTTAGAGTTTTAACTGAGGGAAATAATTGTGTTCCCTGTCCATTGTCCACCCTGCTGTTCAGACCTGTGCCCTACTAGGGTGAACATCCCCCCAGGAACAGGTAATATTTGGCACTCAGTAAATACTTTCTGAATTGAATTACCTGGTTACTGATTCTTTTCTCATGAATATTCCAAATTTCTTAGAGGTTTTGTGCAGTTACTTCGTTCTGTGGAAAATAAGAATTTCAGTGGAGTTTCAGAACTATAAGTGACCTCCAAAGCACCTTCATTTCATTTCCTTTCTTTCAAGGATTGGTCTTTTTTTTTATCCATTCCAGATAGGAGAAAATTTGTCCTCCATTAAAAAAATCTTTCCGGAGGGAATTCCACAACCTCCCATTAAAATGTTTAACAACTCTCCTTGCCCTGAATGTCTTCTTATATCTAGTGTATATCCCCTCTGTTGTTAGATTTAATTGTCAAGTCAGCCAGAATCCATGCTCTGTAATTAACCCTCTTCTCTCTTTTTTTAGATGTAGTCACATTTCTCATGATTTTATATTATTCTTTTCAAGTTAAAAAAAGTCTCTAAGTCATTTCAATTTTGTCTACACTCCATCTAAGTGAAACTGCTTCCATCTTCTTTTGTAGGAGAAAATATGGTAACATTGAGAGACTGCTGGTTAATCCGCATATTTGAGGAACTTTAACAAGTTCCATAGTTTCCTCTATCAGATTTTTCAGCTCTCTCACATTAGCAGCTAATAATGGAGTTCATGGATGGTTTGGAAGAGGAATGTGGTTTGAGATGCTTTGATTTATCATGTATATTTTTTTAAAAAGACTTCAAAAATGACATAAAATGAACCTCCCCCAAATCCTCTTTCACTTAGGAACAGAGCTGCTTCTTCTCCCAGTAGATGCATAATACATAATTTATGTAAGAGTGAGTCTCACGTTTTTGGCTCCGTTTCCATTTGGAGCATACACTGTATGACAGTTTCTTTGGCTTATTGTTGTATATGTGGCTATCTATTTTTAATACATTGCTTTTGTCTCTTTCTCATGCTTGCTTACATCTGTTGTTATGAAAACTGACATAAAGTTTTTAAACATAAAAGAAGTGGTGGAGAAAGAGTTGGTTAGAGACAAACAGCATTCAAGGGAACATGAGGTAAAAATACAAGAGCAAAGTCACCATCGAGGGACACTGAAAACAGCCTCTCTATAAAATAAATGAGAAGGAGGGTCAGAACAAGTGTGTTCAATCTCAGAATAAAATGGTCATGGAGCTACGTGAACCATTTCTAAGGCAGAAAGAGCTGAGTACATTTTCCACCAATTTTTAAAAATCATTTTAGGCTTCAGTTTTCAAACCTAGAAAATTTGATGATACTCACCTTGAGAGGTTGTTGTTAAGACTCAGTGAGGTAGTCGGGTTCAGTGGCACACACTTGCAATCCCAGCGCTTCAGGAGGCTGAGGCAGGAGGATCACCAGTTCCAAACCAGCCTCAACAAAAGCGAGGTTCTAAGCAACTCAGTGAGACCCTATCTCTAAATAAAATACAAATAGGGCTGGGGATATGGCTCAGTGGTCAAGTGCCCCTGAGTTGAATCACTGGCACCCCCCTACCCCCAAAAAAATATTCAGTGAGGTAATGTATATAAGGGATTCACCTGGTGTTTGGTAAATTGCATGTGCTGAGTACTTAATATAGAATCAGTCATTGATACACCATACCCTGCAGGTCAAATCCAGCCCACAGCCTATTTTTTAAATAAAGTTTTATTTAGAAACACATTTACACACATTCATTTATGTAGTTATGGCTGCTTTTACAGTATGATGACAGAACTGTAGTTTGAACAATAATCATGTGGCCAACATACCTAAATTATTTATTACCTGGAACTTCACAGAAAAAGTTTACTAATCCCTACATATAAATAATAACTACTATGGCAACACTTTAGCAATATACATGATTCTTCAGACTTGAATGATTTTCCAATTATTTTTCTGTCTGCCATATTTCAGCAATACCTGTTGACTATCATTCTTTTGCCTAGGGTTCTAATTTTCCTTTTGTAACAACTAAAACTCTCCTTGTTTTCTTGATTTTCAGTGTAATAGTAAATGGTTAATTGTTTCATTTCACCACCAGGTGGCCTCCTATACTCTGTTGTGCTTGTGGGACCCAAAGAAAATAGAAAGTGGATCTGATACACTTCTTGCAAGTTTGGCTGTCACTATGTTATTATAGATCTTCATTGGTGGCTCTCTTCTGTTCTGAAATCGATTTATGAACCATACATTTCATATTTGGTCTTGAAACAAAAATAAATTCACACTGACAATTTTTAGAAAATAAATTATCAGAGCTGGAAACCATTAAAACAGTAAAAATAAAAATATATTTAAATGTGTACTCACACATACACATACACCAAAGAAGTTTTTTTTAAAAAGAATCTTGGTTATATGAAGGGAATGAATGGACCTCATCTTAGTGCCGTGCCCAGTTTATATTTTATTCTGTAGATCTTCTTTTGAAGTTTCTTCAAGCTTATTTTTAAGCTTTGCTAAAGACCAGTGTAGAGAAGCCATGTGATAAAGCGCTGGAGAAGAATGCAAGATTCCTTTGGACAATGACTATCTTATCAGGTCTCATTTTCTTCATATGTGAAATGGGGAGGATGGAATGAGTGGCTTTAAGGTCCTTTCAATTTCAGCGTTCTCTCTTTGCTGAAAACTACCAAAAATTGCTTTAATTTACCTGTTAGCAATCTGGCAAAATCAGCATTTTAGGAGCACAATTTCAAAGACTACAAACTTAGGATAAATATAATATTTTTTAAACTACCATAAGAAGTATAATTTTTAAATGCCACACTGTTTTTTGTTCATTTCAGGTAGTATCGTACATATTTTTTTTTCTGAAGCATCTTAGATACTTTTTTTTATGTTTTACTTTTATTCAGTGGTAGATAACTATTCAATTGGATCCTATACAATGTGTCTTTTCCTAAATGTGTCATAGAAATTTAGCTTTCTCTTTAATGTTTGATTTTCCACACTCTTTAATTTCTCTACCTTTTTCCTATAGGCAAATTTAACAAATACTCCTCATTTTTTTTCTCACAGAATAGAACAGATATATTTATCTATATTTCCACTGAAAACTGGTCATTTCATATTGTCACATCCACAACCCTGTTGTGCCAGGGCAGGAGGGTTGGTTGCAGGAAAGCCAATGAAAGTGTCTAGAGTCAGCATGGGAAACATAAGGTTTATTAGGGGAAACTTACAA
Organism: Marmota monax; assembly: GCF_021218885.2. NCBI lineage: Eukaryota > Metazoa > Chordata > Mammalia > Rodentia > Sciuridae > Marmota > Marmota monax. The sequence goes on along the minus strand of NW_026694968.1, from coordinate 1,634,683 downwards.
GAAATCAGTGACTGCTCTAAGAGTTCCATGGCTATAGTTGGGCAGATAGCACCTCTGTCACTCATGGTGCTTTGTAAGTGCCTTCTCTCCCACACAGTATTTTGTACCATAGCTGCTGGCCCAACAAGTGACATGTATCCTTTCCACAATGCCATTAGTTCCACCCCAGTTTCCACTCAGAAGGGGCTAGGCTGCAGAAGCAGTGACATCATCAGCATTAGCTTGCTTTGTTTGCTTGTATGACTAGCATTGGTAAGGAGCAACTGTCCTGGTGCACATGCAAGAAAGTAGCCATCTATAGATAACCCCTACCTTTGTTCCCAGTGTGCATAAGAGAAAGTTAGTGTCTTTCAAGATAATAATCATCTGGACTTTCTAGTCCAGGCTTGCTGTCATTGTCGCCTTAACTTGGATAGGTTTTTGGGAACAGAAAAGGGGCATTCAGTGACATGGTGTTTAGGGTCTCTCTTTACTGACGATACACATATTGGAGGAGCTAATTGTTCTTACCTTCTACTTCTGTTGCAGTATGTACATCACTAGTTTATATCTGAATTGTTACATTGGATGTCATAGTAAATACAGCTAAAATAATTTAGCTATCTATGAGGAAAGGATCTAAGTACTTCTTAAAGCATTTTGGAAAAGAACAGGCTTACTTAAGTGTTTCCCTTTTGGGGGGTATGGTGAATAGTGATGTACTAAACATGAAAGTGCAAATAATCTCTTCAACATACTGATTTCATTTCCTTTGGATATACCCAGTAGTGGGATTGATGGATCACATGGCAATTTTCTTTTTAATTTTTTGAGGAGCCACCATACTGTTTTCCATAGCTGTATTTATTCACATTTCCACCAACAGTGTGTAAAGATTCCTTGTTCTCAACATTCTTGCCAACACTTATCTTTTGTCTTTTTTATAATGGCTATTCTAACTAGAGTGAAGTGATTTCATTGTGTTTTTTATTTGGATTTCTCTGATGCTTAGAGATATTAAACTTTTTTTCATATGCGTTTTGTTCACTTTTATATCTTCTTTTAAGAAATGTCTATTCAGGATTCTTGGCTGTTTTACAATCGAGATTTTTATATTTTTGCTATGGAGCTGTTTGGGTTTCTTACATATTGTTAATATTAACCTCTTGTCAGAAGTGTAGCATGCAAATTTTTCTCTCATTCTGTAGATTGTCTCTTCACTCTTGTTGATTTGTTTTCTTTGTTATGCAGAAGCTTTTGTAGCTTGATAAAATCCCAGTTATCTATTTGTGCTTTTATTGTTTTTGCTTGTAAGGTCATAGCTAAAAATCATTGCCCAGACTAATGCCAAACATGCTTGTCTTAGGGCTGGGGATGTAGCTCAGTGGTAGAATGACTGCCTAGCATTCACAAGGTCCTGGATTCAATCCCCAGCAATGCTCCTCCCCCTGAAAAAAAGCTTATCTCCTATGTTTTCTAGTGTTAGGTCTTAAGTCTTTAATCCATTTTGAGTTATTTTTAAATATGGTAAGAGATAAGGTTCTTAATCATGTACATGGATATCCAGTTTCTCAGAACCATTTACTGAAGAGACTGTCCTTTCCCCATGGTTTATCAAAAAATCATTTGGCTGTAAACATGTGAGTTTATTTCTGGGCTGTCTATTCTGTTCCATTAGTCTGTGGCTCTGTTTTTATATTAATACTGTGCTGTTTTGGTTTACTATAGCTTTATAGTATATTTTTAAAACATGCAGTGTGATACCTCTCCCTTTGTTCTTTTTGCTTCAGATAGCTTTTCCTGTATGTGGTCTTCTATATTTTCATACAAACTTATGGATTTTTTTCTTGTTCTGTGAAGAATGTCATTGGTATTTTGATAGGGATTGAATTGAATTTGTATATTTTTGGGATACTATAGACATTTTAATAATATTTACTTTTCCAGTCCATGAAAGTGAGGTATCTTGAAAGAGAGAGAGAGAGAGAGAGAGAGAGAGAGAGAGAGAGAATGAGAATGTGTTTGTGTGTTCATTCTTCAGTTTCTTTCACTGATGTTAGCATTTTCAGTGTAGAGATTTTTTACCTCCTTGGTTAATGTATTCCTAAGTATCTTATTTTTTGTAGCCATTGTAGATGGTGTTGTTTTCTTTATTTCTTTTTTTAGACAGTTTGCCATTAATATATAGAAATGCTACTGATTTTTATGTGTTGATTTTGTATTCTACAATTTTACTTTTGGTAGAATCTTAGGGATTTTCTCTATATAAGATCATGTTATCTGCAAATAGGGACAATTTTTATCTTCCTCCTTTCCAAATTAGATGCTTTTATTTCTTCCTCTTGCCTAATTATTCTGAGTGCCCATTAACAGGTGAATAGATAAAGAAGATGGAGAATATATATATATATATATATATTTTCAATGCATACAGTAGCATTCCAGTGCAGTGGAATACTATTGAGCCATAAAGAACAAAAATTTATAATTTGCAACAGGAAAATAAATGAACCTGGAGAATATGATATGAAGAGAAATAAGCTAGGCACAGAAACACAAATACCACATGATCTCACTCATATGTGGAATCTTAAACAGTTGATCTCATAGAAGTAGAGAATAGAATGGTGGTTATTAGAGACTTAAGTGATTAGAGGGGAGGGTGCTATGGTTTAATGTTGGTCAAAGGATATAATATATATATATATATATATATATATATATATATATATATATATATTTAGGATGAATTTTTTTAATGTTCAGAATAGGCTAATATAGAGAGAAAGAAAGTAGGTAAGTAATTGAGGAGGTTGGGTGAGGGAGGATGAGTGGGGAAGGAGGAAATAAATTGGGAAAGACTAGAAATGATTATGGGATTTCTTTTTTGGGATGATGAAAATGTTCTAAAATTGATTGTGGTGACGGTTGCACAACTTTGTGAACTAAAAACCATTGGATAGTACATTTAAAGTGGAGGAATTTTATGATATCTGAATTATATTTCAATAAAGGTGTAAACAAAATAGGTTCACATTTGAATTAAAAGTCTACCCTGGGAGACTAGTGACAGGCAGTCACTCTAATCCCCAATTCCCTACTGGAGCTACTTCTCTGGAGAGCTGTATGATTGAAGGGTCTTATTTGCTTGGGAAAAAAATTGATTACAAGTTTTTCTCCTTTGCAAACTGCATTAATTGGTATCAAACCCAAAAAATAATTTGTGTAATTTGCATCAATTTTTGTATGCCTAAGCACAAAAACATTTCTTACCTTTATTCCTTTATTTGATCTATCTATCTATATCTATATATTGAAAATTACTCTGGGTTCATATGTACTAATACATATATTAGGAATTTCAGTTAAATATTTCCATATTTTTTAAAAGAGTAGAAAATGTCATTGTCTCATTGGTAACCATATGATCATGCAGCAGTAAAAATTTGTTACGTATTGTATGGAGTATGCTATGGAAAGAAAACCAAATAAAAAGATTATCCTCTTCTTTAAGTGATTTATTATAATCCATTTAGAAAATAACATGAACTAATAGTAAAGACACATATTTGCATGTACAAAAATTAAGTGCTAATCTTCTTAAGAAAGTCTCTATGTAAGCAATGAGACATGAATTGGTCCTTGTTGGATAGAAGTGAAATAAATAGGTAAAATAAAGGTAGGTGTTTTGCAGAAGAATGCAATATCAGAAGAAAACCTTAGATCTGGAAATTAGTTTCACATAGTCCTGGGACTTTACCAAAACCAGTAAGACACACACACACAAGAGACAAGAATAAAACCAGTGACAAATTGTAATGTTCAATATCTTTTTTCATTCTGTTGATTATTGGTTCCCAAATTCAGTGTTTCATTTAGTGAAGATAGTTATACAAACTTGTGCCATAAAAGAGATGAGAAAAATAATGCCAAAGTCATATTTTCTTAGCATGCAACATTTGGATCAAGTTTGAACCAATGTTTGTATGTGATGCTTATTTTTTTATGGACATAATACCTTTATTTTATTTATTTTTATTTGGTGCTAAGGATCGAACCCAGTGTTTCACACGCGCTAGGCAAGCGCTATAACACTCAGCTACAACCCCAGCCCTGTATGTGATGCTTATTATGTAACAGGCGTTGTTCTAAGATCTTTGCATATATTAGCTCATCAATCCTCATAGCAGCCTTATGAAGTATTAATATTATCCCTAGGTGAGCAACTAAGGCACTGTGAAGGCATAACTGGTAAGCAAGGCAAGCAAAATTTAAACATGTATAATATGTATCCAGGTATTTATTTATTTATTGTCAGTCTCCTTGACTGACACATTAAAATGTTGGGCATAGTCCTTTCCTGCCACCGCAGTTTTAGAAGTGAGTGATTAAATGGTTATCTCTGTGTAGCATTTAAGAAGTACTATTACTAGGTGATATCAATATGTTCTTTCCTTTCTTCATTAAGGGTAAAAATAAAAAGAGAGAGAGTAAAACTTTGTATTTTCTAGAAGATGGGAATTGAACATTTATATAATGTTTACCTTTCCAGTGACTCCACTTGGATGTGATTTATTTTACTCTCTAATGTGGCCAGACAATAATTAGAACACAGTATTTGTAAGATAGAAAATAAAAACCAATGAGAAATTGGTTTTACTTGCAAATGAGTAACAGCCCAACAAATCTTATTACAAAAGTCAGGTGTACTAAAACTGAAGACTTTTTCTTAGTGGTGCACTTCACGTAGACATGAAATTTTTTACAAACATGATAATTCTTAAAATATCTATGGTTGATAAATGGCAAGTATGGTTTTGTTCCTGTTTTGCAGATGGAATTACTATGGAAATATAATATGGATTATGTGGCAAGCCACCAAGGGAATAAAGGCAGGAAAAACAATACAGGACTGATGGAACTTGGTGGAGGGGTTTCCTCTCAATGGTACTGAGGAAAATCCTTGATGTCACAAGTTTTAGTACCTATTTCTTGAATAGTTATCTTTTGTTGTGGCTGTAGATTGTTTTAAATGACCACATCTTTGTGCTTCTGCTTCTTTTATTTCCAACCAACCCCCCGCCGTGTGTGTGTGTGTGTGTGTGTGTGTGTGTGTGTGTGTGTGTGTGGTCTCTCTCTCAGTGCTAGAGATTGAACCCAGGACCTCTTACAAGCTAGCAAACACTCTACCACTGATCCACATTCACATCCCTTTTTATTTTATTTTTGAGATAGAGTCTTACTACATTGCCCACTCTGGCCTCAAACTGGTGATTTTTCTGCTTTACCCTCCTACAGGCATGTACCACCAGGCCCAGCTCCAGTCTTCTTTTAATGAATTTTTTCAGCCCTTATATTTTAAGACAATATATTATATGTTTTCATCCATTTATTTCGGGGAAGTCATTCATTGAAGACCTTCTTCTTAGCTGTGATTCTTTCTGTTTTTACAATGCTATTTATTTTTATGTAATTTTTATGACTTATTCTCTGTAGACCGGTAATGGTTCCTCTGACTAAACGTTTCTAACTTTCCTCACTTGCTACTTTCTCTTCATTGTCTGTGCATCTTCTTTATTTTGTTCTCCAAATCTTCACTTCTTCCTCCTCCTTACTTTAATCGCTCTGTCTCTTGTGATTGGACACACACACACACACACACACACACACACACATATGCACACATATACACATTCTTTTTGTCTTTGGTAGAACTGTTCTAATAAATTTTCTTGAATGTTATGGCAGATTCCTTAATGTAGCTGGAAATGTGCTCAACATGATTATTATAACCAAGATTTGCTGCTTTGGGTCTTAATATATACTAAGAAATTCCCACCTATACCCTAGAACTTCTTTAAGCTGTGAGCCATTTTTATTCTGAGTGACAGGCGTGACTATCAGTGAGAACTCTTCTGTTTGCCCTTTTAGAATCAGCCTCATGCTATTCAAAATGTATGAAGTTTTAGAGGCTGAGCCTATGCCAAAATGAATCTGGCCATGGAGGCCACAATGTTGGGGTTCTTAACTGTGTTTGGCCACTCCAAAATAATTTTGAATGACATTCTTGACCCTATATGTACATTATATTCCTAGGGTCTACCAATTTTATTAGATTCTGGACTGAGATCTAAAGATACCTTTTCAAGAGCAATAATATGACCTAGCAAACTAAGATGAAATTCCCTCTGAAATTGTATTTCTGTGTTTTAGCACTATCTTACTGACTTTGGGTGAGTCACCTAGCTTCTATGTACAATTTTTAATCTTAAGATGGAAGTTATATTACTGACTTTCATCATAAACTTCCCTTAAGAGAAAAAAAATCCATTGCAATGACAAACAAGCTTTCTGAGGCTGAAACAATAGCATATAAAGCTTAAAACCTGAAGTCTCTCAAATTTATTTTCTTAAAATCTCTTCAGGGCAAATATGAACAGACACCCAAAAGAAACAAAAAGGGAACTAGATCAGAAGATTTGAAAGTCTATAGCAAACTGGTGTTGAACTGGAAATTAGACCTAGACTTTTGCATTCCTGATTAAATGTTCTTTCTATAAGAAAACACTACTCATAAAAGGTGCCCTTAAATTTTTAAAGATTTAAGGTGAATTGCTGTCACCTTTCTCTTTTCTGCCATGCATTTTATAGAAGCTTTTCGTGTACATGCTAACCATTCCTGGCTATGGGAAGCAATTAAGTTTGTTCTTAGTTTGTATCTGAAAATTGAGAATATTTCTGTATTGGATGTTTTATCAAATAAGTTTTTGTAGACAATAAAGTTCAAAGATAGGGCAATCATACTCTCCTCATTTCTGTGTGCTGACAATATGCCTGGCATATATGTTGCAACAGCTGATATAAGCCCACCTGACTACTCTTTGGGGAGAAATTCAAATGAATAAATATTTTCCATCTGTCTTCTACATCTACGCCATAGTGCTCAGAGTTAGAGTAGGTAAGGGGTGAATAATACATGGTTCTTGACCTCACAGAGTCCTGTTGTTGCAGGATTTTATAATCTAATTCTGAGCCACATTTGTCCTCATCTAAAATGAAGGCACCAGAGATACCCTCAAAAAGTTACCTAAAACATCAAATATTTATGCAGGGATTGGGCAATGACCACTAAAACCCCATAACATAATGGATCTATTAGGATTATAGATGAGAAGGGCTAGGGATGTAGACAAGAGCATTTGTCTAGCATGCATGAGGCCCTGGATTCCATCTCTAGCACTGGAGGGGGAAAATGGGTGGGGGGAATAGATTATAGATGGGAAAACCTTTGAAAAGCTAAAACACACACACACACCACACACACACATATAAAGTTACAATGTGAAGGGTATGATGACTTTTGTATTTTGGGAGCAGGAACCCTAGAAAAGCTTTAATCAGCAGTGTCTTAACACCTACCATCATGTGGTAAATTCCCAGTACAGCTTCTCATTGCTGGTGTCCTTAGTCCCTGGGGAATACCCATTTGTGATAAACTTGAAAATATAGTTTTTGATGATGAAAATATGAACTTCCAGCCTTCATTCAGGCCACTGGTTCACATAGATTTTGAAAGTCACTATATTCTGCAGCAACACATTTTTGATGAACTACAATGGGTGCAGTGTACTGATTTTTCTCTTTTCTTAAAGAGAAAGCAAGATATTCTCTCTGAGGAAACATTATCAACAAAGTCAGCATAAGAAATATAGAGTCTTTTCCTTATGAAATTAATTTGGCCTTTTTGGCATTCTTTTTGAGGTGCACAACATCTTGGCAATTGCTTTGGTTTAAAACTCTGCATGATTTGGGAAAAGCACGTTTCAGAATGTTTAATTCAGCGATACAAAAGGCACTAATGAAATATGCATGTATGAATTTTATATCATATTAGTTCCCTCTTTCTTGAAATCTGAATAAAAGCCAAACATCTGGATTATGTTTGAAAAGCCTGAATTTCCAATTTTCAGAGAGATCCAATCTATTTTGACATTGCACACTTAGCCTTAACATTTACAGTGTGCTATTAACATTACTTGCAATTGTAGAAAAAAAATCCAGATTTAAACAAACTTGGTGCCTCCTAATGCTAAAAATATATCTATATTTGAAATGGCTGCTGCTGCACAATGTTCCCATCCATAGTTTAGGCTTCATCAGCATTTCCATTATAAATACTTGCATTGAACAGGCCTATAATTCAGCTATAAAGATATGGGTTAGCTTTGATATATAAATTCTCCTGTGATTGTATGTTAAAACAACAAATAGCAGTCATGTATTAATTAGTTTGAGAAACCATTGATTGGCTTAGTGTTTTCTGAAACCCTCAAATATTCAGAATACTTCATGGTCAGCCAAAGAAGACATAGCCTTCATGCTTTGAGAGTTCATTCTTCAAATTTATAAGACAAATAACAAGATTTCTGTTTTTATATTTGGGTAGATTTTGGCAGATAGACTAAAGTCAAGGGAATATTTACAGTCAGAGTTTAGGGAAGGAAATAAAGTTATCAGTACTTTATCTCATTTTATCCTCATAGTTTATTTAATAAAATTCGGCTAGTCAGTCAAGTCTTAGTGGATGAAGCAAGAAGTGTAATGTCTACACAAGAGGTCAATACAGTGAATACAGAATGCAGTGTTGAAGTTTGATAATGATAAACCTTTGCTGAACTTTAATTTACTACACTTAAATTTTTACTGGATTTCTGATAGTACGTACTAGCTAAATTCTTTTACTACATATAGAGAATAGCTAAAGTCTAGAATTTTCCTTTTTAATTCTTATTTTGCTTGATTTAAGAGATTCATTAAATTATATAGTTCCCAAAGAAACAAAAATAAATGTGTCTGGAGTTATTTGTTTAGAGCGGGGGATAGAAAACAAAGGATGCTATTTTAAATTGGAAACTTTTTTAAAATATGTTTTTTCAGTTGTAGATGGACACAATACATTTTATTTATTTATTTATTTATTTATTTATTTATTTATTTATTTTTATGTGGTGCTGAGTATTGAACCCAGTGCCTTACATGTGCCAGGCAAGTGCTCTGCAATCTATAATCTATAATCCCAGCCCCAAATTGGAACCTTTTTAAAAGGAGAAAACTGATTTTTATTACATTTATTTCTACTCCCCATGTCTTTTTTTCCACCCTAAGTTGCATACTCTAACAGATATTATGTAATTACATAACTATTCTCACTATGTGCTGATAAGACATTCTAACAGCTCTGATATGGTGCATCATAATAAAACCATAATTAGAGCAGTCATGATGTATTATGGCAATGAGCTACATCATCACTGAAGTGCATTGGAATGCACAGAAAACTCATCAAGAAGTATAGATTTGGAATGTAGTGTAGCACAAAGTTTCATCGCCTGGAAGAGAAAGTCCATTATACCCATGCTGCTGGTATCAATGGTTATAATGCATTTATTAGATATCTGTTGGAGAAAGGTCTATATTGGTGGAAGGAAATTTTTGAGAATGGCATTTGGAAGAGTATGTCTTTGAAAAAAAATCTCAGGAAGGACCTTGCTGAAATAAGGATCTAACTTCCTAAGTTCTATAGTAGAAGGCTCCTATTATATATTTATCAAATAAAAGAACTTGAAATTTTTCATTAAATACCTCAAATCCAATTAAATGCTCCACTAAAGTAGGATATATTGAAAATTGTTTCAGAATTTTTAGTTAACCTTGCCTTTTATTTTGGTTCTCTATATCTTGGGCTTAAATTGTATAGTTTACATTTTATGTGGTTCTGTCCGTTGCACCATTGTTTTCTCCGAGGTTTCCTGCATTAGAATCTTATATCTGCATCTTGTTCAAACAAGTGACATCTTTATTTGGTGGGTTTTGATCTTGGCATTTCTTCTACATCAAATAAAATGATTGCTGTGGTTGATCTAGTAGATATGAACCCAAAGAAGCTCAACTTTCTAAAACAGAGAGGAACTTTAGACTCCATTTTCCAAGCCAGTTCTCATTCAGTGCCTTATTATTCCATAAAATATCTCAGCCAAGTATGCTTCTGGTCTCTGCCTGCATACCTCTGGTGAATGGGAACTCACTGTCTCTCCCATGCTGTGTTCTTACTCATGCTTTGGCCTTTGATCCCTAGTCCAATCTCTTAAGACCAAATGGAACAAATTAATATTTTTTTATGTGAAAGTCCTCTAAATATTCAGCCAGCTAACATGTCTTCTGAATAGATCTAGCTTCTTCAGTAGCTTTCCCATTGCAGAAGTGTCAGATCTTCCTTTGGACATTTATTGCATCGTCTTGACCTTGTATTTGTCTCAATTTAGCCCCCCCTTTTTTACATATACTTTCCATTGTTCATAGATTCATAGTGAACCTAAAGGCAATTGAAGCCTAGTTACCTGTGTCCTTTATGTAGTTGTTACATATTTATCTTTCTGATGAGGGTAGGATGGGTTGACGGTGGTTATTAATTCTGTAAGGCTTGACATTTGCCATTTCTCCTTCTTAGATTTAATTTATTATGCCATCATCTTTTGTTCCCTTTAGAGTCTACTATTATCATCTGACATAGACAATATGAAGTATTTGCCTATGGATTCACATCCAAGTCAGAGGCATAGTTTGGCTTGTATAGTATTAAGAAGTTTTAATGCAAAATATAAACAGATTTCACATAAAAAGTTGTATTTTAGCTTCACTTAAAAAACACACCTAGTCATACTGAAACCACATTGAAGCTATAATCTCATATGATAATAATTGGCATAGCTGAATAACATTTGTCCTTTTAGATGGAGTGTATGTTCTCCTATCCACCACAGATCACTCTCCCCACTTATATCTCTTGTCATTACATCAAATATCAATAATAATCACATTTATGCACTGTTTTTTCTTCAATAGAGAAAGTAGTTCTCCTTTTCCGTGATACTAAGCAATAGTGAGAATATGATGAGGGAAGAGTGTCACGATACGCAACCAAATCATTCAGGGTCATCCCAGGCGAATTTGGGTTGCAACAAAATAATTACATGGACAGACAGAAAATACCTTTTTTATTAGGGTCCAGTGACGACTCTCGACCTTGGGGTTCCGTTGAAAAAAGAGAGTGAGCCACTCGAATTCTTTATTTTTATAGGAGGCACACAAGGGGATGTTTGATGGAACCTTCTATCCACAAAAGGTAAGGGGTAGTATTACAAAGGAACAAGAAGGCAGCCCACTCCATTGGGTAATGCCCACTCCCAAAGCTTTGCTCCTCTGCTCAGCAGAGATGTGGAGCTACGTATTTCCGCACGCAGGGAAGCCAGTCTCCACATTTCCATCACTTGAAGCTAGGGGGCGCTCAGCTCCTATGTGGCAGCTCTCAACAGAAAAGGACTTAGGCTTACCCTACTTGTCTCTTTTACATTACCTGCTGGGTAGTAGTGTGTTGGATTTTGCTAGTAGTAACAACCACTGCTTTCTTGGAACCTGCCATTGTGGGAGTATTTATACCAGGGAAATTGGCAAACACTACAGATTAGGACATTGTCTTTCTTTTTTCTTCTTCCAGAAAACCGGTTTATTAGCATATAAGTACCTATAGATAATTGAGTTTATGATCTAAATTATTTATTACTCTTTGTTAATCAATGAGATTAGTATAATCTGTCAATTTGAACAACATACTGCATGCATGTTTTCCTTATCTAAGACACTGAATAAGACTGGACCAAAGAAGAGACCTGTTATAGCATAACATATCATTAAACAGTGATCTTTACTTATGGTTGTTCAACAGGTTTTCGGCAAAAATCCCTGCACTTTTAAGCTTTTAAGCTATTGCATCCCTCTGCTCACTTTATGCTTATGAAATCTAATGGAAGTACATACATACACCTGATCCATGAATTCATATCCTTGCTATAGGGATTTAAGTCATTAGATTTTGGGTTTATGTTGCTAGCAACTTAATTATGTTTAAAATCTGGTTAGTAGTGTAGTAAATAACTGGTATTGCTACAAAATTGCATTGAGAAGGTAATAGGATTGAATTTCTACACAAGTTGACACTCAATTAAAATTTCCATATATCCAGTGAGTTAGCCAGTTCTTGTCCAGGGAACTAAAGCAAATGCCTTCCTACTAAGCTGATCACTTCAAAACAGGCAAAATTTATAATAGAGTCAAATCAGGACTAAATGCATCAATGAAAACTGGAGTTTTGCTTATAGAATACAGATCAAAAGCAAGAAATAGACTACAAAGCACATGGGATGTTTCTTCCTCAAATTTCACTATTTTTATTGACTCTGGGGGGAAAAAAATAACACATTAAAACCTCCTTACTGAATTACTGTCCTGAACCAATAGATCCATTGGGCTTGTTCAGCTAAAAGCCACAACAGACTTTGTAATGCAGTGATGTAATCTTGGCTTTGTGTCATTTATATTCAACCTAAAAAAAAAAAAAAAAAAAAAAACAATTTTTCTGAATAGACAGGCTGACAACAATATTGTTCAGTGTGGGTTTTTATTTGGATTCCTTCCAAATGGTTCACATGCCTTCACAGTAACACATCATGCTTGCTTACTTTTTTTTTTTTTTTTTTTTTTGCCTGAATTCTAAAGTTTTCTTCTTTTACTAGCTTTCTGTTTTTCTTTTAAGGTCTCAGTTATGTTTGTAAAACGAACCAGCTCCACCACAAAATTAGGATGTATCTTGCAGAGAGCATTCATTTTACTTTTTGCATATTTTTCCCGAGGTCATGTCAAGGTTAGTTTGAATTCCATCCTACATTAAGACTTCTTTCACAGCTATTTAGCTCGGCAGCCTACTCCCCGCTGGGGTCTGCCCCTTGGGCACGTCAAAGCTTCAGACCTGACAAATCACACACAGATGAAGCTGTACAGTTTTTTAAACAGTTTCATCAGTAACTTTTTTTTTTCTTTTTCACTATCCTCCTTCATGGTATGATTTTTTTTTCTCTGGATTACCATTTCAGTAATCCTTGATTTCTATTTGAGACAGTTTCTTTTTACATCAGAGTTACAAACTAGCAATATCATTTATTTTACACAAATGTATACTAATAACCTTCTAGTTGCCAAGACTGCAGACTACATTCTTGACTAGTAAAACTGTAATTGTATTATTAAAATATATTTAGAGTTAAGAAGCTTATTGTTGGAATATCACAGAGTTTACCGGAATCAGAAAAAAAAAAAAGGCAACCATAAAAATGCATTCAGTTATAACCTATTATGAGTTGAGCCTGGAAATGTTTCTCAAATGGTTAGTAATATGCTCTTATCAGTATTTTAGCAAATTGTGAAACTAATGGTGCAACTCCATTTCCTGTTTAATTGATGAAGTTAAAGTGCTTGGCTGCTAATGAGTGTATTAGCAAACAGTGTCCCCTTTACAGGCTTAAGTAGATCAGGATTTTTTAAAAGCAGCTTACTATCCTTATTTTTAAGGGCTGAAAAATATTGAATGCCACAAAATTGCTAGATCAACTGAAGAAATGGTGTAATTATTGCTGTACAGTCATTTTGTCAATGTCAAGTGACCAGATTATGGTTTTCTAGTTTCCTCCGTAGAAAATAGTTATTTTCTCTTACAAACCATGGGCTTTTCATTGTATTTTCATTTAAAACAAACAACACCTGAAGATCTTAACTGCAGACTAAGCTGAAAACTGAGGGAGAAAAATAATATTTAAATGATTCTCTTCTGTCCTCTTTTACAGTTAGCTCAGCATGAAAGTACCCAATGAAGATTCTATAAAAGGTTGCTTGGTTGAAACTAATTAAAGACAGGTCTAAATAGAAAAAGAAAAGAAAAAGGGATCAAAGGAATTACATTAGGTGTCAGGATGTTGTTTGGGGGACACTTTATTTAATTTTTGTGATTCTGTACCAGGAAAATGCGAAATTCTAAAAATGTCCATTTTGGGCCATAATTCTACATTTGTGTTATTTTTGCAATAAGATACATGTCAACAGGCAAACATCTTGAAGAAATCATTTCAGCATTGGCACGTTAACACATTATGGTGAAAAGAGAGGCTTGTGCTTTTCACGCAGTGCATTTCAGTCTTCAATTAACGTGAAAGCACTACAATGCCTATGCAACTTCTCTTGCCTAGTGGTGGACCATTTATCATTGCAGTTTTACATTGACCTTGACACCCACTTCATTAGAATAAAGATTGTCTACCATTTAGGTTACATTGTTCCTCTGCACAGAGACCCCATGCAAATTTCTGTTCAGATAGAAGAGCTGCGAGGCTGTCAGAGGTCATCTGCATTAAATGATTGCAGCTATTTTCCAACTGCTTCTTTTCATTCTACTCAATTCAGGCTAGGAGGATCAATCAAGTCCTCTGCCTGAAACAGTGGGACTGCTGGGAATATAACTGTTTTTGGTAGTAGTGGATATGCCCTAAACAGTATTAAATATTTAATATAAACTCATTAAAGGCCATGCAGAGGCTTCAGAAAGATATCAAATTTCTGGAAATATCTAAGGGGCTAAAGAACCTTTTTAAAAAATAAATAGAATAATAATGATCAATTTTGTAATTTTAGAGGGTATAATCACAATATTTCTTAAACTTCAGAATCTTTCCTATAGGATGTGTTTTTTCTCATCCTTGACATGTGTTGGTAAGGGAAGAGACAGGCAGGCTTGCTGTTCTTATGCAGTACTTTACATGAAATTGACATTAAAAGTTTTCAGGCTTGTGCTTTTATTTTTATTTTATAATGAAAAATTCTTCTCCAGCTATATTTATTTTAAAAGGCTTAGATATTTGTTATGTAAAAGAAATGATTGGAGAAATAAGTTGCCAGATCTCCTACTTAAGTTTCCTGAGTGATATAATTGGAATTAAATTATTAATGGGAGATACTTTTAAAAAGATTGTTTTATGATCTTCTATTAGGGAATTTGCAATTCATTTTAATATTTGTAGTTTGATTTATATTAAAGATAATGCAATCTATGTCCAATTAACAATACATGGCCAATGTAATGTGATTTCCAGATCATGCAAATGGAATAAGCTAGAAGAGGGGGGGAAACTCAATTCTTAACCTCAGATGTAATTTGCTGTGCGAGTTCTGGCAATTTTAAATGACATTGCACTTTTTAATTTTTCCAAAGGCTCAGCAGCAAATTTATCCCAATCAAGAAAGCCTATTATTAATTTACAAGGACAATTGTAGGAGTCTTTATAATTTCTCTGTGCAATTATTCGCCATAAATGCTAATGGTAAAATACAAGTCGTTTGTAAGAAATGACAACTATTATTTGTCTTGGCCTGAACCCTCTTCTTCAATTTTGAACATCTTCCCCAAGTGTTGGTGATCCTGACTCGTTGTGAAGCATCACATGCTTTGTGAGATGCTGGACATTGGTCTTCAGAAAAAGGAGGCAGCACAAGAGCTGCTGCAAAGGCAACACTGGTCTCTAGCAGTACAGCTGAGCTGTGGACCCTGGACTTTCATATAAAAAGACTCTTTGTTCATCACTGAATGGCATTAGGCATGGACTTGCTGAGGGGCCACCATGAAGCCTCCAATGAGAAGGGCAAACACTAGCCAGAGAACACAATGTGAGAGTCATAGACACATCCTTGCATTTTTGTGCAAAAAAATGCACATTTTCACCCATAATTTTGCCAATAGTTTTGTGTTTCATATGTTCTGTGCATGTGCTGTCTTGTCAGTAGACTAAGATATTTTATTTTCTCATTGTATTTTCTCCATCTATCTGCCTATCATGTGTATATGGGAAAGGTGATCATGCCAAACATTCAGGTATTTGAAGTGTTAAATTGCACCAGGAAAGATATTCAAATTTGATATTTTTATAGACCATTTTCCTTGTTTTAACTCTTCTAATATAAAGTCACCTGAAGCCAGTTAAAAGTAATATATTATATGATATAAATACTCGAACCCTGATGACACAGAATTTGACAGTCCTATTCTAATAATCAAGAAAATTATTTGGTTTAATTCTTGTGTTTCTTGTAACCAGAGCTTCACTCTCTGCTCAGCAATGTCTGGTCTCTTTTCAGCATAACCAACAGAAGCACCATACAAAAGTCTTACAATGGATGTCTTAATCTCTCTGTGTGCTTTTAGAGCATTATTTTGAATTCCATCATGCTGCCTTTTTTCTTTCCTCTTCTGAAGTTTTATTACAACAGCAGAATTCCCAGGGAGCTTTGGGGGCAAGGTTCACATAATATAGCCCTGAAGTTTTGCTTAGGTGGGAGCCATCCCCCAATCCTGGCCATCTTTTGATGATCTTTCTATTTCAAAAAGATTCACTGGTAGAGTCTTATACATTAGCTGTATATAGTTTATTTTTTTATTTTTTTATTTACTAGACAGTGAGCATCTACAACCCTTTCATGATGCTTTCTTTCTCTGACCTCACAGTGACAAGGCATCTTGTTCTTTAACATTGAGGGAGGCAGAAAAATGCTTGAGTTGCTCAATGTGTGCCTTCTATACCAGTTTCAAAATGGCTTATTCTTCTGGTTTCCATGGTGACAATTAACACTGTTTCAAGGCATTGTTCCAGTCTCCATTTGGGCAGAATTTTCGGTGTGATTTTTAACAAAAAAAAAAAAAAAAAAGGGTTTTAGAGGGGGGAAAAAAAAGCCTTTAGCATAACTGTCAAAAAAGTTATCTCAATCAAGTCTGCATGCATTTCTAAGTATGTTTATTTCAGAAATCCCTGTTTTTGCTGGCTTTGTTTTATAATTCAGTTTATCATTTGTGCCTGTAAAAAGGAAACTCTTCAGTAAGAATTTCCTAAAACCTTCTTTAATTCATACTAGAACAGTGAAATACTATTTCTGGTTATTTTTTAACTCTTTAAAAAAATGTTTTATAGTTATATATACTGGATTAGCATTTAGGATAGTAGTGTCCTGTGTCTTTAATTTAGATCATTCACAAATCTATTAGGAGGATTCATTAGTCAAAATTGAATTGGCCAAGCAAATACACTTAATAATGTAAATATGCCCTTTCAATAGAGTATATTTTATTTTTGACTAGACAGAGAGGCCCACAGCAGGTGCTATGGGGAAATTAAATACTGGATGCTTATTTACCTTAGCACTCAAGAAAAGCCATCTGACTTTAACTTTGCTAATCTCATTTTTGGCTATTGAAGAGTAGTCTATATCATAACATCCCCAGACTACAGGACACAATGGGGCAACCTCTGCTCACTTACTGCTGTGGGTGGAATGAATATGAAGATTAAATTATCTTTCCACCACAGGATAAAGTAGCCCTACTTGATAGCATGACTGAGAACAGATAGAGCTGGCTGTCATTGCTCCCCCTCTAATGCTTCTGAAAAGATGGTAGAGAAGAATAAAAACATACTATCGTCAATAAAAATATAACCCTCCTGGTATTATTACACATACAGCTTAAGACCCTAAGTCTTATCAAATCCAATATTTAGAGTGCTTCATAAATTAAAATATAAATATTTTCACCTTAAATTACATGACATTCTTTTATACATATACCAATATATCTAACCATTAACTAGATTCTTTTAGATTTTATAGTTTGAAGACATTGTCCGTATATCATCTCTTTCATTGGGCTATTTATGTAGTAGGCTACATAGGGACAAGAGCATACATAAAGACAATATTTTTTAAATATAATAATCATTTTAGAAGATATTGCTGTAACTACTTATAACCCACTTCAAATTAATTACTTTTTTTTTCTGGTACTGGAGATTGAACCAGGGTACTCTATCACTTAGATACATCCCTGGCCCTTTTTTATTTGGAGACAGGGCCTCTCTAAATTTCCCTATTAGGGAATTTGCAATTCATTTTTAATATTTGTATTATGATTTATATTAAAGATAATGTAATCTATGTCCAACTAACAATACATGACCAATGTATTACAATGTCCAATTAACAATACAATGGCCTTAAACTTGTGATCCTCCCACTTCAGCCTCCCAAGGAGCTGGGATTATAGGCATGTTTCACTGCATCTGGCAATTACTTGCTTTTTATATTTTTATTACTATAAAAATATGATTTTTGTGGGATACATCTAAACTGTTTTCTTTCTTGACAAATTTGCTGTGTAGGAGGTATTCAGTGTTGGGCTAAAGAGAAATGAGTTGTCACAAGTAAAAATGATAAATGGTAGAGGCCACTGCCAGGTGTCATAGCCAGAGAACTCCCTCTGTCTATTAACACATGTGGCATAAGTAAAAGATTTGAACAGGACTTTTCTGCCTCCCTGAAATACTGGTTCCCCCAACATTATGTCAAGGTCTTACCAAATTAGTTATGTAAATCTTTACATGGGAATCTGATTACATAAAGCATATTGGCCTCTTCTTCGGTTATCATTCTGACAAATAAATCCCTATCTGGGTTTCTAGAATACTTATTGAGTATTGAGTCCCCAAAACTCAAGTGGACAGTATGTTTTCTGTATTAAAGTAACGTGGTCCTGGTAATTGCCTGTCATTAGAAAATGCAATCAGAGTTTCCCATGTATCACAGGCCAAATTCTGAAAGCGCTCTAAAGCAACCCTTGATTTTCTTCACTATGCATATTCATGTAATTTTGGATACTCTGACATCCTGATCAACATTCATTAATAATATGAAATGCTTTAAATCACCTCATTTAAAACATTTTGTTCTGTGATCCACAAATGACTAACATTTGGAGAAGTTTACATAATACAAATGATGTGCATGTTTAGTGTAAATGAAAGATTAAAATATGAAACTAAAAGTATGCAAACATATGCACGCAAATGCTGAAAATCTATTAACTGAAACAGTAATTTCATACCCTCTTTTCCTTTAAGCTGCTTCCAATTGTATTTTAGTTTAGGATTTTATATAATATCATGTTTCCAAGGTGAATAAAATTATCCAAGTGCTTGGGTATGTTTTGAACTCACTGATTAATGCTACTTTTCCCAGACAAAAATGTTTCATATTAGATCTGATAAGGGTGCTTACCTTAGGGCAACCTTGCTCAATTGGAAAAAGAGGAGTGCTACCATGGAACTCAGTGACCTAACTTTGGTGTTTCAAAGAAAGAAGTTTTGGAATTGCCATTATATTTTTAAAATATTCTAAAAATGTAAAGTATGTTTAATATTTTAAAGAGAATATAATTTTTCTACTCCGAGGTATTTTTACATATATATTTTTAAAATATAGCCATAGTTATTTATAGCTATCCATAAGACTTTCTAACTATGAAGTTATACAAGTATAGTTATTTCAAGAGAATCACTATAGTAACTGTCATATTAAATAGCTCTTACATTATTTCCCTCAAAACATCTTTTAAGAGAGATCACTTCACAGTTTGTAGAATATGGTGTATATTGAGGAAGAGGATTCTGTAATCAACTGTAATTTTTGGAAACACTTTACAATGACCAATAAAGAGGTATAGTTTGTAATTATTCCCCAAACATTGATCTTCTTTTTCCTCTCTATTTGAACCTCTTCCCTAAGCCCACATAGAGATTTTAAGTAAAAGAAAAATGGAAACAGAATGTTAATTGAGAACTCAGGCAACTTATAAGAAAGAAGTCACATAATTTTCATTGATAATTTTATTTAAACCACTGCAACTTATTTTGGGGACACATGAGACAGGCAGCACTCTGGAGCCAAATATTGATCAAAATTAACTGTAATATTAAATCCTACAAAACTGGATATTTTCCCGTTTGGGATGCCTTCAATTAAAGATCAAATGCATATGTAAACTTGATTTAAAAAGACACAAATCTTTGTCAACTCAATACATAAATTAGATATTTGTGTATATGTGCATAATATATTTTAACTGTTTCTAGCAATATTCCTCAACCACTCAACGTACTTAGTTTAAGTTCATTATCCTTACAAATTTTATTGGAAATAAAAACTTTCACACCCATAAGTATTACATACTCTGCTCAAAGATTTTTCTAAGAACACCTCTCTCCCTAATGATATCTCTTTCTTTCTTTTCATTTTAGCGATACAGTGTGGAAATGTCCATCAGGCACCTGAAAAAGACGGAGCTGCTTAGTAAGGTTGAAGCTTTGAAGAAAGGTGGCGTTTTACTACCAAATGATCTCCTTGAAAAAGTGGATTCAATTAATGAAAAATGGGAACTGCTTGGGGTATTTGCATTTTTATTACTGTTTGTAGGTTATGTGTACATTTTTTGTGTAGTGAAGTACTCTATCTGTCTGATTTCTAATTTGAGGCACAAATATCTCTCTCTTTCAATTCACTACCTACATTTCAAACAAGCTATTCATGCTATTATGTGGAAAACACTGCTTTTCCTCTTCCGTTGATTTTTTTTTTAAAATTCTGAGCTTGTCTCCTCTCAGATTTTAATAATTTTGGTTCTTTAATACATAAAAAGTAAGTAAAATATGCCATGTATTATGGGTATGCACCAAGTCAACTATAATACAGTATATCTGATATACACTGACTGTCATGCTTGAGTGAATGTTAATAGAATTTATTCTGAAGGTACATGTTAGAGACATCTACTGTTTAACGATTTACTGTACCCTTAAGATGAAAAGTGGAGTTGTCACTACAGCTTTCAAGTCCCACTAAAGCACCAAAACAAAGATGCAAATTTGACCTAAATCTGAAATGCAGAATTAAATCAGCCTCTGTTTTTTGCCTCAATTTCCAGCTCACTTTTAACAAAAGCAAAAAAAAAAAGAAAGAAAAGAAAAAAGTTTCATGTAATTCATTTCACGCAATGATGGGCTGGGTCTCAGCCAAAGACTGAGATGCAAGAATCTGGCAAAAAGGCAATCTAGAGATTCTGTTACCCAGAGACCAGGGTGGCACTGTGCAGGAGACAGTGCTGTCCTTTTGTTGGAAGACAGCAGAGAGAGAAGTTAACCTGTATTTTTTTTCATCAGCTTCTCCCCTAAATTGCCTTCACTTCAAATCAAGGGTAAGCTAAATTTGTCAATTACCTAAATGATTAATTTGAACAGCTAAGTATGGGTGGTGTCAGTTATGGAGCCTAATTTTTCGTGCCTTCCGTTTTTCTGCCTCTTTAAAATTATTTTTGAAGAAATAATACTCCAAAAATATTTTGAATTAGAAGCATTCCATGTACCTTGATGACTTGGAGAAATGCCAGCGTTGAGTTTATGTCAGGCTTAATCTAGGTGATTAAAAAACTGCAACTTTAAGTCCTTGGTTCTCATCTAAATTCTCTACACTCTGCAGTTGTGCAAAGTAACTTAAAATGTTAAAGGTTCTTACTCTAATCTATTGTTACATTGCCTTTTAATAGTAATTAATGTCTTCCACTTTCTGGTGATGTAAGTCAGAACCTACTAAATTTTATAGGATTCACTGATCTCAGACATGAGAAATGCGGTTAGTCTATGACATTTTAAAAGGTTGTTTACTAAATAGATAACAACAGCAACTTTATTTGCTTCATCAATAAACTGATAGTCTGTTGACATTGCATTTTAATATATCTTTTGCTAATTTGATACATAACTAACATTTTTTAGAAAACTGTTCATAATATGTCGTTTATATTGCTTCCACCACAAAAATTTTAAATCAGCATCATATTGAAGAGAAAAAAAAAGATTGTTTAACTATCTTTTATGGATCAGATGCCTTAAAATGGTTGTGATTTTTGATAAAAATATCATTCAAATACAATACACCATTTTGCAGTGATTTGGGGGGGAGAGTAGAATGAAGGAAAGATTTTATAATACAAAACCTGTGCTACACTAACACCACCCAGGCATACTCTTAATTGGCTTG
The DNA here is from genome assembly GCF_021218885.2 of Marmota monax. NCBI lineage: Eukaryota > Metazoa > Chordata > Mammalia > Rodentia > Sciuridae > Marmota > Marmota monax. Next base: position 1,612,855 of record NW_026694968.1, on the reverse strand, counting down.
ATTACATTTTAATTGGCATGAAAAAAATTAAAGACAAGGATTTTAACTTCTAACAATAGTAAAATAGAGGGATATGGTTTTTAATATTACTTTCATCTAAGGTGAACAGTGTGGAATGGAAATACATTAGAATGAAATGTCAGTGGTGCGTACAGTTTAATCTGTGAAATTTTGTCCCCTGTGCTACATATTACTCTGTCTCAATTGCATATTAAACAACCCTATCAAGGCAGGCATTGGCATCTGCTGTGCTGACACAAATTGTGAATTAAATGAAATTGATGTCCTCTGTCGTATATTTATGAAGACGGACCATTCTCTGAAGTATTCTGTTTATGAAGAATTTATGATTGCAAACTGTTCCAGAACAAAAAAGTGGCAATAAATTCTTTTTTGTGACCCTACCCTCCAAGGGCATTGATTTCACCTCCTGCTGCTACTTTTGTTACAGCATAAAAACAATAGCTAAATCTGGATTCCACTGAGGGTCTTCAAATTATCAATATTTGCACCATGAAAATACAAGGGTGTTGCAAAGAAAGACTATTTTTCTGTTACAATCTCCTAAAAATACTATTTACAGAACACTACACAGCAGATGAATGTTTGTTGATTTAATTTTATTTGTGTTTTAAAGCTACTTTTGTAGGTTTAAATTATCATTATCGATTAAATCCTGTTAATTCTACAAAGAGAGTGCTTTCCACCAAAGGAGGGAGAAAGAAAGAAAAGAGAACCAGTTCCAAGGCACCTTCATGTCATAGTTGTTAATCTAAGTAGGCTTCTAGCAGAGTGAGTTGGGCATTATTTTAACACATACAGTATAGCATCTAGCATGCAAAATGCCAAATGGGAAGAATTGTGGGGTTGAACAATTTCCCAGTCAAGTAAAAATCAACATCAGCACCAAGGAGTCTACTTCTTTTTAAATGTCCTCTGTCATATTGTTTGGGAAATTGTACTTCACAAAACAAAAGAAGGAACTTAATTCTCTGCACAATCTACTCTTGGGCTCTTTCATATATTGATTAAACTCTGACTTCTATCTCTTGAACAGGTTATGTAGAGAACTTTTTACTATAAATTCTTGTCATGAATATTCAAATGAATTTTTATCTATGACCATAGTGAAGTTTTGGACTAAATCTCCTTTCTGTTAAAAAGGAAGGTACAAGTGGATGAGGTTTTCTTAAGCATCCACTGGCAGTCAGAAAAATGCACACTGTCTGAGAATTTGAATCCCAAATGGGATAGCAAGCTGGCCTAAACTAATTATCAGTAGTGAGGTGGAAGGTACTACTGGACACTTCAATGTAGCTCTTGTTAATGATTTTTTTTTTTTTGGTCACCTCAGCTAATACATGATTTTGTTTTTGTTGTTGGTGTTTGTTTTGTTTTGTTTTGTTTTTGTTTTTGAATCTGATACATTAGAAAACCCTAGGAGAGAAGATCCAGGACACAATGGCAGGGCACAGTGGGTCGGGTTCACGTGACCTGCTTTCTCCTGAAAGCGGAAGCCTGGTAAGGCAGCTGGAGGTCAGGATCAAAGAACTGAAAGGGTGGCTAAGAGATACAGAGCTTTTCATCTTCAATTCCTGCCTGAGACAAGAAAAGGAAGGAACAATGAATGCTGAGAAACAACTGCAATACTTTAAGGTAATAAAAAAACAATCAAAGTTGATAAAAAGCTTTCTTTATGGTAGAGATGAAATATTTATCAACTACATAAAGTATTATGCCCATGTATCTATGGATCACTGTTTGCTTAAATGTTTCCTTGAATTTATAGATGCCTTCCACATTTCTTATATGCTAATGTCTATATTCGTATAAAGATGAACATCAAGCATATCAAATACACATTGTAGAAAAGTCTCTGCTACTTGTGTGTTTTATGCATTTCCTATTGAGGGAGGACTTTGGTAAATTAAAAGCAGATCAGCAAACACCCAAAGATTCCTTGGGGACTTTGAAAGGTAGACCTAAATGTTCTATAAAAAACTTGACTAAAAATAGTTTTATAAATTGGTCTGATCAAAGCACCTGAATTAATTTAAGGCCATTAATGCTGACAAAAAGAAACGTAATTTTTACATATGGAAGAGTCAACTATGGAGGACAGAAATAAAGTAAAAGAGGTTCCTACATTATAGTATATTCTATTGTAGGATAATACTTTCCTTAGCAACACAGCTGTTTTCATGTTCATATCCAAGGAGAAGCATTTCCCCTGGTTTGTTTCTATTCTTTACACAGTATCTATTCAAAAGCAGTTTAACATTTGAATGTTTAATCATATCGTCGTAGCTTGTTCATACTGCTTGAACCCTCCTGAAAAGATTGTAATTATTTGTGTTCTGGCTGGTATCAGCCTGGGGCTTTGGGGTTGTAGAATTTGAATTTTGTGGCAAGAAACTTTCTAGTGTAAAAGGTATTAAGAGAAACAGGACAGCTAAGAAACAAAGAACTTCTTGGGACCAAGCAACCATTTCTTCTCAAAACCTTCCAGGATCAGGTTTTATTCATCTCACCCCACCCAGCAATCTGTTAGAGAATTTAGTCCCTGTGGTTCACCTCCCCTTTGCCATATAGGCAGGCTCATCTTGCTTCATGGTGGAACCCAAGAGGAGTCACTCTCAAAGTAAGGCCACAATACTTCCCAATAAATTGTCTACATTACACATTTATATGTTGTCTTGGTTGGAAACCTCCTCTTCTGCTATTTAGTTGACAAGATCAAACTGAAAAGTGAAAACATCTTGACAAAACAAGTGGGTTTTATAGTCTAAAACCTATTAGTACCCACACAATTTGTCATTTTTTACTTGTCCCACCCAAAAGTGTTATATAATAATTGTAAACAACAAGAAGTTTGTTCCGACCATTATTGATCAACCTACCTACTTATGTTTTATGTTTTATATATAGACCATTTGCTGTTACTTGCTATTACTATAGGTAGAAGCATGAAAGGCTCCACATTAATTTTGTTGTTTTTTCCACAGGAAATTAGCTTTATACTTTGACTTTGTATAGTGACAACATTATTTTTAGCTAGGTCCCAGTAAAAATTTGAAAGAACTTCAGAAGCAAAGAGAGAAGGAGATAGGTGGAACGGTGGGGGGCATTCCACTCTTTTGCTAAAGTTGCACTACCACTCTCTAGCCACTAGGGGAATAGTCACTACACCTAATTCATTATTTACCAAGTGCATTTTTGTAACTGAAAATAATCATAGAAGTTTTATTTCTAAACTATAGTGGAGACCATCACATGGTTTTGCCATTCTATTCTCTTCTTCAAAGACATGTATTTTTACTGTGGAGCATTCTTGTTTTCAGTGTCATTATTCATTAAACTGCTTTTATATCGCACTTTATTTAGCTATTTTTAAATAATACAATTATCACAGAGAATCTCCTATTCTAAAAAGGTAGGACTTTAAAAATAATGTATACATAATCATATGGTTCTTCATCCCCATTCCATCCCCTGCTTTCTTCCCTTAAGTTTGTCGTAATCTTGAACCCCATATTGATTATTCTCTTCCTTCCCTTTTATAGGAAAGTGTATTTTTATTTCAGTTATTTTTAAATTTCTAAAAAGATAGTCTTGCTATAAATTGTCTTTCAGAATTTTTTCATTTACTAATTAATGCCAAGATTTATTCATGTTGTTGAGTATGATTATAATTACTTATTTGAAAAAGTATAATATTCCATTTTGAGGATTTACATGTATCTCATTTAATCCTAATAGCAACATAGGACTGCTATTTAGATCCTGATTTTTCATATGCAACAAAGGCACAGGAAGGTTAAGTCTTCTGTATCCAGGGTCACCTTTAATGCATGGTAGAATTGGCATTTTAAGTCCAGTAATAAGACTCTAAAGTCCATTCTTTGAACCACTATGCAAAATTAGTATTTATTGATATTCACTGAGTATCCTTCCATATCAGATGACTCAGAAAGAAAACTGGGACAGAACTAGGTTTCATTGTTTCTTTATGGCGATTTATCAGTCACTGCCTTTAGCAGTTTGGCCAGAGTAGCAAATTAGCTTTAGCTATTGAAGATATTTGGGGGTTGGGAAGATAGTTGTGGTTTGGGCTTGAATTTTTGTTCTATGTCAGTGCAAACTTCTTTTCTCTGTAATTTTTTAAATTGAAACTTTTCAAACTTTTTGAGGTGATAAAGCCCTAAAAATACTGATGATTTTTCTTTATAACCTTAAAGCTCTATTTCCTTTCTAAAGTTGAGCTTGAGGAGTTTGATCAGATAGTTAAAGGGTCTAGCATAGCATTTTCTTGTTTTTAAAGAAAAATGTACACACGTGTATAAATGTCTTTCATAGTGAGAATTTTAAATATTTCTAGTTACTTTTCTTTGTATATGATTAATCAAGTGTTCTCTGTCTTACCACATTCATTGAAAGAGTGAAACCAAATATGTATAATAAATAATAACAATGTAATATGTTTATAACCTGTCAAAATCATAATTGGTAACAAGCATATACAGAATGAAAACTTTTTATTTGCCATAAATCCAAAAAACAGATACCCTCTGCCTTTCTCAGTGATAAAATAATTCAAATATGAGAGTTGTTATAGAACCTTTATGTTTGAAAACTGCTGTGCTCTGACTCTTCCTGTGGGTTCCCACATCTCTTTCCGTCATTGGTCACACAGAAGAGGGCAGACTTTATCCATAGGCTTTAACTTTGTTGTTCTCCATCTAAAAACCTCAGGCTTTTAAGACAACTGAATTCCTTTATATGACTCCGAGAGCAATGATAGACAAATCACAGTGCACTATCCAGAAGAACAGGAAAGAGAGTGCTTCAGACCAAAAGGAAAGCCCTTCACATTGTAGACAGAACTGCATTTCGTATACATAGCTTGATCTGGGATATGACTAAAGATCAGGATCTTAAGTTTTTGGAAAAGGAAAAGCAACTGTGGATTGTTTCCTTTTTCATTAAAGCAGTAAGTATGGTACATGTGGAATTAGACACGAGAAAATTCTATCCAAAAAAGAAAGAGTTGAAGCCCAACAAAGGAGGAGAAACATAAAGGTGTGAAGCCCTGGGACAGAAATGCAAAATTGGCAAGAAGTGAACACGATGACAACAAAATGCAGGAGAGCAAGCATATCAAGGATATAATGAGGCCAGCTGGCAAAGGGCACTGTAGAGCTGTGTGTGAGCAGCTTCAATGCCATTGGCTAGAAATCACTGCTTTTTAATGATGACCCTTCAGAGAGAAAAGAATATAATTACTTAATCATGTGTCCTTGCATCCCAAAACCAAACTCATTATTCTAAAGGCTCTAAATTGGGACAAAATTATCTGTCACTATAACTGCAGAAGTCCACAGTGCTAGCCTGGACCCAGAACCAGCCGGAGAAAGGCAAGTTTAGACCTGTCATAAGATCCTGTCATGAAGAAGGTGAATGAGTGGGATAGATTTGGTAACCCTGTCAGTGATTAATGCCCCAGATTTGCTTCGAAATTTAAATTTGACCATATACTCTTTTCCATGTTATTATACTTAACATGTACCATAATTATATAAGTTAAAAATTATGAACACCTTCTCTTATGTGTATTTACATGTTTTTATGAATGAAGAGCTTGAATTGTGGAAAATAAATGGAACTTGTTTGAATTCACATGACAACTAAAAACAGAGAGTGAAAACAATGGCATTTTGGTATAAATTCAAATAATCTCCCACTCTGTCATTTGATGACCTTTCAAAGAAACACTAAAACTTTGTTTTATTCTAAACCAGGAGTTGACAAACATTTTCCGTGAAAGACCATATAATATGATCTCCATCGCAGTTACTCAACTCTGCCATCTTAATGCAAAAGCAGCTACAGACAATATGCACATGAATAGATACAGCCGTATTCAATGAAGTTAATTTATAAAACTATTTTAAAAGCAGGCAGTGGGTAGGTTTGACCCACAGGCCATAGTTTCCTGACCCTGTTCTAGATGACAAAATTTATTATAAATGGGTAAATGGCTGCTATCTGTACCTCCTTTTAAAAATGGAGACTACACTAGAATTGCAGTAGGAAGATGAAGCATTCTTTTAGTAACTGTAACCACAACAAATACTGACTGAGTGTTCTTAAGGTATGAGGCACAGTTTCTAAATGTTTTACCTGCATTTGTTTGTTTAATCCTCATCATCATCCTGAGGCAGGTGGTATTATTATCTCCTACTTACAGAGTAAAAACTGAAGAAGGGAAATTGAAGTAAGTTGCTCAACCTCATACAGTCAGTAGATGATAGAACTAATATCCAGACCTACAAATCTTTCCACAATTGATCACTACTTTTGTAAACGTGACATTCCCTTGGTCAAAGTTCTATTTCTGGAAAGAGAAAAATACATTAGCTGGTAACATACTCCATTGTTCCCTCCCATTTCTGAATACTTGACAGCTGGCTAAAGGAAGTCATTGAGTCAATGTTATAAATCTTTTAAATCAAATTTTCAGAGTAGAGCCTTGAAAAGGATTCACATTGACTATGAAATGTGCAGTATTACCAAGTAATTACTTTACAAAGAAATACCACTAACATAATTTTGCAAAATAGAGAAATTAAACCCCTAACCACAGTCCATGCTTTAAGAAATATTTCCTAAAATCTCAATGCATAATTTCTAAAAATAAAAACAAGGCCAAGGTAATTATGATATTTAGGGAAAATTTCCCATATCCACTATAACCTATCTCATTGGCAGCATAAATAATTCCACTTCACCTAGCACCAAAATTTACATTTTAAAGTAGATTAGATTGAAAGACAGGAGAGAATACTTTGGAAATTTTGATACATGAGAAAAGTAGCCATGGTTCTTACAGGTGCCTGAATTATCTATGTTACTCTATCCTGGAGACATTACAAAATTTTTAATGATGCTATTAGCAAAGCTGCAAACAAAGAATTACAGTAATGTAATCTGGTTATAACCAAAGCATGTAAAACACTAAAAATTAACAGACATTAGATGATTTTCCTTTATATAGGTCTTAGATAATTTTTAAGAAACTATTATACTAACCATATATGTTAATCAAAAGAAAACTATGTATATTCATTAAAAAAACTCTTATCAGATTTCCACCCCCATACATAAAAAAAAATTGTCACCTAATATATACCTGGAAATAATTGGATATAATCCAGAACTGTCTTCTAAGAAAAATTGGCTGGGTTAAGGTTGAAATTCAATGTTATATTTAAATAAATCCTATTCATATTACTGCCTGAGGGTGGTGGAAAGACCCAAAGGAAATTTTTATAGGCAGTTCCAGAGCAGTTTTCTAATGTAAAAGAAAATGGAATAAAGGCCAAATCCTTTCTAATCACACCTTCTGTGAGGAAAAGATGCTGAATGATATTCCTTTGAAGTGGGTCTTCTGCCCTAATTTGAAGATGTAAAAATACAAAGATACAAGTGTGTGCTCAATTTATGTGCATCTTTTGTATTGTTGTTATTGGATAAGCCAGATTTATGGAAGTCAAAGACTGCCATTCTAATCTAGAAATAAGAAAAGGAAAACTCACATATTCTTTCTTCATTGCCTTAAAAATCAGACAATGGCTCAGAAACCAGAGTGATGAATGTTTCTATTCTTAAGTGATCTCTTAACGTGACTTCAGTGTAATTTTCTTTGTTAATAAACTCAGATAAGGACAAAATTAGGAGAACAGAATTGCAAAGTTGTTCCCATGTTCTCTGCTTTAGCAAATATAGGACTGGAGCAGTGAATCTGATCCACCATAGTGTAGAGGCTTAAGCATGTGGGTTCCCAGAATGCTTAGGTTATGCTGGCTCTGCCTTTTTTCTTTCTTAAAGATTTTACATCTCAAAAATAAACATAATAACAATACCTTGAAGAGTAGTTGTAAGTGTTAAATGTGATAATATATATGAAAACTTTTTAAAATAGGGCCTGCCAAATAAGAGATCAATATATTTTAGCTGCCATCATTATAATTACTAAAGCATGAACTCATACATGTTTTTTTGGCATTTATGTTTAATATGGAAGAGTTGTAGTAAATAGACACAGCAAATCCCTTGGAGTTTCAATTACGTTAGGTGAGTTATATAATTTATAGGAACTGAATTATCTATTAATTGGATCATTGACCTATTACTATCTAGGTAAAACCACAAGAGAATTGTTTTCTCTCTGAAGACTAGAGGGAAAAAGGAGGTAGTTAGTACACTTCTCAAGATTGCACTTTGACTTGTGGAAGGGACAGCTCTTTATTAGGTACAGAAAACCAGATCTCAAATAAAGGGCAATTCTCCACATTTTGGGCTACTTTTCAGATTTTGAGTAAGGTGGCAAACCATTTTAAAGTGGAGCCCATTTTCTTCCCCACCTTCTGTCTCTCTAACCTTTTGTAAACTATTTTTACATCTTCATATGTCTCCAAGATCATTGCTCTACACACACACACATTTAATCTTCAATTAAAGAGACAAACAAGACTAATTTTTCATGCTCATATTGAATTATCAGTCAGCTTCTGCAACTTTTCAGCATCATGTCTTTATAATTGATCAGTTGATAGTATTTACTGAGTACTTTCAACAGGTTCTGTTAGTTGATAATATTATAGTCTAGGACTTTCAGTTGTGTAATCTCTAGCAAATAATTTACCTCTGCCTAGTCTTCTTTATTTGTAAATTTTTATTTGTTAATTTTGGTTTGGTTTCTAGATTCCCTCTGATTCTCACATTCTGGTTTTGGTAATAGCCATCTTTGCCCATTGGTAGATTTATTCGATTATAGATGCCATTTGATTCCTCTAAACAATACTTTTAGTTTGGCACAAATTTCTATTGGATCCAGCCAATTCTGTATCCCAGCATCCATGTTTACTTCATTGAAAATGATGCTTCAAAAGGACAAAAAGTATCTCTAAGTGGTAGAGTGCTCACCTAGCACCTGTGGGGCACTGGGTTTTATCTTCAGCACCACATAAAATAAAGATATTGTACCCACCTAAAAATTTAAAAATAAATATTTTTTTAAAAATAGGTCCTCTTTGAAATTATACAAATTGTCCCCTGTACAAATATCTCAGTCTGAGACTAGAAATGGAAGATGTAGATTTTCTTTAGTTTGAAATTCAGGGATAAGAAAGCATAGACCATATTTATGCAGTATACTGATACTGATACATATTATATATTGATACTGATGCATATTGTAACCAACTGGAGAATTGGGTGAGACTGAATGCAGGACAAGGAACCTACAGTTTGCTCATTAATTAGGAATATCTTCAGTATTCCTAATCAAGAGAGTAGGCTTAAAGAGCCTGTGCCAATCCTTTAAAGGGAAAGACCCATTAGGAAGTTACTATTCTGTAATTTAAGTGACACTATATTGTGGAGGCTTGAAATAGTTCAATTATAGTAGGGAGGAGGAAGCAGGATTACTCCCCCACCCATCTTTATTAAAGTTTAACTGAAAAATAAGAATTGTATATATTTATTGTGTTCAATGTGATATTTTAATATATGCATGTATTATAATGTGACTAAGTCAAACCAACATCATCTCACATAGTTAATCATTTTTCATCTTTATAACTGAAACTTTGTAGCCTTTAACCAATCTATATGGATTTATTTCTGGTTTTCCTTTACTGTTCCATTGGATGATATGCATGCATTTATGCCAGTACCATGATATTGTAATTACTGTAGTTTTGTAGTGTTTCTTTTCTTTGTTTTTTAAAAATTGATTGATTCCTTTTCCCAGCACCTAGCAACCATAATTCTATTCTTTGCTACTCTAAGTTTGTCCTTTTCAGATTCTAGTGTAACTGAGCTCCTACAGTAATTTTTGTTTGTTTGTTTCTGTGCCTCGCTTATTTCTCTTGGTATAATGTCTTACAGATTTGTCCATATTGTTATAAATGGCAGGATTTCCTTATTTTTAAAAACTAAATAGTATTCTGTTGTATGTATGTATTTACCACATTTTCTTTATCTATTCATCCATCTATCCATTAGATTGATTGTCTATCATGATTATTGTAAATAATGTTGCTCTAACCATGGGAACATAGATACCTGTTTGATGTGCTGATTTTATTTTATTAGAATGTATACCCCAAAGCAAGACTGCTGGATCATATAGTAATTCTTTTAAATTTTTTGAGGAATTGTCATACTGTTTTTCATAATGGCTATACTGATTTCTATTCCCATCAATAATGTACAAATGTTCCCTTTTCTCCATGTCTTTGCCAACACTTGTTACCTCATCATGGCTTCGATTTGTATTTTCCTGATGATTTGTGATATTGAGCATTTTTTCACATATCTTTTGGCCATTTGTTTGTCTTCTTTTGGGAAAATCTATTCACGTTCCTTGCCATTTTTTAATTATGTTATTTGTTTTCTTGTCATTGAGTTGAATTCATTATATACTTTGGATATTAACCCCTTATCAGATGTATGGTACACAAGTATTTCCTTCTATTCTTTAGGTATTCTCTCAGTTGTTCCTTTTGCTGTGCAGTTTTTTGTTATGTGATCCCATTTGTCTTTTTTTATTTATTTATTTTGTTTCTTATGCTTTTGGAAATGATAGGCAAAAAATTATTGTCCAGACTTATGCAAAGAAGCTTGTCCCCTATTTTGCTCTATTGGTTCTTCAGTTTCAGGTTTTACATTTAAGTCTATAATCTACTTTGAGTTATTTTTGCATATAGCATAAGAAAAGGGATCATTTCATTCTGCATATGGATATCCATTTTTTTCTTAGATCAGTGAGAACTATTTTTCCCCATGGTATGTTCTTGCCACACTTGTGAAACACCAACTCACCATGAATATATGGATTTATTTCTGGCTTTTCTTTACTGTTCCATTGGACTGTCTACATGCATTTATGCCAGTATCATGATGTTGTAATTATCGTAGCTTTGTAGTGTTTCTTTTCTTCCTTTTTTTAAAATTGGTCAACTAACTTATGTTTGATTGATTGCTTGTGGACCTGGGGCACTCTATCACTGAATATATCACCAGACCTTTTAATTTTTTATTTTTAGATTGGTTACCCAGACTGTGCTCAACTTGTGATCCCCTACCCTCAACCTCCAAATTCTCTGGGATTATAGGTATATGCCACCACACCCAGCCTAGATATGTAGTGTTTATTTTTTAATCAGGTTGTGATGCCTCCAGCTTTGTTCTTTTTGCCCAAGGTTGCTTTGTCAATATGGGAGTCTTTTGAAGTTTCATATAATTTTTGGATTTTTGTTCTACTTATGTGAAAAATGCCTTTAGAAAATTTATAGGAATTTTATTGAAATTGTAGATTCTTTTGGGTATTATGGATACTTAATAATATTACTTCTAATCCATAAACATGGGGTACCTTTCCATTTTTTGTATGTCCTCAGTTTCTTTCATCAATGTTTGATTATTTTCTATCTACAGATCTTTCACTTTTGTTTAATTTATTCTTTAAGTTTTTTTTAAATGCTGTTGTAAATGGAATTGTTTATTGATTTCCCTTTTGAATAGTTCATTGATTTTACTTGGTGGTCTTTGTATCTTGCACTTTACTGAGTTCATTTATTACTTCCAACATTTCTTTGGTAGAATTGGGGTTTTTGTATATAGGGTTTTTGTCATTCTTAAATTTAGATATTTTAATTTCTTCCTTTCCAGTTAATATGCCTTTTTATTTCTTTTTCCTGCTAATTTCTTTGTCAAGGAGAAGTGGTGAGAGGGCATCCTGAACTTATTCATGCTTTTGGGGGAAGTTGAAAATGATGTTAACTGTGGGCTTATCATATATGGCCTTTATTATTTTGAAAACCAGTCAGTCCATATATACATAATTTATTGAGATTTCTTATTATGAAAGGATGGTGAATTTTGTCAAATGCTTTTTCTGCTTCTCTTGAGATGGCCATGTGGTATGGCCATTATCCTTGATTCTGTAACATTTACTGATTTGCATATGTTGAGCTATTCTTATATCCCAGGGATAAATTCCTTTTTATCACGGTGTATGATCCCTTTAATGTGTTATTGAATTTAGTTTTATAGTATTTTGTTGAGGATTTTTATATCTACATTTATCAGGGATACTGGCTTATAGTTTTCTTATAGTGCCCCTGTCTGGCTTTTTGGTATGAGAATAATTCTGTTCTCATAAATAAGTTTGGAAGTGTTTTCTCCTCTCCAGTTCTTTAGAAGAGTTTCAGAATTATTGGATTTCATCCATTGAATGTTTAGTATAATGCAAGCATGAAAAGATTCTTGTTTTCTTTTGGGGAGTTTTTTTTAATATTGACTCTATCTCCATCATTCTGTTCAGATTTTCTTTTATTCTTTATGATTCAGTATTGGTATGTTGTATGTTTCAGGAATTTATCCATTTTTTCCAGGTTATCCAATTTTTTGGCATATAATTGTTCAAGTAGCTTCTTATAATCCTTTGTATTTTTGCAATGACAGTTGTGATATCCCCTTTTTTCATCTTATTCAGATGTATTTTTCTTACTCCAGCTAAATATTTGTCAATTTTTAAAATCTTTTTGAAAAACCAACTTAGTGTCATTGATCCTTTGTATTGTTTTTCTAGTGTCTATTTCATTTATTTCTGCCCTGGTTTTTATTATTTCTTTCTTTTTTTTTTTTTTTTTTTTGATGACTTAGGATTTAGTTTTTTTTTCTTATTACTTAAAGTATAAAATTAGATGGCTTACTTGAGATCTTTCTTCTTAATGTAGGTGTTGTAGGTGTTTATAAACATCTCTATTAGAATTATTTTGGCTGCATCTCATAAGTTATGGTATATTGCCTTTCCACTTTCATTTTTTATGTTTTTTCAATTTCTCATTTGATTTTTTCCTTGGCCACTAGTTGTTCAGGAGTGTGTTAATTTCCACATATGTATGAGTTTTCCACTTTTCTTCCTGTTATTGATCTGTATTTTTCATACAATTATGTTAAAAAGAAACATTTTATATAAATCCAGTCTTCTGGAATTTGTTGATATTTTTTGTGGTCTAACATATGATCTGTCCTGGAGAATTTTTCTGTGTGCTTGAAAAAAAAATGTGTATATGCTGTTGCTCTTGAATAGAATTTCCTGGATATGTCTATTAGATCCATTTGGCCTATAATGTTGTTCAGGTCCATGGACTGATTTTCTGTCTGGGATGATCAATCCATTGTTAAAAGTGGAAGTATTAAAGTCTGCAACTATCATTTCTTTTTTTAATTTTCTAGTTGTAGGTGGACACAATATCTTTATTTTGCTCTTATGTGGTGCTGAGGATTGAACCCAGTGCCCCATGCATGGTAGGCGAGTGCTCTACCTCTGAGTTACAACCCCAGCCCCTGCAACTATTATTGTATTGCTATTTTGTCTTTCATTTCTGTTAATATTTACTTTATATATTTAGGTACTTATATTTATTATGTACTCTTGATGTATTTACCATCGTTATAAATAATCTTTATCTCTTTTAGCAGTTTTTTTACTTAGTCTATTTTGTTTGAAATAAATATAGCCACACTTGCTCCATTCTGGTTACTATTTACATAGACTATATTTTTCCATCCCTTAATTGCCAGCTTTTGTGTGTCTTTAAGGCCAAAGTGAGTTCTCTTTGGACAACAAATAGTTGTATTTGTTTTTCTGAACCCATTCAGTTATTCTGTATCTTTTAATTGGATAATTTAATCCATTTACATTTAAAGTAATGATTCATAGGTAAGGGCTTACTACAGCAATTTTTTAAAAATTTTTACTGGTTTGTAGTTTCTTTGATCCTTTCTCTCTTGCTGTCTTCCTTTGTGATTTGATTACTTTTTTTTAGTGGTATGCATTGATTACTTTCTCTTTCTCTTTTATGTGTCTACTGTAGGCTTTTTTTCCTTCATGATTACCATGAACCTGTATAAAAGATAACAGCCTATTTTTAAGCTGATAATAACTTTGGTTGCATAAAAACAGTACATTTTAACTTCTCCTCCCATATTTTGTTATTAATGTCACAACTTACATCTTTTAAATATTGTCTATTATCAAACTATTATAGTATTATTAATACTTTAGTGATTTATGCATCACTATAGCAGTAGGATATTCCGAATTGGACTATATTCTTTACAAAGAAGTTTATACTTTCATATGTTTTCCCTTTGTTAGCATCCCTTCATTTTTACTTGAAGAATTCCCTTTAGCATTTCATGTAAGGTAAGTCTAGTGATGATGAACTCCTACAGCTTTTGTTCTAGGAAAATTCTTATCTTTCCTTTATTTTTGAAGGAAATCCTTACCATATATAATATTCTTGATTAAAAGCTCCTTTTTGTCAATTTTTTTCTTTTTTCCTTTTGATACTTTCAATATATCTCTCCATTTTCTTCTGACAGCAAAGTTTTTTTCTACAAGAGAACTCTGCTGATAGTTTGATTCAGGTGATGAGTGGCTTTTTTCTTGCTGCTTTCAAAAATTCTCTGTCTTTGACTTTTGAGACTTTATGTGTCTTGGGGATGCTATTTCTTATTTAATCAATTTGGGGTTCTTTGGAGATTTTTTTTAATTGTAGGTGGACACAGTGCATTTATTTTATTTATTTTTTATGTGGTGCTGAGGATTGAACCCAGTACCTCATGCATATTAGGCAAGTGCTCTATCACTGAGTCACAACCCCAGCCCCTAGATTTGGGGATTTCTATGTAATCATTTCTTTAAATAAATGTCTTCCCCTTCCTCTGCTTCTTCTGAGATTTATATGTTTATATTCGTTCACTTGATGATGTCCCATAATTCTATAGATTTTCTTCATTTTTTTTCCTTTCTCTTTTCTTTTTATGTCTTTGATTAGGTAATTCTCAAATAATCAATCTTTGATCTCATCATTTTTTTTCTGTTTGGTCAAATCTGCTAATGAAGCATTCTCTAGAAATTTTCAGCACAGTTCTGGTGTTCTTTAGCTCCATAATATCTACTTGATTCTTTTATCTTTTCATTTGTTGTAATTAGTTACCCATGACATCAGAATGCATTTTGATACACTATACACATATGGAATATAACTTCTCATTCTTCTGGTTATGCATGGTGTAGTTACACTGGTCATGTAATCATATAGGCACACAGGGTAATGATGTCTGATTCATTCTTCTATCCTTCTACCTCCATACCCTCTCCCCTCCCTTCAGTCCCCTCTGTTTAATCAAAGTACCTCTATTTTTCCCTAGCTCCACCCGCTTATTGTGAATTAGCATCCACATATCAGAGGAAACATTCAGACTTTGACTCTTTGGGATATGCTTATTTCACTTAGTATGATATTCTCTAGCTCCATCCATTTACCTGAAAATGCCATAATTTTATTCTTCTTTAAGGATGAGTAATAGTCTGTTGTGTATATTTATCACATTTTCTTTATCTATTCATCTGTTGAAGGGCACCTAGGTTGGTTCCATAGTTTAGCTATTGTGAATTAAGTTGCTATAAACATTGATGTGGCTGCATCACTGTAGTATGCTGATTTTAAGTCCTTTGGGTATAAACTGAGGAGTGGGATAACTGGGCCAAAATGTGGTTCCATTCCTAGTTTTCTGAGGGAAATCTCCATACTGCTTTCCAGAAAGGTTGCACCAATTTTCAGTGCCACCAGCAAGGTGTGAGTGTACCTTTTCCCCCATATGCTTGCCAACATTTATTATTGCTTGAATTCTTGATAATTGCCATTCTGATTGAAGTGAGATGGAATCTCAGTGTAGTTTTGATTTGCATTTCTGTAACTGATAGAGATGTTAAACATTTTTTCATATATTTGTTGATTGATTGTATTTATTCTTCTATAAAGTGTCTGTTCAGTTCCTTTGCCCATTTATTGATTGGGTTATTTGGGGTTTTTGGTGTTAAGTTTTTTTTATTTCTTTATATATCGTAGATGTATATTAATTAATGCTCAAATTAATGCTCTATCTGAGGTACAAGTGGTAAAAATTTTTTCCCATTCTCTAGACTTTGTTTTCACATAATTGATTGTTTCTTTTGCTTTGAAGAAGATTTTTAGTTTGATTCCATCCCATTTACTGATTCTTGATTTTACTTCTTGTGCTTTAGGTGTCTTGTTAAGGGAGTCAGTTCCTAAGCCAACATGGTGGAGATTTGGGACTGTTTTTGCTTCTGTTAGGCACAGGTTCTCTGTTCTAGTGTCTAAGTCCTTGATCTACTTAGATTTGAGTTTTATTGTGCTTGATTC
This sequence comes from Marmota monax, assembly GCF_021218885.2. Taxonomy (NCBI): domain Eukaryota; kingdom Metazoa; phylum Chordata; class Mammalia; order Rodentia; family Sciuridae; genus Marmota; species Marmota monax. The sequence continues at coordinate 1,596,548 of NW_026694968.1, read as the reverse complement.
TTTATTATATCTCTTTTTTGAACTCTTGTTTTGTTTGTATATTCTCTATATTTGTTAGTTGTCTCTCTGTGGCCTTTTACATTCACTAAATTTATTTAAGATGGTTATTTTGAATTCTTTGCCAGGCTATTCACAACTCTCCACTATTTAGGATCAGTTACCCATGCTTTAGTTTTCCATCTGGTAGTGTTATTCATGTTTTCCTGATTATCCTTGTGGTCATGCATTGGTGCCTACACATTTGAAGAAATAGGCACCTATTCATCTCTACAGACTGACTTCATCAGTAGAAGTCCTTTACCAGTCAGTTGGCCTTAAGATTCCTGAGTGGGACATCTGGTAGGATCCATGGGCAGGCTGACCTAGAGCATGGATATATGAGATAAAGTCAAGCCTGAAACTGGGTCCACTGAGGTGAGCCTGGTGTTGCACACGTCTTGAGACTACATGTAGGGGCTTTCCTAGTGTTTGAATCTGTGGGATGAACTTGTTCCTAGAGCTGGCTTATACCTTGGGTTTATACAGGTAGTCTTAGAGCCAGAGTATGTAGCAGCCAGTACAGTGATGGAGTATACAGGGGCAGACCTGGACCCTGATTCTGCTAGGGAGTACCTGGAACCTGGGTCCACTGGAACCTAAAGCCATTAGCACCAGTCTAGACTCTGTGTCCAGAGGGTTTGTCTGGAGTATGGGTCAGCAGATTCTAGCCTAGGACTATGTGTGCTGACCTGGAACCTTGATCCATGGGAGGCCAGCCTAGAGACTGGTTCTCTAAATCTGGTCTAGAATCTAGGGCCACACCAGTCACCCTGGTGCTAGAATGGGCCTGGAGGCTGAGTTCATGGGGGTTGCCCCGGAGTTATGGTCTACTGGCATGGACTTGGACCTTTGGTCTTCTGGAGTGTGTTGGCCTAAATCCTGGGGTCACAGGGACTGGCCTAGGGCTAGACAAAACTGGGGCCTTAGGTGCTGACCTGGAGACTGGGGTGAGAGGTGTTAGTCTGGTATTTGGATCCATGAGTATGCTGGGACTACAAAGGCTAGTGTGGTATGACCTGTGGGGATACTGGGACCTGGCCTGACACTGGAGTCTCAGATAGTCAGCAGCTTATTTTACTCTCCTCCTTAGTAGACAGTATCTCTCTGTGATGTCCTGCCTAGATTTGGGGAGTAATACTGGAAAGGTGAAATTGAAACCTTACTCCCCTCTTCAGTGTCTTATTTCTTTGCAATGCCCAAGTGCCGTAATCTCTCACCTGCTTTTTGTAGCTCTTGTGAAGGTCTGTAAGAAGACAAGCACTGGAAATTCCCTGTTTTACCATCTTGCTGACATCCTTTCATGGGGGCTAGATGTAAAAGAGGTCTCAGGATTAGAAATGGCAGGACGTGGTAACTGTTTTGACCCTCCTGGGTCTCATTCTACAAAGAACCCCTCTCTCCCTGGAATGATAGCTATTGCCTCTATTTCACTTCCACTCCCCTGTGAATGAAAGGAGTATATTCAACAGAGGCATTAAAAATAATAGAAGGTGTATAAGGATGAAGGGATTTTGGTGTTTAGAAGGAAGAACCAGTTCAAGATTATTTGGGGAATGTGGGTAGAGATATTTTCCACTTATTTGACACCTTTTTTTTTTAAAGCAAACACATTTGTCAAGCATCATTCTGGGTACCAAGGATACTGTGGTGAGCCATTCATAGATGACTTCCAAGAAACACACAGTCTAAAGTAGAACACAGGATGCAGCATGTGATTTGACAGGAGTGAATATATACATAGAACATTCTTGGGGAGGGACATCATATATATTCTCATGGGGAGAGATGAGGAAATTCCTAGAGTAAGTGACTTCTAAATTGAAATCTGAAGTAAAGTTGGGGCAAGGAACGGAACACTATGTGCATATGTGGAGTGCTGGAGGTAAGTAATTAAAGAAATTCCTGTATTGTTTGTATGCTTATTTATTTCATTCAGGCATGTATAAATATGCATCTATGTATCCTATCAACAGACTATGTATCCTATCAAAAAAAATTTATTTTTTTTTGCTTGTCCTTCATAATATTTAGACAATGCCTTGAAATTACTAGATACTAAAGTACAAAGCAGGTTGTAGAATTTCATCTCTGAATGAAACCTGAGATCATCTAACTAGCTCAGCCTCCTTATTTGAAAGAGAAAGAAACTAGGTGTCTGATAAATTAAATGACTCACCCAGGACAAAACAAGCAGAGCCAGATGGCAGCCTGCATCTTTGGAATCCCAATCAAAGCCACAATCCAATATTACCAAGCCAGTGATTTCTCGTGCAGGATTGTCACTGATGTCTTTGCAATTTCCAAATTCCAATTTTTCCCTGTAAAATATAGATAATAATCTTGTCTCGTTTGACAAATAGAAATAAAAATGATCATCATGAGGAATACTGTGATAAGAAGGAAATGTTGAAATGCTTTATTACAACTACTAAGGACTATTTTAAACAGATTTAAAAATATATATGACAACAAACCACTGCTCCTCTGGCATTGGAACTCACGTATTTACCATCTTGACCTGCAACAGCTTCTCATTTCCAGGGGCTTTACCCTTGGGAACTCAAATTGAGTATAGAGTTTGCTATCATTTTTCACCTTGTGTTTATGTTGCACCTCCATATGAGGAGCTTAAAGAGCTTTACAGACATTAGCTCATTAATCCTCCCAAAACCTCTCTAAGATAGGGTGGAGGCATAAATCATTATTCCCATCTGGAAAAAAAAATAGCCTAACTTATCTCTCTTAATTTCACTGATGCTCTAAACTGTTGATTAAATCCTAAATTATACACTGTACATTTAGAATACCACATTCTCTTCCCCAAGGAGATTTCGCTTTCTTTTTTAAATTTAATGCCCTGCAGATAAATGTAAAATGAGACTGACAGGTCTTATATTGAAAGCTCCTATGAGAAGCACAGGCTGGGCAGTAACTCAAGTTCCTCTTTCCCCTTCTGCCATCCTTCTTTTCTAAAAATGACCAGGAGAAATGACTTTTAGGAATTGGAGGGATAGTTCATTTATTCCTTTATCTGTCAGTAAAGACCCCCATCAAGACCAGCAGTGAGTATCTATTCAGTTATGACATCTTCATCTTCAATAAAATACAGGTGCAACAGACTTCAAAATTTTACTGACACAGCAATGGAAGTTAAATTTTCAGTCACGTGTGCTTGCTTCACTTACTTGTATGATTCTCACTATAAAGTTATTCGGTGAGACTTTGAAGATGTTAGAACATAACCATGACATGAGTAGAATCTGAAACCAAGCAAGGTTGTTTCATTGAGATGGCTGCAACTCATACTTATCCAGTTAAAGCAGGTGACCACAGTTAAAGTCAGCAAAAAGGAAAATAAATTAAAATGACAAAGGCATAAAAATAAAATTAATATTCTGTCACACCCTAGAAGTTCATAAGAAAAGATGAGAGTCACCTTTTAACTTATTCTAGAGGTACTTGAATTTTATTTTATAATTTTTTTTAAAGTCCATTTCAGGATGGGAGTGGTGGCATACACCTTTAATCCCAACTACTTAGGAGACTGAGGTAGGAGATTACCCTGTCTCAAAATAACATATAAAAGGGGCCGAAGATGTAGTTCAGTGGTAGAGTGCCCCTGGTTCAATCCTCAGTATCAAGAAGAAAAAAAAAAAGTCCATCTCAGACCACAATATGATATTTTTCCTGACCTAGTAGAAGGTTATGCAGTATTTGATGCCAGAAGATGTTAGAGGCCAAAGGATCATTGAATTTTAAAAAGAAGATTCGAAGGAAACAAAGAAGTTATATCATTTACTTGCTATCACACAACTAGTTATTGCCAAACTAAGAGAATATCCTACATTGTAGTTTCTTATTCCAAGTTGCTTCTCAAATATAAACTAAAACACCTGTGTGATTAGCTTAAATCGTCTGTCTTGCTGACAAAATGTTACATAGAGTGAACAAAAGAACTAATCCCCCATGTATTCAATTTTTTCCAGGGGATGGGAAAACAACAGGCAGGAGATGTGCTATCTCTTCCCAGAAGAGGAGAATTGGCTTTATTTAAGAAAATGTTCCTGGACCTCCGCTTGATTTTTAGCTATGAGATGAAGAATGAAGTTCTTATATTTCTTTTTCACAAATTTCTCGAATGTTGCTTTAAGCTAAATAATCATCCTAGCAATTTACCGGTTGGCTAATATTTAGTCACCATCTCTTTTCTACCTAACATAGTAGTTGAAGAGTGATTTTCTATTTCATATTAGTTGAATTTCAAAATGACCCTGAGAGTCTGGTTAGTATTACTACATCCCTGGGAATACTGAAAGCCTGTGCAAAGAAGGCAAGATGCTCTGGCTTCCACTGCAAATGCAAAGGAAAGGGCTAAGAAACAAATTCCCAGTGGTCCAAACTCTATACAAGAAGTCATCCTATTTATTTTACATGCCATGAAAATAAAATGAAGAGCATAAAATTTATAAAGTTGTCTATGCCTCTGCCCCTTCTAGATCAAGAGTATTAAATGACTACTAAATAAAAGGATTTTTTTTTTCGAATGTTGACTTTTTCTCCCTGGCATCATTTTCCTCCTCTTTAGAAATTTTATTCCCAAAGTCTGACTCTCTTTCCAATATTCTTTATATATTCCTAGAGTTCCCGAATCCCATTTTTTCCATCTGTATGGTTCTAGAATCATAGGAATACTTCTCTAAAATATTAGTTCTTAACTCTTGTACTTCAAGTAAGACTGAGATTTGTGATGAGTTCAGGAGTGTATTCATAGGAAATAAAAAGAAGCCAGAGACAAGTCTAGAAAAACAGGACTTGATAAGAGGAGTGTGGTGAAGTATAGCCAACTATAGGCAGATGAGAGTGAAAAAAAACACCATGCAGTATGATCGAGCAACTCATGAAATTAGTTAGTTGAATAGTCTATTTTTCGTCATGAGTTAGGTTGGCTGTGTGTTTCACCTTATCCTTGGAAATTCCTCTTGGTTCACCCTTGGTCCTATATTCTCTAGTTTTCCTTCTTATGCTATTTCATTCTCCAGGTATGGTCATTAGGATAAGCCCTTTCTTATAGATTTTATAAAATGGATACTGTAGTGCACTGTATGTTGTCATACAGAATTCTTTCCTTCCTTTCCTACAGTCTGTCCTGAATGTCCTTTGATCTGGCCAGTGAATACTTAAGATCCACTAAAAACAAAAGTGATTTCAGGTAGCTGGGACCAACAGATAATCTAGAGGAAAGAAATCATCTTTATCCATTCCCAAGAATTACTTTGAAATGATTCCCATGGAATCAATGAGAGAAAACCTCAGTGGGTATTATAAATATAATAGATGAAAATAAATTACAATTAATATCTTATTTGCTTATGAAAAGAGTGATTGTGGAGTTTTAAAAAAAGTATTTTGTAGTATAATGGCTAAGTTGCATTTAAATCCAGCACCCTTTTCCCCTTGTTGCTAAAAGTTACCTTTTTGAAATTGCAGACTAGTTTAGCATCTTAACATAATGGACATGTTTTTAAAAGATTATTGCCAAAAGTACATTCTTTATTCCAGGGAGACTCCATAATAGGTACCAGCATTTTAGTAATGATACAAGCAATCTGTAAGCTATTACAGTTTTCTTTAGAGTAACTTAATCTTCATATTGTTTTGTATGTCTGGAATTTTAATAGTGTTTTTAATTTAGAAAAGGAAGTATACAACATATTACTAATTACACGTGAATATGAACTAAGCACAAAACCACTGAGTTTGATTCTTAAAAACAAACATATTTAAAAGTACTTAACCTAGTATAGAGAAAATAACAAAGAAATTAAAGAGTGCCACATAGGGATAAAAACAACAGTTTTCAAGAAATAACACGGTATCTGCATTTTTAGAATGCTTCTTGTATATTTATATTATCCTACAGCTTAAAAAAAAGCTAAAAGTTGTAGAAATGCTCCCTTATAAGTAAAATTTACTATATATACTATATATGTATATATATATAGTTTTTTTTAAAGAGAGAGAGGAGTGAGAGAAAATTTTTTTTAATATTTATTTTTTTTAGTTTTTGGCGGACACAACATCTTTGTTTGTATGTGGTACTGAGGATCGAACCCGGGCCGCACACATGCCAGGCGAGCACGCTACCACTTGAGCCACATCCCCAGCCCCTATATATATAGTTTTAATTAAGCATATATAACAGCAGAATGCACTTTGATTCATTGTACTCAACTTTACATTTCTATGGTTATACATGATGTAGTGTCACACCATATAAAAATTTACTACATCTTTTTCTATCAGATGAAAATACATGCTATTAAACATAAACATCAATATTTATAAAATAATAATTATCTTTCCCTAGATGACATCACTTATTGAAGGGTCTCCAAGAATTTACAGTATTAATTAATATTCCTGGTGACCTTTAGTGATTCAGATTGATTGGTGAGTATACTAGATTGCAAGAAGAAGTAGAATATTTTTCTAGGTCAAAGGGCTGGTTTTTCAGAGTCCTGGAAGGTGATGCACTGTATTTGACCTTTTCTTTTCTGTGGACAAGGTGAATTAACAGAGGGTAAGTGATTTTTCTTAAAAATAAAAATATTCACTGGAAATATTTTGATTCTAAATGGTTATAAGAAATAATTCAGTGTTTGAATCTGGACTTATACTGTCATGTACAGTTTCAAACTGTTTTGACACACAACCCAGCTCTTTTCCAATGAGCTGATAGAGATGTGCTTGGTGAACCAATTCAGGAGGCTTTAATACTATTTTTAAAATCTAGCTTTTATATTAAGCAAACCAGTTTGCTATTTTGAAAGAAGTTATAATCTACTTAAAACTGTCATTCTCTGTTTCTGACTTGCAATTAGATGATATTTCCAAAATGTCAGACCTAGATTCTGCTTCTACCATCACCATAATAGAATGTGACAGCCAAGATATTATATCAATACTTTTTCCATAATTAGCAATAAGGATCCTGCCAAGGGTTAACTAGAAAAGTTTCATAAACATTTTTCTACAAATGGTCCTGAAGGCAGTATTATGCTTTTAAAATCTGCTAATGTAGCAAAGACTCATGACAACCAGGAGACAAATCTATGAGCAAAACTGTTTGGAGAGAATAGTTTTGTACTGTATGATATATGTTATGTAAATGAGCTTATTAGGACTCTCATCTATTTTATTATTGGTGACCAATTTAATAGAGGCATTTAAAAAACAATATTTCTGCCTGACTCCTAGAAATGAAGAAGATACATTGATATAATTGAGAGCAAATGATTGCATGTCTTGCCATTTAATCATGTCATTTTTCAATTGCTGTTTTTTGCACTTCACTGCATGCTTATAGAATATTTAGCTTCAATATAGATTAAGTCCCAGAGTTTGCAACTGAACTGTATCTCTATATTGGCTGACATTGTTTTTCAAGGTTGGAATCAGTTAAAATACCAAGATGTCATTTGCCATATTTTAAAAAAATATATACAAGTCATCATTCATACTTAATTTGAAATATGGGTTTTTTGTCTGTTTTGAATAATTACTTCTTCACAATTCTAGGGTGAAAATTCTTATTTCAACACTTTATACACTACACATAGTTAAGCACATAATTTATTTGAGAATGGTGTTCTCAGGACCAAAAGAGCTGCTGACCCATTGCTAGAAATGTTAATCATTTGTCTAATGAACATTTTCTACCTTTGTTCAATCTCTCCTTTATTATTCCTATAATTTATACCCTTCTCAAGAGATAATACTTCCTCTATCTATTAGAATATTAGGTCCTTGAAAGAAGATTTTTGCCTGTTTTGTACACTGATATATCTCAAGCACTTTGAATACTACCCATTATAATAGGTATTCCATACATGCTTATTTAATTAATGATTTATATTTTTTTCCATCCATGTTTTCGTAGCCAACCTGGATTTAAGTATTGTGCGTATTACTAATTCTTGTGTATTTGAAGACCTAGAGTGCCCTTTAGAAGATTGTATTTCTGAAAGGTTTACAAGAAGAGGTTGTTGGCTTTCTTAGGAACAATAACTTTATGACTGTATCCACATATAGTTGAAGTCAGGATCCAGTTAGTCTGAAAATGTAGACATCTTACATGTTCTTCATATTACTTGTGGTGAGCCGTGTTTGTAGACCGTTGCCGCCATTAGAAGATGGCGCCGGTCTCCGTTGTGGATCTTGGTAAACAACTCCTTATTAGGGAAAGTTGGCACGCTGTCCCTCAACACCCTATGAGAAAACCCCGCGTGGCAGCTTTGGATTGGACTTGAGTAAGCTTCATTAGGCTATGCTTGGGCGCTCGGCGGGGGGTCGCTAGAAGATGATACATGAAACAAGGCCTGAATAAACTGCTGAAAGAAGAATCCTGTGTCGTGTTTTCCCTTGCCGGCGAGGGGTCGCGACAATTACTTATGAAAAGAAAACTGTGTATCATAGTTTTTATGAATCAGCTTTGAATTTGGGCTTCCTGTGTTAAAATCCTGCCTTGCTGTTTATTAGTTGCGTTACTTCTGATCAGTTATTTAACTTCCCCTCATCGTCATTTCCTCATTTGTAAACTAAATCATAATCCCTTTGTTCCCCTTTCTATATGTGTGTGTGTGTATGTATGTGTGTGTGCACGTGAGCATATGTGTATGCATGTATTGTTGTGGAGATTAAATGAGTAAATACATACAAGTACCTAAAAATTCATGGCACACATATACAAAAAATGTTAATCATTAATATCGGGGCTTAGTGAAAATAACTAGGAAAATTCTATTAAGAATAGTACTATAGAAATTGATAAATTTCATTGGTTGTTGGCTTTTGCTTTCAAGCAAGCCTTGATGAAATAGTTGAAGATAGCATTGTTTTTATCTTCTATTGGTTCAGATAGATGTAACCAATTTGGAATGATCTTTGGTAAAGTACATGAAGTACATCCAATATGTCAGGTCTCCCATTTTTGTACTGACACCAATAATGCAATAGAGTACAGTTTTATAAGATGTAAATGATTATGTATGGAATTCTTCACTGAAATAATTTGATTTAATTAACATTCTTCATTTTCCACATTTGTTTCAACTACTCTTCCAGACCAAGTCGTCTTTGTGTATTTTTCTATATATGTTTCATGATATTTCTAGAAGTAGGACAGCTATATTAAAAATTGCAATACATTATTGTCATATAGGAGAATGTCTGACCATTTGACTAAGATATGTAGGTTTGTATTAATGATTCTATCCCAATGGATTTTATAATCATTACTTGGTATAATCAAGTCAGGAAAGAATAGTCTTTACAAGAAATGATGCTGAGACAACTGGATATCCAGATATAAAGGAATGAATTGGACCCTAACTTTGTGCCACCTGTAAAACTAACTCAAGATGAATCATAGACCAAAATGTGAGAGCTAGAACTATAAAAATCTTAGAAGAAAACAGAGAAGTGTTCATTACTTTGAGTTACACATAATTTTCCTAGAATAACATGAAAAGTAGATATTCTACTATATAATAATGAAGTGCAATTTTTAATATAGCTGTTCTACAAATAACATAAAACAAATACAAAAGTTCACAAAGAAGACTGGGTCTGGAAAAGAAGTTGAAAAAGGGGGAGAAAAGCTCTCAGTTTATATTTGTAAGTCTATTCATCCTTGCACTAACCCATGGTGTCAGAACCATGATGACTGGTATCACTAGTAACACAAGCATACATAATACCCTAGGAGAATAATAAGTTTTCTGATTATAAAATCAGTTACATGATTGATGAAGAAATAGAACTTTTTTCAAATTAACAATTTTGTTGAAGTATGATTCACATACTACAGAATCTGATTTCAAAACATTCTCACCACCTCTATAAGAAACTCTTTACCCATTAACAGTTACTCCCTATTTTACCCTTACTGAAGCCCTTGGTAACCACTGTTCTACTTTGTTTCTATCCATTATCCTGTTTTGGACATTTCATATAAATAGAGACAGGTAATATATGACCTTTTGTGTGTAGCTTTTTTCACTTAGCATAATGTTCGCAAGGTCTATCCATGTTGTAGTATGTATTGATATTTCATTCCTTTTTATTGTCAAATAATATTTTGTTATATGAGTATGCTATGTTTTGTTTATTCGCCCATTGATTGATGGATGTTTGGATTGTTTATACTTTTGAGCTATTACGAATAATGCTATTATACATATTTTTGTACAGACTTTTATGTGATCAAGTGTTTTCAGTTCTCATGAATACTTACCTAGGAGTAAAGTTGCTGGATCATAGAGTAAGTCTATGTTTAAATTTTGGACAAAGTGTCATATTGTTTTCTAAAGTAGCTGCACCATTTTACAATTCCATCTGCAATGTATGTGAGTTCCAAATTCTCTAGTATGATCAACACTTATTATTTTTGTATGTTTTTTATTTTAGACAACTTAGTAGAAACATAGTGCTATCAAGTTATGTTTTATATTTGCATTTTACTGATGGCTAATGATGTTGAGTATCTTTTCATGTGTTTATTGGCCATTTTATGTCTTTAAAGAAATGTCTACTCAAATACTTTGGCCATTTAAAAGACTGCTTTTATTGTAAGAATTTTTAAATATATTTTGGATATAAATCTTTAATCAGGTATGTAATGTTGAAAAATCTCTTTCCATTTTGTGAGTTGTCCTTTCACTTTTTTGATGGAGTCATTTGAAATGTAGAAGTTTTAAGAAGTCCAAAAATTGCTTGTACTTTGGTATTTTATCTAAGAAGTCAAAAGTCATTTCTACTGTTCCTGTCATTCTGGGAAAACATTGACTAACTCAAGGTAATGAACACCTACTCCTCTGTTTTCTTCTAAGATTTTTATAGTTCTAGCTCTCACATTTTGGTCTATGATTCATCTTGAATTAGTTTTACATGTGGTGCAAAGTCGGGGTCCAATTCATTCCTTTACATGTGGATATCCAGTTGTCCCAGCACCATTTTTTAATAGACTATTGTTTCTTGACTTAATTGCACTAATAATTTTTAAACTTAATTTATTTTATTGATAAGCATTAAATTTTAATCATAGCACTCTATATTTAATTTTAAAATAAGACTTTAATGAAATATATTAGCTTTTACTTTATAAACATTATTTTATCTAAACTATTACAGCATCAGAACAGTAAGTCACATTTTGTTTCTCTATCTGAACTTGTTATTGTATGTTACCTCTTCAGAGAAGCTTTATTGAAGATCCAATCTAAAGTAACTTCCCATTTACTTCTATTGTATCACCCAATTTATTTTATAGCTCTTGACACTATCTGATATTTTAGAATATTTATTTATGTTTTATTTCTAGCTTCTCTCACCTGCATACATGAAAATGTAAGTTCTATGAATAAGAAATCGTGTGTACCTTGCACACTGCTATATTCCTATCACTGAGAACAGTGCCTGGCATGTAGGAGGCACTCAATAAGTACATTTAGATGAATGAATGAATGATTTAACAATGATTATCATCATACCCACTTGAACTTCCATGTTAAAATGTTACAAAAATTATGATTTCTTGACCTTTTCTTCTGTGCATACTCTAATCTGCAATGCCTATATTTGCTTCCCTCCTCCTTTCCAATCTTCAGCATCTTCCAAGCCTAGTTTTAATTCTGTGAATCCTAATGTATATACTGCAGCTAGTAATGGACTTTCTTATTCTCTAAGTAAATTGCCATAATATAGCATATATATCAATTGCACCTTAAACTTGGATCATGGTCATACTATTCACAAATAATTTTCCCCTCCCTTACCTTATTTTAAACCTATTTCAACCTGATGAGTTGTTTTATCAATAACCTTTGCTTTACATTTATTTATCTCACGCTGAGGAATCAGCATCTTCTCTTTCCAATCAGATTATAAGATCTTAAGAACAGGTAACACTTCTTATTATATGCCTCTCATCCACTAATGTTAATCCTGTAATGAAAAGTACAGTGCATGGCAAATAATTGATACTCAAAAAATGCTTATTGCTATAAGAAATATCATGCATATGACTATTGCTAACCTTGCCCCCCAAATAATGATCTGGAATCAACCAGTCAAAAGCATCTTCTGAAATTGCATAGGATACCAATATAGCCTCTCATTTTCCCCACTTGTTCTATATTCTTATTGGACCATGACTGCAGGTATCAACATTGTATGCACCTGATCTCTTTTACCTTCCTAGGAATCTTCATCATTCTGTTTTATTGTGTAAACGTTCTGTTAGCAGGGCTTCTATTTAATTTAGCACAATGTCGTATTATTAGAGGCATTAACTAGTAAATGACATTTGGTAAAAATAGGAGTAGAAGCTCCAAATATTGGATGCAAACAATATAACACAGGTTCAATTATAATTTCACTGAAATTTTTGGATATCATCAAGAAAATATTAATAACATAAAGATAAGATTGGATGAAAAGATCTATTCACTGATTATATTAGTTAGCTTTTTGACATAACAAGTTATATACATGAGATAACCAACTTAAGAGAGAAGGTTTGTTTTGGCTCAGTTTTGGAATTTCTAGTCCATGACAGGTTGGCCCATTGTTTTGGACCTGTAAGGAGGCAGCACACCAGAGTGCTAGTGAGTGGTGGAGTGAAACCACAAACTTTCTAGACAGGAAGCAAAGAGACAACTAGGAAAAGTCCCACAATTCCCTTCAGGGGCATTCCCCAAATGACCTAAAGACCTCCCACTAGGCCTACTTCCTAAAGGCCCCACCACCTCCCAGAAGTATCACCCTGGGGAAAATCCAAGCATGGGTCTCTGGGGGAACATTCAAAATCCAAACTATTGCACTGATTCATTCATTTATTTATATTTTGGTCATTTGCTGACAATAAGAAAAAGAGTGATCACTAATTATCATTGTCCTTCAACTCTTGGCTATCAGTTTGATTTTAGAATCAGAATTTATACCTTCTGTTTATACTTGTAAAAAATCTACTTGACAAGATGCTTTTAACTGAAAACTAATTTCTCTATTCCCTGTAGACTTGTCTTCTCAAATTTTGGCATGCAGTGAAATCACATGTAGTACTTGTTAAACTGTACCTCATTGGGCCTCATCCCAAAGTTCCTGATTCAGAAGATATGGTATGGCCCCAGAGAATTTGCAGTTCTAACAATTCCTGGGTGATGCTAATACCCCTGGGACCTGGGAATAAGACTCTGAGGACCTCTGCTCTAGAAAATCTGGCTACAGGTAGCAGACAAAGAGAAAGCAACTGCTCATATCATAAAAAGGGGGAATGAAGGGAAGGGAGGGAGGATGGGAATAGAAAAGACAGAAGAATGAATTGGACGTATCTTTCCTATCCTTATATATTAACACATGACCAAAGTAATTCCACATCATATACAACCAAAATCATCCTAATTGGAACAAGTCATACTTATTCTATGTATGTGTAATATGTCAAAACACACTCTATTGCCATGTATATCTAGAAAGAATGAATTTAAAAAATAGGTATAGGTATCATACTGATCAATCTAGAAGTAATATTTGCCTTTATAAATGGAACTGCTTCATAGTTTCTGTTTCAATTTTCAGATTATCTGAAGTTCTATTACTTTGTTTATATTGACCTACCTAATAATATTAAATTAATGTTGAATAAAATTATGATATTGGAGACAAATTTCTTAGAATTTATATTTTTAACATATATTGAGTTTTGGTGTTTAAAAAAATATTTTCAGTTGTAGATGGACACAGTATTTTTATTTATTTATTTTTGTGTGTACTGAGGTACTGAGGATTGTACTTAGTACCTCACATGTGCAAGGTAATTGTTGTACCACTGAACCACAACCCCCACCCAAGTTTTGGTGTTTTTGAAACATTGTTTTTCTCTTAATCTCTCTTTCCTCTATTTGGTTCTCACACTTTACTTATGTATGTGTAATATTTTAACAGTTCTTGATCTACTTATAGTAATTATTTTTATTGTAAGTTTGTTTACATCATCATATGAAGTAGATGGCATTTGTTCAATATCAAGTACATGTACATACAAGTAAATGTAATATTTCTATGTAAAACATTAGCATTTGCGATACATTTGAGATATTGTGAAGAAAAAAGTAGCAGCATTGAAAGTCTTACCTTCAATGACATCATACTGAAGCCAGTGCCAGGAATGATTTTGTCTATTTGGTTCAGTATATGAATGATTTCAACATTTGGAAAGTTGACCAGGGATGTCAGGAGGTAAACCAAAACAAAACCCTTGTAAATTGCCATTGGTGAATTAGAAACCAAATTGACAGCCTATAGATGTAAAACAAAATCTTTTCCCTGTTAGCAACTCTTTTATAATATGATCCCTCCCTAAGGGGGGAAAAATGTTTAGAGTGTTGTAAATCTGTTCTTTGTAAAGGAAAAACAAACATAAGAATTTTTATTTTTTTTTTAATGCTTCTCCTTTTTATAGAAAATCTGCCTTTTTGGAAACATGATGAAAATGAGTAGAAACATAAGTAAATATAATTGGTCATTAGAAATTTAAAAGTATGGGAGGGCTGGGGTTGTGGCTCAGTGGTGGTGCAGTCGTCTGGCATGTGATAGGCACTGGGTTTGATCCTCGGCACCACATTAAAAAAAAATTATATATATAAAAGGTATTGTGTGGGGGCTGGGGATGTGGCTCAAGTGGTAGCGCGCTCGTCTGGCATGCGTGCGGCCCGGGTTCGATCCTCAGCACCACATACCAACAAAGATGTTGTGTCTGCTGATAACTAAAAAAATAAATAAATATTTAAAAAATAATAATAAAAAAAAATAAAAGGTATTGTGTCCATCTACAACTAAAAAAATATTTAAAAAAAGAAAAAAAATTTAAAAGTGGCACATCAAACTGCACTCTAACAATTGGGTTTCTAAGACAAACCTCTATACTAACAAAGGTAGCCTTGCAGGAAGAAATTGCCAAAAAATTACCAAATGATAACTAAATATTAAAGCATTTGGAATACTTTTCTTTGACATATTGATATTAGTTATGCTTTTCTTTCTTTTGAACTTCCTTTACCTTTTGTTTTCTTATACTTCTCCAGGAGGGCAATATGACCATGTACAGGAACCAGCCATGACCTCTTTCATCCATTTCGTTCTCATTTTCCCCAACTATTAAGCACCCAAAGGTACTAGTTCGGGCTTGTTTGCCACATTCATATGTCTCTAGGTCTTCTATCCCTGTAACTACTATCACCCATCTTTTATCTTGGATTTCCTGGTTTCCACCATTTCCTTGAAGATTTCATTAGTTCCTCCAATATTAACCTGCACAGACTTCCTTCCCTCTTTGTTTTATACTCATTTGTATGGTTATACTTATTTGTATAATTCACCTCCAGTAGACTTTCAGCTCCTTGAGGAAAGGAGCAGTAGCTTGTTCATTTTTGAAACCTTCATTCCTGAATGAGTATCTAGCATTGAAGATACAGTACATATTTGAGGAGGTCAGTGTAGCAGAGAAGAGAGCGGTAAGAATAAGTTTGTCATATTTCTGTGCCTTACTTAGATTGCCTGGCTTGGGTTTCTATTTAAAAATACAGTTCTCTGAAATGTAAAACAAAAATAGTCATAATAATCATTTATTCCTATGTAGTTATATTTATCATTTCTCTGTGCATAGTTTATCATGGAAATAATGTAAACTACTGATTCTGAGAAATGTTGCCAGCAGATCCACTGATTTTATTTAGTATGTGTTTGTGATTATAAATAAATATGTATATTTTAATGTTGTCATGGAAACACATTTATGTAGAAGAATGTTATTTTACCAGTTATATCTCCTATTTTAAAAAGTACTGAAATGTTTGCCATGTAAAATTCTCAATTTTCCTCTCCTTTTGAAGAGTGTACATATAGAATAAATTATTAATCCAGAATGTAGACTAAGCCCTTTAGATATTTAAAGTAAGAAAAATGTAGAATTGTGAAGGTTGAAAAATCAGGTAGTGAATATCAATAGTAACTGCTTTTACATTTTTAAACCACCATTTCATCTTAATTCATGTGCATTAAGATAAGGGGGTGAAGCTTTTCTGGATATTTAGATATTAGATATATTATAGATACTTACAAAAAATATGGCCAATGATATTTATAAAAATTTCCCATACCAACCTCAGGAGTCCTGTTTTAGAACTTTGAAAATACCTGTGAGGGTGAATGAAGCCCATAAGGGCATTTTGCAGATACTATCTTGTATGGTCTGTGCCTTATTTATTATGGAGTCATCCATACATACCTTTAGTGCCATTAATTGCAAATTGTCCTTAGGCTAAGAACTCAGGGACTTTTTGTTGACTTGAGAAATGTAGTTACTATTCTAGTGTAACTTCAAACAGTGGTTTTAAAAATCTAGGACCATGACACAAATCATCTTTTGGTTTTTATAGCCCTTTCTTTTAATAAATTAACCACAAAACAAAAAACAAAATTCCTTTTTTAAAAAACATTTGTTTTTTAGAAGTAGTTGACACAATACCTTTATTTTATTTGTTTATTTTATGTGGTGCTTAGGATCAAACCCAGGGCCTCACACGTGCTAGACCAGCGCTCTACCGCTGAGCCACAATCCTAGCCCCCAAAAACAGAATTCTTAGTGTGCATTTCCTTAGGAAGCATCTGAACCAATTTCAATTGGCGATGATATTATCTTGAACCATCAGTATTAGGCCAAAAAAATTGACAAGTATTCAGTGGACTTTGTAGTTTGGACTGCTCAACAGTTGTTGTTGAGTAAGAGTGTATAGGATGTGTAGGTATGTGTGTGTGTGTGTGTGTGTGTGTCAAAGAGAGAGAGAGAGAGAATATGCATGTGGATCAAGAAAGGACAGCTGGCAGAATTGGAGGAGGAGATGGAAACAATGCTTGTTGCTTTAATGGGCTCTCAAGTTTTATCCTTGAATGTCTAGGAGTTTCCCCTCAATCAGCAGTGAACTAATGAATAGTATCAGTAAAGAAATTTGTCAGACCTGGTTGTTGTATCAGGAGCTATATAGGAAAATAGTAATGAACCCTAGGAAAATAAATAAGGGTAAGCCCAGGAAACAAAACTGGAACTGCTGCACTGGTATAAATTGAATAATAAAATTCCTAGTCATATTTTGCCATAAATAGAGGTTTGGGAATTTGTCACTCACCTTATTTAAAATTCAGAAATATTAAAGGTACAGGGTTCTCTCATTATAGAAATAATAGAATTCCAGCTATTACTGAGTTACGGTCATTTAAATAGCTATAGCATGCATTATATCAATAAGTGGAACATCTGTATGAAATGTCCACCTGCTGATCTACTACCCCTACTCCACGCACATTTCAATGAACTGCACTTAATCATTTTAAGACTTCTAATGAAGCCTTATCTAGATTAACATTTTAAGCACAAATACTTTCAGGCATTAAAACTCTCACACTAAATGAAATTGCATTGTCTTGTTTACCCTTGTTGATTAATAAGCAATCTGTTAACTGTTAGAACAGTCCAATTGTGGCAGTAGAGGGAGATTAGTAATTCAGTGATGTTTGTGGATATAATCATCATTTCTCCTGAAGGCTTTGAATTAGAATATCACTTACACACTATCCGTAGGCAAAGAAAGGATACAATATTTTTAGACATGTGTACCCACTATTTTGCTTGAATTGTTCAGCTTAGGGTCACTGCAGTAATACAAATGCTTCTGGGGGCAAAATGCTATTTTGATGCATGCATATCCTTCTTAAATAGTGTGATGTCTATTAAAAGAAACACAGCAACCAACAAATAGTGCAGTAATAATCCAGTATCTTAATTTCTGTTTTCAGAACATTATTGCTTTGTTAATCAAGCTTCGGAAGAGAAATACTGCTTATCTTTTTTTTTTCAGATAATAGCTTTTATGTATAAAAATTCTTTGCAACCTTATTCAATTCATTCGCAGACAGTAAAAAACTGAACTTGTTCTTTTCAAAGAGTCTAGAAATAAATTTGGAAAAATTCCATTTTATTTTGGAGTATATTTCAATTTTTTGTGTGTTTCTTTGACCTTGAAAAAGCATGTCAATCTGTTTAGCATTCATATGCCCTAAATGATTTATTTCATTAGATTAGAAATTGTTAACTACCTAGGTTTCAAGGTGGGAACCTACATTTAAAAGGAAGAAATAAGTGAAAAAGGGAAGAAATAAGTGAAAAAGGAATGAAGCTAATTTCTCTAGCATTAGTTAGCTATCTATAGAGACCTCAGGGCCCTTCTTCTTGTCCTATTGTTTGTAACTAGCATATAATTACAATTCAAAATAATGGTGGAAGGGAATGTTTCATGTTTTAGGGAACTCCGCCCTATAAACATTCAGTTCATAGATTGTAACAATTCTGTGTTGCAGTCCCTCTGTCGTGAAATAAAGCAGCGACGTCGAGGAGTGGCCTCCATTCTTCGATTATGCCAGCATCTACTGGATGACCGTGAGACCTGCAATCTGAACGCAGACCACCAGCCCATGCAGCTGATCATTGTAAATCTTGAAAGAAGATGGGAAGCCATTGTCATGCAAGCCGTCCAGTGGCAAACTCGACTACAAAAGAAGATGGGAAAGGAATCTGTGAGTGAATTTTTCTTTTCTTTTTTTTTTTTTAGTGTAATTGTCCCTTGTTTTGTTTTTGTTTCAGACAAAAAATAATTTTCCCAGAGCTTGGAAAATGTATTCCCACTAGTGAAACTCCATTTGTCATAACACAAGAGTTACTTGTCTTACTGAGATGCCTTTTAGGGTATCTCATTGCCCTTTTCCCCCTTTATTTTAGTTTATAATAGGATACAGAGTGCAGGCACTCCAAATGGTCAAACTGCTCACCTCATTGTCTTTTTCTTTTTAAAAAATCAAATGGAGATTTCACTTTACCTTACCACCTAAGCCTTTAATTCTTTCAATCATTCCTTCACCAAAGATATTCATTAATTGTAAAATGCCCCATGAGTACATTTATTTTTCAGTTGTAGCTGAACACAATACCTTTATTTATTTATTTATTTATTTATTTATTTATTTATTTTATGTGGTGCTGAGGATCAAACCCAGGTCCTTGCACATGCTCTACTGCTGAGCCACCACTCCAGCACCGCCCATGAGTATTTTGCTAGGAGGTGGCTTAACATTCTCAGTTTATGGAGCAACCTATTTGCGTGGCAGATAATGCAGTGAAATAATGTATACTGTTTACCTTTCCCTTATATCATATGAGTTAATACCATCTACTTGTACATGAATTTCCCCCATTGTTTCTACTTGGAGCTCGTTCTGATAGAGTTAAATTGCTGAGAACTGACAAGTTTCTTCTTAGAGTTTTAATGTCATGATCACAATGGGGATAGTCATTCCTTTTAAGGATTTTCCAAATTGAGTACAGGTTCAAGCTGTTGCTAGATGAAGGAAATAGAGAAGACTAGAAGTTGCTTTATTATAATACAAAATGTATTGTCCAGAAAGCCTTATTCTTATGAGAAAGAATTTATTGATAAAAAGATTGTATTCCCCAAATGCCCTCAAAATCAATGGCTATTAGTTGAAGGGCCAACTCTCATATTTGACTTATATAAACAAAAATATATACATATATATATACATAGAAAGGAAAGTTTTCCTTATATGTTTATATTTTCAGTTCTATGTCTTTGGAAAGTTCAGGATTCAAAACTGAAATATCAAATATAAAAATCGTGTCATTGAAAAATATCTTCTTCCTATGCATCCTAATTTTAACAAAGCAGTATTTGCTTTAATATTGTTTCAGATGTTTGGCATTAGGGACTTTAAACAGAAGGGACACAGAATCAGTAAACCTTCCTGATCTTTTGCATCTGAAGCCATGTTGAGTCTAAGGGTGATTTTCTCTTCAACAGTTCTGTTTAATTGTTTTGAGCTGAAATTGTTAAATTTCTTAAGACTTGCAAATTATTACCAGTAATCAGAGTCTACATAATTGGATATCTTTTTTTGAAATGACCTATTTGCTGTGAAGTTATTTAACTAGCATGTTTTTCTTTTTCTTTATTATTATTTTTTTTCATATTTGAGAGTATATGGAAGGGCAAGAGGTTACCTTTTTTTTTTTTTTTTTTTCTGAACTTTGAAGCCTGTAAGTTTGGTATTGGTGAAAGAAGTTTGGGCAAAATCTAGCTGCAGCAGGGAAAGTTCTAACATTAGGAAGCATTCAAACTGGTTTAGAAGACACAAACTGGTTTCCTTTAAGCACTGGTTTGAAATCATATAATAAGGGATGCCAGGCTAGATTTCTCCAGACCAAATGTAGGTATTTTTATCCTACTTCTACAGTACAGGCAAGTTTTAGCTTTGAGAAATGGGAGCTACTTCTTAGAGACTCAGGCTACTGTGTAGAGGTAGATACAAGTTGCAGAAAAAGACTCACCCTTGCTGAATATGTATATTATTTGGTTAGTGAAGATAGCACATAACTTCTTCTGTGCTTAAAAAAAAATGGTGATTGAAGGTAACTCAAAAAAAGGGACAGAAGAATGGAGAGGACTGATACCAACTTCTGTTTCCTATATTCAGGGCCTGTGATTTCCTTGCACATACTAGGTGTTTGATAAATATTTACAGAATGGATCCTCTTGAGTCTTTAGCAGAAGTAGCCACCAGAAAGGATTAGAAAGAACAATCTATGGATTGTTCTTCAAAGCTTCTACAAAGCCAGGAATACTTCTCTTTCCTTTCAGTCATAAGAAAGTCACAGAGCATGTGATAGAGTATTAAGGAGGATTTTGCTTCAACAATTGAGTAAAATTAGACTACTGCTGTGGTCTTTCCTAAAAGCAAGACTAGAAAGGATCAAACATTTTTAAAAAAAAAAAAACTTAATCATATCCCAGGACAAAGCTCAAGAATATTTATAGCAGTACAAATATTCAGTATCCAACAACATAAAATTTAATATCTGGCATCTGATCAAATGCTACCAGGCATGCAAACAAACATAGGAAAATTCAGCTGATGAAGAGAAAAATATCCATCAAAATAAATGGATTCAGAAATTATAGAACTAGTAGATAAGAACAAAGTTATACTTTGGTTCCATGTATTTAAGATGCTAGAAAAATATTGAGCATCATAGCTAAAAATATTGAAGATACCTACCTAAAATAAGGATTAAAAATACAATTGCTTAAATTAAAAAATACACTGGAGTCCATGGAGGGGTACACACCTATAATAACTACTTGAAAGACTGAGGCAAGGGCTGGGTTTTTGGCTCAGTGGTAGAACACTCGCCTAGCACGTGTAAGGCACTGGGTTTGGTCCTCATCACCACATAAAAATAAATAAATAAAATATAGGTGTTTTTTCCATCTACAACCAAAAAAAATTTTTTTTAAAAGGCTAGGTCAGGAGGATTGCAAGTTTGAGTCTAGCCTCAGCATCGTAATGAGACCCTGTCTCAAAATAAAAAGTAAAAAGGCTTGGGATGTAGCTCAGTGGTAGAGGGCCCCTGAGTTCAATTCCCAGTACAAAATAAACAAACAAACAAAATACCCAGGATTCCAGAAGAAATAATTCATAAGCCTAAAAATATAGCAATAGAAACTATCCAAAAAGAAACAAAAAAAACAGCATTAGTGAGCTGTGAGAAAACTTTAGTCAAATATGTATATAGTTAGCGTCTCTAAGACAAAGGAGGAAGAGAAAAGTAATTTTTGAAGAAAAAGTGGCCAGAATTCCCAAATTTGATGAAAACTATAAATTCACAAATCCAAGAACCCCAACAAACTTTAAGCACAATAAACATTTAGAAAATACATCAGAAGGCATTATAATCAAGTTGATTAAAACCAGAGATAAGAGAATATCTTAAAAGCATCCAGAAGAAAAAAAATATGCATTGCTTACAGAATAAGAAGAAGCAGAGTAGCAGACTTCTTATCAGAAATTATGTAAGTGCAGGAGCAACATCTTTAAAATATTAGAAGGAAATAACTTAACCCAGGAGTAAACACACATAGAAAATATCATTCAAAAAAGAAGGAAAAAAGAGTATTTAAATATTAAAAGCTTAAAGTACTCATCACACTAAATCCATATTATGAGACTTTTTAAGGGAAGTCCTTAAGCAAACAAAAAATAAAAATAAAAAATGATATCTGATGGAAACCTGGATATGCACAAAGGAATAAAGAACAATGGAAATGGTAAGCATGTGGATTAGTGAGAAAAAAATTCATGTTATTTAGATCTCTTTAAATAGTAATAGGCTGTTGAAATCAAGATAATAACAGTTAATTATAGGATTTATAGCATGTAGGAATAAAATATATGACAACAATATCACAAAGGTCAGGAAGCAAGAAATGTTACTGAGCTTTGTATGGCTTTTATTCTATGTGAGGTGGTATAATATCCTTAAAAAGTAGACTGTGATAAGATAAAAAGAACACTGTAACCCTTTAAAACTATAATAAAAAAAACTATAAATAGTAGTCAAAGGAAATTAAGTAAATCATTTTGGAAAAAATCTCAATCCAGGAAAGGAGGAAAAAGAAAATAAAGAACAGATGTAATGTCAGATGCTGCAGCTCATGCCTGTAATCCCAGCAGTTTGGGAGACTGAGGCAGGAGGATTGTAAATTCAAAGCCAGCCTCAGCAACTTAGTGAGGGTTTACCAACTCAGTGAGACCCTGTCAGTAAATAGAATATTTTTTAAAAGGGGGGCTGGGGCTGGGCTCAGTGGTTAAGTGCCCTTGGGTTCAATCCCCAGTTAAAGAAAAAACAATGATGACGTAACAAGCAATAACACACACACACACACACACACACACACACATACCCGTATATATGCACAAGATGAAAGATTTAAATGCTATAGCAATAGTCCTATTAAACAGAAATGCACAATGAACTAAAAGCCCAAAGAAAGTAATTTATTAGATCAAGAAAAAAAACTTAAGATTTAACTATATGTTGCCCATATTAAATATAAAGACAAAATAGATTTTTTTAAAAAGGGATGAAAAAATATGCTAAGCTTAGACTAATTGAAATAGAGTCAGAGTGGCTATATTAATAATAAACAGATTTCAGAGCAAAGCACATCACAAAGTATAAATAACATTTATTAATGTGAAAAGTTCCAGTTAATCAAGAGAATATGATATTATTAAACATCTAAAACAGACCTTACAAATGCACCATGCAAAAGCTAATACATCTGAGTAGAGACAGGAAAAAGAGACAAATTAGGGCAGAGATTCCAATACCATTTCCCAGTAATTGATAGATCAGAAAATCAGTAAAAACATAAAAGATTTGGATAATGTTATAAACCAACTTGACCTAATTAAAACACTTCAACTAAGTCTTTTATCCAAAAGGCAGGTAACAAGTGTTGGTGATGATATGGAAAAAAGGGAACCTGTTTACCATTGGTGGGAAAATAGATTGGTGCAGCCACTGTGGGAAGTTCCTAATTGTGGGTCAAATACCAAGTTTCAGTTATGGTAGAATGAATAATCTAGAGATTTAGTGTATAACATGAAGACTGTATTTAATGATATTGTATTATATACTAGAAGTTTATTAAGAAAATACAGTTACTATGTGATCTAGCAATACCTCTTCTGATTTATATACAAAAGAAATTAAGTCACTACCTCATTAAGACATCTGTATTCCCGTGTCCATTGCATCACTGTTTACCATAGCCAAGATAGTGAAAAAAGTGAAAGTATCCATTGATGGATGAATGGAAAAAAGAAATTGTGAGTGTAATATTCAGTGTTTAGAAAAGGAGATTCTGCCATTTACAATACCATGGAGAATCCTATAGGACGTGGAAAGAATATTACTATATGATTGCACTTACACATGGGATCTTAAAACAAAATGTAGAAACAGAATAGAAAGTTGGTTATCAGGGGTTGGGATGGGGGAAGAAGGGAAATGGAAGTTGTGGGTCAAATACCAAGTTTGAGTTATAGTAGGATGAATAATCCAGAGATTCAGTGTATAACATGAAGACTGTACTTAATGATATTCTATTATATACTAGAAGTTTATTAAGAGGGTAGATTTTAGGTACTCTCCTCCCTATGTGCACAAAGAAAGGTAACTATATAAAATGATGGATATATAAATTTGCTTGATTGTAGTAATCACTTCACTATGTATATGTATATCAAAACATCATTTTGCACATCTTAAATATGTAAAATAAAAATTAAAAAGTTAATTAATAAGACACGTCATCCCACAACAGCAAAATAAACATTCTTTTTAAGTGCACACAGAACACGTACCAAAACTGACTCTTCTGCGTCAAGGAACAAGTCTTAAATTTAAAAGAACTTATAACCTCAAAGTATGTTCTTTAACCATAATAGAATTAGTTTAGAAATAAATAATAAAATATGTATGAAAAATTCTCAAATATATGGAAAATAAATAACACACTTATATAGTACAGAGGTCAAAATTTTGAAAGGTAAATTATGAAGTCACCCTCATTGGTAGGGTAGAGAGTTGTTTCCAGGACCCCCAATCATATAACTCTGAAGATGGTCAAAACCCTCATATGAAATAGTATGGAAGTACATTATTATGTGTCAATTAAAAATAAATTTAAAAATATTTAAAATAGCATAGTATTTGCATATATAACCCATGCACATCCTCCTAAATATTTTAAACCATCTCTAGATTACTTTTAATACTTAACACAATGCAAATGTATATAAATATTATTCTGTATCATTTAGGGAATGATGACAATAAAAAAAGTCGGTGTAGAGAGAGAAGAGGGGAGGGGAGGGAAGGGGAGGGGGGATAGTAGAGGATAGGAAAGGCAGCAGAACACAACAGACACTAGTATGGCAATATGTAAATCAATGGATGTGTAACTGATGTGATTCTGCAATCTGTATATGGGGTAAAAATGGGAGTTCATAACCCACTTGAATCAAAGTGTGAAATATGATATATCAAGAACTATGTAATGTTTTGAACAACCAACAATAAAAAATTAAAAAAAAAAAAGTCGGCAGTTGCAGTTTTTTTCAGTATGTTTGATATGCAGTTGATTCCAAACCCATGGCTATGGTGTACCAACTGTATTTTTAACTGAATAGAAATAGAAAAAGCACATACATTTTTTTTTTAAAGAGAGAGAGAGATAATTTTTTTTAATATTTATTTTTTAGTTTTCGGTGGACACATCTTTTATTTTATTTTTATGTGGTGCTGAGGATCGAACCCAGCGCCCCACGCAGGTCAGGCGAGCGCATTACTGCTTTAGCCACATCCCCAGCCCCAGGCACATACATTTTGATGTGGAATGCCATCAAAACATTGATCTTAGCTTTAATCTTTCAAAACTAGAAAAGGAAAAACAAATTTAACTCAAACTAGAAGAAAGGAAATAAAAAAGATCTGAACAGAAATCACTGAAATAGAAAATAGAAAATCAATAAAGGAAAAAATCAAAATGAAAAGTTGTATTTTAAAAACAAGATTAATGTAATTGATAATCCTCCAGTCAGACTGATTAAGGGAAAAAAGAGAGAAGAAACAAATTATCAACATTGGGAATAAGAAACAGGCATCACTGCAGTTTCTACTAATATTTAAAGAATATAAAGGGAATATTATGAATAACTTTGTAACTACTAAATAAATTGAACTATTAGTTTAAAATCTTCCATAAAGAAAACTCCAGGAACAGATGGCCCTTTAGATGGATTATACCAAATGTTTAAGGGAAGAAATACTAATGTTATGCAAAGTCTTCCAGAAAACTGGAAAGAAGGAATATTTTCCATTCTCATTCTTTGGGCAAATATTACCTACATACCAAAACCAGACAAAGACAATACAAGAATACTAAAGACTGACTGAAATTCCTAATTAATATAAATAAAAAGATTCTTAAAATTTTATCATATGAAATTAACAATATATAAGTGTGAAAAAAATGTAACTTGCTATATTTAGAGACTTAGAAATTAAAATCATGTGATTATCCTAATGTGAGCTGCAAAAGCACTTGACAAAATCTATATCCTTCCTCATATAGTCTCTCAGAAACCTAAGAATTAAAAGATTGAGTGTTTTCAGGAACAAAACAAGGACATATATTTTTACCATTTCCATCAACTTTACACTGATATATGAATATTAGTTTTATTCTATGTACTACTTGATGAAAAATCAGAAGCTGAAATTGAAAACAATACTATTTACAATAGCAGCAAACCTATGAAATGCTTAGAGATACATCTAACCAAAGAAATGTGTGCAAAAATGCAACAAAATATTGTTGGAAGAAATTAAATGATAATTCAATTAATGATAATCTAAAAGTATTGATGAATCAGAAGACATCAATAAGATATCACTTCTCATCAAATTTATCTATATAGTCAATGAAATCCCAGTGGAAATTCTGATGATTTTGGGGGGCAGAAATTTGTAAGCTGAATATAAAATTCATCTGGAAATGTAGTGAACCTAGAATAGCCAAAACACTTTTGATACAGATCAGTAAAGTTAGAGGACTTACACCTCCTAATATCAAGACTTACAATTAACTACAATATTCAAGAGTGTGGCCTTGGTGCCAAAGTCAACAAATAAATCAATGGAACAGAACAGATATTCCAGAAAATAAGCACAAGTGATCAATTGGTTTTTTACAAAGGTACAAAGGCAATTCATGGAGAAAATGATAAATGATCCTGGAACAACTGAGTATCTATATTCTCAGGTTGTGAGCTTTGACCTTCATGTAAAATGTTTAAAAAAATTAGAAATGAATCATAGGGTACAATTTTCATGACTGTGTTCATATTATCAAAACAAAATTGTACATCTTATATATGTAGTTTATTTTATACAGATTATACCCTAAAAAAAAGCTGTTTTAAAAACACATGAACACATTCAGAATTTTACATGAGCATATTCAGAATATCAATTACAAAGGAATTGATTGACTACCTTGAAACCTGGCAGTGGGTATCCTTGCCTTAGAGTAAGTAAATGAAAATGGGAATTATTTTCCTGAAAAGCCAAACACAGTAACTATAGCTCTCACATAGCACTTGATGTGTATCAGGCACTGTTTTAAGTAACTGATACGCTGAGTCACTTAACATTCTTAAAAACCATATAATATGTATACTATTTTTATCCTTTCAATTTTGCACAAGAAAAAATTGAGGCAAAAAAAAAAGTCAGTAATTTGTCCAAAGTTATCTGTTAGTTTGTAATTGATTTGGGATTTGAACCTGGGAATTCCAGTTTTAAATGAATATACTAAACTGCCTCTCTAAGATGAAGTCTTCAGGTTTGATTTTGTTTTGTTTTGCCTTTCTAGGGACAGAACCCAGGGATTTCACACGCTAGGCAAGTGTTTTGCCATTAAGATACCCAGCAACTACCTTTAAACTAAATAAATGAACAAAACTTTTTATAAATACAAATTAAGCCAACTGGATTTGGAAATTAGATGATTCCACTTTTCCATATAGTTTAGGAAATTATGGATTAAATTCCTTAATTGCCATTTGATATACAAAGAATTTTATGTACCAAAAATTAACCCATATCTAAATGTTCAAGGAAAATCAGTAAGTTCTTGTAAGAACATCAAGAAAGAGAACTACATTTTCTCTTTCAAAATGCTAGAGAAAATAAGAGAGGATTTGGTCTATTATGTGTGCTGGATGATCACTGATAACTCACTGACACTTATTTAAGCATTTCCTCTAACTACATGGGGCTTCTTAGTTATTAAATTCACACATGCTTCACAGAAACTCCTGACATTCGTGGGATTTGTAGTAAGACCAGTTTTCCAGCCGTGATTTGTATATACCACAAATCAAATTTATTATTGCAAATGTCATCTCAATAAACCTCTCTCTCTCTGGACAGGTTCAGTCTAGTATAGACTAATTCCCTCAGGGGAACCCTCAAAATTGCTAACACAGGAGGGTGTCATACAGTGTGAGAAAATATGTTTCTCAGTATTTTTCTATTTTTATACTAATTTTGGGTTTTTTAAAATATTTTAGCAAGGATCCCTGTAAAAAGCCAGGTAGTATATTGCAAGTGTCATCACCAAGGGAATAGGGCTGTTGTGTTGTAAATATTATTAGGCATATAACATATCCTAGTCACTATGACCACTTTTCTTACTTAATTTTCTTTACAACTGCTGATGAAAGATTAAATAAATTACCCTGGTAATACTGCTAGTACCAAAGACCTGGATCCAGGTATATCTATTCTAGAACTTTAAGCCCTTTTTTCTCTTAAAGATTTATTGATAACATTCCTTGACCTTCTTCTACCCAAGACTTCTTTGGTTGGTTATTATATTCTGTGATACTGACTTCTATTATTTTTCCTTTTTATTAGAAACTACCTGAGTTTTCTTTTTTAATTGAACTCAAGAAGAATTATGTAATGAAATGACAGCACAGTAATTTCTGTTAATAGGTTATTTTCTATTAGTTGATCAGTTCTAAGAATTCATGCATGTTGTCTGAAGACTAGGGCTAGATAGTACTCAGGGAACATCATTTGAAAATACAGCCACTACTCCCCTCCACATTCATCCATCAGTTCTTATATAAATGGTTGGATTCATCAGAAGACATTCATGGATGGAATTTAGTTTGGATATTGTTTGGAAAAGTTTCAAACCAAACAAAGAGAAATCATTGAGTTAAAAGTAAAGCTAGAGGGAAAGTGTTGGTTTTTTGTTTTTGTTTTTAAAGAATTGAAATTAAAACTTAAACTTCAAATAAAAAGTTTGAATAAGTTATTAGTAAAGTTTAGATTTTAAAATGTTTTTATGGATGAAATGCTTTAAACAAGGTCTTTATATATCATCATTCAATATTTTTTATTTCAAAAGTATTTTTAAAATAATGGAATGAATTCTAGGTAAAACTCTCTTGAATTTGCTTTTAGAACTGTCTTGAATACAAAGACAAAAATGAAGGAAAAAATTATCTATCAGTTAAAATATGGATGAGGCTCAGTTGAAAAAGTACATTCAAAGTGTTGCGAACATAAGGCTCTTTGGTTATTGACTCGGAATAGCCTGGGGTTCTGCCATAAATAATTCCAGTTCTGCCAGGTTTAGAAGATCTTTGTAAGTATACCTTCTTTCTTTCACAATTTTCCCAATTCAGTGCTCTACCTATTTGGAGATAGGCAAATGACAAATTTTCTTTTAGTTTTCAGAAATCTGAAAATTAAAAAAAAAAAAAAAAGCTGGTGAAGGCACAAGGATTATTCTCATAAAATTAAACTGGTTTGAGAAAGTATCACATTATATTTATTGGTGGTGTTCCCAGATAATGCCCTAATTTTTTCCTAGATATTTGAGGAGAATGTACAAAGGGTATTCATAACCACTGAGGATATCACTGACATTGAATAGATAGGTCTGAGGAGATAATAAAAATGAGTGGAACAAGCCTATAAACAGACAAATTTTCCCACAAATTCCATTAGTGTCCCCAGTAGAAAACAATTTATTCAGAATACTGAATAATCATTTCACAGTACTTTTATGTGTTAGCTAGCTTTCCATTGCTGTGATCAAATACCTGACAGGAACAACTTAGAGGAGGAAGAGTTTATTCGAGGCTCAAAGTTTCAGAGGTTCAGTCCATGGTCAGCTGACTCCATTACTCTGTTGGAGATGAGGCAGAACATCATGGCAGAAGGGCTTTGCAGAGGAAAGTTGCTTAGTTCATGGCACCTAGGAAGCTGAGGTGGGGGGTGGGGGTAGAGAATGAATATGAATGCAAAGGACAAAATCTAAATCCCAAGCTATGCTCCCAGTGACCTACTTCCTCCAGCCTTGCCCCATCTGCCTAGAGTTACCACCAAGTAAACATTCAAATTATTAATCCACAAAATGGCCACCCATTAGATTACAGCTCTCTTAATATAATCATTTTATTTCTGAACATTCCTACGTTGTCTATCACATGCGTTTACTGAGGTACAGTTTATAAAATTTATATCTAAACTATAGCATCTTACTTTCGTGAGGACAGATTTCTCATAATACACATCTGAAAAGTATGCTGCACATCTCTGCTTAGCTCTATTAGAGACCTAAACCTTTATCTGATGATGAAGAAAACTTTTGAATCTGTATTCTCACTCACCCTTTTCACTTTCATGAGGACTCTGAGTGGTCTCACCACTATTTTGTTAGGAGGAGTAGTTATCAGTAGTGAATAAATCATTCTTGCTTTTTAAACAATTGTTTTAAACAGATATCGTCTGGATTTATTTGGAATACCTTTATTTTGGCAATCATGCCTTTGAACCTTAGCAAATTTAGGGTTTTAGGATTTTTTTTCCTTCCCATTTTTTTTTCCTCTTTGCTTGACACTCCAGAGGTCTGCATTGAAAACAGAACCTTGTGTCCAGAAAAACCTTACACATTTATTGGCCTTGAAAGTATGCAACCCATCTAGCCACATAATTGAAAATAATAAGGCCAGGATAAATGGGATGGCCCCAGGGTAAAACACCCAAGGGATTCAATTGGTGTCACTTTGCATCAATGTCCATGCATCATGGTAATTGAGGTAACATAACCAATTACCACATTTTAATTAGAGTTCTAAGAACTTGAGAAAATTTGCAATGATGAGACAGCTCACTTTAAAAAAGGAAAGAAAGAAAGAATGAAATAAAAGGAGGGGGAAACCCCACACATTATGTTACCCAAGCCTCTTGCTTATGAGCAAAGATTACTCAAAAGTGATGTTTTGTGAGTTTCCTTTATATCTAATACCTCTCCTATCTCTCAATCTTATAACTTGCTGATAGATTTTGAAAAACTAAATATTCTAAATGTTATTTTTTGGCTAAGGTAATAGAATTCTCATCCTAATCTAACTGTTGATTTTAGAAATTTATGACTGAAGAAATCCTCCAGTATGCAACCCCGGCTTATAAATTTCATTCTCCATCTAGTTTCTTACCATCATAACTTGAGGATTCAGTTTAAGTTTTTAAGTCACTGTCTGAACACAGTGACACATTATTAAATTACACATTTCTCTGGCTCGGTTTGCTAAACAAAAATAGACCTAGATTCCACCATCACCCCCCTCAAAAAAATTAGAAGCAGAAAGAATTACTGCATTTAGAAAATAATTTTGACTGTGGCAATTATTTTTATAAGGCTAGAGTTTAAGTGAAAAACCTCCTGTAAAATTTTAGTGCTGCTACATAATCAAGTAATTATGTAATTACTTGTACTTAATTACTTACAAGAGAGATGGTTGTTAAAAAAAAAAAATCTTTATACATGTCAAAAACAGCTCTCTTCTTTAGAGGATTTCTAGCCAAGCTTCAATACCAAAAAGCTCTTTTAACAGTAGTTTTCAATAATTTTGTTTTTCTTTTATAAATCCCTTATTGCTGTTCTTCAAATACATTACAGTAAATTATATGAGATCTACAAGTCCTTCTACTCCTTCTACTTATCATAGCCAAAAAAGGAAGAAATGAGTTTAAATTACAGTTGAAGTGCTTGATGACAAATACAAGATATTCCTAACGTGAGGATTTCCAGTAAATAGAGAAGATTTTTCAAGGAAATTTCCATGACTACTGCAATAGAATATGGTCACTAAGAGCTTGGTCACACTCTCCTACTTAGTAGCTGTGTGATCATGGCAAATTATTTAACGTTTCTAGCCTCATTTCTTCATTTGGAAGATAGAGATAACAATACTACCTATCACATAGATTATATAAGGTTTAAATAACTACTGTGTAAAAAGTTCTTTAAATAGCTGCTATCACATAGTCAATAAATGTTAGCTGCTATTATTATTTATGTTGTAGCCACCAAAGACCTACCTATCTTTGTAATTGTCTAGATATAATACATTACCTGGTCTAGCAGGCAGTTAATATTTAATAATAAATGCATGAACAAATGATAGAGAAGTGACTAAATGATGAATTTCTGTCTTAAGTGATGGGTTCAGTGGTTGACCTGACCATCCATCCTCATCTTTATCCTTTTCAGCAAGAGTGGACCTAAGCTAAACCAGTTGAATTAATCCTGGACACTTCTCTCTTGGTACTGGTTAATTAGTTGAT
The DNA here is from genome assembly GCF_021218885.2 of Marmota monax. Lineage (NCBI taxonomy): Eukaryota > Metazoa > Chordata > Mammalia > Rodentia > Sciuridae > Marmota > Marmota monax. Next base: position 1,564,264 of record NW_026694968.1, on the reverse strand, counting down.
TTTTCTCTGTTGCTCTCTTGTTTTCCATTTCATTGATTTCTGCTCTAATTTTTATTTTATTTTATTTTTTCTACAGCTTGATTTATTCTTAAATTGTTCTTCTTAATTTCCTAAAATGGCAGTTTAGATTAACGATTTTTTAATCTCTCTTCTAATATTTATTTTTAATTATATAAATTAATGCTTTCCTTTCCCTCTAAGCACTACTTTCACTGAATCCCATCAATCTTAATAAATTGTATTTTAATTTTTATTTAGTTTAAAACATCTTTAAATTTCTCTCGAGACTTCTTCTTCAAGTTATGTGTTATTTAGATATTTGGGGGATATCCCTACTATCTTTGTGTCATTTCTAGTTTTAATTCCATTATGGTCTAAGAACATACACTGCATAATTTCTATTCTTTTAAGTTTGTTAAGGTGTGTTTATGGCCACAATTGTGATGTGTTTTTAATGTTTGTTGCAAGCCCGAGAAGGAATGTGTATTCTGCTGTTGTTGGGTGAAGTATTCTGTAAGTGTCAATTAGATCATGTTGATTGATAGTGCTCTTCAGGTCAAGGATATTCTTACAAATTTGGGACCTGCTTGATCTATCAGTTACTGAAAGAGGGACATTGAAATAGATAGCTACAGTGGATTTTCTATTTCTCCTTTCAGTTTTTCTATCAATATTTGCCTCACATGTTTTGATGTTTTGTTGTTAGGTGTATACATGTCAGAAGTGTATGTCTTCCTAAGAATTGACCTCTTTAATATTGTGTAAATCCCAATTTTTTTCTTGATTTTTCCTTGCTTTGAATCTGCTTTTTCTGAAATTAATATAGCTACCCCAGCTTTCTTTAGATTAGGGTTAGCATTATATATCTTTCTCTATCTTTTTAATTTCTTGACTGAATCTTTGTTTTAAAGTGAGTTTCTATAGATAACATATAGTTGGGCCTTGTTTTTGAATCTACTTTAAGAAACTTTATGTTTTAATTGAATTATTTAAACCATTTATATTTAAAGTTTACATTTTATTAATATAGTTGGACTAATACCTGTCATATTTGTAACTATTTTCTATTCATTGTATTTGATATTTCTTTTTCTCCTTTTTCTTCTTTCTGTGATTTTTAACTGAGCATGTATGACTTCATTTTTGTTTCTTCTTTTAACATACCAATTATATATCTTTTTTAAAAAATGACAGGTTGCCTTTGAACTTGCAATATGTGTTTTAAACTAATTCATGTCTACCTTAGAAATGCTATTATACTGCTTCACACTTAAAGAGAAAGCTATTTAAAACAGAATATTCTCAATTCCTCTTTCCCAGACTTTATGATACTGCTATCATTCATTTAATTTAGTATATTAAAAATTAATTTCATATAGTATAACTACCTAATATTTTGTTACTATTATTACTTTAAACAAAGTTACCCTTTAAGTCAATTAAGAATAAGAAAAATGATCCAGGCTTGGTGGCACATGCCTGTTATACTAGTGGCTTGGGAGGCTGAGGCAGGAGGATCACGAGTTCAAAGCCAGCTTCAACAAAAGCAAGTCACTAAACAACTCAATGAAACCCTACCTCTAAATAAAATACAAAAAAGGGCTGGAGATATGGATTAGTATTTGAGTGCCTCTGAGTTCAATCCCCTGTACCCTCCAAAAAAGAAAAATAAAATGTTTTATTTTACTTCCATATGTTTCTTCTTCAACACTTTACCTTTATGTGGATGTAAGTTTCTAACCTGTATCATTTCCTTCTCCCTAAATAACTTTTAATATTTCTTGCCAGGCAGTACTGCTGGGAGTGAATTCCCTTAGTTTTTGTTTGTCTAAAAGAAATTTTTATTTCTGTCTCATTTCTGAAGTATAATGTTGAATATAGAATTATAGGTTAGTAGGTTTTTCTTCTGATAAAATATTTCACCTAATCTATCCTTGCTTTGCATGTTTTCTGATGAAAAGTCCCTTGTAATTTTTATCATTTTTCCTCTAAATTTTGCTCTAAGACATAAAATTTTCTCTGTTTTGATTTTCTGCAGTTTGTATATACTATACCTAGGTATAGATTTTTTGGTATTTATCCTGTTTCCTGGCTGTGTGATTTGATGTCTGACATTAATTTTGGAATATTCTTGACCATTTCACTTCAAATAATTCTTTGGACCCATTGTTTCTTGTCTTCCTGGTATTCTAATTATACATGTTATACCTTCTGAAATCGTCCCACATTTATTAGATGTTTCACTTATTTTTATCACTTTGTTTCTTTTTGCATTTATTAGGAATTTTTATTGACCTTTCTTCAGATTCACTGATGAGCCCATTATAGACATTCTTTGCTTCTTTAACAGTGATTTTTATTTTTAGCATTTCCTTTTTTATTTATTCTTAAAGGTTCCATATCGCTGTTTACTTTACCCATCCATTTTAAAATGTTCTCTACTTTCACTATTAGAGTTCTTAATATATTAATCATCTATTTAAAACTTTCTGATAGTTTCAAAATCTATGTCATATTGAATCTGGTTCTGATGCTTACTTTATCTCTTTAGATTACAGTTTTTTGGATTTTTTTTCCTTGCCTTTTAGCATGTATGGAAATTTTGTTGTTGTTGTTGTTAAAAACTAAGCATGATGATCAGGTAATAGAAACCAGGCAATAGAAAATGAGATAAATAGGCCTCAAGTGAGTTTTATGTTAATCTGCGTATGAGTCAAGCTGTATTTCATGTTTACTCTAAATATGATTATTTTATGCTGAGCTTCAAATTTCTTTTCCTTTTTCTTGTTTTTGTCTCTCTTATTGTCTTTGGGGTTTCCTAAGAACTTTTCCTCAATATCTTTTATCTCTTTCAGCTCTTATACACTATTATACTGAAGCCCTGTTGGTGTGATGATAAGGAATGGGGAAGACATCTTCAAAAGAGTCTCTTAGTTTGCCACCTGTTTTGTTAAGACAGGAAGACTAGAGAGGTTGAAGTCAGAGAAATGTCTTTCCTCAGGTGGGATAGGGCTGTAATAAAGGCTTTTTCACTAAAAAGTGGCCCTTACATATGATGAGTATTCTGGATATTCACAACAGTTAAACTTTCTTTCCCTCTGTCAGAATCACCTGATGGCTAGACTAAATGCTAGTATGTTTATCTCCAAGTACTTCTTCCGGTCTACTCTGCACACAACTATCTGACTCAAATGACTGAAACACTATTATAATTATGTTATCCCACTCATCAAAGAATATGTTATAGTTCTGTTTTGCTTGTAAGTCAAATTCATAAACTCTCAAACCTCCATAGACTGATCTTACTCTGAAGTATAAAGCTTTTCTACCAACAATAGCTCATCTATCCAGTTAATTCCAAATAGAAGAAAAAAATGGACAAAAGATATGACCCAATGATGTACAAAGTAATAAATATAAATGGTTACTAAACTATGAATAAATATGTACTATAACTAGTAATGGAAGAAATAAAAAGTAACATAGTTTATCAGTTGCTATTTTTTAACCCATCTAAAAGAGGGAAACTTAATGACAAATTCCAGTGTTAGAGAGGTGAGTGGATTGAAAACTGGTATAATCTTTAGCTATTTATCAGTATCCTGGAAAGTATTCCCAATCTTTGGCCTAATATCTGTCTTTCTTAAATTTGTCTCAGCAAATAATATGAGCTATTCATGTGAAAATGCCTACTTCATTTTATTTTTAAACCCCTATAAAAATTAGAAAAAAATATGAATTTCTAACAATATGCATTATAAGAAAACTTTGAAGAATATTTAAAATCACTAATATCATGGCTGTCATAAATATTTTATGAATTAAAAAATTGGATTCAACATACAGTAAAAAAACAGGACATTTATGCAATGCTGATCATATAATATATGCATAATTATAGTCATGATTTTATAAAATGTGTGTGTATGCATGAGGGATTAAATAAAATATTTCCAGGGGTTATTAAGAATGCTTTTATTATCTTCTTTACATGCTTCTAGGTTTAAAAAATTCCTATGGGAAAATAGCTCTGAAGCTCCTGCCTAACCCTTAGAGTTCAGCTCAGATACCTCCTCTTCCCAGTTCTCTCTCTCTCTGACTACTCTTGTCCACAGTGATCTGTTGTCTTTCTTTATTCCTCACCTTCTACTTAGCTTTCCACTCTGGACATTCTTTTCATCTCATTCTTTCTCTCTAGGCTCTCTCACCCCACCCATAGCTTCAAGAACTCTAGGCGCGCGCACACACACACACACACACACACACACACACACACACATATATATACAGCAGTACAACTCTCCTGAGAACTCCCCAAGACATTTCAAGCTCATTGTGTTCAAAAGAAACTACTAATCTTCCCTGACAAACTGATCCTTTTCTAGTATTCTTAATCTCAAGGAAATATACTAAAATTTCTTCAGTTGTGTTAAACCAGAGCACATTGGTCATCCTTGACTCTTTATTCAGTATCGTTCCATCCAGCTCATCATTAGGTCTGGTTGATTTTACTTTATGAAGAGCTCCTAAATCAGTTTTTCTCCAAAAGTGCTTTATCACCACCTTAGTCCAAGCTGAGTCTCTTATAAATTATTTAATATGTGAAACGTGTTTAGGATATTTCCTAGCACAAAAAAAATATTCAATAAATATTATTATGCATATTCTTACTTGTACCACTGCAGTTGCTTTCTTCACACCAACTCTTGCCCTTCTCCAGTGTGTCCTCTACCCTGAGGTCTCTACAATCATTTAAAAATACTGGGATGAAAGAGATGGCACAAATTGATTATCTCACCTTGCTTGATTCCTTGGGGTTTATTTCCAGGCACATATCCCATTTTTCTGCAGGCCAGACCCTCTGTTTGCTGTGAGGCCTTCAAATGTAGCATGCCTCTTCCTACCTTACAGCCTCATTCCTTCTGCATTCACCATTCATCCATATCCTGAGTTCCCTCCCAGAAAATTCTTATTATCCTTCAGAAATCAAATCAAAAGGCATTGCCTCAGGTAAACTTTTCCTGACATCCTAGAATAACTCAGATCTACCTTCAGTATGGTGTCAGATTATATTCTGACTCAGTAGATCCTAAGAGTAAACCTTATCTGTTTTCACTTGGTACCTAGTATTCAGTAAATGTGTTGAATACATAAATTTTCTGAATACATATTTATTGAATAAATGAGGTTGTTGGAAAAGCCCATAATAACTTGCTTTTGTCTTCTATTTTCTTAATTTTTCTTTTTATATCATTTAGTCTTTGTTGAACTACCTCTACACCTTCTCATTTTACCAAAGAAACCTCTAAGTATAGTTATCTTGTGCAGAACTACCCAGTCATGTCCCTTGAATTAGTTAGACATGGGCTAAGATATTGACACCCCTAGGTGAGGCAGAGGAACTGGAAGGAGTCTAGTCTCATGGCCTTCTGCAATGAACTATCTCCTCTTTTCTTCTCAGTGTACAAGTCTATTAGCATTTCCTATGTGTCATGACTTGAAAAATGTTGGAAAGCACTGGTCCAGAAATAAGAGATAAACCTCAGTATCAACCTGCTGATCATGAAGCAATAGTCACATTTAAACTTTGATTGAAGGGCTGGGGATGTGGCTCAAGCGGTAGCGCGCTCACCTGGCATGCGTGCGGCCCGGGTTCAATCCTCAGCACCACATACAAAACAAAGATGTTGTGTCTGCCGATAACTAAAAAAATAAATATTAAACTTTGATTGAAGAGAAAACATTTAAGTGAAAATGCCATGGGGTCAAATAATTTTCTTACCCTGTTGTAGGAAGATCAAATTTACTGCTGATTTTCTTTTTTATTCAGGTCTAATATTTAGGTCAGTTGTTTCCTTTGAATTGTGTTTATTATTTCTTATTATATAAATGACAGCATTTAGTGGCTATCAAAGGAAATACACTATGTTTTAGTCATTCGGGGACTTGAATTAAAATATCAAAATTGATAAGGTAATTTTTACATAGAAGAAGGTAGCAGTATAAAATAGTACAGGTAAGTCCATAGGTCCAGGATCTGAAAAACTGAAACTATTTTAAAATAGATTAAATATTCTTCCCATGACCATAATACCATCAATGTATCATTGCTGATTCTGCAAGTATGTATTGGTTTTTGTATTCTTTTATTTGCATAGATCACTTTTTGTATGATTCCATTGAGTTATGGATTAGAAGTAACTAAACCTATAGGCAAATAATCAAAAAATGTCCCATGAGTACCTGCTATTTACTCAGTATCATTCTAGGATTTGCTTGCAAAGACATAGTACTAGACATTATCTTCACTCTCAAGGAATTCACAGGCTATGATAGTAAGGTAATACTAACATAGATGAGACAGTAAGTATGCCAAATCTGGGATGAAAGCAATGGCACAAATTTCAAAGCTAATAACAAAACTGCAATATCCTTTAGGGATGAGATGTGCTTGATTTGTCTTTGTATATGTTCAGTGCTTGGGCATGTACTAAGTATTCAGTGAATATTTACTGAACAAACCAATGAAAGTGCTAAATTATGTAGTTCTATCACATTGTCAAATCAAATGAGACAAAGACCTCTGAAGACCCTGTAACCAAAAAATCTTAAGAGGAATCTATGACTGACTTTTAAGAAATTTGGGTGAGGGCTATTAGAAACCACATTCATTCATTCAAAAATATTTATTGAATGCCTACTGTGAACAAAGGCATAGTGACAAAGAGAGCAGGGACCATTCATGAGGCAGTTGCTATACTGTCGGTGAGCTTCAGGGGAGCACGATGAATTGAATTTCAGTCATTTTATTTGACCAATTTATGGAATGCCTTAAAAGTAAGCCCAGATAATTAAGAAGATAAGACATACACTAAAAGTTTTGTGTATGTATGGGTGGGGTGTGTGGGTGGGGTGAAGTTTGGTTTGGTTAAACAAGAGAAGTAATATAATGAACAAATTTATTTTAGGAAGTCTGGTTTGGAAGTGATATGTAGGATTATATTGAACACATTATTGTTCCTTCTATTTTTTTAAGTCCCTAGATAGAGTTTCAAAATGTTTCATGATAATCAATGAGAAGGTTTAATTGACTTTTAAATAGCAAATCCTTCTTGTGTATCTCATCTATGTTTTCTTGCTGCAATATAATTCCATTCTTTGAGGTTGGAGTTGTAGAAACAGAGACCATTTTCAATGTCCAAATCAGAGTGACTTTTCAAATACTATAGAAAAAAGTAGTCTCTTCTTTACCTGTAAAATAGCACCTACTCTCTAAATTCTTCTCCAATGTTTTTTCCCCTAAATTTTAGAGAAAATTCCTTGATTATTAAAATTTAGTAATATTCAGTTAATTAGATTAACCCACATGGCCTTAATTTTTCTCTTTGTTTTTACAGTTAATCAGGAGTACTCATGACAATCACTCCTAAAGATTAAAGGGCTAAAGGCTTTTAAAACAATCCAACTTCAAAAATAGTTCTGAATGTAAAACATCAAATTGTCTTATCTGGGATAAAGAATTTTTAATTTGGTGGGGGCTAAAATAATTCACTTTCTCTTTATTCTCCACCCTATCACCATCATCATTATATATGTTAACTTTCTTATCTCTTTAAATGCTCTATTCATCCCGAGTAAGTACCCAGAGAGGTGTCCCTTCTTCCCTGTATCTGTATCTAGCTGAGGTCAGGAAGGGTCAACTGTTTTGTATAACCTGCATGTGCAGGAATGAGGAGAGAAGACATGTTAGCTGAGAACTCTAGGCAGGTCCTGCCCACTGAATGGCATCTCCTGAAGGACCTTTAATGGACCTACACTGTCTATTCCAACCTCCTAACCAAGAACCTCATTCTCAAAGAGCTCAATGTTCAAATGAAATTATCAAGGGTAGAGAAGGGGCTAGATAGGAATTCAGGTATCTTTGTATTTTAAAAGTTATCCCTGTGTGATAACTATGGCCAGTTATCCCTGGCCCATCTCATCCAAATTTATGCATTTTAAAATTGCTTTAACTGACAAGGCAAAAGTGGGAAGACTCAGGGATCCAAAATAACCTATGCCTTTTTGCTTCTTTCTTTTCTTGTATTACTGTCTGAAAGAACTCCACTTGAAATACGGAAAGGATTCCAATTTTCAAAAAGCAATTCCCTCTCTCTCTCTCTCTTTTTTTTTCTTTCTGGGCAGCATTCATACAGTAGCAGTGGTAAAATAAACAATGATGTGTTGGATTTTGTTTCTCTTTATCTATATGACATTTGTGTCATCACCGTAGCTCTAATCCATATTCAGGTCTTCATGTTTGGTGTGCAGTAATATGTAAATTATCTCACCAGCTGCATGGAGCAGTGTTTGTTTATTCTATTTCTTTTGGCACTGCACAGAACTGAATTTCTGCCAAAATGGGGCTGCTTCAGGGAACACTAATGCTCCAGGAGGAAGTTTTGAAAGGAAACGCACATCATAAGTCTTCACTCTGTGAAGCAGCAAAATCAAAACAAACTTTCTGTTTACTAAAATACCAGTATTATGAATGTAAAATAATGTGTTTGTTAAAATATAACGAGCACACTGCCCATCTCCAGGATGTATCATGTACGTGGGCTTTGGAAATGAGGACACAATGCTGAGAAAGCTGGTACATTTTTATTCTTAGAAAGAAAGTAGGTGAAATGAAACAGAGTCAACATCTAGAAGTTTAAGGAAGAAAAAAATATTTTAACATGCATATTAATCTCTGGAAACACATGGCATTTACATGCATTTAAATGTGGACAGCTGTGGCGTTTAAGTGTTAAAAAATTTCATTAATGATGCATAGAGCTATCTACTTCTGTTGGCAGGCCTTTCAGTCTTCAATCTGACACTTCCTTTTTTATCCAGCAAGCTAATTTCCCCTCTTTTGTGAGGAGTAACTGTTTTCACACTACTGCTTACCCAGCAAGCCTCCTTATTGTTTCATGGTTAATTATCTTCTCCAGCTTCACCTTCCCCAGCAAAGGAAGCAGGAGTGTTCCTCCCCAGCACTAATGAAAGCTGGGTTTTATGGGTACACTGTGTAAATAAATGCAAGGTCTGATCAGGCAACATAATAAATGAGTTCCTAAAGTTTATGGAGTCACAGCTCATCAAATACTTTACTAAATAATGAAGGAAAATGATTAATTTGGTGGGGGGGGGGTCTTTAATATTTGAAGAAAAAAAAATAAAGCCTTTATCAGCTTAATATGGAAACTATCTGAAGGTAAACATAAGGGATCTCTATCCGAGGTTCCTTGTGCTCCCTAAGAGCAGCAAAGACATTTATTTACCAGAGAATGTCTTACAGAGAGGCCTTTAAAAAATATTGTTGGTTGGTAAGAGGTAGAGGTCATCTAGTAGTCTATTTCCCTGATTACTTTCTATTTATTAAGAAGAAGAAAAAAAAACAAACCTTACATAGTGCAAAGTATGTTACACTGCACTGAATGCAAGCAAAGCAGAGATTATCAGTCACAAATGCTACCGTTGTGAAGTGTCCAGAGTAGTAAATTCAGGTTTGGCCCAGGTAATTAGCTTCCCTGGCTGCTCAGTGCCTTGCCTCTCTGCCCTATAAATTCAGCATATTCTCTTAGTTGCCAACTTAAGGACCCATATCCAAAGAGTTTAGAGTTCATCATTATTTTGAGCTAATTTTTACATTACAAAGGGTTTTAAGGGATTAAAGTAACCATGAACTTCTAATGTCGTTTTTTTTTTCTTAATTTACAAAATGAACTTACATTTTGATATCATTTTTCTTTAGGTTGAGATTTACATTTCTTTGATTTAGAAATCTATGATTTGGGTTACAGTTTGAATTAAGGTCCTGACATTTAAAACTTTCACGAGTCTCCATGAGAGCCCAGGATCAGAGTTTCTATTCCAGTCGAGATGAAGTTTTAATTTAATGGCATTTTAGAATACTTAGTATTTTCCCATGAGATCTCAAAAAGAAAATCCCCCAGGATTCTACATTTTCAACATGTCTAAGGATTCTAGGATAGGAAAAATCTTGTGGAAACCTACTTCAAAAACATTTATTACCTCCTAGCAAAATTCATCCTGAAATTTCAGGCAACCTTCTGAGCATCAGTTGTAGCTTGTAAACTCTCCAGTCATTTTTGTGATGGGAGCAGTGACAGCTCAAGGGAGGTATCCTAGCAATTCTGAGACTCTTTAGTTCCCCTCTGAGTCTAAAAGCAGTTATCTTTATGAGAGGCTATTAAAACAGTGATATAAATCAAATGAAATAAAATAAAGGGTTAAACCATCTCAAGAAAATGAATCATAGCTGACCTGCCTATTAATCAGATAAACTTGGATAAACTTGGGCCAATCAGATGATAAATGTGAGAAAAGCATAGTGATTGGCATGAGAAAGATCAACAACAACAAAAAAACCAATCCAGTGCATGCCATTTAGGGTCACTCATAATTTCCTAATCCAAGTTAATCAACACTTTATTCTTTTTGTTTTGTCTGAATGATGAGTTGTAATCATAAGACTTAAAATTTAAAAACAACCGCAAAAACCACACCTTGTTTATCTGAGAGGAGTTAACAATTAAAAGCTATAATGATACAATGTTGGTTCTTGATGTATGTAATCCTTGAGAATGAATAGATAGGGCTGGGGATGTGGCTCAAGCGGTAGCGCGCTCGCCTGGCATGCGTGCGACCCGGGTTCGATCCTCAGCACCACATACAAACAAGGATGTTGTGTCCGCTGAAAAACTGAAAAATATTTTAAAAAATTCTCTACCTCTCTCTCTCTCTCTCTCTAAAAAAAAAAAAAAAAAGAGCATAAAGAGAATGAATAGATAGAAAATTCTCTCAGTGAATAGAGTAAACCTTCCCCTGTCATATCCTGAGAATATATTCTAAGACCCCCAGCACATCCCTAGTATCTTTTCCATCTTTACTAAGCAATTTATCACTCAACGAAGTTTGAGGTTTGAAAGCAAAAGTAGCACAAACTTCTTTTTACTTCTTTACAATTTCACAGAAGATTCATTATTACTGTAAATCTCAGCAACATCACCATCTATTTTTTTTCTTTCCATATTATATTGAAAACTTTCAGCTTTTCACTTTAAGTATTTTTTGGCTTTCCTTTGGTAAATTCAAATTGTCATCATCACTACTCTTATGCTGTGGGCTGTTCTTCAGTAAAATAAGGATTACTTGAACACAGCACTTCCATACCATAGCAGTAGATCTGATAATGGGGATGTCTACTAAGTAATTAGGAGAGTAAGCATATGCAAAATAGATACACTAGACAAACAGATGAATTATGTCCAAGGCAGAATGGGGCAAAGCAAAGCAAGATTTCATTGCTACTCAGGAAGGTATGCAATTCAAGTCCTATGAATTGTCTTTCTGGAATTTTCCATTTAATACTTTCAGACCACAGTTGACCTTGAGTAACTGAAACCACAGAAAGCAAAACTGCAGTTTAAGGGGAACTCCAGTGGGTACTTTGTAAAGGGCATGGATCCTGGACATGGGTGAGCTCTGTTGTTTGATGTGTGCTTTTCAAGCAGACCTTGGCATGTTGACAATACTCTTGTTGTACCTGAGGCTACCTGAGGATTATAACATGAATTTTATCTTCTTACAAAACAGATTGAAAGTTGAGACCTTAATTCTATCTCAAAGAAAAGCCCATGTGTTAGAAAAGTTCACTTGTTTATATGATTCCTCATCTCCTCTTTACTACCAATATTTTTTAGGTTTTAAAAACTGAAGATATGGGGGCGGGGGTTGTGGCTCAGTGGTAGAGCACTTGCCTAGCACATGTGAGGCGCTGGGTTAGACTCTTGGCACCACATAAAAAGTAAATAAAGTAAAGGCATTATGTCCATCTACAACTAAAAATATTTTTAAAACAACAACAACAAAAAAAAAAAAACAAAAAACCTGTAGGTGTTGCCAGGCACGGTGTTACATACCTATAATCCCAATTACCCATAAAGAACTGAGGCAGGAGGATTCAAGGCCAGCCTGGGGCAACTTAACGAGACCATGTCTCAAAATATAATTTTAAAAGTATTTTAAAAAGTATTTTTAAATGTATCTCAGTGGTAGTGCTTGCCTAGCATTTGCAAGGCCCTGGGTTCAGTTCCTTATATTGAGGGAAATGTACGTTTTTATTAATGTAAAATCACTGTCATAAAGGAGCAAGAAGAGTATACATCTCCCTAAGGCAGAGGTATAAAAACTACATCCAGTGGCACAAAACTCAAATGTTATCTCAATTCCTGACAGTTAGAAAGCAAACACCAAAAAGCTAGAACAAATCTAGAAAACTGAAGCTAGATGTTACCATTAGAGGGGAAAATCATTTATGCAACTGGCATGTAAGTCTGTCATTGTCACCCAGATAGATTTACCATGTGGTGGAGAGAAGAAAATACCATTTTATTGCAGTTGGGCTTTTTACAACCTCATTGAGGTTTATTTTTTCTTTTGAACTTTTTTTTTTATTTGTTTCAGTTCTACATAGTACTGTAGAGGTCAGAAAGAGAAGTTCCTTTTGTGTAAAAACTTCTTCCTAAATTTTAATAAAAAATTATTTTTATATAACTAAAAATTTAGGAACTTCTTGAAATTCAGGAGGAAAATTCCACAGAATAGTGACTGAGAAAAGGAAACAACAGTTTTCCTAGTTAGACTATTCTGAAGATAATAAAAATTTTAGTTGTTTACATATAAAACAATAGTCAAGATAAAATAATTATTTGCCAGTGGAAGTAAATTGTTTTTCTAGTAAAGCATTCAGAGTTGGAAAAAAACTTTTTCCTACAGCATGTGTTTAAGGAATATGAATAATGTGAACTGGGTACATGTTGCATGTCTGTACCTGTAGTCCCAGCTGCTTGGGAGATTAAGGCAAAGGGATCCCTTGAGCCTAGTGTGGGCAAAAGAGGACCATAATGAGACCCTAACTCAAAGAAAAAAGAAAAAGGAAAAAAAAATATATATATATATATATACACACACACACATACATACAGACACACATATAGAGGCAGGCCCTGGTGGGGAGAGGAAGAGAGAAAATGATTTATACAACAATTAGCTTAAGAAAAAATTTGGTCATCTGCTGTCACCTAGCTTTAATACCACCAACACCAAAGTTTCTAAGAATTATTTAGAGACTATGAAGTATCTAAATGTCATTAACTTATTGACACTCATTATTTTTTATATGTTTATTTTATTATTTATATGTGGTGCTGAGGATCAAACCCAGGGCCTCACACATGCTAAGCGAGTGCTCTACAGCTGAGCCACAACCCCAGTCCACTTATTATATTACTCAATAGATTGCTTCTTTAAAAACAAAACAAAAAACCAAAAATGCTGTTTCCCTACACAAAATATTTCTGAGAGCAAATGTGTAGGTTTTCTCCATACTGAGCAACTCTCTACTTCCTGCATACCAGCCAGATGTCCTACCATTTAACCCAGTTCTCAAATTATCTAGGTGGAGTCAGTGTCAGATCCCTCAAGGTAAAGAGCTCAGTCCTACAAGACTTCCCCCACCTCAGATGCCAATCTTACCATTCTCTGCTTCTGGCAGGACTTTTAATCCCTACCATACCTCCTTGGGCTCAATAATTTGCTAAAATGGCTCACAAAGCTTAGGGCAAGGCTTTATTTACATTTACAAATTATTATGAAAAGATACAACACAGGAATCATCAGATGGAGAAGGTGCTCAGGGTGAGGGGATTAAAGCTTTGCCTCCTCAGGTGTACCACCCTTCCAACACCTCTAGGAGTTCAGCAACCTGAAAGCTCATCAAATTTCATTCTTCAAGAATTTTTTGAAGGTTTTCATATCCAGCCCAATCCTTCTCTCTAGAGACCCTGTAAGTGGAGTTGAAAGTTCCAGCCCTCTAATCACTTGGTCTTTCTGGTGGCCAGCTCCAGCCTATGAGGCTACCTAGGGGCCCTACCTAAATTACCTCATTAGCATAAACTCCAGTGTAATCAAAAGTGGCTCTTTGTGAATAACAAAAGACATTCCTATCAGTAAATTCCAAGGGTTTTAAGAGCTCTGTGTTGGAAACTTGGGTAAAGACCAAAGTCCAAATATATTTCTTATTATAACATAGCTTCTTAATCAAAATAGTGCTTCACTAGAGCAGACCCTTCAATGAGACTGAAGTTATAGGAAAGGAAGAAAAAGTGTTTATATTTTGTGTATTCTGCTTTCTTCTGTGAAATTCCTTCCTATAGCCTGAGGAACATTATAGCTTATAGAACATTAAAGCTCTCAGCAACCTGATTTTCACAAACAAAATCAAATCAAGAGTATTAAACAGCATTTTTGTGGGGGGGTTGATTGTTAAATAAATATAGTTTGAATGGGCTACTGTGCCTGGTTTGAAGGAAAAGGTATTAGAATAATTGACAGAATGTATTGAAGAGTTTCCAATACATTCTGTGATCTTCATGGTTTCTATATTTCCATTCTCCTTCCAAGACTGGTGCTAGAGGACAAGAAAGGTGGTAAACAACCTTGGTAGGCACATGCTGCCAGTCTTAATTGCAATTTTGCCATGGGTCCTGGACTCCTTCGGGCTGCTCTTTAATACTTCTATACTCATTTCCTCGTGTGCCAACATCTAGGACCAGCCATCTCTAAGGTTACAAATGATTTTTTTTTTATTCAGTAGTTCTTTAATTCCCACAAAATTAATAACTTTAAGTAATTCAGTGGGTTTGGTACATTCACAACATTGTACCCACTGACAGAGGAGTTCCCGAGAGGGGGACCTCAGCTCAGAACAAGTGGGATCCTTGGCATAAGGGATGGAAAAGGATTTCAGCATGAGCTAGTCAGACACACAGATTTATTGAGGAAAGCAGACACACATTCAAGGGAGAATGCAGGCTTTCTCAAGGGAGAGATGTCTTCTGGGATGAAGTAAAAAATATACATCTAAGGGAGAATGCAGACCATCCCGAGATAGAGAGACAACAACCCCTTAGTCTGGAGTGTTAATGATTATAGAAGGACAATAGCCAGGGGCTGGACTAGAGGAGTCAGCACAAAGTTACTCCAGTTTCTCCAGCACTTACACAGCCTATGTGTTACTTTTTGCTGGCAAGGGCGTGGGTCAAGGAAGCAGGTCTTTTTGCTCAGCAATGCTTGTTTTGCATGCCAACAGTTCGTGGGTGCTTCTCTTTTAAGACTCAGTCTGTCTTTTTCTGTTTCTCCAAACTCCTATCTCACTACCACCTGGAAAATATTGTCAGTATCCCAAAAGGAAACCACATACCTATTAGGCAGTCACTTCCCATTCCTCCTGACAGCCCCTAGCAACCACCTATCTTCATTCTGTCCCTGTGGATTTATCTTTTCTGGTTATTTTCTGAAATTAACTATTTCAGAATATTTACCTGATCTGGTTATAAATGGAATCAGGCAATACAGTTAACCCTTCATATACATCCATAGGATCCACTTCTATAGAGTCAACCAACCATCCATAAGAAATATTTGAAAGAGCCAGGCACAGTGGCATAAACCTGTAATCCCAGAGGTTTAGAGCCTGAGGTATGAGGATCTTGAGTTCAAAGCCAGCCTCAGCAACTTAGCAAAGCCCTAGGAACTCAGGGAGACCCTGTCTCTAAATAAAATAAAAATGTATTTTATTTTTTCTAAATAAAATACAAAAAAGGGCTAAAAATGTGGCTCAGTGGTTGAGTGCCCCTGGGTTCAATCCCCAGTACCAAAAACAAAACAAAAACTGAAAAAAATTGCATCTGTACTGAACATGGGCAGATTTTTTCCTTGTAATTATTTCCTAAATAACACAATGTAACAATGATATGTATTAGGTATTACTTAAAGTATTATAATTTTTAAAAAGTTTTCTGGAGTATATGATCAGTTATATAAAAATATTGTACCATTTTATGTAAGAAACCACTGATTTTGGTATCTTGAGGGTGTGGATATCCTGGAACAAATATTCCGTGGACACTGAGGGATGACTGTGTATGATGTTGTGTCTTTCACTGAGCAGGTTTTCAAGGCTCTTAGAATTTATAACTGAGCTCTTTAAATTTTATAACTGAGTGATAGCACCAGCTTAAAAGTCAGATATCCCTCAGCACAGCACAGTTTAACTTCAGGAGCTTTCCTCAGCTCCCTTCAACAATTCTTGAGACCCTGAGCAAGTCTTCCTTCAGTTCACTTAGTAAAAAAAATTTTGACAACCTGCTTTATCTCAGGCACTGTTGTAGGTACTAGGATTATAAGGGAGAGAAGACAAAAGCCCTGCCCCTGTGAAGTTTATTTATGGAAAGAAAACCCCTGCTTTCCATCATTGAGCTCCCTTTGTCCCTAGTCCCTACTGAGAAGAAAGGCAATTTTTACCATTAGAACAACATCTAATGGATTTTTCATTTTCAACTATTTCAGAATTATCTATGTAGTCAAGACTAGGAAATATGTCCATGTCAGTACTCATTTTAGTAAGATTTGTGAGATGACTTTGGATTTTACTTGTCTGTTTTGAGTTTCTGATCAGCTTTGTTATTGAAAAAGAGCATTCACTAGAACAGTTTTTGATCATTAGTGTGAAATAGACTTTCAAAGCATTTTCTGAGCTGAGACAAGTTACTTTAACATTATTGTCAATCTGATAGATAGTGAGCAGTATTTGATTGCTCTAATGTGTCAGTTGTGATAGAATTTCACAGACAATAGACCTGCCTTTAAAAAAAAAAAAAAGATTATTTTCAGGAAATAGAAAGTCCTTGAGCTATGGGCCTTACTGAGAGTTGGGCTGGTGCCTTTCTGGCTTGGTTATTCCTGTAGGATAAACCAATTAGGGCATGCAAGACAAAAGCAGACCCCACTCCCAAGTATAGCACAGTGTGTGTAAGGGGCCTAATTGATATTTATTTTATTGAATCCCATGCATGTGGTTGTACCAAAGAGATTAGTCAACCAAACCACATGTCTTGATACAAAAACTGTTATGATTTTTAACCATTCAACCATGCTATCTTCCTCTCAGTTCAACACAGGAAATATAGGATATTTCAACACAGGATAGCTATGAGTCATTATGCCCCTACTGTGTGCCAGGCCCACCCTATGGGATTTTATATTTCCTTATTTAAAGCTCTTAATAGTCTATAAAATAGACACACTGTGCTGAAATTAGGTTTATATCAGTTCACTAACTTGTCCACAGATAACATGGGGTAAGGGGACTCAGAATTCAAACCCAGATTTGTTTTAGTTTCTACATCCAACCCCAAAGTGGCTGATAAACAGTGAACATTTTGCTTTTTTTCCCCTTCAGTATTTTTCTTGCTAACTCTGAGCCCATTCTCTGCTCAATAAGAGACAGAATATGACACATTCAGGATTCTTTTAAAGCTGTCTTTCTCTTTCTGAGGACTGGCTGTTTATGATTGTTGTTTGTGATTTTGTTTGGTAAAATCCAATTTAGGAAACTAATTATGCATCCAATGCTCAGACACTTTAGGTATAGGTTTGGGGTAGGGGCTAAAAAGAATATTGCAGAATTAAAAAAAAAAAAAAAGCAGAGTAAATATATGAATTTGGGAATTTTTCTCATTTAGATTGATTTCCCCAATCTGATCTTTATATGATTTTCTCCATTGTGCACTCAAATCTCCATGTATTCTGCTTTTCACCATAGAGTAAGCAAGTATATCTTTATTAGTTATAGTTAATTTTGCTTTTTTTTTCATATTCCTTTTTTCTATAGATAAATACCCCCTACCAGATTTTGATGTAGTACTACTCATTAAACTCCTGTGTTATGGCTTAGATAAGAGGTGTCCTCCAAAAGTTTGTGCATAAGACAATGCAAGAAAGTTTAGAGGTAAAATGATTGGATTATGGCAGCTTTAACCTAATCAGTATGTTGATCCATTGATGTGAACTAATGGGATGGTGGTTAATTCACATCAACACTGGGGAGGACTGGAGGCCTTGGGTCCCTGGGATGTGCCTTTGGGGGTTATGATTTGTCCCTGGTGAGTGGAGTTCTTTGCTTTCTGATGATTATATCCTCAGCTACTTCCCTCTGCCACGCCCTTTGATCATGACTTCTGCCTCATTTTAGCCTAGAGCAAGGAGTCAGCCATCTATGGACTGGGACCTCTGACACTGTGAGACCCAGATAAACTTTCCTTCATCTTTGTTGTTTTTGTCAGGTCTTTTGGTCACAGCAGTGAAAAAGCTGAACAAAATATCCTGAATCTGGAATAAATGGGACTATGCAAATCACAAGACCTCCTAAAGATTTTGCCTACTCCCAGTACCAGAAGTTTTACTAAAATATTCAGTTCAGCTTAATCTTCTTAAGATTTTTTTTAGGAAAAATCTTTCAAGAGGCACTACTTTTTAAAGGAAATCCAAGACATCCAGAGGTTGCTGTATCAGATCTGTTGGTTGTTGTTTTCTAGAATGTCAGGTTTCTTCATTCCCACTCTGTAGGTTATGTGTTTCTTATTTCTTATAAACACCAACCATAAACCTAAAATTTTAAGAAATTCTTGAAAACGCAATCCTTGAATATATAACTCAATTAAAGCCATAAAGCTATAGAGGATGCCAATTCAGATGTATATCACTTACTTCAATTGGAATCTTGGTTCTTTCATCATCATCATCATTGTTATCATTTCTCTAGCCACTTTTAGTTCCTTTCTGGATATACATTGTATTTCTATAAATAACCTGCTTTCAAGAATAAAAATAATAAATAGCACCAATTAATTTTATTTATTTCTTGAATATATCTGCAGAATTGTGTGTGTGTGTGATTATTTATATAATACCCTGGTTTTAAACAAAATTCTGTATCCAAAGCAAGTTTATAAATGACAGATCCTTGCATGAATTAATTTAGAGTTTATAATTTATTATTCATGATATTATTAATAATATTAATGATTATTATTACCAATAATTCCTCTATTATTTTTCTCAATAGAAAAATAGAAAAACTCTAAAAATAGAGTTCTATACTATCATTTCAAAGTTACCATAAGTAGTATATGTATTGCTCAATTTGAGTTGCACAATTAATTCCAGTGGAACTTCATTTACTAATCACCTTCTTTTGACTTCATTCAGATATTCAGATTTTTATCCAATTCCATTTGGACTCATCACTTTATCACAGACAGTATCATTAGTACCTTTTTAAAAAAGTACCAAGCAAGAGCTAGGCATGGGGACTCATGCCCTTTCTACCAGACTCATACCTCTTTACCAGGTTCTTGGGAAGCTGAGGCAGGAGGATTGCAAGTTTGAAGCCAGCCTCAGCAACTTAGCAAGACGGTGTCTAAAACTAAAAATAAAATAAGATGGGCGGGGACTGTAGCTCAGTGATAAGTGCCTCTGGGATAAATCCCTAGTACTGCAAAAAAAAAAAAGAAAAAAAAAAGTTCTAAGCATTTTGTCTAGGGAAACAACAATGAAGCAGATGTTTACTTAGTTTGAGCATTATTGTCTGTATTGGGCTATCATCAAAGACAGCATTTGACCAAATAATTTCCCATCATCCCATCAGTTATATCTCTGTATATGCATTTGTTTTTCTAAAGGCAACTTTCTTAGCTATATAAATATCCCAGTGTCCTTCCTCTTGGAAATTTTTCCCACTTTCTTACCCCAGGGCTATGTTTTATGGTTTAAATTAAATCCTGAGGAAATGGAGATTTTACTAAAAATGCTGACAGAATTTAATACAAAACAAGAAGGGAGTGAAAGAGAGCAGAGTAAGCAGCACTTCTTTAATATGGAAAAAATTCAAAGTCTAATATGACTCATTTCCTAATGGATCCTGTCACATATTCCCTGGAATTGACTTACCAAAAAATGTTAGAAATCACAAGAAATTAAGAGGTTTATAGGACAAGAGAGTTAAGGGGAAAAAATTACATTATATGCAAGTTTTCCACTCCAGCTATTTTATTGAGCAAAAGATTTGTTCCTTCAGATGCTGCTATAAGTTTTGTACTTTCTTAGGCTTGAATTTCTAAAGCCATAAAGGCAGCATTTGAACGTGACTGTGTCATGGAACACCAGTCTGAGTTGCAGGCAACACTTAGGTTCTACTCCCAACACATCCCTGTATATCTACATGAGCCCTAAGATTTGGGACCCTCATGAAAATCTTTGCTGCTAAACTTTAAAGTCAACTGAGAGTTACAAAGAGAGCTCCTTTGAAAGACTAGTTCAATTATTTATTAGCTCTATCTTAGTGTCAGCTAAGGTATTTGAAATTAATATACTATTTGATTAGACTGATTGATTGTTCCTACAACTGAAGATTTTAACATTCATTAGCCATGCAAACTGGTCATTAGTACTTCCCTTTATCATCAAGCAAAGAATAAACAGGAATTCTAATAAAAATTCATCACAGTGAATGTACTCCACATGTAAGTGACTATGATGACTGCCAGTATACTAGATTAACTGCTGTAACATTGGCAGCAGGAAACATTTCTGTTCGAAAGTTTAAAAATATGCCTTAATTAATGTTTACTTTGTAACTGGACTCCTTTAAACTTAAGCGTGCTATACAGACAATCTCCTACATATCCAGTATAATAAAGTGCTAATAGGTATTTATACTTAATGTGTTTGTGTGGTATCCTCCAACAGTTTCAGGAAGGGTTAAGGGCTTAGGAAAATTCTGCTAATGTGCTGCAGGTGAAGCTTTCTTCCCACTAACTGAGGAATAAAAGCATCATGGCCTATTTTTTAATCAGACAGTTAAAATAATTCTGACCGGTAATGCAAAAATGCTGGTCTGTTACAGGCATGACACCTCTCTCTATAAATGCATGAATTCTTTGTGGTTTTAATAGCAAATTGGAAGGAATGGTAAGAAGCAGAGAATGAGGAGGCAGGGAGAACCCTTTATGACTTGACTCAAGGTCAGTCTAGAGCAATTCTGCATTCTCCATTTATTAAGAATTTTAGCTACCTAATGTTGACTGACTCCACAATCATTAGCTCACATAACACTCATTTAAAAGATAGATGATCTATGTCCATTTTACAGGTAATGAGATGTGCTCATAAAGGTTAAGTAACTTGCCCAAAATCACACTGGTGGTAAGCAGCAAAATTAGCCCTTCAACTAGTCTGCTAGTTCTAGAGCCAAGCTCATTTGCCTAGCTACCCAGCATGAGCAGAGACTAAAGTGCTAAGTTCATTTTGTGTTTTGTTCTGTGGGTGAGCCTATCAGGGCCTGTAGTACACATCTATCACCCTTTTTGGCATATCCAGAAAGCTGGATAGCAAGTAAAGATGGTGAAGGAATCTGATCAAGATCCAGGAGCCTGTCCAGCTACTGTATCCCAGAATGCATCAAGTTCTACCTAAGAAGGGGCAAAACCAAGAAGTTCAAGGGAAGATCAAAATTTATCCCAAATGGGGAGACAGAGAGCAGTGTAAGGAGATCTGGGCTTCTGCATCCTTGGGAGTCAAGAAAGTCTTCAGAGGGTTATTATTCTGGGGCTGAAAATGGGAAGGAAGGGGAAAGTCTTGCCTATAAGAAATAGAGGTCAAGACTGACCATAGTGAGATCAGAACAAGGACAGAAGTGGAGTCTCCACCATAAAGACAAGACTGAAGAAAGAGGGACTGAGAAAACTGTGATCAAGGAACTTCCCTAGAACACTTAGGGTTCATGGGAAGGTGTGAGGAAACCAGTTATTGTTGTTCACCTTGGGTCTGATTGGGAGCAGTGCCAAGTTCTAAAGAGGCGTATAGCCCTGAAAGGGAAGGAAGGGAAAAGGATGGATAGTCAAAAGCCTCAGGTCAATAAATGGACCTCTATGGTGGCTATAACTAGCTCTGTAGGCAAAAACCACTTCAAGTGGAGAACCCAGAAATAGAGGTAAAGGGAATTTGCCATGTGTGACTGCAGATGTCCCACTATGGGCTTGGAAACTAAAATAATATGAGGGTGAATGTACCTGAACAGATATCATAGACTGTGCTCTTTTTACTTTCATCTACCTGACAGTTTAATCTTCACTTAATCCAAGATTTAAAAAATAGAAGAATCAATAGGAAATGATTAATTCCATAAATTACAATTTGACTCTAATAATCTTAACATTTTAATCTATGTTATTGCCTTCAGTGACAAATTACTATTGATAGAAAAAGCTATTTCAGTAATTTGAGGATGTTATTCCAAAGAGAAGCAGAGGTGATAGTTTTGCTATCTTTCAAATCCATGCTTCAGGCAGTTTTTTTGACTCTTCCAAGAGATTTCAAATGGGTAAAATCTTCCTATTTATATTCCCTAATTCTTCTTTTTTCTCCCTCTCTTCCTACACAGGAGACTTTGAATGTGATTGATCCTGGCTTGATGGACCTAAACGGAATGAGTGAGGATGCTTTGGAATGGGATGAAACAGATATAAGCAACAAGTTAATTAGTTTAAATGAAGAATCAAATGACCTTGATCAAGAACCCCAATCTGTTATGCCTTCATCAAAGCTTGAAGAGACAAGTAGTGAGGACCCTGGTTATGAGGAGGAGGCAGGAGACCATGGGGGATCTCAGTATGCCTCAAATATCACTGCACCCCCCAGCCCACACATTTACCAAGTGTATAGCCTCCATAATGTTGAACTCTATGATGACAGCCACATACCATTTCTAAAAAACAATCCAAAGTTTACTGGCATGACACAGCCTAGTATTTTAACTAAGAGTCTCAGTAAAGACTCTTCATTTTCATCTACCAAATCTTTGCCAGATCTTTTAGGTAGTTCCAACTTGATGAAGCCCTGCCCATGCCATAGTGGAGACATGAGCCAGAATTCTGGCAGTGAGAGTGGAATCGTCAGTGAAGGAGACACTGAAGTGACTACCAACTCTGAAATGTACTTGCTCAATGTGGGAGATAGGTCCCCAAGTAACCCTGAAACCGAACATCTGGACACACAAGTGGGAGAGGCAGTTAACATGTTAAAGCAAAAATTTAAAGATGAGGAGGAATGCAGTAAGCTCCCAAATAGCTCTCACTCATCCGTTTCACCAGTGAGTTGTGTAAATGGAAAAGTTGGAGACTTAAACAGTGTTACCAAACATACCCCTGATTGTTTGGGAGAAGAATTACAAGGAAAACATGATGTGTTTACATTTTATGATTACTCGTACCTCCAAGGCTCAAAACTCAAATTACCAATGATAATGAAACAGTCACAAAGTGAAAAGGCACATGTGGAAGATCCCCTTCTTCGTGGTTTTTATTTTGATAAAAAATCCTGCAAATCTAAACATCAAGCTTCAGAGTTGCAACCAGATGCACCTCCCCATGAAAGGATTTTGGCAAGTGCACCCCATGAAATGGATCGCAATTCATATAAAAGTGGCGATATAGAGAAGACATTTACTGGCATTCAGAATGCCAAACAGCTCTCCCTTTTATCTCGTAGTTCATCTATTGAGTCCCTTTCTCCAGGGGGTGATTTATTTGGATTGGGCATCTTTAAAAATGGTAGTGACAGCCTCCAGAGAAGCACTTCTTTAGAAAGTTGGTTGACATCCTACAAAAGCAATGAAGATCTTTTTAGCTGTCACAGCTCTGGGGACCTAAGTGTGAGCAGTGGCTCAGTTGGTGAACTAAGTAAAAGGACATTAGATCTCCTGAATCGTTTGGAGAATATTCAGAGTCCCTCAGAGCAAAAGATAAAACGAAGCGTTTCTGATATCACTCTCCAGAGCAATTCCCAAAAGATGTCCTTTGCTGGCCAGATGTCATTAGACATAGCATCTTCTATCAATGAAGACTCAGCGGCATCTCTTACAGAACTTAGTAGCAGTGATGAAGTCTCTCTTTGCTCAGAGGATATTGTGTTACACAAGAACAAGATCCCGGAATCAAATGCATCCTTCAGGAAGCGCCTGAATCATTCTGTGGCTGATGAAAGTGACGTGAATGTCAGCATGATCGTTAATGTTTCTTGTACCTCTGCTTGCACTGACGATGAAGATGACAGTGATCTCCTCTCCAGCTCTACACTCACCTTGACTGAAGAAGAACTGTGCATCAAAGATGAAGATGATGACTCCAGTATTGCCACAGATGATGAAATTTATGAAGAATGCAACCTGATGTCAGGGCTGGATTATATAAAGAATGAATTGCAGACCTGGATTAGGCCAAAATTTTCCTTGACAAAAGATAAGAAACGGTGCAATCTCAGTGATGATATAAAGGGCAGTAAAGATGTAAGCAGTGGTGAAACGACCAATCCCTCTGATACCCTAAACATTGAGGCCCTTCTAAATGGCTCCATAAAATGTCTTCCTGAAAATAATGGAAATGCTAAGAATT
The DNA here is from genome assembly GCF_021218885.2 of Marmota monax. Taxonomy (NCBI): domain Eukaryota; kingdom Metazoa; phylum Chordata; class Mammalia; order Rodentia; family Sciuridae; genus Marmota; species Marmota monax. The sequence goes on along the minus strand of NW_026694968.1, from coordinate 1,539,863 downwards.
CATCTCATACACATGAGTTAGGGACAAAGGGTGAAAATAAGAAAAATATTTTCAAAGTTAGTAAAGATCTGTATGTGGCTGACATGGAAAATGGCAATATTGAAAGTACTCCAGAAAGGCAAAAGGATGAAGTGAATGGGATTTCAAAGGAACCAGAAAATCTTGGTTCAGATGGGAAAAAGTCTTCAGAAAGTGAGCACTGTAAGTGTAAAGCATTTGTGGATGGTTCAGAGGATTCAGATATTGGTAGAAAGGAATTTGTTCTCCCAAACGGCAGACACCCTCCAAAGAAATGTCCAAATCGCCACCATTTTGAAAATCAAGCTGCTGATTGCATTCCCCTTGAGAAGTCTTGCCCAGAACTGGCTTCAGAAACCAGAGTTAACGACAGACAAGACTGTGATGTACTGGAATCTTCATCTAATGATGCACCAAGTGAGGCTGGAAAATCTGCTAGCTGTTGCCTAGCACTTGAACAAAATGAAACAGAGGAAAATGCCTCTATCAGCGACAACACTTCCTGTTGCCACTGTGAGCCAGATGTTTTCCATCAAAAAGATGCTGAAGATTGTTCAGTACATGACTTTGTTAAGGAAATCATTGACATGGCTTCAACTGCCCTAAAAAGTAAATCTCAACCTGAAAACGAGGAGGCTGCTCCCACTTCATTAACTCAAATCAAGGAGAAGGTGTTAGAACATTCTCACCGGCCCATCCAGCTGAGAAAAGGGGACTTTTATTCCTACTTGTCTCTTTCATCTCATGACAGTGATTGTGGGGAGGTCACCAATTACGTAGAAGAGAAGAGCAACACTCCATTGCCACTAGATGCTATCGACTCTGGCTTAGATGACAAAGAGGACATCGAATGCTTCTTTGAGGCCTGTGTTGAGGATGACCCTGAAGGAGAGGAGTCCTATTTCTCTAGTCCTTCTCCGAATGAATCTGCAGTTCCCAGTGAAGCTGTGGTGCCAATACAAACAACAGCAAGCTGTTCTGAGTTCAGTAATGTTTCTCCCTCCGTGGCTGATGCAGACACAGTGGCTTTTTCAAGTCTTCCCCTGCAGAAAGGAGCCAACTCTGGAAAGGAAGTATGTGATTTTCCCCGAACATCCACTGGCTATGCAGAAAGCTCAGCGATTAGTCCTTCAAGGCTAGGCAGTGAAAAGGAGAGTTCAGGAAAGCCAGGTGAGTCCGGAATGCCAGAACGTGATGCTGCTTCAGCCAAATCTAAAGTTCAAGACCTGTCCTTGAAGGTGAATCAGCCCAAAGACAAGACTGCATTGCATCCCAGCCCCAAGGCTCTAACCTGCAGAGAAAATCTTCTAAACTTTCATGAAGAACGACATACAAATATGCATAGATAGAATGTAGTGCCCTCCCCGAGCATGAAAATCATCTCATAGAAAGGTATGTATCAGTCCTCATTCCATTTATATGTTTAAAATATTAGTGGGCAACAACAAATCATAATAGAAGAAAAGGCTAGTCAGAATGACCAATCATGGCAGATATCTGAATGAGGCAGTTAGGGAGAAGGAATAATTCCAACAATGAAAGTAACTGAAGAAAAAGGGGGAGAATAGTGAAAATTTGACATTTTTAGTGACATTACCTTTATTCCATCTTTCTGGCAAGAAAAATACAAAATTTGAGGAAGTAGCTGAACAGTTTAGGACCTCAAAAAAAGTTATCCAAATTGCAGTTATACCCCATCATCAAAATGTACCACTCCTGACTTGGACTCCCTGTTCATAGCTGCTGCTTCCCTCCAGTGCCTGAACTTAGGCAGTGAGCAGGCTAAGGGCTGAAGCTCCTACCTAGGGCCTCCCTCTTATGCTTCCCTCTAATGGAGCTATCATCACATTTACTTCCCCCAGTGGAAGGCTGTGCTATCACAGCTTCTAATCATGGCCGTGTCTGCGAATTCAAACAGGAGGGGACGTTGATGTTAAAGAAGAGGCTCTTATTTATCCACACACAGATTGAGAATAGGCACAGAAAGCAAATGCAGAGAGAATACGTGACAAGTTAATGGCGTCTTGATAAAAACAGAATTTTTGAATTTTGCCTGAAGGTGACAGGCTGATTTCCATCAAATTTTTTAAGAAAGTCATTCCACTTTTCATATTTAATAAGACAGCTATTGATTGATAATTCTGAGATGATGATGTATCTCTAAAAGTGACACAAAGATTCTGTTATTTCCCATTTCGAAGCCCCAATGATGAATATGCTTTCTCAATCAAGTTTAAAGAAGAAAATTTTCAAATGTGAGAGTCATATTTCACCAAAGTATGAGGTGCCTAATGCCATCTCCACCCCCTACTCCAGAAGCCTAATGCTGTAACCTAAACTCGTGCTATAGGAAATGAATTACAGAAGCAATCTACCCTAATTTGTTAACTTATTCAAATAACAGTTATTATACTTAACTATGCTAAAGATTATCTTTTTTGTGGCAGATTGTTTATTTTTTGATGAGCCTAATTACTGATTTTCTAAAAGTAATTTACATTTATTACAAATACATCTTTTAAAATGTGACAGATAAATGTTGTTCCCATAATGTATTATGAAAAAAGTTACTATTTAAAAACACATTATTTAATTTGAAAGATGAATGGCAAACATCATTATTTTTTTTTCCTGCAACACCTGTGCCCTAAGCTCATTAAAATGTGTGATTCTGTGTAGAGCTGCTAGAAATGGGGAGAGAGGGGGGAATCTATACCATATATATACCCTAAAAATAAACTCAATATGCAAAACTGAAGAAAAGCATCCTACTTACTAATATAGCTCAACTAATTTTCTGTATTTCAGACTCTATTTACAATTGGCTGCAAGCGAGAACAAAAATAGGGGAGAGAAATGTATTTTCTGCAAGTCGTGTCCACCCTATAATCACATTCTCTATCCGTATGCAGTAAAACTGACCATTAAGGGAGAGTAACTGCAATTCTATAAGCTGCTTCAAAACAAGTTCTATTAAAACCGATTGTACTGTGGGTTCTGCCAACCTTGCAGAAGGGTTGGTAGAGCCTGGCTGATTTTGTTTGCTAAATGGGGATAAAGGCTTGAAAGCAACACCACTCTGAGCATGACATCATGTGACTGTGACCCTTGAGTCACCAGTCATGCTGAGATCGGGAGCAGGAGAAACTCTGGCACTGGAGAAGCCTCTGGGACACTCTCTCCCTTTTCAATCCTCTGGGAGTTTCTTCTCTGCCTTACATAGACATAGAATTGAAATGAAATGTAAATGATGAGCTGCCCCATCTTTAGGCTTGAGGGAAGTGAATGTGCTTATGGATCTGTATAGTCCTCACATTTAAGAAGCAGGAACAGATATCTGCCAGTCTGCCTGCATGCCAGTCAGCAATATTTTGTTGAGCCCCCACAATGGCCCTATCTTGGACACAAGCAGAAGCAGCCAAATTTTACTTCTGCAGAACTTACATCGCCCCCAAGTGACTTGTTATCAGCTTAGAGCAATTTGAATAGCTCAGTTTACTGGTCCTATTCAGGTGGTGCTGTTTTTATTTCATGTGGACAAAACATCTGGAGGCCCGAATTTTTCCCATCATTAGCATTAGGTACTTGGATGTCAATATTCATATGTTGTTAAAGTGCTGTCAACCAGGACACATTATTTAATCTGAAAATATTGACCAGCTTTCAGAATTTAATGTGAGGAATACATAATGAAGATATTTGAGAAATATGAGGTTTCATGACTATAGGAGTTTATTGATTGTTATTGTTTTTTCTGTAAGATTCAAAAAAGCAAGAGAAAAAAACTCTGCTTTTTAAAGCCATTTGAAAATCATCACTTTGGGTACTCTTTCTTTCTAGACTCTAAAATTAACTAAATTCAATTTGCTGGGTTTTTCTCCCCAGGTAAAGTAAAAAAATAAACTCTGATGAAATGATCAGAAATAAATGATTATAATTCCATCCAGAAGAGATATAACTTAGAATACAGTCTGTAACAGAAACACAATTTTTTTTTCAAAAATCTTTGAAAAGGTTTTTATTTACTGCGTTCTAATTAAAAACCTACTGAAACTGTTTGAGAAGCTTTAATGTGATCTAACAGTGTGCATTTGCACTGATTTCCAGGCACACTGCTGTGCTTTTCACTATTTTCATTTATGTGTCATGTTTCTATAAAAATAGAGAGGTCAGTTACAGCAAATCACATCAAAGGCAAGGTAACTGGATAGATCCAGCTCTTTCTGCCTAATTTGGAGGAAAGCACATAATGTATGTCTAGAGTGCCTCCTAGGACCTGCCTAAGAGATGTACTTTGCACTAATCTTTTTGCTGTATTCTGACAGTTTTTTCTTCATAATCCTCATCATAAGCCTCTGATCTTTGATGAATGGTTTAACCCTAAACTTCAGGCTGGATAAATCCTGTGGTATAAAAATTTAACTCATCGCATGCAGCCAGTATGTACTTTTTTTTCTTTTTGGTTTGTTCTGGTGGTTTAGGGATTTTGTATGTGTACATCTGTGTATGCCTGTGTATTTTTGTGCACGCATGTGTTTTGAAGATGGGGCAGGGAGCTGTATTTACTTACAATACGTATAGTCCTTTAGCACTTTTAGTTTCATTGTCTTTTCTACTTTATTGGTCTGTAAATGTGATAGTTGGTAGCTTATAGATTTTAGATTTTAGGAAATTATTTGTAGTTATGCATACTCAGCTTATATATACAGTTAAAAATGCTGTTGCTCAGTTTTTAAAAACTGAGAAAGCTGTAAGAGCAAACATTCCTAATGTACACAGCACAGATTCTCATTCTTTTAATTGGGTTGATGCTAAGTGTTTGATATTTCCCAAAGCTGGTCAAGCAGTTTAAGAAACTGTCTTTGGGGATTGTATATTACTTTTTCACTAGACAATATAGGTATAATCTTATCAGATTTACCTTTAAAATCGCTTTAATAAATCAAGGTTCTGCTGGATATGATTTTCAATTACCCAGAACTTCTGAATAACTAGCCCTGCAATGGTAAATAACAAAGATTTTATTTGACATAGCCTCTCTCTCTCTCTCTCTCTCTCTCTCTCTCACACACACACACACACACACACACACACACCACACACACATCAGATTTGTGCCTTAGCCAGTTTGGTCTGACTGTTTCCAAGTAGGCCAACTTGAAAGAATTGATTATCCAGAAAGAATTTAAATGCCAGCTTTTAGTAAGACCAGATTTGCCTCACCTAAGGATTCCCTACTCAGTAGCCAATTTCAGATGAGTCATGTCCTCAGCGTTTGAACAATGTACTGTGCTTTCTTGAGTTACTGATTATTTTACTGCACCAAATCGTGTCCCATCTGTTCCTGTCTGTTTGTCTTCCCCTGTTCCTGTTAACTTTTTATCTGTCCCCAACTTCCTGTGGTTTCAGCCAAACCACTTTTTTGTTAAAAGTTTTTCTGGCTCTCATAAAAGTTGCAAGATTGTAGAAAATAGAAGGCAAGAACAAGACAGAGAATGAGCATGTTAGTTTTAGAGGGGCAGTAAACAACCTAATATCAGACTTTAGAACTTAGTTTAAACTCAGACAAGCAAAAGCCTGCTTTATTTTAGAGCTGGGTCCAAGGACCTAAAGTAGACCTAAAGTAACTGCATACTGTTACCAACTAAACCTGGAATTTCGATGTTCCTCACATTTGACCTGTTGCTTTTAGCCAATCTGTTCCAATCTGTTGGAACAAATTTGCATCAGCCATCAGATGTACAAAAATAATTGAATCGGTTTCATTTCTACAATGCTGTTAGTATCTTAAATGCGTTATAGTTGAGTTAGAAATCCTAATTTTAGCCTTTTATAGGCAAAAGGCTAAAACATTTAGGATTATCACAATGTTATAAATATTTCACCTCTATATAATATTGACATTGTTCAATATCACACATAAAGTCACTGAAGGAAGGGTTAAACCCGAGAGCCCATGCTCTCAGTCTCCAAATCATTGGTAATACTTTGCTGAATCACTTAGTAACTTTGCCTCACATTTTCATATAGATTTGAAGCAATCATGAGTATTTAAAACTGAGTTCACCTGCAAAAGAGTAGATGATCCAGAGAAAAGGTCAAACTTGAGTTTTCTCTTCTTTGAAATCATGTCATTTTTCAAAAACAAATGCATTTCTCACATCTATATCAAAGTGGTTTTTTTATAAGTAATGTGAACCTTGGGCTATTAAAATCATTATTTTATTTCAGAGCATTATTGGGTAGTCCCCAAATGGCAACCTTCAGTGATTCCTCAAAGGGCTTTGTTTTGCAAGTGAAAAACATTTCTGAAACCTTCTCTTGTCACTTTCTTCTTTCTTGTAGATAGTCTGGCTGCAACTCAGGGCTGGCCTCATCCTCCCGCCTTGGGCTGATCTCTGGTTCCATCATGTTGTCACTGCCTTTTGTCACATTGACTTTCCCAAGATGAATATTTCTTCTGAATGCAGTTTGTCCACATGAGCCTTGTGATCTGGATGTGTGCACTGGTTCTCTTTAGGTGATCGTCTTTGAAGTTCAGCAAAGCTGCTTGTTCTCCCATGGATTCCTGTCCCAAGCTACCTCTACCAACCCTCTCTCTCCAGTGAGACTTTTCTGTTTGCCTCCTTCCCTCTCTATCCACTCTTTGAAGTTCTGCAGTTCACCAAATTGATGGTCCATTAAATTCACCGTCTGGAATGACATCCCTGCCAGTACTTGACCAATTTCATGTTTCAATCTGGATTTTTTTTTAATGATATGATGCCTATGTTTATTGAAAGAGGTTTACCCAAAACATCAACATTTGATTTGATTGTAGCATAGAGAAGAAACATTGGTCAAAATTAAGTAATTTTCAAAATTAAGTAATTTTTAAAAGCACCATTCTATTTATTTCATTTTAATAATAATCTATGCAGCACTTCAAGACACATCTATAACAGTGTTGTATATTACAAACTGGTGATACTCTACTATTCAATTATGTACAACATTTTTGTTTTTTATGCTTCTTGAGGTGGTAATGAGAAAAAAAAAGTTTTTAAAAAAAGTGTGCCTTGCTGTATTTCTTATACCATTTATTAAAAAGCTGCTTTCATGGTAAAATTATGTTAGTTTGAAAGGAGGAAATAGCAAGGTTAAGATGTGTGAATAATTTCTGTATATATGTATAACCAAGTACAAACATTGATGTATAATGACAGTATAAAATGCTTTCATGTTTGTGATGTCTAGTGATGTGGAAAATATAAGCCTTAAATCCATTAGATTGCATGGTAATTAAAATTGGCATAATAAAAATAGTTTATTGGGGGAAAAGGAAAATTAGTGATCTCTTCTACCTGTGTTCTTTACCAAATTGTTTCATCTGGTTCTGAAAAATATAACATGTAGCAGCTTCCAAAATATCCAGATTGCATAGAAGGCATAAAATTACTTGAATTATAGACTAGACATGAAACCTACACAATTTTCGAAATCTTTCTGGCCACTATAAAGATCTTGAAACAAAAAATGATGAAAGGCCAGTTCCCCTAAACCAATAAAAATGTATACTAATTTTATTTCCACATATCATTAATGGTTTAATGTTGGATTTCAGGATATCTTGTATGTCTAATTTATTTTAAATAATTCTTTCAAGTGGATTTGATAGAAAGATGGCAGAAAAGTATAGAAAATTTGACTATTGTTTTTATTTAAACTATAGATTTCAGGTATATTTATTTTGTGTAAAAGAAATCAGCAGAGAAGTATTCCATTTGGTCTTTACTAATGCTTGTTAAATGCAGTTTTTAATTTATTTAATAATTCCTACTAAAGTGCCTGACACACAGTAGGTATTCAATAAAATTTTCTTAAATTGGAATATCAAATTAGGAAACATGGATGACATATCGCTTCATTTTGAGAGAACTACATTAAAACATGTACACAGCTAGAAAAAGATATAATGCAATATAAAATCACACAATATATAATCAATTTATATCATATTTCAGAAAGGGAAAAATGTTATGGGTTCATGTAGTCACAGAAATGACAATCATTCATTTAACACATAATTCATTAATACCTTTTATCTGCAAGGCACTATTCTAGATTCAGGGAATGCAACTATGAACAAACAGACTAGGCCCTGCCCTGAGGAAGCTTACCTAGGGTAGAGACAAAGTGAACATCCAGACAACATTCAGTAGTTGTCCTGGAGGTGAGGAAGAGAGCAAATAGTGAAAGAGGCACAAGTGAAGACGTAGCAATGAGGGACACAGAGGAAGAAACAGGATAAAGAGAGAGCAGAAAGACAAGAAAATAGTGGAGTTTTATTGCAAGGATAATAGAAGAAAAGGCCTATTGGGAGGATTTAATGAAGGGTCTTCTAAAAAGCTAAATCGGAGCTTTTGTGTGAAGTATGCTAGGAGGTAAGGAAACCTTGTAGATTCTTTGGATTTCACCTGATTTTATTTATAATCAGAACTTTATTAGCACTGCACCAAGAACACTACTTATTTGTAATTCTCCCACTTCAATAAATATTTGTATTTTATGTCCACTTTTAATCTTTTCCATACATAATTCTGAGTGAATCATTGTAGGCTTTTGAATAGGTAGTCATTTGTTCCAAAGGGGTGTTAGGCAGACATCTAGTTGCTATATTCAAAAGGATTACAGAGGAAAGAGATTAGAGATAATTGTCTAGTTAGGAGGCAGCTATAGTAAATAAGCTAGATTTGAGACATGATAGAGTACACAGGGATAGTGGCCGGGGATATATAGAAAGAACAAATCCTAGAGTCTTTGAAATACCTACGAGTATTTTGGACCTCTGTTGGAATATGGTATTATTTTACATTCTGAGAAAACCTAAATTTTTCCTGGATAGTAACTAATGTCAAGTCTGCATCTATTGATAAAACCTTCAAAGAATGAATTGACCATGGTGTTCTATTTACATGCTCATAAAAGACCTTGAGTTGTTCAAAGTATTTACTAATCATCTGTTTAGTATTAACACCAAATTTTTAGATTGACTTTTAGGCGTATTGAACAATGCCTTTTCTGGTTGGAAGAGATGGAAGAGCCTCAATTTTACATCCTGCATAGATGCTGTCTCCCCAGTTACCCTTAAAAACAGCCACACAAATTCTGCCTGTATATCTTCCAGGGACAGTGGTTTGTTATCTGTTAAGGCAAACTGTTTTAGGGATGGGTATGTCTCTTTGTTAGAATGCTCTTTCTTTGGTTGCTAAAGTGTGTACATTCCCCCCTGCCCTGTCTTTAATTTTGCTTACTGGTCCTGGGGCAGCTTATAGTATCTGCTCCCTATTTCTCATGGCAACCCTGAACATAATTGAGGCCAGTTACTCATTCTCTCCCAACCACTATTCCTCCAACTGCCCTTCATATGTCATGATTTTCAGATTTATTTCAACCTGACTGAATGTTAACAGAATCCTTGAAATCAAGGAACTGTCTTCATCATCATACATGTAGAAAACTATCTGAACATTTAAGTGCTAAGTTTTCTCTAAAAATATATTCAAGATATATGTTTATTCTATTATTGTAAATTTCAATAAATAAACAAATAAATAAGTGAATAAATAAGAATCCACTATTTCCTTCAGTGGCCCAGTCCAGTGCTGGAGTCATCTTGAATCTTTTCTTTACATTGAACAAACACAACCTGTATCCATATAAAACAGGGTCCCTGTATCCATATAAAACAGGGTCCTCTTCCACTTATTCATCCATTTAGTCATTCAGTCATTCAACCCACACGCTTCAAATGGCTACTTTTATGAGGCACTGTGTTTGGCAGCAGGTACACAAAGGTAACTAACACATGGTCTCCATCTCCAAAGGGTTTACAGACTTTCTTTTGAAAGAGCCTTTCATATCCTTGAGTGAAATGATTATGACTTTTCTCCAAATTAAATGATGACCCCATTTACTTTGTTTCTCATACAGTTCTTTTTTTTTTTTTTTACATTTTCAAAAATCTGGTGAGCAAGGTAGTATACAAAACCATTTAGATCTGACTTTTAGAAGAAGTACAGTGGTCTTAATTATAGAAAAGAAAGTGTTTTTCAGATTTCTGCATCCTGAGTAAATATGCATTTTAGACAACAACAAGAAAACAGTCTAAATTTAGAGCTTTGGATAACCTAAGTTTGATGACTTTGTTATGTTTGTCTCATCCAGTTTAGGTTTTATCTGTTCTATAATTTCTTGGAACAAAGTAGGTGAAAATATCAATACAGAATGAAATGACCCAGCTATTTCGTATAAGTAAAATGGCTTTAATGTCCAAATGAAATTGGAATTATCTTGGAATTTTAAAGAATAAGTGATTTTTCAAGTATCATGATTTTTCTATTTCGGATATCATTTGAACCAACTAAATTTACTGCTTTATCTCTTTTTTCTATTTTAACAGTTTTTAATCTTGAATAATTTCAAACCTATAGAAAAATTGAAAGACTATTACAATGACATTTGCACACTCATCACTCAGGTTCATTTATTGTTACTATTTGGTAGTAGTATTTACTTCCTTTCTCTGCGCGCGCACACACACACACAAAAAAAAAATCTGTGAAGACTTCAACACATATCATATGAGAACAAGGGCATTTTCTACAAGTCTACAATTTTATCTTCACACTCAAGAAACATAATATTGATACAATAATACTGTCTGATAATCTATATTGAAATTTCTCCAAAAGTCCAAATAATATTCATTTTCAGTTGTTTTAATCCAGGCTCCAGAACAGATCACATATTAAAGGTTTTGTGTCTTCTTAATCTTAAACAACTTAGTCTCAAATTTTATTCTTTTATCTTTCATAAAATTGACATTATTGAAGAGTCCACGCCAGTTTTATGGAATGATGCACAATTTGCATGGAACCTCTTTATTAAACTCAGGATGATGATTTTTTTTTTGGTGCTGAGGATTGAACCCAGGGCCTGTGTGCATGCAAGGTAAGCACTCTACCAACTGAGCTATATCCCCAGCCCCTCAGGATGAACGTTTATGTCAAGTATGGTACCTAGGTGATGATGTGTTCAACTCTTTAATTAGAGTGAATAAACACTGACATTCTTGATGTGTCTCAAAGTTCACAGTTTATTGTTACAACTCATGCTCTGTTAGTCTCAGGCAAGGATCAGAAAACTTAGGCCCAAAGGCCAAATCTAGTTCACTAGTATTGTTTTGTTTTGTTTGCTGGGTATTGAACCCGGGGGCACTCTGCCACTGAGCTACATCCCAGCCCTTTTATTTTTTATTTGAGACAGGGTCTCACTAAATTACCAAGACTGATTCAAAACTTTCAATCCTCCTGCCTCAGTCACTGGGATTATAGACGTGTGCCACCACACCCAGTCTCCTAGTCCCCTGCCTATTTTTCTTTGACATGTGAATTAAGAATGATTCTTACATTTTTAAGTGGTTAAAAAAACTCAAAAGTATATTTCATGGCATGCAGAAATAAAAAGGAATACACATTTTGATGTCTAAAGTTTTATTGGAACAAGGTTACCCATTAGTTTACATAGGGCTGCTTTTACACTGTAACTACAGCATTACGTACTTGCAACAAAAAACTATATTGTCTGTAAAGCCTAAAATATTTACTGTCTGGCTCATTGCAGGAAGTTTTCTGACCTGGTACGTATTGTTCTAATTTCTGACACCATTTTCTTAGAGTTAGATAGATTTCAATTTATAAAGTCAATATAACATAGAAGAACTGGAATAGTTTTTTTTTTCTTTTCTAGATTTTATTGCATTCTTAGTTCCTATTACTTTAGAAAAATAGTGTGCCTTGTTTCATAAACTAAAGATCTCTCCCCATGCATAGTTTAAGGATTTAAATTTAGTTCCTTAACTATAACCATTTTTTAAATTATAGATGGACACAATACCTTTATTTTATTTATTTTTATGTGGAGCTGAGGATCAAACCCAGTGCCTCACATATGCTAGGTAAGTGCTCTACCACTGAGCCACACTCCCAGCTCCTGTAACTGATTGTTTTGATGGGTTAGTCAATTAAATACTAATTAGTTCAATCAAAACCATCAGAAAAAATGATACAACCTAAGTTCATGTCAGTACAGCAAAAATTGGAATCTTTTCTCTGAATACTCTCCCAAGGCAGGCCAAGGAATTAAACCAAGCCATTTCACAGTGAACTTTTTAAGTTTTATTTTTCAACTCCCTAAAAAGTAGAATGATCGAAAGATTGTATATGATATACCTTCATTTCCTGACTGCTGGTCATAAATACAAATCTAAATGTACCAAGGAAATAAGTATTCAACACTGACCTTGCTATGCCCCTAGGTGGAAATTCTTGTTGGATAAAAGATCTTCAATGGAAATGATCCTTTTTTGCTTTTCTCTTGGTTTACCTGTGACAGCACTGCCCCCCTCACTGCTGCATACCTAGCCATACTAAGGCTTTAGCTCCCTCTTTAAAAACAACCACATACCTTCCATATAATAATAATCTTTTAATTTGAGACTTGCCACATATTTGTGTGTCCGGAATAAAATAATAGTGATTTGTGCTGGTCAGGTCCACAATAGGTTTCTTTACCAAAGGCATTTTTGACCAATACTTTGGGACTATTCTGACCCTTGATTAATGGACTCTCACCATAGCAGAAATTATGCAGATTTTATTTGTCCTTGTGTTTTGAAGCAAATCAGTTGCATAATGCAACTTTATCAGGTTCTTTTCCATCACAGTACACAAAACTTGGGAGGTGTTCACATGTGTGAGACTTGTGTTAAATACATTTGGGCTATTATAACAAAAAAACTTTAGGCAATTTTTAAACAAAGCAAACGTATACGTTAAAGTGTGAAAGCTGAGAAGTCCAAGATCAAATCAACAGAAGATTTAGTGTCTGGTTAGGGCAGTTCTCTGCTTGATTGCCGCAGTCCGGCTGCAGCAAAATAACCGGGGAGTGAGAACAACTTGTGTACGTTGATACAGCAGGAGTGGAAGCCGTTTATTGTAGGACAACAGAGGTATTTATACATTACACGCAGCTTATCTAACATAAACTAGATACAGCAGTCAACCAATAAGGAATCTCCACACTTAATGGCTCGCTGGCGTTACTTCACAAACCACTCCCTCTGGCATTTTGCCAGGTGCCATCCAGACTTGTTTACAGATTCTAACATTTCTCCCTTTTGTTTAATTTAAATAACGACCATAGTGGTTTTTACATAAACACCATAAATAATCTGCTACTAGCAGAAGGGGAGGATACAAAATGCCACAATACCAAGCCAATTGATGGCTCCATGCAAGAAGCCCTTGGAAAAATTATACCAGCACTTGATGCCAACTTGCTGTGTGCTCCCATGGTTGAAGGGCATTGATGAACAAGCCCCCGCAGGTGTCTTATACGGGTGCTAATAGCATTCATGAGAGCCCCCCTCATGACTTCATCACCCACCAGAGACTCCAACTCTTTACCACAGTGGGGATTAGGTTTCAACATATGAATTTCTGTGAGATACAGACATAGAAGAGACATTTCCAGGCTTTTGTCAAGCATTAATAAGAAATTTCCTGTATGGGCAATCTTAGCTTCCCTCTCTCCTGCTCAAGGAGGGTATCAATTTAGAGGATTGGAATGACATTGCACTAAGAGTAACTTTGAAGCCCATCTAATTCATACTTAAACCACAACAAAAAAAAAGTGAATTCTTCTGGCCAGGCATGGTAGCACATGCCTGTAATCCCAGCAGTTTGGGAGGCTGAGGCAGGAGGATCGCGGGTTCAAAGTCAGTCCCAGCAAAAGCAAGGCCCTAAGCAACTCAGTGAGACCCTGTCTTTAAATAAAATACAAAATAGGGCTGGGGATGTGGCTCAGTGGTCGAGTGCCCCTGAGTTCAATCCCTAGTACAAAAAATAAATAAATAAATAAACCAAAACAATTTAGCGTTTTATTATTGGTTACAAACGTTAAACATCATGTTTGAGAACCATTGAATCTGAAGTTTACACTTTCTTGCTTGAAATGAGGTACTCCAAAATATGAGAAAAGGCTCCCAAAGAACAACAGGATCAACTTCATACAACTCCTGTATAGACAGACCCAGATGATCTTCAACTACAAAACACTCAAAGTTTTCTGGTGAGTATGTTCTTCAAAAAAAAAAAAAAAGTGAATTCAAAATGCAAATGTAAAATGCCATAGAGTTTCTCCTCATTTACAGTGGAAAAATGGCCAGTCCCAATGATCTGGCCTAGGTAACTTTGCCCTTGTTAACTATGGAGTCAGAGCATCAAGATTTTCCAGGTATAGACAAAATCCTTGTGTTTCTACCATTTAAGCTGTCATGCTTATAAACTTTATAGATTGTGCCATTGTTGTTTTGCCTTTCTTTATTTCATTTTATGTGGGAAAGTTTGGCAGAATCTCCAGAATGAAATTTGGAATTTTCTCCTACCATGAGGACATATAATAGTGGACTTTGTTAATTTAATACAAATTTATAAATGCATGACGTAATAAATATACTGTGTCTTTATGCACACTTAACTTACCACTAAAAAAAAAAATCCAAACCCTATAAACAAATGGAACATTACAGAAAGAAAGTATTATTCAGCAAAATTTATTCAAGGACTTAAAATGATTGAAGGCATTAGGAACATAAAAATGCTTAAGATCCTCTTTAAATCCTAATATTCCCTAACCAGTGGTTTATAAAATATACTCAGAGGTTTATAGAATTAGTCTGGTTCTATTAGTTGATCAAGTTACTTACACTAAGTCAGAAATTCAAAACAAATAATAATTCCTTCTGTATGGTTTGCTTGCTTGCAAATATGTTTCATTTATTTTAAAGTGTCTTTTAAAATACAAAACCAAGTTGGCGAAATTTATCTTGTTATTAGAATTGTGTGAATATCAAATCAGTCTTCATATTTATGCTCTCATCCCTGCTGGTCAAATGACTAATGACGCTTAATGGCAAGGTTTCATAAAGTAAAAACTTCTTAACTTTCAAGAAACAATTCCATTTTTGCATGTTCAGGATTTGCCTCTTCTAAATACTTCTATCAGCATTATAAATTTCTGGATATTCTCTTCTAATATACCAAATGATGTCTTTCCAAGCAAAGTATATTTTTAAATATCTTTTTTTAAAAAATATATATTTATTTTTTAGTTGTAGTTGGACACAATGCCTTTATTTTATTTATTTATTTTTATGTGGTGTTGAGGATCAACTCCAGGATCTCACACATGCTTGGTGAGGGCTCTACCACTGAGCCACAACTCCAGCCCCTATATTTTTAAATATCTTTTAAAAGTAAAATTATTATTCATTTACAAGTTGAGGCATTTTCTATAAGACTGAAACAAGCTTTAATGGGCATTTTTTTTTTAAAGATACAAGTTCTGATTGATTCAGAATGATTAAAAACAGACCCTTCCTATCAACCAGTGCATGCAGAAGGAAAGGGCTAATTTTAAAGTTTATTTTCCATCCAGATAAATAAGAATTTATCATACAGTATTCACTTAACACTCATATATATGTTGTTAAGTTTCCTATCTGTATTAAATACTTATTGAATATATAACTCATGCCAAAACTAAGGAAAGAATTTTCATTTCAAAAAGTAGTTCTTATAAAAATTCTATAGGAAGAAATGATAGCTAAATTAGCACTTGAAAAAGGCCAAAGAAAATTATATACTGTATATAATTATGCCTCATTATGACCTCTGCACATTTTCCAGAAAAGTTAAGCATTAAAAACACACACAACAGGAACACCTTAAAGGTCAGAGCCTGATGAAAGAAAAATGCAATAGTTAATTATGAAGGACGAGATTAATGTTCTAGTGGGAACATACATTTTATCATTACATTTTGCTTGAGGAATGCTTTAAAATATGTGACTTCCCATCCATGTGTTTTATTTCATTTCTGAAAAAGGTAGTAAGGGAGACAATCCTATAAAATATCAATTAATTTCAATTTAATGAGATAAAAACGTGAGTTTTGCTATGATTTCTAGGATCCTATATGTGATTTTTCTTTACATGAGCCTATTCTCCTCCAGGAGATTCTAGATTTAAGAGTAAATACTGAGGTCTCAGTTTGCAAAACATTTTACCTCAAAATTTTTCATTATCTTCAAGAGGTTTTCCTAGACTACGTTTGTTGGATTTTACCACTGGCCACACAGCAACTATAGACATTTAAAGTAACAACTGGTGACCATTTTTTCACATCTAAAAATAACTTCAGATTTGTGGGATAATATAAAAATAAAGCTGGATTCACTGATTATTACTATTCCATCCCATATGCTTCCCCTCTCTCCCCCCCCTCTCTTTCTCTATTTGGTTTTTATTTCTCTGAATTAGTTGAAAGTGAGTCACATACATCATGGTCTTTTATCCCAAATTACTACATTGTATGTTTCCTAATGGGGAAATAGCTATATTCTCTTACATAACCATAATTACAGTTATCAACTTCATAAATATCCATATATTAGAAGATACAATGTCTTTATCTAATTTATCTTTCCAGTTTTGTCAGTTTTCCTGTTATATTTTGTAGCATTTTTTTTCCTTCAGTATGTGATTTAGGTATTGAATTTAGGTATCTTTGGGCTTCCTTAAAAATCTGGAACTATTTTCCCAGCTTTTTATTTGTCTTTTTTATGACATTTATAATTTTGAAGAATAAGCCTCACCTTTTTAAATAAATTGTTCCTTATTTTGTGTTTTTCTAATTTGTTCCTTGTGATTAGATTGAAATTATGCATTCTCTCTTTTTTTTTTTTATGCATTCTCAATAGAAAAGTCACATAGTTGATATTCTGTCTTTTTCAGGTATCTTATTGGGAGAAACACAATGTCCATATGTCTCCTACTACAGATGTTAATTTTAGTCACTTTATGGAAAAAGCACTTTAAAATTTATGCAAATATTCTGCCTCTCTTCAAAATTTTCTCTTTAGCATTTATCGATATATATATTTTGGTAGCAGGAATTGAACCTAGGGGAGTTTAACCACTGACCCACATCCCCAGCCTGTTTTATTTTGAGAAAGGGTCTCACTAAGTTGCTTGGGGCCTCACTAAATTGCTGAGACTGACTTTGAACTTGCCAGCCACCCAAATCACTGGGATTATAGGCATGCAGTGCTTGGCTATCCCCTGATAATTCTTACCTAATTAATCTTTACCAAGATGGTTGTAAAATTATTATTTTCTAATTTTTTTGGTGGGGGAGTACTGGGGATTTTTTTTTTTTAATTCAGGGATATTCGACTACTGAATCACATGCCCAGACTTATTTTATATTTCATTTAGAGACAGGGTCTTACTGAATTGCTTAGTGCCTCACTTTCGCTGAGGCCGGCTTTGTACTTGTGATCCTCCTGTCTCAGCCTCCCAGGTCACTGGGATTACAGGCGTGCGCCACCATGCCTGGCATTATTTTCTAACTTTAACATTCTTTTCATATAATCAGTTGGTTATCGGTGTTATTTCACAGTAAATAAGATCCTCCCCTCCATCCCTAACTGTTTACCTTAGTCCTGAACTCATGAATTCCTTTTGTCCCCAATTGTTTATAACACATGGCTCTTCTTATTTAATTTGCTCAAGTTGTCCCAATTGGAGCCAGTGGGAGCCTCTACAATCTGGCTCTACTATTCTTTTAACATCTTTTAAGCAACTCCTTACTTTTTAGTATAAAAAGTATTCAAGTCTTCTTTTACACTTATGTGGTTCCAGCCCTTGAGCAAATTTGTGTGTGTGTGTGTGTGTGTGTGTGTGTGTGTTGCTGGGGATCAAATACAGGGCCTCTCAGCCAAGGCAAGTGCTGAGCTATACTCGAAGCTCCATATCCCGGCCCTTGAATCAGCCACTTCTCTGAGAAGCCTTGATTCTTTGAGGATTAAAGAACAAGATCTGAGTGCTAGATGTACTTATTGCTACTGAGGTGTTTGCTTTTGGACCCTTTCAGTCAACAGAGCAAGGAAATGTTTGTACCCATACATGTATACGTACACACACACAAGTATATATTCACAAAGGCACATTCATAGACACACACAAACGTGACTATACCTGCACATACCTTATTTTAGAAATCAAGACTTTATATCAGTATCTGATTTCAAACCATTCTCTTAGGGTTCTTTCTTAATTCCATATTTGTATTTCTCTTCTTCCACCATGAAAACCCTGGACACTGACAACATCAACCCCTTTACTCATTTGTTAAATAAAATACAATACATTTAAAATGGTATTAGAATTGCCTTAGAAGCATTACAATAAACAACCTAACATAAAAGAGCTCAGGATGCATTTGTAATTTTTCCCTAGCCCATCCTCCCTTTCCCACATGTCCCACCCAGCTCAGTACTGAAGTGTGTGCTTAAACTGTTTCAACGTGATTCCTTACATGGATTTGTTTTGTACTTCCTCCTCCCTCCCTTCCTCTCTTCCCTTCAGTATTTCTTCCCTTCAATACAGTTATGTCATTCATTCAAAATAGTTAAAATTAAGTTCATTTATTTCAGTTCTTTTCAATTTAGTCTATTTTTTCTTCCTTTCCTTTCTTATTGGCCTAATTTCATTTTTCTAACCTGTAGAATAATTAACCTGCTTTCCAAGTTGAAACCATTCAAAAAATATACCCCGAAAATGATCACTTCCTTCTCCTTCCTTCTCATCCCTTTTCCTTTCGGCCCTTGGAAGTATGCAAATCCATTGTCTTCTGACTTATTCTCCCAGTTTCTTTCTGTAATAAGAAGCATATATATGGATATTTTCTTATCTTCTCTTCTTTCTAGCCCAACAGTTATCATACTTTGTGTATCTTTTGCCTTTGATTTTTAAAATTTAATATCCCTAGAAATCACTGCAAATTAGTTCATAGAGATTTTCTCCAGTCTTTTTTATAATTATATGACACTCACTGAAATAACTTTTGAGGTTCTTTCAAAACTACAAAAGGAGATTTAGAGTCCATTACATGCCTGTATTATACAAAAGAATTAATGACATGAGAAAAAAAATTCAGGTAAGGTGCTGGCATAAGTGGCCATTTCTGCTCTGCTCATTGTCTAAGGGCAACTGTATTTTGAATCCAGCTTTTCATGCTTCTGTTTGATTTTCCTTATTCTCTTCTCTCTTAAATACATACATTTCTTGCCATCTCACCTGTTTCAACAACTAGAAAAATTTCCTAGGCCTAGAAATGTGCTTAAATATTTATTGTCATGAAAAACCTTTCTCTCAAACAGAGATAGTGGTGCACGCCTATTATCCCAGCAACTCTGAAGGCTGAGGCAGGAGGATCACAAGTTCAAGGTCAGTTTTGGCAATTTACCAAGACCCTGAATCAAAATAAAAAATGAAAAAAGGGCTGGGGATGTAGCTCGGTGGTAGAGCACCCCTAAGTTCAGTCCCTGGTACAGAAAAAAAATGAAAAATTAATGAATAAATAAATAATAAAACTTTCTCTTTTGCTCAATGCACAAAAACTCCCTGCTGGGTTAGTCATTTAGGGTGAAATCCACTCAGTCTTCAGATGGCCAAGTCACATCAGCACTCACGTGGGAATAGGTGCACCCTCAGCAAGAGACACATTTTCCTCCTTTTTCAAGTGGCACCAAATGCCCTCACTCTCCTTCCCCATCACATCACTATTCTTCCTTATCAGACTTCTCACAAGCTTTATAGTAGCTGTGTCCCTCCCATTCATTCTTTCTTGGTCATCTTTTCTCTGCCCCTTCTACTCTATTGAAATTGCACAACTATAATTTTTCAGGATGTTAGAATCCTACCAAGTAGACAAAAAAAAGGTTTGGGTGGTTGATATTCTTTTTTTTTTTTTTTAATTTTTTTATTGGTTGTTCAAAACATTATAAAGCTCTTGACATATCATATTTCATACATTAGATTCAAGTTGGTTATGAACTCCCAATTTTACCCCAAATACAGATTGCAGAATCACATCGGTTACACATCCACATTTTTACATAATGCCCTATTAGTAACTGTTGTATTCTGCTACCTTTCCTATCCTCTACCATCCCCCCTCCCTCCCCTCCCATCTTCTCTCTCTACCCCATCCACTGTAATTCATATCTCTCCTTGTTTATTTTCCCATTCCCCTCACAACCTCTTATATGTAATTTTGTATAACAATGAGGGTCTCCCTCCATTACCATGCAATTTCCCTTTTCTCTCCCTTTCCATCCCACCTCAACCACATTTACTTTACAGCTTTAAAATGAATATATCACCATTATCAGTGTGGTATTTGTTTCAGAACCCATATCTGGGGAGGGGATACTGTACAAATCAGCCCATCTGAAGGAAGGTTTGGGCAAATCTGCCAGAAATGTCTAAGAAAGCCCTGAAATGTGATACACATATCAAAGAGCTTTCTATTTTCAAAAGATGATACCCAGAACAATGCTGCACATTTTCAGAGTAGGAATGAACACAGCTTAAAACCTTGTGGACTAAAATCTTTTCGTAGAGCAAAAAGGCAGAGTTTTGTTTTCTTTACCCACCTCTCAATGTTACAGGTCAGTGAGAAAATCAAAACACTCATTTGTACATTGATACATATGGTTAGCCTGAAAACGAACATTTCAGGTTTTTCTAGAAATCTACCATAAAAACAAGGACTCTATACTTTCATCCAACTACTCACTAGTTCAACCACTGGCTGCTTCTAAACCAGCAAATCATAATCCCAGATCCAGCAACTCACTCCTCACAATGTCCCATTCCAGAACAAGGAAATTATTCTGCTTGAATCATCCCAAGTAGTCTTATTCAGAGAGTAGCTGCCTCAACTATGGTGAAAACTATTAACAGGGGGTTGATACTCTTCTTAAAATTCATTTTTCTTCTGATTTCTGAAATCTGAAATTCTCCTCTTTTCACTCCTACCTTTTAACACACCTGGCTTCTTCCTCCCCTCTCTACTGCATGTCTTCTTTCAGGTTGCCTTCAAAGCTTTCCTGTCTTTTCACTCTACAGTTCCCAAGTTATTTCTTTACTCCCACAATTTCAACTCACTTCTAGGTATGTAATTTTTCCAACACTTTGTCTCTAAAGCTTGACTTTTGTTGGTGAGTCTGGGTATAGGTCCTTTTATCCAACTGTCCTTCCACCTGGCACTTTCCTCAGGCCCTCATACTCTGAAGCCAAATATATAATTTTTTCACACTCTTTTATATCATATCCTATCTCAGATAATGGCATTAACGTTTTTCCCATTTGTTCAAAATTCAAATTTGGGGTATCTCTTATATCTCCCTCTGTTTCTCTCATCTTCCAAATGTGATTGAAAAGGCACTGGTCGCCCCTTCCTGTTTTAGCTAAATAGCTGATGTAACTAAAATATCTAACCAGAACAGTTGTAGAGGAGGAAAAGTTTATTTGAGGGCTCATGGTTTCAGAAGCCTCAGTCCATACACAGCCAGCTGCACTCCTAGGGGCTCGAGGTGAGACAGAACAACATGACAAAAGAGTATAGCAGAGGGAAGTGGCTCACATGGTGATCAGGAAGCAGAAAGAGAAGGGTCTCCACTCACCAGATACAAATATATACCCTATAGCTACTCCCCCAATGAACCATTTCCTCCAACCACACCCTACGTTGCCTCCAGATACCACTCAGTTAATTTCATAAGGGATTAATTCGATGATTAGGTTAAGGCTATAACCCAACCATTTCTCCAAAACTTCTTGCATTGTTTCACACATGAGCTTTTGGAAGATACCACATAAACTATAACACTTCCCCACAATTTGAAATCCTGCTTAAGTACCTTCTGTTCCCACTGACATCTGATGCCAGGACTCCCAAGACTCACACATGGCTCAAAGCAATAATTTCCTCTCTATTCACTTTGAGGTCACTCCCAGTGCTTACCACTTTGCCTCAGCCAATAATTTTTCAGACTCTTTTATACCATATCCAATGGAGTCCTTTATGAATATCTAAATTTATGCTCTGATGGAGCTGCAGATAATGCTGGTGGAACATAGGGCCCATCCTTCTTCTCAGGGCAGCTTACAAACTTGGGGAGATATAGTCACACATATGGATCAACTAGAGAATTATGCTAGGTCAATGGTGCTTGGTCTATTTTGCACAAGGCTCATTTGAGGAACCAGTGAAAATAAAGACTCCTGTCTCCGCCTTGATTTTGATTCAATAGATTTGGAGTAGAAGGTACGATTCTGTGGAACAAATATCTGAGGTTATTATTTTGCATTGGCCAGGCCTTCTGAGACATTTCTCAAGGCAGTACCTGATCTGGTACTCGATCCATGTTGAAGAGATTATATTTTTCATGTGTGTTTTTTGACTCCCCTCTTCCAAAAGTGATGTATGCTGTGACACAGCTTACAACAACAAAAAATCACAATTAAAGTTTGGAAGTTATTGATATAATAAGAGACACATGAGCCAAGAAACAAAAATGGTAAAAGGAATAACTATATGAAAATTCAGACCAAGGAAAAATTCTGAAACCAAGCAAGTATAAAAATTCACTCTAAGCTTAGCAATCTAGGTAAAGAAAACACGATCAAAGAGAATATTTTCTAATAAAGGAAGTAACTTCTGCCTTATAGTTCTTTATTTACAGACCACTGAAGGACATAACAGATAATATAATTTAAATCTTAAACAAAAAAGAAGTCCACATAGAACTACTTCTTACAATAAACATACATAACAACTGAGGATATGATATGGTTATATTTGGGAGAACTTAAAGATGAGTGACTGGTGGCTCCCATACAGTCTTGGTTAGGCTTTTGACAGAAAAAGAATAGACGATTCAAAATTGAGATTACTGTCCAGTTGTACTTAAAGATGGTCTACATTGCTGATTTAAAAAAAATCTGATGAATAGACAAAGATGTTTTCTTGTGATAAAGAATTTATCTGAGGATAAGAAATATAAATATAAAGGTCTTTGCTGACCACAGAAGATCCTTATCAGGATTCCTGTATAATGTTTAATTTGGAGATCAACTACATCCCAAGGATTAACCACATAAGTCATAAACTGTGACCCACTAGAAACTAAATATAGCCTGCTAAGCAGACTAGTTTGATATCTCTCTGGACACCAAAGCATACCTGCCAAAATGGATCATTTTGGTTTTAGTAGAACTAACAGTTACAGCTTTTCCTGACAGAAGTTGGCCAACAGGTTGGCTGTCTTGTCAAAGCAACTCTGCAACCAGATAATAATGCATGTCGACACATGAGAGGTGCTTGTCCCATGGAGGCCAGGTCACCAGATGACAACCAATTTGTTCAGTTATAAAATTAAAAGAAGTACAGTTGGGATGCAGCCCTGTTTTGTGCCATTTAAAGTAGGCATTTCATCTGTCAAGAAGAAGGCCTTTCCTATCCATGTTAATTTGTGCCATGTTGGCCAACAGTAATGGCTCAAGAAAGAAATATAAACCTCAAATCTATGTTGAAATCATACACTTAGTCCTCTTTATGGATTTAATGACCAATGATAAATCAATAAGACTTTTCCATGAAACCTCTTAAAATGCTCCTGAGAGGCCACATTTTGTATTTAGAAATATATGCTGCATGCTGATTTCTCATCTCCCAATTTTCCAAAATTTATTTTCTTAACCTATCCTTATGTCTCTTCTTATATATGCTTTGGCATTATAGTTATTTTTGCATATATCTTATGGGTTGAATTCGCTTTCTGTTTTATTGGATCTACCAAAGCTTTAAGAAGTATATGCATTTTCTGAATATTTACTATTTAAAAGAATGAATGTGGGGTGATTGAATAAATGGTTTAATAGTTCCATCTTTGGTTGTGATCAAATATAAAATTCATAACTAAATAGTTTGGAGACACAGAAGAAAGAGATGAAAATTCAAGAGCAGGATGAATGTGTTCTATGTCCTTTAATTTGAAAGGTTGTTTAGACTTTCTCGCTAAGGAAATTTGGAATCCTATTGCTTGAAAGTTTCAAGGTATGAATTGTTGAGAATGAGCAGGCTCTATCAGCATTTGCCATGTAGATAAAGACCTCGTTACCAATGACCAAGTCATTGCAATGTTTCTGTTGAATTTCTGTAGTATTCTTTTGGGGGTAAAATCCAAAGAGTACCTCACCAGACTGAATAATGAAAGCTGTAAGTTCCTTAATTTTCTCAAATCCATCTGGCTCCCACATGTGTATCAAGGAGTTGCTCTGGGCCTCCAAAAGTTTTCTAGTTGATCCATAACATGTTTTTTTTTTTTTTAATTTAGATACCATCTCTTTTTCAGTACATTACACAACCAAGTGAATAATTCCCTAGATTTTTACTTCACAGTTCACACTCCCCCTGGAGAGAATGGAGGAGGAGGTTGTTCTTGCTGACTGTGGAGTCCATGGTGGGATCTAAGGGTCCAACCTCAGCTCTGTACTCTGGTATACTGTAGAACTTAATGAGGAAGCTCTGGTGGATGGTGTAAAAAAATAGAACCTTGGAGTCGAAAGTGATTATCAGGTCATTTTCATGCCCAGAAATAAGATTTAATCACACTAACCATCATGGACAGTCGTTGCTTATCCTTTGTTTAAATATTTCTGGAGGTGGTGATCACACCCTATCTGTTGAGAAATGTCCTGCTGTGGGAACTCACTCACAAACAGAAGTCCTTATGTCATCTGACTTGCTGTCTACTATCTAAAATCAGCTCCTTTATCTTCTCATAGATGAAAGTCAACATTCTCATGAAAACTATCTTTTGAAGAAGCTTTGAGCTAATCACTTGTTGGTCTCATGTAAATAATACAAATCCTTTTCCTCAGGACTGTTTTCCTATTTTTTTAATATTTTATTTTATTTTTAGGGTTTCTAAATTCACTGTGATTTCTCTACATATTTTTAGAATACAGCCAATCAAAACCTGACAAATCATGCTACAACAACCTGGCTACCACCGATATGAACGCAGGGGCTTCCTCAGTTCTTACCATAGGTCACCATTGTTTTCATGTATTTTTCCATCATAAGTGGAATCAATTGATACCACTTCCATTTATTCTTAATAAGGAGATGAGAAAATTAAATGGCAAAGACCTGAATAACAAAATTATCAATATCAATATAGATCATCGCTCTTATTGGGTTAATAGTGTTTAACAATGTTATCTGATTTGAGTCTCATAACAATCTCACAGGTAGCTACAATAGTATTCCCATTTTATAAAGGAGGACTCTGAGGCTCAGAGACATTTACTAACTTATCCAAGGCCGGTCTTAGATTCAAGCAGGTTGAGTCTCTGATCACTATCACCTACTGAGAACAGAATAATATTGGTCCCACTGACTTGCACTGTGTACAGAATTCTAGTTTTTCCTGTAGTTAACCTAGTATAGATGCCAGTTCACTTTAAGAGGGACTTTTATTTTCAAATGTTATCAACCATCTCCTCAGAAAACCAAGTGAAATTACAAAAAGAGTTAATGCTTCTCAAAATATGCTCCAAAACATTTTTTTTTATAATTTATTGTGAGCATATTGCTTCTAGGAAAAACTTCATTTATTAAACCAGTAGTTTAATACATAGTGGTTATTGTGTGTCCAAACACTCTTCTAGGTGCTTTATAAATATGAACTCAGATAAGCCTATGAATTAGGTACTACTTGAAAATGGGGAAACTAAGGAACAGATATTTTTAAACTTGCCTAAGCGGTAAGAAATAATGGGGTTAAAACTGGATCTGAAGCTAGGCACCAGAGACCAAGATCTAAACCACGATACAATCCTCTATTATTGGCAGAGCAATAAGTTATTTATGGACTGTTTTATGGCTATTTCAATTCTGTTAAGAAATTTAAAACCATAAGGTGTGCATTTGTTGGTAAGTATGTGTAGGTAGATACTATGTGCATACAGATTTATATTTTAAAAATTTCAAACAAATGAAAACAAGCCCTCTTAGCCAGAGATGGTTTTATTTGTTGAAAACAACAATAATAATACTTTTAAAAACCCTATGTTCAGACACACATACAAATCACAAGTTTCAAAATTTCTTGTACAGTAACAGAAATGACAAACTCTTCACCTAGTTTGGAATGCTTGAGATTTTAAGTATATTCAAATCTAGTGTGTGGACTCCTACTTCAAGCTGAGGGCCAAGATAAGATGGAGAGTCCTGCAAATTACCCTGGACTGAGGGGGCTTGACAATATCTTAGCCTTGAACCCACATAAGTATCAAGCCTATGTCTGCTTTCATCACAAGAAGACATTATTTAGCTCTGACAAACTTGTCATTTTTTAATGGCAACTGCATAAATACTTCACTATTATTTTATATTCTTAAATACTGGTCATTGCATCTCTCATTAAAAAAAAAAAAGACTGTTCAATTTAAGTACAGAATTTTTTTCATGTGACAACCTCTACTTGGCCAAAATTTTTAAATGCCACTTGGAAGATATTAGGGAGTTCCTTTACAACCAAATTCCCTGTAAAAGGCCTGGGACATTTTAACCTTTGTTGAAATCAGCATATATTCCACTGGGGTGAAAGGGAAGAAAATAATTTTATAGCTTGTATGTGTTGTGCACAGTATCACCTAACATAAGATATTAACAACAGTCAGATATCCAATAGAATTTTAAAAGATACTAGGACAGATATCACCTAGGACAGCAGTAAAAATCTATAGGCCAAACTGCTTATAAAAAAAAGAGGGTAAGTTCATGTGTTGTGGAGACACATACCAACCACGGGAAAGAAAAGAGCTCTGGTATTGGAGTCACAGAGGCTCACTTGGAATTTCAGCTCTGCCATTGTAGTGAGCATGGCTTAGGCAAACCAGTAACCATTTCAGAGCCTCGGCTCCCTCATTTTAGAGTGCAGATGCAAATAATTTACAAGATTGCTTTGAATGTGAGAGGTAATCCACGAGTTATCCCATTTCCTGGCCTTTCGTAAGTACGTGTATTTAAAAAGTAGTCTACAGGGCTAGGGCTGAGGCTCAGTGGTTGCACACTTGCCTGGCATGTGTGAGGCACTGGGTTCGGTTCTCAGCACCACATATAAATAAATAAAATAAAGGTCCATTGACTAAAAAAAAAAAAAAAAGGAGTCTTCATTATCAAGATCTATATTCTTATTTAAAATTTCAATACAAAAAATTAACAAAGAGAAAAAGGAAATGGTCATGGCATCATCAACATGGCAAAAAGAAGGCCCTGGCTTCCTTCCATGACCCAAAAGCTGGGTGCTTTGTTGGGAAGTGTTTAGTACTGGATGACCAACACACACAACACACAGTAATCCAACATACGGTGTGCAACAAAAGGTGGGGAAAGCAGTTTTCTCTGCTCTCCTTGTTCATTGTGAGATAATTTATTTGAAACAAAACAAAAAGCACAACTGCAATCACTCGATAGGCTCCCATGATAGAGAAATTTATTCAAAGTAGGATTCTCTCACCCAGGCTTAGAGCTGCACAAAGTACCCCAGACAGTGTGTCAAGTCTTTACACACTTTCCCAGATGGAACAAACTGTGATAAATTATATCTCCACAAAGAAACCACTCTTATTCAAAGCAAGTTTGGAAACAATATTTCAGGAGTCTAACCCTTCTTTAATCATACACTTTGATGGAAGAATGTTCTTATGCACATCAGCTCAGCTCAATTCCTTCCAGAAGGACTGACATCTTAAACTGCACTAAACAATGAATCACCTTGTCAAATAAAGTGCAAAATGGAAAACCTGTTACCAAACTCATCTGATATAATGACATTTACAACAACATGTTTGAGGTGATAAACCGACAATAATAATTATATTTCCTTTAGACTTTGATTGTACTTTGAAAGTTTGATGCAATCATACTTTCTTCCTTCAAGAAAATTTTACACCCCGACATTTAATTTCTGAAACTTCAAACCTTCCATGAACATGCAAATCACAGTTGGCATTAAAAGAAGCACGCTCCGCTCCCTTTCAGGAGCCTGGAATAATGATGACGATGATGATGCAAACAATAGCTGAGTACAGGAGACTTTTCCTATAATTCAAGGTTGATGGAAACTCTTCAGTACAGAAATGACAAACAGAGCACTTTTCTCTGCCTAACAAGAAGATTTTCTGGTGGAATCTCTTGAGGAGAATAAAAGTAGAATCAAGGTCATGCAAAATGTGAGATTATGTCTAGAGCTTTTGCACACAGTAGGCCCTTAATTATTAATAATTGCATAACCGTTTCTGGGAATTTTCAGGATGGTCTTCTAAGGTCACTTGCCTTGGGTGGGTTTTTAATGACACTCACAGAGCATGCTGGGACTCTTCCTGTTGTAAGGTTGTGAGTGGATTTTGCAGACCTTCTGGCTCCCCTCTGTAGCTGTATAACCTGCTTGAAGAACAGGCCCCCTACACGCTCCTGGCTGTGGCCGAGCCTTCTATCTCTGCATTCCTAAATTCTCCCTGCTGCAGCGGTTGTGTTGAAAGGCCTTGGGTCCTGGCATTCTTTTCTGTTTCTATTGACAGTAGCTCTAGCTGAAAGTTCACTAGCAGAAAGCATTAGAACTTTTGATGGAAACGGGGCTGGAGATCCTAGTTGAAGTTCCTTGTTGACAAATGCTCCGTCTCAGAACTCCCCCAGAGAACCAGACACAGGCTATAATGTCTTCTCAGAATATTTGCGCTTGCAAAAATTAATTATGACTTCAAAGTTCAGAGACCATGAAAACTGAGTCACAGGTAAAAATGGGACTTTTATTTCTAGATATAATTGAGAATCCAACTATTTTGGGTGCTGTACATAAAAATGGTATATATTATACTGTCCAGGAATTACAAGCTTACATAAAGTGGAGGTTATACTAAATACACTTTTCTTTTTCTGTGATTCCTCAGATATTATATGGCCTCCCACAATAATAAGCTGTATATTCCATATCTAAATTATGAACAAGTTTATTAGAGTATTGGTTTGGAATACTTTGCCTACTGCTAAATCAACTATTAGGATACAAATTCCTGGTGGTCTTTATCTTGGTCTTCTAATGCAAACACCATATTAGCACTCAATAAATTGATGCTAATACTAAAATATGCATTTACATATTTAAATAAACCATGCCTGGATTTTTTTATACCAAAAGACAATTTGACATAGTCTTCTAAGAGGCAGGGAGATTTCCAGAGCTGTTTGATGGGTGTCTTATCTGAAAATCATAAACTACAGTTTATACTTATTCTGAGAATACAAAGTTCTGTGGTCCATTTTCAAAATACAGTATTTAGCTTGAAATATAAAATGACTTGGGATGTTGGAAAGGCAGCTGGAAGGGAGAGCAGAATGAAAAGTTACAAGCAGTTAACACCAGAATGCAAAAATCCACTGCCCCCTGATAAACAGGAGGTGAGAAGGAAGGGATCTGACCTGACCAACAGAGATAAACTGTATGTACCATCCAAGGGGACTGTCTGGCCACAAGAGAACAAAGGAAGGTGGAGACAACTAAAGGTTGTAAATAAACTGATAGGATACAGTAAAACCTAGGTGAGGTTCTGGAAGACTGTGCACCCCGTAGTAGTCAGCCAGTGAGGAACTGGGAGAGGGATCTTGCACTCTAGGGGATAAAACACTGGTTGTGCCGGAACTGGGGGTCCCTGGACACCAGGCATCAGATCTTGCAAGACCATCATTATAGTAAAGCTTCACTTTTTTGGTGAACCTTGTATCTCTTAGTCCATTCTTTGGGCTTGGGCAGGTGAGCGTGTGTCTCACACTTATGAACTTATAAATGAGAAAAGACAAACAAGTGTGTAATAAATGGAACATAAGAGAGAATTTCACAATGCAGAACCCAAGGAAAAATAGTTCCACTGAAAAATAAGCAAATCAGGATGCTTGGGGATTTAGGCCACTGACAACTAGGGTCACTCATTACAAGGCAGGGGCTTCATACATACTTTCCCTAACACAGGTACCATCTCTGACACTCACTTTGTGAGTTAGTTAATCATAAGCCCATTCTGCAGATGAAGATGGTCCTTTTCCTGTCCAACAGTGATGTCGAGGCTGAGCCAATGTTTGAAGTCAAGGCCCTCACTTCCAATGCCCAACTTACCTTCCCTGTCCTGCCGGCCACCTGGAGTTTACAGAAACAAAGAGTGTGGGGGCCATAGAGGGGCAGGGAAAGGATATCAGGCTCCTGGCATTCCGAAATCATCGCAGGCAGTGTAGACTTGATACAACGGGCCAGTTAGGAAAAGATAGCATGATTGTGTTAATTCTAAAAATGAAACTTTTCTACATATGAGTGCATTTGACTCTAGCGGGTTTTTAAAAATTTCTTTTGACCCAAAGTGTAGAATGACACATGCCCATTCTTTGAAAACAATAAGAGATGATTGGTGGCTACATGCTGTAGTAGTTTTCTTCTCTCCACTCTCCACATCATTATTTGTAAAATCATTGAGAAAGGAAAAATGATCAAGACTCCATATTGTGCAAGATACTGCTGCATTAAAATATCTTTGTCCCTTTCTTAAGAAATCAGGCAAGGAAACTTGGTTAATTGGAGGGTCAGCAGGCCTGTGAAGCCCACGTAATGAATTTCAGGGGCAAGGACACATCAGAGTTCACATTCTAACAAACGGCTTTAGGAGCAAGGAAATCCAGAGGTGGCCTTGCTATGGGTGCTGTCCCTGGGAACAAGAGCTGCACGTAACCTGCCAGTATCACTCATGTTGAGTCTGAGCTAATGTCTGTATTAATTTAACTTTTTGCTGAAATTGCCGTTCAAATTTTTCTTTTAAATGAATCACTGCTTTTACAAAATGAAAAATACATAAAATGTTGCAAGGACTCTATGACAATTAGTGCTGTATGCTCTTTTTTAATCCTCGTTCGGAAACGGAATTTTTCATGGTTCAGATACTGTTCCAATAATTAATCTGAAAATTTGCCACATTTTTTCCAAATCAGTGTTCTTCATTGTTCTCCAGGGAAGAGGGTGAGAAACTGCAAACCGCTTACCTTTATAGCAACTGGTTGAAAACACAGGTTCAATGAGCAATGGCAATCACACTCCTGTGTCTCTCCCCAGGCCAGCAAGGTACAGCATGTGGCCACTGGGCAGCCTCTGCCTCCATAGCTCAGCCACCCAGAACAGAATGTGAGCATCAAGGGTCATGAGGAAAAGGGAATCCAGAATACATACAGGTACTTCTCAGTTTCATAGCTTTTAATACTTTTAATGTATTAAAGTTTAAGGTCAGATCAATCACTAACTTAACAACCATTTGGGGGACACCTACTATGTGTTAGCCTGGATGCTAAACACTAAACACTTGTGAAGATATACAGATTCCTCCAGCCAGAATTCTGGGAGTCAACTGTGGTTAATAATGTTCCTTCACGTCCCATTTTCAATCCTTTTGCTAAGTCCAAGTGATTCTATATGCAAAATAAAGAAACCTTACTTTCTTCCCTTTCTTTGGCAAAAGTTCAAGCCACCATCATTTCCTGCCCTTACCACAGTAGCATTCATCCATAAATCCACACACTCATCTACTCAGCTAGCATTAATTGGACACTCATGATGTGCCAGGTATTTTTTGGGGGGTTTGGGGGTCAGCTTACTAAACAAGACAGACAAGTCCTTATCCTCAGGGGAAAGGATCCCAAAGAAAGAACACAGGAAACTTGAAATAGAAGGCAAAGCCAGTGTGATTAGGATACTGATGGCAGGATTCTGTTGCTGGAGGCAATAGTGGGGGTATATTTAATTGGCTCAGTGGTAGAGCACTTGCCTGGCACGTGTGAGGTGCTAGGTTTGATTCTCAGCACAACATAAAAATAAATAAATAAAATAAAGATATTGTGTCCAACTATAATTAAAAAATATTTAAAATAATTTTTTAGTTTGGGACTTCACGTTCAGACAAAGCCTGCTATTTGTCATTGAGTATTTTTTCATGTATATGTTGGCCATTTGTATGTCTTCTTTCAATAAATGTTTATACAGACCCTTTGCCTACTTTTAAATCTAGTCATTTCATTTTATTGCTATTGAGTTGAAGGGTTTTTTTTTTTGTTTTGTTTTGGAGGATTGGCTCCTTATCAAATTGATGGCTTCAAAATATTTTCTTCCTTCCTGTATGTTGTCTCTTCTCTCTGTTGATTGTTCTCTTTGCTTCGAAGAAGCTCCTTAATGTGCTGCAATCCCATGTCTATTTTTGCTTTAGTCACCTGTGTTTGGGGGATCATATTCAAATAATAATTGCTCAGACCAATGCAAGAAGCTTTCTCCCTATGTTTTTCTTCTAGTAGTTTCACAGTTTCTAGTCTTACGATTCAGTGTTAATCCATGTTAAGTTGATTATTAGCTGTGGTGGGGATGAGTCCAGTTTCTTTCTTGGTGTGCCTATCCAGTTTCCCAGCAACACTTACTGAAGCCACTGTTCTTTCCCTCTTGTTTGCCTTGGCACTTGATGAAGATCAGTCAACCAGGAACGTGTGGATTTATTTCTGGGCTCTCTGTTCCATTGGTCTGTGTGTCTATCTTTATGGCAGTACCATACTGTTTTGACTACTACAACTTTGTATATTAAGGTATTTTTTGAAAATAGTGTGATGCCTCCAGCATCTTTTCTCCCAAGTTTTCTTTGGCTATTTGGAGTCTTTTGTGGTTCCATATGAATGTCAGGATTGTTTTTGTTATTTCTGTGAAGAATACTGTTAGAATTTTTTTCAGAGATTGCATTGAATCTACAGATCGACTTGCATAATCTGGACATTTTAACAATTTAATATTTCTAATCCATGAACACAAGGTATCTTTCAATCTCTTTTTTTTTTTTGTAAATTTCTTTACACAGACTACTATAAGAAGTTTATAATCAGTAAACAAATCTTTCCCCATTTCCATGATGCCAAAACTTCATCATTAATTTCTTTTTATCTTTAAAAAAATTTTTTTTAGTTGTCAATGGACCTTTAATTTATTTATGTATTTATGTGTAGTGCTGGGGATCGAACCCAGGGCCTCACACAGGCTAGGCAAGCGCTCTACCACTGAGCCACAACCCCAGCCCCATCTTTTTATCTTTTAATTTTTCCTCATTATATATTCTTTGCGATTTTTTTCACTCATTGGTTTTCAGTTTTAGTCCTACCTCATCCAGAATCTGTTCTAGATATAAGAATCTAATATATGATAAAACTGGTACCATAAAATGATAAGGAAATGAAATCAAATTTGTTAGGACTACTTATGAGCTATTTTAAATTATAGAACCTCATTTCACATCATAATTCAAAATACATTCTAGGTGAATTAACAATCTAAATCCAACAGCAAGGAAAAAGTGAAATAAGTAGCAGACTGGCATCCTATCACCTTTGCCACATTCTGTTGGTTCAAAGCAAGTCACAGGTCCCACCCTCCTTGGAGGTTAGAAAAGGGCAGGACCTATTGGAAGCTACCTTAGGGGTCTCCATGACAAATACTAATACATGCAACAATACAGGGGACTTAAATAATTATTCTGAGTTGGGGGACAGGTGGAGAAGCAAATAAGAAAGCATAGACTGCCAGGAGGGAGCCTTGGCGCTTGCCTGTACTCTCTGTGACTTGGGAGGCTGAGGCAGGAGGACCACAAATTGGAGACCAGCCTCAGCAACTTAAAGGAACCCTGTCTCAAAATTTTAAAAAATTAAAAATTAAAAGGCCTGGGGATGCAGCTGAATGGTACAGGGCACCTGGAGTTCAATCCTCAGTACAAAACACACACACACAAAAAACCCCACATATACTTTGATTCCATTTAAATACATTATGGAAAACACAAATGAATCTATAGTACCCTGTCCCCACCTATGTTCCCACCCAAGTACAACCTGGGAATTCAAAGGAGTTGACACCTTATGGGAAAAATCTTTGGCCAATGGGTGATGAAACCCCTGGATCAAGGCTTCTCCCATTTCCCTACTTCACGCCACTTGTTCCTCGCCTCTGCTTCCCAGGGATTGAACTTTTTTTTTTTTGCTCATTTTTGGTACTGGGGATCTGGGGATTGAACTCTGAGGCACTCAACCTCTGAGCCATATCCCAGCCATATTTTGTATTTTATTTAGAGACAGGATCTCACTGACTTGCTTAGTGTCTCACTTTTGCTGAGGCTGGCTTTGAACTCACGATCCTCCTGCCTCAGCTTCCTGAGCTGTTGGGATTACAGGCATGTGCCACCATGCCCAGTGGGATTGTACTTCTTGAGAAAGGAATTGCACATAGGATCTTTGCCCCAGACCCTACTTTCTGGGGGACGCAGGCTGAGACACCACTGTTGGAGAAATGTTTTCATATTATAATTTACATAAAGACATTCTTACTCTGCTCTGTTGCCATTTGCAAAAGTTAATAAGCTAGAGTGTGATATATTCTCCAGTCACTCCTCTATGGTCAGCCAGAGAAGCCGTGGGAAATATGTAGATGCCATGAGGGGAAAGCAGTAAAATTCTGGTATAATCTTTCTCAGTTGGCATGACCTTTCAGGGATAGCCAACATTGTGTGGAAGTTTTATTTCTCCCTTCCATTCTCGTTCATTTCCATTCATTTACATATACACATACACACATGTATATATGTGTAAATGTAGTGTATTTAGTGTGCAACAGCAATCTAAACACACACACAAAAACTAAGATGTCTTTCTTCAAGAACTACAGAAACCTCCCTTAATATCTTAGTGTGTGACAAAGCCTCAGATCACTATATTTGGCCTTCTCTCTTGCTAGTGTCTAAGGGACATGGAAAACATTTGAGGATAAAAAATGCTCAATCATGGGCTGGGGTTGTGGCTCAGTGGTGGAGCACTTGCCTAGCATGTGGGAGGCCCTGATTTCAATCCCCAGCACCACATAAAAATAAATAAACAAAATAAAGCATTCTGTCCATCTACAACTAAATTTTTTTAAAAAAAATGCTCATTCATAACTATATATAAGAAACGAGGCCAAAGACCAGGCTCTGGAAGTGCAAACCCTTTAGGGTGTGGTGTCACACCAAACTTCCAGATAAATCTCTTCTATCCGGGTCAGTCAGATTATAATTCAGGACTGCTAAAAACCTGTTCACCTGTCCAAACCCAAGAAGTGGATTCAGAGACATAAGGCATAGCAAAAAGGAAAGCTTTACTGACAATCTTACAAGATTGGAGGTCTGGGGAGCAGGCCTCACAGAACGTTTAGTCAGCATTTTGTCCCCTAGAATGCAAGGTCCTTCCTTGGCCAAGTACCATGGGTTACACAATCTTCCCCAACATCCTCCTAGGTTTACTTTCTCCTGTGGTTATTTAAAGAAATAGTCTTTTAGTTGTTCCCACCCCTTTGTTCTGTTGTGGCAGGAAGGCCCCTTTGGGCAAGTATGTAGTTGGTCAGGCCCCTCCCTCTGCCCTCCCTCTGCCCTCCCTCTCCCCCTTCCCTCTCCCCTATTTGGCAAGAGGCTATGAATTTTTACACCTCAGTGTTAACTGCTTGTAACTTTCCATTCCGCTCTCCCCTCCAGCTGCCTTTCTTGTATTCAAATCTTACATTTAAGACTAAATACTATATTCTGAAAATGGGCCACTGGACTTTCTATTTCTCACAGTTCCAACATCCTTCAAGGGCAGGAAGTTTCCCTGATGCTATGATTGAAGTCATTCAAAATCACTCTGTCCCCTAAAGTCTATCTCAGGAGCTTGCTGAAGTGCCTGAAATTCTTTGGCATTGCTTTTTAAATATGTATCTGCCACCAGATCTTGTTAAATTGCAAAATACTATTATATAGGGCTCAAATCTTAATCCAGACCCATCTGCTGAGCACATTAGATTTGTTTAGATTTATGGAAGAACTTATCTTCAAAGAAATAGTTGATATTTATAGGAAAGATTTTGGTTTTTTTTTTTTTTTTTTTAGCACTGAGATGAACCCAGGGAAAGATTCCAGAAAGAATCTGGAATATGGGATTCACTGATTAGATTAGAATTAGCTGGCTTTACTTGACCAATGGACTCCAAAGCTTAGTGGCTTCTGAGCAGTTATTTCTTGCTTACATGACAGTTCACATTGCTCCACACATCTTTCAGGGACATGGGCCCAGTGGAAATACCATCTTTAACACACAGCTTCAGAGGTTACATTCAGACAGAAATGAACAAGTGTGTGGGAGGGCACATTTTAGAAGTTTCATGGGGTAGGTTTGAAGTCACACCACCTTCCACATTCCACAAGCCAGAATGCAATCAGACGGCCAACCTACCCTTTGGGGAGGCTAAAAGGGAGTCAAGGAAGAGACTTCCTGAGCAACCCACTGTCCACAGGGAGACAATCCCTGAGGGGGGCTTAGCTTCCAAGTTTAGGTACCTTTGAGGCATCTAGAGTATCCTGTAGAAATCAGATGGAAAGTAGGAAAATGAAGCTCAGCAACTATTGTTCTATAACAAATCACTATAAAACTGAATGTCTTAGAACAACCATGAAATTTGTTGATTGTTTTGGTGAACGAGGAATTCAGGATCCCTTTGGTGTCGCGGTGATACCGCCCGTTACCAGTGATGAGTTCTGCTCCCTCACATATTGAAGTATAACATTAGAGAAGAAAACATATAAAACAGGGTTTAATTTAAAAAGGGGTAACAAAGACTTCTCCCGGGAGGGAGAAGGAGGCCATAGCTGGTGTCCTGGTATCCTAAGAAGTGAGGGTGTTTGTATGTCCTAGGCTTCCTTTGTTTTCCTGCTGGCTTCCAGGAGATGTCAGGTGGGGTGGCCAAAAGGTGAGAAGCAGATGGAGGGGGAAGGGCCAGAGGGAGCAGCCCAGGACATATTAATTAACAACTTTTATAACTCCCTGTAGGGAGGGGCAATTCCTGGGACAGATTACTTTAGCAATAGGTTGGAGTCTGGGCAGGTTACCTGGATAAGAGTGGAGGAAGCACTCTGAAGGAACTAACATTTCAATTT
This sequence comes from Marmota monax, assembly GCF_021218885.2. Lineage (NCBI taxonomy): Eukaryota > Metazoa > Chordata > Mammalia > Rodentia > Sciuridae > Marmota > Marmota monax. The sequence continues at coordinate 1,502,769 of NW_026694968.1, read as the reverse complement.
CTCCCTTCTCTGGATCCTGCCCCTGCCTATCTGCCTGTCTAATTCTGGCTTCGCTGGTAGTTGTGCTTCAGGGTTTCCAAAGAGGTTCTTTTAGGCATTATTTGAATAACTGTCTTCTGAAGACTTTGCTGAGACTGGAGGATCCACTTCTGAAGGGAACTCACTCACATGGCTGACAGTGGGTGCTGGCTACTGGTGGGAGGCCTCAGTTTCTCTTCACCTGTGTCTCTCCACAGGGGTGCTCCAGTATGTCCATGACATCCTCCTAGCTTATTCTAGAAAGAATGATCTAAGAGATCAAGGTAGAAACCTCATTGTCCTTTGTGACCCAGTCTAGGAAGTCACACAGAGTCACCTCTGCTATATTCTATTGATCACAGACCAGCTATGATTCAACGAGGGAGAAGACTGTGAAGACATGATTCCTAGGACGCCAGGATCATAGGGGGCCACCTTGGAGGTTGCCTTCCAAAGGTTTCAAGGCTCAACTTGAACTAACCCACAATTGACTATTCTATTAATTAGCACCACTTGATGGACTTTGCAAATGAGCTCTGCATGATAAAACTAGACTAAATCAATCTGATTCAAAGACTATATATATCCATCTTTCTTGGGGCTTCCCCTTGCTGCCTGAAACAAATCACCTAAAAACTTTTGGAGTGTCAGTTTCCTTGTTTCAAGTTTTCATTCTATTTTAAGTTCTCATTCTCACTCTCCAATGAGCTCACTTTACCCTCAACAACCCCACCTGTCCCTGCCTACTATCTGCCTAAAATCACACTTCTTAGATTTTAATCTGGGAACCACATAGCTTGTTCTTCATTAAGAACTTAAAATAGTCAATAAAGGAGAGATTGGGCCTCATCTTTCTGTTTTCTTTCTAGAGTTTTTGTTAAAACTAATCTGGAGTTTCTAGAGGAAAACTAACATCTGAATAGGGGAATTTACCCAGACAAAGATTAGGTGTTGGACTTGTAACAATATAGCTACTGTTGGGCCTAATGTCTGGAACACCCTCACATCTAGATTTAAAAGAGCAAATGTAGGCATGGTACCCAGGTAGTGTCAACTCTGAACCTACTACCATATAGGATAGATCTTGCCACAAATAAGCTCAAAAACAGTCTTCCAAAGGACATATACCTCACTCATCTTAAAATGATAACTTGTAGCTGATAATAAGAACTTTTAGAAATTTTGGATGCTTTGAAACTATTGTTTATTATAGACACTGACAAAATCCCAGAACCTCCACCCTTTCAATACCACATTTGCTGTGTTCGGCTGCCAGAAAGGCCACCAAACCCATCCTGGAAACCTCCCTCCAGTCTTTTCTGTTTCTGGATGTAAACATGAAAGTCTTTGGGTGGCATTGCCTGAGAATCAGTCAGACCTGTAGGGGGAAATTAGCCCCATTACCACCAGGTCATTTCACAGTGGAAACACCATCCATGTTATTTATGCTACTTGGATAGGGAAAAAGGGAGATTTCTGAAACTTTACAGAAACTCAGAGTGATGACTGTGAAACATGACACTGATGAATGTTCCGTGTGGAAAAGGATGTTTCTCTCAGAAAGCCGTGCAGCCTCAACTTAGAAAATGGAATCTGACTTACAGAAAAATTCAGATCATCATCTTTCTTTTTTTTGCTGATGAGAAGAAAAGTATTAATCAAATCTGGATCAAATTGTCATTGTTGCTTTTTCAAAGAAAACCCCGAGTGAGTGCTATGGTGTATGTTTTTGACTCCCCCCCAAATCCCTATGTTAAAATCCTAGCTGCCAATGCAATAGTGTTACCAGGTGGGGCCTTGCAGGGTGATTAGGTCCTGAGGGCAAGGCCCTCCCCAATGGGATTAGTGTGTCAATGAAAGAGGCCTGTGGGAGTCCTTCAGCCAGAGGATGGGAGGATGGAGGACGCCTTCAGGGAACCAGAGAGCTCCTGCCAGCCACTGAAGCTGCTCCTGCCTCCATCTTGGACTGCCCAGCCTCCAGAATTGTGAGAAATATATTTTTATTGTTTATAAGCTTCCCAGTTTCTGGCATTTTGTTACAGAAACCCAAATGGATTTAAGACACTGAGTAAAACTGAAGTTTCCCTTTTGAATTTAGGATTATTGTAAGAATAAGGTCTTCAATAGCTGATCCTCTAATGAATAAAAATGGTGTTTCCTGAACACACCAAGTTCTTTTGTGTGTACCTCCAGCACAATTTACTTTTCTCATCATTTCTAAAAGAGACCTCAAATACATGTTTCTTGAAGCTCTCCTAACGTTGTTTATATGTTAGTAATATATGTAAATTTGACTTATATGCAATCTAACATATTTAGCAGATGTTAAGGAAAATATTAGGTGCTTCTTCAAAATTTACAATTAAAACTTCTAGTCACTTGATGAAGCTATAGCAATGTTTGACTGATACTAAGCACAATTTCAGCATTGTCTCTAGAAATACTTTTGTTAAATGTGGTTGACAAGAGTAAACCTGGATCTGATACTCTCACTTGAAAGTTTTGGGTTTTTTTTTTTAAGTCCAACATTTAGTAAAAAAAAAAAAAATATCCTGTAAGCTGGTTTTAAAACCCTTCTCTGAATAACTGCAGCATCTGATTCCTTCCAATCCTTAACTATTAGGACAAGAGGTTGGGACTGGCCTCCTTGGTGTCTTCAGAATAAAGTGCCAGAAGGGTACCATAATCTGTCAGGAACAACTTGCTCTTACCTCTGTAGATTGGAAAAGCTGCCTACATCTGACTTTACACAGAAAGAACCCCTGTACTTCCCCTCTCACACACCTTCCTAATCTTTCCCTTTGCACCTGTAGCTCTTCCCTTGCCTGTATCACCAAGGCTCCTGCTGGTTTCCTGGGGAAACCACTGCTCATCCTGTCAGGCATGATGGCACAGTCCCTTTGGAGTGTATGAGCGTCTTACACCTGCACAGCACATAGTATGTGTCTCCTTACAACAGCCCTCTTTTGGGATATTGATGTTTTGCATATTGATCTTCCCTACCAGACTCCAAGATCCCTGTGGGTGGGAATTAATATCAATAAACCTCAGTGTGAAAACTCAGGACAGGGCACATAGCAACGTTTAATAATTAAGCACATACCACATGTTCTAATGTAGAAATAAGTAGACAAGTTATATATTTTTCAAGTGTGTTTATATCCTTTACTTGTGGTACTTCTGTTCAAGATAAAAGACCATATTTAGGTATTTTATAAAAGCTTCTTTATATATTTCAATGAGAAATTGTCCTTCTTGCAAATTTGAATATTTGGATCTGCTTTCCCATCAAAATTTCAAATTATATTACTTTTTAATATAGAGCAATTCATCAACCTAAAATATTTTGGCACACAATAGACATTTTAGCTCAGACACTGGGAGCACAAATATGTCATGTAGGTATATATGCACAAATGTAAATGGTATTATCCTGTTGAGGGGAATCTATCTCCTCCCTGGAATCTGAGGGACTTATAACTGCTTCAAAAAACAAAACTCAGAAGTGAATGCTATGTGACTTCAGAGGCTGGGTTGTCAGAGACACTGCAGCTTCTGCCTAGGTCACAGAACACTTGTCCTTGGAGCCCCATGTGGCTATGTGAACAACACAACACTACTGAGGCCTTTGTGCTTTGAGGACACCAAGCTGTGTATAGTTATATGTAGGTCCAGTGGACATCCCGAGCTGAGCCAGGCTTTGAATCACCTCAGGGCAGGCATGGGACATGTGAACGGGGAAAGCTCCAAATTCCTTCTGCCCCCAGCCATTCCACCACCGCAGCCATCTGAGTTTTCCTGAATGAGGCCCTAGATATGGGGCAGCAGAAGCAAAACTCCCCTAATGTGCCCTTTTCGAAGCACTGACTTGAATCTGTGAACAAAATAAAATGGTTGTTTTTCTCACTACATATAGGAAAGTTGTTAAATCATAATAAATAACTAGAACACCTCCCTACTCCAAGCCACTATCACCTCTTAGTTTGACTATCGCAATAGCCTGCTTTCTGTTCTTCTGCTTTCTCTTGAGCTATCTTTTCTCCCTTCTAATCATTCTCCACACAGAAATAAAATCAGAATATTCCTACCAAGATGCTACTCTGAGGTAACATTTTGCAGTTTATCATACAACAATGAATCAGAAAATATTAAAAGATTTATAACATTTAAATATAGAAAAACACATTGAGTGATACAATCATACAATATGCAAATAAATATCTTTATGGACCAAAACCAGAAAGAACGAACAAACAAAAATCACAAAGTAAAGTTATTGTTGCGGGCTTTCAGAGGCCTAAGGCCCATAAGGAGATAGATGCCAAGAGATGCGATCAGACAAGTAGAAAATAAGTACAAGATGAAACATTTAAAACCATAATATCAATAATCATTAAGTATAAATGGTCTAAACAAGAAATTAAAAGGCATTAATTTTTCACACTGAATGATAAAACAAGACTAAACTAATTGGCATCTACAAAAAAAATCACTTCAAATGTTGAAAAGATTAAAAGAGATAAAAATAATATGAAAAAACAAAACAAGAAATCTGGAATATTTATTGATATCAAAGAAACTGATTTCAGAACAGGAATATTATCAGTAATAAATGGAAATATTAATAACACAAACATATGAGTAGCTCATTAGTGAGCTTCAAACACTTGAAGCAACAAAAAAATTATAGAACTGAAAGGACACATGCAAAGTAGCACATCATGGCAGCAGCATGTGCAAAACCACTTACTTTGTGGCCAGAACACAAGAGAGAAAGAGGAAGGGGTAAAGATACAAATATCCCCTTCAAGGACCTGCCCCAATCACAAAAACACCTTCCAGTGGTCTCTACCTCTTAAAGTACCACCACCTTCCAATAGTGTCACGGGTTGGGGGCCATGGGCACATAGGCCCCTGAGGTATCTGATATAGTTTGTATGTGAGGTGTCCCCCAAAAGCTCATGTGTGAAATGATGCAAGAACATTCAAAGGTGACAGGGTTGGGTTATAAAAGCCTTAACCCAATCAGTGAATTAATCTCCTGATAGGGATTAATTGAGTGGCAACTAAAGGTGGGTCAGGTGTGGATGAAAGAGGTGGGACAATGGGGGGGGGTGTGACTTTGGGGAATATATTTGGTTAGCTGGGGTTAGTGTCCCTCTGCTTTCTGACCATCACATGTGCCACTTCCCTCCACTACACTCTTCCACCATATTACTCTAATTCCCCAGCACTAATTTTCAATTTTTGCTACACATTAGAATTACCTAGGGAACATTCAAAAAATTCCAGACTCTTGAATAATGAGTATATCTGACTTTCTGGGGAGGAGTCTCAGGCACCTGGATTCTTTTAGAGTTCCCCAAATTCCACCAGGATTGGGAAATATTGCTCCAAAGTCTCCAGCTACACTAGACTTCTTTCTACTCACTTCAAATAGAATAATTCTTCACAATCTTTAGAACTAAGTGGATGAAGCAGCATTGTGTTTCAGTCTTTTCCATCACTGGCTGACCAGCAGTATTCACACCTCAGTCCAATTTCCACCTCAGGGAAGTCTCCCCTGATCCACCATTAGATCAGTTTTCTTGTTCTATGTTTTTATAGCTCCCAATCCATTTTTAAAAGAAAACTTATCATGGTTCATAATTATTCATCTTATAGGACATTTTTCTTAATGTCTCTTTCCCATACTAGATGCTAAAGCCCACAGGGTAGAGAATATTGTGGAATAAACACTTAAATGAATAAATGAATAGATGAATGTGGGAAACTGTAAACGTTGTACTTGGAGTATGTGATCATGATAAAGATAAGAAATAATATTTTCTTCTTCCATTTTTTTAATAAACTTTGGAAAACTCTGAGAATATTTGCATACATGGTAAGTTATGAAGGCTAGCTTTAAAACATTTTGTGATTTTTAATACCTGTACCAAGTTATATTTGTGTACAGTTTCAGAATTTATGAGAAATATTTGATAATTTTGTTAGTTTAATTTTCCAACTTGAATGAAGGAAACCTAGTCTTGTGAAAAGAGAGAAAGAAAATCTTGGGATGCCCCTGAACAAAGAGACAAATAACTCTCAAAGCCTTACAAACTATAATATTTGTACTGAGGTGCAAAAGTCATCCCTACAAGCACCAAAAACCATGTCAAAACACAATTAGAGTATTCTCTCAAGGAATTTCTTGGGAGATAGAAACAGAGATTTTGGATTCTATAACATGATGTTTTGATCATTTATTTACTCCAAAAAAAAAAAACAAAACAAAACAAAAAAAAACCCTCAGTGCATACTACTCACTGTGAGTTTTCAATGAGGTCTTGCTTAATCTGAAGTGTTTCTTTTAGAATTTTATAGACTTGTCAAGAATCCTTTATTAAAAACTATAGAATTTTACTTTAATATGTTTCTTCTTTGTTTAATATGTGTTAGCATTAAAAGACTATCATTTATAATTCAAAATTTAAGTATGGAAAAACATTTAGTTTTATTTCTCAACTACTTGCAGTTTAAGAAACTGCCTAGATCTTTTTTCTTAAGGGTGTGTGTGTGTGTGTGTGTGTGTGTGTGTGTGTCTGGCTTGGAGAGTTTTCTTTTGGAGGAAAAGTTTGGTGCCCACTTTTTCAGAGGTCTCAATGTATAATCAGCCATCCCCATCACTCTGTCCCCAAGATGAGGCAGAACATCACAGTAGAAGGAGGAAAGCAGCTCAGGACATGGCAACGAGAGAGAGAGAGAGAGAGAGAGAGAGAGAGAGAGAGAGAGAGAGAGAGAGAGAGAGAATGTGTGTGTGTTTGTATGTGTGTGTTCCATTCACCAGAGACAAAATATAAACCCCCAAGGCATACTCCTAGTGACCCACCTCTTCCAGTCAAACTCTACCTGCCTTCAGTTACCGCCTAATTAATCTCTGTCAATGGATTAATGCACCAATTAGATTAAACAAATCATTTCACTCCTGAACTTTCTTGTATTTTCTCACATACGAGCTTTTGGGGGACACCTCATATCTAAACCCTAACATTCTGTTCCTGGACCACAAAACCTCATGCCCATCTCACAATACAAAATACATATATCAATTTTCAAGGGTCCCCATAGTCTTAATGGTTCCAGCATTATCCAAAAGTCCAAGTCCAAAGTTCCTCTGAGACTCAAGACAAATCCTTAGATATTTTCCCCTTATATAAAAAGCAAAAAGAAAGTTACATATATCAAAATATATAAAGGCACAGAATAAGCATTTCCATTTTACAAGGGAGATATAGTGGCACAGAAAGAAGGGATGGGATCAAAACAAGACTGAAAGCCATCTGGGCCAACAAGTCCTGTAGCTCCCTGGAGCACATGTAATGTTCTCTTCAAGGGATTTGTGTAGTTTTGCTGCTATGGCCTTGCTGGTTGCAGCCCATGACACTTCTCTTTTGACTTGTTTCTGCTCAATTCCTGAAGCTTTCCTTGGCAGATGTTCCATGATACTGGTATCTCTTAACCTCAGGGATCTCCACTGTAGCTTTCCTTCTCACTACTTCATGTATAGCTCTCTCAGGGGCAACCCACAGGAACTCTGATCCTGCTACACTTTGCCTGGCCTCCCAGGCCTTCTTTTGAAATCTTAGTGGAAGCATCCACGACCCCCTAACTTCAGCATCCTGCATCCCTGCAGAACCAGCAACTTATGGTTGATGCCAAAGTCTGCCACCATCTTAAGCAGCAGCCAAGCCTCTAGGGAGCCTCTGAGTACCTGGGCAGTTGAGCATAGTAAAACAACTTTCTAGGTCCTCCTGTGCAAGCAGAGTGTTCCCATTCTCTTCTCAAAGAGATTTTTACTTTTACATCCTTTGCGTCTAAATGGGTGTGGTCTTGCCAATTCTTAAGATGAACTTGTGTCATCTTTCCTATTGTCTCTGTCAAAGTAATATCTAATGGCTATAATATCTTTAACAACCATATTTTGTGTTACCACCGTTTCATTAGCACTTTTCTGGCCAAACTCCAAGTTTTCCAAATCTTTCTGCTTTGCTTTCTGCTCCTGATTATCACAGTAAACTTGGCTAAAAGCTGCCAGCCATACCCATGTACCACCTGACTGCTGTGCTGCCTCAGTTTCTTCCATCAGATTAATTAGTACATGGCCTTTAAATTCAGCCTCCCAAAGTCTCAGAACATGGGGAAAATGTAGACAACTTCTTTGCCAGAATGTAGCATGAATGGTCTCTAGTCCAATTTGCAAAACTCTTCTTCCTCTGAAACCTCATGAGCCCAGTATTTACTGTCCTATGGGATTTTGTTCTTTTGAACTCCCTGGAGAATCAACCATTAAGCTCTACTCACGCCATTCTAAAGCTTTTCCAGCTTGTATGTTTAAACTTTTAAAATTCCTCCCCCAAATTCCAAAATGCTCCCAAAGCTTCTGAACCACAGCATAGCAAGGACTCCAATTGTCTGTGCCAATTTCTGTTTTAGTCAGCTTTTTCACTATCGTGACCTAAAGACCCAACAAGAACAACTGTAGAAAACAAAAAGTTCATTCTGTGCTCACATTTCAGAGGTTTCAGTCCATAGATGACCAACTCTGTTGCTCTGGCCTGAGGTGAGGCAGAAAATCAAGATGGAAGGGCAGAGTAGAGGAAAGCTACTCAGAACATGGCACCAGAAAGCAGACGCTTTCTTAGGATTTTCTAAAAAAAAATTTTTTGTAGTTGTCATTGGCACAATAACTTTATTTATTTATTTATTTATTTTTATGTGGTTTTGAGGATCGAACCCAGGGCCTTGCACCTGTGAGGCGAGCGCTCTACTGCTGAGCCATAACCCCAGCCCCAGAATTTTAAAAAATATATAATTAGCCATAAAATTCCCTTCATATATGAATTCTATAATTGGATTTTTTTCATTTTCCGAAATTCTTTTTTTAAATATTTTTATTGCTGTATTATAATTACATGTAATAGTGGGATTTGTTGTTACATTTTCACACATGCACGTGATATGATATGACAATATAATTTGGTCAATGTTGTTCCCCAATATTTTCCCCTCCCTTCCTCTCCTCCCTCCCCTTGGTTCCTTTCTTCGCTGGTCTCCCTTCTATTTTCATGAGATTTCCCCCCACCACCACTTATTTTCCTTTTTCCTCTCTAGCTTCCATATATGAGAAGAAACATACAGCCCTTGATTTTCTGACATATTTTATTCTTTAAGACTGAATAAAAGTCAATTGTGTTTATATATCACATTTCCTTTTTCCGTTTGTCTGTTGATGGATACCTCTCGTGGTTTGGCTATTGAAAATTAATTGTGTTGCTATAAACATGGGTATGCATGTTTATGCATGCATCAAACTATAGTATGATGACTTAATTCTTCTTTTTTAAGAATTTAACTTTTATTTTATTTATTTGTTTGTTGTTATTTGTTTTTATGTGGTGCTGAGGATCGAATCCAGGGCCTCACCCATCCTAGGCAAGCACTCTACTATTGAGCTACAAACCCAGCCCTGATGACTTAATTATTTAGGATAATTATCAAGGAGTGGTATATCTGGGTCATATGGTAGTTCCAGCCTAGTATTTTGAGGGATCTCCATACTGATTCTATAGTGTTTGTACTAATTTACAATCTCAGAAGCAATGTAAAAGTGTTCCTTTTCCCTCACATTGACCCCAGAACTTTTTATTGATTGTATTCTTAATGGCTGCTGTTCCGACTGGAGTGAGATAAAAATCTCAGTGTAGTTTTGATTTGCATTTCTATAATTTCTAAAGATATTGAACACTTTTTCATATATTTCTTTAAAAAACATTTTTTTGTAGATGTAGATGGATAGAATGCCTTTATTTTATTTATTTTTATGTGGTGCTAAGGATTGAACCCAGTGCCTCACACATGCTAGGCAAGTGCTCTACCACTGCTGCAGTACCAGCCCCACTTTTTCATATATTTCTTGCTCATTTCTTATTTCTTCTTTTGAGAAGTGTTTGTTTAGTTCATTTGCCCATTTATTAATTGGGTTATTTCAAGGTTTTTTGGTGGTAAGTTTGTTGAGTACTTTATATATTCTGGATATTAATCCTCTGTCAGAAGAATAACTAGTAAATAAAATCTCCATTCTGTAGGTTTCCTCTTTACATTCTTGTTTCTTTTCCTGTGCAGAAGCTTTTTAATTTGATGTCAACCCATTTATTAATTCTTGGCATTATTTCCTGAGCTTTAGGAGTCCTAGTGAGGAGTGATTTCCTTATTGTAATGGCTATGAGTTATGCTAGAATATATAAGATAGTAATTTGCTTCTTTTAAAGATCATGACTTGGGTGTCTCTTTTCTTTGCAGAAACAGTATAAGTGTCACTAGTTCACATTTGAGAGTAAGTGATATTGACGCAATCCTTAAACAGCTGTTTGTAATGTTCTCCTCTGAGTCATGTTGATAAATGGCACATGATGCATGGTGACCCCACCCAGTGCAGAAGAGAGGCAGTTCAGGCATCCACCAAGCTCCCTAACACTTGCCTCAATCTCAGATGCTTGCTGACAATATTTCTTAAGCCATTTTGATGTTTTTCCCCCTTCAATTGACCATTGATCTATTTGCAATGATAGAAGTCATTTAAAGCCATAGTCACAAGGCAAACATAATTATCTATCATATGCCACTCTATGGAGTACTAGAAAATAGAAGGTAAATGCATTCAATGTTTCAAGCACTGAAAAAGATTCACTTGCATCACTTAATTTTAGAGATTTTTGTTGTCGAGGTTTATCTTTACCTATAGCACCCTTTTAGTAGATAACATTTGTTAGCTACTATTTGGGGCCAGATTTTTTTTATATACACTTTAACAAATCCAATTCGATGCCTCAGAGCTACTCTGTGGGATGAGAATTATTTTAGATTCATTTTGCAGATGAAAAAGCAGAGACTCAGAAGGGTTAAATCACTTGCCCATGGGTGAGTGGCAGAATTTCATCATTTTGCCTGGGGAAAGTTCCTAGAAACTAAGAACTCAGAAAAATAGCAGAAAAGGGATCCATATCCTCTTTGTTAAAAGGTTGCTCCATTAAAGGGTTGAAGCAAAATATCACTAAAAATGTTAGAGAAAGAGGTTTGTAACACCAGCACATGTCAAGAAATAGATGCTTTTGCAAATGGGGGGGGGGTGAGCTTGAAAACAAAATCACCCTTTCCAAGTGTCAGTCATTAGTAAATTGCTCACCACTCCTCCCTGCGAGCCTGTGCGTTTTAACACAAGCGGTTCTTTTGTATTACAAGCATGACACCCATTTTTCTGCTTCTTGTACGGAGTCACTTAACAATGAAAGGATGCAAATATTTGTCCCTGGGTGCTAGGCACATTGTATTTCAATCTGAGATTCATGAGTAGTAGCTTATGAGCCACCTCTAATGGTACTGAGCATCTTTCCCCAATCTATATTCACATCAGTTCCATTTTCAAATGAGTCAAATGGGAAGCTGAAGTTAGCCAGTCAGAGCTTAACACCTCTGATTTATGGTCAGAAGTATCTTAATAGGATCATTCATTTTCCTTCGCTCGTTCAGAACATCTGATGTTACAAGTTTCTAGAAATGTTCGTGTATCCTCTGGTTCTGCAAAAATATAATCTTTATCTCCAAAAGTGACCTTCAAATGAGCAGGAAATGAAAGCCGGCCGTTCTTCCTCAGTCACCTTGCCTTGCTTTATTGATGTGTCATAATGGAAATCTTGAGAGCCAGAAATCTCAGAATTATTATGATATTTTAATCTTTTTAGGTTAAGTGTAAATGTGAAGGTGTAGGGCAAAAAGCATTAGTTTAGGCCTGGCTTTATGAAGTATCTCTTTCTTGCCCTTTTTCTCCTTGTTCAATTGCTTTAGAGAGTGTGTCTTTTCTGCAAATCATCAGTTTCTGGGTTTTTTGTGAACTTGTTCTCTACTTCATATACCTTTATAAGTGACTTGACTTATGAAATTCTAAGTATACCCACCTCCTTCAACCCCTATCGTGCCCTCCCCATCATAAGGGCCTCAAGATTAGGTTCCTGGTTCCTACTATGTATTTAAAAAAAATATTTGCAAAGAAATAAGCCAAAGTGCCCTCTGGTTATTGGTCTCTGTTCTCACAAGACTCATGTATTGAAACACAGCTTTGTTCAGTGTGAGACTGCACATGTCAGAGAGTTCTCTGCCAGAGCATCCCAGCTTTCCAAGTGGCATAGGATTGCTCATTATCTTACTCAAAAGCTACCAACTTGCTATTATTCTATTTCTCGAGCATGAGCTCCTAATCCAAAACCATAGAGTTTATCTTTTTACAAAATGCATCCCTAGAATTGGCCTACCAAAGTGTTCTTTGGTGGGGATGAACTCTCAGTAATGAATCAGTGGCTTACCTAGGGTAATGATTTTTTCCTTCTGAGACAGAAATAATTGCTGACTACTTGATTCTAATGCATCTCAAAGGCAATAAAAAATTAAGATGAATTACTTAATTTACATAGCTGTACAAGTAAATATAAAAATAGCACTCTAACATTGTGATTTTTTTTTTTTTGCTTTAGCCACAAGATCACCCCCAAATTGCTGGGTTTAACTGCACTGAACTTGTTTAAGACTATCAAATTTTTAAAAAGTTTTCACCCCATGTGTTCTTTAAGAAAAGATCATGTTGACTTAATTTTTATTTGCTACATTAATAAATTCTTTTTATAAAAGTCATGCAATGTGCTAATATGCAAAACAAAAAGCAAATGCTGCTTCTTAACTAATATATGCTTCATCAGGAACCCCCTAAGAGTTCAATCTGTGTTCTTTCAGGTATCATATAGAAAAGTAGGCACATAGATATGAGATTCAAGTATACTTAATTACTATATAATGAAAGTATATTTCTATCCAAATAATTGTACTATTTCTCAGCTTTATAGTTTCCACCCTTTTCCTGAAGGCTATAGACTGGCAATAACACCAGAAGGACTGTTTGGGAACAGGTGGCTGACATCTTAGCTTCACAATTGGCCCATACTGGATGGATTGAACATCCGACACATTACATTTTAAGGCCTCAAGGAGATATTTTATGATCAGATTTAACAGACCACATACTCTTTCCTTTAGGGAGGTCATAAAATTCCTAGATTATGGGAGCAGATCTTGTGCTCAAAGTATTCAATTCTCTATTTTAAGCTTGATTTTTCTTTTATTAAGATCAATGGTACTTTGGTTAAATTCCCTCCTGTAGCTGAAGACTCCTTTACTATATGTTTGTTTTTGTAATCGCGTAGTGGTTTTTAAGAAGCTGGACTTCCCATATAAAAGAGTATAATTAGGAAGATTTCTTGATTGCTGAAAATACATAGCTAAGTTAATGAAATTGTTAATATAAACTGGTGAAGCCAAGATGTTTGCGGTAGCTCAATAATAATCACAAAGCCAACGGGAAGTTTCCTCAGAGTAGAAAAGTATCTCTTCTCACTGATAATAAATGGAAAAGAGAAGAATCAGCTCAGGGTCCTTTTTATTGACTAAGTGGGAAAAGGTGGTAGGTGACCTCCCTCATATATTAATATGACTTAAATTCACATCCAGTTAAATTTAGGTCTTTTGCTTCCAACTGAGAGACAAGTTATGAATAAAAGGGTGTTTTGAGTTTCCTTTTCTACAGGTGAACACTTCAGGTTAGATGTTCTGTTTCACAAAGTAGGATTTCAAAATCTTTGTTTTTTTGAGTATACAATTATCAGTCTGACCACTTGGTCAGCTCCTCTTTGCTATTAGGAATCTTCAGTTCCAAACAGCCACACCACAGCTTTTTTTGTTGTCTCTATTCCATTTGATTTCTATTGACTAATCTTAAGGCACAGAATCAGTTCCTTGCTTTCCCATTGTTAATGACTACTAGAACTGGTCAAGTTTCTCACTTTCCCATAAATAGGGACATAACAGGAATCTGGTCTAGTTTCACTTTCTCTTTTCTCCTCTCTTCAAAATCAGAGTCAATAGTCAGCAGTTTGCACTAACATAAATCTTGTTATTGTTTATACCAACTCACCCTTTCTAATGCTATTAGAACCACAGTGGACATAGACCCCCGAGATTTGCTCATCTTAAAGCTCTAAAACTGCACCACTTTTATGACAACAATAAAGCCTTGAGCTGTCACTTTACCCCTACACTGTTACTCACCATGATTACTGGCATTTCTCTCTTGTTCACTCCCTCCTGATCCCATCCCCCATTTGATTGTTAGAGGAAACAAAATTGGAACAAATAAAGTACAGGACTAATGATTAGCATTTCTTCGTTGAACTATATGAAACTCTGCAGCTGTCTGTATTGAATCTGCATTCTACTTGAGATGGGCCCATATATGTGTCCCTTTCTGAGAGTTCATCCCATTATTCTGGTGGGTTTTAGTGCAGCTCTGAAAATGAAAGGGATAAAGAAAAGCAAAGCCTTCTCCCTGATGAGGAGCTGGCTGTGCCTGCCTGGAGCCTGCACAGGCTCCATGACAGTTTGACCCAGCAGACATAGGTTCAAGGCGGACCTCTGTTGCTTCCAGGTCATGAGGCTCAGGTGAGTCATTAGCTTCTCCTCCAGTTTCCTCATGGGGGGAAAAAAAAAAAGAAAGAAAGAAAGAAAGAAATCACAACTACCTCAAAGACCTCCTGTGGACATCAGATGAAATAATGCATGTGGAAATATATGGTGGGCTTCTGAGTATGCTATAAATAGTCGAACTTAATAAGCTTGTTGATTAAAGGGGGTGGGGAATAAAAGCTTTGGATATTCAAAAGAATTTGTTCTCCCCTCCTCAGGCATTTAAAAGTCACAACCAAATGGCCTAGTGGTCTTCAAATTTAAAGTCTGATTTTTTCAGTGTATCTCTGCGAAACTGGGGCTACTTTTAAATTTTTAATTCTTAGTTTTCGTAGTATTATAGAACAAGAAGGTATCATTATCCTCATTTTACAAATGAGGAAAATGGTATTAAAAAATGTACCAGTTGCCCCAGGCCCCATATCAAAAGCCTTCTGAGTTTGACAGTGTAGGTATTTGCCTTGCCACCTCCAGAGGAAGGAGAGGATTTATGTAGGAAGTTCATCCTGAGAAAGGTCACATGTTCTCTAATGTATGCTCCTTCTGCATTAACACTTTGCTCTGTCCCCGAACTATATTAATGGTATCTTAAATTTTGTTCTGTTGTTTCCCTACTAAAATAAATCTATTTTAAAAATTTTCCATGTGAAAATGCATTGAGGAGCAGGATCTACAGAAGAAAATAGGACAAAGAAACTTCCTGAGTGCCAGAGTCACCCATTTGTCATCAGATTGAAATGCCCTGTTTCCATTTGCTTTTTCTTCTCTAATTTTTAAGTACAAAACATGCAGAACAGTTTTTAAGAAGAGGTTTATTTGAACACCATGGGGTATGAAAGGAGTATTAGAACTTTCCCTTTCCGTGGAGCCATAAAAGGATTAAGAGTTAAATCTACTGGTTTCCCTACCCAAAAGGATTTTTTTTTAAATGTTCATATTTAAAATTTCACTTGAAACAAAGATTGGCTCATTTATTTTTTGACAAGTAATTCTATATATGAACAACAACCAAAAAAAAATCTCTAGGATGAATGAGATGAATACAGATTTGTATAGGACATGTGTCTGGGTACATCTCATCATTTTTGTTCTCTGAAACTTTTGTGGAAGTTACTTAACCTAACTTCAGTTTCTCAACCCAAATGGCAAATAGTCAATCTCACAAAAATCATTCCAGAAGCTCCCGATTTATGAGTAGGTTATTTCCAAGAGTTAATATATTAATCAAATATCTGAAATTTGGAATTTACTTTTTCTTGGACAATATTGTTAGAAATGCAACTCAGTACCCCAATTAGTCTGCAAAATCTTCATAGTAAATCAAGAACTGTAATACAATTGCAATAGCAACAAACTTCTCACACTTCTCTCTGCCTTGATGGATCAGTATGAGAGGGAACAGATTCAAAGTCAATGACTCCTTCAAAGAGCAGGTGGATAGATAGTATCAAGGGTCAGTGTCTCTGTTATTACGTTTGCAAGCTAAAGTATTCCTTTAAATGAGTTGCTCCCCATATATTACTGGGAACAAAGAGATGATGCCCATAGGAACTAGGGGCTTGGGGTTTGCTTCCTCTGATAACTTGTTCTGCATATAAATTGTTCTTAAGTCTAGTATTTATTACTTGGGGACTCACCACTGAGATGCCTAAGACTTCTGCTCACAGGCATGGGTATGCACGTGAATGTGTTGGAAAACTGATCTGCACAAAAGCAGTTATTATTTTTCAAACAGAAATAATGTCTCGGGACTTTAAGTGGCCATTTAAAAAACACAATCTAAAAAAAATTCAAATAGGAAAATAAACTTTAATCTTTTATTTTGGGTAGAAAAAATATATCATTTCATATCTTCTAGAAACTTCTTTGTGTTTAAGAAAAGTATATTCACAATTTAACTTAGATGCTATGAAGATTTACTTTCAGCAGATGGTTTCTAAAAGAGGATGAATTAAAATTTACTGGTCTGCAAATGAATATGTAAAGTTAAACATTGGTTTTTTACAACCTTTTAGTAAAAAAGTAAAATTTTAGGGATTAGCCTAAATATTGGAGTAGAAATAAAGCCTCACTTATACTCAACCCCTGTACCCTCTCTTTACCAAGGATCATAGGTATAAATCCTAAACTAAAAAGGAAATTGATTCCTTTGGCAATAATAGCAGAATAAGTGAGTACTGTTATTGGGTAATTATCCTGTGCTAGATTTGGAATATATGCATTATAGCTATATTATCTTCCCCTTTAGCTTGCCAGCATGCACAAGCTGGGTCCTTCTCAGCCTCTGGGATGACTTCCTAGGGGATGGGGGAGGTGAGGCACATGGCCACATGAAGTAACCTTATCCCCACATTTGGATCTTTGTGTTTCAGAGTATTAACCAGATTACAGGTCATAATCTGTAAAAGCTCCCCTGCTAGTGCCCTGCTTGACTTCTTTCCAGATGAAATCTCTTCAAACAAATCCTGGATCACAATGATACTCTGTTTTGTGTCTGGAGCCAAAGAGAAAAAAAAATATGCATATAGAAAGACAAGTATCCGCCAAGGGTAAAGAGCTAGATTGATGAGGTTCTGCGTTTATCACCTCTGGAAAAAAAATTGTTCCTGTAAAAGAAGCCAATTGCAACATTTAGGATGAAGTAATTCATCTAGTGATTCTTCTTCCATTTGAACTTTTCATTTCCTTGTGCTTTTTTTATGGATGCCCAGTTTGAATGTGTCTAGATAAGGACATGACTTATTTATTGGCACTAAGAGCTTTTTATAAATTTAATATAATTTATGGATTTTTAATAATCCCTCTAATTGTTTCTTCACATGAGTTACCACTTTTTTTAAAAGCCAAATTTCATTTGGTTTATGACAGCAAACGAGTGAAAGAGAAAATTAGGGTTTAAATAAAACCTTATCCCACTTGGCAGCACAAAAGCATCCTCTTGCTCATAAAACACTGCCGATGGGGGCATCCTCTTATTTTTAAGGGGTTCACAAAATGGACCGAATTCTACCATTCTCATTTGTTCTCTCAGCATGTGAACAGGATATTTATGGGAAAGCACTCTCAAAAAATAAAGAAAGAAAGAAAGAAAGAAAAGAAAAAAAACCCTTCCATTCTCACTGGAAGGTAAAGCAGCTGTAATCAAGCTTGCTTGTTAAATGCTCTCAATTTTTCAGAAGCAATTTTTTCTATCTTTTACAAAGCATTTTTCCCCCCAGAGAATAATTTTCTAACTCAATGCATGTTTACTAGCATCCTGCACTTTGTTACCTGGGAGTGACTTGGAACTTTGTTTCTAGAGCAAATAACCTGTTGATATCTTTAGAATAATTCAAGGGCACTAACCTATCACACAAGGTCATTGGCCTCTAGATAAATATCCATTAGACTAGAGAGTATCCTCTTCCTCCCAAGAACTGCCCACCCTGGGGGGTCACTCTGTGTCATTTCCTTCTGTTCCAGCCTTGTTCTCTGTGTTTCAGTCTCCAAATGTCTCATTCTTTTCTGGTCACCTTCAGGTAGAACTTGGACCCTGTTCTAGCTCTGTGCACTTTGTTCAGGCAACAGCAGACAGGATAGAGTGAGGAGGGTCACAGCCCAAACCAGAGTTTCCCGTTTGGATGACAGGGTACTTACTCCCTTTGCTGAGACCTGCCTGCATCCTCAGGCCCCACACTGTCCCTAGACCTCAACTCATTCCCCTCTCAAACTGTTTTGTGTGTGTGTGTGTGTTTGTGTGTGTGTCTTAGTTTTCCTGCTCTGGTAAAATCTGTTTCCACTCCATCTAAACTTCTCTGTTCAATAATAGTTTTACTGAGGTATGATTCACTTACAAAAAAAATTCAGCCACTTGAGATATACAATTTGATAAGCTTTGATGATTATATATACTCATATAACCTTCCCCACAATCAAGATATAGAATGATTCCATCATCCTGAAAAGCTTCCTGTGCCTCTGTGTAGCAGAAGCCTTCTCCTGCTTCACAGCTCCAAGCAACTGCTGATCTACTGTCCCTTGTGGGTTTGCTGTTTTAGAATTTCATGCAGAAGTCACATGGTATGTACCCTACTGTGTTTTAATTATTTCACTTAGCCTAATGTTTTATAGATTCATCAGTCTGGTTAAGTGTATTACTATTTATTTCCTTTTTTTTTTAACTGAGTTTACACCACAATGTATTTATCTACTGAACAGTTGACAGATTCATGTTTTTGCTCCACAAACTCCATCTCCTCTGAAACTGACTGGGAAGTGAATTCCTTGAATTGCAAGGTGTCCTGTCCAAAGATTTATCTAATTAAATACATCTGTAGTTAAATGGATTTAAAAAGGTCCAAAGAAGTAAAGGAGTCCATAGGGTCCTCGAAAATGAAGGATTTTCCTTGTACTCGTGCTCTTTGGGAAATGAGGAATTATTCAAGTGTGGGAAATTAATACCATATTGGAGAGGTGTAAAGTTCATTCAACAGCTGAAAGAACAAAGGCACAATAGCCACACGTCTCCAGCGTGGTCTGCCTTGACTCTGCACCTTTTCAAGGTAAACTTACTTTATCCCTTCTTCTTTACCTGCAAATGTTGCCCAGCCTCGTCCCTGGTAGAAGGTTCTGTCTTCCAATGCCACTTAGACTACAGGTAAGAGGTGATAGGAACTCCACAGTCATTTAAACACCACAGTTCCCATTACAGGTCCTTCACATATGCCCTGAAGTGTTTACTCTGTTTTCTAGCTACATCAATGCTGACATTTTAAAATCTGATGATCAATTATTTGAAAAGAATTGCTGTTTGACTGAACCTAAGGGTCAATTTGATTTAAAAAACAGCTGGATCTGAGTTGATATAATCTAAAGTCATGACTTCAGGAGTGTTTTTCAAAATTTCCTGTGCATAAAATCACCAGAGGTAGCTTGTCAAACATGAGAGCCTCACCTTTATAGATTCTGATGAAGTTTGGAGGGTACTACAGAAAAATCTACATTTCTCAAGCATGCCGGGTGATTCTGAAAAGATCACTATGCAACTCTCACTTTGAGAAGCACTGGTATGCAAAAGATTGCTCTAATGAGCTGGTCAAATTTGTTATTTGGCAAACTACATACATTAGTAAGGACTCTTTTAGCTGCATGATAGGAACCTAAATCAAACTTGTTTCAATAAAAGCTAAAATATATAACAAACTCTTAGAATTGAAAAGTACAGAGGTAGAACTGGCTTCAAAGTAGGACCGTCGGCTAGCTTTCAAGGGATGTTGCCAGGGCCCGATTTCTCTCTCCATCTTTTAGGAGTGTTTTCCAGCAAGTCATTTCCTTTAGGAATTCTAATAGTTGGCAAGATGGCAACCAATAGTTATCTGTTTATATGCTCTCTTATAAAAATTCCATTACTGAGTACTGCTATGGTCAAGTAGCTTTTGGAGAAACCAAACTGTTTCTATGGATTAGAGTCTATTGGAGGTTAGGGATTGCATTTTGTTGAATTGTGCTTTTAAATCCATAAGCAGACACCACTAGCTATGATGATTGGATGATGAATTAGATTTAAGAAAAAATATCTTCTAAAACTTCATCAACGAGATGTGAAAGGTAAAATAAAAGGAATTTTAAAACAAATAGCAGAAATAATTGAAGAAACCTGGACACAGAAGATGAATTCTAAAAGCTGTGTGTACTAATTAAGATAACTGTGAGAGTAAGATGACTCCGATGTGCATAAATGTGGACAGGTAAGAGAAGAGGGCGATGAAATTGAGTAATCAAAACTCTGCATGAGAAATATCAGGCCTAGTATTGCTGTGGGCAACAGACCTACAGTGACCAGCAATAGTTTTATCAGTAATATTACATATGGAATAATTGCTGAAGAGGCCACATGTGAAGAGAATTTAAGATTAGGCTGAGTAAGAGCAACAATAGTGTAGATGACTGACAGGAAGTGGGGTGGTAATGACTTGAACATTCTCTTTTGATCTCTGTTTTCAATGATTCCCAATTGAATGTGTCTCCTATATAAATTCTTTCTCAGCAATAATAGTTCAAGGTTCAGTCGAATGTGAAACATCTATCTAGTACTGTCAGAATTGTGTGCTTTTTAAAAATACACAGATATTTATTTAAATTATTTAATCACATGTAAATGTATATTTCAATTTTTCCTCTGAAGGACATAACTCCATGTTGTTATGGTGCATACATATGGTTTCTTGACATTTTAGATGAGTTGACCATGTGTCCTACTCAAAGAAAAGGAAGTTCAATGAAACTATAGTAAATTAGACACCAAGGAAAAAAACAAAAGACATGAATGTGAATTGAAGTGACGTTAAGGGCTGGATACAGGGTGACATCAGCATGTTGGCAAGAAAAGGAAATACACAGCAAGGCTAGACTGTCTGATGTTCTGCCCAGGGCAAAACAAATGAAGATAAAGGCAAACGCAAATCTCCAGCAATAAATCCAACTGTCTAAAACGTGCCGCTCATGCTTATTAGTATTTATTTTCTGGAACAGGGGAGCTGGCTTAATGTACATGATTCATATTTAACCTTCCTCATTTTCCTCCTATGCTTTCATCTCCATCAGCCCTGCTCTTGCTATGACCTGCCACCAATCCAGGAGGATTCTTTTGAAATTTGTGTTTTGTCAGAAACTCCT
Organism: Marmota monax; assembly: GCF_021218885.2. Classification (NCBI taxonomy): domain Eukaryota; kingdom Metazoa; phylum Chordata; class Mammalia; order Rodentia; family Sciuridae; genus Marmota; species Marmota monax. Next base: position 1,481,493 of record NW_026694968.1, on the reverse strand, counting down.
CTTTTTCAAGGATTCTTCTTCTTCAACTAAATTGAAACCTGGCTTTCACTTGATCATGAAATCTTCCTTATTACTCAGGGGATCCCACTCACAGATAAGAGTCTGAGGTTCCTCCCAGAGAGCAGGTCTACAACAAGCACCTGCATTCAGGTAGTGTATTTTAAGAAGCAATCACAGGGAATAGGGTAGGAAATTGGGAGAAGTAAAGCCAGGAAGAAGGGAAAGCCAGTACCAAGCTCTGCTACCACTCTCATTACTGCTGTGCACAACTGAAGAGCAACACATCTGGAGTGCTCCGAAGAGCCTCATAGAAAGCACCTCAGAATTATTTACCCAAGGGAGGGAAGAAGGGTACATTGGTTCCCCAGCGCTGGTCAGTCTAGTGCTATCCCAATCAGGGTTAACTCCCTCCAGATTTAGATTGCATGTTGGGAGTGCCACATTGCTTGATCAGGAAAGCCTGGGGCAGAAGATAAGAGCTGTGTGGTCAAGCTGCGATGGTATCAGATTCCATTTGTGTGAAGCTGTTTGCTAAAGCAACTCCAGCAATAAGCAAGATGATTTGAAGAGAGGCACACAAAGTGTTGTATACTGGGGCAACTAATTTCTAGATCGCTGGTGCATCTGGTCTACTGTTGTCCTAACTTTTCCTAGTCAATAATCCTCTTCTGGAATCTATGACAACTCCTTAAACTGCTCTTATCCTCACCTCAGTTTCCAGCCACCAAGATGCTGTTCCAACCTTCTCATTGATGGGCCTCTATTTTCATGGCTTCAGTATACTTGGTTAGGACCCTGGCCTCACATCTCATCTCATCTCTCTCCTCGCTCCGTGTCAGTTGTCCCTAGCACAGCCACATCTGTGGTGACACAATCACCCAGCACTTCCCACACTTGAAAATTCTGAATGCAGGAATTTAGTATTATTATTCTCTTGGTACACAACCTGTCCCCTTCCTCATCCCCTTGGCTCTTCTTGTTCCACAGTGTCTGCCAATGCTCCTCTTCTTCCTGGCCCTCATCCTGGCAAGTGGATTTGCTTCACTTCCTTAACTAGGCTGGACTTCTTGATAAGAACTACCATGTCAATCATGCATGAGCTATCACCCTAAAATCTTATGCCTCTTTCACCTGCTGCCTATTTGCTTTCTTTTTTTTTTAAATTATTGCTTGGTTATTATCAAAGATTGCTGAGAAAAATTCTCAAAACCATGATGCTGGACTCAGCTACAAATCCATGTTCTTTCATCTCTGCTTAAATAGTAACCTTATTTTATTTATAGATTTTTGAATCCCTAAATGAGTACATTCTTTGCCTGCCTTTTTAACATTCCCTACCCTTCTCTGCCTAGTCTTATATATTCACTCTCAGTAGTAGATGTCCTTGCCTCCTACTTCACTGAAAAAAAAATTACATTAAGAAACAAGCCCCCCTCGACTTCTCTTACATCCACTCTACCTATTTGTAGCTTTATCTAAGCTCTTTCATGGCTTCCATCTTTAAGAAAAATGAGCCCATCTCCTTGGAGGGCTAGTTCTGCTCTTTAAAGACATGATATCAAACAAAATGCAACAGGCTCTACTGTGAGCTCATTATTCAGCTATCTCCATCAGCACACCAGCATGCTCACAGCTCCTCATACTGGAAACAGCACTTCTTTGATTTGTCACCATCTTACTACACCAACCTATGGCTACCTAGAGAGCATTCATCGTTAGAAATAAATCGTATTTTCCTTTCTGTCTCCTCTTGGCAGAGTCTTTCTCCTACTCCACTTTAGCCAGAGCTCCAGCCTTCTTAGTGGTCTTCAGCATGCTGTCATGTTCATTGTTTCATTTTATCCTTTCACCAATAATTAAAGGAATGCTCAAGGATCCAGTCTTCAACACCATTCAGTATCTCCATGATCAGGCTTCTCACATGCCTGCTCACGCATGCTTCACATTCTGCCTGACGTAGGAGGAGTATGTTTCTTAGCACATGCTGTAACTGTTACTCGGTGTATCTTTTCCCCTCCTTTGGATTATCCTTTGAATGACATTCTATTCATTCTCTACAAATTGCCACAGTTTGTGCTCCTCTGTGCCTTCTCCAAATGCCTACTGTATGTGTAGTCTGTGGTATATTTGACTAGGTACTACTTTTATTGTTCTTTAATTATCTCTTGTGTTAGTGACTTATCTTCAACAAGAGTGCATTCCTAAGGAGCAAGGACTTAATCTTACATACCCTCCCCCTCTTTTTTTTTTTTGTCCAAACAGTGGTGGCCCTCATTCAGTACATACTACACATATCCTTTGACTTCATTTCAGTGAGTCAGAGTGTCTCATTTGAAAAAGGAATCTACATGTGTGCATCTGCATCTCAAATATAACCAGGACTCTGGAATTCACAAGTGGAATAAAGTGGTATAACTAGGATCATCTTCTTTTTCTTCTCTGAATGTTGGTTGTGCATGACCTAGCTTCATAGGAATTTTGGACCATGGGAATCATCCCTAAGTTTATGGTTCCAGCTATGCACAGTGCCAAAATGTTCGTCCAAACTACAAAGATGATGAAATATCATAAATATAGCCTGTGTCTATACATCGTAAACACTCAATATATGAAAAGACGTTTTAAAGTCTTTAAAGAGCTGCTTGACAGCAATAATTTTGGAATTTAAATATTTGCTTGGAATTCATTTAAATCAGAACAAAAACATAAGAATTTAACTCACAGGTTTTATATTTATGACTGTATAAGAATCAGAGTAAACATTGAGCAAGCAACACTGCTTGTCTCTTTCTTTTAAAAAGAAATTTGAAAAACATTGGTCAGGCCTATACCCATATCATATACTTTCAAGGATGCTTCCTTCCATGATGGGAGGGAAGTTGAACACCTCTTAAAGCAACCCAACACATTTGGAGAAAGATTCCATATATTCAAAATGTCTTCATCATTTTACTTTATAGGAGTCACACTAAATCAAATGCCCAGGTGCAGGACATGTAGATAAATTAGTAATCAGACCAGGTAGAACCACCATAGGGAATGGGGAGGAATGTGATGGCATGAGGGTGCAGATCTGGCCTTAGGAGAATGGAAGCTATTGTGCAAGAAAGGGGCCAGTGCAGTGGATCTTCCTGTTACTCCAGAGAAGCCAAAGATCCAGATATGTGCATGAAATCTTGGGGATTTTCAGTGTAAGCAATTAATTCAAATGTTCACTGGCACACAATGGAGGAGGGCAGTCAAATAAAAGACATCTATGGACCATATCTGTTTTGCAGCCCTTCAGTCTTTAACATAAGTTAAATTCTATCTCACAATTTTATCTTTGGGAAACAATGTATTAAACTTACATAGTAAAGAAAAGAGTCAAATATTAAAGGATAACTATAATTACTGGATAATCATACTTATTCAGTCTTTTTTTAAGACTCCCCGAATCTTATGAAGCCAAAATACATTTAGGTTCAACAACGAATTATACATATTGAGAAAGCCATGGTTTAGAGAGTTCCTTGATTGCTAAAGATCAATTTCTAGTGTGTTATTTTGTTTAGCTTTGGTTCAGTGTTAAATTTTTTTCTTGAAACTATATTTACTATCCTCTAACTTCCCAATTTATGTCATATGTAAATTTGATAAGCATAGCTTCTATGTCCTCTCTTAGATCATAGATTAAAACTATGTTGAATTTCCCAGCCAAAGTAATTGTTTCACAGTAGGCCACTCCTCCTCCATCCAGTTGGCAGCCTCCTCCAACCAGCTGGCCTCCACCAGTCAATGATCTTTAAATCTTTGGAAAAAAATTATTCAATCTACTCAAATTATCATATAAATATCCAAGCTGTATTTCTCTTTTTTGATAAGAAGATATCAAGGCCGAGATTGTCAAATAGTCTATTAAAATAAAAATATATCATCTGAATTATTTCCTTATTTGCCAACTTAATGCCAATTAAGAAAGGAACTAAAGTCAGTACAGTTGTTTTTGCACAACTCAGAGGGATTCATATTGTTACATGAGAAGGCATAATTCCTTCTCATGTAACATGATGTAAATGGTACCCCCTGGAGTTGTGCATCACTGTAGTCTTGAATAAGGTTAATTTCACAATAAGACCCTTGAAGTATCCATGCATCTCTGGTAGCTCCTGGTGGTTGTGTTCATAGGCCCAGCTTCAAAACAAAACACAAAAACCCTAACTAACAATTCCCTGGCATCAGATGTCAGAGATACTTTAGAAAGCTCTCCTTTGATAAATATTTTGGTAACATTTGAACTTATACAAGAAATCGTAATTTAGTTATATAATCAATTTTTAATCTTAGTAAATGCTATGTAGCCCCAGAGAAAATCTAAATATTGCTGGCATTCCATTTATATTATTCGCTTAACTGAATAAACATCCCTATTGTAGTCAAGATTACCATTTAGAGCAGACCTTGGTGAATACTTCTGTAAAGGGCCAGATTGTAAATATTTTAGTCTTTGCAGTCCTCATATGGTCTTTGTCACATATTCATTTTTTTCTAGCAGTTTCACATGTTTTAATAGATAATTATTTTATAAACAGTAAGGATTATCTCGTGTATATGTGTGTGTGTGTGTGTGTGCGCGTGCACGCGCGCGTGCGTGTGTATTCCTCTTTATTTTTGACTGCCCTAAGTGGTTATTAGGTATCAGTCCATTCAATACTCACATTAACTAAAGGAAATGTTTACTACTATTGTCTCTGTTTTTTAGACTAGGAACTGAATTATACTAAAGAGATTAAGTAATTTGCCCAAGTTTACATGATGATTTTTCTCTGACAAAGAATTTCTTGGAATTGTACCTTAGATGCATAAGAAGGTGCAAATTAGTGTAAACTGGATACAGGGAATTATTTATTTCTATGTAAGGTAATGTGGCCTCTGCCTCTGACATTACTTTTTTTCATGCCACAGAATGCAACTGTAGAGTGTGTTTTCACTATATTTTGGAATGATAAACTGATATGAAAATATTTTAAATAGCATGCCAAAAATGTCTTCACTGTGCACAAAATGGACAAGGTCCAAATGTTAGTTTAAATTTCATATTATCTACCAATCTTCCCAGAAGAATCTGAAAGCTGTTATTGTTTAAGTCACGTAGTTCTTCTGAATAATCTTTTCTTTGTAAACAGTTGGCAATCCCAACTCTGGATTCTTCCATTTCACATTCAAGGGAAGCTTGTTTCTAAGATCATTTTTTTACTCAGCACATCTGTCACCTTTTTTAACCTTTATTTTGCCATGACTTTCTAGTGCGGATGGTGATTTGACTTTCAACTTTCAACTACTATTCACTTTGTTCTTTAACACTGCAATCTTCTATTAACTAAGACTTTCATTTCTCTTCCACATTTCCTTTAAAACTGAAAATTAGTGGTTTGTTTTTGTAAAAGCTGTAATTTTTACATTAACCTTTTAAGTGGTGTTTTCTATCACACAACGGCAGGGGTGTTACTTATTTTGGGAATCCTAATTCAGTGATACTGTTGTGAAATAAAGGCTTCAGACAAAAACAAAACAAAACAAACAAATACACAAAATGCTTCTGAAGCCCTTGGCAGTGAGCCGGGTGAAGAGAAGGGGAGAGGATGAGAGGAGATAGGGATAACCCTGCAATCTCCTCACTAACCAGGAGCTGGATCCCACTTATAGGCAGGTGATCAAAAGAGTTCTTTGAGATAAATATAAAGCCATGTCTAGTTACCTATAAATCCAGGTTGCTGAAAATGTGCCCCCACCACCACCCCAACCATTCCATTGGCCACTAAACACAAGGAAAATTAAGTAACAGAATATGTCCTTCAACACTCCTGTGATCCCCATTCATGAGGGAACCACTTGGCTAAGGAGAAGGGACCATATTAAAACTCTTTTCAAGCAAATAATTCACACATCATGACTTTCTCCCATTAGTTTTCCTTTCAGTGGGCTGTTATGCAAATACCTCTGTCACCATTGTCTGCTCTCTTTTGAACATGTTGTAATTAAATCATTTAAGTCCCGAAAGAAACTTGAAATGGTGTATTTGAGAAGGGCCCCCTTACCTAGAGATAGTTTATAGCCAGCGAGGTGGTACACCTGCAGTCCTAGCTCCTGGCCTGCTTCTAGTGACCGCCACCGGCTCCTGATTATGAAGGACATTGCAGTGTCGTACCTGCCTCCTCCTGTCTTGTCCCCTTCTCTGTACTCACCTCACTGTCCAAGACCTTCAGGAACATTTTGTGTATTTTGTTTTGTTTTTGTTTCAAGCCTTTATGTCACAATAGCATCACTGAAGTAGGATTCCCCAAATAAGTTACACCCATTATCAGCCCCCTACCACTGTGTGACAGAAAACACTACTTAAGGGAAGAAAAAGGCCAGGCTCAGTGGTGCACACCTGTAAGCCCAGTGGTTCAGGAGGCTGAAGCAGAAGAATTTTTTTGTGAGTTCAAAAGCCAACCTCAGCAATGGTCAGGTGCTAAGCAACTCAGTAAGATCCTGTCTCTAAATAAAATACAAAAATGGGCTGGGGATGTGGCTCAGTGGTTGAGTGCCCCAGAGTTCAATTGCTGGTATGCTCCCCAAGCCTGCCAAAAAAAAAAAGTTAATATAAACTCTATTCAAGGAGGTTCAGGTAGCAGAATTCCTTGAGTCCAGGGGTTCAAGGCCAACCTGGGGCAACATAGCAAGATACTGTCTCAAGAAAAAAGGACATGGTTTGTAAATACAAAGTCATATGGGAAGTTAATCATGGGATTTTAGATCTAGAATTGTTTTTATTTTCAACTGGACAAAGAAAATGGACTAGAGAATTAGAAGATTTGGGGACTATTATATTCAATTCATTTAACAAATGTTAAGTATTCTTTCAAGCTTAACAAATAATAGTTTCTAATCTTAGTCCTTTAATTTTATACAAACTAAAGTTGAAATAATGTTAAATATCACAGAAAAACTAAAAACTTGAGTCTTTTTTTTAAACATCATCACAAATATTCATTATGTGAAACAATTTGGCAACTTCCCCCCACCCCCAGTTTTCATATCTTTAAATCTGTGACAATAGTACATTTTAAAACAATATAATTTTAAGTATTGGTTTTCCTGGCTCAATGTTTTAATTGATAAAACTGCCTGCTATTTTTAGCATGGTAGCCTTCTATCCATAGGACACACTCCTATCATGTGATAATAATTAGGAAGTACCATTTACAATAGAATCAACATTACTTTTCTAAATTATAATAGATTATGATGGAAATAAAATAATATATAAGAGAATCAGAGCCTGGGTATATTTATATAAAACTTTCAAATCAACTCTTTTTTTAAAAAATGATTTACTTGCCAACTCATTCAAGAACCTAACTGAGTATTAGTATTAGTATTATTTTATGTTCAGGGACAAATATTTCATTGTCCCTTAGCTGATATTTAGCAAGAAAGTTCCATGTACAAGGCCCTGAGTATCCAGTAGTAAACATTGCCAGTCACAGCCAGCAAGGAAAAACCCAGATGTTCCACCTTACAACAAACCATCTATATTATAGAGAGGACTGACTAATCAGAAAGGTATGCTGCTATGGAGAATAGATGGATGCTTAGAATGTATAGGCAAATGTGTAAGTATATCCAGAAATAAATCTTACTCAGAGACAATGCTAAACATGTGTTAGACATTATGAAATTTTTTAAGTAACTTTTTTTTTTGGTACCAGAGGTTGAATCCAGGGATGCTTAACCACTGAACCACACTCAGCCTATTTTTATGTTTTATTATTTTTAATTTTTAAATTTTTTTAGTTGTCAATGGACCTGTATTTTATTTATTTATATGCAATGCTGATAATTGAACCCAGTGCCTCACACATACTAGATATGTGTTCCATCACTGAGCTACAACCCCAGTCTAAAATATCTTTATATTTTATTTTGAGACAGGGCCTTGCTGAGTTGCTTAGGGCTGTCCTAAGTTCTGAGGCTGGCCTTGAACTTGTGATCCTCCTGCCTCAGCCTGCCAAGCTGCTGGGATTACAGGCATGCACCACTATGCCCATCTCATTCTCATTTTATGGTGAATATACCTTAATTAATTAATTTATGTATCATGGATGGGTTTTGGGGAAATTTCCTCTTGGCAGGATGTCGTATGAATAGTGTTACTATGAATATTCTCACGCATGACTCTCAGTTAATAGATGTATGTCTTTCTTTTGTGTATGGAGAATTATAGAGGAAAGACTGGACTATTGGAATGTATACACGTGTTTGGATTTATTGGACGATACCAATTTTCCAACATGGTTGTACCCATTTATAATCCTGCCAGTAGGTATTGAGAGTTGTCCCACACAACAGCTAATACCTGGAGATATGGATTCTCTTATGGGTATTACAACCAACCAGCTGTGGGGATGAGTTAAGTCACTTGCTTTCTCTGAACTCCTATTCTATAACAGTGAAATGAGAGATACATGAACTCAAAAATGTTTTCTTATTCATCTGTAGCCCCCCAGGAGACCATTAAGATGAAAATGCAACTCTCTGTGGTTTATCGCTAACATAGACTTGAGTCATCTTCTGTCTGCTAAAGGTGTTCTGTAGCCAGGTTCAGCAGATGGACACTCCTGACCAGCTCTGGATCCATATTATGGACAGTTATTCCCAGATAACCACAGGCACCTGAACCTGACATGTTCCAAACCCAACATTTCCTTCCTGTCCCCTTTCCAGCTCTCATCAACAAGCTAGTCCTCATCTTTTTCCCCAGTCAACACCACCAACCTCCACATTTTGATCCAAGTGGCATTCCTGTCTCCTTCACTCCACTGCTGTTCCTACTATTCAGGTACACATAGCCATTCCTTCTCCTGGAACAGTTTTCTAAAGAGGTTCATAGCTTTAGTCTCTTTTCTCACCAATCTATCCACATCTGGTAGACTTTATCTTTCTATGTCATGAGATGATTGTACCACAATCTTGCTAAAATGAAAAGACCTTTGATGGCTCTCTGTGTAGAATTAGATAAACCCAAACTTCATGACTTTGAATTCAAGGTCTTAAAATTCTGACCTGCCTACCCTGCCAACATGAGTATAAGTTCCGGTGGCTCTTTATGCTTTGCTTCTTCACCTCCATGCTCTACCACAAACCCTGTTTGCTCTCTGACAAAACTCCATTCTCTGCAGGAGATGCACCTGCTCCCACACACCTACTGGGAAATGCTGGCCTTGAATGGCCTATTCTTCTACAACTGTTACAATCCTACTGACCTCCTTCACAAAGGCTTCTTTTGGCTTCCCTTTGATTTGCCCAAGTAATATCATCTTTTCATCTCTGTTTTCACATCAATCATCACAAAGTTCTACTGCACTATTTCTCCCATAGTCATTTGTTTATGTGTCTGTCTGTCTTTCCTACTTCTTCACACTCCTCTGGGCTGGAATAGGGTCACTTCATCTCCATTTCCTCTGTGCTAAACATAAATGCTCAGTGAATATTTCTCAAATGTGTAGAAGAATTCATTGACTCTGAGGAGGCAAAAACAGGTTTTCCTTAGTAATGAAATACCAAAATACTACTCTCCTGCCTTATTCATATGCTCAAATTTTGTTTCTTTGTTTTTCTTGCCATTAATCTTTTAACTAGATGTTTGCAGTGACTGTTCTTTTTTATACATGCTAAAAACCATTTTTTTTTGTAATTGTGATGTCAAGAATATGAAGATTTGCCTGTGACACCCTGACAATGAACAACAAGTTTTGAACTGAAGATTATAAACAATTTATCTTAAAAAGTAGAAGCCCACACTGGGCACAATCTTGCACACCTGTAATCCCAGTGACTTGGGAGGCTAAGGCAGGAGGATCATAAGTTCAAAGTCAGTCTTAGCAACCTAGTGAGGTCCTAAGCAACTGAGTGAGACCCTATCTATAAATAAAATATATATTTAAAAAGGTCTGAGAATGAAGCTCAGTGGTTAAGCACCCCTGGGTTCAATTTCTAGTACCAAAAAAAAAAATGTAAAAGTCCAGAATTGCCAAATGTTATGTGGACAAAGGAATGAATTCTCTTCATTGCTTCTTTTCAAATTTGGTCTGTTAATCTCTGTTTCTATTTTTCAATGTGTAAAACTGAGCTACCAAACTAATTATGGGATGATAAGAATGTGATTGATCATAATGTTGCTTTTAGAAATATCTGGAAAATATCCAAAAACATGGTATGGGAAAAAAAATCCAATTTTAAAATTAGGACTAATTTTAAGAATATAATGTTTATGTAAAACAAATCAAAGCCCTCAAATAAATCTTCCATTAAATATAAAATCCCCAATGGTTCATAAGCCCTTTTCTTAAAAAATCCAAAAAATATAAAAAAAATTAATTACTCTTAAATGTAAAAATCTTCATCTCTTTCTTTAGGTATTCTATGTGGACACAGCCATCATTTAAGAATTCAGTTTTGTTTTAACTAACCTTTAAAATCTAAAAAGGCCAATTAAAAACAAAAGATGCCATAAGAATACATCATAAAAACAAGTCTCAAGGCCAAAAGTCGCTTTGAAGTTCTTTGCAATGGTGAAGTAAATAACAATGCACTAGAAAAAAGTTAATTTTAATTTTCTGAAACTATTTTCCTCTCACAACATTCCAGAATAAGTTATAAAGAATTAAAAGGTGCTGAACAAAAGGAAGGAACATTTTCAGGCTAGTCACAAAAATAAAAATTAATAAGGATTAGACTTTTTCCACATTTTGTTCAAAAGTGCATATTTTGATTTTGTTCTTACTTAAGTAATGCTAAATTATAGTATGAAGCCCACGTTAGTAACTATTCTTCAATAGCCACATTATCCAGGATTACTGGCATTAAATACTAAATTAGCATTAGCTGACTGCTATTGTTTATAAATTAATTTTTTTTCAGTTTCTCCTAGTTCTGTGAATTTAAACAGCATGTAATCTTCATCTTGTTCTCGAGGGACACATAGTGTCACAGTGAAAACAACTGTGGCCTAAACCCCACAGACTTAACAAAATGTGCTCTATCAAGTGGCTTGTGACTTTAGAAGAGTCATCCTTCATGGACTCTTTTAGAGGGACAGGCTGGACTGAAGGTTGGGTGTACTCTTTTCACATTCCAGTATTCAAAGGTACTACTTAGGGTGCTGTTGTAGAGGAGTGTGCCTTAAAATATATGACTGTTCTAGACTCAGCCTTTCCTCTACCAGTTTTGTATCAAGAGTTGACAGTAAACCAATCCTAAACAGCCTAAAGTCAAAATGACACTTTATTTGCTCACATAACCGAAAGTTGTAGACCTAGATTTTGAAGTCTGGCGGGCTCCAAGGGCTCCAAAGGTGTCATCAAAATCCAGTTTCTCAAGTTCTTTGCCTCAGCTCTACTTCCCTGTGACTTGGCTGCAGTCTCAGGCAGGCTCTGTCCACGTGGTGTTCTCTGGTAACTCCAGGCTTACCTCATCCTCACAAGCAATACCAGCAGGTAAAAGAGCACACAGTATTTCCAACCCAAGCCTTGAGTGGCCAGGTCTGAGTTACACCCTCTTTAGGAGCTGAATGGGATGAGTGAACACAGGGAGGCGTTTCCATGTGAACTCAGAGGGGCTGCTCCCTGAAAGAAAACAGAATTTCTTTTTTTTTTTTTTTATAAAGAAAATCACATTTAAAATTAAGTATTTTTCATAAGGTTGATCAAAATAAAAGCTGACTGCCTGTCCTTGAGCACTTAAAACAGAATTTCTAATACAAGGCAAATGGATGGCTCTGGCACCTTTGTATTTTGGGTCACTCCTTTGTGACATGAATGGTTTCCCCCCTATCTTCCAGCTTCTTGAAAATTGTGAAACATATTTACTCATCTCTGTATCTCCTAGCAAAACGATTACTGTGTTGTGAAATGAGAAAAATAAATAAATATATGTCCACAGGAAAAATCTGTGAAGGTCAGCTATGGAAGTGCAATACTCATATTACAAGTGGCTAGTAGCCAGGTTCCAGCTGTAGTGATTTCAGGATCATAGCACTTGAGTCAAGGCACCTGCTTTCCACATAGCTACCTCCCAGTGACTGACATGGTGGAATTCTAGAGCCTGGTCCATTTTGCCCAGTGCTGGACTTCTCTATGGGCAATCTTGGACTCGAAGATTCCCATTGAGTTGGTCAAGACTCTACTGGGTTTGCAGAGTAGTTGTGCTCTCCTAATTTGCCTTCTCCCACTTTCCATTCAGACTCTCAGATCCACATCCCAATCTGAAAGCCTTTCTTGTTCAATCCTGCTGCCTTGCCCTTTATCTTTCACAGGTGCTAGCTCTCCCCTCTAATTGTGCACATTCCTAATTCTCAGTATCTGCCTACCAGGACCCAATCTGACAAGAAGACGGGCTTTAAGGCTTGGGTCATTCAGCATTCATCTGGCAATGAAGACCCCATTGTGGGTGGTAAACAGAACAGATGTAGATTCTGGCAAAAGGTGGTGACTCCATTGCTAAAACTTTCAAAGGAGGTGGCCTAATTTGATGCTGTATTGGAGGAGATCACCCTGGTTGCTACAGTTACTCAAGACTTTGAAAGTGCTGAGTCAGAGATGGGTGGTAAACAATGCACACAAGGACAGTGAATTTGGCTTGCTGTTATTAGCTTGATTTAGAATCCTGCAGAAGGATAATGAAAAGCTAAGGGGAGTTAGTAAACTGAAAACTAAGTGCTAAGCCCCGGGGGCCTCTTTGGCAGCTTAAAAAACAGTCTTTATCTTCTGCAGTGGGAAAGGAGAAAAAGCCAAAAACCATTCTCAGGACTTAGAATTACAGAGCTTTGGATGATGAATGGAATGCCCAGCGGACATGGGTCTGATGGTCAAAACACTCATTGGAAAAATCAAGAAAACTGTTCTGAGAATCTGAGTGGGTATACCTAAAGATTTGGGCTCCTCTGGACTTTCACAGAATATGTAGGGAACCCACCCATCCCTGTTGAAAGCTAGAAATCTCTCCATGCAGAAGGATACTGCAGGGACTTCTTCCCCTCAGGATTTATTTAACTCTACCACTTCTGGCTTCCATGGTGATGGCATTAACCAACCTGTGCTGGGCCTGATGCTAAAGAAAGCTACAATGGTTGGTCAGAATATACTAGCAGAAGCTGGGAAAGTACCCCTAGGATTGGGATTTTAGAGTACTTGACAAAGAGGGCCAGAACATAGGACCAGATGACAGACTTAGAGACAATCTCTTGGAATATAGGACTTATTTGGCAAGGAATTCAGGTACATGATATGTACCTTTAATTTAGCAAATGTGTTACTTTCTATTCTAAGCAAGCAAGGGAGACAGAAAGAGTCCACATCTGTATGGTATGGGCAACAATTTATATTGACACTTTTGCCAGAGGGCTCTGTTGTCTCTGCCATAGTATAGTCCTAAGAGATTTGGACCACCTGTACGATTCCTGGCAAGTTTCTTTTGGTCTATCCCTAGGAATGCTGCTGCAATCTAAACACCAGGGGCAAGGACCAGACTGCATGTGCAAGCATGTCTGCTGCTGCTTCAACCAAATGACCAGGCAGAACTATGATTTTTGTTCTGTGATGTCACTGGTGGAAAAGATATAATGGTGAGGCTGGGGTTGTGGCTCAGCGGTAGAGTGCTCGCCTAGCACGTGCGAGGCCCTGGAGTTTATGGCAAACCCCTATTGAAGTATCTCAGTATAGATCCCTAGGGTTTTGAAATAAGACTAAGCCATCTGCTGCAGAGAACTGTATACTTTTGGAAAAGCCACCAAGACCAGTAGAAAGGATAAATGGGAACAAGTAAAGTGGAGAGTGGAAATACAGAATACCAGCTGAGCTGCAAGAAAAGCTGTCATTCTTCTTAGGTACAGGGAGGCACTCTCTGGAATCCTGGAGAAGTGGATTCCTTGGCACAGTGTGGCCTGTGTCCACCATGGAAGAACACTGTACAGGTTTCCTGTTCAGCTGTGAAGGATGCAGAAAGCTGACAGTCTCCAGTGGCAGTACCTTCCAAGTGTGTTACAACTTTTGAACTAAAGCCACATTCCTCCCTGATGGTCCTCAAGCAATGGATGAGCATGGTGGGACAACCAGGCTGGCCACTTCTACCCAATACAGAATTCTTAAGTGCACAATTAAACTGTGCCACAGTTTGCAACTCTCCCTGTCTGGTTCTGCTTCCTCCCTGCTTTCTTTCCATAAATCTTAGATCTACATCCTGTTTTAGAGGCTATCTTTACCAAAACTTGCTTCCTTTCGTTTTCTCTGTTGCAGGCTTCTCCCTCCTTCCCAAAACCTCTTGTATTATCTTCATCTTAGCATTCAATTTCAGTCATGATAACCAACTAAATAACTTGATGAAATGAAGGTTTGGGGCTGAAAGCTTACCTTGCCCACCTGCTTCAAAATTATTTGAACTCTCCTCCAGCTTAGCTCATGGCAATTGTTCACGAGGACCTTATTCAAGTACATCAGCAACCCCAGAAACTTTCACTTAGTCTCATTTCTCAAAATTATAGGGCAAGCGTAGCTTTGTGGTGAACAGGCTAGGTGAAAAAAAATCCACCTTCAGGAGCCCTTTTTAAAAAATTTATTTATTTTTTGGTTGTAGATGGACATAATGCCTTTATTTTATTTTTATTTATTTTTTGTCACACTGAGGTTTGAACCCAATGCCTCACACATGCTAGGGAAGCACTCTACCACTGAGCTATAGCCCCAACCCTTCAGGAACCCTTTCTAATTCTACCTTTTACCTTTGTAATAAAAAAAAAAAAAGTAAACTGTTGTTTTCTTTGTCCTCTTCATATCTTGCAACAGGTCTTCATCAGAAGAGCTTCCGATTAGATGGTGAGCCTGGCGTTCATACCACAAAAGGGCCATCGTACATGTGAGAAATATGGCTACTTTTAAGGCTAAGCGTATTTTTGCATCCTTAGGTGATGGATTTCCTGTGATATTCTGAAGTGGAAAACTCCAGTTACTGTTCTGAAGTGTTTGTGAGTCTCTTCCTCTGTCCCAACAGTATCTCTGTAAGAATTTTGAAGGCATTTTCTTTCACTGGCATTTAATGAACACTGATTTTAAAAGGGATCTGGTTTCCTTTTTTCTTGTCTTCTTATTTTTTCCCCCTGGTTTTAGTCTTTTCTGTTGCTTTTATTAAGCTATCGTTGAGTTCAGAAGGCTAAGAGAATTTTTCTTTTAAAAAGGAAAGCTTGCCTACCAGCCAGTTTTATATTTTTCCCCAAGCACTCAACAGTCTAATCTTTTTCCCATTTAAAATGAGAATGAGTTTAGCAAGAAATTGACTTGATGTTAGGACAGGAGCTTCGGGAAGCTCTAATCTCAGTGACAGCCTTAACAAACCAATCCTGCTCCCTGGCCTTCTACATATGGAACAGGACCCGTTCTTTCAGACCCTCCAGGTAGGAAACTGAGCCTCTAAAGCGTGATTGTGACGCTCTCTATTCACCCTGTCTTTGGGTTGCTCTTTTGTACGTGGCTCTTTGCAATACATTCCCCACCCTGTTAGAAGCAGAAGAATTTGGAAAGAAAACTGGATGTTGGTTGTCTTTGAAATGTTTGCTTTAGTTTTACTAGGAGTGTAGCTCCCAAATTGGTGACACTTAGAAGTTCCCCGAAATGTTGAATCTTTAAAGGAGTACTCTGTTTTCTGTTTATATGGGAAGAAACCAATGACATAAATTTTGTTGGCTAGGGAAGATCTTGCCTTAGAGAAAGTAGTATTATAATGCTCTGTAGCACTGTTTATTGGTTATCAATACTTATCCATACCTACAGCTCTCGAACTTTTTACTATATCATAATCACCTGGAGAGTATTTCAAAACACAGATCAATTGGACCCATCCTCGTTTTCTACTCAATAGGTGGCTGCAGAGAATTTCCATTTTTAATAACCCCATTGAAAATGGTGGTGCTGGTCTGAGGACCCTACTGTTTTTACCATTGCTATCATTACACAATAGGGGGGAAAAAAAACCGCCGGCACAGTGGCGCTCATCTGTAATCCCAGTCATTTGGAATACTGAGGCAGGAAGATAGAGAGTTCAAACCCAGCCTCCTCAACTTAGCAAAACTCTAAGCATCTTAGAGAGACCTTATGTCAAAATAAAAAGGGTTGGGGATGTTGCTCAGTGGTTGAGCTCCCCTGGGTTCAATCCCCAGTACAAAAAAAAAAAAAAAGAAAAAAAAAAGACTGAAATTTCTATGAGCATTACTAATTGAATTGGAAGTGCTATGATTGTTTTATATCAGAACTAAATGAACTGAAAAACAGAAGGTGAAAAAAGCCTGCTTTATTTGAGGATAAACCATTTTTAAGATATAAAAACTCTCAATTATCTTCTCATTCTAGTTGATGGTGTCATCTTCCTTTGTTTCTTACCAGAAAAGTATTTGGAAATACAATTATTTGTAGAGCAGTAACTGGAAACTGAAAAAGAAAAGCTATGTTGAGAACTCTTTAGTTGTTCCATGCATTTACTTGAGTCTGTGACAATTGATGGAATTTTCTACCTGGATCTAATATAGCTTGTGATGAGGTTTAAAGAGAATGTATGTCTGGAATGCCTAACAGTAGCGCATGATGAAGAGACATTAATTTTTCATTTTCATTTCTTTACACATTTTAACATCTTTAGTTGTTTGTGGGCATGTTTTTATTAGCACATATTAGTTACACAGAATAATGGGTTTCATTGTGGCATATTCATACATGCATATAGTGTACTTTGATCATATCTGCCTCCCATTTCCTACCCTCCTTGACCCTCTCCTATATACTTCCTATGGCCATATTTTAAAAAAATATTTTTTATGATGCAAAGTCAAAGGCAATGAAGAGGAGTTTAATTGTGTTAAATGTGGTATTATTTTCCACTAGATAATGCAAGAATTGGAATTAGGGATTTTACATTTTTTATGTTTACAAAATAGAGAAATAACCAAAGGAACAAAACTTTCAATGCAGATGAGCCCTACTATTTTGGACTATTATTATACACTTAAAATCAACCCTCCCTCCCTCCCTCCCTTCCTTCCTTCCTTCCTTCTTTCTTTCTATTTCTTTTCCAGACAGGATTTCACTATTTTGTCCAGTTGGGCTTCAACCTCCTGGGCTCATGCGATCCTCCTGCCTCAATCTTGTGAACATGTGAGACTACATTTGCACACTACCATAATGACTACTCAAATCCATGTAATGCTATTAATAGTAGCTCCTACTAGAATTACGTTTGTATGCCAAGCACCATGCTAAATACTTTATATTGTTTTTACCTTATTTCACTAGAATAGCCACCCTATGAGGTTGTCTTTTCCGACCTTTTAGGGGTGTTTGTTCATTGCTGCCTCTTCTTACATCTAGGGAGAGCTCCCTATGTTTCTTTTACCCTGATATAGCTTTGCTGCTTAAAAGAATACTTGGCATATGGTAGTTGCTCACAGAGTGTTTGTTCAGATGAATTCATGAATCAATGAAAGGAAACCTTCTTTTAGAAGTTAGATAATTCATCCCACATCCCTGGATAGTATTAAAATCCAAGTGTTCTAATTCAAGTTTCTCTCTACTGACGCTTAAAATACTGTGTAGGAAAATATCTGTAGCTTTGGGTTTTTTTTTTTTTTTTTTTTGGCAGGGTGCTCTGGAGACTGAACCCATGGGTACTTTCCAATGAGCTACATCCCCATATCTTTTTATCTTTTATTTTGAAGCAGGGTCTCAGTAAGTTGCTGAGACTCTTGCCTCTGCCTCCCAAAGTCCTGGGATTACCAGTGTGCACCACGGCATGCAGCAATATCTATTTCATTTTTATAACATTCCTGTGCCTTTCAAATGATAAGAACAGCGAGTGAAACATCAAAATGTGTTTGAAAAGAAACCTGGAGTTTAGATCAAAGTTTAAAATACACTCAAGTTGAAGGCAGGAGGGTCTTTATTGGAGAACAGTAGGGGGAGCAGGATCACCTGTAGGCAGAATTGGACCTTTGTGCAGAACTGGGCTGTGAGTATAGACATCTAAGATCATCATCAGGAATTCTCTTATTCTTAAGCTGCTGAAGGCCTGTAGCCTTATCCACAGTCAAAGATATGTTGAGCATCATAGAGTCCTTCCTCTAAAGACCACAAAGTATTGATATGGTGATGAGATAATTTTGATCCTTGAACTCTTTCCTTCATACTCTGAACATGGGCCAAATAAAAAATAGATGCCCACATTACAATGGAATAAATAATATTTGTATATTTGCTTGGCTTAAGTTCCATGTCATAAATCAAATGAAAATTATACCTCACAATACAAAATTTATTAGATTGGAGTTCTTCTTAGAAATTTGTCACCTCTTTCGTTTTAACAAAAGGAAAAATGTCACAACATTTCACGCCTATATTCCTTCCCCTTGGTTTCACTAAAAAATCAGAAAGGCATCTTTATGTGTTCCATAGGTGAATGAACACCTCTGAATTTGGTTATTACTAGATTTCAAGTAAATACTGTTGAACTTAACCTTCATTAGCTTCAATAAAGAGTTACTTCCAATATTTTAGTTTCAGATTAATTGGATCTCTGCTTGTCTTTTAGTTTCAAGTGGATTTTTTACATTGAATGATTCCCTTCTACAATACTAGCACTCTTGATTTTTATCCTGTCACTTGACTATAACATAGACTTCATATCCCAGCATATCTTGCAGCCATTTTTGGTCAGATGACTAAGTGTTGACCAAAGACATGTGAAGGAACTATGTGCCACTTCTAAAGTGTGTTCTTAAAGAGAACCCACATACCCTTCTGTCCCTCAGTCATGGTACTTCTATTCTGCTACTTATAAATTGGATGTAGTAGCTTATCATCTTGAACTGTAGGGATTACTTCAATACCCCTGACATTGTGGAACCCAGGTTCTTTGATATAGAGTAATCTGCCTGCTAAACATCTGTATGATTAAGAAATAAACTTTTATTTTATGTAAGCAACTAATAACTTGTGTTTCTGTCATACAAATCTAAGGTGATTTGATATATGGTATATTTTACTTCTATGCTACTTAATATTTCTTTTTAGAAAAATTAAGCAAGAGGAAATCATAATAAGCCAAGATCTTAAACAAAGAAAATTTCCAAGTGAAAATGCATTGTGTCACTCTTCCAAATCAAATAAAATGAGTTTGGCAAAAGTTTTAAATTTTAACAATTTATTTAGATGTCTTCCCTCGTGCATATAATGTTATAATTCTCAGTGACTCTTCCTCAAGTGCATAGTTTTTATTGACTATGACCACACAAATCTGTTTTTAGGAAGGATTATTTCTCAGTCAAAATAAGTATAATTAAAACTGTTTGTTTGTGTCTTGGTTTTGTGCAAAGACACAAAGATAACATTTATCTGATAAATACCTTTCTTATTTCCTCTTGATACAAACACTGAAAAGTGTTCTCTAGAAATAAATCAGCCAGCAAGCTACTGCTTCTAGAACTCATCAAGAGTATATCTGACAGGATATAATCATTGGATAAGATTATATTAATTTATATATTGGGTGATTAATTCTTCAGTGGCTTATACTCTTTTTGAGATTTCTTTTTGATTATGAATCACTAATAACAAGCCATGCTCCAACTTCAAAAGATTGAGTTACTCTCTGCCTATTTGGTCGGTATCTTGAGCAGCTGTCCAGGGTACTTAAATAAAATTAATTATTGTAAATACTTAAATTACAGATTTCCCCCTTTTTATTTTGAAAAAGCAAAGATACTTTACATTGCAATTCAGTTTGTTCTCCTATTATGAAGAAGACTTTGAAGTCCTCTTGCTTGAGAATAGTGATAAACAATAAGGAAACTACTTGTGGCTGCCTGTGAAGACCATGTCAGAAAGATCACACACTTTGAGAACAGTGTTGTGATGTTTTGCTCAGGTCATTGACAGGACATGATTAAAGAGCAGGTCTATACTAATTGTAAATTTAGGGAACATTGACTCTAACAGATCCCCCAGTGCCAAAATTTCTCATCTGAATTCCTTGAAAGTGTTCATCTTGTTCTACTAAAATATATCCTAAGTGATGGAGGCCAGAACCTCAGAGGTCCTCTTCAGTACTGACTGATGGAAAACTTCTTTCCAACATAGAACTTTACCTCCTTATGTTTTTCATCTTTCCCTCTTTCTGGAATATCATATTGATTTCTGTATTCCCGTCCCCTTCTCTGAGTTGAGAAAAAATTAAGTTCCTGACCCCAGATCTTCAACATTAAGTATTTTATTTTTTTTAATTTCAAAAGAATTTCAGTTGTATGTGGACACAATACTTTTATTTATTTGTGTATGTTTTATGATTTATTTATCTTTATGTGGTGCTGAGGATGAAACCCAGTGATTTACATGTGCTAGGCAAGCGCTCTACCACTGAGCCACAACCCCAGCCCAACATTAAGTATTTTAAATAATTTGTTCAAAACTGTACCACTTCCTGGGGTTGGGATGGTGACTCAGTGATACAGAGCTTACCTAGCATATGTGAGGCGCTGGGTTTGATCCTCAGCACCACATATAAATAAATAAAATGAAGGTCATTGACAACTAAAAAATATTTTAAAAACAACTATGCCATTTCCTAAGTGATATTATTAAAAAAAAAAACAAAGCACTTATACCTGAGTTTTATTTAAAATTGAAATCCTAAGTACAATATGGGTAATAACCCAGTCGTGATTTGATAGTAAAACAACACAAAATAGCAAAGGATATTTTCATTCTTTGAAAAATAGCAAGAAAGAGAGTCTAGACATTTTATTTAGTTGTCATAACATGAGAATTGCATAATAATAAGAACTTGGGCCTCAAAGTGTGGGCTGAGGATCCTTTCAGTATCCAGGAGGTCAAAATTATTTTGTAATAATATTAAGACATTATTTGCCTTTCTCACTGTGGACACTTGCACTGATGATATGAAAACAATGGCATGTAAAACTGCTGGGGAAGCTGGGTGCGATGGAGCATGCCTGTAATCCCAGTGGCTCAAGAGGCTGAGGCAGGAGGATTGCAAGTTCAGAGCCACCCTCAGCAACTTAGCAAGGTCCTAAACAACTCAGTGAGTCCCTGTTGCTAAATGAAATATTAAAAAGAGCTGGGGATGTGGCTCAGTGGTTGAGTGCCCCTGGATTCACTCCCCAGTACCAAAAACAAACAAACAAACAAACACCAAGAAAACCAACCAACCAACCAACCTGATAAGAAATTAGCAGGAAACAAGATGGAAGGACCAAACTGTACTAGTTGTCACTGTGTTCTCCCCTGTCACTCACTCATAGTAAAGGTTGCCAGATTACTTTCCTATGTCCTTGATAAAGCAGCAAAAATATTAATTTTATTAAATCTAGACACTCAAGCACACATCTTTAAAATGTTCTTTGTGATGAACTGGCAAGTACACACGAAGCACTTTTGTTGCATACCTGATTACAATGAGTGTCTCTGAAAGATCACTTGTACAATCAATTGTTGGCATTGCTAACTGAATAAGCCACTTTTTTTTTCATGGAATGATACTTATGCTTGAAAGAATAACTGAAAAGTTATGGTTATTCAGTTTTGGGTGTTTGACATCTCCCAAATTTCTTGAAAATGAATAAAATGTGTCTGTCACTCCAAAGATAACAACTGACAATATTTGGTTGCCAATAATAATAATATTTTGAGTTTTCAAGTGAAAATTAGAATTTTAAGAAACTTTCAGCTGCCACTGTGAACATGCAGATTCCTAGTGCTTAAAGACTTACAGATCATTTTGGTACAGATATGATTTGTTGATATTACATAATAAAATGTATGAATATTTAGAGGAGGTTCATAGCCCAGTTAGTCAATATTTTGAAAATTATCAATGCATAATGATATAAAATCACACATGGAGGGATGGGATTGTGGCTCAGTGGTAGAGTGCTTGCCTAACATGCAGGAGGCACTGTATTTGATCCTCAGCATCACACAAAAATGAAATAAAGATATTGTGTCAACCTACAACTAAAAAATAAATGTTTTTTTAAAAAATCACACATGGGTGAAAAATATCTACAGATTAATGAATTTTAATAGCCATAGTATGAAAATTTCTTAGTATGATTTCAATTTTCATGTTACTACTAAGTTTTAAGAAACTACTCTTATTTAGTTTTGGTATAGTAGCAAAGAAGAATATTCACAATTCACAATTATCTGAAGGTTGTTAAAATTTTTCTTACCTCTTTCCTAACTTCATAACAGATTGAATGCAGAAGAGATAGAAGAATCTGATTGTCTTCTAAGCTATATTGAAGAGAACCAAAAAAAAAGAAACAATATTTCTCTTCTATTTTTTTGAATAAAATTAATTAATAGTTATTAAAACATTATTGATGTTATGTAATGAATTTTATTGGTCATTTTTATTTTTTATTTTTATTTCTTTTTTTATTGATTTTTTAAAAAAATAAATGATAGCAGAATGCATTATAATTCTTATTACACATATACAGCACAATTTTTTATATATGTGGTTGTATGTAAAGTATGTTGACACCAATTCGTGTCTTCATACCTGTACTTTGTATAATGATGTCCATCACATTCCACCATCATTGCTAACCCCCTGCCCCCTTCCTTCCCCTCCTACCCCTCTGCCCTATCTAGAGTTTGTCTATTCCTCCCATGCTCCCCCTCCCTACCCCACTATGAATCAGCCTCCTTATATCAGACAAAACATTCAGCATTTGTTTTTTGGGGATTGGCTAACTTCACTTAACATTATCTTCTCCAATGCCATTCATTTACCTGCAAATGCCATGATTTTATTCTCTTTTATTGTTGAGTAAAATTCCATTGTGTATATATGCCACTTTTTTTTATCCATTCATCTACTGAAGGGCATCTAGGTTGGCTCCACAGTTTAGCTATTGTGAATTGTGCTGCTATGAACATTGATATGGCTGTGTTCCTGTAGTATGCTATTTTTAAGTCTGTTGGGTATACACCAAGGAGAGGGATAGCTGGGTCAAATGGTGGTTCCATTACAAATTTTCCAAGGAATCTCCATACTACTTTCCATAACAGCTGCAACAATTTGCAGTCCCACCAGCAGTGTATGAGTGTACCTTTTCCCCCACGTCCTCGCCAACATTGTTTGTCTTCATAATAGCTGCCATTCTGACTGGAGTGAGATGATATCTTAGAGTAGTTTTGATTTGCATTTCTCTACTTGCTAGAGATGGATGAACATTTTTTCATATATTTGATTCTTGTATATCTTCTGAGAAGTGTCTGTTCAGGCCCCTGACCCATTTATTGATTGGGTTATTTGTATTTTTTGGTGCTTAGATTTTTGAGTTCTTTATATACCTAGAGATTAGTGCTCTATCTGATGTGTGAGGGGTAAAAATTTACTCCCAGGATGTAGGTTTTCTGTTCACCTGAGAAGAAACTTTTTAGTTTGAACCCATCCCATTTATTGATTCTTGGTTTTAATTCTTGCACTATAGGAGTCTTATTACAGAAGTTGGGGCCTAATCCCACATGATGAAGATTAGGGTCTACTTTTTCTTCTATTAGATGCAGAGTCTCTGCTTTAATTCCTAGGTCCTTGATCCACTTTGAGTTGAGTTTTGTGCATGGTGAGAGATGGGAATTTAATTTCATTTTGTTGCATATGGATTTCCAGTTTAGAAAAACTAGAGATAACAGAAACATATCTCAACATCGTAAAGATTATCTATGCTAAGCCTCAGGCCAACATCATTCCAAATGGAGAAAAATTAAAACACATTCCCTCTAAAAACTGGAACAAGACAAGGATGCCCTATTTCACCACTTCTATTCAACATAGTTCTTGAAACACTGGCCAGAGAAATTAGACAGATGAAAGAAATTAAAGGAATATGTATAGGAAAAGAAGAACTTAAATTAACACTATTTGCTGATGATATGATCCTATACCTAGAAGTCCCAAAAAGCTCCACAAGAAAACTTCTAGAACTAGTAAATGAATTCAGCAAAGTAGCAGGATATAAAATCAATACCCATAAATCAAAGGCATTTCTGTATATCAGTGACAAATCATCTGAGAATGAAATGAGGAAAACTACCCCATTTATAATAACCTAAAATAAATAAATAAATAAAATACTTGGGAATCAACAATGAAAGAGGTGAAAGATCTATACAATGAAAACTATAGAATCCTAAAGAAAGAAATCAAAGAAGACCTTAGAAGATGGAAAGATCTACCTTGCTCTTGGATAGACAGAATTAATATTATAAAAATGACCATACTTCCAAAAGCACTATACAAATTTAATGGAATTCTGATCAATGGAATGCCCAATGGCATTCCTCATAGAAATAGAAAAAGCAATCATGAAATTCATCTGGAAAAATAAGAGACCTAGAATAGCTAAAGCTATCCTTAGCAGGAAGAGTGAAGCAGGTGGCATCACCATACCAGAATTTAAACTATACTACAGAGCAATAGTAACAAAAACAGCATGGTATTGGCACAAAACAGACTGTTAGACCAATGGCACATAATAGAGGACACAGAGACTAAACCACAAAATTATAATTATCTTATATTAGACAAAGGTGCCAAAAACATGCATTGGAGAAAAGATAGCCCCTTCAACAAATGGTACTGAGAAAAATTGGTCATTTTTAAATGGACTAACAAAGAGTTCTTACATATATGTCTTAACTTTGAATAGAGTAAATATTTATAAATGTGATATAAATAATCCAGATTTTTTTAGTGGCTCGAATAATGTTTTTTTTTAAATATTTATTTATTTTTATTTATTTATTTATTTATTTATTTATTTATTTTTTAGTTCTTGGTGGACACAACATCTTTGTTTGTATGTGGTGCTGAGGATCGAACCCAGGCCGCACGCATGCCAGGCGAGCACGCTACCGCTTGAGCCACATCCCCAGCCCATCAAATAATGTTTTAAAAAGATGACTTGGAGACAAAAATGTTTGTGATTCACTGCATCAAATGATACTTTAATGAAAAATCACAGTTATCCTTACTCTCATTGATTTAAAAGATTCACAACAAAATGCAAGTATCCTTGTTTCCAATAATTGCCAATACAGGAGGGATCTGATATCAGAATTTATATTTTTTGAAACTCTTTTATTTTATGCCTCTACACTTCCTATACATGATTGATGCCAGAAGTTTACTTCCCTTTGTGTGAAGCAGAACTTGAAATCTCCAGAAAAGTACTCCTAACTTTCTGGAGCACTAGCAGTAATTTTATCTGGTGTCTTTTTTTACTTTGATTTCAGGTATGTAGTTATACAGCTTAGAATAAAGAACTGTTTAGGCTTGTCAACATTTATAAATATAGTGTAAAGATATTTCCTAACTTATCTAGGTAATCAAATAATTTTCCATCTCCACCCAAGAGACCTCAAGAGAACAGAAATTGCTCTGATGGGAATGACCACCATTCATTGAATAATTAACATGGGTCAAGCACTTACTAAGCACTTTGCACACTTCATAGCAATTAATTCTTACAACAATCCTTTGAGAACTGTCTTACTAATTTCACAAATAAAAGAACTGGGACTTAGAGAAAGTAAATAAATTGGAGTCACTCAGCTTATATATGGTAGAACCGTATACAAGCCAGAGTGCAGGATTCTCACCCTGTGCACTTGGCCGTGTTTTACTTCTTCTTCTCATTTTCTTTAGCTTCCCTACCCCCATGCCACTTTTGTGTGTTTTACACAAATTGATTGTTGCACTTGGGATAATTGTTGTTAGTTTCCTTACATATCTACCTCTGCTTATAAACTCATGGCTCCCTAAAGAAAGGAACTATGTCTGAATTCCTAACACATAGGACAAGTTCATTTTTCCTGGACTAACTTAATACCAGGGGCTGGGGTTGTGGCTCTGTGGTAGAGTGCTCACCTAGCATGTGTGAAGTACAGGCTTTGATCCTCAACACCACATAAAAATAAATAAAATAAAGGTATTGTGTCCTTCTACAACTAAAAAAAAATTAGAAATATCTTTAAAAATTAATTAGTTAATTAATTAATATCAGGTTGCTGAAGCCAAGAAAGCTTAAATAACTTGTCCTTGACCACTCAATGTGTATCAAAGTCAGGATCTTCTGTTATAAACATACTAGGTCAGTGGTTGTCAAATAAGGTACCTGAGCTAACTGTATTAACACAACCCAGGAACATGTTAGAAATGAAAATGATTGCCCGGCCCCAGATTTATGGAATAAGGTCCTATGGAAGTAAGGCCCAGAAATTTGCGTTTTAATAAGCTCTTTTTTTGTAATTCTGATGCATGGTGAAGTCTGAGAACCATCCCTCTAGGTGAAGGGACATAACAGTTTAATAAAAACAGAATGGTTGACTCAGCATGGAGCTTAATAAAACTACTCGTTTGATTTTCTGTGTGATTAGGTTTATACAATATCCTACCCTTCTGAAAATGAAAAATTCATGTAAAAACTCATCTAGTATGGTTGTTTTCATTTTGGAAGAAAATTTCAATCCAAAGCAATTAACTACTCCTTCAATCAATCAGTTACTGAATTAATAATTTTACAATCAATGAGAAAATTCAATGAAGAAGGAGTTCATTGGTTATATGAATGCTTACCTGGAGCAATTAAGTCAAATAGGGACAAGAGTTTAAGTTAGTACTGTATATAATTTTGACTGAAACAAAAACTACCATGGGTTGCTGAATCTGTGGGGCAAGTAGAGGTTCCATGCAAGTTCCAATTATGCTGATGGTAACAGAAGAAACAAAAGTAGAACCAGCAATCGGGACTTCTTTATAATCACAGGTAGATTTAAAACTATTTCCTTAAAAAATTAGAACTGTTTCAACTTCAAAATAAAATACCGTACCACAAGAAATTAAGCAAAAGCAAAAGATTGTTGCTTAAAGTCAAATTCATCTATTAAATATGTTGAGTGTATTCCGTTATTTTATTTTTAAGTCTAAGTTTATCTTAGATTCTATTGATTTGTACGTGCTTTGGAATAATATGTGCCATAATGTGTGAATATTTTAAGAAAAAAATATGGATTTCTGAGAACTCTCCCCCATCACACTAATTTTTCTAAACAATTCCTCCTCCCCTACTGCCTGCTACTGAATTTTTTAAAAAGTGGCTAAAGGATTTTCTTCTAACCAAATGTCTTTTTTTTTTCCTAGCTATATATTTATAAAGTCCTCTGAGAATTAGTTTGGCATAATAGTTTATTTTAGTGCTTGATACATGTAGTATTAAGATGAAAAAATCCTCAGAACTTTTCTTATATATTATATATGGTCATGCATATATTATAAATAATGATTCATTGAATAGTCTTTTAGTTTTCCTGCTAGATCATTGAGAAAGGCTATATTGCTAAGTTTATGTTATTCTTCCCTTCCCTGACATTATTGTTTTTCTTTTAAATGGACTGGAGAATATATTAATAGCATGGAAAATTTAGCAGGAAGAGCTTGAATTCAATTTGGATTGAGGAGTGAAGATGGAAAATTGGTTAAATCAAATATTTAACCCCTCTACAGAATGTAAAATCTCCTTCAAATGGTATGGTGGGACCGTAATACTAGCTCATGGCTCTTACTAAAGTGAAGTCTCCAGATTGGTGCATATTATCATGTAAGTTTCTTTATAGAAAAAAAAATCTTTAATTGCAGCATAATCACTTCTATAAAAACATTCAACATTTCTGATCAAAGCATTTCTTACCTTTATTCATTGCATATTGGATTTTTATGCCATTTATTTCCCATTTTGCCTTATCTTATCCTAATCTCTGTAGATTATTTTATATTTTATAAATATATAATCAAAGTAAAACAAAAAATAGATATAATCAAGCTTTGTAGCCTCCTTCTCTCCTAACCTATCATTGACAGTTTCTGACAGCAAATAGTAAAAATTCAGAATCAAAGCATGTAAGTAAATGGAAATAAATTTCTCCAGAATAAGTATTTTATTCATATGGACATTAGGCACAGTTGTACAAGGCTAAAAATGTAAATCTGTGATTGTGATAGCTCTGTATATCATATGTATATATTCAAGGTTAAAACATACAGTTCTTATCTATGTGTCTACATACACTAATATTTAGATTTGGGTGGGGGAGGATATATAATGAGAAAGTATACAGTTCAGTGTTAACTGGAGCCCTTTTGGTTGGGTGAACGCCAAAGCAACTTTCAAAATATTTCAAAACAGCTGCCAGCATGTAAAGATTTTAACTGAAGAAAGAGAGTAATGAATCTGAATTACTAATGAGAGAATAAACTTATGTTTTGCTTAAGGTCCTTAATGAACATGGAGATAAGCATTTCCAACAAGGAATTTGTCTCTTGTGCATGCAAACCAACCTTCTGAAACCATATATGTAAGGATAAAATGCTACAACAGACTTACATATGTATTCTAAGGTAACCTATAGTGCAAGTCTTCTTTAAGTATATTGTGTGTTTCTGTTTTAGAAAAGAAGGATCCGGAGAGCAGGAGTCCTGTCAATTCCTTTAAAAATGGATAATTGAAAGCTTAGAACTTTGAAGTTGAATGTGCTCATTTAACTCTTTAATAGTATAATTGAAGAGGCTTCATTGTAAATAAGTGTCCAACAGCAAATCTCACATTTTCTTTCTAATGGGACAATTTTGTCCTTTGGTTTTCCAGGTAAAAATTACCCTCCAAAAGGGAAGAGAAACAGGATCACACATTTTTTAAAAAAATATTTATTTATTTATTTTAGTTTTCGGCGGACACAACATCTTTGTATGTGGTGTTGAGGATTGAAACCGGGCCACACGCATGCTAGGCAAGCGCGCTACTGCTTGAGCCACATCCCCAACCCCAGGATCACACATTTGCTGACCAACTATTATGTAAAATATGTAGTAATAAAATGTAATTACTGGCTTCTTCTAGTCATAGTGTTGGATTGAAACAATTAAAGAAGTGATATTCTTTATTCATAAATATAGCTTTTGTTGATTTGTAGAAAGACTTTAAAAGGGAAACCAAAGTTCTAAAAATTCTTCTCTTTTGGCCAAGGAGAGTTTTCTCTCCCTTTCCCCCTCACTTGGCCATTTGGGCTGCCTCTGGATCAACAGGATCTGGCCTGAAATAGTATATGACAGTACTGGAGTCACAAGGAGGCAGGAGCCACTTGCTAGAAGCCCTCCATCAAGTGGTTGGTGTAGACATCAGTGGCAGGCACAGCACCACCCTACAAATGGGCTAATAATTCAGACAAATGGTATTTTATAGAAAACCACTGCCCACATATGAGTGAGTTTTCAGCTTCATTCATCAGGCGTTTACTAGGCTTCCATTGGCCTATGATACCTGTCTAGAATGGGCATGAACTCCATTTCTTTCAACTGGAAAGCCTTCCCAGGGCTGAAGAGTGTTATTTGAAATTTCTTGGGATCCTGCCCTGAGGATGAGAGGCGGTGGGGCGAGAGCGCAGAGATCCAAGTCAGCCCGCGACACCTAGTCATTGAGTGCTCCGCGTGGGACCACGACTCACTTTTATGATCCTTACAAGGCGGCTTTCCACTCACCTCGCTCCGCCCCCCACGGTCCCAACCCGGGCTCCAAGAACCCCGCGTTTGGCTTCTCAACAGGTATCCCTGTTAAGCTAGAAAATGACCCTAAGGAGGGAGTCAGGACCTCGCTCGGGTCTTCAACTAACTCGTGGGATCCTCCGCACAAGACACAGATGCTCATTAGGATTCTTTTTACGTGCAACACGTGGGGGGACGAAGCAGTTTCATATCTCCTGGTATTATCTGCGGTCCAAAGCATTTTCTTTGAGAGGAAAATGGAAACGCAGCTGCGCCGTGGGCCCGGCCAGCGAGAGCTGAGGCTCCCTCCCTCTGTCTCGCTGTGGCTGCTGGGCGCGGGAGGCTCCTCCGGAAACTGACTTGGGTTAGGGAAGCTCAGAGGTTGCCCTGGCAGGCGTGGGATGCCACTGGGGCGAGGACTCGCCTTTGTGCTGCTTGGCTGTTTTCCAGAGCCATCAGGGTGGGAGGGGACTCCTGAGTGTGCAGCAAGGGCAGACTCCTGGCCCCTTGACCCTGTGCGGAGACGCTGGGCTGAGCGGCCTCTGCTACTCTCTGGCTTGGCAACTTCTGGCCAATCCATTCTGCCCCTCTGGCCCCCGGCGGGCCGGCTGCGCCCCAGGCTCAAAGGGTTAAGCAGGTGTCTCGCCTGGCGAGGCGCTATTGGCCGAGGGCCCGGGCGGCGCGGCAGCGGTCACCACGCTTCGCTGAGCCCAACTTGGGTTTGAGCTGAGGGTGCGGCGACCACTCCTCCCCAGGCTGTGGTGCCGGGGCTTTGGCGTGAGGGGAGTGGAAAGGAGAAGAGTAGGAGAAGGGGAAACCAGCAGCAGCAATAGCAAAACCAGGCAGGGAGTGTGGGAGCGCAAGGGGTAGGAAGCCTGAGCCTTGCATCCCTTAGGGGCTGCGCCCACTGCTTGCAACTTCGCTCCCGCTCTCTAGCCGGAAGAAAGAGGAGGAAGTGGGGCAACAGGGGTCCAGGGCAGGGGGATGATAAATTCCCACCGTCACATCCCTTAGTCGAGTGAAAGGAGTGCAAGTTATCACTTAAGAAGGAGTACCCAAACCATAAAGAATCCCTCCTCATCCCCTAAGGATTGCTGCAACAATGTGGAGAAGTAACTGTGAGACGCGAGGAAATAAATGCACGTGCTTTCTCTTTTTGTTTCCCTGGTGGTTGGAATTTGCAGAGTTCTTCTCAATTGTGGCTGCTAATTTATTCGTTTCATCGGTGGAAAGGGGGCCTGTGGAGGTGGGTCATCAGGGCACTCTCGGATCCCGCTAGCAGGTCCTACAGTACCCACCTCACGAGTTTGCCCAGAATCAACCCGCCCGCCCACTAGGAGCGGGAAGAGTCCTTTCTTATAAAGGGAACAAACTCTTCATTGCACAAAAGCGACTTCTTTTCCCTCCACCTTCGCACACCATCTCTTCCTGATAAGTATCAAGTTCTCCAGGAGCCCAACTTGCGCTTGGCAACGCTTGCGCTGCATAGTGTGCAGAAGACTGGCAAAGAGCGGCCCGGGCTAGGAGGGGAGGCTCCGCGCCCCCATTCCTACACATGCAGGCTGGAGTCCAGGTTGCTGGAAGCCACCGGAGGCGCGAGCCTGCCTGTATGGTGGCTATTTCTCTAGAGAAAGGAGGGAGAGAGCGCGCCTCAGTCTAGCACTTTGGGTCGGAAGTGCGCGGCGAGTGTGTGTGTGTGTGTGTGTGTGTGTGTGTATAGAGGGGCGGGAAAGAAATGCACTCTCCACTGCCCGTCATTCCCTTGCACCGGCCAAGTCCTAGCCAAGCCTCCTGGTGCATCCTTCCTCCACTACCCCCTCCCCTTCTTCCCTCAGCTGGGCTCGCGCGGCGAAGCCTGAGCAGCCAGTGAGAGCAACATCCTGAAAAGAGGGGGGAGCACCACTGCCCCCCAAAAGGGAAAAAGGCCCCACCCTGACACGTTTTGCTGTTTGCAAGTCCCTCGCACGCCCCCCGCACCTCCTCCTCGCGCTTGCGGCCCCCCCAGTCCGCTGCGCGCACATCAAAGCGCCTCTCCGCCGCGCACAGTGGCCGCGGCTCACTAATGGGATTGCAGGCTGGTGCCTGGCTCCGCTGCTGCCGCCGCCGCTGCTCGCGCTGCTGCTGCCGCCGCCGCCCGAGCCCGAGCCCGAACCCCCGCCAGCCCCAGCCCAGAGTCGTAGCACCCGGGGTCCGAAGTCGCGGCGATGATCCGAATTTTTCCGGATTTCAGCGTGCAGGTGACGGCCGCGGCGGCCGGCGGGGCAGCTGCAGGGGTGCCGGCCGGCGCGGGCATGGGGAGGGCCGGCGCCGCCGCCAACGGTACCCCGCAGAACGTCCAGGGCATCACATCCTACCAGCAGCGGTGAGTAGTCCCGCCTGAGCTGGGATAGTGCCCCCGCCCCGGGGTGCTGGGGTGGGACTCACTTTGCTCCTGTTTTGTGCCTTACAACACACATGCACACCACCAGGGCTCACTTTGCCTTCTTCTCGTTCTATAGAGAAGGAAGAAAAAAAAAAAAATCACAGTCCGAATTGAAAAGCACTCCAGTGCACTGGCGAAGTGAAATCATCCTTTGCCCTCTGTCTAGCCCCAAACCTAGAACCTCAGTCCCGAGTAGCGAAGGAGTTGCAGCGAAGTCTGAGACGCCGCACAAGGTGCTTTTGCAAAGTTTGGGATCCTTGTTCCCCTTCCAGCAGAATTTTCTCAATGCCTTTGCCGGGTGCGGATCGGCGCTGACCAACAACCAGGAGGGCAATTGATCACCGGAGGCTGATTGATCATTTGTTTCCAAACAGAATAGGACCGATTTTCACGTGTAGCGGTAGACTTGCATTTCTACATAATCGTGTTATCATGTCACCTGTTACTACAGGGAAATACAGCATGAAATCCGAGTCTCTTCGGCGCTGTTAAGTATTCATCTTAAATGCATTATAATGCAAATGGATAAAATTCCGAGATACAATTTAGGAAACTAATTTTACAAAGTTAGGCTTGGTGGTTGGATGGAAGTTTAAAAGTAATACTTGTTTGCATTTCTGTTAAACATATTGGTAGATTTTAAAAAATATGGATGTGACATTGAGATAGTAAACATTCTTTGATTCAATTAGGAAAGAGAGAGAGAGAGAGAGAGAGAGAGAGAGAGAGAGAGAGAGAGAGAGAGAAATGACCTCCACTACCAGCCCTAGAACTCTAAAGTTTTTCCATAAGGACAACTTTCGATGGTCCAAGATTTTATTGAAAATGTAATCCATAAAAATGCGCTGAGAAAAACTAACAATGTAATAAGAAAAGTAAGCTCTCCATTTGTGGGGTTCAATTTTACTGAAGATGGAAGAAAAAAGAGCACATGAAAGTGTGAAATTAAATATTTGTGTTTCCCAGATTGCACACGATTAAACATCTGAGAGATTTGCCAATGGCATTTAACTTAAAATATACACAATGCATAATTCAAATAACAGTTCCTATTTTTACCTTGTATTTGAAACTTCATTGATTTGAGAACCTTTGATTTGAACCAACAGTATTTAAACTGAAAAGGTTAAGATAATCTATCATTGCCATATTTTGTGTCTTCTAACCAAGGGCCCAGTGACCAGAGCAGATTTTGCATAACACACTGAGTGTTATCCAAGTTCATGCCCAGTAATGCAAATATTCTAAAGAAGACTTCATTATATGCTCTGCTTATTGTCAGAAGTTTTAAAAGGAATCTTAAAAATATTTCAAAAAGGGGCTATTCCTTGACAAGGTGATTTTTGACTTAAATTATTTTAGCCCTGTTTTACTTCAGTGATGACAAGAACCTTTAATACAAAAGATGTGGGAGTCTTTCAAACATGAAGGAGAAAAGAATTAGATTTTTCCTTTTCATGGTCAGGTATTTTTTGTCATTTATAAAACATTTAAATGACAATAGAATTTGGTGATCACTTTAACTAGGAAGTGCAGGCAATGGTCACAATAGTGTGGTTTGTGAAGTAGGGAGTTAAGGGTCAGAAATGTCAGATGGCTTTTAGAAGATTTCAGGGACCTCTGGGGAACTTGAGCTAAACTAAAAGATAATAAAATTGGGCATAGGGGACAGTTATGAATTTTTAGCCTTTAGGTTTGCTCTGAGTGTTGGTGTTGTCCTTAAAAAAGATTATCTTGAGGCATTTTTTTTTTCAAGTTAGAAGCATCCAGTGGCAGTTCCCCATGGTCCCTGCCATCTCCATACTGAAAGCTGCTCTGGAGCCCTCCACCTTTTTGTCTTTGAATTTGGGCTTCTTGTCAAACATTTGAGTCCCACTATAGTTCTAAAGATAAAAAATAATCACCTGTAAACTCTAGCTTTTGAGATGTATTATTCCCTCCCTCCCTTTTTATGTTTTCTTATATTGACAGAAGGGAAGATGATGTAAAAAAATGTAGCTTTCTTTGGTGGTGTTACTCAGATATGATGACACCTGTTACTGTCTTTAATTTTAGTTAAATTTGGGGCAGAGGAGTGAATCATGTGGGGCAAGAAGATTATTGGCAGGTATTTGAGGTAAGGTCTGAGCCAGCATTGTGGGCCACCAACTATCTGTCAGGCTTCAGGAACTCTGAGGGTCAGACTTAGTTACTACCTCCAGACTTGGATGTGTATGCTAAAGTGAATGGTGACACATCATTTCACACACACCCAAAATATTTTAAGTACTTTTGGGGAGTCTATAAGAGAGTGACAGGAGTGGGGCGTTTTCATGCAAAAGAGCCTGCTTGTTGGGAGAACACAAGCTTCTCTCATTTGTCATCTTGGGGCAGAAATGCCCTAGATGGCTGTCCTGGAGCCAGAGCTTCCAACTGGCAACTTTCCCCCCTTCTCTACCAGTCACTTTGTATCTTGTAGACAACAGTCTCTATTCCAGTTCATTTCTCATTCTCATTTTCTCCTACCTGTAGCGTGTACTCCAAAGAGAACTCAAACATCATCATGCAAATTAAACACCTCTGCCCCCTCGAAAAACACTTATGCTTTAGATGGAAGTTTCCAAGTTCCAGCCCTACTTCACTGAATGGTAGGATCACAGGGGCCTCCTTTTCAGGTCTTGTATTTATTTTTCCTAAAGTTTAAAAAGCAAAATGCAAAACCTCGCGTAGGACTGGTGTTTTCTATCAGGCTCTTTCATTCATTAAAAGTGGAAAAGCTTTGGGAGTCCTTTCTTTATGCCTGGTTGACATATGACTGACCCAAGTCTCTGCGTAGAAAACTGCTCTCCTGCTGCAGAGTGGCTTAGAGGAGAAAACGCACTGACTAGGGTCTACTCAGGTAACAGGATTCCAGCGCTGGACCTTCACCAAATCGCTCTTTCTCTAGGCCTTGCTGAGCTGTAAAATGGGGAGGCGGCCCGGTTAGATCCCCAGAGGCAAGCAGTCTGGTCTCAGGTACCGGGAACTGAGTCGGGAAAAGCGTTTTACGTAATTGCGTTTTAACCACTGGGGATTCACCTGTAAACCCTTGGGTCTGCATATTTGTACGTGCTTGAATAATGCAGATACTCTGGCTTTGGGGACTCTGTTGAAAACGCCAGAGCCACTAGGTGCCTGTGTTGCAGCTGCGCGGGCCCACAGGACTATCCCGGCCGCTAGCCCGGGCCAGCACAAGCCCAAATCCCTGCCCCACGTTTAGCCCCACGTTTATTCCCGCTGCTTCCAAAGGTGCGCCCGGGACCCTGTCCTGCCCCAGCTCACTCCCGTGGCCTCCCAGTTCTTGTCTTTCTTTCCTTCCTCCTGGCTGCGATACTCCAGAGAAGGGAAGTGTTTGAAACTGCAACTGAGTGGCGTTGTTGCGCCAGCAGCCGAGCTTTCCAGTCCCCCTGAGAGAGAGAGAGGGGAGAGAGAGAGAGAGAGAGAGAGAGAGAGAGAGAGAGAGAGAGAGAGAGAGAGGAGAGAGGAGAGAAAGGGGTGTGTGTGTCTGCGTGCGAGAGAGCGCTCTGGAGCAAAGCAGCTGGAAAATGCCCAGAAATACTTTCACAGCGGTCAAGCTGGGAACCCCCTGCGTGTCCTCCCCCTCCCTGTCCCTCCCAGCCTAGGCCCCGGCCGCCCCCCGCCGGGAGAGTGTGTGCCCCACCTGTCACCCGGCCAGCTCTGGGTGGTGGTGGTGGGGTGACTGTGGGTGTGTGTACGTGTGTGTGTGTGTGTGTGTGTGTGTGGCGGCGCACTAGGGTGAGAACCCGGAGGCGGCGGGGCCCTGGGCCGGGCAGCCCGCGGGGCCGCGCGGCCGCCTCCCCCCGCCGCCACCTCCCCCTCCTCCTCCGCCGCCTCCACCGGTCGCCTGTCTCCGAGCTGGGCATGTCTCGGGAGCCGGAGCGGCCCGGGCCGCGGGCGCTCTGCGGCGCATGGACGGCGGCGCCGGGCGAGCAGGGGGAGGAGAAGGCGCAGGCGGCGGAGGAGGCGGCGACCTGCGGCTGGGAGCACCGGTGGCGCGAGGGGACAGCCGGCCGCCGGCGAGGCTCCGGCCCCACTACTTTTCCGTAGCTGCCCTGCCTCAGCAGCACGGCCGCCGCCGCCGCCGCCGCCGCCGCCGCCGCGGCCACGGCCACGGCCACGGCCGCCGCCCGCCGGGCAGCAGCTGAGCGCCGCGCACGCCCGCACTCACTCCCGCCACCCCACGCACACGCACACCCCCCGCCCTCCCCACGCCCCCCACCCCGGGAGGGGGGAGAGAGGCAAAAAGTAAGAGAGGAAAAAAAATAGCAGGAAGATGGCGCCCACCAAGCCCAGCTTTCAGCAGGATCCTTCCAGGCGAGAACGGTAACACTTTTCTGTTTATTGAACCTGCCGCCGGGGCTGCTGCTCCCGCCGCCGCCGCCGCCGCCTCCGTCGCCGCCGAGGTGGCGGGGCCCGCTCCGCAGCCCGCCTCCTGGGCCGCGAGCCCGCGGGGACCTCGTCTGGGGGCTTGCGGCTAAGCGCTCGCCCGCGGTCCCCGCGCGCATTGTCCGCCCGGCGGCGGCTGCGGCAGCGAGCGGGCTCTGGCGGTGGCGGCAGCGGCGCCAGGCTCTCGGAGCAGTCGCACCTCCTCGGCTCGGCGAATAGAGTGACTCGCTGAAAAAAAAAAAAAAAAAAAAAAGAAAGAAAGAAAAAAAGAAAATGAAAAAAAAAAGAAAAAGAAAATGGGCAAAAGAAAAAGAGAAACAAAAAGAAGGCGCTGCTGTGTGACGGGAAGCAGCGGTGAGGGTGGGGGGCCGGGGGATCCCCGGGGCCGCCGCAGGTCCCTTGGCAGCTGCTCTCTAGGAAGGGAATGAGGCTGGGGAGGGGGAGGGAAGGCAGGCAAGAAGGGGGAGGAGGAGGAGAAGAGAAGGAGGAGGAGGCCGGGGGCGGGGAGCGCTGAGCTCGCGCCAGGCCCGGAATGTGTCGCTGAGGGGCCGTCTCCGCTCGGAGCAGCTAGGCCGGGCCGGGCGGAGCGAGGCGCGCCGCCGCCTCCCCGCCGCCCGGGCTGCGCCCTCAGCCCTGGCAACTTGTGGGTCTCTTGCTCTGCCCTCTGCTCTCATCCTTCCCTCGTCTCCGTCCCCTCCCAGGAAAAAGTAAATAAATAAGAAGAAACCCCTTAAATCCAAATAAGCAAACAAACAGCGAGATCCAAAATGTGCCAGCAGTTGGAGCATCTATGCCCCGTTAGTTACTGTTTGGGGATCTGTGTTTTAAAAAGTTCCTGGTGAGAATTGCATATCCAGGCAAGGGCTCAGTCGAGCATGTCTGTTTGAAGTTACTTAAACTAGTAGAGCCAAAGGGAAAAGGAGTTTGTGTTCAAAATCTCTCTAATCGTCCTACGTGAACAGCATTGTTAGAGTAACTAAGCACCCCGCCCCCCACCCCAACGTAGTTTCCACTCCTGCTGTCCACCTAGCCTACTTTGTTTGGAATCCCATTTGCTATTAATTGACAGCGTTAATGACATTAATTGCATATAGCATATCGTCTTGAGCAAAGTGAATATCTCTGTTTCCGAAGAGGAAAGGCTCAATGAAATGTTACCCACTGATTCATAAGGAAAACAAATACAGTCAGGGAAATGCAACCCGAGCTTCCAAGCATGGACATTTACTTTCCTCACAGGCTTAGGAAAACTTGAAAAGAGGCCGAGGGAAGTGTTTAATTGAAAAATTTAATTATAACAGACAGTTTTATTTTTGATACAACATAGGTTTTTGATACAACATACATCGAGAAAAAAATAGGGAGACACTCAGGCTGTAAAAAGCTTCTATTGTATTATTGCTTGTTTTCTTCATATAATAGGGACAGCAAAATTATCAGGATTAAGGAAATATTTTTAAGAAGATACATAATTGACTAATTCTAAACTCTAGATAATTAAAGATGTTAAATGCTATGCACATTAACGATTAATTCCCAGATCTGACATCTTATGATAGCTAATAACGAACATTTCATCCTTAAGTATTAGTGTTTCAGGAAGAATTCACATACTAAATACTTTATTCTTATAGGTAGAAAAATTATTTCTAAGTGCATCCTGCAAGGCTTTTGATAATTACATTAGCATGATAGTGAATACTTTTTGAAATCAGAAGGTTAAAATTGATTTCCTTTCCCCTTTCCCTCTTTCTTCCTTCCACCCTCTCTTCCTTCTTTTCCTCTTTCCTCCTTTCCCAGTTGTGTTGGTAGTAAATGTATTTACTGGGATGGCCCCAGTAATCTCTCTAGCAGAGG
The DNA here is from genome assembly GCF_021218885.2 of Marmota monax. Taxonomy (NCBI): domain Eukaryota; kingdom Metazoa; phylum Chordata; class Mammalia; order Rodentia; family Sciuridae; genus Marmota; species Marmota monax. Next base: position 1,443,110 of record NW_026694968.1, on the reverse strand, counting down.
CCTATTTGTGTGCCATTTTGGGAATTTCTCTGAGATAGGAATCTCGAAGATAGAATTAATTTCTAGGGGAAACTTCATAGCCTGTGCATGAGTGCGTTCTTTATCACCTGTCTCCATTTGGCATTCGAAGAAGGTAAATCAAAGTGTGCGATTTGTTATTCTGCTCCACTTGAGAGCTGAACTAAATAACACTTGGTCTGAAATTCTGATTGAAGTTGTAGGAGGATATACTGTATTTAATTTAATGCCCTTTAATAGCATCTTCTTGTTCAGCTTGGATGCTGTCATTTTAAAGGTTGGATCTGAAAAAAGTTTAACCTATGGGGAAAGGGAGGAGTAATAAGGGGGTAGAGTATAGAAGGAACATTATAGAGGAGAGGAAGAAAGGGTTCTAAACTGTTACAAACAGTAATAACCACAAACTTGGTCCATTATCCAAACAGTTGTTTTATGTCCCAAGGGTTTACTTTGTTATCAGGATTTTAAATGCTCTTAGCCTTTAAGTGTAAACATTACACATGTAAGTTGATTTGGCTTTGTAATGAGAAATGGGAAGTCAGATGGTTTGTTCAGGAGGGGGTTATTTTTCATAGTACTTTCAGCAACTAAGTAGAGTCATTCCACCTTTGTTTGCACTTTGTGCCTAGAACTTGCTAGTTAATATTCTTTGCAACCACAGTGGAACCACAGATATGTTTATAAAAGATGACTTTCTTTGGTATATTTTAAATTGTATCTTCCCGTTTATTTAAAAAGTGGTTTCCAAACCTTTGATTTCGCAAAGGTGTTTATGGGCACTTGATTATTTACTACTTTTCAAATATACCCATATTCAAAACTTATAGAGAAAAAATGTAACTTGTTGAATTGTCTTGTTTATTTACGAAGTGCATGGCCTGCATATAATAATACAGTCCAAAAAATCATTTCCTTATAATGTTTACAAAGGAGCTCATTCTTGATAATGTCTTTGGATACTATTTAGTATTCCTGAAATTTCTCTGAATTATACATACACCAAATGCTTCTTTAGAACCTGAAAGAACAAGTTAAAAACCTTGTTTGTGTAAACTTGTTTGATTTTCTTTAAACTCCAGTGGGCTGCAAATTATATAGCACTGCCACAGAGTTGTTCCACTGTGTGGATATATAACCAAGAAAATTAGAGAGAAGTGTCAAGCATGTGATGTGCCCATGCTGGTTTGCAAAGCATATTTCACTAGCACATGGTTTTGGCTGAAAGTGAAAGGTGGTGGTGGAGACTTTTTTGGAGGTATTTCTTTCTACAGTATAAGCTTAAACAGTGATAAATGATGATATGCGTTGTCTAACACTTGCTTATATATATAAATAGCTCCACAAGATTGCTTAAATGATAATCGAAAATATGAAATAGGATGGCCTTCATATCACAAGGCCAAGGGTCTACAAATGGAAAAACTGAAATAATGAAATATTTCCAAGGCAACAGACTGTCAACAAGAACTGTAATGCATGGGCATATCATAGATTCCAACAGAGAGGATATTAGATAGTATAGCTCCAGAGTCAGAACTTATAATGACCTTTATTACATAGGACCCTCCCACATCACAGCATCCTTTCAGATTTCCACTTTCTGATTTATGAATTGAGAAATGTTTAATTACTCCAAGTGTACAATATGCCAGTCACTAGATTGGATTTGATATAATGAGCAAACTGGATTTCAACATTATTTGATGGTTTGATTGAAGAAAAAGTTATAAAAGGTCTTTATAGCACTTAGTGTTATTGTGAGTAAAGTTTTGGTCCTTGTGTCTATATGTGATTTTAAAAATAGAACTTTCATATTTGATTAAAAGTTATATATATATTTAACATCTTTCTCAATAATGAATTCAGAGAATTACATTGCGCTTTAAATACAATCCACAAATGAGAACAATTTGATAGTTGTAGTAATATGAATTTTGATCTTCCCCTGCAGTTTTCTACAATGGTTACCCCTATAACAGAGTTATTTTGTAGGCATGCCAGAATTTCTATGATCCCTTCGACTCTTTTTCCCTGCCCCAGATTTTAGTCTGAGGCCCACTGGCATGTTAAAATCACATCTGTTTGAAGCAAGATCTGCTGTCCAGGATGTCCTGTTTTGTAGTGAGATTCTCTATGACAAAAGACTGTGTGTGTGCATGTGTGTGCATGCATGTACGTACGCACACTTGCACACACACACATACATACACACAGGCTTCTGTGAAGCAACACTTGCAAGAATTAGAAGAATAGCTTCAATCTTGTTTAAGGTGTATATCTTCATATTTGTTTATGGGAATATATTACAAAAGCTTCTCTATAATTCCCAGTAATGTTTTCCCTTAAAAACTTCTTCAAATTACCCCAATGTAATTAATAATGACCCCAGTGTAAACCTTAGTGTATTTTTATTTTTTAAAATTCTTGTAATCATTTCTTATGCATAATGCTACTAAATTTAAAGAAAACCAAGAACACATGAGAGCAGCAGGACTAGCCACCCTCTCCATGCTATGGTTATATGGCTGCTTTTTCTACGTTGCATATAAGGGAATGCATATAATTGGTTTAAACTTATGATTAGGTTAAAACTTCTAGAATCTATAGGAAAGTTCAGTTATCTCCATTTAATGATGTTAGTATTTTCACAGTAAATAGTGGCTTTTTTTTTTCCTCCCCTCACTGGGCAGTATAATAAACCAACTGTAACTGAATGGTATTTTTACTGCGCTGGGCCTCATTAGTGTGAATAGGATGTTTGCACTATTAAGTTTGATAGAACCTTACATAGTTAGAATAATTTGTGGTAATATTAGTAATACTACAGTGAATAATAGGATGTGGCTTAGTAGGAATGAAGTGACTGCTACTGTATCTGAAATGACTAGGGCAGTGGCAAGATTGAAGAGACATGTGAAGTTGTCCTCAGTGTACACTTGTAAAACATGTTGGTGAATTAGTTGGAATACTTGTGGTCTTGTATACAAAATCATGAGAAGCAAGATGAAAATCCCATGTTACTATGGCCCACAGTGCTTCTGGCCCTAGACTGCAATTATTGATTGTTTTTTCCATTCAGCTTTATTTATTGGACCTTTACCACGGACCATAGTGACTTGTGCTTGGGGTAGTGCTGAATAATATACCCTGTAAGAGCAGTTGTTCTGATCATTGAATGGCTCTTACATTGGACATGCAAAACATGATACTGTCATAAAATACCCTTTTCTAAGGGTGAGTAGCAGAGATTCATAAAACTATAAGGTTCTCTATTTACTTCTGAAAATTTAGTGTTCTGGGAGGACAGGTGTCCCATTTGTAAAATATGGTAATTAATAACAATAGAGTGATTAGAAGTTCTTGGAGGAAAGACAGTGAAAAGATGCTATTTAAATATAAGTAGAATTATAGCAAACGTTAGAAAAGATGTTTTGATGGGATTTAAAAAGAGATCATGTAGGATAATAAAAATCATTTATTGGACACCGTGTTTCACCCTGTATTTGTACTTCCTAGCAGTTTTATCATTGGTTTCCTCATACGGAAATAAGAGGCTTAGTATTCCCAAGGAAAGTGGTAGAGTTGGAGATTGAGTTCAGATTTATGGCTGATGTGGAATTGGGCACTGTCATCTTTGTAGAAATGCATCTTGACAGCAGTGTGGAGGGACCTGGAGTTTTGGACTTTCCAGAGTCACAAATTTCTGAGCTAATCACGGACAGTTCCAATGGTTGCAAGAATGGTTAAGTTGTGGATAATGAACTATATCTTTCCTCTATTTTGGTGCCTCATTGGATGTTTGGAGAACTTCAGAAACATAGTTTATAAAGTTATAGGAGGAATCAATTATTTAAAGTATGCTTTCTTCTCCCTGTAACATTCCAATAGTTATGTGGGCAAACTCTGCGGTGATATGTACTTTAGGGCAGGTTTTTAGCTGAATGGTTTAGAAGAATCAGTTTGCTGTAGATTCATAGCTTTGGTCACAGCACACACAGTACTCAAGGCCCTCTTGCACACATAGCATATCCTCACAGCATGCTGCTGGAAACTACAGTTGGGGATTTTTATTTTGTAGTGGTTTTGTCACTGAGTGGGTAGACACAGTCCCACAGAACTTTCTGAATAACACACTTTAGTGCCTGGCTGTGTTTCTGGGTATTCTTTTGAAATGTATTGTACAAGTTGGCCTCTGGCCAAATTATCAGGCATTATAATAACACAGCAAGCATTTATATACCACTATATGCTAATACACAAGTATTCTTCTAAGGGTTTTGCATAGTTTAAGGTGTTTACACATGCTAACTCCTTTAATTAAAAATATAACATGTTAATAATGGGCCACCATAAGTACACAATAGTAGGTTGTTGTTTCGTCTATACACACACATACATACACATATCAGACATCTTCAAGAAGAGAATGTCTTTGGTAGCATTTTTATTTCTCCATGCCAGGATCCAAAGGGCTTGATTAGGTATGTAACAGTTCTTTGACAAAAATTATTCTTTAGGAAACTTTGTAGCATCTGACCTGATGACTGCTCATTGCAGACTGTATGCTATATTTGCAGTAGTTGATAAGCATGCTCTGTTTATCTTTACATTTTTGGATGTAAAGTTAACCAAATAGCTTCTTTAAAAAAAGTGTAGTAGAAATTTCAGGACTTGAAAGGACTAGATAAGCAGTGTTTGGGTATTTGTGGTTGAAAAGGCTGAATATTTTGTTTTTGTATCTTAATTAGATATTCACTTTCACATTCAGCAAATTTGTTTACATAAAAACTTGATAAAAATTGATAAAATGAATTGGTAATAACTCATTTAGAGAGAAGTTTTACTAAAAAACTCCCACAAAAGTCAATAGAAAGTATAACTAAAAAGGCTACAAAATTTAAAACAGCAGTCAGATCATCTTGAAATTACATCTGATTACAGTATTTTATTATCATCAGCACACTAGTGGCAGAATTAAGGAGATCTGACTTGGGTAGCTAGTATAAAACATTAAAACTTACCAAATCTTTATTTTGCATATTTTGAAATGTAGTGCCATATAGCATTTTAAGGCTACTTTAAAGAATCATAGGTCATTTCAGTAATATCTCATTACATGTGATAGACTACAGGTTTTTCGTTTGTGAGATTTGTAAAAAGATTCATAAAAATTTTATTATAAAGAAAAATTTAATATTGAATGAAGGGTCATTTGTATGTGAATATAGCTGTAATTAACATCCTCTTCCTCAAATCTCTGAAATTTCCTTTCTGCTGTAACACTATAGGAAAGGGTGCTAGTTTTAAACTTCATTCAGAAGCGCATTACTCTGAGAGATTGAAATATTTTGGTGGGGCTAAATGGAGTGATTGGTTGCAGAACCTTTCTCTCTCTCTGGTCCAGGAAAATGGAGACATAAATGCATAAGGATATTTTAGTAGATAGTATGTATTACACTGATTGAGGGTGCATTTTCCCTATAAAAAATATTTATTCCTCAGAATCTACTCTGAACACATGCATTTTATTCATATATATGAATGGGATTATTTTGTATAAGGTTTTCATACATGATATGTATGGTTTATATATAAGCCATATACACACATATATGCATTCCATACCACACAAATTACATATAAAGTGTATACCAGATATACCGTGTTTGTCTGTGTCTACCTAAGGTGTGAAAATGTTACAAAGATATCTTGAATGTATTATAAATGTCTTACTTTAGATAGAGTTAAATTTAAATATATGCGGTGGGTTGGTGACTTTTTTTTGTTTTCCTAATGCTGTAAGGAAAAGTAGGCTCATCATTTTTTTGCACATTTTTATTGTTCTGTGTAAATGTAATTTGTTAATCCTGTGAAATTTGTCATAGATAAATTTGCTTGGATTATCTTGTCACCACCGTATCTGCATTCTTTTGTTCATTGCTTATTCATAATTTAACAGTCTGGCAGTGAGCCTTTTTGGGATGCTCACAAAAGATATATGACCTCTACCAGCTGCTACTATAACCTGCAGAATGCACAGCAAGACATTAGAAACGTGAGGATTCCTCTACTGATTAAAGTGCTCTTCATTTAAACAGTCTGTTCATAAGAATCTCAGGAATCTCTTGCTACCAGCAGTTTTGATTTTTTTCCCCTAACAAAATTAGTTCTAACAATTGGATCTTCATTTGATATGAATTTTTCAGATTCTCCAAAAGGAGTTAATTCTCTGAGTGCTATTTCTCCTTTATAACTAAATACTTTAAAGATTTTTTTTTATATGGGGGGGGGGTGTCAAAGTTATCCAAAAATGGTTTTAGTGGGCAAAAAAAGAATGGTGTCAGAGGACTAGTTATATCACATCCTGATCTTTCAAAAATGATTGGCTTAATACTGTTTGAATCAAAGCACTTCACAGTTTATACTCTAAATACTCCATATTATTTAGTAAGTAGCAGACATTAAAAATAAAATGTTACTTGAAGTGTAACCACATCTTCAGGTTTTCATTATTCTGAATTAGTATAGCATATGAATTTCTCTCTTTCTCTGTCTCTCAATCAGCAGATCAGTTTATGAGTAATGGTTAGTTTTTGCCTCTCTTCTATGCAGGCATATGATTACAGTTCAAAATAATTCATTGCTAATCCATGCAGTATTGGTTCATCTCCATCACTCTGTTCTGTGATTAGAGCCTCAGGCCTGCTGTCTTGCTTTCCGCCCTGATTTTCTTTAACTGCAACCCTTGTTTTAATATAGTTCTGTAGTCACCACTCTTCTACCAGCTCCTCTCCATTCCTCATATATATCGATTGCAGTAGATTAATATTTATTTGAAGCTATTTTTCAGACTTTGTGAAAAATGTATTCATTTCTTACCATGAATCTTCATCTAAAGGGAGGGGAGAGAGAAAATGTGGAGCTCAGGTATGCAGCTCTTCCTTGAGAGTGACTGTTGCTTTTCCAGTCCGGATTCTCTGCTATGGTCAAGCTTTTCACTTTTTTACACAAATCAGGAAGTTTAATATTCTTGGGGGAAAAATTATGTGATTTAAGCTACAACATGAACAGTTTATTTGTAGCAGTTCTAGAATGGTTTGATACATTTTCTAAGTACATATTGTACCCAGTGCAATCACCATAATATACATTGATCAACTTGCATCTAATATTTCCAGACAGGGACACAGAGCTATCATTTTCTTGAGCATCAAAATTTGCCAATTTTACCAGAAGGTCATCTAACAGATTTTTAAAAGACTTTGTTTCAGATCTCAGTGGTCCTGTGTTCCTTTTAATAATTACTTTCGTCTCATTGTAGCTGTGTGTTTGAAAGTGTAGGTCAATGAGGATGATTGCATTCAGAATTTCATGATCTGTGTAGTGGAACAAATTGAAAGCAAAGCCTGTATCAATCACTGTGAAGGGAGGGTTAATTGTTACCGCTTCTCAAGCCTCTGGACAGATAAACCAGTAATGAAATACTTATTGCTCTGATATGTGAATGCTAAAGGATGAAACAATAGAAACAGAAGGAGTCTTCAGAGATAACCAAAAAAGGCAAAGAAAAAAAAGAATACACTGGATAAAAGTATGGAACTGTGCACTGCATTAACTCTCTTAAAGTAAAATTGGCTTTCGTTTCCTATCTATTTTTTCCCCCCTGGCAGGTCAGGGCAGTATCATGTATCAGGTTGCTAAAGACAAATAAGAATATAAATGGAAACTACTCTTTCTATTAAAAAAAGAAAGGAAGGAAAGAAGAAAAGGAAAAGTATAGTCTTATGCTGTATATCATATTATATATAAAATAAAATGTCAGAGTTCCTATTTATGGTATTCTTTAAAAAGTAGTGATGCTAGAAATGTTAAATGCTATCTATGCACAAATGGCTTAAATTCCAAAGTGTTTTAAAGGGTTGTTTTCTTTGAAGGGATTTTGTAATTATTGGTCCATTGTAGAACAAATTATAGAGAAAATTGTTTAAAACATAAAGAAATAGTATAATAAGAATTAGTGTGGCAAAGAAATTAAAAGATTAAACACATTTAACGATATCTTCCATATGAACTTAACATTTAAACATCTGTTAGTTACTTATATGTTGAAATATATGCAAAAATATTTAGCCAAATTGAAGTCTTAGGCCCATGACAATCATCTCAACACAGTGGGTAGTTCTGAAAATTAATGAGAATGATAATACTGTAAAGACTGTTCCAGAGTTTGCCCAAATTCATTATCTAAGACTCTTGTTAAGAACATCTCAAAGAATTTTAACCAGGAAAATATATTATGGTTCAAAAGCATTTTCAAAACCCTGAATTATAAAAGTATAATAGAATTATATATGCAAGAGTTATAGTTAGCAGCACAGATAGCAGAAGACATCATGAAGGCATATTTTCCCACAACCTGTACTGCTCCAGCATGTGGTTTCATCCATATGGTTTAGTCTCATGCAGTATTTTTTTGTTGTTTTAGTTTTTAGAGCAGGAAAATCAGTATCATTTAAAAAATAAAACGAATCACTTCCCATTAGTATAGAGAAACTTTTAACTGCAAAGTTAAGTATATCTGTGTTTTAGAATCAATTTCAGAATCGATACAACTACTAGCAAGGTAGAACACTCTTAGCAAATAGAAAAAATATTTCCCCATCTTTGTATTTCTCTTCAGAATGTTAAGAATTTCCTGAGGCCCGACTCTGTGCTGTGTTGATGTGGCTGCACAACGGCTGAAACATGATTGGCACATCATGTTTAGGGCACCATGCTCTAACTAATGTGGCTTTGTATTTTTTAAAAGATAGCCATAACAGCGATGCTATATATCACTGCTGAATCAGGATATTTAAACTACCAATAAAATACATCAGGGCAGAAGTCAGTAGAAAGCCCCCCAAATCAAGATGTACCAAAGTGTGTCAATCTTTTTTTTTTTTTCAACAATGGACAGTCAAAAAGCAAGAAGGGTTTCGTTACTCAATGATAACTGTATATGAGTGACAAAGCCCAGGGATATTGAGGTTGTCAGGGTAAATAAGTTATGAATTTCCATTGGCTATTGGTCCTTGGGAACTGATACAGAAGCATGGAATGACATCAGTCCTGGGCAGCAGTGCCAGTCTTCCGTTATCTTTATAGGAAACTGTACTCTACACAGGTCCTTTAACCTTTCAGAGCCTCAGTTTCTTCATTTGTATATTGAGCTTCTAATACTCCCAACTATAGAAATCTATGATTACACGAATACCTGAATATATAACATAAAATAATGAGTTGAAGTATACAGTGTTTTTCTAATGTCATTAACATTTACAAATAGTCCTTATTTATGAAACACTTAAAAGTTTCAGATCAACTATGATGTTTGCCGTATCGATTTCAGTCAGTAAAATATGTATGTTTAAAATTTTTTTTTCTTTTCTGAGAGCATCTTTGAAAGGAAGTTTGATGGAAAATGTCCAGAGGAATGTGTGGAAGCAATGGGAGAGTAGAAGACATTAAGTTATATTTTAAAGTGACATGTTATGCATATGACTCAGTGTAGTACTGAAGAAATATGCTAAAAGTTTTTAGAGATAAATACATTTGTTGGTTCAATGCAATTGAGACAGAAGATCTCTGGAAATAGTTGAAGATTAGATGATATACTCAGAGGAAGAGTATTTGATAGACAGGCAAGTGCTTAGTGGTAACTAATCTCTGAAAATTTTGTGTATTCTAATACATTTATAGAAGAAAACATTTCTGCATTACAACAGTTTTTTTTATTTCTTTTTAACCTTGTTTTTCAAAAGACCCTTCTTCTAATTCTACTCTTTCACTTGTAAAGGTGAATTGATTTAATGTTTGTAGTGTAGACAGATCTAAAGATTTGTGATTAGATAAGATTTTTTACTTAGAGTGGATTAATGACTTTTTAAATAGATGTATCATTTAATCACTTGTTTGTTGTTTTCTTGGAAATTTCCAATTAATGATACTTAATGGGAAATGCAAGTATATTCCTATGAGATAATTAACTTGTTTGCCTAATTTCTCTCTAAATATAGATTATCTATACATATATTCTGTGTATTATATGTAAATTAAGAATATTTTCCCCTGTACCTATATTATGCCCTTGTCAATGATAATTGAATACTACTGATAAAATATTTTTCCCTGAAGAAATACTCAATTCTTCAAAAAGTGATTATCTGTTTTTCAATTATGAGTACTTAGGAAAATATTTTAAATGTTTTAATGTGGACTATACTTCCATAGATGCTTTCACTCATCAAAATCATTCATCCTCTTCATTCATCAAAATCCTGTTTTTCAAAGCTAATTTTGGCTATGTGTTAGGGGATTAACTGATTAGAAAAATTCCTGCTTAGAAGTTACCCTTACCTTCAATTGTTTTTTTTTTTTTTTTTTTTTTTTTTTGTGCTGCTGGCAGTTGAACTTGGGGCTTTGTGCATAGAAAGAAGGCAAGCACTCTACCAACTGAGCTGTACCCCCCAGCCCCTCTTACCTTCAATTTCTAAAGAAGCTATACTAGCACATTTTAAAATGAATAGAAGGAACATGGAGAACCTGTCATGTGCGCTTTTCTTACTATGCTGCACACGTTTATAGATGCGTTAGTCAGTACCTGGACACACCTTTTCTGGAACCAGTGTCTCAGAGTGATATATATATATATATTTTTAAATTAGTTTTATAACATTACTCAGGAGAAAAGTGGGTAAATAACATGAGTTGGGTTAAATAAATGTGTTGTATATATTTTCATTGGTAACTATTTTCCTAATTAAAGGTTTCTCAACATGGCAATAATCTACCACCAAGTCAAGAAATTTAGAATTGAGTAATATGTATTGATCCCAAAGTTGGAAATATCTGCTCACTCTGAAACAGTTTATATTTGGCATATATAGATGCTTATAATGTTCTTTGTAAAAACGAAGTTTTTAGAGTTGAGTTGAGCCAAACAAAATTAGATTTCAGTCCCTCTCCACCTTCTGCAGTTGTTTTCATTTCCCAAGTCTTATTCCAAGGACAGACATCTAGTTATATTTTATACCCATTATCCATTTGTCAGCAGTATTAGGTTCATGCATGGTCACAAAAACTTTCAGTAGGCTCTGATTGAGTGTGGTTTCTCCTGTCTTACAGTTCATTTGTGTTACAGTGGTCAGTGAATAGACTTCAGGGGATCCAAAAGTCCCCTGAAGTGGCATGTTGATACTATTTTACCTGTTATTTATTTGAGTGATTATATTTTCCCTTACATTCTGTGTGAAGAACTCTAGAAGTCTCTGAGATTTTCATCCTACTTGCAAGTTAACAGGTTAGTTTGCTACATTTTAAAGGATGCCGGGTCAGAGATAAAGGGCAATTCATTATAGCATTAGTGGTAGCCAGATTATCAGCATTTAAGTCAATTCTCTGAGCCCCAGTTTCCACAGGATGACATGAAGAAGGCCAAATGACATCCACATTTACAGTAGTTGGTTACAGGAGGAACTCTGAGCCCAGGGAACCTGAATCTTTCAGGATGGGCAGTAAACATGTCTTCCTTTTGCTTTGGAGGGAAATAGTATCTCTGTATCCAAGGCTCTTCTCTATATACAGACCCTTACATAGAGAGTCTATAACAAAGATGGTTAGTATTTTGCCTGCACAATATGCAGAAATTTGGGAAACCAATCGATTCTTGTTTCTTGACACTCCAAGCCACTACATGTCAACATTATTATAGAGGGATGAGAGGATCTAGTAGTTCTATAGTTTAGAGCTTCTTTGAACCTAAAAAAAAAAAAAAATGTGAAGTAAACTATTAAGACAGAAAATGACTGAAGTTCCAAACATGTAATGGTACCCAAATTGCTTAAGCATGAATCATATTATACAGAACATCAAGCTTATATAGGTTTCACTGATTCAATGGGAGATGGGTTCACTGTTGATATATTCATATTTTCATGGCATATTTTATCATAGTAGATGTTTGTTCTGTTTTGTAAGCCTGCTTTTCCTGGTTTGGTGTATTTATCCATAAACTTTAACTTGTTGAAAGTTTTACTTTATGTGTTTGTATCACATCATTTAAATTTCTCCATAACTCAAAAGAGCAGGCTCTGTTAATATTGCCATTTTATGATGAGATAATATCTGGTAAAGATTTGAAACTAGCCTCTGTCTGCATTAATGATGATGAAATCATTTTATCATACTGGCTTCCTTCTGACTCTTAGAGTTCTTTTTCTCTTCATTCCTTCTTCAGGGAATTCTCTACTTTCCCACATTACTTTTCTGCATCATACTGTTTTTCTCTTCCTTGTACCTCTTCATGCCAATATGGGGCCAGCTGATTCTCTGACTCTGCTTTTATATGTTGCTTTTCAGTACTACTCACGAACTTGTAGGCTAGTCTTTTGCAACCTGAAATTATACTAAATCATCACCTTCCTTATCTTCTGAGTTTATAATAACTACTTCTCAAGCTAACAATTTTAATTATAACATAAATAGATCAAGCAAATGTTTGGAGATCACACCTAGCATAATGCGAAGGTACAGCATTAAAAGATTGTTATTAGGAAGTTATGATGTGTTTGTTAGCAAGTTACAGTCTGTGATTTCTATTTCCTGCATAGTTAAAAAAAATTTTTTTTTTATACTGGGGATTGAACTCAGGGGTACTTAAACACTGAGCCACATCCACAGTCTTATTTTTGTATTTTTTTAGAGACAGGGTCTCACTGAGTTGCTTAGTGCCTCACCATTGCTGAGGCTGGCTTTGAACTTGAGATCCTCCTGTCTCAGCCTCCTGAGCTGCTGGGATTACAGGCATTCGCCATCCTTTGCCACCACGCCCAGTTTATTTCCTGCATAGTTTTTATAGACTACTCACCAGAGAAGAGACATATTTTTCATGAGTTTTGGTGGCATGGTCACTCTTTTTGTCATAATGTATTCCTACTTTTTGCATAGCATTGCACTTGTTATAAATAATAATTTGTTGATGTAGCTCACTTGAAACTCTTGGTTAATATAACTGGTGATTTTTGGTCAATTCAGATCCAATTATAAAATTAGGTAGTCACTTCACGGTCAATGATTTGGCGTTCTGTTTTTCCCTTTTCAAGTCTTGTGGCCCAATTTTTATCTCAATCTAATACAATAATATATGTATATCAATATAATTTAATGCAAATTAATTATCAAAGCATAATGTAATAAGTAATGAAACCCATTATTTATTAATGGGTTGGACCCAAATGTTCTTTCTAGGATACACAACACAATTTTTCTCTGAATGGAACTACTTGCATAAATGTCAGTCAAATGTGTGGAGACCATGCCAAGATATCAAACTGTAAGATACTCATGAAGACATACTCAGGGGAATGTGCTGAGAAGCATATCATAGTTTACCACTGAAATCTATTGTTATAAGTATTCATACCAGCAGAAAGGACCATTAACCAAAATGATGGATAGTGAAGGAATAAATTATAACTGGGTCCGGTGGCGCACACCTGTAATCTCAGTGGCTTGGGAGGTCGAGGCAGGAGGATCGCAAGTTCATAGCAAGAAATTATAGTTTTCTTCTATACTTGTCTTTCTATATAAATCATTACCTCTTTGAAAGGGAACACGTTGGTGTCCCTTTTGCATGCCGAATGCTGAAATACATTCTGAGGACATAATTAATAAAAGGATGGATGAATTCCAGATTTAATTTTGCCTATTTCCTATTTTATGTTTCATCCCAGAAATTCCCACCAGTCAGATCTCCAACCATCCTCAGCATAACCCATGATCTCAAATCTAGAGAGAGAAAGACAGGGGAATGGGGAGTTTGTAATTATATATCTTTTACTAATGCTGAGTAGTTCCTAGGGTCTCCTAGGTTTCAAGGCTGAATTATTTACATTGTCCATTGTAGATTCCCTGAAGATTAAACTTTGTAACTGTGCAGAGAATAGTTTTAAGTTCAAGATGCATCTCTCTATTAAGCAAGAAATCAAGAAAATTAATTAGAATCAAATATATCTTTGATAGTTTTTTTTTTTTTTTTTTTTTTAAAAAAAACCCCTAAATGATACCACCAAATAGATGAATACTGGAACAATGAACTACTATATTTCCAATTAGGATCATATTAAACCCGTTTTATAGTCAATTATAATTCCATAAAATTTGAATTGCATTAATTTTATATTTCACAAAATTGTACCTATAATAATTTAAGTTGATTAGACCAAAATTGAGAAATTCAGTCATAAAATAGAACAGGTTGCAAAGAGAGCTGACATTTTTCCAGGTCTTTCTCCTCTGGTGATGCAGTTCAGCTATCACATGTTCTTGTGTACATAGTACCTAGAAGGAAAATCTTTGCACATAAAATCTCTTGTAAGGGTGAACTGAATAGCTGTGATTAATTTAGCTCTTCACCCTGATTGATTAATGGTGGTGAATATGGTTACTTTCATCATATAAATTAGTAGAGGGCTAAAACTTGATAAACTTGTCTGAACTTAATATGTAAAAAGAAATGAAATAATTAATAACTCCAGGGAAAGAGTGGATCAGTAGTTCAAATATACTTATTCCTTTCTCTCTTTACTCTGGACATTGCTTACTTTCTCCAAAGTTTATAATCTGTAGACACTAAATTTCGTCTTCAATGCATATTAGCTTTATTCAGGCATTAACATGTCTTGAATAATTTTTGGAATAAACTTTAACTGCCAATTTATTGGTAGATACAGACAAGGAAACACAATTTTGTGAAACCAAAATTACAACCAAAATACTGACATATGTACCTAAATCTGTTCAATGTATACCCAAAACATGCCTGTCCCCCAACATACATACTGGACAAACAGATCTCTACCCAATAACACAGTTAGAAATTATATTTAGTGTTGATATTAAAACATTTTATCCATTTTAATGGACAAAAACTTTGTTTTCCCAAAGAGACCACCAAGTTCCAGAAACAAATATAACTGTGAATGGCTATTTCCTAAGCCTTAGTATGACAGTGTTTTTAGTTAATTTGTGCAAATCTGCTCTGACTTCCAAACTTCAGATGAAACTGTTCTTTTATTCCCAGTATATATGTGGGAAGATTGTTCTCTTCCTAAAAAAAACATTTGCCATATCTATACTGTGCCCTTCTTCCTGGAAAATTTGTGCAGATGCATGTTCTCCTGTTTTAATAATAATATTTGAATAATCACTGTTTATCATACTCTTATGTGTCAAACAGTGACAAATACTTTACCACATTATCTTAAACTTTCTAACCATTTGAATTGTTAATTTGTAATTCATCTTTGATATCTTTAAATATTTCTTATTATAAGCATTTATTTTCTAGTCCAGATTTTTATCTTGCATTTGCCTATTCTCTTAGAAATTTTGAATGATGAGATTTTTTTTTTTTTTAGTTTTATTTAACTGAGTTACTTTCTTATTCTTTGGACTGATTTTGTCTCTCAGTTTGGGATCATGCACCTCTTAATCCTGAATTTGGTGGTAAAATCCCTGTGGGCATCATAGGTTTATGGAAGTTCCCATTTTCTCAGTTTCATAGGCAAGGACATTCTGTAGCACTCATGTGGGAACTCTAGCCTTTGAAACATTGTAGTTACATTCACTATCCCCCACTCCAACTCAGTACAGAAATATTCCAGTTTTAGCTCTTGGATTTTAACCACTTTTCTTTGCTGTGCTCAACTCTGCACTTCCTTCAGTATACTTCATCCGTTTCCTTTTAATTTGGGCCTTTCCATTTTAAATTACCACCTAAAGTCTTGTTTATTGTTGTGTGTGTGTGTGTGTGTGTGTGTATGTGTGTGTTTGTGTGTGTTTTAAGCCTGTAACAACCTATTCTCTACCTTGATTTTTTTTCTTATCTTATAAATTCTTTACAGTGAATCTCCCCTTCCCTCCAAACTGAATGCTTCCAGAAATTTTAATACTCTCCCCTAAGCCCATGAGCCCATCACTACCTTCAGCTTTTCCTTGGTGAGGAATATGCAGCTTCCTTGTGTATCTCCAAACCTGAGGACACTCATTGCCAAAAGACACTTCTGGTCTTTATCTTCTATGATCTCTTAGCAGTATTGGACACTCTTGGTCCTTTTTGAGATACTTTGCTTCCTCCACAGATCTGCTACTATGCTTTTCTGATGTTTCCCTCAGTTCTCTGTTGATATCCATGGTTTTGTCTTGGTTTTCTTCTCATGCCATTCTGTACTCCCTCCAGGACTCTGGGCTTCCTGAAGAGCTGACAACACTGTAACTGCTCATTTTCAACCAGCATATCTCTCCCCTGGTTTCTAAATCCATATGTACAGCTGTGTATCTTCCACAGCTACTTACATAGGCCCCACTGAACAGCACACTACTTGGCACATGGTTATGTGCTCAGCATATTACGTGTCAAATGAATAAGTGGATGAAAATAAATGAATACACCAGAAAGAAAATACATAATCTAGAAAATAAACTAGCCTCTGAATAGCTTATGCCAAAGTATTGATGGTGGTACTGTTATCTTGCTCTGCCAAACTATGAGACATATAACTCTTGTCTTCCCTGACCCTGAAATCTGTCCCATCCTTCTAATTTCTCTTTTGACTTCCTGTTTTTTGACACACTACTTACTTATTTTTGAATGATCTTTGCACTCTTTTACGTCTGCCCCAAGATTTTATTCCTAAACTTTTGCTTTCTTTTTATGCTCCAGAAACCACAAACCTTTAATCCTAGACCAGCTCTGACTTTTGCTAAGGGATACTTGGTATTTAGTGTGTGTGTGTGTGTGTGTGTACATGCATACTTTTTTATTTTTTTATTTTTGGTACTGAGGATTGAACCCAGGGGCACTTAACCAATGAGCCACATATCCAGCCCTTTTTAAAAATATTTTATTTAGAGACAGGGCCTCCCTGAGTTGCTAAGTGCCTTAAGTTGCTGAGCCTGGCTTCAAACTTGCAATTCTCCTGCCTCAGCCTCCTGAACTGCTGGGATTTACAAGTGCGAGCCACCACTCCTGGCTGCACATGCACATTTTAATTGATCTTCAAGTAAGGATTTGAAAGAGGAGTCGTGACCTCCTGTCTAGTAATATTAGACAATTAAAATAAGCTAACCCTTTAGAATTATGTTTACTTTTACATGAGTAAATACTTAATTCTGTTGTCATTTTGCCCTTTTAAAACTTCTTTTCTTTGATGAAGTCTTCTCTAGCTTATGCACATTGTGTTGGAGGTTCTGATGGACCTAAATGTACCTGGTGACGGTGAGGGTAAAGGAGTGGAGCCTTTCAGTGCTCCGAGCTCTGTGAACATGCTCACCTGCCAGGTTGAGTCATACATGCTTGTTTCCTCTGTAACAGTATCACTGCTCTGCATTGAGGTTCCCAAGGGTTTGCAGGTTTATGGAGGGGAAACCCATATTTGTTGAATTTATCCAATGCTATGTATTCATGTAGTACAGTGATAATATCTGTATTCCTTTAAGTATACTCCAGATGGAAGGCATGTGCTGAATGAGGTCAGTTTGCTTGTATAGACTATCATAAATATTTTGTGAATGCTATGAAGAGACTCAACATAGCTAAGGTTTTATGTGAGTTTCCATTTATATTTTTTGTTGTTGTTGTGGAGTAATTGTTTAGTTAGGTAGAGTCCATAACTTCCCATCCTTCCAACTTCCAAGTATGGGTCAAGGTTTTTTTTTTTTTTTTTTTTTTTAAAAGAAAGTATGGATCAGGGAACTTCATATTCATATTCATATTCATATTCAGGGAAATATATTGATTATAAGATGGTGGTCAGACATCTAGAACTTTAGAAGGAAGGTCATCCAAAAGTTTTTTTTTTTTTTTAACTTTTATGTTTTTCTTATATAGTGGTTTTCATTGACTTAAATATTCTTTACAGTCAGTGCCAAATTCATGTACTAAATTTGGGAGAGAAGCAGGAAAGATAATATTTATTGTAGTAGCCATGGAGAAGCCATAGCTTATTATCTTTATATCCTTGAATGTTTGTTGAAACAGGAGAAGAATAAAAGTAAAATCAGGCTTTACTATGAAAAGAATAAGTTCAAATGAAAATGGAGATTACAGAGACACATTTCTTTCTGTGCCCTGAAGGGAGTTGGCTGAGGGAGCATAGTAGACATATCACCAAGAATGCCACTGTGGAAAGTCAAATCAAGGACCCTTTTTAAAGGGCACTGTTATTCTGTACATTATAATAGCTTTTATTGCTTCAGAAATAATAAACATGGAATTTTCTCATTACTGATTAGTCAAATGTAGTCATAAATTTGTTTTTAAACTATTATTTGGGTCTCTTACTATAGATTGAAATAATTTCTTCTCCATAAGTTTTGCTCATATTTCATGTATACTTCTGAGTTGAATGTGGAATTAGGAAAAAGCAAAGACATCACGTAAAACCTAGTGGTGGTCATTTAAGAAACAGTGGGAAACAAAACGCTGCACTGGAACAGCCTCATTGAGTCACCAGGACTCTGAGAGCAGGCTGTGTGTTTGGGTTGTTTTGTTTCCTCCAGCATATGTGTTTAAACATGTTCATTAACCTCTGGAAGTATTTAGAGAAATGTTTGTGCTGCTTAATTCCCCACATAAATGGTAATTTCATGGCAGTTCTTGAAATAAACATTTTTAAACTTAAAAATGTTTGTGACTATTCCCATTACAAAAACAAATATTTAAAACTCAAAGCAAAATTTGAACCTTATTTGAAACCTAATAACAGTTCTTTGAAGAAGGCGAATTCATACGATGGTAGTGCTGCCATCCTTTATTGGCTCTGCTTTCTTTCACACACAGTCTGCAGAACATGTTGTGATAAATGGCTCCATCTCTCTGGTTGAGGAGGCCTCTTGGTCATTGATAGTGTGAGTACTGTGTGATATCCTTCAGGGTCACACCCTCCTCCTCCTCCTCCTCCTCCTCTACCCCCTCCTTCCTCACCTTCTTGGTCATCATGAAGTCAACATGCAGTGAGCTCAGGCGCTGTGCTGAGAGCTTTACACACTTTACCTCATTAGATTCCCACAGTAACTTCTGAGGAAACGCCCATGTTATGGGTGAGGACCTGAGTCATTTAGGAGGTTAAGAACTCAGTTACACTTTTATTTAAATTCTTTTTATAAAGCTACATTTTAGTGCTAAATAAAAGGTAAGAAAATGAAGGGAATGGCTCAGAAGTTCAAATACACAGTAGCATCCGATACGTTATTACATAAGTTCAAATTCTCCTAAGTAAATAATTAAGCACAATAATTAAGACCCTTCCAATAAATTTTCAGTTATGGAGTCCAAAGGAACAATTAGAAAATAAGGAAGAGGAATTAACAGATATTTCAGTACAGTGCCATGTTGCTTCTTGATATTGGTGAGGAATTGTATCTGTAATCCAGTTTAGGGCATTACTGTTATAAATGGAGGTAGAGGACAGGAGAGCAATGGGATAATTTTGAAGAATTTTAGAGGAGGATACTAAAAATTAGTTGGTTGATAAAAACTGGTTTAAATTGAAAAACAAAAAGATGGAGTTTTAAAATTATTTGTTATTAAAAATGAATTTTGAAACTATTAAACACTCCCAGTTACCTGCAAGTATAAAGTATTTCCATCAGATGTGGAGCTAGGCAAACCATGAACAAACCTTAAAAAAATGATGAAAAAATATTGTCCTGAAAAGAAGAGACTGTGCCTATAAGTGGCATTGTTTAAAATTCAGGTATCAATAAGAGGTAGGTTACTAACACTATATGAAATATAAGAAAATACTAAAGTTTGGGAATTCATACCACAGAAATGCTTATTTCCATCTATTTCAAGATCCCTTCATTTCCTTCCTTTCTGAAAGGTCTTCATTGTTTACATGGGTACTACCCAGTAATGGTAGCTAATGACCCTGAAGAAAGTCTAGATAGAATCTAATGATAAAAGTATACTTTCTGAGGCCAAAAAAATTGCTTAAGAAGTTTAAGCAGTTCAGAATGCAAATACAAAATGGCAAAATAGGGTCTTTTCTATGTTTGCTGTAATAGGTCCCATATTAGCTACTTTTCAGATTTTAAATACAGAGTAACATTTGATAAGAGGAGTTTTGCCAAGTGGAAGACAGCAGATAAGGACATTAAATTGAAATAATGAGCTGCTAAAAAAGATAATGGATCAGGCTGTTCCAAGGCAATTCATGGGGAAAAATAGACAAGTGACGCTTTTTGGAAACTAGGTTCTCATCTTTTTTAAAAGGAGGTTCTCCTTGTACCTCTCAAAGTGCTGAGAGGGGAGTGGGTGGAGTGGGCATAACTTAGTTGACACAGGACAGTAGACTGCAGCCTCCCTACATGCTTACTGACCTGCTCCCAGCTTCCAGCCATTTTGTCCTCTTCTTATCCAGATGAATAATCCAGGGGACAGAAACAGTTATTAGTGCATGAGCGACTTTGAAGTTAGGCAGAATCAAGCTTTCCATTTTATGTTTAAATTAATTTTACATTTGAAATTAATATTCAGTATTCAACTAGAACTTAGTAGTTGATTCAGTAAGATAATGCATGGGAAAGTGCTTTTATAGAATCTAAAGTTCTCTGTAAGTACCCAGTAATATGATAATTTCATGGCACAAATATCCCTGACCTTTAATATTATGGACTTCTGTTATTGTTACAGGAAAAAAGAGAAAAATAGTCTGGGGAGAAGCCGTGGTTTGGGAGGTTTGAAACACCATTAATTAATGGAAGACTCAGTTTTTCACTGTCTATTCTTCCTTGATATGCCTTAATAGTATTCAAAGAAAATTAACATCACCCTTACTAAAATGAAAATTTCAAAGTTATCACAGTTACAACAATGGTCAGAATATAGATGAAATGACTTAATAATATCCAAAACAGTATTGTCTCCTCTGGAAAATCTCCTTTGGCTCTTTGTTCCATTTTATACTGTGCTCAAAATGATAAACATTAATTGATTTAGTGTTTACTGTATGTTAGACTCTGTGCTAAGAATGTTTTATGTATCCTTCATTTCTTATTCAGTCCTATGTGGTAGGTGTTATTAGAGCCACTTTATAAATGAGGCTGCTGGGTATGGAGAGGTTAAGTAAACTGGCCAATCTGCGGCTAGCAAATGTTACAGCTAGGATTCTAGCCCAGGTTTCCTGGACTCCAGGTCCCAGATGCTTGTCTGATCCATTATGTTCTTTATGTCAAATGTACTGAACTCCCTCTCCCACCCCACACACAACTTTTTTTTTTTTTTTTTTTTTTTGAGTATGGATCTTGCTCTGTTACAATTCAGGCTGGCTTTGAACTCTTGGGATCAAGCAATCTTCCTGCCTCAGCCTCTGGTGTGGCTGGGACCATCGGTACACACCATTGCACCCAGCATCCCTGCCTTATTTTAACCATTCTTTTAAGTTTTTACAAAATATCCAGTTGCTACATATTTACATATAATATGTTCTATTAGAGAATGAATACTTTAATGAAGACATTTAAAATTCCATATGAATAGAGGAAATTCTGAAGATGTAATAAACACATCTGTTATAAATCAGGTAGCTTATTTTTTTCTGCCAGAGAAAGTTTGTATATTGGAAAAGGTATAATTAGAGAAACATATATAAATGGCAGTTTGGAAAGTCCAACAGAATATTTTTAAAATTCTTAATATACCTGCTGTACAATGTAAATGTATATAAAATATTTTTATTTGAACTATTGTCATTAAAATTCCAACCATCTAAGCTATTACATATGTATCTGATTATATAATATCAATTAATTTATCATTATACTTGGAATATAATTATGGATCACTTGTTTCCTAAATCCAGTAATATAGTTTAATCATGGTACATTTCCACACTTTAAACCACATTACTTTTCATAACTAAAATCCTCATACAACTGATACTGTCTTGGAAATCAGGATCTGGTCCTTGGTCCCCTGTGTAAAAGATTAAACACCCTATATAGGAGACAAAACAGAGTAGCAGACTTCTTCTGAAGAGAAGCTGGCACCCAGAGCTGGTGCCTGAGGGAGGGGTGTGTCTTGCTTTTTTTTTTTTTTTAGACTCCCCAGCCTCTCTTTCCTGAGAATGTGCCCAAAGGCAGGAAAGAGCAGCCCAAGGGGGTGATTGCTTGTGTTAGAAAGTGACCCCCCCCCACCAAGGTGTTAGCCACAGTTGAGCTGGGGGAAGTACCATAGGAGGTAGGCTGTTAGCAACCCATTTCCTTTTCTTTGATAATCAGCTACCTGTCCTTTGCCCTTATGTCACAACAGCATTTTATTAGCTAGTCTGGTTTCTGAAGCGCAGGAATTTTGGAGTGCCTACTTTGTTGTTTCTCTTCAGGGTCTCTCAGGAGGATGAAATCAAATGCTGAGGCTGGAATATCTACTTCTAAGATGACTCAGCTCATTGGTTGCTGACAATCCTGTTGTTCCCTGTGGCTCTTGCCTAGTTGTCACAATTCACCACCTCCTAGGCCTCTCCATATAGGCTGCCTGGGTATCCTTAAGATGACAATTGACTCAGAGAAAGGGGGTGGGGGTGGGGGGCGGGAGAGGTGTGCCATTCCATATTCTGTTGGTCAGAGACCAGTCCTGGCCCACTGGGGGTGGGGGCTACACCAGGGTGTGAAGTACTAGCAGGTGGGGATTGTTAGGAACCATCCTGGGGACTGACCACTGCCAAGTATTTCTTTAGGAAATAGTTGTGCCAATAAAGTCCCAAAGTGTTTATTTTTATATTTCATTGATGGATGAACCCAGGGCCTTGTACCTCTTTTGATTCCACCCCCAGCCCAAATCTCAAAGTTTTTTTTAATTTTTTTTTTTTTTAGTTGTCGATAGAGCTTTATTTTATTTATATGCAGTGCTCAGAATTGAACCCAGTGCCTCCCATATGCTAGGCAGGTGGTATAGCTCTATCACTGAGCTACAACTCTAGCCCGAAGTCCCTAAGTTTTTATGAAGATATATTGCCCATATTGTACCACAAAAATCATCATTAAAAAAAAGTCTATGCCAAATTCTCTTCCTGCCTTACACATGGGTAGTATTGGACAATATTTTTGAAATGATTTTGCAGGTTTAGATGGAATTTGTTATATCAGACTGAAAAGGAATTTTTTTTTTTAAATTTTTAGTTGTAGTTGGACACAATACCCTTTCTTTCTTTCTTTTTTTTTTTTATGTGGTGCTGAGGATTGAACCCAGGGCCTCGCACATGCTAGGCGAGCGCTCTACTGCTGAGCCACAATCCCAGCCCCTGATAAGTAAGTTTTTATGAAGGAAGAACTAAAGGTACTGTATTCAAATGTCCATTGTGCCACTTCTGAACTTCAGCTTTCTTATCTGTAAGAAAGGTAGGTAGGTAGTGGAATTTGTAGAGGAGTACACAAATAAATGTTCACCTTCAGAAATATTTCTTTTAAAACGATGCAATTAACAATTAATAATTTTTAGGGCTCTGCCATAATTCAAAAAAGAATGTGAGGTAGGACAAGATATAAACCCAAAGGCATGTCCCCAGTAAAGTACCTCCAGCCACACCCTGTCTGCATAGAGTTACCACCTTGTTAATCCATATCAGTGGATTAATTCCGTGTTTAAATTAAATGTCTCGTAATCCTAATCATTTCACCTCTGAAAATTCTTGTCTCACACATGAATGTTTGGGGGGATACCTCATACCTAAACTATAATAGAGGCTAATTGAGAAAAGAGAGACCCACTTAGAGGATGAATAAGGAAATAAACTATTAGAAGTATTTGTAGTAGTTGGGAGAAAAAAAATTAAAGCATATTAAAACACTTGGACATTAATAAAAATGATTTTAAAACCAGAAGGGAATTATAAAACAGGGATAAAAAGAATCAAAAATTGTTAGTGGTAAAGCAACTGAAGTTGACTTTGATTGTTTTAATCAATTTATCCTGGGTTAGAAATTAATTAAATTAATGTCTAAAATTCTCAGTTCTTTTGGAAAGGCAACATGTTTGTTTTACAGTTTTGTTGCTGCTTCAGTTGCTTCTGTTATCCTCAAGTTCTGTGACTTGATTCATTTTCTAACCCAGGGACATAGCATATATGTCCATTTAAAAAAAATTTTGGCTGGGTTCAGTGGCACATGCCTATAATCCCAGCGGCTCAGAAAACTGAGGCAGGAGGATCATGAGTTCAAAGCCAGCCTCAGCAAAAGCAAGGTGCTAAGCATCTCAGTGAAACCCAACCTCTAAATAAAATATAAAATAGGGCTGGGGATGTGACTCAGTGGTTGAGTCCCCCCACTACTCCATTTTTTTTTTGTACAGTTTCATGTTGTTTTCTTCTATAGAAGTAGTAGTTTTTCCTTGTTTTGTTAATGAAAATGTACGTTCAGAAAGGTTCACACCACCTTTATGTTCCTTTTAAAGCAATTCCCATTGTATTTCTTAGGGCTGTTTTAACAAAATAACACATAGCAGATAGCTTAACCAACACAGCTTTATTGTCTCATCATTCTAGAGTCTAGAAGTCCAAGATTAGAGTATCTGCAGGTTTGGTTCCTTCTCAGGCTGTGAGGGAGAAACCATTTCATGCTACTCTCTTAGTTTTTGGAGGTATGTTGGCAATTTTGGGCAAGACTTTGCTTGTTGATGCATCAGCAGTCTTTGCCTTCATGTTCACATAGCATTCTCCCTGTGCACACGCATGTGCATGTCCATGTACAAATTTCTTTTTTTTTTTTTTTTTTTTTTTTTTTTTTTTTTAAAGAGAGAGTGAGAGAGGAGAGAGAGAGAGAGAATTTTTTTAATACTTATTTTTCAGTTATCGGCAGACACAACATCTTTCTTTGTATGTGGTGTTGAGGATCGAACCCGGGCCGCACGCATGCCAGGCGAGCGCGCCACCACTTGAGCCACATCCCCAGCCCCAAATTTCTTCATTCTATAAATATCTTGGTCTTATTGGACTAGGGCTTACCTCTGTGACCTCATGTTATACTTTCAGAGTTATTGATGGTTAGGACTTCAGCTTGTCTTTTGGGGGAACAAAATTCAGCCCAAAGCTCCTTCACCGAGTAAGACAGATATTATTAGAAATGATTACCATATCAGAAATGGCCACCTGGAAATGTGTGCTCCTCTGCCCATGGTAACCAGAGTTGAACTCTTGAGAAAATGATTTCTGTATTTTTGTTTGTAGTCTTACCAATTGTGTATCATCTCTAACATAAAAGTAGCTTTCATTGAAGATTCTTTTAATTAAATGGATAAGATTTAAGAAATAGAATGAAAATTATGTTATGTATAATGTTATTTTCAATTCCCTGAGATAATATTTATTGAAAATGCCTACATATGCAAGTAAAGGTAAATAACTTTTAATATGATACTTGTAACTTTTAGCGGGCCAAATAGAAAATGGAATATTTTGTGAACTCCATTTTCGATCACAATTAAACTTATTTAAAAATATATTTTGTCTTCTCAGTTGATGACTAAAATCCATAAAAACCTCTTGGAATGTACTCTTTCTGCTGTTTTTTCATATCTCAACAAAATCCATGATTATGGTTTCTATATTATTCATTATAAAAGACCCAAATGATTATGTTTTTCATCAAATCACTTTGAAATATTTTAATCTTGTATATAACATTTATTCAAGTCTTGCTCTTTTCTATCAATGGGATTCTTGGTCAGCTGGACATATCCTTGAAGTAAAAAATCTGCCAGAATAATGCTGGTTAAAAGCAAATAAATTTAATGTTTTAGTACCCTGTTAAGCCTAATTAAGCAATAAGGCTTTTCTTAGTTTAAAAAATTTTTAAATAATTTATGCCTGTCATTATATTTGAAGATTCCTAAAGACCAAATTTGCTCAATGAAACACACACACACACACACACACACACAGCCTTTGCTAAAGTCTGTAGCATAAAAGAACAGTTAAATTAAATTCCTTGTAATCACGTTTTTGTTTTAATTAAAGTCTTCAACCCTGTAAGTACAGATGGTTGCCAAATTCCAAATGACCCATAATAAATCCAGCAGGTTGCCCCTGCTCACCCATTGCTCTCTCTCTCTTATTAAAATCCTGGCTGTGTCTGCCGTGGAACCTGCTGAAGGAAAGTGAAGAAAAGAAACACTTTGCCACAGAGCTGAACCTTCATGTTTCTTTGTTGAACAAGAAATGTTTTTGGAAGGGTCATTGAGAACTGTGAGTTGAGGAGTGGAAAATGTTTGGTAGTGATGGGAAGATGAGGACAGGGCTGCACCCTTGCATGTCAGCTCAGGCCATTTACTTACCCCACTCTCCACACTACAAAACTGCTGCTGGCCTGCACCTAGAATACCCATCTCTTTTTAATGTTAGGATATACTGGAAGGTATTTTTGCAGATTAGTTTGATCACATTGCCTTCTCCCTTATTCTCAACTAAGTGAGTTTTTCTTTGGGTGTTAGGGTAGGACAGGGAATGCATTTGGTGAAGATGCTGAGGAATTCTTCTGTGATATAGGGAAGAGGGTGATTAAGATTTGAATAAAGATTTGAATAAAAAATACCACATTCAGGTAGGTATCTTCTAGGAGCAAACTAAATAAAGCATTCTGAGGACATATTCATCTGTTTGAAGTTTTTGCCTTACCTCCAAACCCAAACAAGGAGTGGAATAGAATATGGTTGATGTTCTCTAAAAGCTGAAAATATTTTAACTTCCTTTTTCACGGACTTGTTACTATTCTGGGAATACTTGGTCCATAATTTTACCACATTAAGGTTAAACAGGCATCTGGGCCTGATCAGACACCTAACCACAATTGGAAATGTTATTTGTTTGAAAAAGTGTTCCAAGTTTCATGTAAAAATGTACTTTTAGAATTTCATTTGTTCATAAATTTGGATTTGCTTGTAAATGAAAATCTGTTCATAGTTCCACAAGTATATGATGATTGTTGAATGCCATTTCTATGGCAGGGATACCTAGATTAAATAACTATTTCAAGTGCTGACATCTAATTTAGTCCCAGAATATAACTTCAGTGAATATATTTTTATTTTCTCTGTAAAATTTAATTTTCTATAAATTTTTTGAAGTCAACTACAAAATGGATTTTTGTTCCTTTGGCACATAGTATATTGCTTCACACATATGAAGTGGTCAGTTAACATTGAGGAATGAGTTATGGAATTGTCATACAAAAAAAAATATATATATATATAAAACACTACCTGGGGCCATTTACATGGGGAGATTTGTGAATTTTATTATAGTCATCTAAGTGACAAAGGAGGTTACTTTTTATCATTAATTTTCTCAGTAAGTATTTAATTGAACACCTATAATTGCCAGACACTGTACTGAGGGCTCTGTGGGGCCAAGGGTGAATGAACTAGGACCTCCCCCTCAGGGAGTTTCCCTTCCACTGGAGAATGGTGGTAATAATAACATATGAGAACATGATGGGGGCTGCAGCTAACATACACACGAAGTGCTTTTGTAGATCAGAAGAGGAAGAATAATTCAAGTGTTGGTGAAATTTGAATTTGGAAATGCAATAAGAAAAAGATGATATAATCATCCTGTATATCTGAGCACTGTGGAGTCCAGATCTATGGTTCTGCATGGATTCAACCATGGATTGAGAACATTTTTTAAAATTATTTTTTAAAGTATTTTTTAAGCGTTGATAGACCTTTATTTTATTCATTCATTTATATATGGTGCTGAGAATCAAAACCAGTGCCTCACACATGCTAGGCAAGTGCTCTACCACTGAGCCACTCCTCAGCCCCAGAGCATTTTTTAAAAAATTATGTCTATATTGAACACATGCAGACCCTTTTATTTGCCATTATTCCCTAAACAGTACAGTATAATGTCTATTTACATAGAACTTATATGGATTAGGTATTATAAGTAATATAGACATAATTTAAAGTATACAGGTGAGTGTACATAGGTTATATGCCTGTGTTATGTCATTTTATATAGTGGACTTGAACATTTATGGATTTTGGTATCTGTAGGGAATTCTGGAATAAATCCTCTACAAATACTGAGAGGACAGCTGTAAATATTAGTAAGGGACACTTTTTTTCCCATTCCATAAAAGATAAAAACTGGTTAACAGTGGTATAAAAAAAGATTAATTTTCCCCCACATGATTAGAAGCCTAAAGGCAGATGAGTGTTGATGTTGGTTTAACAGTCAAAGACAGAGTAGATGTCTTCCTGTGTTCTCTTGGCTTCTTTTCCAGTGATTTCCCGGGTCCATCATGTCAGTTTTCAAGGCAGAAGCATGGGGCAAGTAGAGGGAAAAATAACCAAACAAACAAAAACAAAAACAAAAAACAAGAGAAGAAGAAGAAAAAACTTTAAGATTTTTATCAGAAAAGCAGAAACTGTCCCAGAAATGGCAATCTAACTCCTACTTGCTTCTCATTGGTCAGAACAAGGTCATGTGACCATCATTATCATGGTATCATCCAAAGTCTATTAGAGAGGTGTTAAAAAAAAAAAAAAACAGGCAAAATCAAAATACAAACACAAAAGAACAAACTAAACAAGGCTCTCTTTAGTGTTACTAATGAGAATAAATATAGAAAGAGTATCTGATCAATAAAGTAATCTGTCAGAATTTAGTAGGTAATCAATCATGTTCTTTAGACTTGTGTGTGCAAAAAGATGCTATTGGTAGAATAGTTTTTTGCTGTACCACTCTAGCAAAAATATAACATAAATGTCTGCAACAAGCACTAGAATGATTAAAGACTCATAATGGATGAGGGTATCAGAATAAAGAACCATTCCTCTCCAGATCAAGACTTTTAATACCATCAGCCTAGAGAACTGGCATTAACATTTGGATGATTACTGGTCTTATTTAGGGAAGGATGGGTGGGTTTTTAAAATTTCTAGAAGAAACGTGTTTCTGTTGTTTCTTTCAAATGATCATGGTCATTTTTTTGATGATATCAGTTGAAGTTTACAAAGAATCAATCATCTTTGTTATCTTTAAATCATTAGACCACTGTGGTAGAGCAAAGGGTGCTTCCAATTTCTTATTAAATTAGTATTATGTCATTTTTTTTAATTTAAAAAAAATTCTACTTGAGAAATGTGAAGTCCTTTTTATTAAAGGAAGACTACAAATACAACAGATGGTGAGAGGATTGGTACTTGCTATAGTTAGTAAAACAAAGCAACAACAAACAGCTCGGCAGTTTTTATAGTACTTCTGCCTCCTAAAGGTGATCTTTTTCTTTAGTGCTTTGTTGTTTTTGTTGTTGGTGGTAGTGGTGTCTGTGTGTGTATGTATGCATATTTTTGTGTGTGTATGTGTGTTTTGCATGAACCACTTCAACCTTAGACTTTTTCTTTTTCTGGCATCCTTGGGGACCACAACCAAGAAGGAACAAAAGCAATTAACACTTGTGATTGGTATACCTCAAATATTAGTGTGCATAAAGATCCTTTGGTGAGCTTGATAGATACCAAAGCTTAGGGGCCTACTGATTTATGAAATTAGGTAAGAGTGGGGACTGAGAATTTAAAGGTAATCCAAATGATTCTGAGGGAGGCAGCTCCTGGAATACACTTCAAGAAACTCATGCACACAGTAAGTGAGGTTGGAATGGTAGTAAAGTCTCCCATGCTAGGTCTCTGCGCATCTCTGATATTTCTGACCTCGAAAAACAGGGATGCGTGTATTTCTAATGATCTGCAGAGGATTTACTTTGGTTTAGGAAGAAAATAATGTAACTTCTGATAACATTCATTTTTTTTAACTTTGCCTTTTAAAACTTATTTCATGTTTGTGTTTTGTAATGTACATGGTATTTTAATACAGTTGTATATGTTTATATTTTAGAAATAGAGTGGTACATACATATTAAAGGTCTGTTTTAGAAAATGCTTTAATGAGAGTGGTGCATGATCAAAGAAGTTTGGAGATCACTACTTAAAATGATTAACAACGCTCAAATCCATACCCCTTTCCAGCTCTGTGTAAGAGTTTATTGTTCCTTAATTGTTTTTCATTTAGATATCGACATTACTCAAGGCTTCTTTATTAGATATGCATACACACAGAGCATAGCAAAAGATTGAGAGGAGGAAAGGACTTTGCAGCTTCTGTCAGGTATGTGTACTAAGGTTAGTTTTTGATCAGATACTGTTATTTAAACAAACCCCTATTGAGACATTAGAAGAAAAGAATCAAGGTAACTTGGGTCTTGTGGGTTCTCTCTGTCACTACAGTTCCTAGTAGGGCTTGGTGACTTGGTGCCACTTATCAGTGGATATGAATAAGGTGGGTTTTCTGGAGACTTACCTCATCCTTTGTCTTAAAGCCTTGATTTAATCCCTTCTCTTCTGTTCACAGAGGACCCTTTCCTATAAAGCATATCTATTCAAGCTAAAAGAAAACTGTTTTCATTGTATAACTTCATATTTTAAAAGATATTCTTTTTTTTAGATTACAACAACTAACTACCATAATTTTAACCATGATTATGAATATAGTCCATTAATTTTGCTTCCTCATATTTTTTATTCTTTAAAATAGATTGTGATATCCAAAGATTTTCCAGTTCTTCTAGTCAGTGTTTCTAGGCCTGGGGCCATTATTACTTTCTTTTAAGTTTTGTCTCTGACACAGTCTTTCTCTGTCTCTCTATCTCGTTGCTCTTTCTGTCTGTCTCTCTCTCACACACAATTATTTCTTCAGTTGAATTGCCAATAAAGGAGAAAAAAAAAACATAAAATTGCTGGTTTGAAAAGCTTCAGTCATTTATTGTCAGTGTTTTAGTAGCCACATAACACATGGAGTATATGAAGTTCTAAAACCCAATTTGGTTTCTCATTTTAAAAGTTCATTTCTAGGGGTTGAGGTGTAGTTCTGTGATATAGAGTACATGCTTAGAGTACATGGGGCCCTGGGTTCAATCCCCAGCCCACCCACCCCCAAATTCTTATTTTAATGCTATTTTTCTCCTGATATTTCTCAGTATCTTGGCAAATAGGAGAGGATTAACATAATTTGAGTTAAAATGGTAATAAATATAACTACTAGTAATATTGATGGAGCACACATGTGCTAGGCACTATTCTGGTCACTTTATTATCTCATTTAATCTTTATAAAAACAGAGTTGGGTGCTATTGTTATTATCCATCTTATGGATGAGGAAATGGAGGCTTAAGGATATGATGAAACGTCTCAGAGACACTGAGCTAGTAAGCTGAAGAAGCTGGTCCAGACGCCAGAGGCTGTGTTCTTGGGTGGTGTGAAGTCCTCTGCTTCTTAATATATACCTTCATGCTTTGACTAGGACCTGGCTCTTTTGTAAGATTGGGATTTGGG
The DNA here is from genome assembly GCF_021218885.2 of Marmota monax. NCBI lineage: Eukaryota > Metazoa > Chordata > Mammalia > Rodentia > Sciuridae > Marmota > Marmota monax. The sequence goes on along the minus strand of NW_026694968.1, from coordinate 1,411,666 downwards.
ATAGAGACTGACAACTATGGGGAAAAGAAATACCACCCACCCTACCCACAAGGAAAAGCCCAAACTCATAGCAGAGAGCTGGCCCATAGGTGTACAATTTGAAGAGCAATATTTGTTGTGTACCTTCTGTGAGTGGAGCGCCCTAGAGTTCTGCAAAATGGTGGCTCTGGCTAGAAGGTTCTGTTTCAGGCACAAGGAGTTGGAAAGGGGTAAGGAGGTTAGTGTGTGTGTAAATTTTAGCAGATCTTTGGTCTTCGTGGACCTGGGAGCTCCTAGGGAGCTAGGAGGAAGGAGAATAATTCAGTCTCCTCAGGGTCTCTGGCACTTGGGACCACTAGGTGTCTAGGGTCTATTCCCTCAGAAACATTCTGCCCCCACCTTTTTTGTGTGAGTGTGCTGGGGATTGAACCCCGGGGGCATATAACATAGAACTGCATCTTCAGTCCTTTTGTTTTTTCTTTTGGATCAGGGCCTGAGTGGCTGAGGCTGTCCTCAAACTTGTGATCCCCTTGCCTCAGCTTCCATATTTGCTGGGATTACAGGCGTGTGCCATGCATGTGTTCCCCTTTCAGAACCTGTTTTCAGTCCATAGATCCAACAGCATTCATATAATATTTTATAATCTCAGTTTACTCCTCTGTACAATGGTACATACTTTATAATCTCAGTTTACTCCTCTGTACAGTGGAAATGAGAATTGTTTTGTGTTCTAGAGAAACATTGCGTAGATTAGTGAGAGAGGTTTGCAACTGGTGATTTTTTCCCCTTCATACAAACTGTCAGGTAATAACTGTATTGAGCTTTAGGCTGATGTTTTCCTCAGTCTCTAAGGTTACTGGGTTGCTATATATATATATTTAGATGTTGATAGACCTTTATTTATTCATTTATTTTTATGTGATGCTGAGAATCGAACCTAGTGCTTCACACATGCTAGGCAAGTGCTCTACCACTGAGCCCCAGCCCCAGCCCCAAAGGTCACAGTTTTTAAAGAGTGTTTAGGTGTGATTTTTTAAATGTTGAGAGGTGAGGAATCCTGTCTGTCCTTTTGTATTTGTGTACCCATGTTTGGGACATTGTAAAGACTCAAAAAATAATTGTTGAGTAATTTAAGTTGTTTAACCATTCTGACACTCAGTTTTCCTTATATATAAAATGGGGATAATAGTGTGAATCTCAGAGTCTTTATGAGAATTAAATTGGGTGGTATTTTAAAAAGCTTAGTGTAGTGCCTGCCACATTGTAAGCATACAAATAAATGTTCTATACTAATAATTTTATTATTCTACTTACTGCCATTTGTCTCTTAAAAAATAACTTCTGGCTCTGTCACTTAAAATCTATGAGCCCTCAAACTAATTGAGCTCTCTCAGTCTTATTCTGTAAAATCGAGACACTATTGTCCACATCACTGATTATTGTGAAATTTCAATAAGATTCAGAACTAATAATTATTAGTGTATTTCCTATGTGTCACCAAATTAAATATGTTATCTCATTAAATCCTTGCGAAAATCCTTGGGTAAGGTACTGTTGTTTTCATTTTGTAGTTCAGAATTGCAGGGCTCATGGAGTAAAGGTCTCAGATTAAGGTCACCATAAGTAGTCATAAACAGTGTCTGTCTCATGCCATATTCCATTACTTGAGTCTCTAAGGCCATTTAGAAGGACCATGCACATGTGTGGGCCATTATTGTGACATCTCTCTCTTTGGGCCTGAGGGTTGCAAGTTAGGATAGCCTTAATCTGCTCTGTTTAGGGATTTAAATACATTATAGTGGAATAAATGTTCAAAGGAATTAAATTTCCCAAAACCTCTCTTTTAAAATTTTCAGACCATTTTTTTTTCCTTCTTAAAATGTTCAGATTAAAACTATTGAATCCTAGATTTTTTTTTGAGAGAGGGAGGGAGGGAGGGAGGAAGAGAGAGAGAGAGAGAGAGAGAGAGAGAGAGAGAAATTTTTAATATTTATTTTTTAGTTTTCGGTGGACACAACATCTTTATTTTACTTTTATGTGGTGCTGAGGATCGAACCCAGCGCCCTGCGCATGCCAGGTGAGCGCACTACTGCTTGAACCACATCCCCAGCCCTAGACTTTTAAGATCACAAAAAGAGTAATTTGCTTAACATTTGGAATGAGATTCTTTTTGTGTTACATTGCCCATTTTGTATATTTTGAAGTGATTATTAAATAAAAGCAGTTACTTGACTAGGAGGTCAGTTGTTTTTAGGATCAGGCCAATTGATTTGTCAAAAGCTTTTTTTTTTAAATAAAAGAAATAATCTATTATTATGTCAATTCTCAGCTAGCTGATGTTTCTGTGAGTGTTAAAATTTTGTCAGAGGATCATGATTTGAACATATCACACATATCTAGAAACCTAGAAGCTAAAACTATCTACCAGATTACTGTTTTCCCTTGGGGTATCTTAATTAAAAACCAATTTAAGGTATAAGAAGAATACTAGCCTCACTTGAAATAATGCTTCTCTATCAGACCTTCATTAGCTGGAAATCCTTCCAAAGTTGTTTGGAGTGTCAGGTTCATGTCAATTTGACTTGCCTATCCAGGGAAGAGAGGTAGCTCTCTTATTTTGGTCCGTTGTTCCTAGGGTTGTAAGCATTGGAAGATTTGACTCAGAACCAAGAGGTACTAACACAAGTACTATATTTTGAATTAGTATTGATTGACAGGTTTCTATTCAATGTTAACAGCTTAAAAAGGAGGATTTCCATTATAGAAATGGAATTTGCATTGAAGAACATTCTACATATGATGTAATGATTAAATTTTCCATTAATCAAAATAACAAAACAGGGAATATTAATTTTTTTGTAGTGAGTTATAAATTAGACTGCTGAATTGGGAGTAATTAAATTGTATTTTGTTTAGGTTTTTCTTCTCGGATGCTACCATTTCAAAAGAGAACACAGTTCATGTGCAAGTCTGAATAAAATTCACGGACTAGCATCAAGGACCTCTGAGCCCAGGAAACTGAGTTTGGCAGTGCTAATTTGTATTAAAGTTGTTGTTGCATGACAGCCGGAAAAAGATTTAATGCTTGCCACCTGAATCAAGGCACGGAACATTGGTTTCTATAACTGCCATGAATTTGAATCGAGGCCAGTATCTCTAAATTTGAAATAAACTGATACTCTGTCTTGAAAGACGATACAGGCCACTTATGTTGTGGAAGGTATTTAGAAAATAGTATTTCAATTTAATATTTTAGCTACACATACACACACACACACACACACACACACCTCTTTCAAATTGTTAGGCTCTTCATTGTGACCTGCAGTGGTTCTTGCTGTTAGGTGATCACACAGAAGAACTAAGAAAGCCTGCAGCCATTTATTATCCACTTTCCGTCAGGAGTTAGCAGTGAGTTTGCACCAGGTTCAGGTTTGGCATTTCTCCTCTTACCATGGCGGAGCTGCTCACTTCATCAGAAAGTCATTATCCCTCTTGGATGTCACTATGGTTCAAAGTATTACAGTATTGCTTCAGGAATTTAGATTTTAACCCAGCCACCCTGCTGTGGTAAAACCTTAGAGCCACCAGATGCAAAATCCATTCACATGCCTAGGACAATAAAAATGATGATGATGACAATAATTCATATTTTGCATTTGCAAAAACATCTTTCATCTGAAGAGCTTTTGTAAATGGAGCATGCATCTTGAGAATACTTTATGGAAAGTGATCTTTGAGTCCAATATGGAAATGGAATGAATCCACCTCTGGGGTGAAATGTGGCAGCCATTTAATTATTCTTAACAGGGCACATAGTAAGCATAGTGTGTCTCTGGCCATAAAAGTTTGGCTGAATAACTTATAAATCGCATTTTTTATTAAAATTTTTACACTCAGTTTTTATTCTTACTGAAAAATAATTGATTAGAAAAAATGCTCAGAAAGTTTACCATTTAAAAGTAAATCTTAGGCTGGGAATATAGCTCAGTGGTACAGTGCTTGTCTAACATGCACAGATCTGGGTTTGACCCTTGGCACCACAAAAAAAAAAAAAAAAGAAAATAAGAAAATCTCTGATGAGCTACTTTGTCAAGCCAAATGGATCTTCCTAAGGTGTCCTGTAGATGTCTGTCAGATGTTCTTGCAGCGGCAGGTGTCCATCTTCACCTTCTGGCACGGGGCTGTGGAACTCCAGCCGCACACTGTCCTGATGGGCAAAGCCAACATGGGCCCAGCTCTCCGTCGCACAAGTTCAATAAGTCGAGGTCATTTTCTCTTTCCTTTGCATTTTCTCCTGAGATATTTTTTCCTAAAGTGTCGCGTAGCAGGCCTCTGCTGATGTCCTATTCCATTTCATCTCTTCTCCCCATTCCTCACCTTGGTTTATCCTTTATCTTTCTACTTTATCTAACTGCCTGGTGGTTTCCTCTCTCAGACAAATCACCAACATCTGAAATTTCAAAATAAGATGCCCCCTAAAATAATCTCTATCTGTGCTCCTTAGGACACTTACCCCCTTACCTTCCTTTTCTTATTTCTGTTATATATGCTTAAGATTTGGCAGTTTTTGAGAGGACCTCTACCTTCTTAAATCCCCTTAGTTCCTGAATCCCACACACTTAAATTCTGCACAATCGCTTGCTTCTATCCATTACATTATATGAATAGGGCAATGGGAATCTTACTGCTAAATGTAAGATAAAAAACAAAAAGAAAGTGAAATTTTATATTTTCTTTAGACTATAAAAACAATTTTATTGCTGGGCATGATGGTCCATGCCTGTAATCCCAGTGGCTCTGGAGGCTGAGGCAGGAGGATCATGAGTTCAGAGCCAGCCTCAGCAAAAGCACAGCACTGAGCAACTCAGTGAGACCCTGTCTCTAAATAAAATACAAAATAGGGCTGGCGATGTGACTCAGTGATCAAGTGCCCTTGAGTTCAAATTCCTAATTGTGTCTTTGTGTGCTTTATATTGTTGTAATAATTTATTATATTAAAGTCTGCTTGTATTCCCAATACGGGGGGTCACTCACATCAAATCATTAATTTTTGAGATGAACAGTTTATCTTGGATTTCGGATTTTATTCTTCCAAAATCACAAAGTTTCCCTTTTAAAAAGTGAAAAAAATATACATGCTAGTATTCATTCCCAAAGTCTTTGTCAAATGCTGTAAATTTAAATATTCAGTTGAAACTACATGATATGTGCTGGGTTTCCTCCTCTAATAGTGACTATAAATTAGTGATGCAGTGCTATATTTATAGAACTTGTAAAAACTTATTGAATGAAATAGAATTATTAAGTGTTGTACAGAAAAACTCATTCAGAGGAGAAATTGTTTAATGCAACATGGTTTTTAAATGAAGCCTAACTGACTAGGTTCAGCAATAACATATTATATGTTGTCTCATGCTCTGGAAATGAGTTACCTACTTTTTAGATATATCCATAACCTATATTATGATGGCTCAATCTTATTTTTGTTTGGTTTTAATCCCTGCTAAATCTTAGAATTTTGTATGGAGTTCTAAGTGGAGTAAGGATTCTTCCTCATACTGCTCTACAAGTATCACTCATTGGATTAGGATGATGTACTTATACAAACTTTTTAAGGGCTTTTATGATATGAAAATATTCAAAAAGCATTAAGTAAAAAAGAGAAAAAAAAATAAAAGTGGTCAACTGTAACAGATCTAGTATTCTTTTATCAATATTTTGTTTCATTGATCTTTGGAGATGTGACCATCTTGGTTGAATAATTTCCTAACTATTTATGTTTCAGTTCCATATAAGCCTTTCTTGTGCTGTGTTTTGAGAGGAAATAATATTTAAAGCAGTTTTTAATTGACTTTTTGTATTTACATAAATCTTTACAACAGCATCATCAGTGAATTGAATAATGCTGGGATAGCTGGAATACTGTTGCTTTTGCGTGTACTTTTTAGAGATGGGAACTCCTTCAAAAAAACACAATGGAACCAAAATAATGTCCTTATTGTTCATTCTTAACAGAAGCTCCATTTTCCTTTGCAGGGTGGAAATGGTTGACGTTGATTATCCTTAGTCATGTGAATATTCTGTGAATTTTTGCCCTGTCTTCTAAAAGAGTGTGTGGAGGAATGGCCACCCAATCTGTAGCTCTAGTTAGTCATTTCTGTGTTCTACAGTTCAAAATCTGAATTAATTGCTAAGATGCTTGCAGGAAGGGGCATTTTCTGACTTGATGTCTATCTTGCAAACCATGAAGTCTTGGGTATAATGTGCATAGATAGGTAAAGAATTTGAGGGCCAAATTATATCTATTCTCTCATAATGGGAGTTTAAATTATGGTAAGGCTAATTACTAGATATTTATGGGGGTATCTAGTATGACATGTAAGAATCCTGTCTCAACAAGATATACTTATAGTCAGATAAGCAACTAATATATATTGATAAAAAATGGAGAGCAGAGAAATATTGCACTTAATATTATCTGTTGATGGGCTTGGTAACAGTGGCCTTTATGTATCTCAGTGTTTCTTTTCTTTTTTTTTTTCAATTAAGTAGGGCTTGCGTGAATATGCTATACATTCTAAAGGCTGCATATTCTAGAGCATTTTGCAAAGTCAGAAATCTACAGGACACAAAAATCTACATTACACAAATAACACAACAAGGAGACCTTTGGTTATTAAAAAAGTCTGCCTTGTTGATGTTAGGCCATTCCTATGCAAATTGGAACTTCTGCTATTTCAGGAATTAATATTTATGCTTGTATTCTGTAGAGTTTATCTAATGCCAAAGAGATATGTTATGTTTAGTAAAGGCATTCAGTTTCTTTTAGAATTCAGCTTCTTTTGGAATTCTCAGTGTAGACTTTTTGGGGAAGAATTTTTTTCATGTTGCCAGTTAGGGATTATGTTTATAAAACAACCCCCCCCCAAAAAAAAAAAAAAATTAACAAACTTTTAAGAAAGGAAAAGAAAGCAGAAAAAAGTTCTTAGCTGTATAGGAGTACAGAATTGATTTCTGTGAGCATTTCACAAGGATGTTTAGGCAGATTTTGAACACGGATGATAGCAGCCTGAGTCCCCTATAATGCACGGAAATGGCTTAGAAGAAGCTATAAAGTTCTATCATGTCATGGGTTGGTGAGCGAGGATGGATTTACACGATCAAGGATATAAATGGCTTTGAGTGAGTCATTAGTCATAAAGTCCACGATTCTTCATAATTGACATGGCTTCCCTTGTCATTCAGACAGACAGCAGTAAGGACATGGAGCTGCTGCCATTGTCACAGCAACCCCGTGAGTCCACATGGATGCCACTGTGAGGATTCCATGCTCTCTGTGCAGAACACTACATGCCTTTTGGAACGTCTGTGTGCAGCTGTAGTTTTGGACATTTGGCATCATTTTTAAAAGCACAGCCAGAGAGCTTCAGCTCCAGTTTCAGTTCTTTAATTTGTATGAGTGAGAGTACAGAATATGAGCAATGGGTTTTATTTTTCCCTCCAAGTATTACTTGTATTCACACTTGAACCTGTGTTTTGAGAAAAAGGTGGAAATGTTTTCAAGACATTAACTATGGGTTAGCCTTAAAAGGCATGTTCTAAGGAGGGAAAAGTGTGTTCTCTTCAATTTAAAATATTTTGGACACACTAGTGGGTGCCTACCTTCCAAATCATAGATATTTGGCACATTCTGAAAAGTGTTGGATGCAACTGATTTCTTTTGACCATCAGGAAAGGTATGGAAAAAGGAGAAGTGGAAATTTCTGTGCACATTGGTTTATGGTGTTGATGTCAGTGGAAAGGGTGAGTTTTTTGTTTTTATGGCTGCACCTCAAGTATATTTTTAAAATGCGACCTAAATCTAAAGGCAATGCTAGCACCAATCAAAGATTATTCCATTAAAAATTGAAGTTATCTTTGGTAGTGTACTGGGTATTTTTAATAGTGGCACAGGTTGTAAAAATCATTTTGAAGGTGAGTGGTGGTTAAGCAAGTTAGTACCATTGCATAAGGTTCAGTTCTAGATTTGATGGAGCTGGGCTGTGGGAATGTAAGTCTTGCTTTAGGGTGGATATGATTTTACTTGATTTTTTTTAAGGTGGAGAAATGAATGAGGCATGCATTCATGTTTTTCACCTAGGCCAATGGAAGACTTTTCAGTGATGTAACCCATTAGGCTGGAGAAGCTTTTCTGTGAGCTGCCCCGCGGTGCTGAGAATACTTATGAATGCTGCACTGTATTCGGTGCAGAGGGCCTTGCCGGGAAGAGCGCGGTGTGCCTGGGCCCCAGCTATTGAGAAGATGCCAGTCAGGGATGAAAACGTCTTTCATGAAACTATAGCTAACTTCCCTGTGACACATTACCATAAAGCAGAGAGTATTTTAAAAACCAATAGTGTGAAAATACACACAATACCTTACAAAAGTCGGAAGGCATTATTTTAAAGTGTGCATGTTGAGTGACTAAAAACATACAGGTTTGTGTCCGAATTCTTTGGAGTGAATTGGTCTAAGCATTTTTCCTTCTTTCCCTCTCTCTCCCTGTTCACAGCTCTGATTTCTTTTGCCTTTTGGTTACAACTACAAAAGATGTCTTCTGAGACAAACGCTGGTGCATGACATCAGGATGAAGGAATGCTCAGTCTAGTCCAGCGTGTTTAAAGCATCAGCTGCTTGAAAAATGTTACATTTTTCAGGATAGATTTAAAAATTAAGGATGATCCCTGAGAGTGGGGAGTTGGATTCAGACCTTTACAAAAGTTTTGTTATTTCCCATGACTAGAGACAGACCAAAACTGTAATCAGACTTGTAACATTAGTGATACAGCATTTTTCCACAAACAAAAAACGTGCTGTTGTTATAAAACAAGTGATAGTAATTTATGACAGTAACAACAGCAAGATAGTATAGTTGTAAATTTTGTTTAAAAAAAATCACAAAATTGTAAATTTCAATACTAAATCTTTGTTTTTAGATGCTATAATTTTATGAATTTACAAGACATATTAAATGAATGATGTCAAAAATACTTTAAATTGCCTTTTGCTCTTTTTAGGCTTTACCGTGACTTAATTTGGAACAGTTTCATACAAATTTCTGTACATGGATAAAATGCATATTAATTAAAATAGCAACTAAATATTTTGTCCATAGTTCAATATATGAGAGAAACATGCTTTTTTCCCCTTTTAAACTATAAATACACAGGTAAAGTTAATTATTGTTATTAATTTTTCCTGTTCTATATCAATAGAAGAAAAATGGGAGTTCTGGGAAAGATTTTAACAAGCACAGTTTCAATAAAATATATCAAAGTGCTAATATGTAAAATATTCAAATCATAGTTAAGAAATCATTGATTTGGTGACGTATTGCCTCTATGCTTAAGAATTATAATATCTGTGTACTACAGTTCTCCATTGAATTATGGCTTGAAAATGAATCATTATGTAATAGATGGGAAAGGTCTTTACATCAAGAAAAGCATTAATGGTTCAAAGGATTTTTGCCTGCATGGGAAGGAAAAACATTAAACACGGAGGGAAAGAAAACTGGAGAAGGGAGATGGCTGGTTCACATACATGGCTAAGGCCAGTGAACGCCGGGACCCAGTCCTGTGGCAGTTCAGTGTGCTGTCCCTTGGAGCGGGAAGGTTGGTGAGAAGAGAGGATTTGCTCACCTAACTGAAGTCTTGGAACTGGCAGAGGCATGCAAAAAGGCAACTTCTGTCAGCTTTTTATATGTGCTTCCTGGAAATGGAGCATTAGAAATGACAAGAAAACAATGGAACTGGACTCATCTCTCCCTTGTGCTGTGTGTCTTGGGACCATACCCATGGGGACGAGAACATAGTCACTTTAATATTAGAACAAAATGGGAAAAGTTTATAGATGTAGCGGATAAAGCAAGTAACTTTGATATGCTTTTAAATATGTTTCCAAGCTAAACTATGGATTGGAGACAGTTAGTTACTTCTTGGTGGTTATTGCCTCTTTGACTTGACTTCTAGTGGATTTTCCCATTAATTAATTTCCCTAAAAGTATATTCTTGTAGTTTTTATAGATACATTATAAAGCATTTAGACATTTTATAGTGGTTTTTAGCATTTAGGATACTTTGGGAAAAATAGAACGAAGCCCTCCTAGGTGAACATTTGGCATAATCTGATGATCATCTAATTAAAAAGATGATTATTTTTACTCCAGAAGACTGTCTTTGCTACATGTCTACAGAAAAGCTTTGTCAAAGAAGACTCAATTTTTCTCTAATTTTCCTCTTCTCCATAAAAATAAAAAAAGTTATAAAAAGTAATTCCTTTTAGTTTACAACAGCCCTTTTAGAAACAGACACACCCCTTATGTTAACAATGATTAAGTACAGTAAGGAGTAAGAACCTGACTAATCCATAAACATGATGAAGATGTAAGCCTTCAACTGGTCTGTTATTGTTTAAAAAGAAAGAGAAAATCTCCTATTTATCTGATACCTTTCTTATGAGGACTCTGGAGGGCAAATCTGGTTTTATACCACCAGTAGCATGTGTCACCTTTGTTGTGTCATCAACCAGAGTAGCAAACACAGTGGAAACCAAGTAAACAAGACATATGAGTTTCTTTTGTTGTCTTCACTGTCACACCATCCTGTCACTTGATTCCTGTTTTCCAAAACTTTTCTTTACTTAATCTCTTGAAATCTCTTCCTCAAGAAGGCTTTTCAATTTGTATTTTCCTCTTAATTTATTTATTCTGTACCTCCAGTTTGAAACCCATGGCACAACTCCTGTAGGAATCTTTCCCATCATCGAGTGGTTCAGCACACTGATTGAGTGCCTGCTGTACAGCAGCCACTGGGCAGGGTGCTAAAAACCACAGATGAACTAGATGTGGCACCTCACATCTGGAACCTGTCAGTCCAAATGTGAGGAGGGGCAGGAGGAAAGACAAATATGAGCAAAGCAACAATTGCAACATGATGCATGCTGGGGAACAGATAAGTACTGGATATTCTGGAGGCATAGGGTTGGGGCACTAGATTTATTGTAGAGGCCCAGAAGTGATTGAACTCAGGCTTCAAGGCAATGGAACCTTTTGAGCCTTGAAGGATGAGAAAGAACTAGAGAGGCAGATAAAATGGAGACAGACATTTCAGGCACAGAGGCAGAAAAATTATAGAGAATTCGATATAGGCTGTAGTGATGGGATGCATGTGGTCATAGGATAGGAACTGAGGCTGGAAAGCAATATTTAATGAAGTCATTAAAACTTGACCTTCATTTCTCCCCCTTGTATTATTTTTCCCTTTCCCCTCATTTCCTCTTGTATGTTCTTTTGTATAACCCTGAGGGTCTCCTTCCATTTCCATGCAATTTCCCTTTTCTCTCCCTTTCCCTCCCATGCAATATGTATATGGGCTAAAAATGGGAGTTCATAACCCACTTGAAGCAAAGTGTGAAAGATGATATATCAAGAACTATGTAATGTTTTGAACAACCAACAATAAACAAAACAAAAAAAAAAAAACAAAAAAAAACCTTGTATTTCATGCAGTAGATTTTGCTTCTTATTTTCTACTTCCCATTACAGTGCTGTGAGTTGAATTAAACTGAAAGAGTTACAAGAGAGATTGAATTAGTTCTAGATTTTAATTTTAGAAAGCTAACTCTGTTGGTGATATGGAGAGAGGAAAAAGGTGGGACAAAAGGGAGGAGATGCCAGTGTGAGGCTATTTCATTCAGTCCTCCAGGCAGAAGGTGGTATCCTGGTCCAAGCAGTGTGTGTGGGGATGGACTTGATACATAACAAGAGGCAAGTCTACACAAATTAGCTATTGGGATGTGAGGGGTGAGGAAGAAGGAAGGAGCCATGATATGCAAAGGTTTCTGACTCAGTGGATTGTGTTTCTGTTCCCTGAAATAGTAAATAGAGAAAAGGCAGAGATTTGTGCCAGAAGATACTAAGGTCTGTTTTGAGACTGAGGCCTTACATTAAAAAGTGAAATGACAGAAACCCAAGCATTTGCAGACTAATCCTAAATATGAAAATAATTGAATGTATGTGGTAAACAAATGCTTATTGAATGATTGAATAAATGTGTAGATTAGCCATCAATTCATTACATTTTAAATGACTATTATTGACTTGCTATTATTATTTTAAAACCATACATTCTAATTATTAAAACCAGCATTCCGATTATTATAAAACTAAAAGAATAAATAGCAGGAACAACTTCTTTGTTGCTTAAAAATTTCCAAGCAAGTTAATGTGGCTGTACATGATTGTACTTAGAGCTAATTAATGTAAGTGCCACCGCCTTCCACTTCCCCTCATTACTTATTTTTGGAATGTCCTAAGAACAATGGAAAGCTACCAGTGAATGAATTCAGTAACTAGAAAAACAATGACTGAGAAAAGACTTGAAAACTATAAGAGAGTATAGTTTATTAAAATAATTGGAGGATTCATCCATTTGGATTCAAAATTTGTTCTTGGTGAGGTTTATTAATGAAGGCTGGTCAGAAATCAATGAGCAAGGTACAGGAGGGTTCCATGTGACCCTATAGAGGAATATTTGTGACTATTTTGTAATAAAAGTTGATGTTCTTGATGCTTCCTCAGAAATCCCACATGTTAATTGGGCTATAAGTCTAGCAGAATCAAATTCCATGTAAGTATAATCTAGACAGTAGGGAAAATGTCCCCTCCAAGACTACGTGGAGGTCTTTGCTTTGGAAGCATGCAGATTCTCAGTTGGAGGAAAGCTTGGCCTTTGGCAAAACATGCCTTAATGTCTTTAGCTTGCTGCCTGTCTGACCTGATTTCCTCAGTAACACTACCAGGACCTTCCTTTGAAGCTCTACATGGTACTGGAGATCCCTTGTTTTTATCCTTGTAATGGAAGTAGAGACCGAATATAGGTAGAATTCTTTCCTGTGGCTCTGGAAAGCTGCAAAAATAATTCACACTATTCAGTTAATGACTGGAAGACAAAAAAATATGAATGACAGTTATTTTTCCATTGCTTAATTTACATTGTTTGTATCATAACTCATGGTTCCAAGCAATTTGGATTGTTAGTGTTATCCTTTCCTTTCAGTTCTTCCAAATATCATTCAGGGAGAGGTCAAAAATACTGCTGCATCTCCCTTTATGCCTTATACTAAGGTGTTCACCACCTTTGGTTTGATGCTATCTGTAACGCAGTGTCTGTTACTTAGTTTAGCCAATCCGCAAGTCTGACATTGTCAGCACTGAAGGCAGATCCATCTCTCTCAGGCAGACTCACATTAACCACATTCATGAGGCTAATAAAACCAGAATGCCAAAGCACTCATTTACAATGAGAAACACAGTCACAGATTGAATACTTGTCTTACCAAATATTCTTTTCCAGCACAGAGAGCTGGATCATACTCAGAAGGGGCCCACTGAGCATGGAGTTAGAATAGGGGAGTTGGATGATCAAACTGTAACAGCCCAGTGTGGCCAGCTGCCTGTGGACTGTTCAGTAGCACAAGGACCTCCAAAGTCTATTAACCAAGGCTACTCCTGTGTGGGATAGTGAGTGAAAGGGCACACCCAGCATTTGTTTCTGTGACTCTCAGTTTCTAAGCAGTACTTGTGGTTAAGGAGACTTTGTGAGTGTCATGTTCTTTCTTTAGGTCATCAAATAATGTTCAAATCTTGATGGCTTAGAAACTATTCTGTTTTTGTTTTGTTTTGTTTTGCTTTCCTGGGGACTCGCAGGACCTCATGCATGCTAGACAAAAGCTCCAGCACTGAGCTATATCCCCAGACTTTTAAATTTAATTTTTATTTTGAGACAGGGTCTAAGTTGCCCAGGATGGTTTCAAACTTGTAATCCTCCTGCCTCAGCCGCTGTGGGAATACAGGCAAGGCCACCACATCTAGCTTCATTCTGTTTCTTTAAAATGACTTTGCCTATTTCTGCTCTGATATATTATTATTTTGGCAGAAATTTCATCGGTTGGTTTAATCTCCAGGTGTTTGGAGAATGCCACTGTTCAGCAATCAGGTAGTTGGGGATGATCAGCAATGACTGAACTTGCTTATCCCTGGCCTTAGAATCTGTCATAAAGTCTGACATGAGATTATCTGGCAGATAAGTTGCTATATTTAACTGTTGCTTTAGAAGTACTATATGGCAGAAAGTAGGGGACCAGGGAACATACTGACCATGTTTTCTGTGCCACATATCTGAGCATAAGCTATTTTATACATTCACATCAAGACACTAAACATTATCTGTATTGAAAAAAAAATTATAAGGAAAAAAATGATTAAATTCAGGATGAAAGAGAGAAATGAGTCAAAGATGACTCCAGAGTTTTGCATAACTAGAATAATGGTGTTGTTGATAATCAAAAAAGGAAGATTGAGATATGGAGCTGGTTTGGCAAGGAAAATGATAGTTCTATTGCATTTGAATTGATATTGGTGTGTTAAAAAATGTCTATAGGCCCTTAAAAAGTTGGAGCGTATGTGACAACACAGAGAAGTGAGCGTAGGTTTGACTGGCCAGTCTTGGAAGTTTGAGAGTAGGAGAAATAATAGACTCCAAGAAGAAAATAAATTGAACTTTCAAGGAGGCAACCGAAGAACAGGGTTGGGGGACCCAAGAAGGTGAGGAATTCTAGAGGAAATGGAATCAAATTCCTTGCTTTGTGTAGGGTCAGATGATTTAAGGTGGTAAGAAATTTAAGAGGTGATTATAAATAAGTAAATGCACCAAGCTAAGAGATTTTATACCCCAAATATGTATTGAATTTGATAATAGTGTCATATGTGATAAAAGAGTCATTTTGTAACCTCTTTATATTTTTGCTTTAGGTCAACTAAGGGTTTTTTTCCCCACCTTACTGGGCTTCACTGACAGACTGTGGCCTTTATTTCCCACTAAATTAAGCATTCTCTCTTATAAATTTTTATAGAACTTAATTTGAAGCAAAGTTAGTTTCGGAAAATGAAATAAAAGTTTAGGAAATTAAATATTGTTACCTTTTAAGGAACAGATATATCTTCATGGAAACTCCATTAGATACAGTCAAATTTTAACAATGAAATGGTACCATGAAAATCTTTCCAGTTCTTTTTGGCATTATCACATACACTGTTTAATTAAGCACTTTTATTTACATAAACAGGATCTTAACTTATCATAGCCCAGAAGGAATTTGAAGAGGAGGATTTTACGTCAAATTAATTACCTTCTACCCTTGGGAAGAGGTACCAGCAACTTTGCAGAGATATTCTCCTTTGACTTTTACAATTTGAAAGGGGATGAAGCCTGGCACTTTGTGGGGAAGGAAGGGAAGCAAGTATGGATGATGGAGTGGGTTAGGAAGTTATTTATTATTTTGTTTGAAATATTGTACTATGAATTCCATGAGTACTCTAAACATGCAAGCACTTATATTTGTATTAAATGCACACTATTGAGAAAAACTGTAAATGCTTGTGGCATTCCGAGGTACATGGTATGATTCTGTTAGAAGAGATACTTCCAAACTAACTTCCTATATATTAAATTAATACCCGTTAACAAAAGTTAAGCTAGGTTAATACTACTTATACTTATCTTTCAGCAAAAGACAAAATATAATACATCAAAACTATATTAAACCCTTGTCAATTACACATTGGAGCACAAAATATTTTTTCTCCATTAAAACTGTTAATTTAAATGGACAAAAATGATTTCATATAATGAGAAGCTACAAAAAGTCTTTGATAAAGTTTCCAAGACAAGTGCTTGCTATTGGAATTTTAAATTTTAAAAATTAGATAGTCATTCTAGTGTTTATGTTTTAAATACTTAAATACTTTGAATTCCTAGAGTCAGGGTTCTGTCTTTGGAACCATTATTGTTTTATTAAGGAAACAACCCTTGGAAAATGTTTTAAGGAAGAGAGGAAAGAGGCCTATTTCAGGGAGAAACTGAAGATGGGCCCACTCAGCCCATAGGAAGGAACATGGGTTCAAATCCTCCTGCTGACACCATCTCTGTGTTTTGGGAAAGTGGATTTTTTCCAAACATCTGGTTGTCATTTACAAAGTGTAAATAATGCCACACAGAGCTCCTGTAGAGTAAAAAACAATGGTGTATGAAATATGCCATCTAGATCTGTTGAGCGTTTTTGCTCAGGAGAAACTAACCATGAATTAGGGTCCAACCTTTCTGGATGAAGTACCAATAAAGAATTTTTAAATCTTAGTTTTGGCTCTTGCTCTCTTAGTCCACTTCCCCAACCCCTCTGTTTTTACTCTCAGGGTCTTGGTTCACATTGTACTGAGTGAGTGTCCTCCAAACTGCTTTCGTTGGTTCTCTTCTCTAAATCCCTCTCTGAACGACTTGTTCTGCATATGTCCTTGACTAGACTAACCCCTCTTTCTTAACCACCCCTGAACTTACAGTAAAAAATCAACCTCATCCCATGACCAGAATTTCTAATGACCCATTTAATGTCTTTGGGAGCTGCTGGGATCTCCCAAATCCTTCCCTTCTCAAGTTTTCTTGCTCTATATAACCTAGTTCATGGTTGAACGAATTAGCCATCCAGTTTCTCAAGCTCAAAGCCTAAGAGTCACATCTGAGTCTTCCTTCCATGGTATTCCTTCCTCTGTGTGCTCTTTATTCTGCCCTCCCATGTTTCCCACTGCCTAGTCCTGGCTCAGGCACCACCATCTTTTGTGTATACCACCAGAATGGCCTCTTAACTGCCTCATTCTTTCCTGCTTCAAAACTTGTACTGGTAGGAATGTAAAAGGATTCAGACACGGTGGAAAGTGATTTTGTAGTTTTTCAGAAAGCTCAATATAGATTTTTTTTTTATGTGACCAGCAATTTTACTTTTAGTTATAATCTGAAAGATTTGAAAATGGGTACAGAGAAAAGTACACAGACTTGCATGCTCATAGCAGCACAATTCACACACAAAAAAGGTTAAAAAAATGTCCCGATGCCATCAGATGAGTAGATAAAGAAATCGTGTTATATGAACACAGTAGAATATTATTCAGTCATAAAAAGGAATGCAGTACTGATACACCCATGTGGATGAACCTTGAAAATGTTATGCTGAGTAAAAGATCCAGATACAAAATGTCACATATTATATGATCCCCCTTCTATGAAATATTTAGAATGCGTAAAGTCATAGAAACAGAAGATAGGTTGGTGGTTGTCAGGTTACAGGGAAAGCAAGGGATGGGGAGCTTCTACTTAAATAGGTGCAGAGTTTCTTTTTTGGGGCAATGAAAATACTTTGGAACCAGATTAAGGCAGTGGTTGAATATCTCATTCAGAAATGCCACAAAATTGTTCACATTAGGATGATTGATTTTATATGATGGGAATTTCACCTCAATTGGAGGAAACAAACAAAAACAAACAAACAAAAAATCAACAAACTTGCACTGGCTCCCCCTTGTGTACAGAGTGAACCTCCACCTTCCCCAGCTTCCTAGAAGACCTTTCACAGGCTGCAACCTCATTTCCTGTTTTATGATCTGCTAATACTTCCCCCATAATCTTTTCCCAAATTTAGGGAGATTTTTTTCCCCTAAATACACTATATATTTTATCATTCTTTGCTTTGGCTCATGCCGTTCTTCCTGTCTCCTTTCTGGGTAAAGTTCATCCGTATTCTTTGACAAAGGACAGATGTGCCAGCTGTTCTGTGAAATATCCCCTACTCTTGCCACATGGCAGGCAATAGCATTCTTCCAACTTCCTTGCTTTCCTAGACCAGATCACTGCCTGAGTCACACTCCTCTGGTACTGGTGTTTCTGCCTCTCCCCTCTTTGTGCTGTCTTCCTTTGGGGTGGTGGCCACCGTGGAAAATAGTGAAAACTCAATTGCTTTTAAATAGTAATTTTGTTTTTTAGATAATAATTTGATTATAATTTTTTGATTATAATTACTGACTCTGGTGTCAAAAAAGTCCAGTTGAACTTTGCTATACCTTACTTTTTAAAAAATATCTTTATTTATTTTTTTATGTGGTGTGAGGATTGAACCCAGTGCCTTACATATGCGAGGCATGCACTGGACCGCTGAGCCCCAGCCCCAGCCCCTATACCTTACTTTTTGATATGCATACATGAGGAATTAGATGAGGTTTATTATAAATGTTATACTAATTGTCTAGCACAGTTACATTTTTTAAATGATTATCCAGAGTGCATATTTCTCTCCTGAAGTATTTTTATTTCCAAAAATTACACATATAGTTTTCTAGTTATTTTCTTTCGTATTTTGGAAGGGAAACAATTTTAATTAAAGCTTTTTACCTTTGGTAAAGATCCTCCAAAATGATGTATTTGGGCAGGAAAATCTAGTGGGGATGTATTTTTCCTAGTTTCAGTTATCCTTATTGTTATATGGTTTCTTTTTCTTTTCCTTCACATTTGTTTAGCTTGGGTTTCTATTTCTTATAATAAAAGCTTATCACAAATAATATAACTTAGGAGGCTACAGTGCTACACAGGCATTAGGGATTTGCAGAAGTGTGAGATTCAGTCCTTGTTCCCAAGGTGTTTGCAGTGGGTTGGGGTGAAGCAAGTAGAAAAGCTTATTATTACCACACAGTGTGATGAATGCTGTAATTGACGTTTATACAAAATGACCTAGTACAAAGAAGAAAGGAGACCCTCCATCTCCTGGTGACCTGAGGGGCATGGGTACCATGGTTAGTGAGTTAAGTCTTAGGAACTTGTGGGCAAAAAAGATTAATGATATCTGGAGTGTCAAAAGCCTCTGATTAAAATATTTTTATCAATTGTTGCCTATGTCTGACAAATGCAAACTGATATTAACCAGTTTGAACTTGTTTGCTACCAGATGTCTAGTAGAGACCTATTTTAATGACTATTGTCAAAGTGTGATTTACTAAAGAGCTTTTTAGGCAAGGATGCCAGCTAAGCGTGCTGTGTTGTTGAGCCACTGTGTTCCTCCCTGCTGCATTATATTTGATTGCCAAGATTAACTCTGTGGGCCAGCTTGTTCCCTGATGACAGTGGATAAACAAGGGTGCCACTGAAAAACTGTGCATGCATTTATGTTGTAGGCACAGATTTTTGTGAGTGGTTACACATCTGGTGCAAGTATATGAGTAGAAGTTTGAACTTCAATTAGTTGAGTTTATGAAGCACTGACAGTGTAGGGCAATATATGAGGCATGTAGGAAATTACAAAGGAAATAGGAAACACAATCTTTGTTCATATTGAGTTTATAATCTAATGGAACAAATATAAATGGAGATACATGATAACAGATAAAATAAACATAAAAACATAGTCATAACCAGTTACAGATGGATAGAGATATTTGCACAAGTGCTGTGGGGTTGGGAAAATGATTGCAGTGACTATTGTCAGCTGGGGTAAATCAAAAGCTCCTTTAACGCAGGATATAAAACTCATGCAAAAATATTAAGAAGGAAGGACAAGGCTTAGAGTGGTGGAAATCATTCTAGAAAGTAGAATGAAATGAAAAAAAAAAAAAAACAGAGAGTGGGCATTGAATAAGGTGTAGATGATCATAAGGTTTGCTTTAACAGTTGGATTTTTGTAGGACATGGGTTTCTTCTGGAAAGCCAACCATATTAGCATAGGCTGACTGCTGCACAAACGATTCTAAATAACAGTGACTTAATACAACCAAAAGTTATATCTTTTCTATCAGATTCAGTGGTATTCCCCACATGTATGGGTTTCTATTCTGTGCATTTATTTAAGGATCCAGATTTTGTCCAGCCCAATCCTAGGTTCTAGGAGTCTTCCTGTAGGTTCCTTTTTCATTCACCTGGTGAAAGGGACAGAAAACAGGGGATAATATGTGGGAGTACATATGGGCCCAGTTTAGAAGTAACCCTGCCCACCACATTCCACCTGGCTGTGACTTCAGGCAAGAGCCTGGAAAAGGTAATGGAGGTGGGTGCTCAGCAGGAAAAAGTCATGAGCTTTTGGAAATGCATAGCAGTCTCTTGCTATCACTCTATGCTAGTATCTTACAAATCTAGAGCACATTCCCGTTTCCTATCTGAAGTTTAGGCTAGTCTCTTCAATCTACCCTGCTGACACTTCAGACTCACCATTCCCTCCTTTCCTTGCTTTATTATGTGTTATTTTTTTTATTGACAATTTCTTCTTATATTACCTTATGTACTGCAATCCTTCAGGTTTGTCTGTTTCCTCCTCCTCCTTCTCTTCTTCCTCCTCCTCCTCTTCTTCCTCCTCCTCCTCCTCCTCTTCTTCTTCGAATTGAATCCAGGAGCACTTAACCACTGAGCCACATTGCCAGCCCTTTTTATATTTTTATTCTGAGACAGTGTTGCTACATTGCTGAGGCTGGCCTTGAACTTGCAGTCCTCCTGCCTCAGACTTCAGAGTTGCTGAGATTACAGGCGTGTGCCCCTATGCCTGGCTGTCTTTTCTTTTCTTTTTTTTTTTTTAAATTTATTTCACACCCACTTGAATCAAAGTGTGGAATATGATATGTCAAGAAATTTGTAATGTTTTGAACAACCCACAATAAAAAATTAAAAAAAAATTTATTTCACATTTGTAGAACAATTTTTTTGTAACTTTATTTTATTTTTATGTGGTGCTGAGGATCGAACCCAGTGCCACACGCATGCCAGGTGAGCACGCTACCACTTGAGCCACATTCCCAGCCCCTGGCTGTCTTTTCTTTATGTATGTATTAATAGTGTGCCTTCAGAAAGTCTCTTCAGTCTGTCTTCCTTTTCTTCTTCCATCTATGCATGCTCTTGTTAGTGACCTTATCTCATAACAATTGCAATGGCTTAATAATTTCCTATCTAAAATTCCACCCTGGATATTGCTACTAGATAATAATCACTTTCTTCTTGCTGTATTCTCACTCGGTAATCCCTTTTCCTCCCTTTTGTGCAGGGATGAATTCCAAATTGCTCAGCATATACTTAAAGAATCACTGTTATTCAGTCTCCATCTCCTTCCTAGTCTCATTTCTGACTACTAAACACAAGAAGGCTCCACTTCAGATAGACTGGTCACTTTAGTCTCTGAATTTAGAGGATGCCAATTCCCACCCTGGAGGCATGGGCTTTCCCAGGAGAATGTGCTTTTGTCACACATTCTGGAGCAGGCTTGGCTCACTTCATGAATAGCTCAGGCAGCGTCACACAAATACGCTGGCTCCCAATAAACTTTGACTTGTGTGTTCCACTCCCTCCTATGAGTACATGGTCATGGGCAGCCTTTCCCTGCTATGAAAATGTTTAATGTGATCATGTTTTGTCTCTCCAAATTGATTGTTAAGATCTAGAAGGTCAGGAACTATATCATCTATCTTATAATTTCCTGCACAGCCTAGCATCTTACTGGGCACAAAGTGATTACTCAACAAATACTTGCTGAATAATCATATTGAATGAAGATGAAGGTACTTAGGTGTGAAGATAATCATTTGGATGGGAGTTTTCATTTGATTCAAGAGGCAATTGGGAGCCATTGATGGCTTCTGAGAACAGGAAACAAAAATTACTCAGGGAAGAAAATGCTTATGGTTGTGTGTAGGATCCTGAGACATTGTAAACAGACAAATACAACATGTTAGAGATGGAGTTAAAGCAACAGGCCCACTTTGTTTGGAAAAATAATGCAGTGGCTCTATATCTTATAGGATGAGAGAGGTCAAAGCCTGAGATGATTCCCGAAAGGCTTTCTAGTTGAGGAACATAGTATATAAAATAAATGATAGCACTTAATGACCCTGGAGACCAAAGAGAGAAGTGGCTCCCACAAATTCTGATAGTATCGAAATACTGTTACTAACAGATTGAGAATGAGTGATGATTTGAATGACTGTAATATACCTTCAGTTTTCAATTGCAATGAGACTCTCAGATGTGTATGTTTACCAGAGTTGTCAGAATCATATGATTTGTAGAGATAGAAGACCAGTGGTCTAGTCCCGACTCTATTGTGACCTTGAAACTCTGTGTAATGTAAATGGGTTAGGCTAGATCATTTTTACAGGGTGGATACATTGAAAAAAAAATCCCTTGTAAAGACATGTAACATAGCAACTTGAGAGTTTTCATACAAGTAATTTTATTCATAATTTTTGTTTCATTTGGTTGCTCACTTTAAGACATCAAAATTTTCTTTCTTTCTTTTTTTTTTTTGCTACAAATATATTTCAGCATTAGCCCTTTTTAAATTCCTTTCACCTTTTAACCACATCCACAAAATAAATACTTATCAGTTACTGAGAAATTGGAATGTAAGCTCAATTATGCTAAAAACTAATGGGTAACACTAACATATAGCAACAGCTTCTTTTGAGATATTTATTCTCTTGGTGATAAAAAACATAAGCCCAATAGCCCATTGCTGCAGAAAGAATTTAGCTACAAGTTTATCAATTTGAGCAGGGCAACTGCACGACTAAATGCATGTGAAACTTAACAAATCCCTTGGGGAAGCTGACTGTAAGAATTTTCTAGTCTGTGTCGAGTTACTGAGGTGAGACATGGTGGATTGGACTTAATGCCTTAGGCAAGCACAATCAAATAGAGACAGTTTAAGATTTTTCTGTGTCCATGAAGGGATCTCTGGTAGGTGTCTAAATGAAGCTTTCAAAAAGGAATATAACGCCATCATGAGCTTTCTTCCCTGAATATTTTGGCAGGTTATTTTGGTTTAGAAGAAATCCAAGTAAGATTTTCATAGTGTAAGCTATGAAACAGTTGGAAAGATTTACAATTATTATTTGCTTCATAAGAATTTGGGAAACTACAAAGCATTGTTCTTTACATTTTAATTTTCAAGAGGGAAAAATTCAAGAATAGCGAATAATGTGTATGATTTGCTGGAATACACTGAGGTTACCGCAATTTGTGACAAAGTGGTTTCTAAAAGTCAACTATCAAAAATTAGTTTTAAGATCTCACCTGTTGTGGAATCTCAGAAGAGTTTGTATCAGAGGGTCACTTGGAGTAAAGTGGTTGAGTGTGTAGGGTCTGGAGCCTAATCACCCTGATTTGAATCCTGGTTATGCTACCTGTTGCCATGTGACTCAGGGCAGATTGCTTAACCTCAGTTTTCTAATGTGTATCATGGGGATAATACCATCATTCTTAGGGTCATGTGAAGATTGTAGGAATTAGTAAGTGTGAAGTGCTTAGAGTAGAGTCTGATACATAGATAACAATAAGTGTTAGCTATACAACAACTCTAATAATACTTTGTAGTATTGTTTGTGATCACTTAGTGTGTCTGTTTTGGTTACTTGAGAGCACAAGTCACATAGTGTCATGGCCCTTCAACTGCCCAGTACTCTGCTGATAACAGCATGAGAAGTGGGTTTGAGAGCTGAGTCCCCAGCTCCTGAGAAATTTGGAACTCCACCCGGACCATGTTTTCCACCCAGGCAAGGCATCCCTAAGGAGAAGACTTACTCTGAAATCATCTGGGCCAGAAAACAGAGGGAATCTTAGTTTAGAGGAGAGGGTGGGGTGGGGCAGACTGATTTGAAGGGGAGTCGGTCTAGCTGTGTAGGCTGTGGAACTCTTCTCAAACTTGATAAACCAGCTCTTTCCTGCACACTTATTGACTGTTGGGTCTTTGAGATTCAGAGATTTTTCTCAGTTTTTCAAATGTCAGCTTCCATGATGGCACTGAGTGTCTCTGCTCTCATTTTAGATCTCCGGAGAAGGATATTCCTGTTTGTTCCTTAACCAGTTCTAAGGGTACTGACTACTATCTTTATGATTATGGCTACAGTCGTTGCACAGAAACTCTGCCCCTAACACTCACCCTCATAGCCACACATGGAAGCATGAACTCCCTTTCCCTGACCTAGTCGCCCTACCAGAAGGCAGAGAGAAACTGACATTGACCCCAAACCTCTTATTAGACTCTGTATCATTCACTACTTTCCTCGTCTCTAGTTGTCTGGATCTCTGGAGCCCTTCTTGTTTCTGACTCTGTTGATTTTTCCAATCCAATGCTTCCCCTCCTTTTCCTTCAGTATTTTCCTTCCTAATCAGGACTCTCAAAGAAGAGATGGAAAGAAGACACTGGAGGAGGCAAAAATGAATGGACCTGAGCCTAGTGAGATCAAATGCAGAATTTATAGTTCAACTTATGACATTTCGTAGGGTAGGGGGAGGGATGTTCATAATTACAATAGGGCAACCTGGTGCACACCTGGTTGTCCTGTGCAAACTGGTCCTGTGTCCACCCTGGACCCAGACTTTGGTAGGGAAAATTAGTTATTTCTTCTTCTCATTTTTTCACAACAACAGCACCACCAACAAACTATGCACTAATTTTTTTTTTAAAGTAGTTTCCAGGAAGAGGGGCAACTGTGGATTACTATGGCCCATTCACCTAAGAGACTAAGCAGACAGGTTACCAGGAAGGTTTCTAAGAAGTCTGCTAACTGTAAACCAGCAAATAATTGAGAAGTAATTAGTATTGCTATTATTTTTGATCAAACAAAACTAGTGGACTCACTTCTCTATTCTTTCTTTCTGTAGAGGAGAGTAAAATGAGAATTTGTTGCTTTGGACAACTGTTGGGACCTTCTTTATACTTTGTAAAACATTTCATAATGAGGAACGCTGAAAGAACTTTAACATTTACATAGGACAATGGCTGGAAGCCCTGTTCCCTTTCGGTGCAAGTGTAGCACAACCTGGCAAATTGAGTTCAAAACATTTAGAATTCATCTATGCTGCTTAGAGTCTCCTTTATTATTTTAAATAAGTGGTAGAAACTATTAGTTATTAACTCTGCAAGTACCAGTTCATTGTATATGAGCATAGAGTAACTAAGCTCAAATGATGATTTTTTTGTTGTTGTTGTTGTTATCCACTTACCAACTTTAACATAAATTTTGCAGTCAGTGGCAACAGAATAACAGAGTTTGCTGTGAATGTTGTATAGCTTTCATTATTTTAAATATATAGTTACTATTGTAAGTACCTCCTTCTAACTGTGAATCGTAGGTGCTTTCAAATGTGAAAACTAACCAGGATTTTAGTAGTCTAGAACAACCATCCCAGATGCTAAGGATTCAGGGAAGCCAAGAAGCATTATCCCCTTGGCTTACTTTCACTAGTTATTTCATTCTATAATCTTGTTTCATCTCAAATATTACTACACACCACTCAGCTATAATAAAAACATATTTTTATTCAAAATGGTGACCTAAATCACCTATTAGGCTGAGGGATAACTCACTATTTAAAGAAGAATCCTAAATTTAATTAATTCATTCAGTATCTTCAAAAATTATGAAAGATCCAAGGCAGATGTGGCTTAATACTACATGGTTTTGATCATGGAGCTCAAAAAAGATATTTTGTTTAGCAGAGATGGACTTTTTGTTTGCCTTTTAGAAACAAGTGCCACTACATGTCTTATACTTTAAATGTAAATATACTGGCCCTTTAACTTGCACTTTAGAGAAATAGAAAAAAAATTTTTTTGAGAAAGAATGTTTTGTGTTCTAGTGGAGGGGTCCGTAAACATTTGTGGTAAATGGTAAATATTTGTGGCCTTGTGAGTCATATGGTTTCTGTCACAACAATTCAATTTTGTTGTTGTAGTAGAAAAGCAGTCATAATATGTAAAGAATGTTTGTGGCTGTTTCAATAAAACTTTATTTATAATAATAAACAATGAGTAGGATTGGCTAGTGGTCAGTAGTTTGCTTACTCCTGTTTTAGTGTGAAGGGAGCTCTCTAAATTTATTGTTAGCATGGATAAATGCCAGCATTTAAATTTATTCCAGTTAAGCAATAAAAAATACCCTATATCATATTGTTTATTGAGGATTTGTATATAATTAGAATGTATGCTTAATAAAATAATTCTTAATAAAATGCCATGGAAAATAATAGAGAAACATTAGCAAGGATTATCCCTGAAATATTATTTGTAGTAACAAAAAAAAATGAAGAATGGCCTAAATGTTCACTGATAGAAAACTAGTTAAACAAATTGTGAAAATATGCATAGCTAAAAAAGAGTGAGCCACATGTATTTTTTTAAACTGACAAGGAAATTTCTTCCTAATACCACTTCTTACAGGATAAACAAGCATCTTATAGAACAGTACCACAACATTCATACTAAACAAACAAATCACAAAAGACCATCCATATTCTCCATGGATATAAATATATGTTTGTGAATTTATAGAAAAAGCTCTAGGGGAACACACACCAAGCTCATACAAGTGATTGTTGCTGGGTAGCTACTAGATTTAGGGGTGTTAGCCAAAGGTCAAAGAGGATATGAAACCATGAATTTAAAAAATTCATTAGAGAATGACATGCAAAATAAAAGCTGTACAGACATTTATATTCTGAAAGAGTATAAAGAATGAGGACTTATAATTTTTAAGTTTAAAATTATAGCACATGAAATTTACAGTCTTTATAATTTTGAGGGGTTTATAGGAAATGAATGTTAGGTAAAAACTCTACCTCCAATAGAATGGGCATATGATTTATTTATTACATAGTCCTTGGATCTACAGAAAATCTTTGGACATTATGAAGTTTTAGAAATTCAATAACTTAGCAAAGGTAGTAGACTAACCACAGTGCTTGGCAATTTATGAGCTGTATGTCAATGTTATGGTCAGTTTGGCCTTAGGAATTTTTACCTGTGCTAGTGCCACACTTTGATAAAGAAACTTTGCAATATGCTGCCTTCTCTAGAGAAAGAAATCTGTGAGGAACTGATGCCAGTGTACCTTAATTTAGAAGTCACATTGTTTTAAAATGTGACTGTTATAAATTAATGTACCATGTGAATCCAGACCTACGATAGATTGCAAAGCTGAAAGACTCTTATTTATAGCTGAGAAGAGGCTCTTTTTTCAATCTAGCAAGTATTTGTTGAAGACCTACTATGAACCCTTCACTATATTGAAAAGGTAAGTGATAACAAAGGAAATGTGAATGACAGCCCCTTTTCTGAAAGAGCAGCCCACTTCATTGGGGAAGAAGAAATTAGACAACACCCTAAGATGTCACATTTTCAAAGGCCAATTTGAAAATCTAGTAATATAAAAAGCGGATAAAGGAACAGATGCTGGCAGGTGAGGGACATCTCTGTAAGAGAGCTGTGTCTTGATTTGGGACTCAATGCAAAGTTTGAGTTGAGGCTAAGGCTAGGGCCATGGTATCATTCTTCCTTCTCAATATAAAGGGAGCAGTCTGGGTTTACAGAAGTAACAACTTGCCCAAGAACACTCAGCTGGTGAGTGCTAAACCCAGGATGTAAATATTGCCGTCTAACCCCAAAGTTTCAAACCTTCCAAGGCGAGGCTTGCTCAGCGGGCACCTAGTCTAGTGCTGGCTCTGACATTAAATAACAACCCCCTGCATCATTTCCCTCCATCATAAAACAAAGGTGCTAGAAACATAATCTCTAATATGCCTTGCATTACTTCTGTGATTCAGTTACTTCATCAGAAAGTGGAGTTAATAACTGGGCTGTGTGGATTAGGAGAGACAGTGAGATAATGTCAGGCAAAAAGAACACAATATATTGTTAGAGTCCAATAAGTAAAATGTTGTTATCTTGTCATCAAACAAGCAGTTTAGCTAATTGCTTCTACATTGCATCTGCTGGATGATGATGATGTCATAGGGTTAGCATGAACTTCTCTACTTAGGTTCAGGCCTTAAAGATGTAGGTCACAACCAGGGAGTAGATCTGAGAAGCCCTCTTACCTTTGTTGAAATATAACTGCATGTATATTGTGTTTGGTTTAGTGGCAGTGGCTTTGTAAAAGGAACAACATCCCTAAGTTTCAAGAGTCCAAGTGAGAAATGGAACAGCCAGTTCTTTGTTAGATTAACTTTGAACCGATTTATGTTAAGATATGTCTATAAATAATTTGTAAGAAACCAGTAATTTCTAAGTGAGAGCCCTGCTTTTCCTACTTATTCTTCCAGTAGCTTGAATCTGTATGTCTTCCTTACGCCTAGGAAATAATTTAATTATAACCTAGTTATGCTGCTGCTGCTTCTTCTTCCTCATCTTCTTCATCTTATTTTTGGTATTTGTGTTACCTGTAATGCATTGTAGGCTGGGTGAATTGTGGTGGACTTTCAGAGAAAAATAGGCTCCAGGTTTGTGGCACAGATGAAAGAAAAATTTAGATTCCTAGGTTAGAAAGCCTAGGGTCATGTACTTTTTTTTCTCAAAAGCTTTTCTTTTCTTTCTTTTCCCCTTCCCCCCCTAAGAGATTGGCCCATTTCCCCCAATTAAAATTTGCACGGAATTCCTGTACATGCCACAGGTAGGAACTGTACTGCTCAGGTTGAATGGCCCTGAGGCTGCACCTGCCTTACTTTTATTTATTTATTTAATTATTTATTTACCTTTCTACCTACTTACTGAGGTGCTAAGGATTGGACCCAGGGATGTTCTACCCCTGCAGTACAGCACCAGCCATTTTTTTGGGACAGGGTCTTTCTATGTTGGCCATGCTGGCCTTGAATTTGAGGTCCTCCTGCCTCAGCTTCTAGAGTTGCTCGGATTATAGGTGTGGGCTACTGTGCCTGGCTTTCCAGATATTTCTTCTGCTTGTTTTTCTCTTTCCATTCCATGGTCCCCTATTGAACACCCACAATTGTATAGAGCATTGACCTGTCCCTTATAATTTTATTAATGATATGAGGACACTGTGAGTCTTATGATCTACCTGGTATAGATTTTAATATTTTTCTTTTCTTAGGTAGTAACTTCAGTTGGGGTGGAGAGTTGAAGATGATTAAGACCTCTTCTTGCATGAAACAAAGTCTTTAGTTGCAACCTACTCTAAATATTCAGTCTTGAATGTTGGATTATTATTGCAGTGAAGGCATGCTATATTAGTGAAATGTAGCTAAAGTTTAATGTGAACTAATAACTCACTAAATGTTTTTTGGAAAATAATAGAAATCTTCCTTTTAGTTGAGAGTTTCTCTTTTCTAATTTGGACCTGTGAGAACTTCCAACTAATTCTATCAGGAAAAATGCATAACACTTTTAGTCTTGAAGTCTTATCTTTTGATCAACATATTTATACATAAATAGTGGCAAAGCATGAAACAGAACATAGAGTCTAATTTTGTTGATTAGTAGTATGAATGATGGATATCAGTTTCAGTGTTCTTAGAGGCTGAGAAAACAGTGAGAATGGATAGGTTCTCTGACTCAAAATGTTTAAAACCTTGTTAAGATAGCAGATCCTAACGGTCTACTTCACTGAACTTCTGTTCCCTTGCTGAAAAGAATAATTCGGTGAAGGATAGAAGACTGAAAAAAGCATGGTATTTTTAGTCAGGTTCTCTATACCTAATGAGCACACACAGATCAGATTAGATGGTTTCTTTTTCTTTTTTTCTTTTTCTTTTTAGGTGGACACAGTATCTTTATTTCATTTTTATGTGGTGCTGAGAATAGAACCCAGTGCCTCACGCTTGCTAGGCAAGCACGCTACCACTTGAGCCACATCCCCAGCCCCTAGATGGTTTCTTCATATGACTAATGAAACTGTTTGTTGTTATATCATAAATAAATGAATGTATCTCTTTATTCCTGGTAGATATCTTATTTCTTTAGATATCAAATATTTAAAGCAGATTCCCTGTAAATGTTTTTAAATTAGCCATATTTAGCATTTCTATTTTAAAAAAATCTCAAATGGAATTCAGAGTCATGTGCTTTGACTCATTTTAATATTTGAAATTTAAGATTAGGAGCTTAAAGGTAAATTTCACATTTAAAAAAAATTTTTTTGGTACCAAGGATTTAACCCAGAGACTCTAACCACTAAGTTACATCCTCGCCCTGATTTTTTTTTTAATTTTAAAAAATATTTATTTATTTATTTATTTAATTTTGAGACAGGGTCTCGCTAAATTGCTCAGGGCCTCACTAAGTTGCTTTGAACTTAAGCTTCTCTTGCCTTAGCCTCCTGAGTTGCTGAGATTAAAGGCATGCACCACTGTGCCTGGCAAATCTCATAATTTGGATAGTCTAATTATCTTCCTTTTTCAATTATAAATGTAATACATGTCTATCATACACCATACAGCATGTAGAAGTATAAAGACAAGGAAAGTTTCCTGGGATCCCACCTTCCCACCTTACAGAAGTAAAACTATTTAAAAAAATTAGTGATAATCTTGTTGATTTTTTATACATGTGGTTTTTTTTTAAAGAGAGAGAGAGATGAGATGAGAGAGAGAGAGAGAGAGAGAGAGAGAATTTTTTTAATATTTATTTTTTAGTTATCGGCGGACACAACATCTTTGTTTGTACGTGGTGCTGAGGATCGAACCCGGGCCGCACGCATGCCAGGCGAGCGCACTACCGCTTGAGCCACATCCCCAGCCCCCATAATGTTTTTTTAAAAATTAGACAAGAGAGGAAAATGTTAATTTTTAGCTAATATTTAAATGTACCCTACTATCATGTTATTTGGGGAATGATACTAAGATGCATATTTTAGAGAGACACAGGACAAAGGATTATTTGTACTCTTTATTTCTAAAGTATATTATACATTTAAGGACTGTATTTCAAAATATGTTTTCAGTAATAAAAAATAGAAAGAATTGGGCTGGGGATGTGGCTCAAGCAATAGCATGCTCGCCTGTCATGCGTGTGGCCCTGGTTCGATCCTTAGCACCACATACAAAGATGTTGTGTCTGCTGAAAACTAAAAAATAAATATTAAAATTCTCTCTCTCTCTCTCTCTCTCTCTATCTATCTTTTTTTTAAAAATAGAAAGAATAGTTATAGAGAAATAAATATTTGCTTTTTTGTTCCTGTTAAATTTTAGAGATATGTTTGTAATTAGTGTTCTCAATTTAAAACAATCCATTGAAATGCCACAATTGTAATAAAATATTATATGCCATTCTTTTGAGCTAATCTTAAAATGATGATCATATACTGATAAGAAGATCATTATTAATATTGCCTTTATACTGTGATATGTGACATATCTTAAATGATTAAGTGCTACATAATGAAATCTTGGTATATTAAAATAATAAATCATATTTGTTCTTTTTAGTAAATAAACTTGTTAAACTATGGAAAGAAGTTTTGCTTGTTTTAGATACCTGGGTGATTGAACATTCATTCTTTGATTTTTTTCAAATTTTCCTTTTTTATTTAGATTTTAACTTTATATGTTAATATGTTTGCATTTGATTCACTTTAATGTTTAACATACTATGTATAATAATAAATTCATATCTGACTTGACAGCCACTCCATTTTATTTTCTTTCACAAATATTTTATCTTTTTCCCCCCGAGTTGATCATTATTCCATAGATACATGAATCAAAACTTTACATTATATCTTATGTGCAAATATTATGTGCAATAAAATAGATTAATTTTTTGATGAGGGCAGTCTGAATGGAGCAAATATTCTGAGAAGAAAAGAGCATCAGCAGACAATATAAATCAACATCAAGGAGTTGGTGAGTGTGGGAACTTATTCCACATGGAAAGAGGAGAGGCATATCTGCCCAGCCTAGCTGCTGGGGGCCCTTGGAGATGTTCCCTGCAGCACCAGGCAGGCCCTTTCCAGGAGGCACTGTTCTTGCTGTGCTGAACAAAGAGTGTTCACAGTGTCGGGTGGCATAGTGCAATCTCTCTTGGTGACTCCATAAACTGCAGTGGTTTCTATTGGGAAGTGGAAGGAGACAATATATACTGTGGAAATAGTGCTGGGAGACATGTACCACATTCTTGGAGCAGGAACCCTAGAATGGATGAGACTGGTCTGTTAAACCTCTTTGAACCTAGGAATTGAGGAGTTCTTCTTGTCTATGTATTTACAAGTGAGATGGTTAGGGGGGCCTGGGAAAGTCTCTACAGTTTTTGATGGAGACATAAGTAATGTCTTAATCTATTTTTCTAGTTTTTAGTACTGGGAAGGATGAGCTTGACAGAGGGCTCATCATTAGAGCCAAGAGAACTTTAAATTGAAATTTGGGACTGGTAAAGAGAAGAAAATAAAATAATAAAACCACAAAATTGATACTTAATTAATAAATAAAAAGGATGAGGGAAGTCCTAAAAATTCTCTGAAAAACAGTAATAGTATGGATAGGGTCAGTATGGTCGGATATTTGTATGCAGAAGATAAAGTATAGGTGTTAAGCAAAAAATTAAATTAGAGCATAAGAAGTATAAGCAACTCTTGGACTAAGGGGAAACACCTTTTCCTCAACAAGAAATGAATTTTAAAATATACAGTGATGACTCACTATATATTTCACAAGTAAACTGCAGAACTCACACACACATACATACCCAGAATAAATACATAGGCATACATAGACACATATGTGTCTTTTCACACACATACACACACCTTCACATATACTCAGGAAGGAAATATACCAAAATTGTTAAATTACCTCCAGGTAGTAAATTTTAGGATTTTTTTTGTCTTTCTGATTTTCTATATTTTCAAATGTTTAAATAGTGGACACCTAACTCTTTGATAGTGGAAACATACTAAGTAATATTTTTAAATACCAAAAATATAAAAACATATTTAAGTAGAAAGTATTTGAGTTTGAACAGCAGTAATTGTTCGCCACATATCAGGATGAATGATGTTTTAATTGTTGGGATTTTAAATCTGTTATTGGGGTAGATATAGTAGTGTTGTAGAATTTCATCTCTACATAAAGTCTGTCAAGATTATGAAAAAAATTATGATTTGTCTTGAAAAAATAATCTCTTAAATGATTGTGGAAACAATGGAATGATTGGCTTCTCCGAATTTAATTTTAAATTAGGGGAAAATTTGTTGGTGAAGTGAAAACTGTCTAGTAATCTAAGAATTTAGGAAGTAGTTTTTGGTTTATAATTAAAGAAAAAATTTTTTTTTCCAGTATTGAGGATTTAACCCAGAGCTGCATTCATGTTAGGCAAATAAGTGCTCCACCACTGAACTATGTCCCAAACCCTTTTTATTTTATTTTGAGACAGGGTCTTACTAAGTTGCCCCAGGCTGGCCTGGAACTTGTGATCTTCCTGTCTCATCCTCCTGGGTAGCTAGGATTACAAGTGTGTACTACCATGTCCAGAAGGAAGCAGATTTTTAAAAATCCAAATTAAAAAAAAAAAAAAGGTTTAGCTCCTTAAATGCAAGGCCAGTGGCTCTACAGTATTTGCCAATTGTAAATAATCTAAAAATATAAAAGTGATACCAGTCTTGGAAATCAGGATCAGGTCTTTGATCCTCCAGTGTTGAAGATTAAACAAGCGAGAAATGCTGAGGCAAGTAGAAAGCAAGTTGTATTTAAGAAAGACATAGAACAGAGACAGCAGACTTCTCTGCAGAGAAGGGGCCCAGAGCTGAGTGTTGGTGGGAGAAGGTGTGTCTTGCTTTTTTATAGATCCCAGATTTCCTCTCCCTCCCCACCTTCTCTTTCTTTCCTGTATATGTGCCTAAGGGCAGGAAGGAGCAGCCCAGGGAGTAATCATTAGCAACTCCTTGTACTGGAAAGTGTGATTCCCTGAAGATGTTAGCCACTGGTTGAGCAGGGAAGTGCTCTGGAAATGTTAGCAATCCATTTCCTTTTCTTCCATAATCAGCCCTCATCTTTCTGACCCATTATGATCTAAGCTGACCACTTGTCCTTCACCCCTGTCTCAGTAGGACAATTCTATGACTTTAAAATATTTAGCTATCATAGTAATGTTTGTTTAATGAATGAATGAGAGAAAAGGTGATTGAATGTGTATGGACCATTGGTGTGGGAGGCTCTCCTAACAAAATTCTGACAATTATAGATTACCTCAATAAAGAAAAGAGTAGTTGACCAAAAAGTGTCACATGCCAGTTTACACATGTAAAATATACAACTCTAAAAGAAAAAGATTTAAAGTTACGTGTGGAAGCAGAAATGAGACGGGGGAATAGAAGAACTATCTTATTGCTTAATTGGTCCCTTCTCTGTAGGATCCTATAGCAGTTTGTTCTTCTGTGTAGTCATTTCTCTATTATATTATACTTAACCATTTCTGCCTTTGTAACTGCTCTTCCTGCCTTCTGCCCCACCTCCTTCCTGAGTTTTAAGCATGCTGTGTCATCTTCATATTCCCTTTGTTCTCATAAAAAATACTTGCACATTCTAGGCACTCCAGAAATATTTGCTGATTTGCATTGTTTGGAACAGATGGTATCATGTTAAAAGATGACTACAGAAAGAGAAACACCGCTAAATTCTATTTAACTCCTATTTTCTCTGTAAAGGATAATGGTTTTTCAAATCGGAAAGGGCAGCACAACTGTAACTAAAAGAACTGAAAATCTCAAGTAGGTGTAGAGATTTTAAATGAGCTCGCTGCTTTAAATTGCTACAGATTCATCCCATGGTACTAAAGAGATTTTCATTTGGGATTGTGGAACTTCTCTTGGAAATCTGGAAAACACAGGCAAGAGGAGAGATGAGACAATTTCTTGATATTTTGGAGGGGAAAAAACTCAAAACAAAAAAACCTGTAGGTGTCTAATGTGAGGCTTATACTGGGGTGGGAACTATAAAATGGGTAGATTGACAGCACTTTGGATACCAAGCTGATATCATGTCCTTTTTAAAAAAAAACAGGATGACTAAATCTGTAGATGAGGGGAATTCCCAAGGCATAGTATATCTCAGTGTGCAAGCCAATTGAGAAAGCGCCTTATGTTATCATGGTTGCTGGCTCTTTGTGGGGACATGTACTGTGTGGTGAGGGATTTACCGGTTTTGAGCAAATGAACCTCCCAAGATAAATTAATCAAATTGAGAACTGGTCTTTAAAGAAACACTGCTTTAATCTGATCCTGATTAACAGTTTATCATAGTCCCAACTGTTAATGTTTTACAAGTCAGGAAATTAAGAGGAATGGTCATTGATAGTGTGGTGGTTAAAGGCAGCCTGGCCCTGTCACTAGCTAAAGAACTTGAGCAAATTACCACACCTCTCTATGCCTTAGCTTGTTCATTCATAAGATTCAACTGATGATATCTACCTGCACATGGTACACATAGGGCCCTTTCAGGGTTCCCACCACTTGGCAAATCCTCCATAAATGGCAGCTAGTGTCTATTTAGAATTTATCAGATTAAGCATTTTATACATGAGGAAACTAAGGCTTAGAAAGAGCAAATAGCATCAAATGGACAGGAAAGGATTTTTGTTAGGGTTAAAAATGGACAAAGACATTGAAGTCTTAAAGCATTTTGTAATTTCATAAAGCTTGTACTTTTTAAACAAATCATTTGTATAACATTTATCTAAAGGTTTTAGTTGACTATGAGATAAATATGATGCATTGTTATGTATGGCTCTAAAAAATAGAAATAAAAAAAAGAAACTAGTTCCAATGCACTTGAATAATTTGATCTCATTTAAGATATAGTTCTTTCTATTTTTCTTCAATCTTTTGTTAAGAGAAACAGATTATGGAGAATGGGCACAAAGTCACATCAAGACTAGCTGGAAAAGTCAGAATTAATAAGTTTTGGAAAAATGAAAACTTTGAAGGAAACATGAGAGGCATCTTAAACTATTTGAAGGGTGTCATTTGGAAGAGGGAGAGATTTATCTTGTGATGCTCCAGGGATAGAATGGGTTCCAGGAATAGAAGTTATAGGAAAGCCATTTTTTTAAAAAAATATTTTTTAGTTGTGGTTGACACAATACCTTTATGTACTTATTTATTTTTTATATTGTGCTGAGGATCGAACCCAGGGCCTTGCAGTGCTAGGCGAGCACTCTACCGCTGAGCTACAACCCTAACCCCAGGAAGGCCACTTTGACCTTTACATTTTAGCTGACCTAAAGAGCCATTCAGAAGTGGGACAGTCTATCTTTGAAGGTGATGAGCATCTTCTGAGAGACACTCTGGAGGGAATTTTCAAATTGGATAGGATAGATGACCTCTCAATTCTCTTCTGAATCTAAGAATTTATCATTCTGTGAGAGACTGGATTTTTCAAAATAATGTATTTTCTAATGGTGAATGTTACTGGTTAAGGTGTCTACTCTTCCTTAATTTTATGAATTTAATTATTTTTTGAAGAACATAAGCAAGCTACAAATATAAGAAATATATTTTTTATTTTAGAAACATGACTATTTCAGTATTATTGGAAAGACATTATTTTTTTTAGTAAAATTCAAAGCACTGAATTCATTACATTGTAAGAAAGGCAATTTCCTCTTCACAATTAATTGTAAGGCATTTCTTCCATTATTGGAGAGAAATCATCTGTGCTTAAAGAGCATTTATGTTGAGTTAAGAAGATGACATTTCTTTGATGTTTGTGTATATAAAAAAGTAGCTTATAGCAAAATCTAAGAACATAGGAAATGCAGACTTGTAAGAAAGTAACTTTCCCATGGAAGACTACTTGGTATATATCAAATATTCTCAGATCATAAGGTTATTCATTGAGAAACAGGACTAACTTTCTTCCTTCCCCCTTTTCTTTTTCGTTTTCTTCTTTCTCTTAAGATTCCTGGCTGCACTATTATCTTGCCAAGATTTCTAACATTATGTTAGGATTTTCCTGAATAAAAATGAGTCTGATTTTGGTAGCGAAGTCGGCTTGATTCATCCTCTCCCCTCCCCACCCAGGTGTCAGGCCAGCCCAAGCTGTTTCGCACAATGAAAGTTCTTGTTTGACCATAACTGCACATCTCACTCCACAGGCAATCAGCATTTTAATTAGTGATTCAAAGGAAAGTCATTGTCCTCTAGTTGCTTTATCATAATTGCCAAATAATTTTCCATTGAATAAATAAATAATGTAAAGGAGAAACCTCCCCTCATAATGCTGTCATTAAGGCTTCATTTTTTTACCCCCTCATTTGTATTTGTATTAACACACAGCCCACTTGAAAGGGAGTAATTATAATGGCTTTTTGACAGTAGCCTATGGTTTTTAAAAACCGGGGATGGTTTCCTTTTCCATCACCGCTTTGCACTGCTTGGCTTATTTTAAGGTTTAGATAAAGGAAGCTCATAGTGGCTGGTGTCTCTTCAAAGGTGTGTGAAAGTGAATGATTGATTTGCTGTGTGCATCATTGGAACTAGGTAACTTGCATTATGACTCTGATGTACTGTGTAATTGATGCAAGTCCTTTCATAGCATTCTGAGATTGAAATCAATATTCATTTGGAGTGCAACAACTGTAATAAACTACATTCCTTTTGTAAGCAGTGGTCTAAGGCTTTGTAAAGGATCAGTTAGGAGTGACAGATTAACATTTTGGTCGGGCTGGGGTCTATT
Organism: Marmota monax; assembly: GCF_021218885.2. Classification (NCBI taxonomy): domain Eukaryota; kingdom Metazoa; phylum Chordata; class Mammalia; order Rodentia; family Sciuridae; genus Marmota; species Marmota monax. The sequence continues at coordinate 1,374,335 of NW_026694968.1, read as the reverse complement.
TGAATAGATATGAACAGTGTCTTCAAAACAACCCCATTTAAAGCGGTTAGTTTCAAGAAATGAACTTTTTGATTTTGCTGTATGGAAACTTCTTTTGCTTGGGCTTTATATGAATCTCTGTCTTCTGTCTGCTTACAGACCTGAACCCAGTGGTAAGCAGCAATAATTATTTTTATAAATAGGTTGATTTTTCATGAAAAACTTCACAAATGTTATATCTCTTGACAAATTTTTAAAATGTCTCATCTATATTGTTATACCTTTCAAATGATTGATGAAGGGCAATTGGAATTTGCATTCTTTGCTTAAAAAATGGATATGCCTTGACAATACCTAGTAAAGAGCAAAACTTTAGATTCTAAGGAGATACATTCTGAAGAATAAGAAAGTCAATATCAATATCATAAATAAATTAATTAAATAATTAATAAATTAATATCAATTAATTTTTACAATCAGATCCCATATTTGTCATCGTAAGTATTGCCGTGGGAGAGCTAGGCACAGTGAAGAGGCCAAGAGTGCTGGTTCTGGGATCAGACAAATCTGGGTTCAAGGCCAGACCCACTGCTGACCCACTGTATAGGGTGAGTGATGTAAACTGTAGGTTTTATAGATGATGTCGATGACTCATCTGCAAATTTATATGATAATGGTAACTACCAGAGTGATGCCATGATAAGTAAATGAAATAATTTCTATAAAAGTCATTTAAATATAGGCTAGGGGTGTAGCTCCATGGAAGAGCACTTGCACAGCATGCAAGAGGCCCTGAGTTCCATCCTTAGCACTAAAGAAACCAACCAACCAAACCAAAAACCACTTAACACGTTGCTTGGCACATTTTAAGCACTTAATAAGGGTGGTGAGCTGTAAGGACAATAAATCATGTCCAGTTTTTTGGGGGGTGCATAATTTCTCTCCACCCTATTTTTGCCATTTTGACAGTGCTTCTTAGACCCTCATTCTCTGGGCAGTGTGGGAATGATGGGCAATGGATTGACTTCCCAGCTATCCTGCTCTGCCAGACCAATCTTTTAAAAATATTGGGTGTGCCTAAAACTGTTCATAGTGATTGCTTTTACCATACCAAGGCCAACATTTTCCTATTTAACTCTATTCAACTCATTTGTTGTGATGTGGCTTGCAGAGTTATTGTGGGGGGTAGATGATGCCACTTAGGGAAAGTGCATGGCACAGGCTTGGTACTGAGTATCCAAACTAGCAGCAGCAGCAGCATGAAAATCAGAGCCAACATTCAAATGCTTATTAGAGGAAGTAGAGACACAAAGGGTAACTGGTACATAGCAGTTGCTCAGTAAGTGGTGGTTATTTCTACTAATCCCCTTACCGGAGGGCCTAAGTAGTTTTCTTCCTTTCTCCAAATATGTACATTTCTTATACATCAGGAGTCACATATTATGGCCCAAGAGTCAAAGTGGGCTTACTCATTTCATTTCAGCCAGAAGTTAGGTAATGCTGTATGCCAATCACAGAGGGTAGGACATTGGAACCCACGTCTGTCCGACCTGAGCCCCATACATTTTCCACCTGATCCATAGGCTACCTCTCATCTAGAGCCTCTTGCTCTCCTGCCACATTTTTTTTTAAGCTTAAGCATCTCTCATTTTAAAAAATTTATATATGACAGTGGAATGCATTACAATTCTTACTACACATATAAGGCACAAATTTTCATATCTCTGGTTGTATACATAGTATATTCACACCAATTCATATCTTCATACCTATACTTTGGAGAATAATGATCATGACATTCCACCATCATTAATAACCCATGCCCCCTCCCTTCCCCTCCAACCCCTCTGCCCTATCTAGAGTTTGTCTATTCCTCCCATCTTCTCTCTCCCTATCCCACTATGAATCAGCCTCCTTATATCAAAGAAAACATTAGGCATTTTCACCTGCCACATTTTATAGCATGCCAAAGAAATCATATATTTGACCTTTAAAGGGTGTCTTTACCTTGCTTTTAAACATGTAAGGCATAAACTTTCTTATGTCTATGGGGAAATAATGAAGGTAGATATTATGAAGTAATATAACATATTTTTAAATTTGTACTTTTTAGATATACGTGACAGTGGAATGTATTTGACACATATACATAGAGTATAACTTCTCATTTTTGTTGTACATGATGTGGAGTTACTCTGGTTGTGTACTCATATATGAACATAGGAAAGTTATGTCTGATTCATTCTACTATCTTTCCCATTCCCACCCGCCTCTTCTCCCCACCCCACTATTGCGGGGTGGCCAGCACCTTACCAGGGAATTCTTGCCTGCTCAGAGGGATAAGCCTCCCAAGAAATTAAAGACTAGAATAATTAGTGAAGAACAAAAGACGAAGTCAGAAATATCTTCAAAAGTTGGAGCCCATGATAGATCCAGTCCACACAGCAGTTGGAGCTAGACAATTAGAAAATGGCTCTTGTGGTTTATTTAAAGGTGGTACATTAAAGGCAGGAATAAGGTTTCAGGAGTGGAGTCTTGCTTTGTGATGTCTTGTAGTCAACAGGTTGATTGGCATCTTGGCAGGTCACCCCCATCTCAGAGGGGCTGTGCGGCTACAGTAGGTCACCCCATCTATGGTGCTATGTGGGACCTGGGGCAGAGCTTGAATAGGGCTCACGATGTGTCTGGGCACTCTTACACAGAGGAAGTGTCCACTGGAAGTTCCCAGACCCCAGACTCTCCTATTGGTTAGGCTGTGATGCGCGATATAGTCCACACACAGCCCATGGATGGCTGCCAACACTCCACCCTGTCCAATCCAATGAACCCCACTCCCTAACTGTGAGTCAGCATCTGCTTTGGTTGTTTGGGATTGGCTTATTTTACTTAGCATGATAGTCTACAATTCCATTCATTGACTGGCAAATACCATAATTTCACTCTTCTTTATGGCTCAATAATATTCCATTCTGTATATGTACCACATTTTCTTTATTTATTCATCTATTAATACAACATATCTTGAAGAATACATTGGAGCATATGCTTTGAAAAATGTAACAAGTATGTACAAGCTTCATATTTCTTCACTGCTACTGGAGATGGTCCCCAGGTCCTTTCACATGCTAGGCAAATGCTCTACACTGAGTTACATCCTCATCAACAACTAATGCTAAGTTGCCCAGGTTGGCCTCAAACTTACCTTCCTTCTGCCTTAGCCTCCTGAGTTGCTGGGCTTACAGGCTTATGCAACACCATGCTCAGCTATATGTCTCTTAAATATCATGCTACAAGGCAGTTCCATTAAAGTTACTAGAAATTTTATATTTTAGAGATTTGAAAAATGTTACTTTCCCAAAAATTTTTTTGGGGTGTACTGGGCATTGAATTCAGGGAGACTCGACCACTGAGCCACATCCCCAGCCCTATTTTGTATTTTATTTAGAGACAGGGTCTCACTGAGTTGCTTAGCGCTTTGCTCTTGCTGAAGCTGGCTTTGAAATTGCAATCCTCCTGCCTCAGCCTCCCAAGCCACTGGGATTACAGGTATGCACCATGGTACCTGGTGGTTACTTTCTCAATTAATTCCTTAATTAGTACCCATCTATAAATTTTGCAATGCATTCCTTCTTTATATTCATTGCATAATTTATAAGGGATAAGGAATGTATTTATTATCAATATTCATCAAAATAAACTTATGATAGTTTATCTGCCATTTTCATGTTTAGAAATGTTTCAGAATCACCTTTTTTCTACATGTGTTGATGCTTTCTTTTTGTTCTCTGTTCTTTATAGTGAGTTACCACATTTAAGTCAAAAGTTGTATGTCACTTTTCTGAGTGCTTATAGAATCTACTACCTTTAAATTTTTAATCTAAGACTATTAACAGTTTTGTAAGAAGAAGAAATTCTTCCCAAGGGCTTCCCTCAATGACATTTGTACTCTTCCAAGCAGACATAACAAAAGTAGTGGCAAATACAAATTACAAAACAAAAACAAAACAAAACAACAAAAAAAGCCCACACTAAAATCTTCCTCAGCCCTGCCTTTTGGGTTGTCACCATCAAATATGGCTACCAGTTAAGATCACATTTCGTATCTCTGACACAGACGATTTGACAAGAAGCAATCTGAAGGCTTTCAGAAAGAAATCTGTCTGTGGTAGTTTTTGTGTGATATAAATATTACAAGGTCAAATTCATTTTTTTCTAGTGAGACAAAATGTTAACCTTACACTTGGATTCAAAGCTGACCCATGACATCACTTTTGGAATGAATATTTCTTTTCATTGGAAGGTGTGACCTAATCTCCATATTTCTTCTATGTGTCTTATTTCCTAATTTGAGTTTGAGTCAGAATCACCTTTTTTCATACATGTGTTGATACTTTCTGCTGCTGGAAATAGATCTGTAGGCTGTTAACAATTATTGTCATTCCTAATACATTCTAAAAATGCATTATAAAGGTGGATTGATTCTCTAGTTTTATAATAGCCTGAATGTGGAACTGGAAAAGTAGATGGGAAGAGTATTCAGAATATATCCTTTTCATATTAGATTTTTAAATCTTCCAGTAGTCTGGGGTTTTGGGAAAACATCTCTTTCTAGTCTTAATATAAAATAGTGACAAATAAAACTTTTGTCTTGAATATTATTTTGTGTTCATTTATAATATTAAAATGGAAGGCTTAGACTTTATTGTGCATATATTTGTGGAGTACACAGAAATCCACCCTGTATAGCCTTGCCTGTCATCCAGTAGGTCTTATATAGGCAGGCATTCAGATCAATTCAGCAAATAACTATTGAACATTTATTATGTGTCAGTCATAAAATTGGGAATGCAAAGATTAAAAACAAAAAAAATATTTTGCCCTTAGGTGTTCAGAATGTGAAAAAATGGCAGAGGAAAAACTTTATTATTATTTTTTTTTGTCATAGAGACTTGATATGACTCTTGGACAGGAAAATATATTAACATACATTTGAGTCTTCATATTTCATCATATGTGGTTAGTGACTACCATAGGATTTTCATTGAGAATCATGTTCTTGATTACTCTGGGATTGTATGTAAATGCCAACCATATTATGTTAAATGAAAAAAGTCAGGTTACAAAACATCATTCACAGTTTAGATCTTAGTTGACAATTGTACACAAGAATACAAAAATATACCAACCAAAATGTTTAGGAATGAACATTTGTTGGGATTATGGATAATTTTTATTTTGATTATACTCGTGTAGCTTTCAAACTCTCTCATACTGAAATACATTCCTTTTGTAATTGGAAAATACTAAATGTAGAGAAATTTTTTTTCAATATTATAGAACACAATATCCTTAAATGAGTCATGATAATCTAAATTGTAAACCACATATAGTTTTGCCATTAAAATACATCAGATAGCGGTAGAGCGCTTGCCTCGAACATGCAAGACCCTGGGTTCGATCCTCAGCACCACATAAAAATAAATAAATAAAATAAAGGTATTGTGTTCATCTCCAACTAAAAAAATAAAAATAAAAAAATATATCACATAGCTGTGTTCTCAAAAGCATTTTATTTTCTCTCTGTTTGTGTATGCATGTGGTGCTGGGCACTGAACCCAGAGTCTTGCAAATGGTGGCAAATGCTCTACCACTGAGCTCTATCCTTAGCCCATCAACACTATTTTATTCTTAACCTATTGGTTATTTCTGAAATTTTAGGGTACTCTTGAAATGTGTATCCGTGCCCACTAATAAAAATACCATGTGTGTTTTTATAGATCTTAAAGTAATAAGCTTGAGAGAGCCAGAGAGAGTGCAAGCAAGCAAAGACACACCTGTGAGTTGGAGGAGGTGAGGGGTGAACAGAGGAGGCTGCTATCTCGGCAGTGATCATTATGAGATTTGGAAAGTGGAGAGCAACTGGCTTAAATGGTTTTGAGCAGTTTTTTGGGATCAGACAAATGAGGGTTTCGGTCTTGGATTTTTTACTGACGGTAAAAACTTTGATAAAACACGTTTAAGTTTCTGAGTCTTGTGTACTCATCAAAAAAAAAAAAGGGTATCAGGATGTTCCTTGTTGAGGGTTTTGCAAGAACTGAATATATTATAATGCATGTCATACTCCAAGCATAAAGCACACAGTTGGTGATCGATACATGCTAGTTCTTTCTGCCTAACTTCCCCCACTTCCAAATATAGATATGGTCCAGGCATTAACTATATGGTGTTATTATAGGAAAAACTGGTCAGAGGAAGTCTGCCAGGTCAGGCATTGAACTATTTTAAACTCCACGAGAGCTTCCAGGTAGGTTTCATAGGAAAACGACAAAATACAGGAATTATTTAAATAAGATGTCTTCACCTCCTGCTCTTTCCTCACTGAAGGCTTTCTCTGATATTATCAGCCTACAGTCTTCTCTTGACTGCTCAATAATGAGCAAGATTCCAAGTCCCATGTTGATGTTAGGTATAGCAATAAGATGTATAAGTCAAATTCAAATAATTTATTTCATCAGATGACTATAATTGAACGCAAACACAGGAGTGCCTCCCTAACAGTCCTCTGGCTGGCTCCTATTCAGGTCTCAGCCTAGGTGCTGATCTCCTCAGGTACCTTAAATTTGATTATGATCTGTCTTTGTGCCTCTTATTTTGCCCAATTGTAATTATAAATTTATCAACTGTCCCTTTTCTTTAAAATATAAACTTTCTGAGGACAGGAAGCCTGTATGCCTTTTCATTGTGTCTGTGGTCTTTACCACAGTTTCTGACTCGAAGAGCTGTTGACTTAACATCTGCCCATGTGAATCATTTGGACAGAAGCCTGCTCACCAACAATGAGGGGAATGATTTCCTCCTTCTTTAGTTTCCCACTGTTCATGGTATTCTCCTTGTTGGGCTTTTTTTTTTTTTTTTTTTTTTTTTGTGGAGAGTTAGGGAGGAATTAAAAATCTGTTATCTTTCCTGTCCTTATTTTAGTTGTTCCTTACAGTGGATTTATTGTCCTTTATATTCTGGCTTCCAATTTGTTCACTCCTTCCCCAGTCTTCCTCTTAGCTGTGGCAGACTAGTCCATCTGACAGCTAGTATAAATATATGGCTGGTCTCTATTATGCCTTTTGGATTGTTTTAAATTAACATTGCACATAAATAAAAATAGATTTGGCTTCATGAATGCAGAATTCAGTTCCTGTCCTTCCCCTTGTCCTTCTCTTTGTCCTTTCCCCCCTTGTATCTTTGAAGTTGTTCTCTCATTACAGAAACTAGTAAGGCTTAATCCTTTGTAGCTAAATTCCAGGGACTCTAAGACCTGCCAGCTCCGGGAAAGGGGTGGTGTTAAATGTGATGTGCTCATGCCCTTCCTTCCTGCCCGGTAAGTGTATCATTTTCTCCAGCTGACCCACTGAAGGGAGGTTAGCAAAACGCTTCTAATTCCTGGGTCAGATCATAGCCTGCAGCCTGGACCACCAACGTTGGCAGGGGACTGGGTCACTGCCAGACACTTGGAGATATGAACAAGGGCCCTATTTTTCTTGGGCTGAATTGAGTAGTCTTCCTGCTCCCTCCTCTTCTAGGAGTTTACATAGATGGAAAATAAGTTTTCTCTTTTGGCAAAATAGCAAGGCAGTTCAGAGAAAGACGTGTTTGGGCACTGAGTCAGGAGGAATAGAAATCATTGGGAAAGCTGGAAAAGCTGCAGTCTATTCATTTTTTATCCTGATTTTCCAGTTTTTATTTTTTTAAAGCTCCCCCCCCCTCCCCCCCTCTCCCCCCACCCTCCCGGAGATGTATATTGGTATAATGAGTTTCAAAACTGTTAGGAATTTCACTTAAATAATGCCAATTTGCTTAATACCTGGTTAACTACTTAACTCAGACTGGGTTAAATTGGCTTCTCTTCCCCCCTTCCCCTCCTTCCGTTCCTCTTCCACTTCCCTATCCTTTTCCCTCTCCTTTCTTTCTTTGATATTTTTGTAGCCCAGCTCCACTTAATTTTGGCAGCTTGGAGATCCCATTTTATTTTATGAATGTTCATTGAGGAGAGGCAATATATTTGCCCCCACCCTCCAAGTCATCTACATTTGTTTTCCGTATTATATGATTTAGTGCTTGGCTATAAACGGCTCTATTACAGATTCCTTTCCCTTCTATGCTACCCTTTAATATGTGAATTTACAAGGGGCAGTAGATCTCCCAGAAGCAATATACATATTTTTAACAGTATGTGGGGAGGCCGAACTAACTTGTGCTGAGAGTAATGGAGTGGATATAAAGGAAATGGGGATTGGCACAAATAACTGACCTCAGTTATGACCTTTTCTGGTACCTTCTTTTATGTACCACGTGATTCTCTGTTCAGAGTATCTTCAAATTCAAGAAAGAAAAAGAATACATATATGGCAGAGAGTTTTCAATCCCTTGTACTGTAGTCTGCTGTCACGTAACACACAGTCACTCATAAACCGTCACTTTGTTTTTATGAACTTAAGTTTCTTGGGGTAAATAGTACCTCCTGCCTTGGACTGTCACATAGCTTACACTTCAGTCTCTATAGTGATTCTTATTTAGTCTTCATTTTTTGAACATTTAGTCTTTGCCTTATATGGCAGAATACATTTGTAACTCATCAGTATGAGCATTTACCTTTAAAAATAACATATAAATTTAAAAAACATTGAGATGTTTTTTGCAGTTCATTCTCAAATTCATTGACTTTTCTACCTTGTCAGTTTTTGTGTTCTTTTTTGTGTCTAAACCTCAGCTATTTCCTGTTTTTAAGCGTTGACAGATTTTGATAATTCTGCTTTACAAGGGAAAAGCTTGCCCATTGGTGGAAATAGTACAAAAAAAAAAAAAAAGAACAAGTGAGAGAAGGCCACACAAAATAAACATAGACGTGAACCTACTGTTAAGAGATGCCATTCTGGTGCTACTGTTTTCTTTTCATTCTGGGTTCTCTTTGTCAGATAATATTTGTTATTTGGTATTTATTTGTGGAATTTATTTTATTCTCAACAGAACCAGTATTCATGTCCGTGAGCAAATCAGACAGATAAATAAGTGAAATAGTCATGCCTACTTCCTGGCCTGAGTGACAGATACAAGGAAGAAATATATATCTGCTTGGGAAAATCAAAGAAGACTTCTCAGAGGAGGTGATGGGGGAGGTATTATAAAGAAAGAGTAGGTGTTTAATAATTATACAAAATAGTGGGTTTCATTGTGGTGTATTTGTACATGCACATAACATAATTTTCTCAATTTGAGTATTATACACTAATTAAAAATCAATTTGATAACATCAAAAATCCCACAAAGAAACAAAAGGCTATAGTCTAAAGTGACAATCACTAGAACAATTTGAAGTACTGCTTAACACCTCTGAAACTTTTTTGTAAACCTAAAGTTATTAATAAAGAGTTTACTAAAATAAAGCAAAACATACACATTAAGAAAAAGGAAAAAAGAAAGAACAGGAGTTGGATTAGGTGGAAGAGATCAGAAGGTGGGCTGACCATGGAGCAAAACATGTGCAAAGGCAGAGCATAAGAAGGGCCTGGAGTGGTGGGAGAAATCGGAGGGGCCAACGAGGGAGCCACAGGAGCTCAGGAACAGAGGTGAGTTCACCAGCAGCACTTTGGAGGCCGTTGTGCCCACAGAGGTGCCTGAGTCTCCCTGATTCACAATGGGAGCATTGACTATTTAAATGAGGAAGTAAGATGAGTCCGTTTCTTAGAATAACATCAATTTTAATATTTAAAAATGGATTAAAAAGTGAAAAAAAAATTTAAAGTAAAAATGAAGGGAGATTTTGATCAAAAGTGAAAGAGATCATCTAATAATGCGGAGAAGACTCTTTGTAGCAGAGGTTCTAGTCTCTTAGAAGAGCTCTTGAATCTCTAGAAACGAATAGTGAATTTTTTTTTTATCAGTCCAGTATTTCCTTAATGGCTCTGTTTTATTAAGGAGACTTAAAATTTGAAGGGTTTTTAAAATATATTGTTCACTTCTTATCATACTCTATAAAATGTGAGTTGAGAAGTTAGCAATTCTAGACTTTTATTCAGATTCTCTGACACAATGGTGCAAGATCCTGGAAGGAATGAATGATCACTGAACCTCCTGATGTCATGAAATTGGATCTTTTCATGTCTGCACTTGAGACGGCCCACTCCAAATTGTGTTACTGACATAATGGCCATGTGAAAACATTGAAGGCGAAAACCAAGATGAGACAAACTGAACACTACCCATTGAGAAAACCATCCCAGATTACATACTTTAAATATTTGTCCTCCGTATGGATTATGCCAATGTACTTGTTGATATTGTTGGTATAATGATGGCAGAATTACAATTTTGAATTAGACTTCCCCAATTAAATTGTTGATTCACATGGTCTTAACTGTTTCAGTGAGTTCTCCCTCCCTACGGCAATGCTAAATAAATACAAATCTAAAAGTGCCAGCCTTGTAACTTTAAAAATATGCATATTGTCTGGCTGTTGAGGAAAGTAAAGAGTAAACCTGAACACTTGGATTTCAACCATTGAAGCAAAGACAGAAAGATGATTGAATTCAGTCTTAAATTTTATAGAACTAAATTTAATGGTGAGCACAATCGCATTCTGTGGTGATTGTTTTCAGTGCTGCTTTATTAAGTTATGTAATGGCAGGAGTTCAAACTCAGTGATTGCCGAAATGGTAAATTTAAGGAGTATTTGAGATTGCCTGCCAATATGCAAGTGTAAGGGTTTTCAAAGTGCAGAAAATATTATTTCCACCTTCCCATTTCTGTGGCTTATAATTCTTATTCAAATAGTTTTTAGGGATTATATTTAATATACTGCTTTAAAAATGTTTAAAAATCTCATTTTATTCCCCAAAGATTTGTTTTTTGCTGTTGCGATTAGATGATGACAGCTAGCTGGCTTTTAAAATTGATCAGGAAGTATTCTGGCAGTCATTCAGTGTTGTAATAGCACTTTAATGGGTATGAGCTATTCACCCAGATCAGACTCAATGTCAAAACAGGCGAAAATACAGCTGTCACTCTGGACAACAAGATACTCATATGCAAGCAGCTGCTTAATACACTGTAGAAAGGCAGCCTTTTAGTAATATTTAAAGGGTGTGTCAATGCCAGAGTATGAACATACTGTAAAGTCAAGATATATCATTTAGGAAAGAGGAGGATGAGGACATGCATGTATTTTATCTAGACACATATACAAGCATAGCTTTTGAAAATTATCTGTTTGTACCATAGACAAGTAGGAGAGTCCTGTAAATTTCTTCTTTGTTTCAATAGACATTTTAGTTTATTGAGTACACAACACACACACATACACACATCTATTTGACCCTGTTGCATTAAAGCCTGCTGTTAATGAGGTCTAGATCCTTTATTCAGTTTCCATAGGAGGCTAGTTGATCCTGTTCTAAACTAAATTCAAATGCTGATACTTTTTCCCAGCTAGTCAGCTTATATGTATAGGCATTAATTTTTAAAGGGAGCCAAAATTTAGAAAGCATATTCAGGACAATTACTGGCAAAATTACAGCATTTCAGCAGTAAATTGATGTCATCTCTGTCATCACCTGAAGGACAGGACCTCACTGTGATAAAACAAATAACCTGTGATGTTCTGTCACTGAAAATTTCAAAGTTACTTCATGGGTGCTAATTTATTTGATTTCAAGTTATATGAAATGTGCAGCAAAGGGCAGTTTATTATCCAGTTTTATAGGTGAAGCAACTGAGACACTGAATGGTTAAGTGAATGCCAATGTCATTCACTTAGCTGTGACTGCAGCTTAGGTGTCCAGGCTTCAAGTTCCGTTCTCTTTTTATGACACATGGCACCTTCCTGCAGTCATAGTTTCAACTTATCATTTGATTTTTAAGCATCTATTATATACCCCACATTGTTTTAGTTATGATGGTAGCATAGGGATTAAAACTAAGAGCTTGATCTCATTTTAGAGATGAGAACATAGGTGCATAAAGATAATTACTGTATACAAATAGATATAATCCTAGCCCAGTGAATGATAAAGTGGAGAAGGAATTCAGATGCTGTGTCAGTAAAGAAAGGGCACATGTAAGGAAAACCTGCAGGAAGAAGACTCATCTCCTCACACAAGTGTAGGAACCCTTGGAAATAGACTGTGATAAAGTCTAGATGTCCCAGATGAAGAGTAGGAGGTGAGCAAGGATGAAAGTGTGTTCAATTGAATAGTGACAGCTCACAGCAAAAGAAGAATGAGTATATGTTATGGACAGAAAGAGCCAGACTGAAACATTTTGACTTAATTGTTCTGCAGATAAAGGAGAATCATTGGAAGGTTCTGAGCAAGGCAATGACAGATTGGAACTATCTTTTGGAAAGATTAATTGACAGTAGTGCATAGGAAAGATTGAAATGGAGAGAGGAACTGTGAGAGAAGACCAGTTAGAAGGTACTTAAATAGTCAAGGCAAAAGGAAATGAAAGTGGCCAAGAGTGTGGCAGCATGTCCATGGGTTGTTTCTCTGTGGAGCTTCTGAGTGCATTAGAGCACCATAGTTTATGTGATTAGTGAGCACAACTTGACTTTTAATTGCTATACAGTATCCTTGGTCTGGGGCTTTTTCTGGCTGCTGAAACCCCTGCCAGGGAATTAACTCAGTCCCCAAAGACTGTGATAATTTATGATAGATTATAGGTACATCAGCTTCTTTACCTCTTGGATGGGATTATCCTTATGTGTGGTTTACAGTGGCTCCCTGATTTCAGTGGGATTATACTCCAGTGGTCCACAGTGGTAGTACTGACTGCATACCCTTATTGACTGTTTCCTTTTCCCTGTGTCACATCCCCAGTATCCTTTCAGAGTTTCCTTAATTTCCAGTAAATTATTTGAACTCAAATCTTTATCTCATGGTCTGCTTGCAGGGGACCCTAAACAAAAGCAAACTTGAAGAAGTTTCACTTTGATCTTATGAGCTTATATTATACATAGGGGGAGGTGTAAGTCAGAATTTTCATTGGTACTAAATTCAAACTGTAAATTATAATTTGTTTCATTCACAATCCCAAAGTGGTTTCAGCTCATTTACAATAATAGATATCCTAATGCAGACTGTCAAAAAAAAAAAAAATAGGAACTCTTAAGCAGTGATTTGGCCTGTTCTCTTTAGGTAGACAGAAAAATTTCAATTTCAAAAATTTTTGATGTAAAGTAGAAAAAAGTTACATCTTCCGTTGTGACATATTAATATCTTTATTTCACTCAAATAAATATATAGACCTGTTTGTACATGAATATGTACTACATATTGTGTATGTCCTCATTAAAATCTGTGAACCAGTTAATGTCCATTGCCTATCAGAAAATTAGAAGATCATGCCCATAGTGTCACATCTATTCTCTGCCCAATGGTTCATTTGTTTAACTGATGACCACTCTCACTTCCCAAGAGCTATCATACATCACATAATAATGATACCTTCCATATTTACAGTCCACAGCAAAACGAGTTACCACTCAATCACATTCTGACATCGGCCAAGTGTCAAGCTTTGCTTATGTTTACTCTTTTACCCTTAGAGTTGGTGTGTTGATATTCTTTTGATGTGTTAAGAACATGCAGTTAATTGTTATATTAAGAAAATATTGTTGTTATAGGCACAATTGTTCACAGGCCATTAACCTTTGGACCTGATGTATACTATACAACTACATTTATTTAATGTTTAGAGACCTTAATTGAAAAGAACATATCAAAAATAATTAATTATAAATTGAAGTGATGATAGTTATATAAGTTAGATAATCTCTGAGAATAAGTAAAAATAATGTTTTTGAATCACTGTACTTTTTTTGCTAAATTTACGGAGATTTTTCTTCTAACTTGAATGCACAGCCATTTCTGGGGGGGTATTAATGTTTATTATTTGTTTTCACTTTGAAGTTGTTATTAAAAAATTTAGGTATGTAGATATGCATTACATGAAATTAACAGTCCAATTATAATAGTATTTATAGAGTAGGATTAGCAGTCTAGAATTATAAAAAACATTTTATCTTAAAATATTGCAAACAAAAGTTATAAAATATTATAAATAAAATCTTGAGTTTTTTGCACTCATTCTATTAAAATGTGATTAACTTCATCTATACTTTGGTATACTTGCTACATACTCAGAAAATAAGAATGAAGTTGGTTTTGGTTCTATAAGAAATTATTCTCCAAAATTAGAATTTAACCATAAATGTAATAGTTAGTATGTAGTTGTTACTTTAGGTAGTTCTAATGTAAATCTATTTACATTTACACATTATACATATTAAATATGTATATATATGTACACATACACACCTATATATATTTTAATAAAGAAAAAGCAGTAAAGGGCTTGTTATGAGTATTTTGAAAGAATATATATATATATATATATATATTACTGTGAATACTAAAATAGTTGTATTTAATTCGGTAACCTGGATTTTTCATTCTTTGTGCTACTGCAGATTATAGGGTCCCCAGAGAGCATCTTACTCAGTGTCTCATTTCATAAAAGAAAACTGAGTCAAGAGGATGATGACTTGATGAGGGAGGTCATAGACCAGTAACAGAGCACCATTGGGCTCTTTGTCTCTGAACCTCACTCAGTAATCCTAGTTCTTTGGAAAAATTTTATTTAGACAACATTATTGTCTTTTAAGATCATCTTGTTAGTTTTTAAGAAATCAATTTCATAGAAAAAAAATCTGTTAGGCTGCCTGCTATGTTTAATGCCAATCACATTGATCCGATGAAATTCTTTTTTTTAGTGACTGAACTGATCACTTATTTTGATATTTTGCAGACATGTAATGAAAGGGCATCATTTAAAAAGTTGGTCTTATTTTCTGAATGTATTTAGTGAATTTTGCATGTAAATGAAGCCTAGCAAAAGATCCATTTAATGCATACATAATATTCGATTAATGGGCAAACAAAAATCAAGGACCTTTTAGAGGGCATTTTCAAATTGACAGTGATCCCTTTGATTTGTTTTTATCTTGGGTTATTATTACCTGGAGGGAGATTTTTGTCTATTTTGATGGGCTAGGAATTGCCTTTGGGGAGTAGAAGCCTCACACCCTGAGATGGAAATACTTGCTGGTGTTTTTTGACATTTCAAGTACTTTTGTGTTGTATTAGAGCTTAACCTCTACTGTGCACATGTCTGATCTCCCAACTAAATTGTAAGCTTAGTTTTATACATCTTCAAATCCCCTGAAGTCCCAGCAAAGTGCCTGATAGCCTGATAGGTACTGCTCAATAAATATTTGTTATTTATTTCAGAACTAATTTTCATCTTTTTTTTTTCATTTGGTACTTTGAAAATATATAACAGACATTATGCAGAAACTTGAAATGCTTTTTATCTTTTGGTGCAGCATTTCCCAATTACTTTGCAAAAAAGATTGCCAAGGGATATTTTAGAATTGTCTGTGCTACTGATGTGGTTTGGGGGCTAGACAGACTCTTTACGGACACTAGGTCATCTCTTTGTACCATTTATGTTTTATCCTCAGTAGCTTCTTCACACTCCTGGGCTTCAGGTATGCGGACATTTTATCAGATGGAAGTTCTTAATGTCCTTGGTCATTTCCTGGTGGATGTAGGTTTCTCACAAACTTGCCATGTGGGATACCAGTTTCTTGGTATGAAGAAGGAACACAGACATAGGATAATAAAAACTGTAAGTGCCTTGTGCTTTCCTAACTCATTTTTAAACTACCCTGGAAGCCACTCCCTTTAAAAAATCTGTACACAACCTATAAACCTTAGAGTGGCTTTGCCTAATATCTGGGCAGAGAGATCCCATGCCATCCTATTAGTGATGTTCTTCATCTTTTCCAAAATCTGCTTCTAAGGAAAAGAGTTCTGGAAAACAGAGGTGTCAGAATTCTGGGGCCTGGAGTGTGGTAGGGTGCTGTATTCTTATTTAAATTTCTAGCAATGGCCTCAGTAATGTTAGGGAGCCTAGGGCCTGTGAATTCTGGCCAGTTCTCTGAAGAAAGGTATATTATTAGGTATATTATAATGACTGCTGGCAGTTTGATAAGAACAGGTGCTCATAGAGAACACTGATCAAAAGCGGTGGAGGAAATCCACCAGTGAAGAAGAAGGAGCATCACTGCTTGTATTTTTGTAGATGCTACTATTAAGATCTTTGGCCAAAATGAGGGCACTGGACACCTGAAGGGACTATGGGAAAAGGTGATGGGGCAGTAAAGGCAGCAGAATTTCTGAACTCTAAGTTTTCCAGGGTGACAATACACTATAGCATCACATTTATAACTGTGGCAAGTCACACTTCAAGCAGATTTTTTAAAAAGTAACTTGAGGATTTATCAAGTAAAATAAAGCTCTCTGTATAGGAAATTGACCTCTAGCATTAATAGTTATATAACATGGAAGGAAATTATTTTGTCTATTTCCAGATTAAAAAACAGGAAAGAAGGGAGAGAAGGAGAAAGGGAGGAAAGAAGGAATGAATGAGTTAATCAGACCATTACTGATAAACCAGAGGAGATTCTTTGAAGGGTGCTGAAAGATAAATGATTTCAGGTATCTGAGTGGAACAAATTACATAGGAATACACTATGGACTTGTTCTGCTATAGACCCATCAAAGAGCTACCTGCATACAAATCTTGGGATCTTTTCATGGTATCATAATGATCACACTGCAGAGAAGCCAAAACTAGCTTATAAACTGGGGGTGCAATTTGAAGCTGTACTTCTAATTTAGCATGCTCTTTTTTTTTTTTTTTGCCATGGACTTTTTTTGTATGGAAATCAAACTGCTGTGCTTTTGTTTAGAATGTATGTACATACATTTATACATTGCTGGTGAATGTGAATGGTGGGACTGCAAACTGGTGGGACCACTTTGGAAAGCAGTGTGGAGATTCCTTAGAAAACTTGGAATGGAACTACCATTTGATCCAGTTATCCCAATCCTTGGTTTATGTCCAATGGACTTAAAATCAGCATACTACAGTGATGCAGGCAGGTCAATGTTTATGGCAGCTCAACTCATAATAGCTAAACTATGGAACCAACCTAGGTGCCCTTCAATAGATGAATGGATAAAGAAATTGTGGTATATATACAAAATGGACTATTACTCAGTCTTAAAGAAGAATGAAATTATGGCATTTGCCTATAAAGGATGGAACTGGAGAATATTATGCTAAGTGAAATAAGCCAATCCCAAAGAACCAAAGGCCAAATGTTTTCTCTGACATGAGGGTGCTAATTCACAATTGGGGGTGGATGTGACTGGGGAAGAATAGTGGTACTCTGGATTAGAGGGGAGTGAAGGGAAGGGAGAGGGTATGGGGGTATGAAAGAGAATAGAATAAATCAGATATTATTATTTTTAAAAAATATTTATTTTTTAGGTGTAGTTGGACACAATGCCTTTATTTTATTTATTTATTTTTATGTGGTGCTGAGGATCTAACCTAGGGCCTTACACATGTTAGGCGAGTGCTCCCTACCTTTGAGCCACAACCCCAGCTCCTGTGTTCTTAATAGCTGCCATTCTCACTGGAATGAGATGACATTTTAGAGTAGTTTTGATTTGTATTTCTCTAATTGCTAGAGATGATGAACATTTTTTTCATATATTTGTTGATTGATTGTATATCATCTTCTGAGAAAGGTCTATTCAGTTCCTTGGCCCATTTCGTGATTGGGTTATTTGTTTTCTTTTGGTGTTTAGCTTTTTGAGTTCTGTATATACCCTAGAGATTAGTGCTCTATCTGATGTATGAGGGATAAAAATGTGTTCTCATTCTGTAGGCTCTCTATACACTCATTGATTAGACATTATAATACCTTATATGCATATATGATTACAGAATCTATGTAACTATACATCATATACAACCAGAAGAATGAGAAGTTATACTCTATTTATGTCAAAACACATTCTACTGTCATGTGTAACTAATTAGAACAAATTAAAAAAAAGAATGCCTGTACATACCATAGTTAGTGCTTTTAACATTCACTTGTACTGAGTAGGGAAACTCTAAAAAACAGAAGCCAAGAATTAGCATCTTGGGGAGGTTGGGATTGTGGCTCAGCGGTAGAGTGCTTGCCTAGCAGGTGTGACATACTAGGTTCGATTCTCAGCACCACATACAAATAAATAAAAAAAAAATCATCAACCACTAATAAAAATATTTTTAAAAAAGAATTAGCATCTTGGGAGTGAGTCTGAGAACCAACTACCTTAATTAGGTTTTAAAAAATGTTAACATATTTGTGAGTTCTAATACAGATTGAAACATCACTTATTTTTTTCTGAATTGATTTGTATTAAGATAGGTAGCTGGGGGCTGGTATTGTGGCTCAGTGGTCAAGTGCTTGTCTAGCACATGTGAGGCACTGGGTTTGACCCTCAGCATCACATAAAAATGAATAAACAAAGTAAAGGTATTGTGTCCATATGTAGCTATAAATAAATAAATAAAAGATAGGTAGCTGGGACTTTGCTAGACATTTCAAAATTGCTGTCCAAGTCAAAATACTTGTTTGAGAAATGAGTCCTACTGTATTAAAGATTTTCAAACAAATGTATTTCCAGTAACAAAAAAATTTCATGAAGCCTAGGGAAGTTGGGTGGATGACTTAGAACCATTCAAAGGACAAATGTCATCCAAATTTCATAAATAGCTCAATAGGAAATTTCTATATTACCATATCTCAGTTGTTTTCCTCTATTAAATTCATTGTCCCTCCAAATGTCTGGTTGGATTGATTATCCTTATAGATATCTGTGAATTTAGAACTTGATACTTTGGATTTAAAATGAGAGTAATTTTAAATTAGAGGCAGTTTTTTTCTTGTGTATTTACTTTTTAGGTGTAGATGGACACAACACAATGCCTTTGTTTTTATGTGGTGCTGAGGATCGAACCCGGATCCCACCCGTGCTAGGCAAGCACTCTACCGTTGAGCCACAATCCCAGCCCATCGTCACTTGACTTCTAACTTCACCTAACCTTGTGTAGTTTCTTCTTGTCAGCTTCACTTTTGCAGGAAAAAGTCTACTGCTGCTGCTTCTTCTTTTCCTTCTTCTTCCTTTTAATTGTAGTCGGACACAATACCTTTATTTTACTTATTTATCTTTATGAGGTGCTGAGGTTCGAACCCAGGGCCTCCTATATGCTGGGCAAGTGCTCAATCACTGAGCCACAACCCCAGCCCTGCTGCTGTTTCTTTATTTGAATATTTTTTTTCTATATGAGCTTTTTTTTTTTTCCATTATAGGATGAAAAGGAAATAAGCCATTTCTCTCAGTCCCACCCCCTCCCCATTTAGGGAAGGAGTCTTAGGAATGAGTGAAATGATCTTTTAAAAAATCTACTAAGATATATTCTTCAGTTGCCATCTCTTAATTTCTGTGACATCTCTTTATTTCCTTACTTAAAAATAATAAGAGTTGTGCAGGAAGAAGGAGCCGTGGAAAGACCTACATGGATGTCTTGGATCAGTTTAACACAAATAATGATAAGGTGGAGAAATGATATGAATAATTTAAGAGGCTGTCCCTCTGCTATTTCTAATATAATCTTGGCTTTCAGGAAAGAGAAAATATTTATGTTTTTAAACAGGAAAAGCCAGGGATTCAGAAATGTGTGTGGGTGTGTGCGTGCACTATATGTAATGAAATTAATATTATTTAAAGGGACAATGCTGTTATCATTAAAAAGCAATTTATTTTCCATGATAGTTGGGTAGCATTTGGGATTAGCTTTACTGTTATGTTGAATGTGCACCCTGGAAAATCATTTTTATCCAATTGGAAGAACAGAGAGCAAGGCTGCTCCCTTGCCAATTGTTTAGAATTGTAAACATCCAATCAGCTATTTCATTTTTCCTAACTTCATCCAACTGATCTAAAAATTTGAAGGTAGATAAATGCTGATGGTCATAACCAGCATTTATTGGACACAAATGTTGGCATTTGCAGGTAGTCTTAGGACAACTTCAGTCAGGATGAAGTTTGGTATAAATTGGTTCTTTTATCTTACTGAGGATGGATGGCTTTTCAGAGATGAGGAAGAAGAAAACACCATGTGCAGTGTAGGGTCACAAAATGACGTATTTGGATACCATCAATATCCTGTGTGTGACATCGAAGATTTACTGATGAGGCCATGCCCAAGAATTCTTTTTTGAAAGGTTTGTTTCTGTTAATCAACTTCTTTTACTGAGTGATCTGCAGCATCATTCTGACTGTATAAAGGACCCTCATTGTGAGGTCATTCAGCAGAGCTGGTCACTTGCCTACATTTTATGTCTACTGTTATTGCATTTTAATCAATGGAGGAAGTGAACTTCCTACCACATGGTTACCTTTTTTAAGGTACATGCTTGCTACCACTGGAGGCCTAATTTCCATTATATTCACTCTGCTACAGAAATACTTAATGCCAGGAAGGAGATATTTACTGGAATCCACAAGTCCAGAATTCATCATGATTCAGTGTGAAATCTACTGCCCTTTGCTCCCCACCCCCTCTTGGACTGGAATGAAATGTGCCTTAAACTGAAGTGAAATATATCACATGCAGCAACAGTGGGCCCTCGCTTTGCCTCTATTCCTGGTGTGAAATCGATACACTATCTTTCCTCCTGACCTGTTTCGTGACCTCCATTGCAGCTTTCATGCTGAACAGCAATTGCTTTGAACAGTCTGGGTCTGCCACAGCTCACAAATGATTCTCAGCTTCTGTCTAAAACTGGTGCTGATAACAAAGGCTTGATTTTAAATAATGCAGTTGTAGTCTTCTTCTAATTATGAATTACATGAAAGTGCAAGCTCCTCTATTATTAAACACTTTCAATAGCAGGCACAGTACACGTGCAGGCTGTGTGCAGGGGCCTGGGGCCTGGGAATCAGGCTTTAAAATGTCTCTGCCTAAGTTTAGATTGCTAGAGAAGGGGAAAGAGACACAAGTTATATTTAAACATTTCAGTCATTTCCTTAGTAGAATTGTGTTTGGTGAGCTATTAAACTTTTTTCTACATGATGCTTTACTGTTTTCTTGTGGGAACATTTTTAAGTACTGCATTATAAGGTCTTGTGCAAGAAAGGACTAATTGACAAATATTTGTTTTCTGCTAAAGTAGATTTGTTAGTAAGATCCCAGAGTTAAGCTGTTAGGATAGTGACTCACTAGAAGTGTCAGTAACCTACAGGGATATTCCTCATTTTGATCACTCTATGATTGAATTGGGGGGAGTAGAAGAATCTTATATTTGCATTTTAGTCAATTTTCAGGAGGTTATTGAATGGATCAACTTATTGTTTTAAAGAACTAATAGATAATTTTATGTATTTTAATAAGGTATCTGTATAATTAGCTGGATTGCTTTACTTTGTCAGACTAGAAATCAAAGAGATGACAGAAATTCTGGGTAGGTGTGGAATTTTTCCAAATGTCTTGGTGTGAAGTGAGGATCACAACAGATTTTTGTGATACTTTGTAAAATGATCATATATGAAATGAGTCATTCTAGTGTATATTTGGTTAGTGTTACTGAAATTAAAATTTTTTAATAAGGAAGGGTACACACATACTCCATAAAATGATCCATAGAATAGCAATTGTGTCACCAATGATGCTTTAACATCACACACACATCCAAGTATAGGAAGCATTGACACATCTATGACTTGGTTTATTACTTCATTCCATGAGTTGTGTGGAATCAAGGAAGGAAGGAAGATTGGAGCCATGATCTGATGTTCTTAGCCCAACCTGTCTCCAGTGAGTATGTGGCTGTACCTAAGTCTTGTAACCTCTCCTCACTTTGGTTCCCACATCCCTAAAGTGTGGTTAGTGAATGAGATTATCTTTAACATCTTTTCTAGTTGCAGACCTACATATTTATAACACTAATAATCACCCTTCACATTTGCACAGAATATACATTTTCCAGTGATTTCTTTTCCCAAGCTTTTGACCTTCTAATGACCCTGTCAGGCAGTGAGGGCTTGTTACTGTTCCCGATTTCAGAAACTAAGACACAGAGTAAGTAAGTGAGTTTGTCAAGGCTGCACTGGTAGTTAAGTGGCAGAACTAAAACTAGAAGGGCATCAGCTGCATGTGAGTCTAGAGCCCACTGGGTGGAAATGGAGATGAATATATTTTATGAATATCAGAACTTGAAATATAAAGATCTGCTATCACAGACTTTTTCAGTGCTCAAAAAATATCTTTAAAATGTAATAACTATTAATAGTTTCTAATGACTTATTTATTATTTTATCCACTTAATGAAAATAATGTGCTTCTTCAGAACAATTCCAGGTCAGTTGTTTACAAAATAAATTATGTTCATAAATTCATGAACATATATATTGCAATGTACCAGTGGTGAATGAAAGGAAGTGTTTCTGAATGTAGTGACATATAGTTAACTTGGGATTAAGGCTTTTCTATGACCCAGTAGCTTGTGATGATGATGATAACTTCACAGTGGAGGTATAATGTGAATCATTCAATTAGAATATTGGAAGTCCAACAAACTGTCTTATTCTTTTCCCGAATGTTACATTTTCTTTTTGTAGGCGTATAAAAAGTACCTTTTAAAGGCCAACAAAAAATTCCAAGGTACCTGAAGCTATATACCAAAGATAGGTCCTATACTTATATATTTCCACATATTTTAGAGGCACTTTAACTTTGGGCATTGTGTCCTGGGAAACTTTTGATTATGGAAGCCTCTCATGATTTTTTCCATGTAGAACATTTCCTGATGTTCTAAGGCTTCTTCATTGCACCTGTGAGACTGTTCTGACTAGATGGTTTGTGTAAGGACAGTAACTGGAAATCACACATGGTGAGGAAAAGAGTGGTGAGGAAATGGGTGTTTGTATCCTGGTATTGACTCATCTGTTTAGGAGCACTTGTGGGTGTGTGGACATGCTCCAGGATGAGAGGCACACACAGTTCTGCAAGGACTTGCCTGCTCACCAGGCTATATATGAGGAATTTTTAGGACATTTTGTGAAATTTTTATTAAGATAGAGCTATCTATACAAATTGATGTAGAAAAGAATTGCCAAAATAAAACCTTTGCCAAAATAACAATACAATGGAGACATATTTCTTGTTCTCTACCTTTTCCTATTTAATTACACGCATTACTGTCTTTACTCTCAACATGCTGCTTCAAACGACCACCGTGCACTTGGCCTCTGCATTAGTCTTACCCCCCATCACACTTTTAGCATTTCAATTTTAAAGTCCAAATTTGAAGGCCTGCTATTTCTGTTACGAGTTTTTCTACAAAAAGAGTAAATGCTGGCTATCATTCAATGGTAATTTAGCTTAACCAAGTTAGAGAAAGCCTTTTATTCACAGTGGTTGTTTTCAGACAGTTGAGTACAGCAATGGGTTGTAGAGACAAAAATACAAACTTTTACACAGAGCCATTTTTTGCCTTTAAAGAAGACAGTGCTAATAAATCTTGTTGAATCAAGACCTTGAAAGAAACTGAAAATATGTACAGATCTCAAATATACCCAAGAAAAGTACTTTATATTACCTTGCTGCTGCTGCTTCATAATGTAGTTTTAGTTGAATGTAATCTCCTCCACTCAAATTTATTTTTGAGAAATTGCCACACTGAAAGTTGAAACCGTTTTTGTCATTCAAAAGAAGTGGAAGATCAATACTGAAGCTCTCCTATTAGTTGGTACAGTCTACTTTAGTGTTAAAAGATTTATGATAAGAGCACATTTCTAAATATATATTACACACCGGCGGTAGAGTAAAACCTCAAAATAAAACACTTTTTCCTCCCCCAGGGAGAAGGAGGTGGTCTATTTATTATTGAAATGCTACACTAAACTATAATTCAGTGATATTTTATTCCAATTAAATTCTCCTTAGTAGTAATCCTTTTTTATGATAAGCAAAACTGAATAATACAGGGTATGTTCCCTCCAATGAATTGTTGTGTAACAAGACTTGATGGTAATTCTACCTTTTCCAAAATCTGATATCAGGCAATTTATCTTCTAAATAATACTCCTGAGTACCAAAGCTGAAATGTTTTGGCTTCAACCCAAATCAAACTTGAGGAAGCAGATTCTCTAGAGCATTTGCCTAACTCTGTAAATTTAATTGTTGTAATGAATAGAATACATGTGTCAAGATTACTTGTGATTTTACCTGTTTACTTCTCTTCCTGAAACAGAAAGAGCAACATGACAAATGCTATTAACTCTTAGTAGAATTTGAGGAGGGGGGAAAAAAAAGTACTTAATACAGTACATGATCATTAAACATAAACTATTTTTAAAGGCCTAATTACAGCTAATAATCTCAGAGCAATTCAAATTTAAAAAATATGTTGTTACTGTAAAATAGATTGATGGAAAATTTAAAAATTCCTCAATTATTTGTCTAGGAGACAAAAAATAATCAGATGAAAATATTTATATATCCAAAGGGATATCTTCTAATAATCTACTTCACATTTTCTTAATTACCATTTCCTTTCTTTTATACAGCTGCAAACATATGTTTCTTTTGTTTGAATTTAATGCAATGTTTTTTTATAGACAGTGAAATTCAGTGTAGTACTTGAATCAAACCAATATTAATATCACTAGCATCTATGACAGGGGTTGGACAGAAGCAACATTTATATTACTTATTTTTGCCATTTCTTTTAAAAGATTTAAAAGATAATACATTGTGGAAGAGGCCAAATTTTCTGTAACCCATGGCCACGAATAATCATATTAATTTTGATAACAAAATGATCAACCTAAACTAAATGCTGTCATTTATTTATTTAGGGTGATTTATCTTTTCTTCACTCAGTTGTAGTTATTTTTCAGTCTTCCTTACCCTTATGCATTTGAATCACATATATAACCATTATATTTTACTTCTATTGCTATCAGAAAGGCCATGCCCCTTGGAACACCTGAACATTTCTTCTAAAGTGTAACACAGCATGACTACTGTTGAGTGTGAGCTGATGGATGTGTATAGCAACAACTCTTATTTACTTTTATTCAATTTGTGGACTTCTGTGTGGCTCCCAATTTGATTTAATCTTTTAGAATTATTAAGCCACACACTTGTGTCAAGGATTGTGTAAGATAGCATATGGTGGATTCCTATCTTCAGAATTCTAAGTATTAGTTCTTTAAGGGAGGTGGTGGGGGGCAAACAAACCATTAAAATGAAGTGTGAAGAGTGCTATAATAGCGAGGAGAACAGAGGACTGTGGTAACTCAAAAGATGGGTAGGTAGATGTACCATGGAATCTCAGAAGGGCTCCAGAGAAGAAGCTAGTTTTTGAAAGATGAGTGGCAGTCGGAAAAGTTGGATAGGTATATATTATTAGATAAAAGCTAAGTGATAGTAACCAAAAGACTGTAAAATATAGTAGCTGAAAGAACTCTGAAGTTTTATTGTCCTTCATTTAACAGCACCAAGACAGCAGCCCCATTGAAGGTGGCTCAGCTCCACATGTTTATTTAGGGTCCTAAGAGCCTTTCTCTTTAATTGCTCTACCATTATTATTTTTCTTATTTGCATGGTCAAAGCTAAATTGTAGTTACTTTGATAACAGCCTGAGGGGAGGAAAAGGTGTGGAGGAACACATACCCAGTGTTTTAAGGCCCAACCTAGAAGTGGTGCTTAGCCCTTCTTTCACCTTCCATTGGTGGGAAATTAGTCACATGACTATACCCAGCTGCAAGGGAGTCTAGGTATCTAGTTTCCAACCCTGTTACCATGGCCACCAGTGCACAGAGTCCAGATACCAAGGACCCCATAGGTCATCTTGAAATAGAAAAAGAAGTTCAAAAGTTGCCTTTTTCCATGTGTATCTTCTGAGATTTTACTGGAGAAATCATAGTATTTTATGGCCCCTTCCAAGATTTTTAAATTATAAAGTTTATGTTGTGACCTGCTATGAAGTGTTTTCCTCTGTTACTATTTTCAGAGGACTTTTTCATTTTATTTTTGGTCACGATCACAGATTGATTTAATCCATCTAGTAAGGGACCCAAAGCCTAGATACTATATGCTTCTTAACTGTATCAGAGAGGCAAACGTATTCTACTTATGGCATATTCTACTTATGGCAGAATATGCCATTACCTCAGGTTGAACTGGTGTCTTATAGATGAAGCTGATCCAGTCTGTTCTTGAGTTTTCATTTTTGTTCTAGTTAGGAAAGTGTTACACTTAAGTTCATTTGGGCAAGAGAGCTGCTGAGAAGAGTCTCATGATCATTTCTTATTTGGACTGATATTTTTCTCAGCTAAAAATAGTCTGGGATAAGGCTTAACAAAGAGCCTTTAATCAGGTCTTAAGACTACATAGAAAATGGTTACAATAACTTCTTTGGGGGAAGCTACATTTGTTTCCAGAGCTTTTAGACTAAATGAGAGAAAACTGGACTGAGTTGGGTTGAATGTTCATTGCCTGTAGACATGGTTCATCTTAATCCTTTCCTGTTCCCTAAAGTGGTTTTGAATATTGGGGACCTGACTGTGAGGATACCAGCACAAAACCACTTCTCTGTACATACTTTTTTGTCTTATTAGCTTTTTAGTAATTTTTAGAAGTGAAATTCTGAAATACATAGTATATTCTGAAAGAGAGTTCATACTTTAACAAAAAACAAAACAACAAAAGCTTTATTAGAGAAAATTTTGCAGCTTATATAAAAGATGGCCTCTACTTTACAATGGTGGTTGGTCAAGTTAAAGTCGTGGCAAGTCCTGAAAGGCACATACAAGTCAACCAAGGAGGTAAGAGTAAGGAGATAGAATAGTATGTTCAAGGATAGGTAGGCATGTAAGTCAGAGACTGACAGGAAAACTGTAAGCATGGAGGAATGGGGATGGGGGAAATTGTGGATGTAGGTATGAGCCAGATCTATACACCTTATATGTCTGGTGGTGGTTCTGGGAGAATCTTCAGGGTAGTGATCTGTGTTAGTCAGCTTCCCATTACCTTCACAAAAACTTGATATAATCAACTTATAGAGAATGGTTTAGCTTGACTCAGATTTAGAGGTTTCAGTCCATGATTGAGTGGCTCCATTGCTTTTGAGCCTGTGGCAAGGCAGAACATCACTGTCGGGAGCATGTGGTGGAATAAAGCTGCTTACCTCAAGGCTGGGACACAAA
The DNA here is from genome assembly GCF_021218885.2 of Marmota monax. NCBI lineage: Eukaryota > Metazoa > Chordata > Mammalia > Rodentia > Sciuridae > Marmota > Marmota monax. Next base: position 1,347,126 of record NW_026694968.1, on the reverse strand, counting down.
AGAGATTGAAGGTAGGGAAGAGGCCAGGGACCTCCATTCCCCTTGGAGGTAAATGCCCCCTAATGATCTAAAACCTCCCAATAGGCACCATTATAGTTTCCAGCATTTCTCAAAGCACCATGGCCTGAGAACAAAGCTTTTAACACATAGGCCTCTGGGAAATATTTTAGGTGAAAAACCGTAGCATGCTCTGATTAGACTTCACTTTAGAAAGCCCATTTCTGATGGTGATATGGCTGATATAGTGAAGGAACATGGGTCTGAACCAGACAGTCTTGGAGAAGGATGTTGTAGTGATATAGATGAGGTCACCTACCTAAACTGTGAATAGGACCCTGTAAAGAGAAATGACCTTGTATTGGTATGTAGGAGACAAATGTAAAAGGGCTTGGTTACTGCTTGAAAATGGAGGACAAGGAAAGAAAAGAACTAAGGGCCAGTTCTGGATGTGCTACCTGGGAGAAGGTGTGGGACTGATCTTTGAGATAATTCTAGCAAGGATTATTAGAGCAGTTAGAGAGGAAAGGTGATGGGTTTCATTTTTAAAAGATCAGGTAGAAGCTTTAATTAGAAATGTCCAGTTAATGGATGAGACACACACACCTTGGGTTTGGGACCAAGAATTGGGAGCCAATAATATATAGCAAAAAATTGAAGCTAAAGGTTAAAATTAACCTGAGAAAAGGTATAGCGGTTATCAGTGAAAATAATTTCTAAGTAATGCATCTTTCCATTGATACTTTAATAGTTTTGATAAGTCAAACAATTTCAATGCCTAAAATATTCATTCAAGCATATGCAAGGTTGACTGATAATTGTAAAGTTAGTTTGTAATCTATTGATAATTAACCAACCCCTAAAACCTAAATTCCCACTGTGCCTGCTGCTGTCCTTCTCTACTCAGGATAAGAGTTATAAAGGAATCAGGTGGTAACCAGAGGTCCTAATATTGGGGGATAGAATTAGAGTGAATTTTAACTTATGCATTTCAAATCATTTAATGATTTATGTCTATTTCTTACATGTATGATTCTTTTCAAAGTAAGGTAAAAAGCAGAAGGTAAAATACTGATAGATACAAACATAGAGGTCTTCAAACCCTTCAAAACAGACCCTGAAGAACCTACACAGGCCCAACAAAAGGTGATCAGGAAAACACCCCAACATGAATGCTGAGGTTTCTCAAGCACAGAAAAGTTTTGTGTTTTGTGTTGAATCTGTTGTGGTAATGACCTCAAATATAAAGACGAAAAGACTCTCTGGAACTCTAGCAGTATCTGAGTCTATATTTTGCTCTGTTACTGCTTCTCTGGGTACAGTCTGGTGTGCCTCTTTACCTGCCTGAGTAGTCAATGAAAGGATGGATTTGTGTGAGGTGTTTCTCTGAAAGCTGTCCAGTTGGGATTCGCTGTATGGGGTACTCTGTATTAATGAAAAGAAAGTTTATGAAATCTGAATGACTTAGAGATGATTGTTTGCATTGCAGGTAGATAATCCTAGTAGTATGAATTTGCTTTGGGAATACTCCTGCCAGAGAGTTGGTTTGTTTGGAGGAAAATGTTTGAGATTTGGGGTCCGAAGAGCTGAGCTGAAAACCAGGCTCTATCCACTTATCAGCTGTGTGACTTAAATGCTTTCAATCTTAGTTTCTTCATTTTAAAATTAACATATTAATAAAGACTGCATGTCTATTGTGCAGATCATTTTCAAGGCTGTCAGGCTTATACAAATATAAGTTACTTTTGCTCAAAGCATAGTCATCCCAACCTGATACGTGCACACATAATAATTCCTTTAATGTTGGAGTCTGGGTCCTGGAGGTGGGCTCCTAGGTGGATCAGCACTGTAGGGACCCATGTACTATGGCACAGCCCATGAGGACAAAGGGTAGGCATTTCACACTGGAAATCACTCTTCCTTTCTCTTCAGATCCCTGAGTCAGGCTGCCTTCAGGCAGAGATTTTTTCCAGCATAGTTCCTGCAGTGTTTGGTGCCTGCTCCTGAGCTGCCTTGACTTTGGGAGGAATCTCAAAATCCTCATTTGCCTGCTGATCTCTACCCACCCTTTTACCACCAGGAACAGGACAGTGCCTCAAGCCACATAGACCTTGCATTTTTAATTTCTT